>NC_057849.1:181433716-182683716 GCF_015237465.2 Chelonia mydas
TCCCATCTGCTAAGAATGCCAGCTTTTTTCAAACACATGTTCAATTTTCAATTAAGTACCTTTTGTGCTTTCTCCCAAGCTGTCCCTCACACTTGGAAGGAGCTCTCCATAAACATGAACAAATCCACCTTGTTGGCCTTCACATCCTTCCTTAACATTCACTTGTGCTGCGATGCCTACAAAAATACGTGGCAATGTTTAGGCTGCTGATGTGCTGTGACCACAGCATGTCAGACTGACCACTACTGTCTCATTGTTTCTCTGTGCCACCCCATCTCTCTGTATCCAGCTGTTGTTGCTTGTCTTATACTTAGATTGTAAACTCTTTGGGGGCAGGGACTGGTTGTTTTTTTTTGTTCTTTGTACAGCACCTAGCACAGTGGGGACCTGGTTCATAACAGGGGCTCCTAGCTGCTACTGCAATAAAGATAATAAATATTAATCGTGATCTCTAGATTTCAAAAAGTACAATCTTACCTAAAGCCTACCATTAGGTCTGCAGTCCCCCCCTGGAATTTCAAACTGAGAGCTAAAGCACATTGTTCAGATCCCTTTGAACCCCTCAGGTCTCTCCCTTTCTCTGCCCACTTCAAGAAGTTTTTTAATAGCCATCACTTCTGTCCATGGAGTAAGTGAACTGCTGGTCCTCACTTGTGACCTATCTGTCCTATCCTGTCTGGATTTTTACAAGGAAAGGTGGCTCTTTGTACCTATCTCAGTTTTCCCCCAAGGGAATGTCAGTCTCAGTCAGGAAATCTCCTCCTTAACTTCTTTTGCTATCCCAAATTACAGATTGGCATTTCCTAGTTATCCACTGTGCCACTCAGACTTATCTTGATCACAACAGGGAGTCTGAGACATTCTGTTCCCTCTTCATCTTATCTGAATGTCTCTCAGAAGGAGGGCAAGACCAGATGAGTGTGTGTTTAGGCCTCTTCCATTGCTGGCATCCCATGGCCAAGGCTAGTGCTACTATAGCAGCTTGCTTTGTATCTCTGCATTTAGTATATTAAGAGTAAAATAAAAAATCTATGTTTATATATTTTTCCAAATGTGCTGAATTTTAAACATATCACATGGCAGAAACACATATCTTGGTATTCTAACTATGGTGGTAAATAGTGGTGTTATGCTAGGTAAGCAGCTTGTTCTTACATTCTAGAGAAAGTACAAGTAATAAATTAGGGAAAGATGGGGAAAAAATCCCTATTACTTAGCATCTTCTTTTGTAAGTCAAACTATAAACATCTAAAGCATATAGAAGAAAGTCTTAGGAAACTAAAATTCATCAGAGACTTTTTGTGCCATGGGTTGGGTTGAAATGCTAGCCTTATGCACTGACCCTTTTATCTCTTTCCTATTACTTATTTGTTACAGACCACAGTAAGTGACTCATCTTAATCTGACAGCTTGATGCTGTATGGGTTCAGGTACTTCCTTCGCATATTTCAAATGTTACAGTATATAATATTATGATGCCAGCATGTATCATTTATTCTCAATTGGGGAAGGTGAAGGCTTAGATTGGAAGCAAGTGATGAAAGGGTCAAATTGGCATTGAGACAAGAGATGGATGGAAATGCCAAAGGATTCTGTTTAACAGCAGTCGAGAAAACTACGACTGAATCCAAAGCTGCTGATTTTACCATGTTTTTGTGATTGTAACTTATATGTGGTCATTTTGTACACCATACATAGTTGCAGGAAACTGAGATTATGCTTGCCAATATTATAATTAACACTGCTGTTTGCTTCAGTCTCTATCATCCCAACCCACACCATTTATTTCTTCAAATGAAGTTTGAGAAACAATAAAATGTTCCAGTCCAATTCTCCAAGACTGATATGTCCCATGCTCTACCTCAGATGAGTCTATTAACCATCTGGAAAAATAACTCTAGCTTAAATATGAGAATTCCATTGCACTTCCTATTCTATTCTTGTTAAAGGTCTTTTACATCACTGCAATGTACTACATGTTTTACAATAACCCATTTTATAATTAACTTGGGTTTAAACTTGCAGCAGTATTTCTTGTCAGTAAGTTTTGTTACATAACTTTACAAATAAGTATTTTATTAAAAACTGTTTTCCGATATTCTATTTTCCAACTTCTTAAATTACTTCCTATGAAAACATGCAAGAGATATATAAAGAGACTAGAAAGAGCCCTACAGAAATATATTGTGGGGAACAATCTAGCCAATGGATACGTTAGATGACCTAAACATGTTTTTCCATGTCTAGTTGTCAAGACTAAAAGACATATTGTAGCAGCGCACCAAACTCAAAACAAATTAAAAATAAGTTTTTATGCTCTAACACAAAGGCAAGGTGGATATTCTCTTAAAGCAACAGGATGGGTGCATCTTACATATATCAAGGGTGGAATTTTTACCTTTCCATGGAATAAGATCAGAGTAGAGAATCTTCCCCCTTCAAACAAAATAAAAATAGCAATACTCTCTACGCATATCAGTAGTAAGAAACTTGAAAGAGTGGGTGGGTCTGCTAGATCAGTGGTTCTCAAAGCCGGTCTGCCGCTTGTTCGGGGAAAGCCCCTGGCGGGCCGGGCTGGTTTGTTTACCTGCCGTGTCCACAGGTTCAGCTGATCGCGGCTCCCATTGGCCGTGGTTCGCCACTCCAGGCCAATGGGGGCTGTGGGAAGCAGCGCAGGCTGAGGGATGTGCTGGCCGCCCTTCCCACAGCCAGGGGTGAAAGTAAGTATAGGGACTTACCGGTACGGGGCTGGGCTGGGGTCGGCTCTGTCCCCTGGAAGGGGCGGGGCCTCAGGCGGAAGGGGCGGGGTTGGGGGGAGGTCAGAGCCAGCCCCGGCCCACCCTGTACCGGCAAGTGCCTCTTTCCCACTCCCTGGGTTAATAGCAGCAGCCGGGGGCTCTGGCAGCGGTTTAAAGGACCCTGGGCGGTAGCGGCGGCCAAGCCCTGGGCCCTTTAAATTGTCCCCGGAGCCCCGCCACCGCTTCCCCGGGGCTCCGGCAGCAGGGCTCTGGGGATGGGGCTCCGGCCACCACTGCTGGGCCCTTTAAATCGTCCCCAGCCCTTTAAATCACCACCCCAGCCCCACCACCACTACCCCAGGGCTCCGGCAGTGGGGCTCTGGCAGCAATTTAAAGGGCTGGGGGCTCCAGCTGCTGCTGGGAGCCGCAGGCCCTTTAAATTACACCTGGGGAAGCCGATCCACCCCGGTACGGTGCACTGGCTCTTGCCTGTACGCCGTACCGGGGCGTACCAGCTTACTTTCACCTCTGCCCGCAGCCCCCATTGGTCTGGAGCGGCAAACCACGGCCAATGGGAGCCACGATCGGCTGAACCTGCGGACACAGCAGGTAAACAAACTGGCCCGGCCCGCCAGGGGCTTTCCTTGAACAAGCGGCAGACCGGCTTTGAGAACCACTGTGCTAGACGACCAGTGAGTAAGGAGAGAAGTCCAAGTTGAGGATAACATTGCACCATGGAAGATGATGAGCAGATACCTTTCCTGTAACTATCCTTTGCTGGTAGTAAAGAAAGAAAGTGTTGTCAGAGACTTACAGATTCTAAATTAACTATAACCACTCAGGAAGAAGACTTCAGTATCAATTTGAATGCTGTGGCAGAAATATCTGCTCAGTTCAGAGTAGTGGTCAAAAAAGCATAAATGATGATGGATTGTATATTAAGAAAGGGAGTTGTTTGACTCTCAAATTAATGAAGCCAAGTATGAATGTCTGGGAAAATTCACCTGTTAATCTAGTACATAATGAAATACCAGAACTTCAGTTTCAAGTGGTTTTGCATTTCACTATGAATGTAGTGTAGCGTAGTGTAGAGTAGCTCTTTCCTCTACTCTGAACACCAATTAGAATTTTAGCAACAATAATTCTCTGTTCACATAGCTAACCTTAACCAATCAAGTAAGTCAGATTAGTTCTATAGGCTTGGGTTGAGCCCCCTCTCCATAGATCAGCAACTGTGCTGTGAAGGCTGGTTTGCCCCCTGGAACCCTGATTGGCTAAGGAATGGGTAGACCGGAAAAAATTGGCCTCTTCAACACCCTAAGTGCCTGGCTGACAGGAAATCCCACCCCTACTCTGTGCTGTCAGCTGTCCTCTGATTGGAGGAGGAACTGTGTGGGTTACAGAAGAGGGCACGTGCTGCAATGCAAGGGTGCAGCAGGCTAAGAGTCCGGGCTCAGGGTTGGGGGACAGGCCAGGTTGCAGCTTGAGTGTGTGGTCCCTCTGAGCCTGCACCTCATGTAAGAACTGGTCAATGCCCAAAAGGAAGGAGGTAGCTTAAGGACAAATGAATGGAGGCAAGACGATCTATCAAGACTCCTTGTGACTGATGGAGGTAGAGTTTCATTTAGGCATCTGGGATTTATGTCCTTCTCCCATTGACTGTTCTTTTCAATGAGACTGGGGTTCTATCCATTCTAATAAAGGTGTTGGGATAGATTTACCCAGAGTGGTTCCTAGGTGAATTTCTACCTCCCCAAAGATAGTAGGAAACTGGAACAACCTCAGAGATAGGGGAGCACCTACCACTAAGCAGGGCTGAGAATAGGCAGCACAGAAGTGTTCAACATACCTTAGCACCACTGAAAATTGTAGCTTCATAACCATAAGTATTACCACAAGGACCATTAGTGACAAACTAAGTATCTTAATATTTTTGTTTGGGACAAATCTTGAATGTTTTCCAGGAATTCACACCACAAGGAAGGTGGCTGCTCTTCGATACAGATAAAGGGACCACAAGCTGGTCTCAGTTATGCTAGTGTACATCTGTAGTGCAGTTGAATTTCTCTGAATTTATACTTGCGTAACTAAGATCAGAACTGGCCTCTTTAAGCTTAGTAAGCTAAGCATATGCTATATTGTAGTAATAATGGTCTGGTCTGGCAGACTACTTTGTTATTTATATCTTTCCTCTTTAATATTAAACAGCTAAATACAACATGACTAATCTTCAAATAATCACATCTAGAATAGAAGTTGCAGTTGTTAAACTTTATCCAAGTTTATGATCACACTCTCAGTGATAACCACCTGGGATGAGACAATACTGTTAAAACCCTATAGGATTTGTATAAAAAGTATTAATATTTAATACACAATTTGGTTACAACAATAAAAACTTTGTATTTACGGTAACTTGTGTTTTGAAATCCCTTGCTGGGGCTTCATTCACACTGGCATTTAGCACTAAGCAGTGAATTAATTTTGTTTACTTTAAAAATATTCTTATGTATTAAAATTTTTAAGCTTTAAAGGATCATGTATCTTCTCTGAACACAACCACTTTAAGACCTTTACTAAGTATGAGAGAGAACCTTGGGTCCATTTTCCAAATTCCGCTTTACAAAATCTTAGGAAAGTGTTTATAATTTAAAAGGCCATGGAGATAGTCTGGAGCCTGTTTGTACTCATTATTTGTTTCAAAATGGTTTCTTTGGAAGCACAGTTAATAGAGCAGAAACAAATTAAATGTCCCTTCTAATTTCACTGAGGAAATGGATCTTTATTTTATAGGTCTTTGACTACAACCTTTGACAGCTAAAATTAGCTTAGCCTTATTGAAACAGACAATGAACTTTTCCCATTATATGTTCATGGATAATACAGTAAATACCAATTAGCCTTAATATATTGAGTTTATAGTAGAACTGTTTTTTAATTTGTGTTACTGTGAGTCAGTGAACAATGTCTAACCACTCTTTAGGCTTCTTTGTTGTAATTTTATCATCATTTGTGTCTGTTTTAGTGGTTCATTTTTTTTTAAATTGTGTGTGAATATATAAATAATTTGTCAAGCAAGCTTTCATTCACAAAAAAGAGAAAAAAATCTGCTATATAGATCTCTGATGAGCATAGTGTAATCTGTACTAGCTCTCCCTCCTTTTCCATCTCAGTAATGGGATTGTGACATCAGAAGCTAGTGCCTCCTTTCAAAGCTAAATCAAAAACTGAAGCGCACCAACTTGGGAGGATTAGTATCCATTTTAAGGGAGTGTTTTCTGTATCAACTTGTATTTACATTTGTACAATGCCCTGAGTGCTCCTGCCTGGTGACAATTAATACAAATTGTTTTTCAATTTAATCTAAGGGTCACTGACTTTCCACAGTCAACACCTCCCATTAAAGCAGGAGCAGAAACATGGTTGACTTTTTAACAGCTATTTATTAAGTCAGACTGACAGTCTTGGGGTAAATGTTAGAGTGAGTAACTCGTGCTTATTTAGCCCTTTTCACACTTGAGGATCTCAAAGCAAATTTTGTTTCAACAGACCTCTGAATTAGATTAGAATTAGTTCCATTACAGATGGGGAAACTGAAGTGCAGAGTGGTGAAATGCCATATATAATGATTGTATTCTGCCTGAAACTCTCCTGCTGTTTCACAGGGAACCCTCCATATGGATCCTCTCCCATCTCCAAGGAGAGGGGGAGCTCACCTGCTTCTGTGGGACAACCTCTTTCTACCACAGAACTTTCAGGAAACACCCCCTCCACTCCTCGACAGGATCAGGATGGAAAGGAGTGGGAGCAGGAGGACTGGGGGAGGGGCATCCATCATTAACTCTGCATTATTTTCAAGCCCTGTGGCAAACTAACTAAAGAGTTAATGCAGCCTGCTAACGCATTAAATCTTCTGCAGGTCTCCTGGCTTCTGCACTGGGGATACCTCCTTTATATAGGGTCCCTTGAGTAGCAGCTGAATGGGATCCATTCATAGAGCAGCATTGGCATAAGTCTTGGGTAAAGTATGTCGTCTCTTTTCTCATGAGCCAAAAGTACCATGGTGGTATATGTACCTACCTTGTTGTTACCCGTTCTTGGAATCAGCCAAGAAATAACTACGAAGAAAGAGTGAACTAGAGCAGCACTGAGGGTTTATTTATTGCTTCCTTTATTTGCGCAGTTATACTCACACACACAACTCATTCATGCTGGCAGGCTGCAGGTGTGGGTGTTGGTTTTGATTTCGCAGGTGGCTGAGGCTGGCCAGGCGACAGCTGCCCAGAGATTGGCTGCAAGGCGACGAGGGTCCCTGAAGTCCCTTCGGATCTGTGGGAGGGCTCTACTGCTTCCAGTCTGGTCCTGAGTTTAGCATGCTGTTACATTTCCTTGTTGATAACCTTCCTGGTTGCCTGTCTCGAGATTTATACCTTCACCAAGATAATACCATGGTTCCATAAAAGGTGATATTTGCTTCTTTGTTTTGCCATTGGCTGTTGTTCACATTATCTCACTCATTCCTTAAATTAATTGATTACAATTGGTGATATAGAGCAATACAGCTTTAAGCAAGCATCTAACATCATGGGGAACTTACGCTACTGCTTGTGGTTTTGTAACAGCGTAACAGGAAACTATACAAACTACACTTGAAAGAGCAAATGGGGGCCCACGTCTGGCTAAACTTACGATGTTTTAAAAAGTGTCCATTAGATAGATATGGTACGTTGTCACCTATGGGAAAACAGTGATCCCAAGTGAAAGGGATGGGAGGAAACTAGAGGTGGACATAGCAGCTGCACCAGAGCATTTATTTGCACAGACTGAGTTTCTCTCACATATCTCTTCATAGAACCATAGTATTTGGTGAGAGGAGGGTGGTCAGAGGGTCAAACTCAGACTTACCTGTTTTTGCCTTTTATTGTGTCAACCTCTCTGCTCAGCCTCAACACCTTAACTCTGCCATACTTTTTCCTCTTTCCTTCTGTAGAGTGTCACTCCCTTGCCACCCAATGGAGTGCTGAAGCCAAAACCCCATGTTTGTTGCCAGGGAGAATGCATTCTTCTCTGGTATTACATTGATACATATCACTCTTGGAACTGCATAAAATGTAGGAATTCTGAGCTGTACCTATTGCAGTCTGAGTGCTGCTTTGTCAGTCCAGTGCACTTTGAAAAGTGAGCGAAGAAACAGTATGTATGTTAGGACCTAGCTGTCTTTGGAGAAACTCACTTTTAGTTTCATAGACTTTCTCGGAATAACTTTTTTCCATGTTTTATTTACAATATTTATGGAAGATACCAAAGTTTGAATGTTTGTGTAAAGTACAAATGATTCATCTGAAAATGCATACATGTAGCCAGGCACAAAAACTTAATCTGGTACAGACATACTGTACTGCTAATGGGAACAATGTGAGCATTAGTAAGCACCAGACTGTCTCCCATATTTATCCCTAGTATAGCAGCAGTCGGTCTACAGGATGGGGTCTGGAGAAGGAAAACAATGAATTGAAAAGTAAAATTAAGCTGCTTCTTGGGCTTGTCTACACTGGAAAATTACACCATGTTAACTAACACAGTCAGTGAGTGGTTCAAGGATCTTAGACTTAACTTCATCCAGCTGCCATGATGTTAATAATGGCAGTTCTTGTGTATACTTAGTGTTAAACCATGTCAATTACCATGTGTTGTAACATTTTTCCCAATTCAGACTAGCCCTTTGTGAGAGCTTTTGTAATTCTTGGACATGAAATTATAGAAATGTAGGACTGGAAAAGACTTTGAGGTCATATAGTCTGGCTCTCTGTGCTGAGCTAGGACCAAGTGAACCTAGACCATCCCTGATAGATGTTTTGTCTAACCTGTTTAAAAACCTCCAGTTACGGGAATTCCACAGCATCCCTTGGAAGCCTATTCCAGAGTTTAACTATCCTTATCCTTAACAACATTCAACTAAATCTCCCTTGCTTCAGAGTTAGCCCATTACTTCTTGTCCCACCTTCAATGGACATGGAGAACAGTTGATTGCTGTCCTCTTTATAGCAGCCTCTAACAGATTTGAAGACTTATCAGGTCCCCCTTTAGTCTTCTTTTCTCAAGACTAAACATATCCTATGTTTTTAGCCTTTCTTCAGAGGTCACGTTCTCAACTCTTACCATTTTTGTTGCTCTCCCCTGGACTCTCTCGTATTTGTCCATATCTTTCTGAAAGTGCTGTGGCTCCTAGAACTGGACAAAGTACTCCAGCTGAGGCCTCACCAGTGCAGAGTAAAGTGGGACAATTACCTCCTGTGTCTTACATATAACACTCCTGTTAATACACCCCTGAATATTATCTTTTTTTTGCAACTTTCTGACATTGTTGGCTCATACGCAATTTGTGATCCACTATAACCCCAAAATCCTTTCCAGCAGTACTACTGCCTAGCCAGTTATTCCCCATTTTATATTTGTGCATTGGATTTTTCCTTTCTAAATATAATCTTTGCACTTGTCTTTATTGAGTTGCAGCTAGTTGATTTCAGATCAATTCTCCAATTTATCAAGATCCATTTGAATTCTAATTCTGTCCTCCAAAGTGTTTGTAATCCCTCCCAGCTTGGTATCATGTGCAGATTTGATAAACATACTCTCCATTCCATTATCCAAGTCATTAATGAAAATACCAGACCCAGGACTGACCCCGTGAGACTCCACTAGATACGTACGCCCACTCTGGCAACGAATCTTTGATAACTACTCTTTGAGTACAGTTTTTCAACCAGTTGTGCATCCACCTTATAGCAATTTCATCTAGACCACATTTTCCTACTTTACTTATAAGAATGTCATGTGGGACTGTGTCACAATCTTTTTTAAAATCAAGATGTATCCCATCTACTGCTCTCCCCCCTCTCCTTCCATCCACTAGGCCAGTAGTGCTGTCAAAGAAGAAAATTAGGTTAGTTTGGCATTATTTTTTTTCTTGACCAATCCACACTGGCTATTATTTATCACCTTATTATTCTCTAGGTGTTTACCAACCGATTGTTTGTTAACTTCTTCCGGTATCTTTCCAGTTATTGAAGTTAGGCTGACTGACCTATAATTCACAGGGTACTCTTTGTTCCCCTATTTAAAAATGGGTACTATGTTTTCCCTTCTCCAGTCCTCAGGGACCTCACCCATTCTCTATGAGTTTGCAAAGATAATCGCTATGGTTCTGAGGTTGTTTCAGCTAGTTCCGAAAGTATCCTAGAGTGAAGTTCAGCAGGCCCTGGTGACTTACTAAATTATTTAAAGATTCTTTAACCTTTCCTTTCCCTGTTCTGGCTTGTGTTCCTTCACCCTTTTTGTTAATAATGTCTTTAAGCATCTTTTCACAATTAGCCTTTTTAATGAAGACTGAAGCAAAATAGACATTAAAGATCTCGGCCTTCTTCATATCATCCATTATTAGCTCTCCTTCCCTGATAAGTAATGGACCTATAGTTTTCTTCATTTTCTCTTGCCCCTCATGCATTTATAGTATCTTATCTTATTGCCTTTTATGTCTCTTGCTAGGTGTAACTCATTCTGTATCTTAGCCTTTCTCATTTTGTCCCTACATGCTTGCACTATTCTTTTGTACTCCTCTTTAGCAACTGGTCCGTGATTCTTCTTTTTGTAGGATTCCTTTTTGATTTTCAGGTCATTAAAGAGCTCCTGGTGCAGCCGTGCTGGTCTCTTGCTCCAGCCTTTCCTTTTTGCCAGGATAGTTTGTGATTGTGCCTTTAACATTGTCTTTTTGAGAAACTGCCAACGCTCCCTAACCCATTTTTCCCTTAGTGGCCCATGGGAAGAAAGCTTCATTGCCCTGATTCTGCTGCTTTCACACCTTCATTTCCTTAGAATGATGAAATCTATTATTTCATAATCACTTTCACCCAAGTTCCCTTCCACTTTCAGATTCACAATCAATTCCTCCACTAGATTCTTCAAGTCTAAAATGGCTGCCCACTAGTTACTTCCTTCACCTTCTGAAACAATAAGTTGTCCCACACACATTCCAAGAACTTGTTGGATATTTTGTCCTTTCCCATAGAACTTTAACTACCCAGACATCTGTTGGGGAAAAAGTCCCCCAATACTGCCAGGTCTTGTGTTTTGGATATTTCTATTATTTGTTCTAGAAATGCCAATCCACCTTCTCTTCCTGATTTGGTGATCTGTAGTAGACCACTACCATGACATTGTACCTGTTTTTTCCCCTTTTATCTTTACCAGAGACTTTCAACTGGTCTGCCTCTCACCTACTTCAGGACCTCAGAAAAAGGACCTGACCTCAGAACATTCTTGATGTACAATGCAATACCACCTCCCTTTTTTCCCTGCCTGTCTTTCCTGAATAAGCTGTCCCCCTCTGTACCAACGTTCCAGTCATGAGACTCTGTGGTTTGAATTAAGTCATACTTTAGTTTGTGTACTAAGGGATCCAGATTTTCTTGTTTATTCCCCATATTCCTTGCATTTATGTATAGATGTCTAAGATGTTGACCACATTCCCCCTCTGTATTCCCTCTTGTTGATCCTATGACCCTGTTGTAATTTTCCATTTCCTTCCCACCTCCAACTTACAGGCCTCTGGCAAGGTCAATTTCTTTATATACTTACCTGTGGCCTTTCATCACCTGGCCCCTTTGAATCTAGTTTAAAGCCCTCATCACTAGGTTAGTGAGTTGGTGGCTGAGGATGTTCTTCCTCTTCTTTGTAGGGTGGACTCCATCTCTTCCTAGCTGTCCTCCTTCACAGAACTGCATCCCACGGTTGAGGAAGCCAAAGCCCCCCCATGGCAGCATGTGCACAGCCATACATTCGTTTCCAGAAAGTGTGTTCGTGCCCAGGTCCTTGTTCTCAACCTGCAGAATGGATGAGAATATCACCTGTGCCCCTGACCATTTCAGCCTTGCTTCCAGAGCCTTGTAGTCACTGCTGATCTGCTCAGGGCGATACTTAGCAGTATAGTTAGTGTCCATATGGATGAGCAGCATGGGGTAGCAGTCCAAGGACTAGATGAGACTTGGCAACCTTTCCATAACATCTTGGATGCAGGCTCCAGGCTGACAGCACACCTCTTAGGATGCCAGGTCAGCAAATGGATGCCTCCATTTTCTTCTGATGGGAGTCCCCTAGCACCACCACCCTTTGCCTCCTCCTCCTCCTCAGAGGTGGTGGCCATGAGCATCCCAGCCTTAGAGCTAGGTGACTCCTCTTCCCCATCTGTGGAGATCTGCTCCTCTCCTCCTGTTGACCATTTGAAGAAAAACTGTCTTCTTCCACTAGCAAACTCAGCTGGTTAACTCCCTGGTCTCCCAGTGCCCTTGTCTCACCCGCTACATGTCTTACCAGCCACTGGAAGACTGTGCTTTTTAAAGCCTGGGCCCCGTGCATGCTCTAGGGGTCACATCTGGAACACTGGCATGAAGGTTCTCTTTCTCCACAAGAACAGTGAACATCTGAAGACTAACTATCCATATTAGGACTGTGCAAGGGTTTGAAATAGAGCCCTGAACTCATCCAAAATCATTGTGAGTTGGGTGTCGTCTTGCCTTGGTGAAAATCCAGTGAGATCTGAGAGAGGTCCCTGAACCTGAGAATGCTGTTCATCTATTGCTGTATTTCCCAGTCCTCCATGCAAATGTCATTTGAACCTCCAATCATCTCAATGCCTTTTGATCTCTCCTAAGGGTTTGGCAAGGTGACGGACCTCCTCCCATCCTTGAGCTGGGTGTTTGGGGATACTCAGTAGCTACTCCTCATCTACCAAGAAGATTCATTGCAGGTACTGCCTTATTTGAGCCACTGTCCCCAATTGCATCAGGATCTTCTGTCGGGGCAGGAAGCCTCCTTAAGGCAGCAGAGTTGGGAAATACTCCCCATGGCAGTCAGTTTACACAGTGAGGCTGAAGAGAGAGAACCCATACATCTAGCTTGGTACTTAATGTGTTCCTTAGCAACAGAGCGCTAGGCAAAAGAAAACTCATCCCTACCATGTTAGGGATTATGAACTGTCTCTGCCCTGGTCTTGTTCTGTGAGATGGCCATAATTTGGAGCAAGAGCATTTCGTAGCACCTGCTACCACAAGAAAAGGAGAGTAGACTCTTTCCATCTTCCCTCCCCTCCCCTACTCCAAAGATCCTTATAGACTTAGAGGTAGAGGAACAGTGGTCCAGACGGCAGTATACCTGGGATAAGGGGTACCAAAGTCCTCCAAAGACTTTTAACGAGAGAGGGAGAATGGCTGTGGGAGGGATTTTGACATGGTGAGCATTTATTTGATGGTTAAGTAGAGGGAGGCTTATTCAGGTATAGATTAGTGAAGATGATGTTTTTATGTTAGGGATGGAGGAAAGTCATGTGGTTAAAGCACAGCACTGGGAGTTGGGAGTCTGTGTATCAGCTTTTTGAAATTATAAAATGGGCATACTAATGGGGTTTGATTAACTAACCCTTTGAGGCCCTTTGAGAGGGACAGTGATGTGGAGTAGTAATGTATGATTCATTAATTGGAAGGTGGATGGTTTGTTCACTAATACTTATCCATATACACTTTTGAAGGGCATCTGTACCCAAAGAGGGATATTTCTAATCTCTATGCCCCTCCGAACAGTCTGTTTGGTAATTAAATCTTGACAGTTAAATTGTAGTTTATGGAAACAAGCTATGGCGTTTTGTGAGGTTGTGCCTCTGCATATTAAAAACAGCACTTGACCAGATGGGTTTTTATAGTTCAGTCAAGTATGCATTGAAAGCGTTATTATCAAGGATAAGTGGTAGCTATTTTCATAATGAGAACACTGTGTGTTATAGTATGTGGATGAGGCGTAGTACAAAGCTACTCCAAAGAGCCCACAAAGCTGCAAAACAATAATGATTTCTATGTTTTTGTTTTGCTATGAGAAACTATAGATTATTTAGACCACCAGATGACTTTCTGGTACTCTTCCTCATCTACCGTTGATAGTTCGTCTGACATGCACAACAATTTGCTCTCATTACCATTTTCTTTCACCTTACTGACCTGTATTGGTTCCTTGTTTGCCTGTAAGACTTTCAAATTTAAACAGGCTTTAAACTGTACTGTTTGATTTTATACTTATGTTAATAGATAACTCCACCCATTCCTTCTAGAATAAAAGAAGTTACTGATGATTTTTCATCTTCTTACCCAAGAGCTGAAAACCAGTTTGAAACACCACTCTGATAGCTTGATTGAAATCCATTCACATTTTAAACTGATCCCACAAACATCTTTGTTTTGTTAATATTTTTTAATTCTGTGATGACGGAGTGAGAAAGCAATGATTACAGACTTACCATCACCCCTCCACCCCTCCGCCAAAGGATGTATGGCAAAGCCTTCCGAATCAATTTTTACTTGAGCTCTGAATTTATTTGCAATACTGAAGATTTTAACTTGCCTTACTCTATAGTTAATCCCTGAAAAACTCAAAGCAGGTAAACAACCTGAACTGAGGCAGTAACCCGTTTGCTGACCACCAGAAGGTTATACCTGTCCTCATCAGTATGTAGGCATCAAAAAGGAAACACATTAATTAAATTTCTGTGGATCTAGAAAATATAATAATTGAATCAGAGAAACCTTATTGCACCACCCATACTAAGGCAGGATGGTGTCGAGATTACCCCAGAGACCTCTTAAGTAAAGCAGGCATCCCCATATTACTCCCACGTACTCTGCAGAACAGGCATCAGTTAATGTCGGGACCTTAATGCCAGCCTTAATGTACTGGGATTCTTCCAGTCAGGATATGGGCATCTGACAGTCCCAGGATAAGCATCTCCTCCTCCCTCCGATGGAGAGAGACAGAGCTGCAACTTTGGTTAGAGCTTTGTGTGACATCACTGTTCATGTCCTCCCAAAGCTTTTGCTGTGGTTATCCAACAAGGGGACAGGGATTTTACTATGTATACACACAGCTTGATAAAGGGCAGTAAATAGGAATGACTTTATATTTTTGTATTGTATTTCCTATTTAAAGTAATAGGGGACAGATTAATTAATTATTGTGTTCTGGTTTGGGGATAGAGGTTGGGAAAAGGCAGTAGAAATAGAATCTGTAATTATTAAAATAGAGGCATTCAGCTGTACAAAAATAATAAAGCTATAAACAGAAGTGCATTAAGATTTCATGATGGGGTAGAATTAACTTGAAAATTTGTCTTATTCAGATTGTCTTCTGCATAGCTTATGAATGGCACCTAGATAATTAAATGGATATTATGTTTCCTTTTTCAGTCTAATTAGTTTTTTTCCATGCTCCCAATAACAACTTCATAAACTCAGATATTTGTGTGTGTTAAGAAACAGCAAATTAAAATCTTTTAAAAAATATTTTATGCAAAGTGAAGTTCCAGTTTAAACCAGAAGCTCTTTTTCATAGTTCTGCATGACTTAACTTTATGCTTCATATCCAAGAAATATAGAAAACTTGGCAGGCTGACGTTTCTAACAAGCAAAACCGTTAAAAATATCTTTAGAACAATCTGTGGATTTAATATGTGATATAAAATGAAGGAAGATGTATGTCTTACTTTTATTCTTTGATCTTGGGCAGAGATGGTTTCTGCTGGCTATAAACATAGAAAAAACTATTCTAGACACCCCCAGCACAACTGCAGCGTCTGAATGGAATCTGTTAACACTGAAGAAGAATAATTCTTGGAGGTCTCTTCTGTTTTTAGTCCTTATCCATTAAGAAGTTTTTCTTTATACTTTATTGCTTTTTGAGATTTGTTTTGTGCACAACATATGCATTTCAGTGTACAGTACAACACCCAAATATAGCACTGTGATTTTTGTTTGTTTTATTTTTGGAAGGGAAGTAGAGTCTTCATGTGCATGTATACTACATTAATAATATCGTATTAAAAAAAACTGCGTTAAAAGAAAATTAAGGATGCAAAATGAAGCACTGAGAAAGTAGGAAATGCCTAAATTAAGGTTTCCTGTGCAACTTTAATTCAGGCCCCATGAGCATATGCATTATTGTTAGAACTGGATGACATTTTTTAGGATGAATAGTTTAGTCATGAAAAATGCAATTTCGAACAACCTGAAACTATTCACAAATTCTTGTCAAATTCACTGAATAGTGTTGGCCCAAGAACTTTTGTTTTTGGAGGGGAGGTGGGGGGAAGCTAGATTCACAAGAGAGATTAGGGGCCATTCACAAAATGGAGAAGGTGGGGGTGATGGTGCTACATAGACCATCCTCCACTCCTTCATGCCCCATCACCCCCAGGGTTAGAGCACTCATCTGTAGCGAGGGAGACCCAGGTTCAAGTCCCCAGTCTGCCCGACTCTCATAGCAGGGACTTGAAATTGGGTCTCCCACATCCCAGGTGAGTGTTCTAATTACAGGGTTGTAATGTATAAGGAGGCCACCATTACCGCCACCACCTCAGTTTTGAGAGTGGCTGAAATCCAAACATTTGGATTTTTCAGGTCACATGAATAAGTGTTTCAGTCAACCTGAAACCATTTCTCCCGCCCCGTGGTTTTTCAGGAAAGCCAAAACAATTAGTTTCAGGTAGATCCTGAACAAAAGAAAAACAACACTTTTTTTTTTCATTTTGGCCAATAAACTCTTTTATTTACAGGATCATACCTCATTCAGTGCATGGGATGGACAGCACCCACTGATTGAGCAGCTATTCACTATTTTGTTTTATCCCCATTGTTCAGTGTGAAGCCACGTGACTTATTGACTACACATTATTCAAATACTGCTCCAAAACCAGAATTATTCATTTCCTCATGGGCTGTTCCATGGTGTTCATCACTATAATATTTGAGTGCTTTGCAAACGTTTACTAAATTCAACTTTAGGTGATATTATTCCCCTTTTATAGATGGGGAACTGAGGCCCAGACACATTGTCACAAATGATCACTAATTTTGGGTGCCTATTTTCAGATACCAGTGGCCTGATTTTTCCAGCTATCTTAGTATTTTATGTCACTTTATTTTTAAAGCATTATATTTATCTCATTGATTTCAGTTTGCAGTTGCAAATCAGACCGCAGGGTCTCATGTTGGGCACCGAGAAAATGGGGAACATACAATTAGTGACCACTTGTGAAAAGATTGACTTAAGTGAATTTCCAAGTATCACAGAGGAATTCTGTGGAAGAGGCAAGGATAGACTCCATTTCTCCAGTGCATCGTTCAACTGTCTTAGCCATAAAACTATCTTTTCTCTTCCTGCAGTCCTCTACCTCCTACACTACACTACACAACCGAGGAGCACCATCCATCCTGTATACACACAACCTTAATTCTGGTACTTCCTAACCTTGGAGTGCTTGACTTTACAAGCTTAGCAATTTTTTTTGATGTAGAGTGCTTTTTTATGTAAATGCTTTCTTTAAAAAGCTGAGGCAAACTTTAAAAACACAGAAATTCCCTCAAGTGGCATTATATTGATACCCATATAGGCCATCAGCTGGGCCTAAACCCTTACATCCCTAGCCCAGACCTCTACACTTGAGCGAATAGGGTAACTAGTAGCAATAGAAGGTTTCAGAGTAGCAGCCATGTTAGTCTGTATTTGCAAAAAGAAAAGGAGTACTTGTGGCACCTTAGAGACTAACAAATTTATTTGAGCATAAGCTTTCAATACAGTGGGGAGATTTATATACACAAAGAAAATGAAACAATGGGTGTTACCATACACACTGTAACGAGAGTGATCGCTTAAGGTGAGCTATTACCAGCTATTACCAGCAGGAGAGTTGAAGAATTGCAACTTTTAGGTCTGTAATCGAGTGACCAAAGAGATTGAAGTGTTCTCCAACTGGTTTTTGAATGTTATAATTCTTGACATCTGATTTGTGTCCATTTATTCTTTTACGTAGAGACTGTCCAGTTTGACCAATGTACATGGCAGAGGGGCATTGCTGGCACATGATGGCATATATCACATTGGGGGATGTGCAGGTGAACGAGCCTCTGATAGTGTGGCTGATGTGATTAGGCCCTATGATGGTGTCCCCTGAATAGATATGTGGACACAGTTGGCAATGGGCTTTGTTGCAAGGATAGGTTCCTGGGTTAGTGGTTCTGTTGTGTGGTGTGTGGTTGCTGGTGAGTATTTGCTTCAGGTTGGGGGGCTGTCTGTAAACAAGGACTGGCCTGTCTCCCAAGATCTGTGAGAGTGATGGGTCTCCTTCAGGATAGGTTGTAGATCCTTGATGATGCGTTGGAGAGGTTTTAGTTGGGGGCTGAAGGCGATGGCTAGTGGCGTTCTGTTATTATCTTTGTTGGTCCTGTCCTGTAGTAGGTGACTTCTGGGTACTCTTCTGGCTCTGTCAGTCTGTTTCTTCATTTCAGCAGGTGGGTATTGTAGTTATAAGAATGCTTGATAGAGATCTTGTAGGTGTTTGTCTCTGTCTGAGGGGTTGGAGCAAATCCGATTGTATCGTAGAGCTTGGCTGTAGACAATGGATTGTGTGGTGTGGTCTGGGTGAAAGCTGGAGGCATGTAGGTAGGAATAGCGGTCAGTAGGTTTCCAGTATAGGGTGGTGTTTATGTGACCATCACTTATTAGCACTGTGGTGTCCAGGAAGTGGATCTCTTGTGTGGACTGGACCAGGCTGAGGTTGATGGTCGGATGGAAATTGTTGAAATCATGGTGGAATTCCTCAAGGGCTTCTTTTCCATGGGTCCAGATGATGAAGATGTCATCAATGTAGCGCAAGTAGAGTAGGGGCATTAGGGGACGAGAGCTGAGGAAACGTTGTTCTAAGTCAGCCATAAAAATGTTGGCATACTGTGGGGCCATGCGGGTACCCATAGCAGTGCCGCTGATTTGAAGGTATACATTGTCCCCAAATGTGAAATAGTTATGGGTGAGGACAAAGTCACAAAGTTCAGCCACCAGGTTTGCCGTGACATTATCGGGGATACTGTTCCTGATGGCTTGTAATCCATCTTTGTGTGGAATGTTGGTGTAGAGGGCTTCTACATCCGTAGTGGCCAGGATGGTGTTTTCAGGAAGATCACCGATGATTGTAGTTTCCTCAGGAAGTCAGTGGTGTCTCGAAGATAGCTGGGAGTGCTGGTAGCGTAGGGCCTGAGGAGGGAGTCTACATAGCCAGACAATCCTGCTGTCGGGGTGCCAGTGCCTGAGATGATGGGGCTCCCAGGATTTCCAGGTTTATGGATCTTGGGTAGCCGATAGAATACCCCAGGTCGGGTTTTCAGGGATGTCTTTGTGCGGATTTGTTCTTGTGCTTTTTCAGGGAGTTTCTTGAGCAAATGCTGTAGTTTCTTTTGGTAACCCTCAGTGGGATCAGAGGGTAATGGCTTGTAGAAAGTGGTGTTGGAGAGCTGCCTAACAGCCTCTTGTTCATATTCCTACCTATTCATGATGACGACAGCACCTCCTTTGTCAGCCTTTTTGATTATGATGTCAGAGTTGTTTCTGAGGCTGTGTTCTGCACGGCTGAGGTTATGGGGCAAGTGATGCTGCTTTTCCACAATTTCAGTCCATGCACGTCAGCGGAAGCACTCTATGTAGAAGTCCAGTTTGTTGTTTTGACCTTCAGAAGGAGTCCACCCAGAATCCTTCTTTTTGTAGTCTTGGTAGGAAGGTCTCTGTGGATTAGTATGTTGTTCAGAGGTGTGTTGGAAATATTCCTTGAGTCGGAGATGTCGAAAATAGGATTCTAGGTCACCACAGAACTGTATCATGTTCGTGGAGGTGGAGGGGCAGAAGGAGAGGCCCCGAGATAGGACAGATTCTTCTGCTAGGCTAAGAGTATCGTTGGATAGATTAACAATATTGCTGGGTGGGTTAAGGGAACCACTGTTGTGGCCCCTTGTGGCATGTAGTAGTTTAGATAGTTTAGTGTCCTTTTTCTTTTGTAGAGAAGCAAAGCGTGTGTTGTAAATGGCTTGTCTAGTTTTTGTAAAGTCCAGCCACGAGGAAGTTTGTGTGGAAGGTTGGCAATAGAAGGTTGCCATCCTGTGTGTCACAAAACCCACATTTTGCTGGTGAGCTTCTCCACTATTTTTGGGCAGTAGAGGAATGTCGAAATTAGAGAATCTCGGGTTCTATTCCAGGTTCTGAGGGATTGTACTCTAGTTATTACAGACCCTTCTGTCCTTGTCCCAGTCCCCCACCACCTCGGCTGTTAATCCCAGTCTCCCCACCACCATATATATCAATCTCCTGACTCACCAGCCCTCCAGGCCGTGCCTCTCACCCCTCTACATTTCAGTCAGGCTGCTTCCTCCCTTTTCGTCCATGCTTTCTGGCTACCAGCAGGGAGAGCACTGAGTGCACCTAAGAGAAAGTCTCCCTGCTGTCAGTTCTGGTGCCATGCACCACTGTAGCTTCTTTCTGAAAGTGCTGAGGAGCAACTGCATGGAAAATCAGGCTCGGCCCCTTCAGCCCTGTGATGGAGCACATTCAGTGCATACAGGGTCTTCAGAGAATGTAGTGGCCAAAGTCTAACATGTCTTAACTGAACATGTGCAAACAGATATTTTAAGTCTCATAACTTGGCTAAATTTGGCCACGTTTCACCTGAACATCACAAGGCACATCCTTGATAGCAAGGTGACGTCCCTCCTTGCCCCTTTACTAGATTTAAAAGTCCTGTTCTGGAGAATAGAAGTAGTAGAGTGTCTCAACAAAATTGTTGTTTTAAAAAAAATAAAATCTTACATGGGCAAAAAAACCATATCATTCCCTAACCTCATTCTGTGAAATGGCTTCCCTCCATCCCTATTGCACAAAAGCATTAGTTGAATTGTTCTTGTATGTTTAACAGCAGTAATTTAATCAATAAAACCGGCATTAAATGCTCACAATCAAGTTTCCAAGTTAACATCTCATTAAGAAGAAAGGGTGAAGCTCACGCCCTGCTTAATGTTGTTGTTTTAGTCTATGGATACATCCATACTGATATAAACGGATTCTGAATCTGTTTTTAAGAGCCAATATTCGGGAAGATAGTTCAAATGTAATTTTAAATTGTATATCCTGTCCTCAGTGGCTGGCACAACTGTGCTACTTGTAACCACTTTCCGTAGCCATTCCTGAAAATAGCTTCCAAACACAGGCATTTTCACAGCATAGGCTGGGCTAAATTGCATGCATACCACAGCAGCCGTTAGTTAGCATTGTGATTTTTGAAGGCGGTTTTCCCCGCAGCCCTTCTGACTATACTTAACTGAACTTTAAAAAGAGAGTTTTTATTATGGAGGATGTCACCGGTGTCTAGTGTGGGTCACATATGTGAGTGCCACTATTAGGGCAAACTGTCCTTTCCGCAACATGCAGCCACTTCCTGCGTATTTGGTGGGCTTCTTTCTCAGCTTCCAGCTGCTTCATCCATCTTTGATGGGCTTTCTTATTCCTTTGGTGAGCTCTCTTCTCTACTTCCCCAGCTGCTTTTTAATTTCATCCAGGCTTCCACCATCTGCATTTCCTGATCATGTCCTTTCTCGGCTGCCCTTATCTACACTCTGATCACTTCTGCTGTAGCTGGCAACTGGGGCATGGGAAGGCGGAGAACGTGCTTTCTTATCAGAGTTCATGAGCAAAGCTCCCAGTTCCTGATCTGGGCGTTTCTTCTTACAGGGTAACCCCCTTTGTGAGCACAAATCTTCAAGGGTTTTTCTGTTGAGACCCTCATATGTCCATGGCTCACTCATTGTAACTGATCTTTAACCCTTATAGACTCATGGTCCCTTCTGACCTTAAAGTCTATTATGATCATCTACTCTGACCTGCGCAACGCGGGCCACAGAATCTCACCGACCCACTCCTGCAATAAACCTCTCACTTATGTCTGAACTATTGAAGTCCTCAAATCATGGTTTAAAGACTTCAAGGTGCAGAGAATCCTCCAGCAAGTGACCCATGCCCCACGCTGCCGGGGAAGGCGAGAAACCCCTAAGGCCTCTGCCAACTGCCCTGGAGGAAAATTCCTTTTGAACTCCAAATATGGCGATCAGCTGAACCCTGAGCATGTGGGCAAGATTCACCAGCCGGATTCCCAGGAAAGAATTCTCTGTAGTAACTCAGATCTCACCCCATCTAACATCCCATCACAGGCCATTGGGCCTATTTTACCACTAATAGTCAAAGATCAATTAATTGCCAAAATCATGTTATCCCATCATACGATCTCCTCCATAAACTTATTGAGCTTAATCTTGAAGCCAGATAGGTCTTTTGCCCCCACTGCTTCTCTTGAAAGGCTGTTCCAGAACTTCGCCTCTGATGGTTAGAAACCTTCATCTAATTTCAAGTCTAAACTTCCAGATGGCCAGTTTATATCCATTTGTTCTTGTGTCCACATTGGTACTGAGCTTAAATAATTCTTCTCCCTCCATGGTATTTATCCCTCTGATATATTTATAGAGAGCAATCATATCTCCCCTCAGCCTTCTTTTGGTTAGGCTAAACAAGCCAAGCTCCTTGAGTCTCATTTCATAAGACAGGTTTTTCATTCCTCGGATCATCCTAGTAGCCCTTCTCTGTACCTGTTCCAGTTTGAATTCATCCTTCTAAAACATGGGAGACCAGAACTGCACACAGTATTCCAGATGAGGTCTCACCAGTGCCTTGTATAACGGTACTAAGACCTCCTTATCTCTACTGGAAATACCTCGCCTGATGCATCCCAAGACCGCATTAGCTTTTTTCACGGCCATATCACATTGGTGGCTCACAGTCATCCTGTGGTTAA
Organism: Chelonia mydas; assembly: GCF_015237465.2. Classification (NCBI taxonomy): domain Eukaryota; kingdom Metazoa; phylum Chordata; order Testudines; family Cheloniidae; genus Chelonia; species Chelonia mydas. Next base: position 181,456,205 of record NC_057849.1, read on the forward strand.
CCAATACTCCAAGGTCCTTGTCCTCCTCTGTTACTTCCAATTGATGCATCTCCAGCTTATAACTAAAATTCTTATTAATCCCTAAATGCATGACCTTACACTTCTCACTATTAAATTTCATCCTATTACTATTACTCCAGTTTACAAGGTCATCCAGATCTTCCTGTATGATATCCCGGTCCTTCTCTGAATTGGCAATACCTCTCAGCTTTGTGTAATCTGCAAACTTTATTAGCGCACTCCCACTTTTTGTGTTGAGGTCAGTAATAAAAAGATTGGTCCCAAAACCGATCCTTGAGGAACTCCACTGGTAACCTCCCTCCAGCCTGACGGTTTACCTTTCAGTAGGACCTGCTGTTGTCTCCCCTTTAACCAATTCCTTATCCACCTTTCAGTTTTCATATTGATCCCCATCTTTTCCAATTTAACTAAATTCTCCATGTGGCACCATATCAAACGCCTTACTAAAATCGAGGTAAATTAGATCCACTGCGTTTCCTTTGTCTAAAAAATCTGTTACTTTCTCAAAGAAGGAGATCAGGTTGGTTTGGCACAATCTACCTTTTGTAAAATCATGTTGTACTTTGTCCCATTTACCATTGACCTCAATGTCCTTAACTACTTTCTCCTTCAAATATTTTTCCAAGACCTTGCATACTACAGACGTCAAACTAACAGGCCTGTAGTTACCGGATCACTTTGTTTTCCTTTCTTAAAAATAGGAACTATGTTAGCAATTCTCTTGTCATACCATACAACCCCTGAGTTTACAGATTCATTAAAAATTCTTGCTAATGGACTTGCAATTTCATGTGCCAGTTCCTTTAATATTCTCAGATGAAGATTATCTGGGCCCCCCAATTTAGTCCCATTAACCTGTTCGAGTTCGGCTTCTACCTCGGATATGGTAATATCTACCTCTATATCCTCATTCCCATTTGTCATGCTACCATTATCCCGAAGTTCCTCATTAGCCTCATTAAAGACTGAGGCAAAGTATTTGTTTTGATATTGGGCCATGCTAGATGATCCTTAACGTCCACTCCATCCTCAGGGTTTAGCGGTCCCACCTCTTCTTTCCTTTTTTTCTTCTTCTTCTTTATATGGCTATAGAACCTTTTACTATTGGTTTTAATTCCCTTTGCAAGGTTCAACTCTACATGACTTTTAGTCTTTCTCACTTTATGGCTACATGTTCTGACCTCAATAAGGTAGCTTTCCTTGCTGATCGCTCCCATCTTCCACTCCTTGTATGCTTTCTGCTTTTTCTTAATCACCTCTCTGAGATGCTTGCTCATCCAGCTTGGTCTACAACTCCTACCTATGAATTTGTTCCCCTTTCTTGGGATGCAGGCTTCTGATAGCTTCTGCAACTTTGATTTGAAATAATCCCAGGCCTCCTCCGCCTTTAGATCCATAAGTGCTTCAGTCCAATCCACTTCCCTAATCGGTTTCCTTAATGTTTTAAAGTTAACCGTTTTGAAATCAAAAACCCTGGTCGCAGATTTATTTTTGTTCATCCTTCCATTCAGTTTGAACTGAATTGGCTCATGATCACTCGAGCCAAGATTGTCCCCTACAACCATTTCTTCTATGAGGTCCTCACTACTCACCAAAACCAAATCTAAAATGGCATCCCCTCTACTCGGTTCAGCGACTACTTGATTAAGGAATCCATCAGCTATCACATCTAGGAAAATCTGAGCCCTATTATTATTACTAGCACTTGTCCTCCAGTCTATATCTGGGAAGTTAAAGACTCCCATGATCACATAGTTCCCATTAGTATTTACTTCATTTAAAACATTAAAGATGTCTCTATCCATTATCCACATTAGATCCAGGCATTCTATAGCACACCCCAAGCACTATCCCAGTGGAGGCTCTAGAAGCTTTCTTCCCCAATGCGATTTTTGCCCAGACAGACTCTGTCTTATCCATTCCATCGCTTCTTATTTCTTTACAGTCTACCTCATCGTTGATATATAATGCTACTCCACCACCTTTACCTTTATTTCTTTCCAAAACAGCACATACCCTTCAATATCGGTACTCCAGTCATGACTACTGTTCCACCATGTTTCTGTTATCCCTATAATATCTGGTTTCACTTCCTGCACCAGTAGCTCTAGTTCCTCCTTTTTGTTACCTAGGCTCCTCGCATTTGTGTACAAACATCTTAATTTTTGCTGTCTGGCCTCACTCACTTTCTTCACCTGATTAGGCACGGACATTCTACCACCAGTATGACCTATTAGACTGGTATCCACACTGCCCTTCCTCCTTATGTCCATTCTCCTACCCACAGCTGTGTCCTTTCTTACTTCATTTTCTTCCCTCTCAATGCCAAAATCTGGCATGGAGATTACCTGGACATCTCCCCCAAATTCCTAGTTTAAAGTTCTCTTACTCAGTTGTGCAAGCCTCCATCCTAGAAGTCTCTTTCCCTCCCTACTCAGATGGAGTCCATCCCGAGAAAACAGTCGTCTGTCCATGAATGCCTCCCACTGGCCATACATCCCAAAGCCTTCCTTATAGCACCACTGCCTGAGCCATCTATTGAGCATCATAATCTTGTCATACCTTTGTTGCCCTTCTCTAGGAACAGGCAGAATCCCACTGAAGATCACCTGAGCCTCGATTTCCTTAAGCGTCTTCTCCAGCCTGGCATAGTCTCCCTTGATACATTCCAGCGAGAATCTATCGGTATCATTCGTTCCCACGATCAGTGTATTCTTTCCTGCTCCCTTTAGGATCCTCTTCAACCTAAGGTCCACATCCCGTATCTTAGCACCCGGTAGACAGCACACCCTTCTGTTCTCTGGATCAGCTCTGATTACAGGCCTGTCTATCCTTCTCAGTAAGAAGTCCCCAATCACGTAGACCTGCCTTTTCCTGGTGAAGGTGCGATTTGCCGGTCTATCCCCTGTTCCCTCTGGCTGCAAGTTCTTTCCATTCCTATTCTCCCTTGCAATCCTCTTCAACCCATCCTGTAGCCTCCTGGGGCTCATATTTGATGTTGTCCCCATTGACTCTTCCCCTTTTCCTATAGGACTAGCCGCTCTTCTCTTCTTCCTTACCCTTCCACCTTCAGTGTCCACCTCCTGTACCCCTTCTTCATTTTCCAACTGTGCAAACCTGTTCTTGAGCTCTGTTTCTCCTTCACTAGCCCGTCTTTTCCTCTGCCTGGTTCTCTTAGTCACATGCTTACACTGTCCATTTTCTTCACCCAGGAGTCGCCCCTCAGAATTCTTTGGTCCTGCTTCCATCTGCAAGTCTGAGCTTTTCCCTTCAGCCGCCTTCTGTCTTTACTCCATAATCTGCTCAAACCCCCTTCTAAACTCAACCAGACTTTCCACCTGCATCTCCAATCCTCAGATCTTTTCTTCCATCAGCTCTACCAAGCGGCACTTCATGCAGACGAAACTCTTTCCAGGTACTCCTTCCAGTATCATGTACATAACACAGCTTCCACATCCAGTCATCTTCATTGTGTCCTCCACTGCTTGAGTCATTACCATTGCTGCCTCTGTATCTGTCATAGTCTTCCCACCCTTGAAACTCTCCATTATCAAATTTAAACTTTATATTAGTGTTGGGTTCTGATCTTTAAGCCCAATTGAACTGTGGCGTGCGACTCCTGGTCCAACTATGCCAAATTGTCAACAGTGTCTAGTGTGGGTTACAACTGTGAATGCCAGTATTAGGTCAGACTGTCCCAACTGGGCAGACACACTCCAAGCTGGTGGTATATTCTATAATTAGATGTAACAAAACCAGCAATAAACTGTGCTCCTGGAGCACTAAACTAGCTCACCATGGAGCTACAGACAGTCCCCTTAGCGCTCCAGTCTCATTTACCACCCAGACAAACTGGACTACGGTAGAACCTTACAGTCAGGAACACCAGAGTTATGAACTAATCAGTCAACCACATCCGTCACTTGGAACCAGAAGTACACAGTCAGGAAGCAGCAGAGACCAACCAAAAAAAAAAAGCAAATACAGTACAGTACTATGTTAAATGTAAACTACTAAAAAAAAAAAAAAAGGAAAGTAGCATTTTTTTTCTGCATAGTAAAGTTTCGAAGCTGTATTAAGTCAATGTTCAGTTGTAAACTTTTGAAAGAACTCTGTGTTCAGAATTACGAACGTGTCAGAGTTACAAACAACTTCTATTCCCTGGGTGTTTGAGAACTGCTGTTATAGGCAAATCTGATGTCCCCTCCCCCTACAAGGCCTAGCTAATAAGTCAGGGATCCCTGCATCCCCAGCAGATAATATATGCCTGGAAGAACATATGTGCTGCAATGCCTAGGAAGAAAGGGGAAGATTTCAAAGTTATAAGCCCACTTTGCATTTGCATTTTGTTGCATATTTGGATTTATTTCACAACTTCAATGTTACTTTATAATAATCTGTGTTATTAAAGGCTTTGAGATATGAAGTCTACAAAACCCAGGAAACTGTGTGTCCCTTTTAACAGAAGAATACTTCATGCATAAGAAACCTGAAATAAAGTGAATATAATTATATTGAAGTTACCAGTATAACTCCACTGTAGTTTTGCTTCAATACCTGTAATTTCTACTAAATCCTTATAAGTGGAAGGCTAACTTCATGGCAAAGAGTAATTACAGTGCCTCAAATTTTCAAGTGGCTACTTATTTTGGGAGCCCAGCTAGAGTCTCCATTAAAGGTTTACAGACATGCCACATGTCTCCATCCCTCTTCTCCACGGTTTTCAAATAATGCCTATTTAAAGTCTAGCCCCCTTTTGTTTGCAGGGCAGTTAGCAAATCTATGCAGTAAAGTCATTGCCAAGTGCCATTAACGACACAAACGGTTTGGTATATGGCAAACAAGCTTCCATTATTATGAACAGGAGTGTGTTACATTGCCTCAGATATGGTTTAATATATTAATAGGTATTCTTTTTTCATTCTTATTTCCATTAGTTAAGTTCTGGATATTTAGAACTTAAGAATCTGTAAATAACTCTCCTGTATTATGTTGTCTTCTTTAAACTATATCCTTAAGACTGGTCATGTTTTTTAAATAGAGAAGAAAATGTTAGACTCTGTGTAATTATTTTTAACTAAGCAGATTATCATGATACAGAACAATGGTTTCCTCAGTAGGACCACACAGAAAAGATTTTGGTAGAGTTTTGTGAAAGCAGTTTGTTTCAATAATATTTAACATAGAATTAAATATTTAGAAAAAGGTAATTAGCCGTCATCTTCACGTACTACCCCTGGTATTTTAAACACAGTATGCACAACACTGGAAATGATACCACTGACCATATTAAAGTTGTTTATCTCCCACATTTGGTTATATGTGATTTAAGCATTGTAGAATAGAGTTGGCAATACCAACATTTAGGCATGTTACACAATTCTGTTTCTCATTAAGAATGTTTAAGTAACCATATAAAGGTGCTTCCTGTTTACATGGTAAAGTCTGCATGTTGGACTAGCTAAACTATGAAGCTCAAGGAAAGGAAGCTTTGATGATATTGTAGCAGTGCACAATTGGGGACTTTTCACTCCAGCAACAAAAAATATCCCTACACTCAGCATGTTTAATGTATGAGCACAAGAGAATAGAAATGAAATATGTATTTCCCCTACCCTTACCACTGAGTGTGTTTTTTGTGGTTTGTTTGTTGTTATTGTTGGGGGGGGGACGACATAAGTTCCTAGCTGCAGCCAGTCCTCCTCCCCCAATTTGAGTGAAGAATGAAGGGGGAGAGGGAGATCTACCACAGTGAATTGATTTTATTATACTGATTTTACAGCAAGTTTGATGAAATGGCAGTAAGAAATTCAACTCTCTTCGTTTTACATTTTGGGATAGTCCGAGCATATGATTTTGTGAGAGAGAGGAGAATTGGGAAACAGGGCTGGGGCTAGGAGCCCAGTGTTTTTACATGGGGATGGAGAAGAAGTTAACCTACTTGGATCTGCTTGTTCACTATGCTAATGCTATCTTTTTGAATAATTTCTGTGTATTTGTGTTAGCCTCTGAAGGGGAATACTTGAGTGCAGTTGAGCCCCTGGTGAATCCTGATAGTTGTTGGTTTTAATATAATCAAATTTCATATAAATACCAGGCAGGCTAATGATTTATAATAAAATCTTTGTTTTGGCCTACCTATAAAGTCTTCTACAATGCAGAAAATTGCATCTGATATTTGCATCTTTTGGAGCCAAAATTCTAGGGAAAACCCTCATTTCCATTTCAATTAATTAGTTTCCTACTTTGAACAAAATTCTCCCTCCTGGCTACTTCTAGATGTTGGCTTTTATGCAACTAGAATGAATTATAGTCATTTCAAGAAGATATTATACAGTTACATATTTTATATTTGTCTTTCTCCCATCTGGAGAAGAGAGTAAACTTGTGTGTGGAAAGATTACATCAATCTGTGCTGAAGCCTTTAAAACGTTATTTATAATTAAAATCTTTTTCAAACAAATATCCAAGAAAAGAATAAACCCATTGAAGCATTTATATATTTTATTATCACATCATGGTAGTGATGCTGTATTTATGGTTGAGATATTTTAATTTTCAAGGGCTACAAAACATTGCTTTTTGACCTGAAATGTCTCATGCTGAGAGGTGCATTGCGTGTTTTTTAAATGACTAACCTTTTTAAAATGTGGTGATAAATTTCCCCAGAAGCATTTAGACTTTCATTTATCCATGTTCTCCAAGTGGCACTAAAACAGTTTTGTCCTCCTCTTTTTTTTTTCTTTTTTTTTTTTCTTTTTTTTTTAATTAGTCTTCTCATAGGAGTACATCTGCTTGTTTGGTATGGTCTGACTATAATCAGAATGGTACAGAAGCAACACAGGGCTTTTTGTTTTTCCTGCTGGGCAAGAGGACATTTTGGAGACTGTGACTGAGAGACTTCAAGGGACCTGATTATTCCTGACCTTTAATACATACAGCAAGAGAGTAAAACGGGTGAAGGAGGGAGTGGACTTCAGATTGGCAGATGGACTCAATTATGAGAAGACCAATGTTTAGGTATAGCAAAACTGTCATAGGTTCAGATACTGTGGAAGGAGGGAACAGGCTGTAGATCTATAGTGGTGTAGGAAGGATAAAGCAGAACGAATATTAGAGATCCTCCATTTGTGAGATCTTCTGCACCTAAAGGCCGTGCTGACTAAGGACTGGATGTTGTCTTTATGATGCGGTGTGTGAATGATAGCTCAAGTGGAGAGTGCAAGTAAGAGGTTCTGTTCGGAACTGGGTGCAAAACAAATCCTTGTATCTGATGGAGGTGAGTTTGTTGGCACTGGTGTCTTACATGAATGACCATTTTGACCCATCTGAAAATAGAATCCTCGTATGCTTCGGATCACTTATTCTGACTGCAGTAGAAAGAAAAGGTTATTTGGTTTGTAAAAGGAAAGGGTGATTTATTTATTTATTTTTTGGTCAAAAAAGGTTGTGTGGGGAGAGAGTATATGAGAATGACATGAACAGTGTGTGGCTGTGCTGGATAATCTCTACACCCCATCGGTCTGGAGTATTCCTTTCCAGGCTTGGGTGAAAAGATAGTCATGGCTGCCCCAATGTGCAAGGCTGTGGTTTGTAAGTCTTCGCTCCTGTTTGTGGATGCAATTGGCAGAGGAGGAGACCTGATACTGGACCTTGGTGAATGAGAAATATGACTTGGCCCTGGAATAAGGAAAAGAGTCTCTGCTGGAGTTGTGAGGAAACCTGCAAGAATTTAAATCTGTATGCAACCTCTTTGACTTCTCGTAGTGCTTCTTTCTCAGGTCAGAAGAATATTGAATTCCCTTGTCCGGAGTTTCTCCAAAAAAGGTATTGCCCGTCAAAAGGTCCTTGGTTATGACAGGTTGTCAGGCTAGTGCGGTCTGATCCTGGTCCCTTGCACTGGTTTTATACCTGTGAAATTCCTTCTTATTCATACAACTATAAATGAGAGCAGAATCAGACCCACTGTCTGCTTTCCTGGCTCTGAACCAAATAATTCAGTCTAGCTACAGTGGAACAAAGGAGACTGAAAGAAAAATGATGGGTGTTTTCACATCACATTCATCACAAACGAAGACTGTGGGGAGGGATATAATTTTCTCTGTGATGCATTTGGGTTTGACTTTTGCTGTAAGCATCTTTGCAAGGAGCTTAACCCAGGTGAGCAATGCCTGTGCTGTAACCATGCTAGTCAGTGAGCCCTTCAAAGCTGTTACAGACTTCATAGTCTTTGCCTGAGTCGTGTTCAATCTGCTTGTCATCTAGGTTCTTCAGAGAGGCAACACACTCCATAGGGATATCAGTCTTCTTTGTAAGTCCTTCAGGCTCCTCCCTTCTATCTCCTTTTATTGTGTGATGCTTTTTGGCACGCCTCTCTGAGAGATTTCTTCTTCTTGAGGTGCTCTGAGACCACAATACCTTGTAATGGCTCAGGTATAGGAAATTCTACAGCACTTTTGAAAGGATTCTCTTTTCCTTCTTCATGCGCAGTGTCTTAATGACAGTGGATGTTAATCCAGCTGTTTTACCTTGAAAGAGTCTGTTGCTGTCAGACTCCTGCAGACTGAAAGGAGTAAAGACAGAAAGTTTACACTCCTCAGAGGAGGGAAATGCATTTGCTTTATTCTTTTAAATGAAAACACACTTTTTGGCTTTTTAGAGTATTTACACTTTATAGGGTTCAAAGTGTTTCATTTTGGCCTTCCTCTGATGGCAACATTGGAGGGGAGGGGATGTCAGGCTGCTCTGAGTCTGAAGCTAAGCAAGTATGATTCCAGGAGGAGGTGTAAGTTAGGTACCTGCTGAATAAAGTGCCAGGTAATAATGAGGGGAGGCCCCTTAAGCATCAGGTCTAATATTCAGGAAGGAGAGGAGAGTCCTTTAGAAGTGCTTTCTCTGAGGACTGAAAAGGGCAGGGGCTGGTTTTAATGTCAGGGAGAGCTGCAGACTCATACTGCTGGGAGAGAGGTGCTGCCGCCTTCCTCCTTTTTGGAAGAATTCTTCCAGCTTTTGTTCTTTTCAGTCAAGAAGAGCGACAAAAATGGGGTGCCTAAGGTGTGTCAGGCTAAACATTCTGGCATCACACTGGTGGCCCACTCCCTGGGGCACGCTTCTCCGTCCTCCTGCACTAAGAACCTTATCCAGTAGTTAGTGGGCTGTGGTTCAGTCCAAAAGAGAGAAGAGGAAAGAGAGAAGGGAAAAGCCAAGAAGAAAAAAAGGAAAGAAGAGAAAATGCCTCTGACCCACATGACTAGGCCTGCCATTGTCCAGTTCCAGCAGAGATGCTGCTGCTGCTGTCTCCATGCCTCTTTGACTGTGGGCCTTGTGGTTGGCACTCAAGGCTGGTGTACATGCTCCATTGGAGAATGTACCCTATGAGTGGGTTAAAGGGCGCCAGGGAGAAAGGAGGAATGTCTTGTGATCAAAGCACAGGAGCAGGAGTCAAGAGATTTCAGTTTAGTTCCCAGCTCTGCTATGTGACTTAACTTTGCTGTGCCTCAAGTTTCCCCTCTGTGAAAACAAGAGGATAATATTTAACAGTGAGGATTAGTTCACTAATATTTGTAAAGTGCTTTGAAATGCTGTGATGGAAGGCTTTATAGAAGTGCAAAGTATCCCTATTAGTCGTATATTAGTAATCCATTTTATACCAGTAGTGGCCTGGCAGTACACAGAAAATCTGTGTGCCCGAGATTTTTATACAGCAAGAGAGGAGCACTGAAAACTTGAACAACATGATGTACAAAAATGGAGTCATTTCATCCATGTCATAACAGGACAGTGCTGTTTTGAAACATGTTTTGAGCAAGAGGAGGAGATTCTGTCATGCACAGCTGTGCCATGGTGGATAAAACATTTTGTCCTGTCTCTGTTTATAGAAGTATAAAAGAGTGAGAAGTTGCAAGATTATTGACAACAGGTTGTCATATCACAAAATGTACTGTTCATGAACTGGAACTGATAGTTTCAAAATGCTATAAGACTCAAGTTAATTCACACTAGAGGGAAACAGCCCTCAGTTGTGAGAACCAAATAGAAAGTCATTTCAAGTACCCAGCTGGTCTACTTTGAAATACTTGTCCTATCAAGATTAATTATATTTGGCCAATCTGAGGGTGAAAAGGTCAGACGACAGCAATCATTGCTGCGTAGAAAATAGACTTTCAGCTTCTTTTAAAAATAATGAATAAAACAATACTGTTTCGGTGTACAGCAGCTTGTAATCTTTAATACTGAACACTTACGTCTTACTGTCAGACAGCATACAAGTTTACTTACAGTAACTGCAAAAAATAAGGTAGCCAGATCATTATTAAACTTCATTGTGGCCTCAGACTTCTGGAAATCATTGATAGTTCCATGGTGTGAGGGACTGGAAAGGAGACGTGACGACTGTTTGCATGTAATAAATCAGAATGGATTTGTGGCGTGCAGATTCATGCGAGGTAGCATCACCACATGCTATCACCCATTGTGGTTGCCACATTTGAGACCATGATGTTTGGATGCAGCTCAGCAGAGGAGAGCATGGTGGGTTGAATGACTTCATGAGCTAGATATAGCTATGGGCCCCCTTGTTGTAAAACATCTAGCTGGACTTGGTTTGAATTGACACAAGGTGCCCAGAGCCTCCTCTATGCTGTTGGTGGCTAGCACAGACCTCAAAGTAGAAGAGGGAGCCAAAGCAGCTGAAGGATGTTTCCTATTCACTATATCCCCTAGGCAGCCTCTGCCAGTAGGGCTCTTGGGTGCACTGACCAGGGGTTAAAGCTGACCTCTCCACGTGGATCACCTCAGGGAGATGCAGCGTTGCCAACTCTGCCAGTGTAGCAGTTGCTGCTCCCTAAGGGAGGTGTCATTTGCCTCTCCCCTGCCCCAGTGGGAATGAATAAACCCAGCAGAGCAGCTCTGGATCCAAATCTTTCCACTGGACGGAGATCACTGCACCCTGCTGATAATTTGGGTGCTTACTTGTTGCAGAGTCAGCTCGTCTTTATCAGGTTAGTGGCAGGATTTCTGAGCTGGCATCTTTTGTGAAAAGGAAAAGAGGACACTGCCTTCCTGCGCCCCCCTTCCCCTAAACTTAAACTTTCCTAATAATACGTGTGCTTGTCTGCAGATCTGCAGAGTCTGAGAGACCCTTTCAGCAGAGGTGGCAAGACAGTAAAGTCCAGCTGTAGGAGCAGAGGCATTTTAATTTTCAGAAAGTAAGCGTTGTCTAGCAAAATCAGTTTGTAGGCTTAGCTGATAATGGGATAATTCTCATAGTCTAAGAGAAACTGGCAGCATCCAAAGAGACCTACGTAACTGGCTAATACTTCATAAAAACTGACCTCAGAGATTTTTAGTAAAGCCCCAAGTTTACAGTCAGGGAGAGAAAGTAGTAGAGACCTAGTAGTGATTCAACTTTCTTTTTTTTTTTAAACCCATACTGTTCTTGTGGGAGCATATTGTTGTTCAGGAGTTAAGGATAATAGACAGTCTAGTCAAGATCCTCACAGATGGTGTAAATTGGAGCTATGCCCATTTATACCAGCTGAGGTTCTGGCCCTTCTGTTAATAGTTTTGGGGCGTTTCTTATTCCCACAAGCAGATTTAATTTTTCCATGTAAGAGGGTGTGCGGGGGGGAGGGTTGCTACTGCACTGACTAATCTTGGAATATAGGAGACAATTCTGTTAAAACATGAGTTTGAGTGTCAAACATCAGTAGACTCAGATACAGGTTTATGAAATATTTTGTGCTGCCATTAGTTGAATTGTGGGTCTGCAAAGTGCCTTTCACTGTGTCATTTGTACAATGAATAGCTCCTGCCATCAGGATTTAGCTTCCAGCTGGCCTCTATAAAACAAAGGTCATGACCAGAAGAGCAGAGCAGAACTCATTGTGTTCAACAGAATCAGGGTGCTCCATCCAGCTGCTGTTAACACTTACTCTGCCAGTGGTGTGCTATTGTGACAAATGCTAATAATGAAAATAAGTGAAGAGCCTCTTTATGGTCAGTTGAGCCTTTCCTTAAAAAGGTAACCAAGTGCATGCATGGCAGTTTGGCTACCTGACGTCAGCAAGATTATTTACAGTAGCGAAAGAGAGTTTTCTAGAGAGTGTTGTTTTTCCACCCAGCATTGTTTTCTGAACCAGAATAATGTACATGATTTCATAGACTGATCTATTCAAGCAATTATTTTAATTGTTTTTTATTTCAGCTTGAACAAAACTATTTTAAATAAGTGCAAGTGTCATTTATCTGGATATTTTCCCTGTAGAACTAGCACTACCCTTGTTTGGTTAAAATGTTTAAAGCACTGGACTGAGGGAGCCAGGAGATCTAGGTTCTGTTACCAATTCTGCCACTGACTTGGAGTGAGATGACAGGCCGATCAGTTAGTCTTTCTGTGCCTCAGTTTGTCCATCTGTAAAACTAGAATAGTACCCACCTCATGGGGCTGTAACAAGGCTTACTTAATATTTGTAAAGCTCTTCAAGATTTTAATGCACATAGCACGGTCCTGCACTGTCAGTGCTAAACTGATTTATGGAGAAATTGCTGTGGGAAACTGGAGTTTGAAGACTCTGAACGAGCTGAGAACCTAAGCATATAAGAATGGTCATAGTGGATCAGACCAATGGTCCATCTAGCTCAGTATCCTGTATTCCAACAGTGGCCAGTGCCAGATGCTTCAGAGGGAATGAACAGGGTGATTATTGAGTGATACATCCCCTGTTGTTCAGTCCCAGCATTTGGCAGTGAGGGGCTTAAGGACACCTAGAGCATGGCGTTGCATCCCTGACCATCTTGGCTAATAGCCATTGATAGGCCTATTTATCCTCCACGAACCTATCTAATTCTTTTTTGAACCCAGTTATACATTTGGCCTTCACCACATCCCCTGGCAACGAGTTCCACAAGTTGACTGTGCGTTGTGTGAAGAAGCACTTCCTTTTGTTTGTTTTAAACCTGCTGCTTATTGATTTCATTGGATGATCCCCTGCTGCTTTTGTTATGTGAAGGGGTAAATAACACTTCCTCATTCATTTTCGCCACACCAGTCGTGACCTTACAGACTTCTATCCTACCCCATCCCCCTTATTAGTGTGTCTTTCAAGCTGAACAGTCCCAGTCTTTTTAATCTCTCCTCGGGTAGAAGCTGTTCCATACCCCTAATCATTTTTGTTGCCCTTCACTGTACTTTTTCCAAGTTTATTATATATATTTTTGAGAGGGGACAACCAGAACTGCACGCAGTATTCAAAGTGCAGGTGTATGATGGGTTTATATTGTGGTATTCTGATGTTTTCTGTCTTATTATCTATCCGTTTCCTAATATTTCCTGGCATTCTGCTAGCTTTTCCAACTGCTGCTGCACATTGAGTGGATGTTTTCAGAGAGCTATCCATGATGATTCCAAGATCTCTTTTGTGAGTTGTAACAGCTAATTTAGACCCCATCATTTTCTATGTATCGTTGGGATTATGCTTTCCAATGTGCATTACTTTGCATTTATCAACATGGAATTTCATCTGCCATTTTGTTGCCCATCACCCAGTTTTGTGAGATCCCTTTCTAACTCTTCACAGTCTGCTTTCAACTTAACTATCCTGAGTAATTTTGTATTTTCTTCAAATTTTGCCACTTCACTGTTTACCCCTTTTTCTAGATCATTCATGAATATGTTGAACAGCAGTGGTCCCAGAACAGATCCCTGGGAGACCATGTTATTTACTTCTCTCCACTGTGAAAACTGACCCATTTATTCCTACCTTTTTGTTTTCTGCCTTTTAACCAGTTATTGATCCACAAGAGGACTTTCCCTCTTATCCCATGACTGCTTACTTTGTTTAAGAGCCTATGGTGAGGGACCTTGTCAAAGGCTATCTGAAAGGCCAAGTATAGTATATCCACTGGATCACCCCTGTCCATACTTGATTGACCCCCTTCAAAGAATTTTAATAGCTTGGTGAGGCATGATTTCCCTTTACAAAAACCATGTTGACTCTTCCCCAACAAATCATGTTCATCTGTGTCTGATCATTCTGTTCTTTACTATAGTTTCAACCAATCTGTCAGTTACTAAAGTCAGGCTTACCGGCCTGTAATTGCCTGGATCACCTCTGGAGCCCTTTTTAAAAATTGGCATCCCATTAGCTATCCTTCTGTCATTTGCTACAGAAGCTGATTTAAATGATATAGGTTACAGACTACAGTTAGTAGTTCCGAAATTTCACATTTGTGCTCCTTTAGAATTCTTGGGTGAATACCATCTGGTCCTGGTGACTTATTACTGTTTAGTTTATCAATTTGTTCCAAAACCACCTACATTAGCTTCTCAATCTGGGATAGTTCCTCAGATTTGTCACCTAAAAAGAATGGCTCAGGTGTGGGAATCTCCCTTACATCCTCTGCAGTGAAGTCCACTGCAAGTAATTCATTTAGCTTTTCCACAATTTATCAAGTTTTCTTTTAATCTCTTGTGGGAGGAGATAGCTGACTGCATTCCCAGAAGTGTACTCAAGGAGACCACCGTGTAAGCTTCAAACTTATATGTTTTGCATGTGCTCAGTAGGATTACGATTAAACATATAAATATTCGTACATATTGCTGTTATAATGGAGAAGAAACATATTACACTTCTTGGGCTGGTTGAAATAGACCTGCAAGCACCTTTTCCTTCAAAAAGGTGACTTTCATACCTACACGTAAAGAAGAAGATTTAAATTTAATTTGGGAATCCTTCATTCATTTTTGAAAAAGGAATCTAAATAAATGGCTACAACTGTACATTCTGTGCCCCAAACTGGATATTATGGAGAAAACAATAAAAAAGGCAGCACAATTCATTCACTTGGGCTTTCAAGTCCTGTTAAAATTTGTACTGTCTACTAGAAATGATTGACCTTTGGCAGTCACAACCCAGGAGGTTTTGTTTGTTTGTTTGTTTGTTTGTTTTTTATTGCATCATTCGGCCACAACATTTAATTAGATACAAGTTTGCTTGCATCTGTGAACCTCTGAGAACCTTTTGATGGACCTTGGCTGAGCGCAGCTGGTTTTAGGTTTTGTTACAACTGTTAAATTTTGTCTTATTTCATGTTTCTTTTGTAGAAGTTCTGAATAGCAACAAAGGCAGTAGAGCAGTATGTAGATTTAGAAAGGCAGCATTGCATTGGTTTACACTCAGTTTGTGTTTGGAAAGTGTGTTCCCCCTCGACCCCCAGCCATATGAGCTGGAAAAGGACTCATTAAGTTTAGGTTAGGAAGAAATTGATAGCATTCAGTAGGTGGAATTTTTGTGAGAGGTGGACTTTTCAAGGCCTGTGGCTAACAATTCTGTATTATGAACAATGACCATATTTACATTAGTAGGCTATGTCTACAGTGCAACTGGGGGGTGCAATTTGCAGCTTGTGTAAGCATACTCCTTCTAGCTTGGTAACAATAACGATGAGAATATGATGACACTGGCATCAGCATGGTTTGCACAAGCCTGCTTAGGCCTCTACTGTGTCCCCACTGATATTTTTACCCAGCTAGCTAGATTAAAGCTACTTTGGTACATCTATATGACCTGCAAATTACACCAATTGCAGTGCAGACATAGCCTCAGTTACACCTGTATAAATCAAGAGCAATTCCATTGAAGCTTTGAAACTCTGGATTTGCAACAATGTATTCTGAGCACAGAAATGGACCCAGGGTGTGGTCAATTCACTGTGTATCCCATAATCTCCACTGTTTACCTTTGTACACTAAGAATCTATTTGTACACTTAGTTTTACTTGGCTTATTACTAAAAATATAATTTAAAAATTTATTTTAAAATCCTTTTAAAAACCTGAGAAATGACCTAAAACAACAGTCAAGCAAATCAAGAAAGAATTTATCGAGCCAGTAAAATGTGCTCATTTAGCAAATTTTGTCTGCATATAAGTGATTCTTAATGGCAAATAGAGATTTGCTAATAAGCTTTTCCCTATCATTAAGCATTAGCTTCACTCATATGTGTGTTCATTGTACCCATACAATTGTCCACATTTTAATACTTTTTGCAACAAAAAATAATGCAAAAAATTATGTAATTGCTGCTTTAAAAACCAAATGGTTTGCATTATAACAGTCAAAATTAATGCTAATGCCCAGTAATTAAATTCTGCAGCTGGAGTTTCGTAGTAACTCAGCAGTTCTCTTGTCTGAGGACAAATGAATGTTATAGGATACAACATAAAGTTTCTGGTTCTAGAGTTTACTCTCTGATATGGATATTGCAGATAACTTTGCAAAGTGTACTCTGAAAGGAGGTACAGTCCCCTCCATTGCAGTATTTCCTCTAGAATCTGTGAAAGGCATTCTGTAGATCCAGGAATCTCTGCAGGGAGAAAGACAGACCAGGTGGGGCCCATATAATCTCCCATCACTCTTGCACTCAGTGGAGATTGCCAGAAATGGAACACAGTCAGAGGCTGCCCCTCCTATGTGGTGAATATCCCCCACTTTAAAAGGGATCCTGAGGGCAGCCGTGCCTAGAGAGGTTCCTGGTAGAAGAGCTTCAAAGGAGCTATGCAGTCATGAAGCAAGGCCTGATGTGCAGCAGAGGTGGTCAGAGCTCGTGTAGAGGCATAGGTCCTCCACATGTGGAAAGCCAATACCTTCTGTAGCTAGTAGAGGTCCCTGATGACGGGATGCCACCAATCCCAACTAACGAATGCAGAGGATCTACACAAGGGGAGCCAAGCAAGGTTCCCTGTCCCTCAATGCAGTTATTATCATGTAGGAGTATAATCTGGCCCACGGCTTTTTAGAATATAACTAGTATAGTGAACATTAAGATGCTCAGGAGAATCTTAGCTACATGAATAGGAGTGTTACATTATTTGAAGATGAAGAAAAGTCTGCCATTTGCCAATAACATTCAGACCGCTCAAATGTGGGAAATATTCATATGTCGTCATCTCTCTAATTATTAGAACAAATCTGCAAGTCTGGGGAAAATGTTAGGTGCCTCAGGAAACTGTACTATTATGTAGTATTTTGAGATTAGAAGAAATTAATATAGAAGACAACACATATCTGAAGGTGAAGAGATGAACATTGAAGCATCTTACCTAAGCAGATGTTTTCCAATATTCTTGATGCTTGTAAAATTTCAGACCAGTCAATCTGATATTACCTGTGGAGAAAGTTGCATAATATTTCTGGATGAATTGGAGGAGATAATTAAATAAACTCTGCTTGAATTAGTACAGTTTATACAGCGTCAGGAAGGTTAGTCTAATTGTGACTAAAACTACCAAGAAGCCTGTCTCAGAGGATGTAATATCAAAGTAAGTTAATATGCACAGATTTTTTTTAAATCCCAAAAAGTAGCAAAGTTATTTTAAACAAATGGATGAAGTAATAAACTCCTTATCAATTTAAAATATTGGAAATTACCATAGTGCATATGGTACATTTTAAAGACAGATATTGAGGGCTTTCCTGTCGTTAGAACTGAATCTGTACACTCATGTGCGCGATTAGTTTGAGCTGCCATTTTGAAAAAAATAAAGGAGCAAATACTTTATTTTCAGACTTGTTAGCATGTCCCTTATTGAGGAAATACATTTTGAAATAGATGGAGTTTGTACTGATCAGTGATGGATATGTAAGTGTTTGAATGGGTTGGTTGAACTGAAACCTACATTCTGAACATGCACCTATATCTGGAATACGTGACCTTCACAAAAATGCAAGCCAGGCTGCCCCAGGATAATGCCACAAAACAGTGAAAAATACTAACAATCACACCCTCAGCTGGGGCAGAAAGGCACTAAAGCCAGGTCCAGATTTGGGGGCTTCTCTATCTATCCTGGTCAGTCCCAGCTCTGTTTAATATTAATCTTTCATATTAATTTCAGTTGGAAGCTGTGAGCTTCTAAACAAGGTTTGAAATCTAGAAGCCTCTGTTCATTGGCTGAGCCTTAGTCAGGGAGCGAGACTATCAAGGAAGCCAGGGCTTTATAAAGCAGTGAGCAAGCGACCACGAGCCACTAACAGGGAGTTTCGAGAGGGAGTTGGGAAGGGGAGTGGGAAGCGGGCGAGGTACACTTGCCATTCTTTACAACCTTTTAAACTAAACTATAATCAAAACTTAGTATGCCAACATTTTTATGGCTGACTTAGAACAACGCTTCCTCAGCTCTCGTCCCCTAACTCCCCTACTCTACTTGCGCTATATTGATGACATCTTCATCATCTGGACCCATGGAAAAGAAGCCCTTGAGGAATTCCGCCATGATTTCAACAATTTCCATCCCACCATCAACCTCAGCCTGGTCCAGTCCACACAAGAGATCCACTTCCTGGACACTACAGTGCTAATAAACGATGGTCACATAAACACTACCCTATACCGGAAACCTACTGACCACTATTCCTACCTACATGCCTCCAGCTTTCACCCTGACCACACCACATGATCCATCGTCTACAGCCAAGCTCTGCGATACAACCGCATTTGCTCCAACCCCTCAGACAGAGACAAACACCTACAAGATCTCTGTCAATTATTCTTACAACTACAATGCCCACCTGCGGAAGTGAAGAAACAGATTGATAGAGCCAGAAGAGTTCCCAGAAGTCACCTACTACAGGACAGGCCTAACAAAGAAAATAACAGAACGCCACTAGCCGTCACCTTCAGCCCCCAACTAAAACCCCTCCAACGCATTATCAAGGATCTACAACCTATCCTGAAGGATGACCCAACACTCTCACAAATCTTGGGAGACAGGCCAGTCCTTGCTTACAGACAGCCCCCCAACCTGAAGCAAATATTCACCAGCAACCACATACCACACAACAGAACCACTAACCCAGGAACCTATCCTTGCAACAAAGCCCGTTGCCAACTGTGCCCACATATCTATTCAGGGGACACCATCACAGGGCCTAATAACATCAGCCACGCTATCAGAGGCTTGTTCACCTGCACATCCACCAATGTGATATATGCCATCATGTGCCAGCAATGCCCCTCTGCCATGTACATTGGTCAAACTGGACAGTCTCTACGTAAAAGAATAAATGGACACAAATCAGATGTCAAGAATTAGAACATTCATAAACCAGTCGGAGAACACTTCAATCTCTCTGGTCACGCAATTACAGACATGAAAGTTGCGATATTACAACAAAAAAACTTCAAAACCAGACTCCAGCGAGAGACTGTTGAATTGGAATTCATTTGCAAATTGGATACAATTAACTTAGGTTACCTTGCATAATGACTTAGCCACTCCCAGTCTCTATTCAAGCCTATTTCCCCTTGTTTTTTCCTACCCCCCCCCCCTTCAGACGTTCCTTTAAACCCTGGATTTGTGCTGGAAATGGCCCACCTTGATTATCATACACATTGTAAGGAGAGTGATCACTTTAGATAAGCTATTACCAGCAGGAGAGTGGGATGGGGGGAGAGAAAACCTTTTGTAGTGGTAAACACCCATTTTTTTCATGCTTTGTGTGTATAAAAAGATCTTCTATACTTTCCACAGTATGCATCCGATGAAGTGAGCTGTAGCTCACGAAAGCTTATGCTCAAATAAATTGGTTAGTGTCTAAGGTGCCACAAGAACTCCTTTTCTTTTTTCTTAAACAAAAACTCCTGCCATTAACCTAGGTAGCTGTAGGAGAGAATGTGGGCAGAAGCCCAGCAGCAGAGTGGGGGCTATCCTGTTTATTGTGCTCAGTGTAGCATGCATGATCACCTGCCCTGTGGGCGGGTGGTTTATGTGTGTATTCAGTGCAAGTAGCTCCTGGTCCCCAGAGACCGCATACGGGCTTTGGAGGCCAGGGTGGCGGAACTGGAGGAGCTGAGGGAGGCAGAGAGGTATGTTGATGAGGCTTTCCGGGACACTGTAGATTTGTCCCACTTCCAGTCAGACAGCCCCGGTGCCGTTAAGGAGGATGAAAGGCCCAGGGAAGGAGAGCAGTCAATGGGAGCAGAGGGAAATTTTCCCATAGTTGGGACCCTCCTTCCAGATGATGTTGGAGTGTCCTCTCAAACTGAGGTTACCTCTCCAGGGGAGGGAACTCCAGTCATTAAGAAAAGGCAGCTGTTAGTAATGGGAGATTCGATCATTAGAAACATAGATAGCTGGGTTTGCAAAGACCGGGAGAACCGTATGGTGACTTGACCGCCTGGTGCAAAGGTTGCAGATCTCTCGAGGCATCTAGATAGACTTATGTATAGTGCTGGGGAGGAGCCGGTACAGGTAAGTACCAATGACATAGGGAAGGGTAGGAGAGACGTCCTGGAGACCAAATTTAGACTGCTAGGAAAGAGACTGAAATCCAGGACATCTATGGTGGCAGAAGTTACGTACTTTCCCCTGATTATTTAAAAAAGCAGCCTTTAACGCAAAGTTTTTGATAGACGTTCATGGGTTCAGCATATTTATTTTCAATTTAAATATTTTAAGAGATTATAATAAGTTTAGGCCTTAACATATTTTGTATTAAAATAGCTTTTCATTTTAAACAGGGTTATTTTTAAAAAGAAAACATTATTAAATTAAAAAATCTGTTTTAAATAAAAATAATCCAGTTTTTGATTATTTTCCCCCCCAAAATGAAATTTTTTTATCAGTCTTGGGAGAAACACACACAGCCTCAAAAAGGAGAGAGAAAATCTTATGTCAGCTGATTCAAGGAGCATCACTGTAGGTCTCCAGAAAGAGTTGCATTGAACTTTGTGGCTAGGAAGGGAGAGTTATGACTGCAGTATAGAGATTGAGCAGTGGTAAGCAAATAAAGGGGAAAATATGTGGGTTTGGTCGAAGAGGAAGGTGGTAGAAGAAGTCTTTGAGAGGAATTATGAACCACAGTCATACCAGGCAGGAGAGAATTTTTAATCTGGAAGAGAGTGGTTTCCTATCTACTTCTAGGCACCCAAAATGTAGTCAATTGCCTCCTGCAGGACTTAATCAAATATATTGTACAGAACTGTGTATATAGATGAGTTAAAATTTATGGGTGTACTTTATTAATCTGGTTGATACAAAATAAAGTGTCCTCCACCTGAGATTTGGTTTATTCATATTAGTTAGAAAGTTGGGGACGTATTATTCATCCTGCTTTTCGTTTAACCTGGCACGCTGTGAAAACAGGTCATAAATAAACATGAGTGTTCCCGAGGAGAAGTTTCTTCTCTGCAATTTATGTTCTCAATCATCTGGCCATTTTCTGCATTGTGTACCAACGCACTTTTCTTTCCTTCTTCACCAGTCTCACTCATGTGAGTTTTTTGCTGATGTGGCACAGAATATTTTTTTTCCAAGTAACTTCTTTGGTTTTGTAACTTGTGCTTTTGCAATGGATGTAAATGTTGTGAATGTAAAAGTCTTAAAGAAAACCCTTAGGGCTGCTGAAGCCAAAATCTGCATGGGTGTCATTTGGTTGAATTGGTACCAGTATGAGTTAATTTAGATTTCTTTTTTTCCTACTGTCCTCTTGGGAACAGTCAACCTAGTTATTCTGTGATAATGACAGATTCTGTGCTAATGAGTCTGCCCAGCATCCAGCGTTCTCTAATAGTCTAATAGAAGCCAGGCTGAGAACTGAATCAGATGCCTGGGATCCATGAACGGACCTCCCACGGAAAAAGTGTCACTCCTATAGCATCATCCACCTATCCCCTTCCTCCCCAAAACCCTACAGAATCCCCTGTGCTGAAAGAGTTCGGTGGAGTCCTTGCGGGTAGCAAAGAGGCTGGGGACAAGACGAAGAGGACTAGCCACATCAGTGGTGCCATCCCCCATCCTGCTGGATTTCTGCTGGGCCATTCTGTGAGGAGTTAATACATTATGGAGGTGTATTAACTGTCCCCGTGTCCCATTTGCAGTTGTCAGCAAGAGATGGGAGCAGCACAAGCAAATGGCAAATTGAGAGGTCAGAAGCAGCATGGCTCCTGGTGGAACTATGTTGTCAGCAAGAGAAGGGCCAATCAAGTAGCGTGAAAGGGTAGCTGTCTGTGCAGATGGCTCCTGTGTCCATGGGGCTATGGTTCTGAAGGATTCCTATGATTAGGAGTTCTCTCCTTATGACCTCAGCCAGACTCCAAAATGCCCTTTGCCTTTGAAGGGATGGTTGGTAGGAAACACCATAAGGGGAAGCTCAAAGAGATTTCTTGTCCCATCTGACTCTGTTCATTGGTTCCTCTCCAGCAGCAAGCTGTATCCAGGAAACGCATGGAAATCCCACGAACAATGAGGTAGCAAGGTCCTAGTTCTATGCAGATACCTTTGGGATAGGGAGTAGGAAGAGGGGGGAGAGATAGCTCAGTGGTTTGAGCATTGGCCTACTAAACCCAGGGTTGTGAGTTCAGTCCTTAAGGGGGCCATTTAGGGATCTGGGGCAAAAATTGGGGATTGGTCCTGCTTCAAGCAGGGGGTTGGACTAGATGACCTCCTGAGGTCCCTTCCAACCCTAACCTTCTATGATTCTATGAAGACACAGTGGGAAGGGTATATGTTCTCCCTTCTTTGATTTTAAAACAATGTTCTTGTGTATACTTGGACTTAAAACTATGGACGAGCAACAAGTGCTTTGCAAACAAAACCACTGTGAGACCTCCTGGCCTCAAATGCCCAGCCCCCCGGCAATGATTTCCTCTGTGAGAGAAAAGTTTCTCTGTGTCACAAAAAATTAACAAAATAAATGAAAAAGGTCTCATATGAAGCAACTTTTGCCATGTTAAAGTTACCAGTCTTTTAAAAATGGGACATGAGCTTTTCTATCTCCTGAGAATCATTGTTTTTACACAGTCAAGGGCAATTGCAATCTACATTGTACAAATCTTTGGACCCACATGTTGACGAAAAATCATGCAACTCATAGAGCAACTTATAATGCCACACTTTTTTTTTTTTTTTTTTTTTTAACATTTACAGCATTGACTAAATAGGTATTTGGCAATTTCCTAATATTAGACTGTCACCTCAATCCCTCCATCATCAGTGCATGCCATTGAGTGTGCATGAGCCTAGTAAATTCTTTGAGATTTTAAATTGTAGTTTCATTTTCGACTTGCCTGCAGATTTTGTACACCACTGTCTGACCGTTATCTTTCATTGGAGCACACATTTAACTGGTATACCTCTCTTTCTTTGAGAGACTACCAAAAGTAGGATGACGACATGTCCCAAGTGGCATTGTATAACATTTTCTGACTAGATGAGAGGAGGAGAAGGAAAGTTTTAATGTTGAAAGGGTTATAGGAGAGCTCAGGTGATCTAAGCAAACAGTCATGAGGATAAACTGAAATTACATGAAACCTTAGCTCATAATTGCTTCCCAAGTTAAACCCATTTTGTAAGGATGCAAAGGTAACTGGGAAACTCTTCTGATATTAAATTTCCAAGAGAAACAATCCCTGATGTTAACCTTACCTCAGATCTACTTTTAATAGCTATTTGTGCATTGTTCTAGGACTAGCAGAAGAGTGATGAGTTAATTCCGGTTTTAAAATAAAAATCAATGTGTGTTCCTTTACTTGTATATCCTTACTATACTTTCATATTGGATTAGCTATCTTTTTCATTAGTGCAGCTAGGCAAGACTAGATTGGAAAATTGTTTCCAGAGGCTCTAAATGTTTCTGTAGTACATTTCCTTCTCGGATAAACTGCCAGTTGTGATGGCATTGATTTTTGTGATGCTGTTGGTGACATAGTAAAATTCCGCTTGGAAGCCCTTCGTCACCTTTGGTACATATCTTCTGTTTAACACTTGGTATTTTCCCTTCTCATTTGATCATGTGCTAACTACTTTTACAGTAATTGGATGGCATTTTAATTGGTGCTATGCTAAATAATTCAGCTATGGACATGCTCTCATTTTGACAGTGCAGATTCAACCGGACAATGAGAACATTAATTTGCTCTTGTTGATGAAGCAGGCCTACAGTGGCTGGATTTGCAGACTGATGTGGCCTTTTAGTCTTTCTGCATTTTCTAGCCTTCTCTTTAATAATATGCCCAAATTTCTTCATGCTCTTTGGTATTTTATTTTAATATGGATCAGTTCGAGTAATGTGCATTATTAGCTCATCTTAGATTTTAATTCACTTTCAGTTTGCTATCTACTATTTTATTTTTATAAATTCTGAATGTCAGACTTAATTTGCTATGATAGAAGCCTTTCAAGTACTAGACACTAGGGGAGTTAGGGTGGCTTGCAAGCCACAGCTTACAGTAGGGGAGGTGATGAGGAGTGAATGCAAGGAGTGACAGGACAGTGAACAACGCAGCAGCCACTCCTACACTCTTTAATAAAGAACAATATAGATTGCTCCACTGTACTAGTTCAGCCCCACTGACCAGTGCAAAAGAGGAGGCAGGGCCATGATCCGATCCAGTCTTGCTCCTAGACTCAACAGATGCAAGTCTTGGGGTTATGGCAGCAGGCACCAGCAGGCGGAATCCAGATCCAGAGTCTCTCCATTGGACTTCAGTGGGCTTTGGATCAGGCCCTTGAATAGGACATTCCCAGGAAAGAGGATGGAAGTTGAGTTGAGATTGGCTTTAACAAGGATTCTGACATGCTGTATCCAGAGACCTATCTCCTCCACAGCATTGACCCCCTAATCTGGTTGTTTTACAACATCTGAAAATTAGCCAGTTCCAACAGGGCATCATCTTGGGAACTAGCTGAGCTTCCAAAGGACTATACCTTGCATGATAAGCAATTGATAAAGACAAACCTGGCTATTTTTATTGGATCTGTAGGAATCTGCGCTATGATACTGTTAGCATTAAATATTAATTTGTGGCATTAGGAATCCATTTCCCCACTGCATGGAATTTATGCCTAAAGACTCATTTTGCACTTACCCTGGCAAAAATACTTTTTTTTTTTTTTTGGGGGGGGGGGTCCTGTTTCTAGATTTTGTACATATTCCTATATATTACATATTCGCTGACTTATCAAATGGGGTTTGAGTTATGTATTCAGTCACTGATGCAAACAGATGTCAGGGACTGAAATGGCAAAACATATAAACAGTATCAATTATGCTTGCTATTGCTTTAATCCTTCCCCAGGCTCTTGATGAGATAGACTGAGGCCTACTCCGTCTGAAACACTGAGATAAAGCACTGCTTGAGAGAGAGTCTGCCAATTTTAAATGTGACTTAAAAGTCAGAGTAATCTGTGCAGCTTTTAAGGCTGCTTCTCCTTTCTAAATTCAGTGTGTATGATTTGTTTGCTAAAGCCAAGAAAAGTGTGCAGATAGGCCACAGAGGAGTCGTAACTGTCTGTAACACAATGTGTGGGATGAATAACTGCTAAGAGGATGACAAGGAAGCTGCCTGATCTGGGGCCAGGTTCCACCATCGTTACTTCAATTGGCTAGTCGTCCCTTCACCAGTAACCCCATTGATTTCAGGGGTGCTGTCTGCCAGAGGCCATTGAAGACCGTAGGAGTTTCGCCACTGATTTGAATGGGAGCAGAAATGAGCTCATAGGGCACATCTACACTGGATCTGGATGTGTAATTTCCTTCTCGGGTAAACATCGCTCACATTAACTCAAAAACAGAAGCACATCTGCAGCAATGCAAGCAGCCAGAGGGGCTAGCCAGACCAAATCCATGCCTGGGGTTTCAGATGGGATCGTACTTAGGGTGGCTTGCCCCTCCTGCCACTCACGCCTCCACAGCTATGCTTCTATTTTTAGTGCTATCACTCGATCCTGTTTACCCGAGCTGGATGTGACTGAAGAAAGGGTGGCAGAATCTGGCCCTTTGAATTGTCATTTTTCAGCCACAGGTTGCCAATATAAGGGGTACTGATACAAATTTAGTACCAAAAAAGTCATTCATGGGAAAATCTGTTGAAGTTTGATTTTAAGTAAAAGTTTTTCAAACTTTATTGGCTGGAAATTATCCCAGGCTTTGCTGTGAATGGTTGGAACCCTGGTGTATACTTTGCCTCGACTATAACAAGAAGAAAGAAAAAAAAATTCAACCATTTTCCCTAGAGTCCCTTTCTACCATCTTTCCTCACCAGGAGTAATATTTACTCATCAGAGTGGTCCCTTTGACATCATTGAGAGTACTTGCATGATAAACATCTACCCACAAGGTGAAATTCACGCCTGTGTACAGAGCTAGTACAAAGCTATGCACCACTTTAGTCTAACCGACACCCTATCTGGAGGTACAATTCATTCCCTGCACTCTCCCGGCTTAGGGGGCAAAGTCACTAACTGCAGCCTTACCTAGGGCATAGTAATTTTTGTCCCCTTCTGGTGGCTGGATCTGTAAGCCTGGAAATCTAAAATTCAGAAAGTAAATAATGTTAGTTCTATAGCGAGACACATCCAGAAAACCGAATTCACAGTTAATGATTATATCCCACTCAGTATTGTGGCACAGCTGGTGGTGCTCTTTTAGCAAGTGTTTCCTCATGGTTTGAGCAGAAGGCTAGTAAGCAGAATACTTAGGTTATAGTCCCAGTTGGCCACTTACTTAACTTGCAGCCTTGGGAAACTCACTTATATGTGCCTCAGTTTATCTACTTCACAAGATATTGTAGGGCTTAGAAGATGCTTTGAGATGAAATACGTAAATACAGAGAACCATTAATAGTCATCCATAACTGAATTTCCTTGTCACAGTGGGTTTGTTGGGCAGCCTTGAAACTTATTGAAGTTCCTATGTGTTCAGTTCTCCAGGTTCCGTAAATGGTCCCTATGTTCTCAGTGTTCCTTACTAATTCTAGAAGCCCACCACTGTACTTTCATCCCCTCTGTAACCCAAGCCAGCGTGTTTTGCTGTACACTGACTCCACATCAAACAGCCTGAAAGAGTTCAGAGGATAGTACTGTAATAGTTGACAAAAGGAGCCTCAACCTTTCTGAGCTCCTGTTGAGGCAGGGAAGCAGGCTACGCTTTTATTTTGAAGTTCAGAAGGAGTTGTACTTAAAGTTTCCCAAACTGGGGAACACTTACAGATGATTTAATGATGAATTATCTGCTACACAGTCAGTGAATTAACCTGTGCATTGTTCTAACTAAATTCAGGATCTATATATGATCATGCCACAGCCTGGATTTTCACCTCCTCATTAGTGAGGGCTAGGAAGTGGGGATGAAGAAGGGAGTGTTCTGTCCATTTGTAGTTAAGGGAGCCCAACATCAGAGTATCCCAAAGCCCAGTGATTAGAGTAGTCACCTGAGAGATGCAAATCCCTTCTCCCCTTCAGGTGCGGGGGGGCTTGAACTGGGGGTCTCTGACATCACAGCTGAGTACCCTAACTATTGGTCTAAAAGTTATGAGGGAGGTCCTCCTCCTCTCCTCGGCCTCTTGTAAAAATGTCGGAGGCCGCTAACCCCAGGAGAGTGTTTATAGCTGAGAATCCCAAACAGGTGAAGGTGCCTCCCTGCAGCCCTGATTTAGACTAGGGATGTAAATATCGGTTAAAGTTAACCCGTTAAATGATTAAAATTATATCTTTTAACCGGTTAACAGTTACACAGGTAGCTCCGGCAGGCCTGGCATGGCGTGGGCTGGGGCTTGGGTTGCTCTGGCCGCTGGCCCAGCTGGGGTTAACGGTTAAGGTTGGTTAACTGGTAAGCCTAATGCTAACCTTTTACATCCCTAATATAGACATCAAACCCCTGAGAGGAGCGGGATTAGGACATACCTCTTTCCTTGGCATCTTCTATTGGCTAGCGTAAGCAGGGAGCTGTGCAGTGTGTTGGCTTTTGTGAATCCTCCTCTGAGGCACCTGTCTCCCTCCATTCACTGTATCGGGAGTCTTGGCACCAAACTCAGTCTTTGTGAATCCCAGTGATTTTCGAGGTGCCTAAAAGTTAGGCATGGTGCCACTCAGCATCACCACATCTAGCTTTCTTTGTGACACTAGCCCTTACACCCCAGTTAGCCACACACTAAATATCTGTGTGGATAAGCTCTAAGTGTAACAGGAGGGTCAACAGATATATATAATAAACAGATGACAAAGGCACTATTAAATTGCTATTAATTCTATTAAATTAATAGAATTGAAGTTTGGGGATAATTTGTTACCGAATTATCATCACTTAAAATCTTTAAATCAAGACTGAATGTCTTTCTAAAGAGATGCTCTAGCTCAAAGCAGAAGTTATGGGCTTCATGCAGAAATTATTGGGTGAGGTTCTTTGGCCTATGCTATGAAGGAAGTCAGATATAATGGTTCCTTCTGACCTTAAAATCTATGAATCTGTAAACCGAGATTCAGGCAAAAACAAGTGGTTCACCTGGTTCCCTTTGGCTAAGGTTAACAAATACAAGTGTGAAAAATGTTGGCTGTCATTTTTTAGAAAATATGGTTCTCTCACATTCCCCTGGATTACCATAATTACAGTGTTTATAGGGCTCTTTAAATACAGCAGAGCATTGATTTATGCCATATAAGACTAAGCCCAGGAGGAGGAAGAAATAGTTTGTTTTTAGTTTTGGTTTGGGGTTTGGTTTTTTTTCATTGAACCTACAGATGCCGAAGAATTAATGATAAATAGAGGAGGTAAAAAATGCCCTGGATACTGATTGAAGATGTGTCTTTTGTGTTTTGATCAAGTGTTTTTAAAGGGCAGTTGGACCACCAAGTGAAAAGCTAAAAAATGAAGATACTGTGTGAATTTCCTAGACTGACATTTTTACTATACCCAGAAGAAAGCTGACAGTCCCTTTTTTTGCTACATAAACTCCAAATATCACTTCTGGGGGACACAAGCAACATGTGTGAGATTCTTTAGGAAGATAATAGATAAAAAGTAACCCATATAAATACTTAATAGCATTGCTTACAAAACTTTTCAAAGGCAGTTGTGTTTCTCGTGATGTGCCTTTTGCTAGCTGTTCATGACTGATCTTAAGTCACATGAGCATAAACATCAACTGTGACAAATTGAGAGCACTAAAATGAATAAATATTCCCATATGAAAATATCCATCTGCAACTCAATAGGTATTATTTATCATGAGCCTCCAGCACAGCCAACAAAACCAGCTGAAGTAGCCTGCAAAATAATCTCTTGTTTCTGATATTAAAGGAAAAAGGCATACAGAAGTCCATTAACGTCTACTAACTACAACTTCTTAGTCTTAGACTGAAAAAATCCTTTAGTTTCATCTTGCTACATAATCAAGCAAATAGTACAAGTGCCCAGGGTACTATTGGTTTGATAAGTCTGCATCCCACTATCTCAGCAATTATACTTTAAACATTCATTTGTCATGACTCCATCATGCATCTGAGCCGCATTCTAGGTTTATTACTATTTTTTCCCACTAAAACATTCAGCAGCTCTGCTCATGCTTTCTTTTGAGTAAGGACTGAATCTCAGGTACCATTTTTCTCATTTTTGTACGTTAGCCAGAGCACAAGACTTAGAAACAATCAAACCTCATATGCTACCATTTGTAGGTATTCCATCTTGAGGAGATTCTGCAGCATGCTTTGTGGTCCAAGGGACTGGTTAGTAACAGTAGTATGAGAGAGACTATTTGTGTCTTTAAAAACAATTCTGCTATTCTCTCTCTGACTGGGCAGCCATTCGGCAAGTTAGTGAGGGATTAACTAACACCATTATTGGCATGGGATAGACGTGGAACGCTGAAGGGAACAGACACAGTCTCACTAGCTGGGAAGAGAGCTATCTCAGGGAAAGAGCTGTGAAATAATCAGCTTGTGTTTCCAATGCCTGACGGCTCTTTTGGGAAAAACCCATCTTATTGTTTAGTCATGTGACCTATCTATGCTCCCAGGATGGTGGAGGAGAGAGAGGGATGAGGTGTATTTGCTGCTTTTTATTGGAGAAAGTGGTGCTAATGGAATGGCTTCCCATGGTTCTTAAATGGCTCTGGCTGTGGCACCTCAGGTTTGTTTCAGATTTAGATGTGAACCAGGCTTTCAATAATTACTCAGCTCCATAAGGGATTCTCATGCACCATGTGAGCGTTTTACTTTGGCAATATCTGTAAGTATTAAATTTTGTTATTTTAGAGCTAGTCTGTGGTTGGACTATCTAGATTTTTATGACACTTTGCACCAAAGTATCTGAGTACTGTCTGTTGAAATTAAATTGATCTGCTGATTAAATTAAAACTTGACCATGATCAGGTCTGAGAGAGTGATGGATTGTATATAAAGTGACAGACCCCTTGAATCAGATCCTGGCTTCTGCGCTTTTCAGGAATTCTATCTTCTTTATGTGACCCCAGTCACTGTAGTATTTGAGCACAGCATGGTCTTTAATGTATTTACCTTCACAACGCCCCCGTGATGTAGGAAAGCACAGGTATCCCCATTTTACAGATAAGGAATTGAGTCACAAAAAGACTAAGTCACTTGCCCAAGGCCATTTATGGAAGAGGAGGAATTGAACTCCGGTGTCATGGCCTCGGCTAGAGCCCATCCTTTCTCATGGGGTCCAGAGGATGAGGAGGGTGGGTCATTGTCACTGTGGGGAGGAAATGGCCTCAGGGAGGCAATGTGGGGCTACTGTAAAAAGCCCATTCTACAGTCACCAGTTTCAGGCCCAATGCTGGACTTTCTGGAGGAGTCGGGTGGAACTCCTGAACCTCTATATTCCTGAAGGAAGAGGGAAGATGTCCCATGATATTTCCTATCTGGTCTCTTCCAGGAGCCTGGGAAATGTAGTGCACCCTGGTAGCTTTATAGCGCTGCTTGTGGGAATATAGGACAGAGATGCTACTATGATTCGAGACTGGACCATAAAGACAGTTCTCTTCATTATGCGTTTTATATGTATGGCACACTTTGTATAGAAGGGCAGCAGAGTTTTTGTGGAAATCATCGTTTTACTTTGAGTAAAAAGCGTACCTTTTTAGTTTACACCCAAAGTCCCTTCCTCTATATGCTGGGGAGCCTTCCTAGAATCGCAAGCAGCCAGTCTGGGAAAAGATCAGCAGCGTGGTTGATTCATATCATCAGACAGTGGCAATTTTCATGGTTTTATTTTAATATGTATATTCTTATTGTGGCCTTTATGTATGTGAAAATATATTGTGGTGTAAACAAGACCAGACCCGTCATGAAAGCCTTCCTCTGTCAGGGTGCCATACCAAACTGAAAACCTAATTAAACGTGGGAGCAGTTATCATTGGGAAGATTTGCATTCTGCCCCTCTGAGTGAACTGAATCTCTTTTGAATTTATTACTGCATGTCATTGCACAGCGGATAAATATTTTTCATAATGTTTTTTAAGGCTCTACTGAGGAGAATCCCTAAACTGCCACTGAAAAGGTATTATACAAGGGCACAGTAGTCTGACAACTGCAGTATCTCACTTTTTCTGACTTTGTTCTCAATTTACAGCATAGAAAATTATCACTGTCTCTATCAGCATTCTCTGAATCTGTCAAGAGAAGCAAAGCATCATTTGCATATAAACATATTTTTTTTTAATCATCCCAACTTTTATACTCCTCACTGGTTGATACCTCTTCCTTCCATTCCCCCTCCCCCACCCTCATGGGCACAGCAAAAAATTGAAAAGCCAGCATAAACAGCAGAAATAAGAACAGATAGCCTTGTTTAGTACCCATTTATTTAAAATGAGGTTGACATGCAGTCCCTACATGAGTACATATCATAAGATTGGTATATAGTAGTTTAGTGACCCTATTAAATGCAACTGGAGTATTCATCTTATACATACATAACCACGTGTATCATAACACTGAAGTTACTGTGTCATAATTGTATATCCCACATTATTTTTACGATTTGTTGGAATAAGACTCCGATTGTATTTGACTTAAGTGTTTGCTTACATTTATTCCCTATACTATACAGAACTTCTGATTGATCTATGTGATACCACATCTTAGTGGTTTAAATATTTGTGATCTGCACATTTATCTGTATACAGTGGGCCCCTTTAATTCCTACCATTCTGAAAGAGGTTACCATTTCTTGAAGAATTTCCCAGTATAGAGATAGGAAACAAATGTATAGAAATGACACACTGGTTCTAAAGGGAAGAAATGCGTATGCAGTGTGCAATTCTTAAAAGACAAAACAGACTGCCTTCATTAAAACCCAATCATATAGCAATGGCATAATAAAAAGCTGCTTATTCCTTGCTTCTAATGTCACGAGCTTCCCTCAAATACTGCTGATCTTTAGATTATGCACTCCAATCCAGTTTGATGTGTACTATGGTTGTAGGGCTCAGAATGCTTGAAATCTGTGGACCAGATTTGCTGTGCTCCCTCCATTGCTATCTGAAAAATGTGTATAGGATCAGGATTGAGAATAAGGCTATGTCTACACAACTAGGCTAAGTCGACCTAAGTTACGTAACTCCAGCTATGTGAATAACGTAGCTGGAGTCAACATAGCTTAGGTCGATTTACTGCAGTGTCTACACCGCACTGGATCGACGGGAGAGTGTCTGCCGTCACTTTACCTTACTCTTCTTGTTCGGGGTGGTGTACCGGGGTCAACTGGAGAGCAATCTGCGATCAATTTGGCAGGTCTTCACTAGACCCACTAAATTGACCCCTGGTGCATCGATCGCTGGAGTGTTGATCTGGCAGTAGTGTAGACATAGCCTAAGTCTTTTCAATACTTTTAAGACAGCAAGTACAGTGGGGGTTTTCCTCCTTCCCCCTTCTTTGGCTGTCAATTAAAAATTTTGCACATTCCTAATAATGCTGTACTCTCATAACATCCTCTATGATTTGAATTGAATTGCAACTAGTTGCTGTGCAGATGGCTCCCTTAAGAGGTTTTCTTCTGGACAGCACTGGGTACACGCCTGACCTGGATTAAGCGCAGTGAAGATCAGCACTGTGGCCATCCCCAGCTAAATTAAAGTGATCAGAGAAAAAATTATAAGCATGTGTTCTCATTAAAATTGTATTTCTGACTCAGCAAATTCAAAGGGTTTGAGAATACAATTTAGCTGTGCTAATCTTCTTGGTGATGAAGTTTTTTCATTACCATCAGATATAACAGGAAGAAGTCACTGGAATAAATGATCTCAATAATAGCAATATTCTCCTTCTGCCTAATACAATCCATTTGAACTGTCTTTAAGGATAATAAATATTGCAATAGAGGTCAGGCAGTGACAAGCTTCCGAACTGCAGCTAATTGTTGTAGAAAAATTTTGACCTAAAAATATGGGGAAGTAAATGTTTGTGGAAAGGAGAGAGCTTTTATGCAATACATTTTCTCTCTTCAGATGCTGGCTGCTGCATTAATTTTATCTGTTCCAACAGCTTCTTCTAATGAAGAGAGTCATTAACTGGACCTTCAGGGCTCAATTATCCTCCTTATGAGGAAAAGTAGTGCTAGGCCTGGGGAGGAGGTGCACCATGCATGTGACAATGCCTGGAGCATTAAGCTTTCCAATAGCTTCCAGAATGGATCATGCTGGGCAATGAGGCTTGCTATACTTGTATTACAGGTGGAGCCAGATTGCCCCCTTCACAAATTTGATTGTGTAATGGATATGATGGGTCTATGGTGCCACCTACCCACCCATAAACTTCTATGACTAATACCAGTTTTGGGCCCCACACTACAAGAAGGATGTGGAAAAACTGGAAAGATTAGGGGGCTGGAGCACATGACTTATGAGGAGAGGCTGAGGGAACTGGGATTGTTTAGTCTACAGAAGAGAAGAATGAGGGGGGATTTGATAGCTGCTTTCAACTACCTGAAAGGGGGTTCCAAAGAGGATGGATCTAGACTGTTCTCAATGGTAGCAGATGACAGAACAAGAAGTAATGGTCTCTGTTGCAGTTGGGGAGGTCTAGGTTGGATATTAGGAAAAACTTTTTCGCTAGGAGGGTGGTGAAGCACTGGAATGCATTACCTAGGGAGGTGGTGGAATCTCCTTCCTTTGAAGTTTTTAAGGTCAGGCTTGACAAAGCCCTGGCTGGGATGATTTAGTTGGGGATTGATCCTGCTTTGGGCAGGGGGTTGGACTAGATGACCTCCTGAGGTCCCTTCCAACCCTGATATTCTATGATTCTACCCCTGCAGGCTGTGCTAATTTTACCCCCGGTGCTGCTTAATGGTGACAGCCAAACTATAGCTGCATCTTGCACAAGTACGTTCTCTTAAGTTGCACAAGTCTAACACTAGACTTTTATGCTGTCTTCATTCTTCACTCTACAAAGTAGTAGTTGAAAGAAAACAAAGTTACTATAGATCTTGGCAGAATTAAACAATGTCAGATGTATTCAAACTATAAATGGATGAGCAGCAATATAATTGTACGGCAGTGTCATTCCAGTTTGCCTCTGTCCAGAACAAGAAATTCTTTGACTAAACTCAACAACAAAGCAAATAGCTCACCGAGCAGCTTAGAATATTTGGGCAAGGCTGCAAGTACCCTTACCCCATAAGACCATTTTGGAAATTAAAGATACTAAATGTACAACTACGGTCTATAATAAGTAGTGTTTTATGCAAAGAGCATGCCCTGCCTGTGATCTTTTGGTGCTGCCAGTTGATTTCCAAATGAAGTCCTAGATGTTGATTTTGCCCTACCAAGCCCAAAAGACAGGCTTGGCTTGTTTAGAGACCCTCTCTTTCCTTGTGTGATTCCATGGCTTTTGTGATCATCCAATCTAGTTGTCATGGTTTTAATAAGGTAGGGCTACTGGAAGGGCATTCTCAGTGAGGGATCTCCCTTCAGACAAAAGCCCAGATTCAGTGGCCTTCAGGGCATGCTGCAAGGCTCATCTCTTGCCCGCGCATTGCTAGTCCTGAGAAGTGCCTTGATGCAAATAGCTGGAGAGATTGTTAAAAGAAGGAATCATGTGAGATTTTTAAGACTTTCTCCTGAGTACCTCACAATTGTCTAATGTTTTTAGTCTCAACCCCCCAGTCAGGTGAGAAATTGAAGCAAAGAGAGATTTACCTATGGCATAGTGAATTGAACCCCATATCTCAGCCTAGTGCCCTAACCACTCGACCACCCTTCCCCTCTAAGTGCTAATGTAAAACTACTGGAGAACAACAATGCAGATAAAATAAACAAGAGAAAACATTCATAGGAAAATATCATCTATAAATTTTAAAAAATAAGCTTGGAATTAGATAAAAACCAAGTGTTAGACTTTTAAGGGAAAAAACAGAGACAACAAGGATGAAAGGTAGTGTAGGAATCAGAGGAGTCTTTCCTACAATTTTAAATTTGCAGGTGTGTCTGTGTAAAATATATTTATAAAATTTTGTAATTAATTATACAGGTTAATTAATGTAGCTTGTGATATAAGGTGCCATTTTATGTGCAATGAATCATGGTTGTCACATTTTAGCTGGTTGGGATGTTGAGGGGTCCTATATTAAATGGTCATTTAAGAATCTGTATAAGCGTTAGACTTGAGGCGAAATAGGACTGTGTGTAACACCAATACAACGTGTTTTCTCCTGTTCATTTATTTAAGTAGGTTACCCTTGTACTGAAAGCATCAAATGACAGTCACATACATTTACTGAAAAGGGAAAGAGGTGCGATCAACTGCTGAATTATTTGCTTGTCACTTGCGGAGCCAAAAGGGAAAATTCTAAGTGAGCCATACTGGGATTTTGATAAGATCATTGTAGTTCAGGAAAATATCACTTTGTATTTATCACAGACTTGTGTTTTATTCTTTTTAGAGTTACATAAACTTTCTGGTAAAGTATATGTATTTTAATTGTTCAGTATTTGTGTTTTGATATGCAAGTTTGATGATTTTGAGTAAATGTCTTCTCCTAGTGAGAATTTTTGTTTTGTGATAATGTGTGCTGCTTCCCTGTGGTTCACACAGAATATTCTTATGAGATTCCTTAGTTTAATGGTTTCATATTCCTTATGAATATTCAGTTAAATTGACTGCCAATGTGCAAATCAGGTAAAATCCTGCGTATTCTGACCACCAGTGGAACCACTTGACCACAGAGAAGTGAAAGATTTCTTGAGCTTGCATGGGGAAGGGGAGGGCACACCCATGTACATCAGGTAGCATGGTTACATAGGGATTCCGGTCACATTTCTGCATAGCAGGATTTAATTTGGAGAGCAGGATAGGAGTTTAGGCTGCTTGTTGTGAATTTGCTGACCATTACCCTCGCCAGATCAGGGCCACACAGTAGGGGTGAGTGCAACCTCACGGCAACTGTGCAGATGTTCTTCCAGAAGATTTTTTTCTCTCTGTTCCCCCATCCTATGAAATTTCACTTTACCAAGCCCTTGTAGACCTGAGTGTTACTTACTAGGTCTCAATCATGTCTGACCCAGCCAAAGCAGTAGGATGAATTACTCAGGGCAAGCTCCACGTAGCGATTTAGGTTCTTGACTGCCACTTTATGTACCCAAGTCCCAAATTTAGATCCTTCAGACCCCTGCTCAGCTGCCACCTAACCCTGTAGGTACCTAAATTCTGCAGGTGCCTACGTTTCCAGTGGTAAAGTCCCCATGACACCTAAATTTCTGCTGATAGGCATGCCCAAAGTCCTGACACACACAACACTGAGCTCATGCCTAAGCCCCAGACTAATTCACAAACTAGGCTTTCTCCACCTGTCTCACCTGCGGTGCCTAATCTGCTAGACTTATTCAGAAGCTGCCTTAAAGATGGCCTACTAGCTTGGGCCCTGCACAAAACAGAGGTGGTTTTGGTGGTGGCAGCCCAAATCCCTTATGTCTCACAGCTCATTGGTTAGAGCACTCTTCCATGGCAAAGGAGACCTGTGTTCAGATCCCCACTTGGCCCCATTCGGATCAGGAACTTGAACTCAGCTTTCCTAGGTGAATGCCCTAACCACTGACCTATTGAGTCATTCTCACTATCTCTGGCTCATTGTGTATTTTGTACAAAATAGAACAACTTCCACAGGAGAGATTGAAAGACTCCCCGTAGAATACTCCATAACCCAATGGTCAGGGTGCTTACTTGGGTGGGAAGAGATGTGTCTTCAAGTCCCTGCTCTGAACTAGGGAGAAGAAGAATTTCAACCAGGTCTCCCATATCCTGGGCAAATGCTCTAACCACTGAGTGTAAGAGGGGTGCCATCACCACCTTATGCTTTTCTCAAGAAAAGCCCTAATCCAGTGGGGGAGGCAGGCTTCAGAGCCCAGGCTCCAGCCCAGAGGTGGGCAAACTACGGTCTGTGGGCCACATCCAGCCCATGGGACCATCCTGCCTAGGCCCCTGAACCCCCGGCCCCTCTCCTGCTGTCCCCTCTCCCCCACAGCCTCACCTTGCTGCGCTGCCAGCGCTCTGGCCCGCTGCTCCTCCTGGGTGGCGTGGCTGGCTCCGGCCGGGATGTGAGCTCCTGCTGCTCTGAGCTGCATGGTAGGGGGCTTGGATAAGGGGCAGAGGGTTCCTGGGGACAGGGAGCAGGGGGCGGTTGGATAGGCTTGGGCGTCCTGGGGGGCCTGTCA
Organism: Chelonia mydas; assembly: GCF_015237465.2. Taxonomy (NCBI): domain Eukaryota; kingdom Metazoa; phylum Chordata; order Testudines; family Cheloniidae; genus Chelonia; species Chelonia mydas. Next base: position 181,493,662 of record NC_057849.1, read on the forward strand.
GGAGTTGGGGGGTATGGATAGGGATCAGGGGACAGGGAGCAGGGTGGGTTGGGGGTTCTGAGGGGGAGAGTCAGGGGCCAGGCTGTTCGGGGAGGCATAGCCTTCCCTACCTGGCCCTCCATACAGTTTCAGAACCCCGATGTGGCCCTCAGGCCAAAACATTTGCCCACCCCTCCACCAGTCCAAGCCCACCATGTCTACATTGCTATCTTTAGCTCCTGTCAATCGAACTCGGCTCAGACTTGCTGCCGCAGGTGAGGTGTTTTTTTGTTTTTGAGGTGTAGACATTCCCTAAGTGGCCTCATTCATTGTACAGGGAGCCTGGACATCTAACTTGGGACTGTGGATTCTGTTAGGTGGCACAGCACCTACAGCTAGGTGTTGCAATGTTAAGCCTAACTGTCCTTTGTGCATTAACTTAGAGGTGGCCAATCTATGACAGGCAGTGCCTGCCCAGTGTTCAAGTGGTCTGCATAAACCTCACACGTTTTCCATCTGCTTTGATACTGTGTTTCATACCCATCTTCTTGAAATCTTGTCCTCCTTTGCTTTGCATGACTCAGGGCTAGCTACACTACATAACTTTGCTGGTGTAGCAGAATTGCAGTGCATACTGGCAAAAGCAGTTCTTTTGCCGTTATAGTTAAACCACCTCCCCCAGTGACACAGCTCTGCTGGCAAAATTTGGTAGTGAAGACCTGGACTCTTTCGCTCCAGGTTCTCTTCAATAACGCTAGTCATTCCAGTAGGTCCTCCCACAAAGCTATGTCCTTTGCTCACTCCTTTTCTTCCTCTACATACACTCTCTAAAGGCAGTATCCATTCATAAGGCTTTAACTGCCAGCTCTGTGCTGGTGACATACAGGGTTTACTCTCCACTCCTGACTTATTTCCATCCAGTCCTGCATCTCACCTTGTCTCTCCAATAGCTCCTGGATCTTGTTTTCTATGCAGGAGATCCATTTCCAATATGGTACAGTAACATTTATAAATTCTAAGTGAGTCATTGCAATAAAACTTAATTATGCTTGTATAGTTAAAAATATGAACATTCAAGAATAACATTACGTATTTTAGATTTATGTATGTAATCAGTATAGTTCATAAACACCAAAATGATTAGTTATACTGATACAAGTTTTCCACTCCACCAACACAGCACACTATAAGAACATCTAGAACTCTGGCTTATCCAGGTGTACCCAGGGAATATATTCCGTTAAATCTTTTCTACACATTCAGTAATAATTATATAAAATCAGGAGTATGCATCCAACAAGGTATATCCATTACAGAACAAAACAAGGGGGCGAAGTTAAGGCTGGGTGGGTGGTGTAATGGCAATGTTACCAACTAACAATTTTATCGCAAGTTTTACAAAAAATTTTCTTAAAGCCCCAACTCCTGTAGCCAGGTGATCACAGGAGAATCTCTGGGAAGGCGGCGGGGAGAGTTGAGTTGTGGGTAAAAGCTTGAAAATGCAACCCAAGTGCATACTAAAGGCTCAGAAACCAGAGGACCAATGAAAAGAACCCCAACATTTTGTTTTAAAATCTCATGACTGAATGCTTAGGGTTGGCAATGCTCAAATTAGGTGGAGTAAAGAAGGATGATACGGCAGCATAGAACTGGCGGGATCCCTTAATTGCTCATTTCCAGACTTGCTAACATTGTATATTCTTTGAAGCTGCAAATTGTATGTGAAGTTTAATTTTGTGGTACTGTTAGACTAATACCTTTGAAGCACTTTCAACCATAATTTCTTTTAGTAGGCGTACTAGACCTATCAGCGGCTGGGTAGCACCATTTAAAGTGTGGCAGGAGGCCTGCAGAGGTGTTGTCCCCAGGGGCAAGAGGTCCCGGGTGATGTTGGAGTGGAAGCTCACCCCGCAGTAGCTTCTGGCCTGGCTCCCTCTCCAGCGCATTGGCTCATACCACAGCTTATAAGCAGGGTCTTCCCCCTGCAACACTTCACCCCCCCTTTCTGCAGCTATGCCTATTAAATTGTTTGTGCACTAATTTTGCTGTTCCATAATGAAAGAGCGTTCAGCTTTGCCTTGCAGCATTAGTTGATTTTATTTGTTGACACATCCATATTGTCTATTATACATGGTTCCAGTATACTGAAGTTCAAGCTCTCTCTCATTTAATCAATTATTTTACCAAGGACTGAAGTTACAAGATAAAAAAAAAAAAACCTGGAGTCACATTTGTTCTTTTCCAATGCCTTGGGGGCTTTTTTTTGCTTGTTCGGTTGTTTTGTTTTCTTAAAAAGCAGCCATGGTTGAGTGACTGCAGTTGCTAACTCCCCTAGGAACTGACATGCAAATTAGATTGTTAGATCTTAGGAGCAGGGACTAGGTGTTTCTTAGGCCTGGTCTACACTACAAAGGTAGGTTGACTTAAGCCACTTTGTGTCAACCTAGTTGGGGCACGTGTCTACACTTAAATGTGTCTCCTGCCAACGTATATGCCCCATTACAGCAACACAGTACCACCACCTCCCCTAGTGGCATTGAGCCATAGTCTGTGTGTACTGAGGTCAACACAGTGCAAGAGTAGATGCTACATTACGATGTTAACCCTCATAGTCCTCCAGCAGCTGTACCGCAATACCCGATGCTGACTGCTCTGCTCACAATTGTGACCTCCACTGCCCCAGGGTCACAGAGACCGGAAGGGCCACCTCTCGTTTAGAGCCCCATGAATTTTTGAAATGCCTTTTCCTGATTGCCCAGCTTGGTGAGCACACGTAGCAGCTCTCCATTCTGGTGTGCAACTGCCCAGCTGACCATGCTGGCTACACGCTCCAAGCACACTCCAGTTTGGACTAAACAAGAGACATTGGGCCTGTGGCGAGAAGAGACAGTGCAAGCACCACTATGGATCCACCGTAAGAATGTGGACATCTACAAGCAGATTGCACGGGGGAGACAAGGTAAGGGATGCGGCAAGGATGAGCAGCAGTGCTGCATGAAAGCAAAGGAACTGCGGCAGGCATATAACAGAAGGCTACAGAGGCCAACATTCAATCCAGTGCTGAGCCTTTTGGCAGAGACCCCACTCCTATCTCACAGAGGCACTGTGGAGCCTGAGTTACAGGCCTGTGGCATGAACAGTGTGGAGGTGGAGGATGGTTGACATGCAAATTGGGAGGTGCAGCTGTGTCGTGAGCCAGGACCTGTTTCAGAGTAACAGCCGTGTTAGTCTGTATTCGCAAAAAGGAAAGGAGTACTTGTGGCATCTTAGAGACTAACCAATTTATTTGAGCATGAGCTTTCGTGAGCTACAGCTCACTTGACCTGTTTGAGACTCCACCCCAATGCAGTTAGTCCCAGTGCAGGGGAAGGAACACAGGCATGCACCATATGGGCCTGGGTGGCTTCAGGGCACTAGCAGCAATCGTGCTTTCTTTGCTTTTGTCCCCCTCTGGAGTGAGCGAGCAGCTGGAATCATCCCGGGCTGTGGGAAATGGTGCCAGTATTCATTGCCAGCACCCTATACTCATAGTTTCATGCAATTGAGCAATTCCCTCATTTTCCTCACTGCTGGCAGGCCATACTCAGCGGGGCTGGTGCTCTGAGTGGCACTGGGCACAAGCACTCCAAAGCAGAAGTGTCAATAAGCATGCCTTGTGTAAAGCTTCTGGGGAGGAAGGGAAGGAAGTTCTGAATCTTAACTTTTGACTTCTGTTGTGACAGTACTGACAGTGGTACCTGCAGGTGTTTTAGCTGCAGCTGCTGCCATTGCAGCGTTGAGGGATTTCCCCTCTCCACAGCTATGGAATGTCCGAGCCAGATAAAAAGGAGAAAGAAAAGGATGAGGGATGACTTGTTCAATGAGATCCTGTAAGACAGTGCGCAAAGGGCTTGGAGGGTGAATATTGCAGACAGTTTGAAGAGGTAGACTGGAGAAAGGCCCCAGAGTCTCAGCAGAAGGAGAGGGAGATGCACCAGGACATAATTTGGAATCACAGATGCTGCAGATTCTTGTGGCCCTACGTGTTCAACAATCACAGGTTCACCTCCTTTCGCAGTCCATGGAGAACTCCATTACAGCGCCTCCCTTCACACCCCTTGCCACTCTTCCACATTGCATTGGATGCAGGGAGAGGGGAAAACAGCGTTCACCACCTCTTACCTGTAAGTGGCTGCTCCGTGCAGGGGGCAGTAAGGGATGGGGATGGGGACAGGCAGCCCAGATGTGCCTACCTTTAAGATGGAATACAGGCACAGTATAGTATTTGGGGCGGGGGGGAAATCCCTGCTGCTGCCTGATTGGTTACTTCCAGTTCCCTATGGTGACCGGTTGACCGGGCAGTCCACAACCTCTGATGTATCTCTGAGGTTCTTCTATAGCTGAATCTTTCCTTGGTGCTGTCAAGGTGGCTGATATAGGGCTTCATGAGCAAGGGGTATTCTGCGTCCCCAGGATCACTTTGGGCATTTCAACATTGCCAATGGTAATCCACCCATGGGGAAAGGAAGTCCCTGATTGTAGCTTTCTGTATTCTTTAGAGATGCAAGCTTCATGCCCCTTCCCTGACCAGCCAGCAATGAAACATCCCTGGTAATCCACCAGTGCTTGAATAAGCATACAAAAGTAGCCTTTTCTTCTGACGTACGCTTGTGGCAAGGTGGTTGGGTGCCAAAATAGGGACGTATGGGTTGTCTGTTGCTCCACCACAGTTCAGGAACCCCATAGCTGCAAAACCATCCTGTGTCCTGCACATTGCCAAGAATCACTATCTTGCATAGCAGGAAACTATTTATTGCCTGACAACGGCTCCCACAGTGGAAGTTTCCACAGTACGATCTCCAGTCGCATCTCCATTGTCAGTGCAGCTCTCATTCTCCTGTCCCTGAGCATTCATAAGTTCTGCAGCCACTGCTCATCATTCCAGGCCTGTGTTATGAGGCAACCCCACCACTTACTCCACGTTTCTGAGGCCTAGAAGCAGCACTCCACCATCTGCAGCTGCTCTGAGAATGCCACCAGTGACTTTGAATTGATTCTTGCTGTGTCCCAGAGCAATCTGTCCTCCAAGAAACTGTTATGCTCTACACTGATGAGGTTCTCCTTACGGCTCTGCAAACTCCAGAGGATCACACACCCTGTGCTTGCAACACTTATAAACAATCATGCAGAGCTGTGCAGACTCCAGGCTTCTGTCAGAGATGGTGGATGGCAAGGAAGGCCATGCGGGTTAATGAGATATTTAACAAAGGCACCAAACTTATTGAGGACATTATGGGATGGAGACAATTGCATGCTGGGAAGTTGACCCCTTGTTCCCAGTCACTCCTGCGTGACTTGCTTCTGTCCCACCATGCATTGCCAAAACTTCCCAAACCACACTGCACTGGCAGGTTGCACACTGGGATACCTACCCATGGTGCACTGGCACAAGCAGTCCTAGTGAGCACACACACTGCCAACACAAAGAGCCGAGTGTGCACAAGCAATATACTAACTGCAGCAACTTTATGCGGACTTAACTTGCAGCAACCAAAGTCTGTGGTGTAGACATGGCCTTACAGTGCCAAGCACAATGGGGCCCTGATCCTTACAGAGGCCAGTGGGTACTACTGTAATACCCAAAACAAGTCTTACTACAAATCATCAGTTTTCCCAAGCATCTCCTCATCTTTTTATTCTGTAATCAGCAGCTTCTGCATGTTGACAAACTCTTTGTTACTTCAAAATGTTCAATCCTCTTTTCCTTATATTGTTAAAGGCTGATCAGAAAGGAGCTGGTCAGTTGTTTAGCCATCTTGGACTTACTGATTTTTGGCTCCCTCATTTTGTAGTGGGGTCTGCATTATCTCTGGTATTTTTTTTTTCTTCGCTTTCGGATTCACTTAAACATTTTCAACAAACCCAGCTGTGAAATTTGTGTGTGCTGTCTTGCACCAAAGTGAAGCATTTCAAAGAAATATTGTGCAGTATAGAAAATGTCCGTTCTTTTTAGCTTCTAATGTCCAGAAAAAACAAAGCTTGTGAAATGATCATTCCTTTTCATTAGAATTTTCTTATGCAACAGGCTTTGAAAGTCTTCATTAGATCTAAAGATAACAGCCTCAGACTACCCAAGAATTTTCTACTTAGGCGGCTTAAAAGGGTGTGGGGAAGCAGTCTACAGGCATCCTTGACAGTCCAAACATAAAGCAGAATTTAAGCTTTCTTGTCTTGAGGTATTTAAAGGCTTTGCTATTGGCACTCTTCTGAATATCTTCTAAAAGATCACACTAGTAAGGTTTCTGAAGTAAAAAAAAAAAAGTATAAAAACTTGCAATACACTTCTAGAGGTAGTTTTATCCTATGGCTACAATATGACTGGAGATTTTAGCAGTTCTAATGAAGCACAGGTTTCCTGGTTTGTGTGTATGCCATTTGAAGTTGTGCAAATGGTGTTAGACAATCAGCAACCTGTTTTGATTCCCCTAGACAATAATAAAGTTGTTTCTCATTATTAATTCTGAATCATCAGCTTAAATTTTAAGTCTTTCATTGTCATCTATGCCATGTGTCACACGTATGTTAGAAAATTATGCAAAGGAAAAGGCTTTGTGTGACAGTCTGTTATTTTCCTATCAGAAATGAAAATGAGTTCACCAAGCACTAGAAGCTTAAAAGGCCAGATTTAATAATCAAAGTGTCTCCAACAGAAGGCCTGACATACCCAGAAGTGAGACTAATACAGAAAAGTTCCTGTAGAAAATAATTCTTACCTGTTTCTTTGGTCTACATTCAGATACCATTTCCTGCTGGTATTACTCCTCTTAAAAGCAAACTTTTGTACAAAATATATTTCCATGAATTAGAATGTGTTACCCATTCTAACTGTGGCATTTCCCACCTGTTTCCAGAGAAAAATAAGCTATGTCAGCAAAAGCACCTTTATGTCAGTGTAACGGTCTCTGCACTCGGGCTTTTGCCAGTATAGAAATGTCGTAAATTCAATCAATCACACCCCTAACAGACACCATTATACTGGCAAGTTTCTAGCGTAGGCTAGACCTTAATCTACCAAAAAAGCAATTGCTTTCCAGGAAGCAAACCCTAATATGGGGTCTAGACAGAGTCTAGTCACTGTTTTTAGGACTGTCCCTCTAAGGCACATTCCCAGGCTCAGATCACTTGTTTAACTCCCTTCCCGGGGACATGGGATACACCATAAAGGTGGGTTAGACTGTCAGTGGAAGACCTCCCGAGCCTTCCCCCAATCCCGCTCTTGGTTGCTTATGCACAACTTCTCCAAAGTTGCACCTAGGCTGTGGCCCCACGGTTACTAGTTTAACTCCTTCGGGGTAACGTGGCAGAAAGACAAGGAACACAGGTGTAGTAGAAGAATTTCTTAACAGACAACTCCCTCTTGGTTAGAAAATGCCAATTTGCTGAAATCTAAACGCTCTACAGGTTTGTGGTGATTTTTGACGAAACTTTTGACAGAAACCTGCCTGTTCTTTGGCCAACTCACCCAGCTGCTTCCCTGGCAGCACAGGCTTTCGGGAGCCCAGGGAGCGTGGGAAGCATATTTCATTTGGGAAACATTCCCAGTGTCAAAACATGTCATCCTTTCTGAAACAAAATTTTGGAATTTGACTTCCACACAAAAAGGTGAATGTTTTGGCTTTTCATCTCAGGTAGGGTGGGACTTTTCCAAAACCTCAGCATTTTTCACAGCCAATTCTATCGGTGAGTCTCATTCAAAGGCTATAGCTCCAGATTGCTCTCACTGATGGGACTTCTGCGAGGCATCAAACAGCTTTCCCAGGCAGGAAAACTGTTTAGAATGCAATACAACAAGCTGCCCTTGGGCAAGTTCACATTTTGAAATCACCATATCCCTGTCTGTCTCACATGAATGCTTACAGAACCTGTAAAATGGACACCATCGCGAGAGAGGAAAGCTTACCACCATATAAAAAGTCCAAGTCAATAATATTAGCGATATTAGACAATGATGAAGTTAGAGTAAATAAAAAGGGACAAAACTACGAGATGACACACTTGTGTGATACGATTTGAGAAACGTTATGTAATCTTATTAGTGGTGAGCTGGAGCCGGTTCGCTAGAACCAGTTGTTAAATTTGGAAGCCCTTTTAGAACCAGTTGTTCTGTGAGGGACAACCGGTTCTAAAAGGGCTTCTAAATTTAACCAGCCAAAAGTGGCGCCTTAGACGCCGACTCCATGGGTACTCCAGCCCTGGAGCACCCAATGGGAAAATTTGGTGGGTGAAGAGCACCCACCAGCAGCTCCCCGCCCCACCCCCCGGCTCCAGTTCACCTCTGCTCCGCCTCTGCCTCCTCCCCTGAACGAGCCACCCCGCTCTGCTTCTCTGCGCCCACCAGGCTTCCCGCGAATCAGCTGGGGCAGGCTGCGGCTTCCTGCTCAGGCCCAGGAGGTGGAGGGGAGTGCGAGGAGGGCCACCCGTGCCGCAGCAGTTAACCCGTGGGCGGGGGGGGGAGCGCAGGGGAACCGCTCCCCGCCCCCGCTCACCTCCGCCACCCTCGGCCTGAGTGTGAAGCCACCGCCTGCTTCTCTGCCCTCCCAGGCTTCTTGCCAGAACAGCTGATTCGCAGGAAGCCACGGTTGGGGGGTGGGGGAGCAGAGTGGGGCAGTGCATTCAGCAGAGGTGAGGTGATATGGGGCTGGGCGTGGGCTGAGGAGCTGCCAGTGGGTGCTCCAGTCTTGGAGCACCCAGGGAGTCGGCGCCTAAGGTGTCACTTTTAATGTGATCAGTGTGGGAGCGACTGCTCCCAGGAGCCAGAGGGACCTGCCAGATGCTTCCTGGGAGCTGCACCAGGTAAGCACCTCCGGGACTCCCCACCTCGCCCCCCGGCGGGTGCCTCTGGCTCTTAGGGGTGGGGTGGGCACCCACTACAGTGGCCCACAATACCCTGCTGCCCAGTTCAGGGGACAGGGCTCCGGGTGGGAGAGGATGGGCAACGACCCCCTCGTGGGGTGAGGAGGGAACCCGTTAAGATTTAGGCAGCTCATCACTGATGCTTATGGATTATGATTGTCTATAAAGGGAGCAAAGTGGGGATTGTACATACAAATTTTAACTTTGGCGTTTTCCAGGGTTAACCATACACTGCTTAATGTTCTCCTGTTTTGCACAGAACAGTTGAATACTGGCATGCTCGTTTTTGCTTGTGACCCCCAATAGAATACTTATGAGAGCAGCTTTATCTCAAAGGTATCTTGGTGAGCAAATAGAATCTTTCTGGAGGGCCAGTCAATATTCTGAAAGTGCAGCTTTCTAATTCTGTAGACTGAAATATATGGATCTTTGCCAGTTACGGGGTTGTCTGTGCCATGTGTTGTGTAAATAGAGCTCATTTGTTGCCACTTGAATGATTTAAACTGCCCAGATTTTTATAGATCAGACCGAGAAACACATGTTTTAAGGAGCCAAGACTCCACTGTGTTCAGTTAAGTGTTAGCCGGTCACATTTGACATGCTGCCGTGAATTATTAATGTACATTTGCTAGAGGCTTAGGCAGTGAGTGCACATGTTTTATAAAAGTCAAAGTAGATGTTCCACCAACATATTTAACTAAAAAGGACCATCTTTCCTTACCACCACCTTCGCAGGTTGGGGACCCCTTATTCGAAGTCAAGTGTTCCCAACTCCCTTGTGTGTGTGTGTTCAAAAGGTTGACAGAGGATACTTGGACATGAAGGATAAGGTTGGGAGTGGGAAGAAAAAGTGTCTTTGCTTTAGCTGATAGTGCCTTTCATGACCCCCTAGGGTTCACAACATAAATCAAGATGTTTTATGGTATGTCCACTCTTCAACCATCCCTGTTCCAGTTCAGTTGAGAATTGTGAGGGGCAGCCTCCTACACAGGGTAAAGTAACTCAGGTGGTTTACATAGATCCAAGTTTCACAAACAGTGATCCATGGACCATGGAGGGCTGGTTGGTTAACAGGACCTGGCTCTCCTCCTTGTTTTTTCTCCGCAGGCTTAGAACAGATGGCACAGGGAGATGAAACGAAGAGCAAACACAGCGTGACTAATTTTTTTTCCCCCAAAAAAGAAACAGTCAGGCATGCATAAATAACTTTCCCAGTATTATTATTCCCTGTAAGCAATTGCTGTCGTTGCCACTGCGGTGGGAGGGGAGATGAGTCAGACTATCACAAATGTGAGGGGCAGTGTCCCTGAGGCACTATCTCTCATAAGAGCCCATCCAGGCTAAAATACCAAACAGTTTGAGAATGCTTATTGTACACAGTTATCACATTCTTGCTTGAAGATGCTCTTTTGTTACAGATGGAGAAACATGGAGCAGTCACTAATCCCTGAAAATTACCCCAGCAGGCACTCCGCCACTCCGGAGAGGTACATGTCTGAGGAGACTAAGAAAAGACTGTCATGAAAAGACAGCCAGGGTTACAGCACTCCATAGTACCCACAGCTTCAGTAAAACATGAAGGTGAGTTCACTAGCCATCTGTGAGTGCCTCGGTTCTTTTTCTGTTGGCTGAAAGTGAGCATTTAAAGAGCTGTCTGAAAAGGAACACTTTTTACAGTGTGTCTGCCCCAACACACATTGATGAGAAATTTGTTAGCTAGATTTACAGACCTATTATATAGATACAAAAAATACCTGAAGAAGGTTTGTTATACATCTAGTATATTACCCTGGAGTGTGGTAATTATCAGAGTGTGGTGGACTTCAAGTCAATAGCCCTTGGATTTGTACATCTTGCATGGGAGGCATTCTCAGGGGACTCTACCCTTTACCTTCACCTCTTGGTACACTGGCTTTCAGAGGCCATGCAATGTGCTGCTGTTACTCAGGCTTATCACAAGAGGGTGGTTTGATGATGAAGTTCTTTATTATCTTTAGTTGACACTAGTTCTGCTGATACGTGTGTGGTTTTACAGTTATTTTTGGTGTATGGGCCTAGAAGGCCACCATAGACCCATTTCTGCAAGCTGAAAGGATAAATAATTCCAGTTAAGTGAGGCTCAGCTGTGAGAGCTAAATTGGTTTTGCAGTATTGTTCTTCTAGCTGGCCAGTAAATTTTAGGTCCAAAATCTACTACCTAGAAATGCAGACAGCAGCCGATGTGCCCTTGAACATTCCTCCAAATACCAGCAGGAGAAAAGCTAATAGCAGAGGGGTTTCCCCCATCTGGTTAAAGCCAGGTTCAGCTTCAGTACCTGCCTCAAGAATATTTGTTTTAAAGCTATTTGTGGAGTGTTTCACTTTGGGCTGCTTCAAAGGTTATCATCTTTGTTTTTTAAATCAGATGACGTAGAAGGTGTTTCTCTAGAAATGCAGGCAGCAGGAGAGGTGTCCTTGAACATTCCTCAGACTACAATACTCTGCTTAAAAAAAAAAGGCAAATGTTACTGGATAGCTTACTTTTGAGCAGGGTAGTTCACACTGAAGAGAAGACTGGCTCTGGTCGGGATGCCGTGGATGGCAGCTTCCTGACCCCCCAGTGCACAGATACCTCATATGTTCTCTGTCACTCCTTGTCCAGGGGTAGAATTGTATGATACCTGAGGACCATGGGAATGGCAGTGTCTCCCAATCTATCACTATTTGGCTAAGCGTTACCCTTTTCTCCCACCTTACATTGGGAGCTGGGTCTTAGGCAGGTGTGGGAACACAGTGATGAGTAGGTTTGTGCCTCCTCAATAGAAATATTGTGGGGGCTGCTCTGTGTTTCTGCCCCCCCCCCCCAATCAATCACACACCGCCCCCTGAGGCCCAAGCCCTGCCTCATTCTCAGGAACTGGGAGCAGCTATCCCCAGACAACCTAACCTCCCCTCCCGTTTGACACTCTGACCCCACATTCAAAGCGAGCTTCCACTGCTTCTGGGATTGATCACTCCAGGATGGAAGTGTTCTTGCTCCGGAGTTGCCAGGCTCTTCCCCCTTTGCTATTACAGTGGTACACACCAGAAACTAGTGAGCACCAGACTGAAGGTCAGGAAGGAGTTTACCTACTTGGCTTAGTCCAAAAGGATTCTTTGCCTTCCAGTAAATTCCCATCATCCCTTCTGTTGGGTGTGGTCCTCACTGGGCAACTGCCATTTGGATGACAAAGATTTTTGTTTTGTAGATGTCTGGGCATGGGGATGGTCAAAATGCATCAGGCCCATTTTCAAAAGTGAGTTAGGCTTTTAAGTGCCATGATAATTTTATCTTTTATTTACAAAAACTCATTTTAGGGCTGGTCTAAAATATTGCTGTAAGTTATGTCAACTTTAGTTACGTAACTGGCATAACTTATCGCAGTGTAGACACCACTGTAAGTCTACCTATGTCGACAGGAGACACTCTCCCATCGACTTAGCATGTCTTCACCAGACCCATTAAATCGACACCGCTGCATTGATTTCAGGTAGCGTAGACATGGCCTTAGTTTAGATACCAGTGGGTGATTAGGTATTGAACTTACCTGATATCCAGAAACCAGGCTTAGTTCATCTACATCCTGGACCAAAGAAGCTAGCAATAGGACCAGCAGGAGGGCAGAATAGACCTTCATACGGGTATGGAGTCTTTCCTGGAGGGAGAGTAGTATGCAGGATTGACTCCTAAGGTATTGGGGAGACATGGCTGTGCCTTAGGATGGGTCCTGTAGGGTTAAGAAGGAAGAAAACAAGCCAGTTGGAACCAAGAGGTCCCTGGGTCACACTTCCTTAAGACATAGGGACAAGGTGTCCAATTAGTAGTTTGAGTTTATCATTCTCAGGCCAAATTAAGCTGGTCTAAATAAAGTTATGGACAAGAGCTTTCTACATTATATTAGTAAGTTTTTAATATATGGAGCAGAAAAGGGGGTATTTAAACTGCGGAGATTAATAGCCTCATTTTAGAGAGAAATTCTCTCCTACAGCCTTTTCAGCCCTAAAAATGTCCAATTAAAAAAAATACCTGTATCAGCTTCTTAATACAGTATCGGTTGCAGCCAGAAAATAGGGAATATTACTTTTAGGGAAAAAGACAGACTTAAACCTTTGAAGTATATTTAACCAGGCAATTTAGTACCATGCGGTAAAATATTTTCTGATTCCTGCTTCATCCCTTAAACAAAAACTGAAATCCCCCTCACCCACACCAACAACTGCATTTAAGCTGATAGGGTGGGGTGACATATCATGCAATATAGTTCTCTGAGCCCTGCCATCAGGAATTGCATATACCTTGTGATATCAATAAATGTGAGGAGATCCCTTTGTCTTAGAAATATATTGCAGATAGTTTCTACTCATTTTAAATGTGTTCCACTTGCAAATATTTTATTCTACGGTATGTTGACTCTAAACATATTACGTTGTCAACAAAATACATTGTCTACAAAGATCCTGTCTAGTTCTTTGGGTTTTTTTAAGTTGCTGTTGCTATGCCAGAAGTACAGCTGGTGCTTTACAGGAAATACAAAGAGAAGGAGCTTGATCCTCTTCTGTGCTGACCTCAGTCTGTGCAGCTGGTTGGGAGGCCGCTTTCAACCTTCCCTGATCCAATGGTCAGCTAGTTTCTGTAACTTCTACCAGTTGTTCCACTAGTCCAGGACAACTAAAGCACAGTGCCTTCCAGCCCTAGCTCACCCCAGCATTCCCTCTACACCGCATGGGGGAAGCTGGTGGTGCAAGTTTCTGGCCCTGTGCGTCTGTGCTTTTCAACACTGGGGGATTCCTCTACATCAGAAGCTCAAAACTCCCTTCTAGGCTGTTAAAGTCTAAACAAAGAGTTTAGTGCTCTATAATATCAGTCAGCTAGATTATAAACAGAAGAGACAGCAGGGATGGTCACTGTTGGGAAACATGAAGATACAAACTCACATGGAATAGTGAGATTAATTCTATCTGTTGCTGTACATCCAAAGTTACTAGCAACGATAGATACTCCCCCTATAAGGGTAAAACATTTAGATGAAACTTCTTAATGCATCAGTAAATTGCATGTCTGATGTACATAAATAGACACATAGTTTGCGGAGTAAAATGCTCTGTGGGTTTCCTGTAGGTGCAGGTAGGGTAACCAGACAGCAAGTGTGAAAAATCAAGACAGGGGCTTGGGGTAAATGGTGCCTATATAAGAAAGACCCAAAAATCAAGACTGTCCCTATAAAATCAGGACATCTGGTCACCCTAGGTGCAAGCAACCTACTGAATGATATGCCATGACTCAAAACAGTCATTTGCCGCATCAAAGGACATTCATAAAGGCACTCAACCAGAAGTTGCCTTAGCTAGGACTGCGTATGTGGTTTGGTTCACCTTGAGGCATACCATGTCCGCTGTAGAAAAGAACAAGCTGAAACCTGTATTAGGAGCCCAATCCTACAACCCTGACTCACATGAGTCAAGTCTGCAAGCTCAGGCCCTTTATTTGCCAAGAAATGACTGAGTAAACTTCTCTTGCAGATGTGGTGCCAAGTAACAGGGCTTACACATTTGTAAGCCATTAAAGACTATGCACTATGAATTGTATGTAGCAAGTTAAAAAAAAGGAGTACTTACGGCACCTTAGAGACTAACAAATTTATTTGAGCATAAGCTTTCGTAAGCTACAGCTCACTTCTTTGGATGCATGCAGTAGAAAATACAGTGGGGAGATTTTATATACACAGAGAACATGAAACAATGGGTATTACCGTACACACTGTAACAAGAGTGATCAGGTAAGGTGAGCTATTACGGGGTGGCGGGGGAGGAGAGAACCTTTTGTAGTGATGATCAAGGTGGGCCATTGGCATCTTGGGAGACAGGCCAGTCCTTGCTTACAGACAGCCCCCCAACCTGAAGCAAATATTCATCAGCAACCACACAACAGAACCACTAACTCAGGAACCTGTCCTTGCAACAAAGCCCGTTGCCAACTGTGTCCACATATCCATTCAGGGTACATCATCCTAGGGCCTAATCACATCAGCCACACTATCAGAGGCTCGTTCACCTGCACATCTACCAATGTGATATATGCCATCATGTGCCAGCAATGCCCCTCTGCCATGTACATTGGCCAAACTGGACAGTCTTTACGTAAAAGAATAAATGGGCACAAATCAGACATCAAGAATTATAATGTTCCAAAACCAGTCGGAGAACACTTCAATCTCTGAAACGTGTCAATCTCTTTGGTCACTCGATTACAGACCTAAAAGTAGCAATTCTTCAACAAAAAAAACTTCAAAAACAGACTCCAACGAGAGACTGCTGACTTGGAATTAATTTGCAAACTGGACACAATTAACTTAGGCTTGAATAAAGACTGGGAGTGGCTGTGTCATTACACAAAGTAAAACTATTTCCCCATGTTTATTCCCCCCCCCCCACACACCCCCGGTTCCTCACACGTTCTTGTCAACTGCTGGAAATAGCCCACCTTGATTATCACTACAAAAGGTTTTATCATCTCCCCCCACCCCCCTTGCTGGTAATAGCTCCCCTTACCTGATCACTCTCGTTACAGTGTGTATGGTAACACCCATTGTTTCATGTTCTCTGTGTATATAAATCTCCCCACTGTATTTTCTATTGTATGCATCCAATGAAGTGAGCTGTAGCTCACGAAAGCTTATGCTCAAATAAATGTGTTAGTCTCTAAGGTGCCACAAGTCCTCCTTTTCTTTTTGCAGATTCAGAGTAGCAGCCGTGTTAGTCTGTAATATGTAGTAAGTTGTTTAGTATAAAGGATGCAGTAGAGGATAAATATTTCCTGGAGTATAATACTTGCAAGGCATAACAGAGTTAAACGTAGAGGTATGGCTCTCCCAGCAACATATCCCTGTGGTGTATGTGTTTGTTTGGACATGCTGTTTACTGCAATACTTTAATATACCTGCAGACAGGAAGCCAAGATGAAATCATGGGGAAAAACTTGCAATCAACAAGGTTTCTCCCAGGATTGTTAGTGTTTATAGCAGGAAAGTAAAATAATTCCATAACTCTGGATAAACCTTCACCTTGGAGGTTAACCTTAATCTATAACACTGAGGGTAGAGGGTATAACCTTCTCAAAGGCATCCTGAACCCATGTCCCACGAACACCATGTTAAGTTTTCTGCATCAAATGTAAACATGGGTGGGGTGTGTTTTTTGAGGGGGGGTAGAGGGGGGAAGGGGAACTCCTGTACAAAATTGAGAAATTGTGCCCAGTTCTTGTTTTTTTTGGCTCCCCAACAGACAGATTTGGTATGTCACATCTGTTAATACACCCCATTATATGCATCTTTTCTTGATTACATTGTACTGTATATGCATTTTCCATATGCATCCTACATATTGCCAGTATGGTAAAATGCATGTACTCACATAGTAAAACACCGTACCTACTGTCATATTACACTACAAGCCATTGCAGTGCAAAATAATAATAATGGCCTTTCCTAGAACTGGATGCTTCTTCAGGGCAGCAGTATTAGTATCCACAGTAACAACGGATTCAAATGTGAATGTTGTTAGTGACTTGCAGCTTCTCCACCCCCCTCCCCACACACATAGGGTTGAGAGAGGCTCTGGTCTAAGTGCCAGAAACTTAATATCAATTGAATTAGCAAATTCATGTTTCAATAGCAGTTTTGTAAAATACTCTTAATTGCATTAACGTTTATTGTGGCAGGGAAAATACAAAGCTAACTGGCAGGGCTTCTTGAGCTGATTCTGAGGAAGAACATAATGCAATACCCTGTAGCAGATGCTGTAAGTCTTTCAAATATCTGCTATTGTCTTTTACCCTTGCCCTTTAAAAATGGAACACAGTTCTTTACATGTGAAAATCTCTCCATGCAGCTCGTATACCATTGACTAATGGATACTGTAACCTTGGTCCCCCTCTTAAAGCATGGAGTTCAAGGCCACTTTTGTCAAGCTTGCAAGAAGCTTGGATTTTGAAAGTAATTTTGTATAAGTACATAGAGTGTGTTGCTTTACTGTCTCCGTAATCACTTTTACCATGTGAACCCTCTTCAATACAGCATGAACACAGATGGTTTGTTTTGACTCATCCACAGATGAAGAGGCTCCCATAAAATGCTCTGTATGTTGTGTAAGGACCTATGTCATAAATAGGGCCTTGCATGCAGCCTCTGCACTGTGATAAATTTTCATGCAGAGACCTGGAAGTTGAAGTTGACCACTCACACAAGTGTGATCCCATCGCAGTAACAACAAAGCCTGCACTTAGCCCTATGTTCAGTAATATTAAAGCATCTAGAAACACCAACTGAGATTAGCTTCATTGTAATAGGTAGTGTACACTTTTCAGGGCAAGGACTATGTAGATAGGAAAGGGTGGGAGAATGGAAATAGTGTCAGAGGGGGTCAGGAATTTTTCCTTCCTGGAGAATGCAGATTCATCATAGAATATCAGGGTTGGAAGGGACCTCAGGAGGTCATCTAGTCCAACCCCGTGCTCAAAGCAGGACCAATCCCCAACTCACTCATCCCAAGTAGGGCTTTGTCAAGCCAGGCCTTAAAAACCTCTAACATCAAAACTATGTTTCATGAAAGCCTCTCTGTTTCAATGAAATTATCAGGAAGATGTCTCAGTTCCAGAATGGAATTCCTGCTGCAAGTGAGAGGAGAACCCAGAATCACCAATAGCCTAGGGCACTCACCTGGGATCCGGCTCTTCCACATCCCAAGTCCCTGCACTGCCTGATTAAGAGCAGGGACTTTGAACCTGGCTCTCCCAGCTCAATGCCCTAACCACTAGACTATTGACTATTCTGAGGCAGGTATCTTGGTGCATGATTCATGGTTTTTCCACAAAAATTTTTTAAAGGGCTTTGTTCTGATCTGAAATAAAAACAAGTTTTGAAACCTCTCTTTTACAAAATGGAATTCTTGTTTCCCAGCCATGCCTACCCATCACCATTGTGCTTTAGTTTCCCTGAGAGATTGTGACTTTCCCAAATTCACACAAGAAGCTTGTGGCGGAGTGAGAAGTTGATTGATTTGAATTTAGCATATTGATACCCAAGGCTAACACATCCTGGAAGTGTCTATTATACAGTGTGCTAGCTGTTCAGAGCTGTCCAGTGCCCAGCTGGGCCTGTATAAATTCCAATGACTTAAACAGTATAGGGGAAATTGCTATTAACCTTGCTGTTGAAACTGACCCCATCCCATTCTGCGGCAAAATCTATGCGCTATATGCAACATATGCAAAAGCTGTAACGCAAGAGGCCCACAGGCTGTATCCTCTAAGACTTGGCTTAAGCTAAAGCATTTACATATGCTAGTCTGTGGCACTTGACCCAGATAATGAACGAGGCCAATCTCTAACTAGAAGAGAACCAAAAGAGCCTCCGGAAGAGTCCCTAGCAGTCCAAATTATATGCACCCTCAACCCTGAAAAAGTTCCTAGTCAAAACACTGCCACAGCAAGCCGCAGATCTTGATAAGATCTTGATAATCATAGAATATCAGGGTTGGAAGGGACCTCAGGAGGTCATCTAGTCCAACCCCCTGCTCAAAGCAGGACCAATCCTCAACTAAATCATCCCAGCCAGGGATTTGTCAAGCCTGACCTTAAAAATATCTAAGGAAGGAGATTCCACCATCTCCCTAAGTAACTCATTCCAGTGTTTCACCACCCTCCTAGTGAAAAAGTTTTTCCTAATATCCAACCTAAACCTCCCCCACTGCAACTTGAGACCATTACTCCTTGTTCTGTCATCAGCTACCACTGAGAACAGTCTAGAGCCATCCTCATCAGAACCCCCTTTCAGGTAGTTGAAAGCAGCTATCAAATCCCCCCTCATTCGTCTCTTCTGTAGACTAAGCAATCCCAGTTCCCTCAGCCTCTCCTCATAACTCATGTGTTCCAGTCCCCTAATCATTTTTGTTGCCCTCCGCTGGACTCTTTCCAATTTTTCCACATCCTTCTTGTAGTGTGGGGCCCAAAACTGGACACAGTACTCCAGATGAGGCCTCACCAATGTCGAATAGAGGGGAACAATCACGTCCCTCGATCTGCTGGCAATGCCCCTACCTATACATCCCAAAATGCCATTGGCCTTCTTGGCAACAAGGGCACACTGTTGACTCATATCCAGCTTCTCGTCCACTGTAACCCCTAGGTCCTTTTCTGCAGAACTACTGCCGAACCATTCGGTCCCTAGTCTGTAGCAGTGCATGGGATTCTTCCGTCCTAAGTGCAGGACTCTGCACTTGTCCTTGTTGAACCTCATCAGATTTCTTTTGGCCCAATCCTCTAATTTGTCTAGGACCCTCTGTATCCTACCCCTACCCTCCAGCGTATCTACCTCTCCTCCCAGTTTAGTGTCATCTGCAAACTTGCTGAGGGTGCAATCCACACCATCCTCCAGATCATTTATGAAGATATTGAACAAAACTGGCCCGAGGACAGACCCTTTGGGCACTCCACTTGATATCGGCTGCCAACTAGACATGGAGCCATTGATCACTACCCGTTGAGCCCGACAATCTAGCCAACTTTCTATCCACCTTATCGTCCATTCATCCAGCCCATACTTCTTTAACTTGCTGGCAAGAATACTGTGGGAGACCGTGTCAAAAGCTTTGCTAAAGTCAAGGAACAACACGTCCACCGCTTTCCCCTCATCCACAGAGCCAGTTATCCCGTCATAGAAGGCAATTAGATTAGTCAGGCATGACTTGCCCTTGGTGAATCCATGCTGACTGTTCTTGATTACTTTCCTCTAAGTGCTTCAGAATTGATTCCTTGAGGACCTGCTCCATGGTTTTTCCAGGGACTGAGGTGAGGCTGACTGGCCTGTAGTTCCCAGGATCCTCCTTCTTCCCTTTTTTAAAGATGGGCAGTACATTAGCCTTTTTCCAGTCGTCCGGGACTTCCCTGGATCGCCATGACTTTTCAAAGATAATGGCCAATGGCTCTGCAATCACATCCGCCAACTCCTTTAACACTCTTGGATGCAGCGCATCCAGCCCCATGGACTTGTGCTCGTCCAGCTTTTCTAAATAGTCCCAAACCACTTCTTTCTCCACAGAGGGCTGGTCACCTCCTTCCCATGCTGTGCTGCCCAGTGCAGCAGTCTGGGAGCTGACCTTGTTCATGATACAGTGAGTCAGTTATGAAGCTGCCCTTCCGTTAATTCCTTATAAGGCTTTATTTATAATGCTTGAGTGGTAAGGAAATGTATCATTTGGCTTGAATTTGGACCTATATAAGTCTGGTATTATAGGGGCAGAACATAGAGAGACCAGGGTGGCACCTGCGTCTGACCATCTCTGTCTCCTTCTCCCTGCATGCTTTTATTCAATAAAGGGCTTCAGACTGTTTGAACCAAATAGATGGTGTGACTCGTTTTCATTTTCCACAACAACAGGTTCACCAGCCTAGTACACTAGGAAATCCAAGAAGCCTTGCCTGCAGAGCTTGGTATTTTCAAAAGATCCAACCCCACGTGGCATGAGCAGGTGGATGGATCTCTAACCTATAGCTGGAAGTCACCAGCCGGACGGCAAATCTAGTTCATACTGCCAGGACACATTGTCTCAGATGCTGCTAGATTAGTTGGCACACCCTAGTTGTGCAACAGCAACATCTGGATTGGTATTCATAGTGCTCTAATGGAAGTGCAGTTCAACCGTAGCAGAGCTTATAAATCACCAAGTACAAACAATGGGTAAATTGCCAGAAGGACAACAGGAAAAGGACAGACCTCAGCTTAGCTGAGAAGATGCCTCTCTAAACAGAAGAGAAGACTCCCAAGAAGGTGTATATATGCACCACGAGTGTAGTAGGAGGGCTGTTGTAGTGTTGTAGAAACTAGCAGGTATTAAACTATCCACATACACCTGTGCAAGACGGGACCAGTAGAGAAGCATATACAGTGCTGTTTTGGTAAGGAGACATATGGTCGTTATTCTCCCATAAAGCTCCTGCAGTATGTTCTCAGTGCAAATCTAGCAGGAGGAATGCGCAGCCTGTCATCTAAGGAAACCCAGACTCCATTTCTGTGAATCTACCTATGCCACTTTTCTTAATGATAGAGCTCGCTCATACTCCACTGGCTCCTACATAAAGCCTACCCTACCTTTCCAACCCGGTTACTCAAGTTTCATTACTTACAAATTGCTTTTTGCGAGCTGGTAATTTAGTAATAATATCAGGCAGTCTGAAATGCATAAGATAATTGACTATGTTGGATAGTTAAAGCTTTCTAAGGTAAGACTAGCTGCTGGACATCATCAAGCCAGGTTCTCTCAAATCTTCTCACCAAGAAATATATTAAGAAAACCGTTCTTAAAAGCAATTAAATGAGTTTTGGTCAACTAAAATAACTACACTTTATTTCACTAGTAAGTCCCTAAAAGATTACTAGCCCCATAATATTTCTCCTGCTAATTACCATTGCTTCAGAAGGTATTAACATAATACTGGTGTGATGGTGAAGGAAAAATGTTTCTGTTCATTTAAAATAAATTGGGAGTTTATATATTTTTAAAGGGAGAGATGAATCATTATGTTTAAAGTATGAACTATACATACATATGCCAATTTTCTGTTCATAATGTAGGTACTTCTGAAAACTGTACCTAGCCTAAAGTAGGTTTTAAAATGTATTTTCTTAGTATTTAAGTGCAATATATTTTCCTTGCTAAATTTTCTCCTGCACAACTTCTAATAGTATGTAAACCAACCCTTGTTTACTTTTATGTGAGGGTATGGTTTATGTATGAGCTCAGAAAACCTATGGGGCTTTCCATGGGACATTGGGCATATCTGCACCTGAGCTGGAAGGTGTCATTTCCAGCTTGCAAAGACATTCCCTGTCTCTCTGATCATGCTAAAAATAGAAGCGTATCTGCAGCGGTAGAAGAGGTAGCCACTCAAGTAAGGACCGCTGGTCTTGGTTGGGATTGTGCTCAGGGCAGTTAGCTGCTCCTGCCACCACAGCTACACTCAATCAGACCTTCTAGCTCCAGTGTAGACAGACAGACAGATTCCTACGTCGCTTTTGTAAATGGGACTTAGGCACCTTCTAAAATGTTGCCTGTTGCCTTTCCAGAAGACCCTTATGGGCACACTTTCTGAATTGTGTTTCCTTTTCCACAGGTGTCTTCCTTGGTTAAACGTCACCTTTAAAAGGAAACATGGATCCCATAAACTCAACTGAACAAAATTACACATCAGAAGAACTGTTTAAAACAGTGACATCAAAGATTCTTGTTTCATTTACTCTTTCTGTGCTGGCACTAATGACAACGGCTATCAACTCTCTGGTGATGACTGCAATAATTGTGACAAAGAAGCTCCATCACCCTGCCAACTATTTAATCTGCTCCCTTGCAGTCACTGATTTTCTAGTTGCAGTCCTAGTGATGCCCTTCAGCATTGTGTATATTGTGAAGGAGACCTGGATCATGGGACAAATAATGTGTGACGTTTGGCTGAGCGTTGACATTATGTGCTGTACCTGTTCTATCTTGCATCTCTCTGCTATTGCTTTGGATCGGTACCGAGCAATCACAGATGCTGTGGAGTATGCCAGGAAAAGAACACCGAAACACGCAGGCATCATGATTGCAGTGGTGTGGATCATATCCATTTTTATCTCTATGCCTCCTTTGTTCTGGAGGCACCAGACAACCAGCAAAGATGACGAATGCATCATCAAACACGACCACATAGCTTTCACTATTTACTGCACATTTGGAGCCTTTTACATCCCACTGGCATTGATTCTGATCCTTTATTATAAAATCTACAAAGCAGCAAAGACATTTCACAGAAGGAGCGTAAGCCGCATTGTAAGAGAGGAGGTAAATGGACAAGTCCTCTTGGAACCGAGTGAGAGAAGCACCAAATTGGCTTTGACGCACTACACAACAGATAAAACATCTGATCCCTCGACAGACTTGGATAAAATCCATACCACATTGCGAAGCCCTAAGTCAGAGGCCAAACAAGAGAAAACCTGGAAAAAACAAAGAATCTCCAGCACGAGAGAAAGAAAGGCAGCAACTACCCTGGGCTTGATTTTGGGCGCATTTGTGATCTGCTGGCTCCCCTTTTTTGTAAAGGAAGTTGTTGTTAACACCTGTGAAAGATGTCACATTTCAGAAGAAATGTCCAATTTCCTGACATGGCTGGGATACGTCAATTCTCTTATTAACCCGCTAATCTATACAATCTTTAATGAAGACTTCAAGAAAGCATTTCAGAAGCTTGTGCAATGCAAGCAATGACAGAGTATTTGGTCTTCTAACACTGAACCTGAAAAGAGATTTTTTTTAAAATATATATAATTGATAAGACTTCTAAAGAGAGACATTTGTTGTGTTTAGGAAAGACATACACATACATGGCAAGGTGCGACTGATACAAAGGTAAGCTGTAAAGAGACAGATTCTCTGGGGTCAATGTTGTGCTAGAAAAGGAGAGGTTCCGTATGGCCCCAATCCTGTATAGAGACTTATGCAGCTGCTTAGCTTTAAGCACACAAGTAGTCTTAGTCAACCACTTATATGCTTAAAATTAAGCTCATTCATAAGTCTTTGCGGGATCGGAGCCTAAAACATCACTCACTCATCATACAACAAGGCTAAATGCTGCGTTGCTTTGCTTAGGCAAAACTTACCGCCATCAATGGGTGTTTCGATCGAGTAAAACACAGCCAGGATTTGGTCCATAAAGCATTTGTGAAAAGGGAGAATACCCCTTTTCATTAAGGGCTCGATCATACCGTTTAAGCACAGGCCTGCAGTGGGGGCAGTGTGGAGCCACCCTATCCCACGCTAGGTAGGGGGCACTCTTAGGATATGCAGCATCCTACCAGAGCCTGCTGGGGTGCAGCTATTGCCCTGACTCCTCACACCTCCTTTTGGGATGAAGTGTACCTCTGGGCATGCACTGAGGGACCACTACCCCCTTGCAGCACAGAAGCAACCTCCAGCTGTTCGCGAGCCTCGGCAAAGTAGTCCAGTGAGAACAAGCATTACGTGTTTTCCATGGTCTCTCACGCCCACACAAAGGACGGTCGCAATCTTGACCTAGGTAAGATGAACCAACAGCCGGAGCGCCTAGGATGAGGGGAGTACAGTTCATTGTTTAAATGGTGACAAGTAGCAGCAACTGAAGAGTCTCTGAAGTGTCCGATTGCAGCTGGCCAAGGTATGGGAGTGCAAGTGGTGAGGAAGGTGTAAAATGCCTCCCTGCTTGTGCCTCCTTCCCCAGTGACCTCAGATGACAGGCACAAGCACAGTCCTTGTACTCCCGATGCCCAGGGCTGCTCCCTGCTAACACCCCTTAGTGCCCCAGCCATCTCAAAGGTGGGGTCGGGGTACAGCCCTAGCCCAGAGGGGCTGGAACAATTTTTATAGCGAGGATGCAAGAGCCACTGAACCAAAATATACATACATGACCTGGATTCCATCACACACATATCTTCCCTGTGTATGATGGAATCCACATCAAGCTCAGGGGTGCAGCAGCACCCCCAGCACCCCTCATTCCAGCACCTATGGGTATGCAGGGAAACTACCACCCCTGAAAGACTGTTGGTTGCACCCCCAATGCAGGTCTGTGGCTAAAAGCCACAATAGAGCCCCTTGTTAGACTGCTATAAAAACTTCAGACCAGTGGTTCTTACCCTTTCAGGACTAAATATACCAGTTTGCCAGGCTAAGCCATTGGCTTTATTAGCCTGTGTTCACTGCCTACCACATCCAACTGTGTCTTCTAACAGCCACTGGAACTTGGGCTACTCCTAATGTCAAAGTCGAGTGCAAGCAGCAGCAGTGCGGTTCCTAGCTAACACAGGGCGCGGTAGTTTAGGCCATCTGTTACAAAAGCCTGAAGTACAGTACTTGGTACCCATACCCTTGGTTTGAAGAACTGTTGCTTCTATAAAGTGTTGCTCATCTTTAATTTTAAGAGACATATTGCACTCAAAGTATTACACACAGGATTTTTTGTCTAACCAAAGGAAAGCAGTGTTGTTTTTCGTGTATTCTGAACTCTAGAATTAACAGCTTTTTGTATTTTGTCAGCTAGTTACCAGCTGAGACAGCAACAACATAAAAAAAAGAGGCATTTCTTGCAAAACAACTATTGGATTCAAAGCTTGTTGTGTTTAGCTTATGTTTCTGCCACTTTGAATTTATTGCCGGGGTTCCTGCCTCCACACCGAGATTTGATTGAGAGGTTACTCAGGTGTGTCAGACTAGCAACTGCACATTTGCCTCACTATTGATTCCAGACATACATCCACCAGCTTGTCTAGGACTCCAATTCAAAGCTTAGCTATACCATCTACGTAGCTGAGTTAGATTTTAAAAACACTAGGATATGACAGAATGGATCGTGGCTGCATATAAATACTTTTCATGCTCCAGGTAACCCAAAGCATCGCAGTGAGCGTACACTGACTCAGCAGCCACTCTGTCCTTAGCAACAGTCTGTAATGTCCAAATCCATTGTGCTGCAAGAGAACATCACTTGTCCCCTCCTCTCTGCAAACAGCGCCATGGAATCCAACTTTCAAAAAGACAAACCACCAAAGGCATCTCCCTGTAACATGTCAATGGAAGGATTTCACCTCCAACAGTGCAGTGCTTCCCGACTACCACCATCTCCAGCTTGGATAGCCTGGGGTGGGTCTTGAACTGCTCCTGGTCCAGGAGCTGCTAACCCAGAAGTCAGAGTGTTACTACCTGAGCAGTCCGTGGTGGATCCCGTCCTTTTTCAGAGCTGTTGCTGAGGGCCAGAGTATATTATTTTCACTGATAAGGAACTTGGTGACACATTGTGAAAGCGGATGAGAGACAAAAATAGGCATTGCTGTTGGGGAGAAAGGTCCTGAAGCTATCAGATCTAGATACAATGGCTCAGGCTCAAAGAATGGCACAATATACAGCTAAAGAGAGAGTTGTCATTTTTGCATCTTGCTAGTAGTATACACTAACTCCGATTAAGTTGCTAAACAGATGCAGAGGTGGTTTCCTTGTATTGTTTTCCCAGCGCTGCATCTGCTTATCATTGAACACACCAGTAGTGTAAGATGTGACACCAACAAATCTATGGTAATTAGTGGGTAATTTTCCTATTTAAAAACAAAAAAAAACACCCCACTTGCAGATCATGGTGTACCATTTCTTTAGTGGCTATCTGCTTCCCATCACTTGCAGTTCTCTAACAGCATCCAGGATCTCCCTCCTCATACACACACACGATTTGTTTCACCTCTGGTGTTTCTCCAGCATGCTGTACGTGTATGTAAGAGTTTAATTTCTTCTTTGACTGAAGTAGTTCTGGATCAGGTGATTCAGTACCTCTGCTGTATACAGCCTTGTGCTTTCACTCACACGCAAAAGTACACCCACAGCAGTAGGCGTACCCTGGCCTGACGTTTTGCTAGCAGAATGGGCTACCTTGGTTTTACATTTCATTTGTTTTTAAATGCATGATTTTAGGCATCCAACTAAAATTTGACTGCACTTAAGTCTCACTGAAATTTTACCCTGTAACCTGCCCCTATGAAAAGGTTCTTAGTAAATGGGAAAAAGTGTGCGTGTATGGATATATATAAAATCAAAATAGTAAGCTTTTTATAGCCCCCTCCCCTCGTTCTCTGTCTGGAGTAATTGATAGCAGTAGTAGGTTGTCATCCTCTCTGTGGACCAGCACTTGAGGGGGATAGACACAGGGGATTTCACAGCTCTTTGTTGGCAGTAGAGAAAGGGTGAGACTCAGGAACTTTGGGTTCCATTCCAGGTCCTGGTGGGGAGTGGTCTCTCATAGGCACAGACTTCTCCCCGTTCCATCAAGTGTGACCCCTTCTGCTAGGAGGGGGTCACAGTTGGATCAGCTCCACCCCCTCCAAACTGTCCCTGTCTTGTCTCTTCCACACCCCTGGTTCCTTGTCCTAGTCTCCTTGCCCAGCCAGTCACAGTTCCTCCCTTCCTTCTCCCCTTCCCTGGCTTCCAGTCCGTATCTCCCTTCAGCATCTAGTCTGTCTCCCACCACTTCCCGGCTTTTTGTCCTGACAGTCCCAGTTCTCCCCCCACACTCCAGTGCCTTGTCACATCTTTCTTCCCTCCCACACGACTTCCTAGGCCCAGTCTCCTTGTCCGAACAGTCCCAGTCTTTCCCCCACCTCCTCCTCAGATCTCAGTGTTTCTACCCATGACCCAGCCAACTGCCTCACAGTTCCTTTCTCTCCTCCTGTCCACCCCATTTCCCTCACCAGGTCTTAGTGTCCTTGCCCAACCAGTCCCAACGCTCCCCCTCCCCAAACTCTCAGTCAGTTTGTCTCCCCTTCTGCGGTCCCAATCTCCTTTTCCTCCCCCTACTCTGCTGTTTGTCCCCTCTGCTTTCAAATCGGGCATCTTTCTCGTCCCCTGGGCACAGACCGGGGGGAGGGGAGTGTCACAGGCTCCCTGCTCTTGAAAGCAGCTGCCCAGCCTGACCCCAACCTGGAGGATTAATTAGAGGGAAAATTCAGCTTTGATGCTGGAGACCCGAGCATGCTCAGTTCTGTGGGGATGGCACAGATGCCATCTGATCAGCAATGGGAGCCGTGAGAGGCTGGAGCATGCTCAGTGTGCATGGAATCTTTAATGTTAATAGACAAAAATCTCTGAAGTCTGAACAGGTGAACTGTGATTTTTCAAAGGCTTAGAACTAGGCTGGGATGGATTAGATTTAATTGGTAAACATCCATTTCACTGTGTATACACCAAACAAACAATATTTCCATTGATGATCATTGAAATTTACAGATAAATACCACTCTCTCTTTCTTTGCCTGAGAACACAGTTTTACTTTTTATATGTTGACATATGATGTTGGCAATTTGTGTTTTAACGGTTGAAGCTTCAGCTTTTTGATTCTCAATATCTACTGTCAATTGTGGAAAATGGGAGGGGGTCAGATCACAATGGTGAACATTTACATCTATAAAGATCTTTAAAAAAAAAAAGATTGCTTAGAAATCAACTGATATAACCTATCCACACGATGAAAAAAATAAAAATTGAATTCTGCCAAGCCTTGTGTGGATTTTCAGAGGGATACCAAAAGGGACATCCTTGACACCAGCCACCTCCTTGCTATATTTCAAGTCCCTGCCCTAAAGCATGGCCTCTAGAACTTTTCAAAGAAAAAAATCTCAACAATTTAACATGTGCAAAACCAACATTTTTCCTAGCCTCATTCTCAGAAATACCTGAGCCCTTTTGGGTGAAGTTTTCCAGAAATATTCAGCCTGAGACACCTACCTCACATGGAACATTTTAGCCCAAACGGTTAAGGTTTGATAAAGGTAAAAGCAATTAAAAACAGTGTCTTATATTAGGAAGTGCCAGGCAACCTTAAGAGATCGTGCTACTAGTTCCTGCTATTCTGAAACAATTTGGAATACTGAACAGTTAGTCCCCAGTTTAAATTAATTTTAACTGTAAAAAATGAAGTAGTTGAAAAGGCCACACCTAGTATGTGAGAGCAGGTAGTCTCAGTTGGGTCACTTTTTCCTCTCCCCAGGTTGCTTTATTGTTCGTTTTCTCCCTGAATGCCTCCCTGACCCCCCTTAGAAGGGCATGAAGATTTGTGTGCACGTTTATTTTAGTGAGGAGGTCTCACTTGTATACCATTGTGAGCTGGGGCACAATTGCATCAAGAGACACACCCGTCCAATCGATCAGAGTGTGCTTTTGGACAATCAGGATCTGCAGCCATCCTCTAAACTCTTAATGCCATTATTTGCAGTATTAATAGTGCCATCTTTGTAACAAAGAGGAAAATCACTCAACAGGCAACTCCAAACTCAACATATTATACCTGTCAGAATACACTTGGTCTTTGCTGTCCATGTGACTATGACAGTATAAAACCCTGGTTGTGGCAGTGTGAGGGAAGATTCCTTTTTTCCCCTATACAGGGTATGTGAAAAGGACCGTGAGAAACCTTGTAAAGATTAAAGGCAAACATTTAATGCTACATTGCTACGGGTCAGATCCTGCAACAGCCAAGCGGTTTTGCCCAAAGCAGCAAACCCATTGAATTCTAGGGACCAGGATTGTGTAGGGCGTCCCGCTCTTTTGGCCCTGTGCCACTTCCTCTAGCTCCGAGAGAGTGCAGAGGCAGTTTTTTCTGGCAGCCATAAGCAAAGACAATGAATCACACCTCCCCCATCCCCCCCACGCAAAATTATACATGAATACACGCATACCTAATCCTGGATCGGTCCCTGCTGACACAGATATGTTACAGAGATGCCTGCCCACCGATATCCCCAGATTCAGTCCACATCAGACCCCCTTCTTGCCATTATGGCCACACATTTGAGAAGCAGGAGGGGTAAGTTAGGAGTTAGCACATGGCGCAGAGGGTAGATGTACAGGTTTGGTCTTGGAGCGTTTCTTCATGCACCGGCTGTGGGTATGCAAAACCCCACAATGCACCACAGGGTGGGATTGGTCTCTGAATAAAGGGGCATAGTTAGATCCAAGTTCTAAGCCTTCCACTGTTGCCAACCACAGGGTGCACTTAGGTCACATTTTCATGCTTTTTCGTGCAATCATGAGGGTTATAAACATTTTTGGAAGTGAAATTTGATTCTCTTGTGTAGCTACCTGGCTCAGGGGCTTTATGACATATTAGGAGATTTTCAAGACTTGGGAAACTTGATGCAGCACAGGTTTGCCAAGAGGCACCAGGTTACAGATTTTGATCATATAAAACGGTGCAGAAAGAAGTCAGTAACGTCGGTGTGAATAATGCGGCACTAAACAGAAACTCATCTGTGTCAAAATGATCTGGTGCCAAACCTTGTAGCTGAGCAAGTCAATAACATTAGTGGAGCAAAGTAACAACACTAGTACAATCTTATTGAATCTGGAGTCTAAAAAACCAGAGGCTTCCCCTCTTTCTTACGTTCCAATCAATTTTTGTTTCAACTATAAACCTTCGAGCCCCTGAAGACATTTCTAACAGAAACATTTTTGGATAAAAGAATAGTTGGCTTGGTTAGTTAAATAGCTGACATACTAACTGCATATTAAAATTCTCGAGACAGAGTAATGCCAAAAAAAGTATTTAAGTGGTGAATCACATCAGTTATTTGAGTGATGATATTTTTAATACAATAATAGTTCAAATCACTTGAATCCATGTTTTAGGGAAGGTATAATTTTAGCTCCAGTTCTGAAGATATAAGAAGTTGCTACATAAAAAATGAACAGTATTAGCAAATATGTTCTCATCTCCACTTACAGCCCAAGATGGCTTCTAGGGCCATAGTAACTTGTCACCATCCCAAAATTAAATATTGCTTTCTTCTTTCTAAATATCCATTGCATTGAAACTCAAGTTAATCTTTATCCTTTAGCTTTTTAAAAACAGCAGTTACTCCTTTTTATAGCACTAGTGAAACAATTAAGGTGTAATCAGAAGAACTAATAATTTTCATGCTTTAGGATATAACCAGTGGTAGACAATTTTTGCAATATCTAGAGCTTCATTGGCAACACCCCAGCATTTGAAGGCTGCACCTACTTAGTGGTGCCTGCTAGCGGCCACTCTACTTAAAATTAGTTTCCATTATATTACAGAGCTCCAAGGATCAGTCCTCAACTATTTGAGCTAAAAGATCAGCCATAGGAGGTCTCGAGTTCTTTCTGTGCTGCAAACAGCTGATGGAAGAGGACATGTTCTCCCACTCGCATACACAAGCACACAGATCCTGAATCAGTGGGAACAAAGGGGGGTCTCTAGCCACCCACAACAAAAACCGCCACAAATTACAACCTATTTTCTTCAAATGAAAACAGTATGCAATTTAAGGGGGCACAATGCTGAAGAATCTGAAGTGGTAGTAAAACAGCCAGCCAGTTCTAAACATGGGGAAAGACAAATAAGTATGAAGTACAAAATTCAAATTAGGCTATTTATTTATTTTTTTAAATAACCTGTATCTCAAGAATAGTTTGATGGATTTTTCTTCCACATTTGCCTTCAGGTTAAATCTGATCATTTCCAATGTCCCCAATCAATTCTCCAGGCGGGCAATCTATTGCAGCTAAAGCTGAACTTTACATTAGAAGATTCTTGCAACCTCGACTATTGAGAGTCTTATCTCCCCATAATTTCACTTTATGATGTCAATGCACTGAAGAAATATTAAGTAACTAACCCTCACTGCCTCCCTTTGAGGTAGGTAGGTATTATCTCCATTTTACAGATGAGTGAAAAAGCACAGAAAAAAGAAAAGTTTAATGCCCAACATTTTCAAAAGCTTGGACAGCAGCAAATAGTCACTTGGGTGCCATCCAGGAGGCTGAAAGATGGTGACTGGTCCACACCCAAGCTAACTGAGCAGCCAATGGCTTGAGCATAGGCACCCAGTTAGGTGTCCCCGTGAACTCCGGAAAATGCTAAAGGTCTGCACCAGGTGCTCAAAAATTAATTGTACTAAGAGAATGGACTATGCCAGGAGGTGCAACAAAAGCTATTTAAATAGCAGCCCTGATGGGTTGCTTGCAGTCTGTGCACCCTTAAACCATGATGGTGCACAGAGCAATGACCCACATACACACTGAAGAGAGAGAGAAAACGAACACAGGATTTAGTGAGGGTTTATAGAATTAATACAGGGAAGGAGGGAAAGTCAGGATTAGGGCAGGGGCTACATAAGGTGGGGAAGAGATGGAAAGGGCTGTGGCTGACATACCCAACTTTTGAGAGAGAGCAGGACAGCAATGTGGAGAGGCCGCAGTGTCGCACCTAACAAGTTCCATGTATACATCATGAGGCACCGTGGATTTTAAAAAAAATAATAGATCTATTATACATTTAAAAAAAATAAACCTCTTTCAAATGAAACCTGATTTCAATACAAAATGGGTTAAGGCCTATTCTACTTGTAATCTCTGAAGACATTTAAATTAAAAAAAAATATGCTGAACCCATGAGCCTGTATCAAAAACGTTGCCTGAAAAGTCTGCTTGTCGAAAGAAAGAAAGAATCAGGGGAAAGCATCTAAACTTTTGAAACAAAGCTCTATAAATAAGGCACAATAGGTCTTTCATGAAGGGCTTGATCTGGTAAGGGACCCAGAGGCAGTGCTACTGGTGCAAGAAATTGGCAAAGTCATCACAGGCATTGGGACACAGCCTCTTACTCTAGGAGACACCAACAGGATCATCCACTTAGCCCAGTTGGGTGGTCTCAGTCTCCTATTTTATAGCAGCTCCCTACCTGAGCTCTGATTGGCTCAGTTCATAAATTACAAATTTTTTTACTCCAACCACCATGGGCACTTACTCTCCAGCTCATGGAAAAACACTGATTGCTCGGTAACTACCAGACATTGTGTCTGGGTGACTCGTCACTTCAAGTAAATGGCCTTGTTCTGTGTCCTTGCATGCTTGCAGAGAGACACAAATCCATTAATTTCTCAACTGCCCCCCCCCCCGGTCTCTAAACAATCAAATACTGCAGTGCAAAAGGCATGTAGGTTATACGGGCAGAAGCCTTGAGTTGCTGGTAGTTGGTGTGTTTTTCTGGGGGCAGAGGAGTTCTTAACAAGGGAGCAGGAGCAGAGGGCGCAACCAGCAAGGAGCAAAACTGGTGCCAAAGCAGGACACCGGGGGAAGAAGAGACAACATTCTTCAGAGTGCAGCCTCTAGTGTTGATTTCAACACCTGGGAACTTGAAGGAAAAAACCTGCCATGGGGGCAGGTTGTAAAAAAGACCCTGTTGGGGAATATTTTCAAGAAATTCCTGTACCTCTGGGTAAAAAGGAGCATGTGTCAAATGTAAGCAGTGCAAGAAAGAGCTGCAAGGCCTGGTTGTCAGAATAAAACAACATGATGAAAAATGCTCTTCAAGAGGCAATGACTTTGAAGATGATGTGGACAGGTCTGAACTATCTGGATCAATTGGTTAGTAAACTTATTTTTGCACAATTCTTATGGACGACCCACCATGTCTTACTATGTTGCTAAAAGATACATTTGTGTTTTGTGTGATTACTTACTTCTGAACTTCAAAATGTTTGTGTTCAAAATATAATTAATATGTTAATTAGTTGTGGGAGTATTTATCAATTACATTTTTACTGATACTGCTGGACTTCTGAAGTGATTTTTTTATTGCTCAATAGTGCAATCATCCTAGGTGAAGATTTCCTGTTTAATAGTAAAGTTTTATTAGGCACTTATGAATTTTAACATATAAAAAGTGTTTTCCCCCCCCAATATGTTTGGTATGGTGCTAGAGGTAAGGGTTCAAACAGATTTAAATAATCCTTACACTAGATTAAGTATTTTCAATATAAACTGGGTTTAGAATTAATTGTATTGCTTCAACAGGGTATAAATAGCTGCAGTAAGAGGAATCTTTCATTTACAATCTCATGTTTTTAAAGCAGTGCACTGAGTAATACTAAGGGAGTGACCGTGACTTTTTTTTTTTTACCATATTTTTTTCCCAGAGTCCAGGTTACACATAAGGGGCTACGAATGTCCATCATCTGCAACTTCAGAGTCATCTGCCAACACCACAAGCAGCACGGCAACTACACATTTGTCAGACAGTAAATTACCTGTAATAAAAAACACCACACAGCCTTTCGTCATCATCCGGTAACACCCTAGATGACTTAATAATCAGGACCAGCAAATTCCAGCAAGACTCCAGAGATGAAAAGATTGCTTGGTTCACTTTTGCAACACATCTTCCTTTTTGTCTTGTTTAGAACAAACATTTCATTGATAAGTTTCGCTCATTACGACCAGTCAACGCTCCACCCAACAGAGCAGACATCGCTGGAAGGTTCCTGGGTACAATCTATAAGAAGTAAACTGAATAGTGTGCAATAAATATTGACAGGAAATTCATTAAATTGAGTCTTGATGGGTGGAGCAATATACACAATGATCCAGTAGTCTGTGCTTGTGTGACAACAAAGACGGAGTTCTCTATCTTACAGAAACAATTGATCCATCAGGAAACATGCATTTAGCAGAACATTTAAGCAGCAGTAAAATCGATAAACTGTGAACAAAAAATTCAAGTGTATACCTTTGTCATAGGCAATGCTGCAAATGTAGCAAAGATGAAACAAAATCTAGAAGATAATGAAGGAAACCTGAAACGTACAACATTATGGGTACAGTGCTCATTTGACGCATCTTTTAGCCAAAGACTTACGTACAACTCCAAGAATAAGAGAAAACATTGCTGAAATTGCAAAATATTCTCATCACCACCAGTTCGCTTCAGCAAAGAGAACAGCAGGGTCTAAACTAATTTTCCTCTATGAAGTACAATGGAATTCAGTGGTTGACTGTTTTGAGTTATTTATTAAGAATTGTCCTATTCTGATGACAATTTGTGAAGAAAATTGCAACAAAACAGATGGAACTATTATAGCCAAAGTAGTCAACATCAGACTAAAGAGAATATACATGATGTACTGAATATACAGATATCTATTTCCATAGCCTTAAACAAACAGTAGAACGACTACTGCTGTATTGCTGAAGTTGTTGAAATTTGGAAAGAACTTTGAGACATTAAAAAAAGAAATACTCAACAACAAAGTTAAATTGCAGGCAGTAAAGAAACAAATGGATCAAGCACTTACTGCACTTAATTTTCTTGCCAATTACCAGGTATATATGTAACTGCTGAAGAAGCAGCAGCTGCTATGACATGGGGTATCACCAATCATACCAATAATAAATTTCAGGGCTGGACGTGAACCATTCAAGCAGTACATGTTTGCTGATGATGGTTTAAAGAAAGTCACACCACTGAACTGGCGGAAATCACTAGCTAAGCACCTGGAACCAGATTTTGATGAAGTGCTAAACCAGTTTTAGACAGCGGTAGCCTCTTCTGCAGGTACAGAAAAAATATTCTCTTTATTTGGATTCATTCATTCCAAACTGAGAAATCAATTGGGAGTTGGAGAAAAAACAACAACAGAAAAACTTGTCTGTGTCTTCTAGTCCATGAATAAGAGTAAGGAGGGAGAGGATGAGATGTACTAGTTGAAAAGTTTGAAAGACAGTTTAGAGTAACTTAGGAAACAATCTCATTTTCAAGAGACTTGGGCAAGTAGGACCTTAAGTTCCAGTCACTTTCACTTAGGCATATTTGAAAATTTGCCCAGGCTGACCCCAAATAACCAATTTAATTCACTAACTACAGTTAATCCTTCTGTTTAATAAATCATTTAGCTGTAAATGTGAAATGTGTTTTGATGAGAAATTTATGTATCCAAAACATTTAAGGTTGTTTTGTTTAATAAAATATATTTTATATGCTGTTTTGTGTTCAATTACATTTTAGTTTCCATCCTAATGTAGCCTGACACAAATCATGAGCAAAAAGTTAATTCTCTAGTAAATAAAAAATATCATTCACCATTTTCTAGTATACTAAAAAAAAATGTACAATTAATAAGAATCTGAAAATATTAAGCTATACAATTCCTTGAATAAATGTATGTAGTTATAGTGTTCCCTTCTAGGAAGCAAAACGAGGTACCAAGGCTAGTGTAAAGGCTCTATTGAGTTGAAAAATCAACATATTTTAATAATTCTATCAACCAATGAGAATGCACCTTTCTTTAGAAAATAACTGAAGTCAAATGGAAATGTGGCTTAAAATCGATGATTTAAACCAAGACTTTCCATTTGGTGAAATTATGATTAAATCAACCCACCCTGTTATGAGGCGAGTCATGGAAAAGGGGAAGGTGGCAAGAGGGAGAGAGAGACTCAGCAGGAGTCTCCTAATGAGATCCATTAGCCACAAAGGCACTTCCTTGACTTTGCTGCACTTCTGTACGAGCTATGCAGGCCCACTCCAAAGTCAGCCGGCATCTCCAGAGAACTGAACAGGGAGCTCGACCAGCCGCCACAGACACCAACCCCATCCCCTTCAGAGTCACCACTGCACTTAGCACCTTTACTTACTGCATCCTTTCAGATGACATTACTGGCCCCGGCTAGTCCATTGTTTGTGTGTGCCTAGGAGCTTCCTAAGTGCTGTGATCTGCAGGCCTCCCACAGGCCTGGGTACAGACCACGGGATAAATTCAAAGGCATAAATGGCCTTTAGGCACCTAACTGCCATTAAAAACCAATGAAAACTAATGCTTGAATGCCATCTGTGCCTTTGAAAAGTCTTCCCCCATATTACCACTCCTAGAGATAGGCAGATCCAACATCAGATTATGCTGGAATTCTAAGCCAGGGCAAAATTCTCATCTGCCTTGGACGTGATAGGCGGCATGCACACAACCTTCAGAGGAGGTCCAGGAGAGACAGTGCAGCCAATAGCGTGTGTTATGGGACACAAAGACAGAATCACACAACAACTATTTTCCTCTCTTGCCCTAACCTAAACAGGTCTCCAGTTCACTGGATGTGGAACTAAAACACAGTAGAACCAAACTCACTTTGCTTTCTGCTTTCCTCCGCCCCGCTCAACTGAAGTAATGAGAAATCATTGAAAACACTCTTTCAGTTGCAGGCTGAAGCTTGGAGAGACAAAAATTTGAGATCTCCCTACATACAATGAAATATAAAATTGAGTAACATTTCTGTGATCCATCCCTTCCATTTACCCTGCTCCAAGTCTTGACTGTTCCCACCCACAGCAAATGTGCACAATGGAGCAAGCAAGAGAGTTGGTTTAAATAGAGACATGAATTTCATTTATTTTAAATAATTAGACAAAAGAGCTCTTTTGAAAGAGTCTCTAGCGGGATGAAGTAGGGTAGGAAATCAAGGAAAAGATATGGCAAAGGATGAGAGGGTAGAACTTGTACAGGGGCGAAGAGTATACTGGGGTTGTGGGGGAAATTAAGTATTTGTGTACATGCTGTGAAAGAGGATATAAATAATCTGGGAAGATGAGACAATCCAACAGGACAAGAGCAGATTATTCATTTAGGGCTAGATTCCAACCCCCCCACCCCCACCCCAACTCACTCAGGTTGTGCAGTACCTTTCTCTTTGAGTAGTCTCCCTGACATCTAAAACTGCACCTGAAGCAACAGCATGTTTGCACTGGCCATGCTATTTCTACAGGCGCCATCTCACTGCTTCAGTTACCAATGGTTCAGAAACAGCCAAAGGGTGCAGTGAAAGGAGGAATCACTGCACAGTTGTACATGGATGACAATCTAGTAAAATAGATGGAGGGCTCTGACAGGGTTTTGAAGGTGTGGACCTTACAAAGGGCAACCTCTGCATGCTTGGCAATGGGTTTGGGGAAGAGCTCCACTCTGCTACACCTAGGGAGCTTTGCACCTTCCAACCTTCCCAGGAGAGTGGGAGAGAGACTCAGTTGTAGTCATCACCTCCTCTGAGACGAGGACCACCAAACATGGTCCAAAAACTACAACACCTTGCACAGGGAGTTAAAACTAGTCCACAGAGAAATCCAACAAGATCCTTCAGAGCATAAAAATGGCCTCACAAAGATTTTTTTAAAAAATGGTTTAGAAGGCATCTAAAACCAATACACAACAGTAACTAAGGAGGATGTTAAACAACAGCTGCTAAAGTCAGACGTGTTTAAATCATCAGGTCCCCAGATACTTGCCTCCAAGAGTTTTAAAAGGAGTTCTCTGTCCTATTAATGTTAATTGTCAGTAAGTTTTAGGATCCTGGGGAAGTACAAGGACTGGAAGAAAGCTCATTTTGTTTCAAATTTAAAAGGGGTAAAGAAGATGACCTGAGTAATTATAGGCCTGTCAGCATGACATCAGTCCTGGGCAAAATAATGAAATAGCTGATGGGGACTTGATTAATAAAGAATTAAAGGAGGGTAATATAATTGATGCCAATCAACACAGATTAATGGAAAATAGATCATGTCAAACTAACTGGATTTTTTCTTTTAAAGAGAGATGGCTAGATTGGTTGAAGTTAATTGATGTAATGTACTTAGACCTCAAAGGCATTTAAGTTGGTACCACGTTCTAAGAAACCAGAATATGCAATTAATATAGCACACATTAAATGGATTAAAAACTCACTGACGGATAGGTCTCAAAATGTAACTGTAAACCGAGATCATCATTGAACAGGTGTGGGTCCATCGAAGTCCCACAGGAATCAGTTATTATCTTTATGCTATTTAACAACCTGGAATAAAACATAAAAATCACTAATAAAGTTTACAGGTGACACAAAGATTGAGGGAGCAGTAAGCAATGAAGAGGACAGGTCAGTGATACAGAGCAATCTGGATCACTTGGTAAGCTGGATTCAAGCAAACAATATGCAATTCAGTACACCCAAATATAAAGTCACACATCAAGAAAAACAACACAGACAATACTTACAGGACAGAGGAATTGTTCCTAGGAAGCAGTGACTCTGAAAAGGACTCGGGGGGGGTTGTGGTGATTAATTAGCTAAACACGAGCTGTAAGTGTGACACTGTGGCCAAAAGAGCTAATGCAATCATTAGATGTATAACAAGTGTAATAAGGTGTGGGGGTAGGGAGGTTATTTTACCTCTGTGTTTGGCACTGGTGCGACCACAACTGGGACACTGTGTCCAGTTCTGGTGTCCCCAATTCAAGATGGATGCTGATAAATTGAAGAGGGTTCAGAGAAGAGCCCCAAGAACAATTAAGAATTGGAAAATATGCGTAACACCGTAGGGCAAGGAGCTCAATCCATTTAGCTTAACAAAGAGAAGGTTAAAGGTCAACTTCATCACAATCTTTAAATACCTCCATGCAGAACAGAGATTTGATAGATGGCTCTTCTGCCTAGCAGACAAAGGTATGACAAGATCCAGTGGCCAGAAGTTGAAGCTAGAAAAGTTCAGACTGGAAATAGGGCACAATATTTTAGCAGGGAGGATAATTTACCATTGGAACAGTTTGCCAAGACTTGTGGTGGATTGTCCATTCCTGGAAAATTTTAAATCAAGCTTGGATGTTTTTCTCAAATGATATGCTCTAGTTCAAAAAGGAATTAATTCAGGGAAGTTCTATATAGCATACATTAAATAGGTAGGACTAGAGGATCCCAGTGGTCCTGTTTGACCTGTGAATCTATTAAAAAAAATAAAAATAAAAAGCATCAACGGACCCAGAAAGATCCCTGTAACATCTCTGCTATCTTACCATAACAATCTGGCAGTGAATAGCTTTGCAGATCAGACCCCACAATCTATAAGATTCGCCTTGCCACTCAAGCTCTACTGCTCCCTTCACATCAGTGCAGATTTTCATTTTTACGTATTTGGGTGTACGTATTAGAACGGAGCTCCTCTTAAGGCTTTGAGGGCCTGATTTTTATTTAAAAAAAGATATTATAGATAATGATGCAGATAGGTGCTTTTGAAAACCCCACTAGGTGCCTCTCATTGATTTCAATGGGAGTTAGGCACCTAAATAACTTGAGGATCTGAGCCTTACTGCTTTTGGCCTTTGATAAACCCAATCACACCAACAAGGATAAAACCAGCAGTCTTTCCTCACCCCAAACCGGAAAGTAACCAACCAAAGTATGAAAGACAAGCCCAGGCACTGCTCCCTCTACCCACGAGTACCAGCTCTCTCCATACCCCTCATTCCCCCAAATCCGAGGAAAACAGAGGACTTTTTCCACATCTCCTGAAGACCAGGAGGTCTGAACTGTGTCAGAGCAAGACAGGGAAAGGACCTCCCAAGTTAAGAACCTGTTCTTAAGGAACACCTCCTTGCTAGCATCTCCCTTGTCTAGATCAAGGAAGCTCCATTTTGAGCACCTCTGCTGAGCACAACTGCAGGGTCTGGCATGGGAAGAAGCGGTGTCTCAAGTAACCAGCTCCAAAACCAATTAGGGTTTTGCACCTTGAACTCCACGCTGATACCTACAGGCAGCGCCTGTAACATGCAGCCCCGTGTAGCGCACAAGCATGACCACCAGTGGTAAGGCCCATTTACGAAAGAAGTGCCCTATCCTTCCACACAAGCTCAGAGAGAAAAAAGCAGCTTCCCCTACTGCTGCTACTTAACAAGACCTCCACTTTGTCTGAGTAACAACCAACAAACTTCCTCCTTCCACCCAGGGAGCTCATTTCACCTCCATCATTTCTTCTCATCGCTTCCCCCAACCTGCAAGCTAGCCCTCCTCTCTGAACAATTATTACACCGAGAGATGCTAGGTAAGATGCTCACCCAACCCAACCCGGGCAGAAGAGTTGAAGATGTCAATCTGGGTATTCTAAGCAAGCTAAAGGCACTGCAGCCTGTACCTCTGCTCGAATTCTCCTATGAGCATCATGTGCACATTAAAGTCAAGGAATGACAAGATCAAAGCTTGTAGAACACAGCACAAGACGCCTTTTGGGGCGGGTGTACCTTGTGCTGTCCTCTGAGATCTGTCAGAGAAACTAAAGGAGCCACCCCCGTTTTAGCTGCCGGTACCAGCTCCAAAACATTTCTGTTAGTGTTAGTTATTTCAGTTCTCAAGACAGAAAACAGCAACTCTTTGGTAACACTGTGGTTTATCAGGACCAATCATTCTGCAGAGAGGACTCATATGTCAGTAAGGCAGGAGAAAGTTTTTCTAATGTCTCTCTACACACCGTGGGAGAGTTATCGGCCAGAGTCCCTTCTGCCTTTCTCTGCCCACTTCCCATGCATTCCCATCATGACTCCTGCTCCCAGCATCTCCTATCCCCATCAGAACTATCCTCGGTCTAGGGTTGGTGTCATCAGCAGATGGTAGAGCCAGTCTGAACAAAGGTCAGGCTTGACAAAGCCTTGGCTGGGATGATTTGATTGGGGATTGGTCCTGCTTTGAGCAGGGGGTTGGACTAGATGACCTCCTGAGGTCCCTTCCAACCCTGATATTCTATGATTCTATGAAATCAGCAGATTCTCCTTCTGATGAATATACTCTCCACGTATTCATCGTGCAACCAACACACCCTACACTCCATTAACAGAGCCAAGACTCAGACCAGGACCGCTGCAGTCCATAGACAGAAGCCGTACCAGGTGAAGTAAAGGGGAAATCACCTTCTGACTGAGCAAGCAGATGCCAAGCTAAGCATATCTCAGAAGCTGAACTTTGCATTTCTCTCCCTTCTAAACTCTGGTGTCATTAGGGTGACCAGACAGCAAGTGTGAAAAATCAGGATGGGGCGGGGGGGGGGGGGGGGGGAGAGAATATGCTTCTATATAAGAAAAAGCCTCAAATATAGGGACTGTGCCTATAAAATCAGGACATCTGGTCACCCTAGGTGTCATTCAAACACCTTGTTGTACAGTCAACAGTTACTGTTTCCTGGTTTGGTAGTCCCCTCTAGTGGTTTATAAGATGTACTACACAAATACTAAATTGAAGCAAAATAATTGAGAATTTTTGGTTTAATTGCACACTAAAATTACTGCAAAGATGTCACTTGGGTGGGTGCAGGGAGGTGGGTAGACTCTTGAAGGCTCTTCTTTCTCTCTGGGAGCTCAGTCAGAAAGAATGGACCTTTTGAGCTCATTTATATCAACCTAGAAAAGCATTTTTAAAGCCATTCAGGAAAACTAAATTCTTACTCCTTTAAAAAAATAATTCCCTAAAAATAAAGTCAGATTAAATAAACCCTAAACCCACATGGCCTAACTTAAATTTAACTGTGAGCCAGAGGCCAAAGTAACCTTCCAAAGGGTTAGAGGGGGATTTGGGGGGACTTTGTACACATTTATAGTTAACAAAATAACAGGGAGGGCACACAAAGGAGGGACCTCATACCCTTACAAGACGCAATGAGGTGAGATAAGAAACCTCACCACCCTACCCACAGGAGACAGATTATCCGAGGAAAACTCCCTGTTGGAACAAAAAGAGCCAAACCCAGGAAACTCTCTCCAGATAAAGGGCCTCAGTCCCTCTGAGCTACTTTTACAACAAACCAAATCACTAACACAATACATACGATTTGAAGCCAGGACAAAGAGTTGTTTCTCTCTAGAGGAGTTGGTTCCTTTCTGCTTGGTTTTGCTACAGGCAAACTGCTAGCAAATTAATTGGGTCCAGCTGCCCCTGCTTCCTCCCCCTTGAGCACCTGAGTTCCTCTGGGTTCTAGGATCTCACTCTCACACAGATATTGCATAATTTCACAAAGGGAACTAGGATTAGGGGAGCTATCACCCTAAAGACCCCCTTTTGAGTCCCCAAAGGGTCTGTGCTAACTGCCACAAACACCTATATCCTATCAGGTCTTATTCAAATGGATGACATGGCTACTAATTAGAACTCTGTCCATTTATTTAGATTCTTACTGTCACCAGTTACACAATGCAGAGATTTCAGTCTTTATATCAGCATTTATGAAAACAAAGGAAGAAACAGCAATACACAGAATCATTGGCAATCAAATAAACTCCCATTCCGAACCAATCCGGTCTCCAAAGGCACAAGGTGAAGATCATTAATCAAGCACTCAGTTCAGTTTTAGTGTTACAAGCGAGCAGTGCTGGGATACAGTTTCCTTTTGAGATAATAACAGTCCCACTTCTCCTGCGGGAGATTACTGGCACTGCTGACTCCCAGGGGTAGTCTATTTTTTGTCAAGGTTTAAATTTCTTGGTCAAGGTCTAGTCAACGTCCAGACATCCACCCAGCTCCCATCCCCTGACCCTCCAATGCCCCCCACCCCCCCGGCCAGCTCCCTGTCTACCCTGCCTGGAGAGTTAGGTGACCTTATTTCCCTAAACTGAAAATGGGACACACAGGAGTGACCGTAACCACCTGGCATTGCCGCTTGCCCACCCAAACATTTCTCCGTGCCCCCAGTTGAGCCAAGTATCTGAGATGGGGCTGAGGAGGAGAGGAATGGGTGTGGGCAGCAAAGCAGGGTGTGAGTTTGGAGCCAGGAGGTGAAGCTATTTGACTATGATCCAGCCTGCGGTGTGATGTATCTTTGGGGGCTGGGATAGCAAAGGGGCAGGAAGGAGGCTCCGGGTAGCGGGAGGGACCAAGGAGACACCAAATAACAGCCCTAGGAAGATGGGGGGAGGCCGAGATGTGGCAGAAGCGGGTGACTGGAGGCAGACTGGGAAGGGAAAGAGGCCAATGGGGTTGGGGGGCTGGCCCTGAAGGACAGGGATGGGGAGGGCATAAGGCTAGGGTCGGGGGCTACTGGGATCGCTTGGGGGGAAGGGGCATGAGACCTGGGGGAGTGGGGGGCTCCAGGGACTGCTCGGGTGTGGGGGGCACAAGGCTGGGGGGGGGAGTCTGGGGACCACTCAGGGGCAGGGGGCTCTGGGGCTGCTCGGAGCACAAGCATGACTCTGCATGGCTCCAGCCCCAGCTTCAGCCCGTGCACAGAGGTGACACATAGCTGGGGCTAGTGGGAGAGAGGCATAGATGAAAAGCTCTGGGGGGGGGGGTGTCACGTGCCCCTCCACCACCCGATTTCTCGGGACACCCAGAAGCAAGGAAGCAGCTCTGCTCCTGGCAGCAGCGCTCTCCGTGTGTCCCTGCAGCACAGGGAGGGAGGAAGGAGCAGGCAGCTGGCTGAGCTCCTCCTTCTCCTCCCACTACATGGGGCTGCTTCCAGGGGCGCTGGAACCATTTGTATAGTAGGGGTGCTGAGAGCCATTGACCCAAACTGTAAACCCTGTACATGATGGAAACCACTTCACACCAGGGGGTGCGGCAGCATCCCCAGCACCCCTAGTTCCAGGACAATCCTATGGCTGCTTTGCCTTCCTGCTCCTGGGGTCCCACGTCTTGTCTCTGCTTCCACCCTGACTCACCTCCGTGGATGGTCTGCAAAGTAGGCAGCAGTGCTGGGACTCCAGGAGCAGAGAAGGTGAAGCAGCCCCATGTGGGGCGGGGCGGGAGCTCAGCCAGTCACCCTGCTCCCTGCCCCAACTGCAGCTGCAACGGGGAGTGCCACCTCCTCGCTTCTGGGCATGCCCTTCAGAGGCATCCGGAGCAATCGGGGGGGCACATGACCCTGCGTACCCCGCCCACATCACCTCTGCCCCTGGGATCCACCGAAAAGCATCTGGCGGTCCGTATTTGGACTCCGGTCCGTCTATTGACGACCCTTGGTTGGAGATCTGTGATCTCTAAAGCCAGCTCAGTCAGAACACAGATGAGAAGTGAACAGTAATGACGCACAGGGAGAGTTTGAGAACCTCTTTCACACATTCCAGAGAAAACTCACCCTGCCAGGCAGAGAGAAGCAAGGTAGCAATACAGAAGAGTGACCAATCTACCATGAGACAATGCGGCCGGGGGAAAGAAATATGCTAACAACCTCTCATGTGAAGGAAGGATGGTACTTGCAAAGTTCTACACTTGTTCCCCAAATGTATATGAGGGCTGCTTCCATGTGAAGCTGTGATTCAGGAATGAGCAGTCTGGTAATTGCAGCAGACTTCCTCCTACTCTGCCTGTCATCTCTCTGTACATTTTACTTCTATCCTTCAAGGATTGCGCTATAAAATAATCCCTCATGTTTAAGGTGCGTTCTGATTACACCCTCTCTCTGAATTAATGATTCTCCTTTACCCTGCAACTACAGCCATGCTCTGCAATATGTCACCGTTAAACTCGTGATAATAAAATATTGCAGAAATATGGGTGCAGATTGAGACTAGCATACTGTAGAGATTATGGGACCTCATGGCACTACTGTAATATAAATAATAGTACAAAAAATAAATCAACCAACCAACCTACTAGATGCCATTTGAAGGAGCAATGGCTTGAGAAGTTGGTTGTAGGAGTAGTCAGAATAGGCTTAACTCCATCTGATTTTATAGAAGAAGAAAGGAGGGAGCC
This sequence comes from Chelonia mydas, assembly GCF_015237465.2. NCBI lineage: Eukaryota > Metazoa > Chordata > Testudines > Cheloniidae > Chelonia > Chelonia mydas. The sequence goes on from NC_057849.1 coordinate 181,538,420, forward strand.
TAGTTTCATCCCTATTAAATTTTGTGGCCTAAATTTTCAAAAGTGACTGGTAACTTTAAGTGAGACAACACAAGGTGGGTGAGGTAGTATCTTTTACTGACCCACTTCTGTTGGTGAGAGAGACAAGCTTTTGAGCTCCACAGAGCTGTTTCCCAGACCTATAGAAGAGCTCTGTGGAACTCAATAGCTTGTTTCTTTCACCAACAGAAGTGGGTCCAGTAAAAGATGTTACTTCACACACCTTGGCTTGCTCATATCCTGGGACAACAACATTAGTAACATCTAGTGCTTCCAACTTGAAACACTTTAACAGGGCCTGATTTTCAGAAAGACCTGAAGTACTCACCCTCTGAAAATCAGACCTCTTGAAGGAGGTTCAGGTTGAGCACCCAGAATTACTAATCACTTTGGAAAACGTAGGCCTGTCGGACTTTCCAATAAGCTCTGCAAATGTCAAATCCTTTCACCACCCTTATAAAAATGTCTCCTACAATTTAGATCCCAATCCTCCAAACACCCATGTGCTTATCTTTACTATTATAAGTAGGCCGATTGATTTCAGTGGGACTACGCATGGTAGTCAAGTTAAACACTTATGCAAGTGTCTGCAGGATCTGAGCCTTAATAGGGACAAAATCAACAGGATCAGACAGAAATTTCTCTTAAAACCTAAAAAATTCAAGAAAGAATTATAGCATTTCCATAGTTGTTTTAGCAATTACATAGACTTCTATAGCAGGGATATACAGTAATTTTCTATTGCATTTCACGAGATGGTTAAAAATTTCAATAGAAAAGTTATCCCTGTCTATTAAAGTCTATAGGGTTTTTCCATTAGGATTAACACACAAAAAATGGTCACTGCATACACATAGACTTTAAGGCCAGAAGGGACCATCAGGATCACCTAGTCTGAATCCTGCACATTGCAGGACACAGACCCTCACCCACCCACTCCTGTGATAGACCCCTAGTCTCTGGCTGAATTACTGAAGTCCTCAAATCACAGTTTAAAGACATCAAGTTACAGAGAATCCACCATTAACACTAGTTTAAACCTGCATGTGACCCATGCCCCATGCTGCAGAGGAAGGCGAAAACCTCCCAGGGTCTCTGACAATCTGACCCAGGTGGGAAATTCCTTTCTAACTCCAAATACGGCAATCTTTACATGCAGAAATGCCCACTGGTGGACACATTTACCAATTTTGTCAACGCAAATACAGACTTTGGCTACACAATGGGTGCAGGTACTAATTTACGTGGCCAGTTTTGAAACCTGGACTCACACATGCACAGCAAATATCAGAGACGTGAGTCAACAGACTCCAACCCTCACATTTGGAAACAAGAAAAAAAGATGAAACCGAACACGCTTTGCGTCAAACAGGGACACACTACACTCTCCACCAGCAGTGCAACAGCAACAGCGTTCTGCCCAGAGAACTAGAGGACCCAGAACAAAACCCCCACAGCTAAGACGGGGTTGACAGGAAGAAGCTGGCTTCACTGATACAGTTAGTATCTCACCTGCCCACGATTGCTGCCAGCTGGGAGACTAAGCTTAACACTCTTGAACCCAGTAGTTTAATTAATGTTTTTGTTTTCAGTCTTTTAATGTCTCTTTCCACAGATTTTATCACTGTATTACTTCCTGTTTCTACAAAATGTTTAATTACTCTAATGTTGATTGAAACCCATTTAAAAAGTCCCAGTCTTCTCTTTTCCCAGCCCAGAGATACTCACAATGTCATTTGAGAAACATGACCAATGAGAGCAAAAAGCCAAGGTTTGTGAATGAAAACAGCAGCAGGAGATGTAAAGGAAACTGTTAAGATTAGGCTTTAAATGTCATGTAACTTTGCCGTTCTTCCATTTGGTAATACCTACCTACCTACCTTAAAGGCTGGCTGTACTCCAGTTTTCACCTTTATTGTACCACCTTACAATAGGAAACAGAACTGATCCCCTGCCTGGGGTATCCCATAGGTAATACATCTTTGGATTCACCTAACCAGCCATTGTGCTACCTTTCGAGAAGAAAGAGGACCTGAATTATGAAAATCAGTAGAAGTGCCTGAGGCCTGCTCAGGAAGAGGATAACATCCTACTCAGAAAGCATTGGACCAGCAGGAGTTTTGCATGAAACCCCCAGAGCTATAGTCACAAAAGAACGTAGGTACCTAACTACTACCTTAGACATCTAAATCCCAGAGTCAGGCCCCACTGGGATTCACTAAGCTCCCATTCAGCTGCCACAAAACCCTGAAGGCGCCTAAACTAGGGTGACCAGATGTCCCGATTCTATAGAGACAGTCCCAATTTTTGGGTCTTTTTCTTATATAGGCTCCTATTACCCCCCACCCCCAGTCCCGATTTTTCACACTTGCTGTCTGGTCACCCTAGCCTAAACTTGCTCAGCACCTAAATATTTGCAGTAAAGTTCCCTGGGTGCCTGGTTTTCTCCTCCTGTGCATGCACACTGCTGCTTCCCTCCAGGCATCAGGACCCCACCTCATCCCCAAAGCCATTCACACACCAGAAGACAGGTGTTTCTATGTCTAACTTGCCTGGGGGACCCAATCGGGTAAGCATTCTCAGAGCTCACCTCCTGAATCTGGTGCCTATAGATGAGCTTACAGAGAGACGCTAGGTGGGAGGAGGCTGATTTCCTTTGTAACTTTTAGCCAAGTGATTAGGGTACTCACCTGGGAGTACTCACATGGGAGACCTCTGGTTCAACTCCTCCCTCTGCCTGAGTGGGAGAAGAGCTTTGAACAGGGTTTTGCCACCTCTCAGGCCAGTGGCCTAGCCACTGAGCTATGCTATGGGGCTCCCTCAGGGTCTCCTGTTGAAGCTGTTCCATTGTGGATAAATAATGAAAGGATCATTGGGCCAGAGAGAGAGCGCACACACAAGCATGAAAATGACTCTGTAGCCTGCACCAGGGAGGTAGGAGACCCAGCATCCAGTTCCCCTGCTCCAGTTACTTTTTAAATTATTTATCCACACTGGAACAGCTTCAGCAGGAGAGACTGAGGGAACCCCACGTGCGGGTATCCCATCGCCCAGTAGTTAAGGCACTCAGAGAGAGAGAGCAGATCTTTGTTCAAATCCCTTTTCTCCCTCAGCTGGCGGGGGGGATTTGAACTAAGGGTCTCCCACATCCCAAGGGAGTACCCTAACCCCTGGGCTAAATGTTATGAGGGAGGTGGGCTTCTCTCTCTACCCCCACACTTCCACTTCTTGCAAAAATGGCATAGATAGTGTCAAGCCAGGGTTGCTGCTGAGAATCCCAAGCGAAAAGAGGCACCTCCCTGCAGGGTGGACTTAGGCACCTATTCTCCAAATGGTGGGAGGGGCTTAGCACACGTCCCTCACAGCTCCCATTAGTTAATTTAGGCAAAGAACAACCTAGTGTGCTGGCTTTTGTGAATCCCATTCTGAGGTGCCTATCTCCCTCCATTCACTGTATCGGGAGCTTAGGCACCCAGCTCAGGCTTTGTGTATCCCAGTGATTTTCTAGGTGCCTAAACGTTAATTTAGAGTCCTTTAAGTTTTGTTGTGAATCTAGCCTCCAGTGCCAGAGGGACGTACTCCAGGAGTCCAGGAAACATAGAAGAGAGGGTAGTAACAGAAGCCAAGCTATAAGCACAAAACAGATATATCATTCTTGCTCTTCTCCAGGAAGGGAACTGGAGAGAGAAACTTCGAATTCCCTCTTCTTCAGCCCCAAAGTACAAATGATACTCAAATAGTACATACTGGCCACTTTTACCTTTAATACCTCTGTGATGTCAGGCTTTCACATCTGCTGGAGGCTAAAAGGGCACGTCAGAGACTGGACATCAGGGTACAACCACCATAGGAAGGCCCAGACAGTATAATGAAGCCCAAGCATGCACCCCAGCACAAATGGCAAGGGGGAAACAGGGCGTTTCCTTCCCACTGTACATTGTCAGGGATGAGGCACGAGGGCATTTCTGTGGGTTGAGACCTAGTTGGTATCAGGGCACTGAGGCATTTCGCTAGGTCCAAGAGTGGTCAGTGTCTAGGTTCCGAGTGACTTACCTTGGCATCATAACATGCAGCCTCAAATGGGTACTACGATGAAAATACAGAACGAAAGTCTTGTGAGGAGATAATGGAGTATGGAGGAAACAAGCTCATCCTTTGAAAACTCTGGAAGGAGAGAAAGAAATAAAATGAAGAGAAAAGTGACAAGCATAAGCCCTGGTGGGCAATTGACACCGAGTGGTGCCGGGGTGTTTGATGCACAGCAGAGTGAGAGGAGGAGCGCTGGATCTCTATGAGTTGTGAGTATGAGAGGTAGTTGCTTAGCAAAGAGCGAGTGTTAGGGAAGGAAGAGAGAGGTGGGCAATGTGTGGGTAATTGTCAGGATGTTATATATGTGAGTGACTTACAGCCAGAAAAGGAATTAATATAGCAATTTTTAAATGTTACAGTCAAGAACATATTGTGCTACCAGCAAATGCTGAACCAGGAGGTCCAGTCATTGGCAGATGATAGAATATGATGACAATAATATTCTCAGTGACTTTTGATAGTTGGTCCCTCACCAGCTGCTTCCAAACAATGCTGTGCACCAGCATGCAGCTATTTCCACTGTCCTTCCCTGAAACTTCTGCAGCCATTCTGATGCCAATACATGCATCCTGTCACATTGCAACAATGCTGGGTCAGCCTTAGTTCTGAATTCCCTGACCTTCGCGCTGTTAAAATGTCAATCTTAACATTGCATTAGGGTAGTTCTTGGCATGGTATAATAGGGGTAAAGTATAGAATTCAGTGACTCCCACTTGTATCCATAGTGATAAATTAACAACAGAATTTGGTGTGAGCAAATAAAATGCATCCCATTGTATTAACATCTGTGAGGCTGACTTCCACCCAACCTCAGAGTGCTCAGAGCTCAAACTCTCCTCTTCCCAGTTAAGAATTTTGAACATTTTGGAAAACAGGGGTGAAATCTTGGGCAGAGTGTCGTCAGTGGCAGAACTCCCATCGACTTCAACTGGACCAGGATTTCACTCCAGATTTCCAGCCAGACCATGCACTTAGTGACCCAGGCAGAAGGTCTGCTGTGGACTTTTGAGAACTGGTTAAGGGAGCAACAGGCAGATTACTTCTGCTGATGAAGACTCAAAAACAAAGGGGAGATTCTGGCATCACTGCAGATTATTTGGCAAAGAACACTTCATTGAAAAGCTAGGCAGTTCTACAGGAAGACAAATTAAAACATCTCCACTTCTCTTTAAAACCATTTAAGAATAGCTCTGTGGCTCGATTCCCTCTATGAACGTATTATGGAGCGTATTGGAACAGCAATTATCTGAATTCCCTAGCAACCTCATGCATGGCCTCACCGTTCTAGCCGGCACTTTTTATTGTAGCTAGTTTTGTTGTTGTTCCCCTTTGCTGCCATCTCTGGACACATGCATCAATTCAAACAACTAAATCTAACAATGTTAGCTAAGTAAAACCACATAGTAGATCAAAGCATAAATAAATGCCTCCACCTGACACAGACAAATGTCTTGGAAAATAGGTGGGTTTTGCTCTGGGCCTTGGTGGAGAACAGTCTTGGTATCTGGCAGATAAATGTGGGAAGTGAGTCCCAGAGCTGACTGTTCTCCACTGAGTAAATCTTGCCAGCAGCCTCCAGACATAAATTCACATGAAAGGACTCAATATGAATCATCTGATCTCAGCTGCCATAAAAATGCATATGGAGAGAGATGGTCTCACAGGGTAGCCAGGTCTCAAAACATACAGGGGTTCACAGCTCATTGTCAATCTACATTGCCACTTAAATAGAAAGCCACTCGCCTGAGTTGATGAGCAAGGAGTTACCAACTAAAAGTTAAAACCAGTCACTGCGAAAATACTCACCTGGCAGGAGTTATATGGTCTTGTTCCATGTCCCTCCTGGAGGCTAGATAAAGCAAGTCACACTGTTAATGTGTGTGCTGTTGACCCTGTATATATTTAGAACAGTCAACATCCCATTGGGATGGGTCTCCAGTTGGGACCCAGGAGATCTGTACAGCTTTTATCCCTGCAGGAACTTTGTACACAGAAATCCCACAGCTGCCTAGAGTCAGTGTCACCTCAGGATGGACTGTACGGGAGGGCAAGAGGGAAAATGTTCATGTCAGTTTTCTATCCTGGAAGAAGCACCATACCTATGTCCTGTGTAAGGAGATCAGTGCAGGAAGGAGTGGGGATAATGATGGTGAGAGGAGTTAGACAGATGGGATAAAGGAATTATTCCATCAAGTGTTACATTCATATCATAGATGCCTAAGAATCACCGGCGTGTGAAAAGCTTAGGTGCTTGTATGCAGGATGAGTGAAAACCTCAGGAATCCCCCATCTGGATCAGATAATATCTTAGGGCATGAAGCCTTGCGTAGTCCATAATCAGATTCTGGCTCCTCTTCTTCGGTGACATAAGAAGCAAAGAACCAAGAGAATAAATATTTACATCAGTCCTAGAACATATTTTGGACTCAAGTATGATCTGGCTACAGCATCAAAGGAGGAAGCTGGGAACCGAAATAGTCAAGAGAATTTTTCTGTAAATGAGGAAAATTCCTACTCCGGGAACAAAATGGACCTAACTGAAAGCTCATCTACTCATCAGACAGGCTCCGCTGTGGTGTAATTACGCGGAAAGGGGGCTGATGAAGCTTTGATCATTTGTGCTCATCCTGAATTTTAGAGGTAACATGGGTTAAAATATTAGGAACTGAATCGAAGACACCAAACTCACATAATACTTAACCAATATTTTATCCCAGGTTTCCAGTGGTGAAATGCTAACTGCAATATTCTCTGCAACAGAGGAGGAGCGGGATTCTGTTGGTCAGAGGCCAATCAGGTAATTTGTACTAATGGTTCTCAAGTTGCTTCCACCAGGGATCCTAAATATACCAGCATCTTTTTGCTGCCACCCACATAATCCCACAATCCTGTGATTATGTAATTTGAGCCTTTACCAAAAACGATGCCTGCTTCTGGGAGCTGGGGGGTGCACGCTTGTTTCCTGGAGCTGGGGCTGCTTGGGGGACCTGTGTGTCAGTGTTTTGAGGTTCGTGCTCGGCAGGTGAGGTATTGGTTCTGGGTGGGGCAATGCCAGCATGGGGGCTGCTGCTGGCTATTAGGTGGAAGATTGCTTCTGGGGAAGGTTTCTTCTCTTTTCATCCCTCCTACCACTCCACCTCCACCTCAACCATCGCAGTGCTCTGCTATTGGACAACGCCACTGCAAGATTTACAAATCAATTTCATGGCCTCTTGAAGTTCCACTTCCTCCAGAGCTGAGTGCCAATCAGATGGGAGAGAGGGAAAGAGGGAGGGTTAAACAGCTGGGATGGGAGGCGGAGGGAAGCAGTGGCAGAGGCAGCGGCAGAGGCAGCAGGAAGTGAGCAGCTCTTTCTTTCCCCTGACCATTGTGATTGATAGTAAGCAAAGAATACTGACGATTTTTCCCCTTCACTCATGGGGTGTGACTCAGCAGCATGATTCTCATGACCAGTTTGGGGTTTTCCCCCACTGTTGAGAATGTGAGACACGGTCATAGGTACTGAGTTATATGGACCTGTGGGGCCCATGCCCCACCAATATTCTGGGAAGTGAGCTCAATCCCACCAATGTTTGAACGAGGGGTACAACCAGAATTTTGCTAAGGAGGGGGCCCAGATTACTTGCCCATCCGCCCCAAATTTGAGTGGCACTGTGACCGAGCACACAGGATGGCAATGCCACTCACATTTGGCAGAGCCACACCTCTGTCATGCTACACCTACTGGGAGGGGCTTCATTCCCCCAGGCCTCCAAGTGTAGGGGCTTTACCCCTTACATCCCAGCTAGGACCTTCAGCTCCTGACCCTTGGGCCTCACAAAATTGTTTTTATAAACCCGGGGCCTATGCTCAAGGTGTTCCTTACTTAACAATCTGATAGAAGCTTCAGTGTAGGTTTCCATCACTCCTTGCAATCTCACAGCTGTAAATTCCCCCCCATCAGTGAGTCTCACAGGCTCAACCTTAAGTGCAAGTTCATGATCAGTCCCAGATTGCCAGATTGCCTCTCACTGCAGATTGTTCTGCCTGTCAGGTTCTTATCAGACACATGTGCCAATAAGCAATGAGTGTCATCCTCTATGGTGCTGAAAGGAGGGTCTCCACTGAGATGTTAGGGCACCACAGCACCCCCATAATATTGACCACTGCAGATACTATGTTGTTATATGGAGAGGACACAGGAAGGGAAGGAGAAATGAAAACATCACTCAAGCTGTGATTATATATGACTAGGCAGCATTTTCCTAACTGGCCAATGTGTTGTCCCTCATCAGGGATATGAAACTAGTCCCACCCCTTGCAGCAATCTCCTCCCCTGTGAATTAAAAGAAATGAAATTTTAAAAGCATGTCCTTTTAAGGAATGACATAGAATACTCAGTGTTGGATGTTAAGAAATGTAATAAGAGTGATTTTATTATTTAAAACTGAAATCAGTCATTGTCTTGCAAGTTTGTAACAGTCTTACCTAACAGTGGCTTTCTCTATAGTTGTCATTGCCAAGTGGCAACATTAATTTTTTTCTCTAACAAAGCATCTCACTCCCAAAGGTTCCACTGGGATCATTAGGTTTGGTTTTCCCTGGGTTGGGCTCCAGTGTGCTGGCTTCCTCTTGACTGGAGGAGATGAATTGTGGTATCTCCCTCCCACCCTGGCACCAAAATGGGATGTTACTCAAAGTAAATACCTTTCCTTTCTGACAAGCTTTTGATGAGCAGGAAAATAGTTAAGAGTGTCACCATTTAAAGTATCATCACTGGCATCTGAGTTAGCACCCATTGAAGGGGGAAAAAATCAGAAAGGCTAAGGCCCAAATGAGTTACACTTAGCAAGGGACATAAAAGGCAATAAGAAGAGGCTCTTTAAATACATCAGGAGCAAGAGAAAGACTCAAGTGTAGGTCCTCTACTTAACAGGGAAGAAGAGTTAATAACTGATTACATCAAGAAAGTTTCAGTCCTCACTAAAAAGGTCAATGGTGACTAGATACTCAAACACAATTAATATTAACAAGGGGGAAGGAATGAAAGCCAAAATAGGGAAAGAACTGGTTTAAAAATATTTAGATAAGGTAAATGTATTCAAGCCTGCAGGGCCTGATGAAATTCATTCTAGGTTACTTAAGGAACTAGCTGACGCAGTCTCGGAACCATCAGCAATTATCTTTGAGAAGTCCTGGAGGACAGGTCAGGTCCCAGAAGACTAGAGAAGGGCAAACATAGTTGGGAATTATAGACCAATCAGCCTAACTTTGAAACCTAGAAAAATACTGAAACAATTACACAATCAATTTATAAGCATGTGGAGGATAATAGGGTTATAAGAAATAGCCAGCGTGGATTTGCCAAGAACAAATCATGCCAAACCACCCTAATTTCCTTCCTTGACAGGGCTACTGTTCTAGAGGATAGTGGGAAAGCAGGAGATGTGATATACCTTGATTTCAGTAAGGCTTTTGACACAGCCCTCATAAGCAAACTAGGGAAATGCAGTCTAGATGAAATTACTACAAGGTTGGTGCATGACTAGTTGAAAGATTGGACTCAAAATGAAGTTATCAGTGGTTTGCTGTCAAACTGGGAGGGTCTATCTGGTGGGGTCGCACAGGGGGTTGGTCCTGGGTCCGATACTATTCCATATTTTCCTTAATGACTTGGATAATAGAATGGATAGTATGCTTATAAAATTTGCAGATGACACCAAGCAGGGAGGGGTTGCAAGCACTTTGGTGGACAGGATTAGAATTCAAAACGACCTTGGAAAATTGGTCTGAATTCAACAGGATACAATTCAATAAAGACAAGTGCAAAGTACTTCACTGAGGTAGGAAAAATCAAACGCACAACTACAAAATAGGGAATAACTGGCTAGGTGATAGTATTGCTGAAAAGGATCTGGGGGTTATAGTGGATCATTAATTGAATATGAGTCAATGTGTTGCAGCTGCGAAAAAGGTTAATATTCTGGGGGTGTATTAACAGGAGCGTCATATGTAAGACCCTGGAGTAATTGTCCTGCTTTACTAAGCACTGGTGAGGCCTCAGCTGGAGAACATTGTCCAATTCTGGGCATGACGCTTTAGAAAAGAAGTGGAAAAACTGGAGAGAGATAGTGGGGAGAGCAACAAAAAGGATAAAAAACCTGGCCCAGGCAGAAAGGTTAAAAAACCCGGGGCATGTTTAGTCTTGAGAAATGAAGACTGAGCGGTGACTTGATAACAGTCTTCAAATATGTTAAGAGTTGTTATAGAGAGGACTGTGATCAGTTGTTCTTCTTGTTCTACCTTTAGTGGACATGGAGAAGTGGACTTAATCTGCAGCAAGAGAGATTTAGGTTAGATAGTAAAGGAAAAAATTTGTAAGTATAAGGCTTGTTAAGCTCTGGAATAGACTTCCAGGGGAGGTTGTGGAGTCCCCGTTATTGGAGGTTTTCAAAACCAGGGTGAACAAACACCTGTCAGGGATGGTCTAGGTTTACTTGGTTCTGCCACAGCGCAGGGGGCTGAACTTGATGACTTCTTGAGGTCCCTTCCAGCCCTACATTTCTATATTTCTATTAAGTGAATGGGGCCAGTCACACTTCAGCACTATTGTTTCAGACTCCCTGCAGATTCAGGCAGACATTGTTGCATCAGGTACAATCTGGTCATGTTTTCAAAGATTTTCATCCATAAATCTCTAGCAGTTAGTTTTCATTTTAAATGGATGCGGAGACTCTGGAGAGCAATTCAGATGCCTGTCTGCATCCTCACAGGCTAGGCCTTTGTGACCCCTCAACACCAATGTGACCTTCCCCACACTTGGGGAAACATTGGACTAGGGAGTTCTGCATGCCCTGAGGAATAACATCTCCATTCTAGCTCACTACAGAAACTTTTCCCTAAAGCAGATCCCGGACCAATTTCTATGTGTGTATGGTACAGGGCCATATCTGATGGCCAATACTAAGATTTGGAACAAATCCACCAAGCCCCAGGCTTAACCTCTGCAGATCCTGGGCCTTTCCATGTGCCAGGCTGCAGTCACCATTTAATACACTTACTGAGTGGATGTTTTTTCTCATTCCTCTTACCTCCTTGCTGTGCAAGAATATTTCCACTGGGCCGGCCTGGTCTGTGCACCTGCGGTTAGTGGTCTGGGCTGAAATGCAAGATACTGGGTTTAATTTTCACTACTGGTCCCCTACTCACCTTGGCTTGGTCTACGCACTACCAACTTATGCTGGGATAACATCATCACTCAGGTGTGTGGAAAATTGCAGTTATACCGACTTAACCTCCAGTGTACAGCGCTATGCCAACCCTCGAGATAGCTACTGCCTCTCGGGGAGGTGGCATACCTGTGCCAATAGGAGAAGCTCTCCGGTCGGTACAGCTAGCGTCTTCACTAAGGGCTATTATGGCAGAGCTGCATCACGACAGCTGCAGCGCTGCAAGTGTAGACAAACCCTAAGCTAGTAGAGTCCAGGGAAGCTTTAGAGGCAGCACAATTATCCCTGGGAGAGCGAATCCCAAGTTAGACATAACAGTCATGGGCTCTGAAAGGAGCATCATCTAGCCCTCTTCAGTTCAAGAAAGATTATCGTGATGTGGTGGGTTCCAGAGGGAAAGCTTTCACTGAGGAAGAAATAATTCACTGAGAAGTTAGAGTCATACAATAAATATTACTGTTCCTGAGAATATTAACTACAGAGAGGGCTGGGTATGCAATTGGGTGCTCCTTAATGCATCCCAGGAGAAACACGCTGGTAGAGAACATTCTAAGTATTACTACCACACTCGTAACCCTAGGATCGGAGTACCTTTCAAGTGTCTATAAATCCAGACAGGTGATATAGGCCTTGTCATAAATATAAAGGAAAGGGTAACCACCTTTCTGTATACAGTGCTATAAAATCCCTCCTGGCCAGAGGCAAAACCCTTTCACCTGTAAAAGGTTAAGAAGCTACGGTAACCCCGCTGGCACCTGACCCAAAATGGCCAATGAGGGGACAAGATTCTTTCAAATCTGGAGGTGGGGGGGCGGGAACAAAGCGTTTGGTCTCTCTGTGCGATGCTTTTGCAGGGAACAGATCAGGAATGCAAGCCTTCCAACTCCTGTAAAGTTAGTAAGTAATCTAGCTAGAAAATGTGTTAAGTTTTCTTTGTTTAATGGCTTGTAAAATAAGCTGCGCTGGAGGGAATGTGTATTCCTGTTTTTGTGTCTTTTTGTAACTTAAGGTTTTGCCTAGAGGGATTCTCTATGTTTTTAATCTGATTACCCAGTAAAATATTTACCATCCTGATTTTACAGAGGTGATTCTTTTACCTTTTCTTTAAATAAAATTCTTCTTTTAAGAACCTGATTGATTTTTCATTGTTCTTAAGATCCAAGAGTTTGGGTTTGGGTTCACCTGTACCAATTGGTGATGATATTATAATCAAGCCTTCCCCAGGAAAGGGGGTGTAGGGCTTGGGGGGATATTTGGGGGGAAGACGTCTCCAAGTGGTCTCTTTCCCTGTTCTTTGTTTAAAACGCTTGGTGGTGGCAGCATACTGTTCAAGGATAAGGCAAAGTTTGTACCTTGGGGAAGTTTTTAACCTAAGCTGGTAAGAATAAGCTTAGGGGGTCTTTCATGCAGGTCCCCACATCTGTACCCTAGAGTTCAGAATGGAGAAGGAACCTTGACAGGCCTAGAGTTCTTTCTTCTCTCCCACTCTGAATGGGAGATAACAAAATTCCCCTCAGACATTCAGTACAATGATAATCGTGTCCTGTAACTCAAATGACAGAATGCTGCACATTATAATTAACATCCCCTCTGTTGTACTCTGCAATGTATGAACGGATTTGGAGAAAACAGCTAACCTGAAACATTGCCCCAAACTAAACCAAAAATGAATCTTGAAGCATAACATTCAGTTAAATGGTTTCTTCTTGGTCAGCTGGCGTACAGTTCTATTATTAGTGAAGTTCTGAACACAGCTTTTACATTGTGATGTATGAATTGTTCCAATTTATGGGTCCAATCCAAAACCCCCTCAAATAAATAGGAGTCTCACAATTTATTTCAATAGTCATTGGAAAAGGCCTAAAGTGAACAAATTAATAAAAGTTATATCCATAATTCTGATTTTAGCTCTCACAAGACAAAGGTATGCATAAAAAAGAAGCAATATCCATTAAGTTACCAAGCAGAAGATCAGTCTACAAAAACTTCTAATAAATTCCCTAAGATCATTAGGTTTCAGAGTAGCAGCCGTGTTAGTCTGTATTTGCAAAAAGAAAAGGAGTACTTGTGGCACCTTAGAGACTAACCAATTTATTTGAGCATAAGCTTTTGTGAACTACAGCTCACTTCATCGGATGCATAAAGTGGAAAATACAGTGAGAAGATATATATACACACAGACCATGAAAAAATGGGTGTTTATCATACATATTGTAAGTAGAGTGATCCCTTAAGATAAGCTATTACCAACAGGAGAGTGGGGTGGGGGGAGAGAAAACCTTTTGAAGTGATAATCAAGGTGAGCCATTTCCAGCACATTTCCAGGAGTTAACAAGAACGTCTGAGGAACAGTGTGTGTGTGTGTGGGGGGGGCGCACGGGAGGAATAAACAAGGGGAAATAGTTTTACTTTGTATAATGACTCAACCACTCCCAGTCTCTATTCAAGACTAAGTTAATTGTATCCAATTTGCAAATTAATTCCAATTCAGCAGTCTCTTGTTGGAGACTGTTTTCGAAGTTTTTTTTTTGAAGAATAGTCACTTTTAGATCAGAAATCGAGTGACCAGAGAGATTGAAGTGTTCTCCGACTGGTTTATGAATGTTATAATTCTTGACATCTGATTTATGTCCATTTATTCTTTTATGTAGAGACTGTCCAGTTTGACCAATGTACATGGCAGATTATGGCATATATCACATTGGTAGATGTGCAGGTGAACGAGCCTCTGATAGTGTGGCTGATGTGATTAGGCCCTATGATGGTGTCCCCTGAATAGATATGTGGGCAGAGTTGGCAACGGGCTTTGTTGCAAGGATAGGTTCCTGGGTTAGTGGTTCTGTTGTGTGGTGTGTGGTTGCTGGTGAGTATTTGCTTCAGGTTGGGGGGCTGTCTGTAGGCAAGGACTGGCCTATATCCCAAGACTTGTGAGAGTGATGGGTCGTCCTTCAGGATAGGTTGTAGATCCTTGATAATGCGTTTGAGAAGTTTTAGTTGGGGGCTGAAGGTGATGGCTAGTGGCGTTCTGTTATTTTCTTTGTTGGGCCTGTCCTGTCGTAGGTGACTTCTGGGTACTCTTCTGGCTCTGTCAATCTGTTTCTTCACTTCAGCAGGTGGGTACTGTAGTTGTAAGAATGCTTGATAGAGATCTTGTAGGTGTTTGTCTCTGTCTGAGGGGTTGGAGCAAATGCGGTTGTATCATAGAGCTTGGCTGTAGACAATGGATCGTGTGGTGTGGTCTGGGTGAAAGCTGGAGGCATGTAGGTAGGAATAGCGGTCAGTAGGTTTCCGGTGGTGGTGTTTATGTGACCATCGCTTATTAGCACTGTAGAGTCCAGGAAGTGGATCTCTTGTGTGGACTGGTCCAGGCTGAGGTTGATGGTGGGATATCATTAGAAATACTTCCTGATACATCTGCCAGTGCCAGAAAACTATAGAATTACATTCAGTCAGCAGTAAAAATGAATGTATAAATGAGCTGATCTAAGATAATTTTTATTCCTACAAAGATATTATCACAGTATTATAACCATTTCTGCTACTCTTATCAAGAATCATTTTTGTATTTTAAGGGTCTCTTTTGCTGACACTTCAGATAGACCAAAAAAGATTTTAATGCTTTCCTGGGAACAAGATACTCATGACACTTCACAGTTAAGATGAAGCTAACTTTAGAGAGTGGAATTTTACTGAACTGTAACCCTTAGCATATTTTGAAAACTGGTGTAGGAGATATCTTGTGGTTAATACATTGCTAAGGTATGAAACAAATAAATATGTCTAGAAAAGGGCATAAATAGTGACTAACCTTCAGGTGTTGAGACAGTTGGAAAGTTGCAATGGAACAGGGAACCTTGGAAACAGCCTAAGAGAAGAAGAATGTGTACCAAAAATAGGAAATAGAAAAGGATCAGAAAGAAACACGATAACAATGACAAGGGTATAATTACCATACAAGATAACGAGGAGGTAAGACCATCTGCAATCTGGATGCAGGATGTCAGTGAAGTACAGGGAAAGGCCTTCCGCAGCTGTTGGTAACTGTATGTCCCTCTGTGTATGTGATGTCTTTACTAACTGTTAATCAGTAAATCCAATCACATTGATTTATCGAAGATCTGTTATTATTAAACTAATCCAGATTTGATAGAAACCCTCTCACTAAACATATAATCCCAGTTAATTTTTATCAGTTATGAGTTATCAATTGGTTATTGATTGATAAATTATTATTGGTTATTAATTATCAATACTTTATTGTTTCCATCTCTTTACATTATCTTTCTTCCAATAACTACCCTATGATGGTATAGAGCATATATATTATGCACATAAATAAAATCATTATTTTATCATTGAGCTAAAATTGCCTTGAATATAATATCTGAAACAGTGCTGCTGTCATCCTAATACTCTGTATGCCAGACTCCTTCAATTGGCATTGAAGCTTCAACAAGAAAATACCTCTTTTAATTAAAAGAAAAGAATGTAGTGCTGTTGAAAGAGTGCTGGATTAACAGGTCTGGAGACTGAATTCCTCAGTTTATATCCATAGCATAGTACTAGCTAGAGCACTGGCAAAGGCAGTGCAAATTTCCCCCATACTGCCACAACAATCTGCCTCAAACTTCATGTGAAAACTACCCTCTCAGGGTGACAGAATAGTCTCTGGTTTCAGAGTAGCAGCCGTGTTCATCTGTATCCACAAAAAGAAAAGGAGTACTTGTGCCTCCTTAGAGACTAACAAATTTATTTGCATCTGATGAAGTGACCTGTAGCTCACGAAAGATTATGCTCAAATAAATTTGTTAGTCTCTAAGGTGCCACAAGTACTCCTTTTCTTTTTGAGAATCTGTACTCATTCGATATTTGGCCCCTTTGCTAATGCTGATCAGACAGGTGCCACTGCAGATTAATGCTAGCTGATTATAGTTTGCATGGTGTGGACACCTGTCTATTAGAATTTGCCCCGAGCCCAGCAACTCATTTGACATAGACCAACAATACTGTCAGAGGGAAACAGCTTAGTCTTGTCTATGAAGTACTCCTCACTGCAGGAGTGTGAATTGTAAAGCACAACACATTAGAGTGCTCTAACTGCCCCATGAAGACCCTGCTGGTGGCATGAACTAAAAATACCAACTTCGTGTTGATGTAGTCCTGTTTCAAACATGGCTATGTTAATACAAACTAGGTACCTTTTAGTTTCTGCCAGCAGGGGGCACACAGGTCAGAAATCTAGCGCCATTACATAATAATATGAACAATTCTGTTTTTTAGTTACATTATTGTAAATAAAGATCCCAGTCAGGATCAGGACCCTTGTGTCTGGTGCTGCACAAACTCAAGTAGATACAATGCATAATTGAAGTTTTCTGTTGACATGAACCATCCCATTTGATACTACAGAACAAACAGTATACACATATCCTCAATAATCTAAAATTTACAATGTTGACAAGGCATTAACAGGAGCTAAAGTGGGACCTTATAAGTCAAAGAAAAACTACCATTGACTTCTATCAAAGGGTTATTGGGCCCTAAAATAACAACACAAATGGAGGGGCAAAGTTAAGGTTGTTTGACTGTGGGTCAGAGAATGTTTCTGTTTAAATGGTTGCCCTGTGTGAATCCCGTGTTAAAGTTGGTGTCATCCTTACTTATGTAACCTTAGTTTGTGATTTCCATATTTTCAAAATGTTCAGGGTGTTTACTGATATGTTAATTCTATGTCTTCTCTTTAGTTGTACTTTAGAAAATGGGCTCCTTAACTGCAATTTAAATAGATTAGTTTCAGAATACAGGATTAAATTCTGTGCTAATTACACATGTGCAACCCCACTGAACTCAGTGGGACCTCATGTGGTATAAGCCAGCCCACAATTTGGCCCATAGTTTATTAAATAATTGTATGACTTTATATAATGTGTTTTCTGAGTTACTCTGACCTTTTGGAGAAAACATGAGATATAGCTAGTGGCTGACATCTACATGGAGCCATGGATTGATTACTTTTCCAAACACACTCTTCTTGGCAAATTAAACCAGTGCAGTGGGTCAATACAGGAAAAGTTTTGTTAAGCATCTTTCATAGACAGCCATGAGTGGACCTAGGATTGGAACATTTGGTTCTGTATTGTTAAAATATTAATTTTCATAAATGTCCTCTGACTGGTTATCATGCAAGACCCCCGACATGCCTGAAGAGTGCACACGTGTGTTATCTGGTGCAACCATGAGGTTCAGGCTCATGTTATTTCCTGTCTGAAAAACAGAGGGGGGAAAAGGAACAGACTTTTTTTTTTTTTTTTTTTTTTTTACAGGTAAATATTAGTTAAAACAGACAGGTGAAAACTGAGAATAATGAGTGTAAAAGTTGCAAGGGTGGAGAGATAGCACCAGCTGGATTGTGATCATGCCAATGCAGGATGCATTGGTACCTGCAAAGCTCAGGTCCAGCAGCACTTTCTTGTTCACCAAACCATGTCTGAGATATATGGTTGTAGGAGCTGCTTCCTCCTGAGACTGTGACTCAGTATATGAGTCAATGCCCTGTCTCAAGAGCCCTCATACAATGCCATGTCTTCAAAGATTTTCGGACAGTTCAAAAGGATGCTTTTTACTCAGGGTAACACTGTTCCTTCTCTTTCCAATATAATAACCCTTAGCTTTTCTACTTCTCATTTGTGCAGCAGTTTGTAAAGGGCCAGATTCTGCCCCCTTTCTTCACATTGAGTAGTTTCTTATACCACAAGTAGCCTCATTAAAATCAACAAAGTAAATCATTAAAGAGAGTTGCTGAGACTAGACAAAGATGGTGAATAATGGACACCATGAGTCTAAGTGTTAGTGCTCTCACACCACAGTGGTGTAGGTGCCTGAAAATACCCAGACAGAAATTGAAGGCCGAGATGTCATTTCCATTCAGAACCCTCAGGTGTCATTTTCATTTCTACATTCAGGTCTGACTCTTTTTCTTCAAGAAAACACGATGTTAATGAAACACTAAGGCTGGGATTTTGATTGCACAAGAGGCAGGACATTCAAAGTTAAAGTTGCTGTGGAAACTCTAATTCTGTCCAAAACTCTGAATTTCCTGACTTGTGTGATTAACAAAGCAGCACTAACATTGCACTGACGTAGTTGATGCCAAATTCTAGTTCTCCTCATTTGTTTACTTTGTACAGATCGAACAAACAGCAAAACACATAGGTCTAAATTTTCAAGAATTGGCTCCCCGAATTGTGCCACACACCCCACATACAAACGGGAACGAGTGCATGCAAACCAGATGTGTACATACAGGAGTGCTCATTCATGTGGGCGATCACAAATGTGGGTTTTAATCACTCAACAGATGCAAATATCAGTTAGAAAATATTGCAGTGTTTGGCCCACGGTATCTCCCTCACACACATATGCCAGTGCGTACACATAGGGTATGTCTTCATGGCAAAGCAAAGGTGTGTTTATAGTGTGGGTAGGCATACCTGTGCTAGCTTTAATCTAGTTAGCATGGGGAATAACAGTAGTGAAGACGTGATGGTATGGACTTCAGCATGGGCTAGCCACCCAAATACAAGCCCGCCAGGGACCTGGGTGAGTACTTGGGTTGCTAGCCCCTGCTGCCATATCGTCACAGCAATTATTACCTGTGCTAGCTAGATTAAAGCTAGTGTGGGTAAGCCTACCTGTGCTACAATCACACCTTCACTTGCAGTGAAGGCATATCCAAGTCTACCACAGACACTGGACATCGTCATCGGTTGGACTTAACATATGACTGTGAATGCTGTCAGCACAAAACAAATCCAAACATCACTTAGCTTTGTTAGCACAGAAGCAGAAGCTGCCTGTCAAGAGAGCTCGAGGAATGAAAATGAAATGCCCAGAGATCAGAAGAGTTATCCCATCAGCACAAGGTGTTTTAATGGCATGCTCTAAATTTAGCCTGTAAGTTTAATTTACACTTTTATATATTTTATAGCTCATTTAAGTGAATATGCTTCGTAAATGTTTTGAGCTCTGTTTTTATTTAAAAAAAAAAAAAAAAAAAAAGGTACAATAATTAGTAAAGTTTGGTTAAATGATTAAAGAAAGCCCAAATCTCTTCTTATACTAGTCCTGCGCCTATTTTACTGTATATTTTACTTATATTATTAGGAAACATCATGTATGCTCAAACTGATCTTGATCTTTAACCAAGATTTTGGATCAAGACAAGATTTAGGAGTCAAATCAGAAGTGTGGTTATGCATGTAATACACATATGTCCCATAAAGTTACTTCTGAGCAAATATAGCAAAAAATTTGCATATTTTTCTACATAAAACACTCTGATTCACTTCCCTGGCATTTGCAACCCCTTTACTATATATTTCCAAACATTTGAAAAAGTCTGGTTTTCCTCCCAAGAATTTTCACAGCAAGCTAAAGATTTGTGAATACTTGTGTGAATGAATATTTATGGGATACACACTTGATGTGCTCTCAGAGCCATTTGGAAATACTCTCCCCCGACCACCACCACTCATACAAGAGGTCTGTTTAACAATTATGTGTAGGAAATGACTTTGTAATAACTATCCATGGCAGTAATTCAAGACCAGAAAAAGGAAATCCTCTTGTTTATAAAGGCTTAGTTCATCCAGTCAGAAAACAGAAACAATATCATGTGACTTAGGTGACCATACTACATGAATAGCAAATTTAATAACTAATATTCATGCTGACACGTTTGCAAGCAATCCGTAATTTACATTTTCTGCTTAAAATCTGTGCATTGTACAACAAAATTATTAACAAAAATTACCTGTTTATAGATCATTCATGAGCGGAAAAAAAGGGCTACATTTATCAGATGAATTATTCAAAACATAATTCAACTAGATCTAGTTACCTCACCATTGAGTCTCTATGTTTTGATTCAAGAAGCATCCAGTAACCTGGGACCATTAAAGATTACATCTCATGCTGTAGCTCTCGGTCCCTCTTACACCCACAGTCTGTACTGTTAGGGTGGAAGGTGGAAAATAAAAAGGCACCACTAGAGGTGTTCGCCTCCATCCACTCCAGAAGGAGAATCAGTCCTCTTCAGGAGGGAACAGAAGAGAGTGTGTAAGGTACACCAGCATCTCCTGGAATAGGAGAAGGAGATGGTAGAGGAATTGGCTCCTCTTTTTCCCCTGTGGAGGAAGCTGGAAGTGGCTCCTTCTTCACCTTACTAGAAGTCAGATGGCAGAAGTAGGCTGGGACGGAGCTATGGTATATGCTTCATCCATGTAAATAACTACAGAAGTCAGGACCTGCCTGGATGGGACGTTCATACAATCTCGGATCCACTCTTCCCCTTTGAGTGTGGCACGCTCTCTGTTTGATAGGAACCAGACCCAAGATCAGTACCCTTGGATATTCCACAGAGGACAACACATCTTTATGATCCACCTAACTAGTCCCTGTAAATTCTTCCAATAGGAGGCAGAACCTGGGTTTCCAGGGACAATTATCTTTTTAGTCAAGGATCTGATTGGGAAGCATGCATCACCCAAACAGGAAGAGATTAAGCCAGCAATTTTACATCACCCCACCAGGAACTGGGGTAACATTGAAATGGAGAGAATAATAAAAGTTTAAAATACACATATCTAAATCCACCAAAACAGAAAATCTAAAGCAGAGTGGAGTGATTTAAATCAAAGTGAAAATCAGTAAATCACTGATTTTAATCACAATTGAAATCAGCACGCTGATAACCTTTATTTAAATAATACATTTTAATTGTTTTTTTGCATTATTACTTTTTAGTTATTTTCCTAATGAAAGATTGATTGTCATTGGGTGGTAACCATTAAAACATGTTGATTTGCAAGTAAATATGGTCTTTATACTTAATATGGTACTATTTTTTCCTAACCAGGAAGATAGCTATGTCTACACACATTTATATAAGTAATTGCATAGTTCAACATACTTTTATTTTAGATTCTTAATTTTTACATTTTTATTATGTTAGAAAATAGTGAATGATGATTTTCTTATTTACTAGATTAGTTTTACGCTCACGATTACTGTCAAGCTGCATTCTGATGGAAATTGCAATTCATTAAAAAATACGCAAAAACATAATTTAAAACTTGTTTTATTTATTAGTTAAATAAAACTACCTTAAATATGCTGGCTACATAAGGGGAAGTAAGTTCATCAAACTTGTTTAACATTTAAAACTAACTGATTTATTAAACAAAGGAAATATCTGTAGTTAGTGAATTGAACGGCTTGTTTCAGGTCACCATGTCCTTCAAGGTTTTAGAACTAGCAGATCTCATCCCCACACCTCATTTTTATTCATAAATAGGAAGAGGAGAACAAACTTCCCTGCTTTTTCAACTCGAATCGGTTTCTCAACTTTGAGTGAATTAGTCACTGAACTGAATAGCTGAATAAACTGAAATGAAGAAAATATTCTCTCTGCACCTGCAGAGGAGGCTACTGCTGTCAAAAGCTGGTTTAGCACTTCAACAAAGTCTAGTTCCAGGTGCTTAGCCAGTGATTTCCACCAGTTCAATGGTTTGACTTTCTTTAAAATTTCATCAGCAAACACGTACTGCTTAATTTTTTTGATTTCATTTAAATGATTTTGATAGATTATAGTAAATTTAGGCTAAAACATAGGTTGTCATAATTTGAAATAAATACATTTTTCTTTTAAAAATAAACCTAATTTAAATAAAATAATCTGATTTAAATCAAAATCAGATTTTTTTTATATTTTTAAAATTTATTTTTATCCACTCTTTTCTAAAGCCAACCTTCTTCAGAATGTGGGAATGAAATTTAATGCTCTCTGATCTCTGCCCAACAGAAATACTAATGAAATGTCAATAGTATGTAATGGTTATAGTTTACTCCTAAAATCTTCCTGTTTCAGACTCTCAACTAAATGACATTGGATGCCAAATGGAATATCAGTGATTACTGTTATTGTCCTTTCAGAAGTAATTGCATTGAAGTCAATAGAATTACATTGGTGTAAGGCCAGGGTGAAAGGAAAATATGGCCCATCAGGAATAAAACTTTGTATTCATTCTCAGCAATGTGTCAGGTAGTATAACTTTAAAGCAATAGTATTTTATCAGTGGAGGTTAGAGGTTTACCTTTCCTGCCTTCAAAACAAAGGGGTCAGGGAGATGTCCCATAGCTCTGAAACTTATTCAGGCAAAGAGAAAAGGGAATATTTGGTAGGATTTTAATATAATTTTTAAAATGTTTGGTCTACAACTAAATTAACTAATACTCTGTTTCTGCTGGCTTTCCATTGCGGGGCCTAGCTATGTCCCACCGTCTGAACAAAGAGACAATTTGACCAAGCACCTAAGTGTTTTCCTCCACTCCCCTTACCTGTCATATGGGTATTAGGGTGTTGTCTTCTGCTTGACAGGAGTCACTGACTAAGCTCCAAGTGACTTACCTCTGTGTTGTAAAGTACAGTATAAAATAGTCACAATAATGACACAGGAAATGGTGCTGCCTGTCAGGAGATAGTGAAGTAGAAGGGAAAATCCCTCGTGCTCTAGGAAGATAGAGAAAGACATTAATAGTTACAGTGTAGGAGAGAAAATCCACAGGTGGTGTCACTGGTAGATGGTGTCTCAATCAAGTCACAAATCCTCTGACCAGAGGATATTCAGGATAAAATGGGTAGATGATCCACCTGATCTCTACATTAACCAATTGAAAAGTGGGTGTGCACACATGATACAGAGAGTTTAGGCGGACAAGGACACATTTCTGGGGTGATTTTAATTGACGAAAGTCATAGAAAGGTGGCTTAAGGAAGGGAGTCACTTTAGAGGCATGGACAGGCTCACTGTCTGTTAATTCCTATCTCCATCCATAGGTATGCGTACGCTACATAAAACACCATGAACAGCAACATATTTTCTTCTTGTAGCAGCATTTCCTATGGTGACGACTATTATTTTCCATTAATGAACAGGCTTTTTATTAAAACACTATTAGATCTCTGTCTTACTGAACCCAGTGATGATACATGTTGTGTAGCAACATGTGTATCTTAGTAGATTATAGGTGTACTGCAAGCTAGAGGTATACTGCGGCCAGATCAGCAATGTGCATACAAATTTCAGTTCTCTGGATCCATGAAGGTGCAGCCATGGAAGAATCTCCAAGGGGAAAAAATGGGCCAGAGAAAGAAAAGAGAAAGCAAACCAGGAACAAAACAATAATTTCTTTTTTTTTCAAGATCAGGAGAACATAAGGTCGCAGCTGTTCCCTTTGCCCAGGTCTGGCAGCTATTAGTACTTAATAATATTTCACAAAAGTAAGGAACGTAAGTCCTGGTAGACAGTACTGTGGAGTGGTACATTGGTGAGTGAGAGCGGTAGTAGCTTAGCTAAGAGTGACTGTTTGGTGAAGAAGTGAGAGATGAGTAATGAGTTGGTAAGTGAAACTCTCAGGATGTTGGCCATGAGAGTGATTTCTAGTTAGAAGAGTTAATACAGTGGGTTTTTATATAGTGCAGACTAGGGCTGTCAAGCAACTAAACAATTAATTGTTATTAATCGCACGATTAAACAATAATAGAATACCATTTACTTCAATATTTTTGGATGTTTTCTATATTTTCAAATATATAGATTTCAATTACAACATAGAATACAAAGTGTACAGTGCTCACTTTATATTTATTTTTATTACAAATATTTAACTGTATAAAAAGAAATAATATTTTTCAATTCTCCTCATACAAGTACTATAGTGCAATCTCTTTATCATGAAAATTGAACTTACAAATGTAGAATTATGTACAAAAAAAACTGCATTCAAAAATAAAACAACCTAAAGCTTTAGAGCCTACAAGTCCACTCAGTCCTACTTCAGCCAATCACTTAAACAAATAAGTTTGGTTACAATTTGCAGGAGAGAATGCTGCCCACTTCTTGTTTACGTCACCTGAAAGTGAGAACAGGTGTTCGCATGTCACTGTTGTAGTCGGCATCACAAAATATATATGTGCCAGATGCACTAAAGATTCATATGTCCCTTCATGCTTCAACCACCATTCCAGAGGTCATGCATCCAAGCTGATGATGGGTTCTGCTCGATAATGATCCAAAGTAGAGCGGACCAACAACGCATGTTCATTTTCATTATCTGTGTCAGATGACACCAGCAGAAGATTGATTTTCTTTTTTGGTGGTTCGGGTTCTGTAGTTTCCTCATCGGAGTGTTGTTCTTTTAAGACTTCTGAAAGCGTGCTCCACACCTCGTCCCGCTCAGATTTTGGAAGGAACTTCAGATTCTTAAACCTTGGGTCGAGTGCCGTAACTATCTTTAGAAATCTCACATTGGTACCCTCTTTGTGTTTGGTCAAATCTGGAGTGAAAGTGTTCTTAAAACAAACAACATGTGCTGGGTCGTCATCTGAGACTGCTATAACATGAAATATATGGCAGAATGAGGGTAAAACAGAGCAGGGGATGTACAATTCTCCCCCAAAGAGTTCAGTCACAAATTTAATTAATCATTATTTTTTTAACGAGTATCATCAGCATGGAATGGTGGCGAAAGCATGAAGGGGCATACGAATGTTTAGCATATCTGGCATATAAATACCTTGCAACGCCGGCTACAAAAGTGCCATGCGAACACCTGTTCTCACTTTCAGGTGACATTGTAAATAAGAAGCAGGCAGCAGTTTCTCCCATAAATGTAAACAAACCTGTTTGTCTTAGTGATTGGCTGAACAAGAAGTAAGGCTGAGTGGACTTTAGGCTCTAAAGTTTTACATTGTTTTGTTTTTGAGTGCAGTTATATAACAACAACAAAAAATCTACATATGTAAGTTACACTTTCGCGATAAAGAGATTGCCCTACAGTAATTGTATGAGGTGAACTGCAAAATACTATCACTTTTGTTTATCATTTTTACAGTGCAAATATTTGTAATAAAAATAATATTAAGCACTGTACACTTTGTTGTAATAGAAATCATTATATTTGAAAATGTAGAAAAACATCAAAAATATTTAATACATTTCAATTGGGATTCTATTGTTTAACAATGTGATTAAAACAGTAATTAATCATGATTAATTTTTTTAATTGTAATTAATTTTTTTGAGTTAATCGCATGAGTTAACTGCGATTAATCAACAGCCCTAGTGAAGACATATTTTGCGGTCAGCAGTGGCTGATGTCATGGTATAATACATGATATATTTTTGCTGTCAACAGATGACAAGATACAGTGCAAATAAATCTTCACTGGCCTCCTCAGATATTCAAGGTCTAGCCAGCTGCTACTAAAAAACAGAGTAACCAGAACCCCATCTATACATACACGGCTGCACCTCCGCTCTTCTTCACCCAAACATTCTGTACCTCAGTCCCAACTACACACATCTGGTTTCTCTGCAAATTTGCTGTCAGCCTTAATTCTGAAATCACATGACTTTTGCATCGTCGAGATCTCGCTGTTGCATCAGTGTAGTTCTTGGCACGCAATAACTGGAGTGAAGAATGAAGTCTGATTCCCATTTGTTTTGTAGTTTGGCAAGTGAGCTACTAACAATGTAGCTTGAGGAGGGCAAACATACACACAAAATATACTAACGCAATACTGAGTCCACTCGGTCTCAGAGTATCAGAGTAACCAAAGCCCCCTTAAAAAATTTCCATGTAGTTGTGAATTTTTAATGCTTGGACACCAAGGGTGGGATTTTCAAAAGTGCTCGGCATTGGCCCATGTGGTTTCCACTGAAATCAGTGGTGACAGTCCCATTGACTTCAATGGGTGCAGAGTTAGAGCAACGCTGAGCGCTTCTTGAAAATGCATTTGATGACCCACATAGATGCTGTGGACCTCTGGATACTTGGTTAAATCAATTGTAGGCAAATTGTTTCTGCTGCTGAAGGCTCAAAAGCCAAGGGAAGATCTTATTATCGTTACAGAATATTTGGTTGAAGCTCTATCAAAAAGTTTATGGAAACTCTGTAGAGTTCTAAGAAAGGGATTTTAAAAAATATATCACTTTTTCTTTAGAGCTGCTATAGCAGGTTTGATTGTCCAGTGTAACTACACGGCAATCAATTTAGTTACTCCCCAGTAAATCAGATGTACCAAAGCAGGGAAGTGACCCCAGAATATTTCTATAGATCTTTTCCCTCCAAATAGGTGTTTTCGAGATGTCAGAACAGTGAGTCTCTGAATTCCCTGGAAATTCCCATACATAATCCCACCATTCTCACTGAATTTTTTTTTTTTATTATTTCTATTTTTCATGTGTCCTTTTGCTGTTGTCTCTGGCCAGAGGCACCAATTTAAAGAATACAAAATCCCTCTCCATCACTTATCCAAAAGCTTGTGTAGGTGTCTTGAAGGTTAACAGACCTTAGCTCTAATGGACAGATGGGGAAATGAGCTCCAGAATTCAAGGCTCTCCAGGGAGCACACCCTGCCAGCCTTTAGACATTCAGAGCTAGAGACTCTTTGGGTATGTCTACTCTGCAGTCACTGTAGCTCCTGTAGACATACCCGAGCTAGATTTAATCAGGCTAGCCTCCAAGTCATTACCTAGGGTTTTAGGCAGGTATGTCTAAATGAACTGTAATCATGCCTCGTAATTACAATGTAGACATACACTCTCATTTAGTGTAACAGCTGCTCTCAACTGCCACTCTGGTGCATGGGAAGAGAGATGCTTTCACAAGTAGCCAGGACTGAAAACATGTATGGGATTGTTTTAAAGATCATTATCAATCAATATGTTGAATAATACTCACCATACAAGAGGAAGGCACTTCTCTGACTTTAAAAACAGAGGAGTTAACTGAGTTACCCACTAAAAGTGAAAATGAATTATATTAAAAATACTCACCTGATGGGAGTTTAATGGACTGGCTCTTGTTCCCAGTTAGATGTGAGACAAAGCAGATACTTTTCTTCTTACTGAGGTTGTTGACCCTGTATGTACTGAGAACAGTCACTGTCCCATTGGTATGAATTCCATGTTCAGTGTTATGGTCTCCAGCTGGGAGCCAGGAGATCTGTGCAGCTGGTTTCCCTGCAGAAGCTTTGCACAAAGGAGTCCCACTGATGTCAAGGGTCAGAGTCACCTCCGGAGGGACTATATGGGAGCATAAGAGGCAAATTTTTCAAGTCAGTTTTCTGTACTTGGATAAAACCCTTTCTCTTGACATATAGGGTGGTAAATCATGGCAGAAAGGGATGGGATTGAGGGAGACAGAAGTTATTACATTAAATGATATGTTTAGATTATAGATCCCTTAGAGAACCACAGGGCCAGGAATATAGGCAGTGCTTGTAGGAAGGGATGAGTGAAAACCTCAGGAGTTCCATATGGATGAGATATATCCTGAGCAAATGGTTTCATTTTTGAGTTTGGTGGCCAAACCAAAAAAATCAGAACCAAAATATACTGTTAGTTTCAAACCAAAACTGATTTTTTTCAGTTCTTCCTCACTTGAATGAAAAAAACAACAACAGAATTTTGTTGAGGCCAAACAAAATGTTTAGAATTTCAGCCTATAAAGGAAGACATGGCACATACTTTGGCAGTTGATTACACAACTATTTATGAGACAGCCCAGGAATGCTGGGCATCAGGATTCCTGGTTTCTATTTCTGGCTCTGGAAGCAGAGTATGAGCTAGTGGTTATAGAGAATACAATAAAGCAACTCGCTTTAGTACTGGGTCTGTCATTTAAAGAACTGTGGTACTAGTCCCAGCTCTTGGGTGAATGACAGTTGCCTTCTCTAAGGTAAGGGTATCAGTCCTTGGGTAATAAGGGTTAACAGTAGTCAGGGGAAGAGCTGGGACTGCCAATGTGCTGTTCAATGGCTGGGGTATGCAGTATCGCCAATTCCAAGAGTTCAAAAATTCTGAGTCAGAACGCAAATCATGAGACCGGCATACAAATCATGAGATTCTTTAAAAAGATTAAATCATGTTTTTTAGTCTCTCTTCTGATTTTAGTCTGTCCTCTGCCCACCTCCAATGTGTGTGAGACAAACACAGTACCGCCGGCTCTTGCGAATGTGTTCAAAGATGATTTTGCCCTTGGCTACAGGAACACTTGCAAGAGCTGTTCCCACACAGTCACCTTTATGCCATTTTGCACTAAGTCCCTGTCCCTAGCTCTCGGCCTCCCAGGCCATGGCAGGTACCTGTTCCCATAGCCGCCAAAGTCTGTGCAGCTCTAGATGTGGCATTTCTCACTAGTGTGAAAAACTCATTAATGTCCCCTACTGCTGCTTTGGGAGCTGGAGGGACCACGTGAGGGACATTGGTGCTGTTATTAGTGAGACAATCTCCAATGTGGCTGCACAAAACTTCACTTCCCCATTTGAGCCAAGGAGTGATGAGGACGGGTGAGCAGGAGCTTCAGAAAGCTGGAGAGAGGGAGAGACGAAGGGAACCAGCTACCTACTGGGGCTGGGGAAGAGGAAAGCAGGTGGCTGCTGGGAGCATCAAGGGAGGAATCAGGAAACATGTAGCTGCTGGAAGTGGAAAGGAAGTGAGAAAGGGCACCAGCTCCAAAATCATGTGAGGGCAGGAGCTTTTCACATCATCATGAGAGCTCTTACAGCCGAAGGCAAAACCATGGGACTTGTGGTCAAGTTGCAAGAGTTGGCAACGCTGGGGCACATGTAGGGATGTAGCTGTGGCTGATGCTCCCTGGTTATAGCTCACAGACACCCCCGGTCATGGAGAGCTGTCAGGGCATTGCCCGGTGTTACTGTGGTCCGACCTCCAAGTCTATAGCCATGGGTGGGGTGGGGAACTATGTACGAGGCTGCATCTCTATGGGTAGAGTCCAAGATGGAAGGGAGAGTGATCATATAAATCCTGAATAGAATGGCCACAAACATAGAGGCAGCCTAGAGTATCCCTACAGGTCTCTGACTGAGGAGACTGAAGCTCCTGGCCAGGTATAGAAAACACCAGAGAGTGGGAGTGTCCCACCCACCTCTGGTCTGGCTGGGATGGGGATGAAGCTGAGGTGGCAGCAGGAGGAGCAAGGAGGCTGTTCCTTCCCTCGCTGCCTGGGTCCCACCAACCCTGGAATTTTGCCTGATTTTTCCACTCAAGCCCATGGGAAGTGACACATCAGTTGCCCCCTGCCCATTACATGCTGTAGTTCTGGGCTGCACTCCACTGGGTGGGAATGTGACACAAGGTGTTTCTTACCTAACACACTCAGAGTGTAGTTCTGATGGAGACTTCCATCAATGTTTGCAATTTCACACATGTAATATCCTTCATCAGAGAGTCTCACAGGGTGAATCTGAAGGGTGGGGTCATGATCAGGTCGAGCTGCCCAGTCCATCCTCTCACTGCAATTTGTTCTGACAGTTTTATTTAAATCAGCCCTGTATGCTAATAAACAGCAAGCTCCATCCCTTAGTCTTATCTTCCATACTGCTGAGATAAGATTCACTAGTGACATATTAGAGCAACTCAGCACAGCCCTGTAACCAGTCACTGAAGACACCACGACATTATCTGGAGAGGATACAAGAAGGGAAGAAAAATGAAAAGTGTCACTTAGGATGCGATTACAGACGAGCAAATTCTGAATTCCCCTCGGATTAATGTTTCTGCTCTTGTACTCCATGGAAACGTTCCCATGAAGCAGATCCCAGGTCCATTTGGGGGTATTATCGGTGCACAGCTTTAAATAGCTAATTGTGTGAGGCGTGGGACAAAGATACCAATCAACAAGATTTATC
The DNA here is from genome assembly GCF_015237465.2 of Chelonia mydas. Lineage (NCBI taxonomy): Eukaryota > Metazoa > Chordata > Testudines > Cheloniidae > Chelonia > Chelonia mydas. The sequence continues at coordinate 181,568,510 of NC_057849.1, forward strand.
TCTCCGCAGACCCATAGCCTCTTTTTGTGCCAGGCTATAATCACCATTAAATTACCTTTATTGGGATGAAGCCTGATTTGTATTCTCCCTTCCCTCCTGCTGAGTAATTTTATCATGGCCAGCCTGGTGACCATGACATCATTTCTCTGGGCTTTCACCCAAAAGATTGAGTTTTAATTTCCAGGCTTGATCTCCCTTGATCAAAGCCAGCAGGATCTGAGAGCGCTTCAGAGGTAGCACGATCACCCCAGAGTTAAGGAACATCAAAATAGGAATAACACTGCTAGGCTCTGAAGGGAGTCCCACCTAACTCTCCTCAGTCAAAGATCTCCATGATGTGGTAGTTCAAAAGGCAAATCTCTCATAAAAGACTAAATAAAGAGTTATGTTGAAAAGTTAGAAAATTCTCATCCAAAAAAGCCTTTTCAAAGCTGCCATAAGAACCAGGATGGTAAGAGACAGTAACCTGTCATTCCTTCATTCTAGCAGGTATCAAAGTGATCATATAACTAGTTTACTTCACGCTGTTGCAGGGTGGCACCACTGTGAAGGAATTTGTGACAAGTAAACCTCTAAAATGTTCAGAATTTCCAATAAACACCCCAACATTTGGACAATTTCAGATAAACACCCAACTTATTTGATCTAGATGAATTACATGCATTAAATGAAGCCCCCTCTTAAGCAGGTACAATTCCCACTGAATTTGGCCCCTGGGCAAGACTGGACTGGAAATCTTATGAGGACTGAATTTTTCTTGAGATTTCCAATACTTTCTGTGTGTTTGGATTGCCAGAGATATAACAAAAAACAAAACAAACATCCTACCCCAACCCCAGCATTTTAGTACTCAAGCCCTCTGGCAATACTTCAGTACTATCACTTCTAGTTCCAGCGAGAACAAGGAAATGCGTAGGAAACCAAAGCTGAAAAGGGATAAAGAACTGAATTTTTCAAACTTCAGAAGAGGTTTGGTTTCGTTTCGTTTGAGCCAGGGTTCCAGTCAGTTTTTATTTTCGTCTCAGCAGCCCACCCAGTTCTACTAGAAGCTCTGCACACGTAGCACTAAAATTTTACTTTGTGGATTCCATCATTTAGTGGAAACATCTGACACAATATGTAAAATTACAGAGTGGGTTTTGATACCTCTAGTGTCTTCCTCTAGCTCTTCCTGCCTTCACTGGGCCCAGTGCAACCCAGGGAGCAACTGCACTTACACAATCCCTCCGCTCCTCCCTGCGTAGGGTGACCATATTTCCCTAAACTGAAAACTGGATGCACAGAGCTGGACCAAGTTGCCTGGAATTGCCACTCACCCCATCCCCAAACTTTCCTCCGTGCCCCCAGTTGAGCCCAGTAGCAGAGATGGGAGGTCGGGGGAGGGCGGGAGAAGAGGAATGGGTATGGACTGGGATCTGGGCAGCAAAGCAGGGTGTGAGTATATGAGTACTTTTGAGCTCAGAGCCAGGAGATGAATCTATTGGACTATGATCCAGCTAGTGGTACTATTCACCTTTGGGGACTGGGATAGCAGAGGGGCAGAAAGGAGGCTCCGGGTAGTGGGGGGACCAAAGAGACTCGAGACAGCAGCCCTGGGGAGGTGTGGGGAGGCTGGGATGTGGCAGAAGCAGGTGACTAGAGGCAGCCTGAGGAGGGAAAGAGGCCAGTTGGGGAAGGAGGGAGGGGGCTGGAGAGGGCTCTGGATACCAGCCCCAAAGGACAGGGGAGGCAGGAAGACCACAAGGCTGGGGTGGGAGCTCCAGGGACCATTTGGGGGGCATAAGAACCGTGGGGGGCATCCCATGCTCGGTGGGCCCAGCACAAGGCGATGCTGCAGGACCTGGTGAGGCACTTACCAGCCAGGTTGCCCGGCAGGACCTGGGGCTCACGACTCATGGGAATGAAGTCAGTGGTTTCTGAAAAATAGAAAAATAACGGAGCGTGACTTATTGGTAAATCAGTTTATCCTGGTCTTCCGCGCATCCTGTCCTGTGCGACAGTAGTTCAGGAACAGTTGGCATTATGACTTTGCCTACCAGGAAGGAAAGGGAAAGATGAATGGCAGCTCTTGTGCCTATCCTTCTCAGCTGAACGCTCCCCAGAGTAGACACACTTAGAAAGACAACAACATAGGAAATGGCCGTGTTCCTGAGAGGAGAGGAGGGTGACATGTAGGATGGGAGAAGAGAAGACTGACAGTCACCTGTTAATTTGTTTTTACTTGTGGTCAATTCCCCATGTCCCATCCCACAGAAATGGGTAGTCTTGCAATTAAGGCACTGGACAGGAACTCAGAAGATCTGAATTTAATTTGTGACTCTGCTACAGACGTCCTGTGTGGTCTTGGGCAAATCAATATCTCTGCCTCAATGCCCCATCTGTAAAATGGGGATAATACTTTCTTTCTTCCAGGCACTGCCTTTCTTGTTTATTTTAATTTTCTTTCTTGTAATTTTAAGAAGTTTCAGCACCTGTAATGTTTTCAAGGCTTAGTGATTTGTGAGGAATTCACACCAGTGGGTGGTGGAACAAGTTCCATGAGATCAAATTTTCTCTTCCCCATTGTGTGATTGTGGTTGTGAGTAACGCAGGAAGTGGCTCCTTGGAAATCACCCACTTCCTCTCCTTTCTCCTACAGTGGCCCCTAATGCAGGTGGCTATGGGAGCAGCTCACAGGGACAAGGCCACAAAATCTGGCACTCTGCTTAAGCTACAAGAACGTGTCTCTCTAGACTCATGAAGCCATTAATGGATGCCCCTCCTTGAAGCAGTCTGTAGCCTTCTGTTGCTGCCCGGAGGAACTGAGAGGGGGAATAAGAAAACAAATGGGGGGGGACAAAAAGGTGGAAGAGGGAAGGGGAAGAGAGAGAGAGATGAGAAAGTAAAAAGAACAGAGAAGAAAGGCAGACAAGTACAGGACAGATAAAATACACAGGGAAGAATCTGGCCGCAGGGCCCCTGCCTCATTCAGTGCACAGGATGGACAATGTTTACTGAACGATCACCTATTCTATATTTTGTTTTATCCTCATTGTTCAACGTGTAGCCACACAACTTATTTACTGCTCACTATTCAGACCTTGCTCTGAACACAGAATTAGTCATTTCCTGATGGGCTTTTCTAAGGTGCTCATCACTGTAGTATTGGAGTGCTTCAAAAACACTCATTAATTTATTTTCACATTTTACAGATGAGACATCTGAAGCACAGAGAGATTAAGGTGAAAAGTATACACTATTTTGGGTGCCCAATTTGAGATGCTTAGGATCTGATTTCAAAGTTCTTAGCATCATATAGGACTTTGTTCACTGAAAACCCATTGACTTCAGTTGTGGCTGTGGGCACTCAGCAACACTTCTGCAAATCAGGGTCTCAAGCTGGGCACCCAAAAATGAGGAACACACAGTTAGTGACCACCCATGAAAAGTGTGGTTTAAGTGACTTGACTAGCATTGTACAGGAACTTTGGCAGATGCAGGGATAGAATCCATTTCTCCAGGGCAGCATTCAGCTGCATTAACCACCAGACCATTCATTCTCTCTGCAGTCCCCTGCCTCCTTCACTACACAACTGAGTTTCATCTACAAAGCACAGTACATCTTGTGTCCTGAATGAGGTGCAAGAATTCCAATTCTCGGTTCTGGTGCCTGATGCGACAGGGTGCATCTATACTTCGTTTTAAAACCTGCGGCAGCAAGTCTCAGAGCTCGGGTCTACAGACTCAGGCTCACACTACTGTGCTAAAAACAACTGTGTATACATTGCGGCTCAGGCTCTGAAGCCAAATCCCCTTCCCAGGCTTCAGAGGCTGAGCAGGCACGTCTACATTGCTGTTTTTAATGCCATAGCGCTGTCCCTATGACTAATGCTCGGGCTGTCATTATAAAGATCTGGGTTTAATTTTCAGGCCTGGTTTCCCAATCTCCAACCCAGTAGCATCTGGGGCCCTTCAAAAGGCAGCATAGTCAACCCCCGAGGCAGGGACACGGAGCTAAAATAACACTGACAGGTTTTGAAGGGAGCCTGACCCAATCCAGGTTTATCCATGCTAAATAAAAAGGTGCATTTGTAAAATGTGATAGCAAACCTGCTTTAAAACCCTAACATAGACAGGGCAAGTTGCGTTAGCCACTCGAACTGAATGCAGATTAAAAGAGATGAAAGAATTCCAAACCTTTCTCGGGTCGGGACTGATGTGCATTTGTAAGGTGCTGGGATAGTGATGAGTGCAGATTTCATACTTCAGTAGAACATCCTTCACCATTTTTATCCCCCTGGGATGCATTAAACAGCATCCAAAAGCAGATCTGTATTTAATATGCAGGAGCATACGTGATCCTGGTACCAAACTCACCTCTAACAATAACCCTTATTGCATGGCTCTCATGGCTCAGGCTGCCCACAACAGCTCGGCAACGATACAATCCACTGTTACTCTGATGAATCGACATAAAGTTCAGAACAGCCACATTCCCCTCTCTCCACACTGAGCATCTTGTTGGCCCATCTTTCAGAAGTAGGCACCTCATCCCCTGTATCAAGCACCACTTTATGGCTGGCTTTTCTGTGCAGTACTTTACTGGACACTCTATACTCAGGGAGTCCCCAGGTTTGCTCTGATATTGGCAATTTCTTGGAACTTGAACTTCAACCGTACAATTAACAGTTACATCACCTGAAAAAAAGAACAAAGGAACATTACACTATGAAATTCTGCCCTCTTTATCTCTAGCTGTTTATCTTAGAGCAGGGAGTATAAGGACAATAACAAGGTGTAAGTTTTAATAATATGTAATGGAGAATATAATAATTGCACTGAAACCCAAATGTTTTTATTTATCAATATTTCTTTAGCTGTTATGGAATTAGAAAAACACGCTGGGCTAGTTAACTTGCTGGATTATATAAGTGTTTAAATGGTAGCGCAGGTAGATTACTAAATGGAATGACATCCTTTTTAGTCAGGTCTTGCAGCTAGGTCTCAAGTTCCTTATTTTAAAGGTATTATTTTGTTTTGATTACCACTAGAAGTGGAAGGGCTGTAAAAAGACCTGCTAGATTTCATGATATGCTTACGTAAATTAAACACCGGATTCTGACTTATTCCAGGTTTTATATCATGTTATGTATCAAGGAAGTCCAATTAGATACCTAAATTTAGTTTTTAAAAGATTTTGCACAGCACAAACATAAGAAAGAATACAGTATATTCAGGAAGTGGAAACATGATGTAACTGCAATGTAAGTTCAGTCAAACTTAGAAATAGGAGAGAGACATGGGGCCAAACTCAGAGATGAGTCATAGGGGTTGACTACATGTGCAAGTTAGTGTGCAGCAAATGAGGGTGTGAATTTAAAGCACACTAGCTTCTCCTCACTAACTGCCCATGTGGACACTCTGATGGCACCCTAAAAGTGCTCTGGGGTGGTTTAGTTTAATGCACTTTCAAACTGCATTAAGCTATTGCGCACAAAGGCACTCAGTGCACAGTGTGCACTAGCTACTGCTGTCTTTTTCTCCCCCGCCTTGTAGACAAGCCCTAAGTGAGTATCAGGCTATGGATGTGTCCGCACAGACACAACTGCACCACTACAGCCACGCTGCTTAACACCCTTGTTACAGCAATGGAAGGGGTTTGCTGTTTCTGTAGTAAATTCATCTCTGAGAGGTTGTAACTAGGTTAATGGGAAGAATGCATCCACAGTGGGGCTTAGTTCTATCTAACCACATCGCAGAGGGCACAATTTTTTCTCTCTTTTTTTACTGCCCTGAGCAAATTCACACACACCTGAGCGACGTTGCTAGTTCAACCACTATTTTAGGTGGCCTGACAAAGCCAAGAAATTATTTAAATTAGCATAACATACACACACAGAGGGGACTGGAGGAACGTGTACATTATGCTGATTTACACTTGTTCTAAACTCTCTCTAACCTCTTAGGAAACAAGTTGGAGGGGTGCTGGTGACACATTAACTTAGGCTTTTCTTAAAGCTACTCAGACTAGGAGAGCAAATTGGAGTAATTTACATGCTGAGAAGTCAGAGAAATGTGTAAACTACAGAAATCCCTTACTCTAATTTGATACATGTAAATTACAGTAACTTCTTGCTCTAACATGTTACAATTTCAAAATATCCCTCTAGGTTTGCAAGAGTACCCCCCCTTTGTGGGACTGGATGAAGCCCCTCCTCTCTTTCCCTCCATTACTCTGAAATCCATTGTACAGACTTGGCCACAGGAGAACCAAGCCTAATTCGCTGGGGCGGAGTGCCATCCAAAACAAGGACACCAAATTGCCTGTAGACCAACAGGGTAGGGTGCCCAGATAGCAAGTGTGAAAAACTGGAGCAGAGGGGTAAGGGGTAATAGGTGCCTATATAAGACAAAGTCCCTATAAAATTGGGAAATCTGGTTACCCTACACCGGGGAGAGTCTGAGTCAGTGAACACTTGGAGAGGCGGTATGAAAAACCAAGTGCAAGAAGTTTGGAAGGAGAAGGAAGAAGGAACAGCTGCCCCAGCAGCAGCAGAACCAGCAGCTCTGAACAAGGGGCAGACAGACACCAAAGCACAGGGGTGCAGAGTTTCACTTAAGAGCTGCTAGATGGGGAGCCAGCTGCTGCACTGGTGACTGCAGCCCTGAGGGGACTCCTGCAGACATACATCATATCCCGGCCTCTGTTCCACAGCCAACTGCTCAGTAACAGCAGTAATGGCCAGATTTCAAGAAGTGCTCAGGACCCAGCAGCTCCCATGGAGAACAATGAGAGCTATTCCATGCTGAGCAATCTTGAAAAGTTGGATAGAAGGGTCCAGATGCAATCCGCACTGAAATCAGGGAAAGAGTCTTTCCGTTGACTTCACTGGCAGCTGGATGAGACTCTAAGTTGTGAGGAGTAGTTAGTGAATTGCATTTACTCAGTGAACTTTCTCACTTACCTACCACTTGAAACAGTTTGAAAAGGAGGAGGGGGAGGAGAGTAACCAGAGCTGCCTGTGTTTCATACATCTTTCAGGAAAGATCAGGGTGAACTGCAGGAGGTAAAAATAGAGAAAAATCACTTGGACTCACAGGGAACTGTGCAATTCGTTCCCAAACTTTCCTCTGTAACAGGATTGCAACTTTAGTTATGAACTCTCTGTTGGCTTATCCAGGGGTTGAGGTGGGAAGGGAACAATAGGTTATAACTATGTTACCACAGTTAAGGCTTCCAAACAATCTTAACTCGGCCCTGAAGTGAAGCCATGTAATCAATGAGCACGCTGAAACAAATGTAGATCTTCTGTACTTAGAGGCTATTATTTTACGATTATGACTTACTGTTCCTGTTAATCGCTGAGGTCTCGTTAAGACTTCCTGGTCACAAATGCCTCTCAATTTTGGATGCCCAGTTTGAGTCATGTGATTTTCAGAAGTGCTGAGCAGCTGCAGTTCCCGTCGAAAACAACAGAAGCTGCAGGGGGCTCTGAAAATCCGTCGCACGGTGTCTCATGCAAGGCATCCAAAACCTGAGGCCACTATTGAAAATTGCGGCCTCTATATGGGTTACAGTCTGCGAACAGGAATTGTGCTAGAGTGAAAGAAAGATGATAGTCCAGGTTCTGAATGAACCCAGAAGAGTTTTGCTTCATAACTCGAACCTTTGTGAAGCTGTGGACTGAGACCAAGAAATATTATTTGTCCTCCACCATAAACACCGCCAGGAACAATCTAGCTCAACTGTTTCAGCTAGCTCATTCATTTGATTGCTGTGACAAGTTTGTTATCCTGAACTATAGTGACATCATGGGATAAAATTTGTATGAAACAATCTGCTGTGCCCTTAAAAATCAGTTTCATTTTACCTAAGACCACAAAAAGTGATATGCATTAACTATAATTGTATGTTTATTGCATGGCATCGCTACAGGGCAGTGTTAAGGTTGTTTGGGTACCTTCACCATGCATTTCCAAACCTAAACAAGTTTTGATTTCTTGTAAGGTTAACCTTTACTCTGAATTTTCTGAGGTTAATACTTGGATTTGGAATAATTACAAATATCCAATCCCACACAGCTAATCCTGCCCTGGACCTGATCTTGGGCCTACAGGTCAACATAAAAGTCATCACAATGCAGCTGCTGTCTTGGACAGACCATCACCTCACAAAAGCAGGCTAAGGACACCATCCCTGTCCATCCTGGCTAATAGCCATTGACAGACCTATCATCCATAAACGTATCTAGTTCTTTTTTGAACTTGGATGTGGCTTTCACAACATCCTCTGCCAAGAAGTTCCACAGGTTGACTGTGTATTGTGTGAAAAAATACTCCCTTTTGTTTGTTTTAAACCTGCTGCCTATTAATTTCATTTGGTGACCCCCTAGTTCTTGTGTTATGAGAAGGAGTAAATAACACTTCCTTATTTACTTTCTCCACACCAGTCATGATTTTATAGACCTCTATCATATCCGCCCAAGTCGTCTCTTTTACAAGCTGAAAAGTCCCAGTCTTATTAATCTCTCCTCATATGGCAGCCGTTCCATACTCCTAATCATTTTTGTTGCCCTTTTCTGAACCTTTTCCAATTCCAATATATCTTTTTTGAGATGGGGCAACCACATCTGCACACAATAGTCAAGATGTGGGCATACCATGGATTTATATAGAGGCGATATATTTTCTGTCTTATTATCTATCCCTTTTTTAATGATTCCCAACATTCTGTTTGCTTTTTTGACTGCCGCTGCACATTGAGTGGACGTTTTCAGAGAACTATCCACAATGACTCCAAGATCTCTTTCTTGAGTGGTAACCCCTAATTTAGACCCCATCATTTTATATGTATAGTTGAGATTGTTGTTTTCCAATGTGCATTACTTTGCATTTATCAGCATTGAATTTCATCTGCCATTTTGTTGCCCAGTCACCCAGTTTTGAGAGATCCTTTTGTAGCTCTTTGCAGTCTGCCTGGGACTTAACTATCTTGAGTAGTTTTGTATCATCTGCAAATTTTGCCACTTGACTGTTTACCCCTTTTTCCAGATCATTTATGAATATGGTGAATAGGACTAGGCCCGCTACTGACCCCTGGGGGACACCATTATTTACCTCTCTCCATTCTGAAAACTGACCATTTATTCTTACCCTTTATTTCCTATCTTTTAACCAGTTACCAATCCATGACAGCTTATTTTGCTTAAGAACCTTTGGTGAGGGACCTTGTCAAAGGCTTTCTGAAAATCTAAGTATACTATATCCACTGGATCGCCCTTGTCCACATGCTTGTTGACCCCCTCAAAGAATTCTAATAGATTGGTGAGCCATGATTTCCCTTTCCAAAAAACATGTTGACTCTTTCCCAAGAAATTATGTTCATCTATGTGTCTGACAACTTTGTTCTTTACTATAGTTTCAACCAGTTTGCCTGGTACTGAAGTCAGGTTTACTGGCCTGTAATTGCTGGGATCACCTCGGGAGCCCTTTTTAAAAATTGGCACATTAGCTATCCTCCAGTCATTTGGTACAGAAGCTGATTTAAATGATAGGTTACAGACTACAGTTAGTAGTTCTGCAATTTTATAACTGAGTTCCTTCAGAACTCTTGGATGAATACCATGTGGTCCTGGTGACTTATTATTGTTTAGTTTATCAATTTGTTCCAAAACCTCCTCTAATGACACCTCAATCTGCGACAGTTCCTCAGATTTGTCACCTAAAAAGAATGGCTGAGGTTTGGGAATCTCCCTCACATCCTCAACCATGAAGACCAATGCAAAGAATTCATTTAGTTTCTCCACAATGGCCTTATCATCCTTGAGTGTTCCTTTAGCATTTCAATCGTCCAATGGCCCCACTGGTTGTATAGCAGACTTCCTGCTTCTGAAGTACTTAACAATTTTTTTGCTATTACTTTTTGAATCTTTGGCTAGCTGTTCTTCAAATTATTCTTTTGGCCTTCCTAATTATATTTTTACATTTCGTTTGCCAGAGTTTATGCTCCCTTCTATTTTCCTCACTAGGATTGAACTTCCACTTTTTAAAGGATGCCTTTTTGCCTCTCAGTGCTTCTTTTACTTTGTTGTTTAGCTACAGTGGCACTTTTTTGGTTCTCTTACTATGTTTTTTAATTTGGGGTATACATTTAATCTGAGCCTCTATTATGGTGTCTTTAAAAAGTTTCCATGATGCTTGCAGGGGTTTCACTTTTGGCACAGTACCTTTTAATTTCTGTTTAACTAACTTCCTCATTTTTGTGTAGTTCCCCTTTCTGAAATTAAATGCTACATTTTTGGGCCGCTGTGCTGTTTTCCCCACCACAGGGAAAATTGCAACCAAAAACAGAGTTTTTACAATGGAACTAGCTCTAGCATCATTTACTGCTACACAATGTATTTCACTAACATTTCCTTGATTATAGTAGCTAGAACACTGTTGAAGCCATAATAATAAATATTCTGTATTTCATTCCTTTGATTGGCATTGATGCCTCAACAGAAAAATGCCACTTTTAAATTTTTTAAAAATGAATTCAGTGCTGATAAAAGGTGCAGGGCTGGTACCCTTGGAGACTGAAGACTTTTATCTGCACAATAGGCACTGGCTCTGAAAGCTTCCCTCACATTACCACAATACATGTCTCAAACCTGTTCTGGAAGCTCTGGTACTTATATGGCACAGTTACCATAATATCTGAGTGCCTCATAATTCTTTAATGTATTTATCCTCACAATATCCCAGTGAGGTAGGGAAGTGCTGTTATCCCCCACACTAGCCTAGAAGGGGGTTAATGAGGCTGGAAAGGGGCCAATTAACCATCTAGGTCACAGCTGAGGGGAATTAAACAAACCATGATGGAGCCAACTGAGAAGGAACAGGTGGGGGCTAATAGAAAGTCAGGAAGCTGCCAGCAAAAGACGGCTGCAGTGAGGGAGACTGCAGCCACTCCCTAAACATTAGAGAGAGGAGGAGGAAAGGACAGGGTGTAGGAAAAGGCTAAGTGAAATGACAGCAAAGTTTAAGATGATACGGATCTTAGCTGCTGATTAAAGGGTCCCTGTGCTGGGACCTGGAGTAGAGGGTGGGCCTGGGTTCCCTACCAGCCACTGGGGAAGTGGCACAGTTGGAGCAGTGAATGGGAAGACTGCCTAAGACAGTTTGTAGGCAAAGACTTTGATACCCTGGAAGGGGGAAAACCTACTTAGTGACCTGGCTGGAGGGCCAAGCCATGGAAGGGAGCATCCAGAAAGTAAGAAAGAGAGCCATCAGGGCATGCGATGAGTGGCAGAAGGGGGCATCAAAACTGAAAAGAGCTAATCCCCAGAGCTGTGATTATTTGTTATGATGTTAACACCTGTCCACTGGAAACTGATCTGATCCCATCAACTCCTTGTACATGGACCAAGAAAACTATTAATCAGAAATTGTTTTAAGCCAATACTCACTTGGGTTATATCCACTATTCCATGCGCATTTATGAGTCACCTATATTTATTTTTTAAAACTATATTGTCTGAGAACAATAAACAGAGTGACCTAATTACATTTCGTTTCAGTCTGTGTAGGACCCAGAGCTGTCTCAATGTTTGATTTAAGACACCTCAATTCTCCCCACTTTCCATCCCGAGTGCAAGATGCACCTTTTAGACTTTGCCATAACGAATACAAGCATACCAGTGCATAACAATAAAATCCATAGACACATTTACACCTTGAGAGAAGACAGAAGTACAGACGGCAACGTACATGACAGAAACCAGTCACATCACTTCATGCATCTCTGAAAGGTGCTCAGATATCACCATGATGGACATGCTGTGCAAACCAAAATATAACAGAATCACATTATAAAAGTAATAAATCATAAGAGCCAAAAGCAAGCCTCATTCTGCCTTGATTCCTAACTTCCTATTGTTCCTCTCACTATGATAACCCACCTGTTCTCGGCTCTATGCATCTGTCCAGAAACCTGTCAGCTCACAGATTCAGAATGTCCATTGAGAGTCACCGTCTGGTTAGCCAGATATTCCCTTCTCACTATGACTTCAGAGAAGATAAAGTTAAAGCAACTGATCTGCTACTTTGCACCACACCAACTGCGCCTACTTAATGCAGCTCAAAGGTGACACACATCAGACTGACCAGTACATCACAGGATGTGGGAAATAATTTACAATAAAGAAAATTAACCACAACTTGTTTTATTTCTATCACACACAACAGATAAGCACAAGAACAAACTAATGGCCGAGTCTCGTTTTCTAAGACAGACTAGAATATATATCTTCTGCCATACCTAACTTGTACCACTTGGCCAACGGCATGACAGCAGAACATAGATTCACAAAGGGACTGACCGTTGCAATGCCTAACTTTTAGGCAACTAGAAAACCACTGGGATTCACAAAGCCTGAGTTAGATACCCAGGCTCCCTATACAATGAATGGAGGGAAATGTGAATCCCATTCTTAGGCACCTAAGAGCCAGGACACTGAACAGGGAGCCACCTAAGCTAGACGATGGGAGGGGCAAACAAAAGGGTTGTCTCTTAAGCCCCACCCCTCTCAGGGGGCTTGGCACCTAAATCTGAGCTGGAGGGAGACACCTATATCGGCAAGCGATAAACACCTGTAAATTCTCTCCTAGAGCCAAGCACCTAAGGCATTTCTTATGCGAGTGCTGGTGGAGGGAGGAGGCTGCCTCCTCTATAACCATTAGTCCAGTGATTAGGTTACTTAGCCAGGATATGGGAGACCTGAGTTCAATTCCCCCACCTACCTGCGGGAGAAGAAAGAATTAGAGTAGTGGTTCTCAAACTGTAGGTCACGACCTGGGGTCGCCAGAGCTGGCTTAGACTTGCTGGGCCTAGGGCCAAAGCCCAAGCTTGAGGGCTTCAGGCCTGGGCAGCAGGGCTAAGGTTACAGGCCCCCGGCCTGGGGCTGAAGCTCTTTGGCCCCCCGGCCTGGGGCAGTGGGGCTTTGGCTTTGTGCCCTGCCCTGGGGTGGCAGGGCTTGGGCAGGCTCAGGCGTCAGTCCCCCCCATCCTGGTGTGGTGTACTAATTGTTGTTGTCAGAAGAGGGTCACGGTGCAATGAAGCTTGAGAACCCCTGAATTAGAGCATGGGTCTCCCATCTCTCAGGTGATTACTGTAACCCCTGGGCTATTGGGCATTCTGATGTGGGTCTCTCTTGTTGAAGCTGGTCCCCTAACGTGCAGTTAGGCACCTAACTCCCTTTATGAATCTAGCCCGTAGTGTACGAGAAGCAAGGTTATAGACTTCACACCACAAGGGGTCAACTTTGCCCCTTGGGTACAGCGAGTGATTGAGAAACAGATACATTAATCCCTCCAAAAATTTGCAGCATCTGTTAGTTTAGCTGAGCAGGGACTTGCTGGAGTCGAATGGTGTTTCGGGTTTTTGCTTTGATGTAAGCCAGTGATGGAAGCAGAGTCGGACTGTCCCACAGGGCTACAGAGAAATTTTCTGGGAGGATGATGAGGTTTCTTGGAAGTGTGGAAGAACCAGACCTCTGCCTACATGAACCATGCCACAGAGATGAAGCTGCACCCTGCATCACCTTCCCCAGCTACCACATTAGCACCAGCAGCAGATGCTGCTGCAGCCTCCTCCTTCTTCCTCCTCCCCCTGCCTGTCAGCTGTCATGCGGTAGTGCAAGTAGGAGTGGGGAACAGAGGTGGCCTGTGTGACTGCAGCTGTATTAGACAGAACTCAGAAGTGAGGCAGCACCAGCACTACTTCTCTATATTGCGAGACCAACAGGATTAACCCTTTCAGTGCCTGCCAGCACAATTTCCCTCTTCATTTCAGAACAAAAGAAGAATACTCAAAAGTCCAACAAGTTCTAACGACAAACTTTAACTGAACACAAGCTAGATGCTCTGACCCTGCTTCACACTCAGTCAGCTCTGTAAATTGACAAGATCTTATCACAACTCCATTGTCAAGGTTCCTTCCCCAGTCTGAATTCTAGGGTACAGATGTGGGGACCCGCATGAAAGACCCCCTAAGCTTATTCTTACCAGCTTAGGTTAAAAACTTCCCCAAGGTACAAACTTTGCCTTGTCCTTGAACCATATGCTGCCACCACCAAGCGTTTTAAACAAAGAACAGGGAAAGAGACCACTTGGAGACGTCTTTCCCCAAAATATTCCCCCAAGCCCTACACCCCCTTTCCTGGGGAAGGCTTGATAATAATCCTCACCAACTGGTACAGGTGAACACAGACCCAAACCCTTGGATCTTAAGAACAATGAAAAAATCAATCAGGTTCTTAAAAGAAGAATTTTATTTAAAGAAAAGGTAAAAGAATCACCTCTGTAAAATCAGGATTGTAAATACTTTACAGGGTAATCAGATTCAAAACACAGAGAATCCCTCTAGGCAAAACCTTAAGTTACAAAAAGACACAAAAACAGGAATACACATTCCCTCCAGCACAGCTTATTTTACCAGCCATTAAACAAAAGGAAATCTAATGCATTTCTAGCTAGATTACTTACTAACTAACAGAAGTTCTGAGACTGCACTCCTGATCTGCTCCCGGCAAAAGCATCACACAGACAGACGAACCCTTTGTTCCCCCCATCCCGATTTGAAAGTATCTTGTCCCCTCATTGGTCATTTTGGTCAGGTGCCAGCGAGGTTATCCTAGCTTCTTAACCCTTTACAGGTGAAAGGGTTTTGCCTCTGGCCAGGAGGGATTTTATAGCACTGTATACAGAAAGGTGGTTTCCCTTCCCTTTATTTTTATGACATTCATTCTGACTCGTGGCAGTAAATATCCTCCAGACTGTTATAGTCCCTCCAGAGAGTTGAAGAGATCTTTGAGGTGGTATTTCAGGAATACGGCAAATCTGAATTCTCATTCTGCAAAGGCAATCTGGCAGGGCATTCTTGCTGTTCCCACACCTGACTTTGTTGTGTTCTTTAACCCATATCTTTTATTCTGGTCAGAAATATGGTAACTCTTGCACTAGGTTTTCAGCTGAAAAGTTGATCTTATCTTGGAATTCTTGTACAGCTTTTTCTCTGAAGGTTTTCAGGCCTAGGTTGGCATATAGACCCCAACTCCACAGTATCTGAGTGCCTTCCAAGTACTTAAATATGTATTATTTTCCCCTCTTCCAGTCTACAGGAGAAATAGCTTGAATAGTTCATATGGTGTTTAAGTGTTTGTATGTGTGGGAGTCTTTTGTATTCCTGGGAGTCTTTTGTATGCCTGTATAGAAACAGAGAAAACTGTCATATGTTCTGCATTTAGCTGTGGAAAGTGGTTAGTTGTGTGGTCATTCTTGTCGCTTGTGGGAGTGAGTTCCATCCTCTAGGTCCAGCTCTTGAAGGTTCTGTCTCTGATGCGCGAATCTCTCTCTACAGTTTTGCGGTTTCAGTAGAACATAGCTATCATCGGACTGCGTGGTCAGGAATGGGGGGCACTCTCTCAGGTAGCTAGGGCCCATCCTATGGAGGATTTTGAGTTACATGACAGATCTTGAACTGGTGTCTGTATTCAATGGGGAGTCAATGTAGAGATTAGAAAGCTAGGGTGGTGTGTTCATGACAACTTGTGAAGCTAGGCAAACAAGCTGCTGGTTTTTGGAGCAGGTGGAGGTTTTTCAGGAAAGGTGGTTTCATTCCTAGATATGAAGAGTTACAAAAGCAACCCTGGCAGTCACAGATTGAAAAAGCACCACTACCAACTCTGGGGCCAAGAGAATGAGAGAATCTCCAGGACAGATGCAGAAGGAAGTAGACTTTTGTATTTTCTTGGATAGCTCTTTTGCCACCAACTGCTTCTGAGGAATCTAAATGTGCAAACCTGTACAAATGTAGAGGGGACCAAGGGATCCTCTCCCATAAGAAGAATAAAACAGCAGATGCAATTTCTTTCATTCAAGAATATGTGAAAATATTTCAAAACAAATAGTTCAATATTTATTATTATATTCGTTTTCCTCTTTGAGTGTGCTCTAAAAGTTAGGTCCCAAAACTCAAGTTAAAGGTTGTTTTGCCACATTTTCAGCTCAGTGGCTGGGCTGGCAGGACAAAGTGGAGACTTCATTTTAGTTGTACTGTTAATGAACCTCCACTACTCAGCCACCCTCATTCCCTATTAAACTTGCCCATGATGCCCTCCCCCGGTATCAGCCAGCCTTGCTGCCTTCCCCTTCTTTGCCTCAGCACCCTAAAAACACCTCACCTCTCCTCAGGTCTCTGCTTTCTACACACTCCACCTTGGTTGCTAGGAACTCCCTCAACCACAAATCTCCCATTCCTTCCTAGAAATCCCCCAGTGTGTGCCTCCTTCCCACTCCCTCTTCTTCATGGAAACTCCCCACCCCCTAAATATCACCCCACAGGGTCCATAGTGAGCTTCGTGGGCTGCAGCTGCTGACATCACCTGTAAGGCAGGGAGTTGGAAGGCAGAGTCCTGGTACCTTATGTCTCAGAGATGGGGCTGCAGAGACCCACAAACTGGAAAAATCCTGGGGCCCAGCTTTTTGTGCTGGGTTCCATAGTTGGAATTCTGTCCACTGCTGCATCTGCTCCACTCCGCTGTCTGGTCCAAGGGCGGCAGCAGGCCATACCAGGAGGAACCAGCCAATAAGCTTATGCAGCCAATACAGCACCATAATTCTGTGTGTATGTACAAGTGCACAATAATAGTGTGACATGCAGAAACACTGGCAAGCAACTGAAACTTTACGGTGCAGTCTCAACACATAATCTGGGTCAGAGATCCAAATGCAATACCTCTCATGACAGGGGTCATTATCAACGTTACCGTTATACCTTCCGTTCAACAAAATAAAATGGATATACAGTAAAACATGATACTAAAAATAATCACAGACGAATGACAAATACTGTCCCTGAATCTTGATCACTTCCTGATCAGACAGTCACTTGTTCTCAGAAGCAGTTTCTTTAGCAGTGGCACTCTAGCCCTGCCATACATGGAAGCCAAGCAGCCCCCACTGAAGCTGAGGCTCTCAGAGCTTTCAGGCTCCTTGTTGCACAACAGGAGACACCCCCGATTCTGGGGGAATTCCCACAGCTATCCCCTACTGCAGGCAGCTGGCCACTGAAGAGAAATGTTCTGATTTTTCCAAACTGAAAATTTTTCAGAGTTTCCTGTCCACAGGAAATTTTGGAATTTTCTAGCTATCGTTCCAAATCAGAATGGAACTGGAATCTGCAGAATGGAAATTCTAAGTTTCCACCAGCTCTATGACAAAGTCTGTTCTTGGGAGATTATCATCCCAATACTAAACAACAATAACTACCTCCCCCTATCTCCACATACCAAGATGCAAGGAAGGCTGCACCAGGATGTAAAGGAACAAGTTTCTCCCCTTTCTGTCCCTGCATAGGCTGCCCACAATCTGGTCCTTTGTATTTTTATGTTGCTCAGTCCTGAAGTCCTCTGAGTACCTAACATAAATATCTGAGCGCTGCATGGCCATTCATTTCTAAGTGGTCAAATAACTGTATACCCAAAGAGGTTTGGATGCAGATTCAGACACACATTCATGGTTTTTAGATGTTTACTTGAACGAAACTTTTCAGTGTTGCCCATCACTCATTCCCACTTACAGATCAGGTGCAAATGCATTTGTTTGGCTTCTGTCATTATATATGTAAGGTCTATACAAATCAGAAAAATTAAAAAAAAGAAAAAAAAAGTCATAGGATATAATGTAAGATCAGCTGCTACCAGTCACATGTTGCTAATTCTGAATGTAAACCATTTTTTCTACCTAGTAAAACTTCTTTTAATTCTGCCAGCTAGACAAGTATTGCATTTCTGCAATGGGTGGGCTCCCTATCCTTAGGAGTTTTGGGGGTCCTTAGTTTCACTTGTTTCCACCACAGGATTCCAGGGGTAGTGCAACTGTCAAAATGCAATTCCCATGTTTTCACAGTCGGCTGGCAACTAGGCACACAGGTATTCATTTTGCATGACCAAGGCTCCAGCTTACAGATGACATTTTGATGAACGTTTTTGAAGCTTGGGCCTTAACATTTCAGACAAAGGTATTTATGGACATCCAAAGAGGGAGAAAATTTACTAAAACATGTTGATCCCCACCCGTCTTTCTGCCTCCATTTTCCTGGAGTGATGTAGACAATAAGAACTCCTTCAATTTATAAAGGCCAACCACAGAAAAGTAATTCAGCAACTCAGAGAGGAATCTGCAATAGGTGGATCAAAGCCAAGTCTTCCTGACAGAAAGGACAGAATTTTTGGAGCAGGTATATGTGTGTGGGGCAGGACTTCTAGCCCCATTTCAAAATAGTCCCAGGATGTGTTAGATATTCTTGATACAGAAAATAGCTGAGCTAGGACTAGACTCTTTGCCTTTATGTTTTAAGAGAATTAACCTTTTTATGTATGTTCTGTACACTGTAATTCTGATAGATACTTTCCACGGTGGAAGAGTTAGTTGTGTTAACTGTCCCAGGCCTGGATGTGAGTTTGAGGTTATTCCCAGTCTGCAATACAAAGAAAAATCAATACATTAAGCAGATTTTTATACAACATCCCAAATACAGACCAAAGTGAAATGGATGAAATCAGGACAATGACATGTGAAGTTCCATCACAATTTACTCTGAATGAAGAGATGGGGCAGAGATGGTGACACTTGAGGGTGGAGAGAAATACAGCAGCTTAGTGAGGACATGGTCCATGACTCAGACTCCTACACACATAAGTGTTGGAATTAGGGGTGCTGCCGCACCCCCGACTTGAAGTGGTTTCCATCATATATACAGGGTTTGTTTGGTTCAATGGCTCTCAGCACTTCCACTATACAAGTTGTTCCAGCCCCCCTGCCTACATACTATGAGAATACCAACAACCACCACCACCACCACCATGTCGTAAATTACCAACCTATTACAGGAAAGAATGAGAGACCTGTTCAGTTCAGGCCCTGTAATCTCGTTCCCCTTCCACATATCACGGTTTAGGACAGCAACATTTGTACTTGTCTGAGACTATATGACTCAGGACATGAAACTGTGGTGTAGCTATTGCTGGGGGGTTTGGGCCAAATCACCTCCTACTCAGACATTGTCCTTCCACCCACCTAGAATTGTTGTAAAGAGCACAGACCTTTAATGCAGGGTGAGCCCAGCAGGCATCTTTTCACAGATACAATAACTCTCCTTCACTTTGCAACAGCAACATGCAAAGCTGTTTATAAAATGCTGACGCTAACAGTATAACATAACTGAGGACATGGTGAAATTCTCTTGCTTGGGACACTCTGATGGGTCGCTGCCATCATTAAGCGGAATTTACAATGAACAAAAGTCGCTGTTTTACTTTCATAGTAACGCTGCTGTCTGAGAAGCTGCACAGCCCATTGTGCTACTGATCAGACCCAGGGAGTCGGGAGTGGGACTAGCTACACTGGGTTAGGATCTGTGCGTGAGGCTTTCCCCATGCCAGGGACAGCAGATTGACCTCCAGAGTAACGGCCCAACAGTAACCAACCTGGAAGGAGATAAAACAACAGGTAGGAATAGGCAGCGAAGCAATTCAGTGTGTATCACTGCTACTGAAAGGCATTGGGAGCAAACAAACTGCAGAAGCATGAGACAAAACAAAAAATCTAAGCACAAAAATCACACAAAGGCATCTGCTTAAGCAGAATTGTTGTTCCCATTAAGAAGTAATCAAATAATATTTGGCGATTTTGCTTAAATGCTCTCTCTCTCTCAGAGACCTGGAATAGGACTATTGCAGAAAGAAAAATCCCCCCAGATTTTCCTTTAGTTCTATACGTAGACTCACTGCTTTTACATGCAAACATCCCTGAATAAGGAGATATTTCTTCATTTGCAATGTACTCGCTTTATGCCAGGTCCTGAGAGGAGCTGAACACCGACTTACTTCCTGAAACTCCCACTGACCAAAGGGAGCTTTGCAAGCTCAACAGGTGCTCCTCACCTCTCAGGGTTTAGCCAGTTTGTTACCTTCCTCTATTCCTCACTGTTCATATCAGGCTTCATAGTTTAATATATCCCTGCCAGCCTGCACAAGTGCAATAATAATTCTGAATGTTATTAATCCGTAGAGGGTAATGAAGCTGCTGTGTAGATAATAAGATGACAGAGAGAGTTGCTGAACAAGGATGGTTGAAACTAGACAGCATGATGAGTAAAAAACAATAAGGTCTAGAGATACTGTGGCATCACTACCACCGCAAAATTACAGTGAAAACCTGAGTTAAGATCCTGACCTTACTGAAGTCCATGGGTGTTTTCTTCAGTAACTTCAATGGGGCCAAACCTTTGGTAGGTATTTTCATGCTGTATCTATCTAGCATTTCAATTGTACTGAAGGAAATTATATTTAAAAGCAAAGGTCAATATTTAGATTTTAACTGTACAAAATCAGAGAGTTCAGAGCGCTAGCTCCCACAAACACTTTACCTCTTTCTCCTAGAATGTGTGCATCACCACAGGGCCTTTCATTACACAATCACACAGCAGTGGCCCATGTGACATAATACAGCTTGACAAATAATACAACATAAGGGAAAGCAAGTGCAGCTTTTCTATACCTATAGATGAAAACAAAATGCTATGGATGTGCAATACCCGTTTAGTCATGCAGAATGCGATGTGGAATCAAAGACTCTAGTATACTGCTTACATACACAAGGGCAGAGTTAAGGTTGACATGGGAACCATAATTCTGATCTCAGGAAAGTCAGTGCATTCAAAAACTCAACCTTAAAACTGCATTATCTTTCTAATAAATAATTTATGATATTTTTATGGCAGATGTTGCATTACATCCCTTGCCTACAATTATGCAATTACTTCGTGCATTTTAAACAAACACAAAAGCAGACACAAACCTACAGGTCACAGACATTTTCATTAATATATCGCCACATAGACAATGACACAAAAACATAGAAATTGACATATGGGGGCTGTGTGAGACCAAGTAAGTTAAAATGAAACTGGATGTGTCAGCCCAAAATAAGAACAAATTCTACTTACTGTATTTGGCACTGTGGCAGTATCTGCCAGTCCAGCTAACCAGGAGGCTGAAAATAAGATATCATCAGATCAAAGTGGTTTGATGGGACAACACACACACACAGTAGTTATCATCTATACTTCCTTTGCTATTAGTTGAAAAACTTTCATCTCAACACAGCTGAACTCCTTGGCTTAGTTGACAGTTGTATTGTCTCTGTTAGAATTCCTTTATTGCCAGCAGGTTTGCGATTGTTTTACTTTCCGTTTCTAGAACATGTTCAGACACTCCAGTAGAAGTAAGAATATGTGAAAGTTAAAGTCTGCTGTCTGAGAAGCTTGCAGATATTGAATTGAACAGGTCTAATTGGGTGGAGGCTTCCATCTTAAATAGAAGTTTCACATCTGGCCCCCAGGGCTGGAGGAAATCATCACAGGAGTTTCGATAACAAGGAAATGGTAGAGAGAAGAGAGAGATGCTACACCTAATGGCAGATCATCCACCCACCTCCCTGGCAGGATGTGAAAGTGAAATTCAGTGGCCTTTTGGCCCCATTCTAAAACATACAGGGGAAATATTAAACCCCCTTGTCTCAGGATATGTCTACACAGCAAAAGCTGGGCATGGGCTAGCCTGCCTGAGCTAGCTTGAATCCAGCTAACGTGGGTTACAATTACATTGTCTTCACTGCTGTGCAGGAAGCATAAGCCCAGCATAGACTTTGGATACATACTCAGCTCAGTAGCCTGCTCTGAAGCCTGTGTGGCACTGTCTTCACTGTTATGGTTACCGGTGCTAGCTGGATTGAAGCTAGCTCAGGTAGGCTAGTCCATGCCCAGCTTTTGCTGTATAGACATACCCTCAGACTTAGCTCTAACATTCACAAGAGGTCGAGAAAACCATCACTGATTGCATAGGTGCACTTCTCCCATCCAGTTAGTAAGAACACTGGGGCACTTCCATCATCTGGCAGTGGCAGAATAAAGGGATATTTCCCCCTACCAGGTAAGTCAGCCACGAGGTAATGAAACATTTTTGTATATCTAAACAGGGACACAGCCCTTAATACAAAGCCCATAGGATTGAATGCAGATGAAACCAATAGAGGTTCTATTCAATTATTCTAAAACCCCTCATCTTGTAATAAAGAATATCTGTTCTATAAAAATTTTCAGACACATATAGAATTTAACAGAGAATTATACCTCTGCTGTGGAATTCTTGGGTTGGTTTAAAAGTTCTGTAGAAAAATCACCACTATTTCTTTAGCACATTTCCATAGGTCTTGGACATCATCAGTAACCGGAGCCCTGAGCTTTTCCCTCAACCCCAACCTGGCCAAACAGGTCAGTGATAAGGTATATTTCCTTGTAAACATGCAGAGTCAGTAATGTGATGCTGGGGCATTTCCACCCCTTATGAAGCAGTAAGTGACTAAGTTCCAGATGGCTTACCTCTGCATTTTAAAGTCCGGTATAAAATCAGAGCAACAACTGCAACAGCGACACATGAAGAGGTGCATATCAGGAAATAATGGAGTATGGGTGAAAGTGTCATGTCTGCAGAAAGTTCTGCCAAGATACCAATACAATGAAAGTTATAAAGCTTGATGGAGAAATCCACAGATTATATAACTATTCGATTTTACCCAAGCCATGGAGGGGGGAGTTCGTCCTCTGCTCTTAGGGTGTATGAGACAGAGAGCTCATACCTACACACACACACACACACACACTCTCTCAATCACTCCCCTCTGGCCAGTTTATTACAATATCTTACATCAGGCTCCTCTGAAAACTAGATGGACACCTAATATGGTGTCTTTGGAAGAGTTAAATCCAGATGAAGCCCCAGAATCACAGTGGTTCTCCTTGTGTTCAGGAATCACCCTACAGGTGGGTTAGCCTGATCCATTCTTGTGGGTGGAATGCCAAGTGTACCGTCTCTCTCTTTAGTCAAGTAAATTTAGTGCTGGGGACACCAGACCAAGCTTCCCCTCACACCCTGCCATTGTGCTTCAGCCCTGATGATAAGTGACTGTCCTCAGGGAAGGAGAGTATAGCTCAGTCTTCATGTCCTGTTTGGTTCTTGGTATCTCTGCTGTGAATTCTAACAATAACTATGACAGGGTATATAAACCCCGTGCCAGCAAGGATGAGGGTAAGGAGCTGCTTGGGGCTGCAGTGGCCCTGCCCCTCCACACATGCAAATCCTGCCAGGACTGGAGGAGGAGTTAAAAGGAGGGACCTCCACTAGGTGGGGGCAACCCTGGGAAGGGAACAGGCTGTTGAGAGAGGTCTGACACCCTGCAGAGTCCTGCCCTTGCAGAAGGCTGACATGGATTCCCTGGGCTAAGAAGGGGAAGGAGACAGACTTGTGCTAGAGACCAGTCAACTCTGAGTTGGACTGTGATATTTCCAAGGCCCTCTGAAGTAAGAGGGGCCAATATCCTGACTAAAGCTGCCTGCATGTTTTCTTCCTTTTCCTTTTATTTAACCTTGTTTGCTGACAGTGGACTGTCCTGTTGTTTCACCTGGAACCCTGAGAACCCTGAAACAGCCAAAAGGCCTCAGCTGGAGGGCTGAGGGCTGGCTCCTGTTAGACTGATACATCTCACAGTGTCTGCTGGGGTGGGGGCAATTTGACCTGCACAATTGCGCTCCTCATGTAACTCCTGAAGGGGGTGCTCTGCCAAGGACACTTTTGTGACAAAGGGTGTTCTGGTGTCCACTGTGCTGGGAGTTCGTAATGTGGACACCTGCCCAGCTCATTGGCAGAGACCAGGTTTGGACTCTAAGCAGCTAGTGGTGACCTCTGTCTGGAGGCTGACTTTGCTGTGGGACTGCACCCTACACATTGCCTCGTTCAAGCATTGGACAAGAACCCTTGAGACCTTAGATAGCAGCTGTATCAAATGAGCCCAAAGGAAATGTCTCCTGGCTGAGCCAGTAACAAGGGCTGTGCTAAGCTGATCTTTCTATATAGTTAGATATAATTCAGCACCTGGGGTTCAAATCCCACTTCTAAAACCAGTGTGACAAATCTGTGGCTACTTGAGACATTGTGGCTGTCCCCAGTGATTGAAACAGGAGGGGGAACTCTCACTACATCAGTCAAGGAGGAGAGAGCGAGCACTGCAGGGGAGCTGCAGGGGCTATTACAATAGCTTCATTCTAGAATGCTCTAGACATTCTGTAGAAAGTTGAGTATAGAAATGCATCATTTGTCTATTGTTATAGAGTGTTTCTTTAGAGCTTTACCCCATTAACATTCAGTGTAACACATCAAAGTAACTCAACAAAGTTCCTTGGCCCTCACCATTTGCACTGGCACTTGTCTGAACTGATAAAGTAGAGATGTACATGGAGTAACAGAGACCAGTTACGGAGAAGTGGTACTCACTGGGTGATAGTTCTATAGTCTGGGTCTGGTTCATGGCTGGATGGATAACTAAGCAGGTCACGTGAGCATTCGTGCTATTGATCATAGACATGCTGCTGAGTGTGGTCACTGTTCCATTAGTGTGATGAGTTTTGTTCTCTATGCTGCGACCATTCCCTTGAGCCCATGAGATTTCTGCAGCTGGTTTCCCTGCAGACGCGTGGCACACAACAACCCCGCTGCTATCATGAGTCAGAGTCACCGCAGGAGGGACTGCAGGAGAGGGGGGAAACGGTTGAGGTTTTTTTATTGCAGCAGGAAAAAATTCCCCTACCAAGGCCTTCAAAAGTGACTAGCGATGTTTGGGTGCCCAAACTGAGACACTTCAAAGGGGCTGGATTTTCAGAATGTGCTGAACACCCACCCTCTGAAAAGTCAAGACACCTTAAAAAGACCTAAATTGGACACCTGAAAATCACTAGTTGCTTTTGAAAGTCTTGACCCCCTTTGTTTTGTGCATGAAGATCACAGCAAAAACAGAAGGAGATGATGATGATGGCAGTGGGGAGGCAGCAAGAGGAAAGGCATGGGATTCTCCATCACTGGCAATTTTTAAATCAAGGTTGGATGCTTTTCTAAAAGCTATACTCTAGTTCAAACGGGAATTATTTCAGGGGAGTTCTAGAGCCTGTGTTTTACAGGAAGCCAGACTAGATGATCACAGTGGTTCTTTCTGGCTTTAGAATCTATTATTACAACAAGGGATATGACTATCTGTTAGCAAAACACAGACTGAAGAGAACACAGCATGGTAAAAATCACAGCTGGAATTTTTTTGAATACGTGGGAAGAATTCAGAATTTGACAATAGGAAAGGGAAATGGGCAGGGCAAGAAGGAATCACATGGAACTATTCAATAGCAATACATATTCTGCCCTTGACCAGACAGAAAAAAACTCAGATTAAGAAGAGGCAGGGGACAGACAATAGCTTAGCCATTATCTGAGAGGCAAGTACCAAGAAGGAAAAGTCAAGTGACATGAATTATGATAAGGTGGGTGAGGTAATATCTTTTATTGGACCAACTTCTGTTGGTGAGAGAGAAAAGCTTTTGAGCTCCACAGAGCTCTTCCTCATTTCAATCACAAAAAACAAGACACACAAGGTGTTTCTTACCTAACACAGTGAGAGCAGAGACTAGGCAAAAAGTCCCATCGCCGGTTGCAATTTCACAGGTGTAATTACCCTCATCAGCAAGTCTCACAGGGTGAATCTGAAGGGCAGGGTCATGATAAGGACTAGATTCCCAAGTCATCCTCTCATTGCAATTTGTTTTGTCTGTCTTATTGGTATCAGCTCTATATGCCAACAAGCAGTGACTTCCAGTCTTTGGTCTTATTTTCCATACTACTGAAATCAGAGATGACACTGAGGTGTTATGGCATCTCAGCACAGCCCTGGTACCTACCACTGCAGACACTGTGCTGTCAGCTACATGGGAAGAAAAGTGGAATTAAAAACATCACTCAAGCTGACATTATAGTTTATGGAGTTTTAATTTCATTAGGATCAAACATCTCTGCTCTCATACTGTATTGAAACCTCTTCTTGCAGCAGATCCTGGACCCTTCTCTGTATATTTATGGTAAATGGTTTAAAAATTAGCTGAGAACTTGAGATGTGCCAGAGTGACATCAGTTTCCAGGACTGACCTCATTAGTCCCACCTTCTATGGAAGCACCTTGCTACTGCAGATCCTAGGCCTCGGTCACCATTTAAAGACACTATGAAGTTGGAGACTAACTTCTTTCATTTATTTGCTGCTCAAGAAGTTATCCAATGGGCTGGCAACTCTATGTTAGTACTCTGTGCTGCCACATAAAAGATGTGTTTATTTTCCATGCCCAGTCTCCTGCTTGTCTAGTCGTCAGGAATTGGGTGTGCCTGGGAGACAGTGCCTTGTGGTGCTTTTTATTGATTCATGATGGTGGGCTAAAGTCACAATGAAAGCCTCAACTGCCAAGGAATTTTGTTCACCTTGATAGAGGGCTTTGAGAAAGTGGTAGGGTGAGGGAACTCAAGAAAGGAAGGAAATTCCTTGGAGGACCTGATTATAACACAGCTAAAAAAAACCCCAACAACCTGTAATATAGATGGAACCTAATCACACACTTGTAGCAATCTTTAAAACCCCAGGTTGCCCACAGCATTAGTACAGTTACAGGGACACAGAAAAGTCCTGTCTATACTACAAATTTTCAACCCTGGTGATTCGCATTAAATTGTACTCTATGGGGCCTTCATGTTAACTGTGCTGCCATCCACAAGTGGGGATTGAGTCATGACACTTTTCCTTATCACCAGTGGTTACAGATCAAAACGCTACCAAAGATGGTGTCTCTTCTAACTTGGAATATCTAAACTCAAGAGTGGGGATGGGGATTGTTATCATAAAATTTCCTCTTTGCTTTTAAATCGTGCTGGAAGGTGAGGGGATGTGGGTTGTTTTCCTGAGTACAATAACTTTCAAGTCGGTTCCACCTCTTGTGGAAACTGACCATAAATTGTTTGCAGAAAGATTGTGTGTACTGTAATCCTAATTCGTGTCACTCTTCTGCTTTCACATTAAATAGCAGAATTACTCCTGCTGTCTTGGCCAAATCTGTCTGTGAAGTTTATTTTTCTTTTGTAGTAGGGCCTCTCCTTTGTTTGTACTGTGACTTGCTTTATTCAGTAGTTTCCCCTTGTCAATTTTAGAGTAACAGTTTGTTGAAAGAAGAGACTACATAGCAGTCCTCTGGAACTCATGGTATTACATTCATTTAATGATCTTCCTCACTTACCTGGCCCTTGAACCACTTTAATTAGGAAAAGAAGGAAGTCAGCCAGAATTGGCCACATCTGGGCCATGTGTTGGGAGGGGATTCAGGGAAACTGCACAAAATGAAGGTAATGACGAGGACTTGGAATAATGGGTCACTATATATGTCCCCGCAAATAATTTCCTGTTTTGAGAGAAGAGCAAAGTTAGAACATGAAACAAATCATTGGCTTCCCTTCAAAATAAATGTTCTGTAAAAGACCCTTTGTCAGGCTATTTCAGATATTTTTTCTGACCCCTCAAGAAGGTATATCAGCAAAAGTTATATCCAGCTTTGACTAAAGGTTCAATGAAGATGAAGAAACTTGTTTCACAAATAAATGTCAATTTCTCTACAGCTGACTTTTTTATTTATTAGTATAGTAGTATGCATCCATTCACTGATAGAAATCTCTTTGTGTTTTTATTTGATCTTTTTATCAGTCAAATATTCTAAAGCAGCAGCAAAGAGTGCTCTGCTTGTAAGAACCTGGACACATTGCATCCCATTTTGAAAACTGAGGCAAATGTATGTATAAGAATATTCAGGATCTAATCTTCCATCAATTGATAGGGCACCTACATTCATTAATGAGAATAACCCTGGGAATGGCTGTAAGCCCTCCTTCTTTTTAATTTCTGTAAGAGTGCTGCCATTTCCATAATAGAACAGAATGGACAGCAGTTTGCTGCAAATGATCAGAACCTTTTAAATGAGGTCTTGTTTATTTCCTATTTTCTTCAGAGAAATAAGGCATGGTGCATTTAATGCTATTTAGTAACATATCACATAACGCATGATATTCCACAAGCAAATAAAGAGACTTTTGTTTTAAAGAAATTACTTTTGCAAGTTATTGACTGCATTAAAGCAAATGTTGAAGTACTGATCATTAAGAATGAGATGGTGCTTTCATTCAAATGTGCTATTTTCAGGTGCTTAAAATTTCATTAAAAGATGACCTGCTGCATGAGAATTTTCAGTACAGATTTTCAGCCAAGAAGCATGTGTTTTGCAGAGGAGAATTTTGAAGAAAATCCTTTTAGCTGTGGCTGAGCATAATTTTTGTTGTTAAGGAAACTGGTGATATCTGTGATATCTCAATGCAAAAACTATAACTAATTTTTAAATGGAAGACTTGGTATGTTCTACATGGTCCTGGATTATATATGTATGCTTTGGGTCCCAGTTTTCAGACTTATGGAGCATCCTATTGACAGCATCACTTCCGTTTAGGTCCCAATCCTGCAACTGATTATGTGGGAACACACCACTGTATAGCTTGTTAAAAATTGACGGGGCTCCCCAGGATTGCACTGTTGTGCCTATACAGAGTCATTGCAGGATCAAGGTCTTAGCCTATTAGCTCATTATAGCAGGTACTGTGGCTTAGTGTGTTTTTGTGAAGCATTGATCAATATGGACCCTGTCCTACTGTGGGTTCCAGGCACTACTGCAATAAACTAACAACTAACAAGTGGATTTGTGTTTGCTCTGAAAAGACCTTTTGTTTTGCAATACAACGACAAACGTTTAAGCACAGCATTACGGAGCAGTCTGTTTACCTTACTTCCAGAATCACACGTGTGCTGCTTCAGCCACTTAGGTGAGAGAATCTTAAAAGCTGCAAGTGCTTCTCTTAGAATGAGAAGTCTTTATTTTAAAATGATCAAACTTTTATGATTCACTCACAATGACTCATTTTCTGTTTTAACCCTCATCCCATTCCCTATCCTTTGTTTAACTTCATAGCCTACAGTTGTCTAATTTAGCACTCGATCCTGCAAATAGTTGCATCTGTGCATATGACATCAGTGGGACACTGAGCATAACTATACAAGTGGGCATCATTATTTGCAAGATCAAGGCAAAAACAGTGTAAATTCTTTGTTGCAGAGACCATGTTTTTTATCATCTGTGTAGGGCACCATGCAATTATGATGCATAGAAATGTTTATTCATAATATTGATACATTTGTAAGTATATTATTAGTATGTGAATGTATGAATTACTTTCACAGTTTGAAACAAAAACAGTGATATTGATACAACACAAATATGTTACAACAGAGCTTTTCTTCTGGGCAATCTGTGTGTACTGAGAATGATCACCCTTGCATTTAAATGTAAGCGCACTCTTTAGTTTGGGGTATGGAGGAAAGAGAACAGCGTAGGATACAGTCTCTTTGTACTAAACAATCAGTATAACAGCACACACACAGTAGGTCAAAGCCTCAGATGGTATAAACTGGCAAAAAGGTTACTCTATTTGAATGGAGCTATAACGATTTAGGATCTGGCTCATGTGCTGGTATGTTGGAGTTGAGGGAGGGATATGTCACTGAGGCCACCCTCCTAAGCGTTATACTAATGAGTAGGTCATTTGGAATGGCATCATTTAACACTTAAAATTCCATTTTTCTGACCAGCTCTAACGTTTGGTGCACAGAAAAACAAACAAAATAAAGCTACATTTCTGATATCTGAGTGTAAGAAATATCACCAATTCCCTTAACGACCATGTTTTAATATATATTTTATATAAAATAATATTCATGCTCAGACCACAGCTAAATGGATTTTCTTCACAATTTTCTCCTGCAAGACACACACATATCTGGGTTGAGAGCCTGTGCTGAAACTTCTCATGCATCAGGCAATTTTTTTAATACAATTTCAAACACCTGAAAACCAGAGTTTGAATGAAAGCACCAACTCAGTCTTATCAATTCACTACCCATTTGCTACAATGCAGCTAATAATTTGCAAAATCATTTATTTATTTATTTTTAGAGTAGCCTTATTATTTGCTCGTGGAATATCATGAGCAGATGATTTTTCCTGAATTTATTCAATGCATATAAATTTTAGCTCAACAGGATGGTTGTGAATGATTGAAAATGAACATAAGAACTGTCATACTGGGTCAGACCAAAGGTCCATCCAGCCCAGTATCCTGTCTTCTGACAGTGGCCAATGCTAGGTGCCCCAGAGGGAATGAACAGAACAGGTACTCATCAAGTGATCCATCCCCTGTTGCCCATTCCCAGCTTCTGGCAAACAGAGGCTAGGGACACTGTCCCTGTCCATCCTGGCTAATAGCCATTGATGGACCCACCATCCATGAACTTATCTAGTTCTTTTTTTGAACCCTGTTACAGTCTTGGCCTTCACACATCCTCTGGCAAGGAGTTCCACAGGTTGACTGTGCGTTTTGTGAAAAAAATACTTCCTTTGTTTGTTTTAAACCTACTGCCTATTAATATCATTTGGTGACCCCTAGTTCTTATGTTATGAAAAGGAGTAAATAACATTTTGTTATTTACTTTCTCCACACCAGTCATGATTTTATAGACCTCTACCAGATCCCCCCTTAATCGTCCCTTTTCCAAGCTGAAATGTCCGTCTTATTAATCTCTCCTCATATGGCAGCCGTTCCATACCCCAATCATTTTTGTTGCCCTTTTCTGAACCTTTTCTAATTCCAATATATATTTTTTGCGATGGGGTGACCACATCTGTACGCAGTATTCAAGATGTGGGCGTACCACGGATTTATATAGAGGCAATATGATATTTTCTGTCTTATTATCTATCCCTTTTTTAATGATTCCCAACATTCTGTTTGCTTTTTTGACTGCCGCTGCACATTGAGTGGATGTTTTCAGAGAACTATCCACAATGACTCTAAGATCTCTTTCTTCAGTGGTAACAGCTAATTTAGACCCCATCATTTTATATGTATAGTTGGAATTATGTTTTCCAATGTGCATTACTTTGCATTTATCAGCATTGAATTTCATCTCCCATTTTGTTGCCCAGTCACCCAGTTTTGAGAGATCCTTTTGTAGCTCTTTGCAGTCTGCCTGGGACTTAATTATCTTGAGTAGTTTTGTATCATCTGCAAATTTTGCCACTTGACTGTTTACCCCTTTTTCCAGATCATTTATGAATATGTTGAATAGGACTAGGCCCGGTACTGACCCCTGGGGGACACCATTATTTACCTCTCTCCATTCTAAAAACTGACCATTTATTCTTACCCTTTATTTCCTATCTTTTAACCAGTTACCAATCCAGGGGCAGCGTGCAGAGCCCCCTGGCTGCTCCAGCTTCCAGGAGCCGCATGGAGCTGAGCAAGGCAAGCCCCCTGACCCCGCTTCCCAGCTGGAGCACCGGAGCGGGCAAAGCTACTAACCCCGGCGGGAGCTCGAGGGCTGGATTAAAAGGTCCGATGGGCCAGATGCAGCTCACGGGCCATAGTTTGCCCACCCCTGCCATAGGTCAAACAGCCAATGCAGAGGAACAAGCTTTCAATCAGTATCAGCCTGAACTATGAAATATTCTGAATTCCATTTTCAATCAACCCCTTTTAAAAACCAAAAACCCCACCAGATCCAATTGTCACAACAAAAAACCTAAAGAACCTCTGAGTAATATTCTAGGGTGCTCTTTTTTAATCAAACTCTATGCAAAGTTCTATTCAAAGTCATTATTACTCCTAGACTAGAAACAATTTCTGTTCTCACTCGGTTCCTAAATCCTCATTGCTCATTCTTTTTCACTATGATGCCCATGAATGTCTTGGATAGTTTAACCAACAAATCCTGCATTTTGGCAGCGAGTAGACTAGACAACCCTTGTGGTCCCTTCTAAGCCAATGGTTCTATGATTCTATGACTATTCTGATCTGCCTGAAACAATCTCAGTCCTGGACCGCGTAGTGTTGGTCATAGATGGGCATCACAATCCCCTCCCTTCTGCACTTGTGTGCCACACAGCGATTTAGATGGTATTTTCTACCATCATCACCACGACTTTAAAGGAGAAGTATTTAAGATTACTGACCTCTCACAGAACCATAACGTCTTGCAACAGTGCCTCAGAGAAACTGTCCCTCAGCTACAACTCAGCTCAGCTACAAACAGACTTCAGCATGAAGGCTTGCCCAAGGAGGATGTGGGCTCACAGTTAAAATCTAACAAAAACTAACCACTAAGATAAGCTATTGTGCATATTTAACAGACAAGCTGCAAAAGCCTGTGCTGTGCAAAGCAGTGGAATAAAAAGTTAAATATAAGCAGACACTGGCATCAATGCTATTAGAACAGTGCTTCTCAAACTGGGGGTCAGGACCCCTCAGGGGGTCACAAGGTTATTACATGGGGGATTGCGAGCTGTCAGCCTCCACCCCAAACCTCGCTTTGCCTCCAGCATTGATAATGGTGTTAAATATATTTAAAAGTGGTTTTCATTTATGACGGGGTTGGGGGTCGCACTCAGAGGCTTGCTATGTGAAAGGGTCACCAGTACAGAAGTTTGAGAACTACTGTATTAGAATTTATAACATCCAAAGCAGAGGTTCTTAAACTGTGGTCCGTGGACCACCAGTGGTCCGAACTCCATTCAGGTGGTCCGTGGTTAGATCCCTCTAAGGTGAGAGCCTGGGCAGCAGCACACAAGAGAATGAAGGGCCATCCAACTAATTAGTGGAGCTGCGCAGGCGTGGCTCCACTAATTAGGTGCCTGAACCCTGGAGAAGACGCACGTGTGAGGTGGTAGCCATGGGGGAAATCGGGGGGGTGGGGGAAAATTTGGGATGTGCAGGGCTGTGGCAGCCAGAGAAAGAGGCGACTTTCCCCACTTCCAGGGCTGTGGCTGCCAGGGAGAGACCCCCCTCCCGCTCAGCCCCAGCTCGGGGGCTGCTGTGGCAGGGGAGAGAGGGCACGTCCATCACATTAGAAAGGTAAGACTACCGATATTAAAATATGAGTTTTATTTGTAGAACAAAAAAGTTTATTAAGGTTTTTTTATATAGTGCTTTTATCCAAAGCGCTTTACAATAGTTAGCTAACAGTACAAACAACGTTTGGAAAGATCATTAAGTGGTCCACCGAGACCCTCAGCAATTTTCAAGTGGTCCGCGGGGAAAAAAAAGTTTGACAACCACTGATCTAAAGTGTTCCATGCTCCTCTGACATATCCTTAGATATGCCACAGTGCAGATCATGAGGACAGTGTAACACCGGTCTACATGTAATCATGGCCTCACTCACCATTGCATTTTTCAAAACAACACTCATCTCATACAGCATGTTCCCATCTTCTAAAACAAAGCAGCTTCTCTTTCACAGCGCCATACATTGCGAGGGCAGGGGGGACCATTATAGTCATCTATTAATAGAGCACCTCCATACAATCTTTATAACCTCTTAAAACTAGACAAAAAAAGTAAGGTGGCCAGAGCAATGTTAACGCCCCCAGTTGTTAAATGCACAACATAACATGTCCTATAGTATAGAACAGTAGAGGTAACCAGAAGAATGAGACACAGCTGCATTGCCTAAACATCCATACGTTTTCTATGCAGCCAGAGTCCTCACACAGCAGTACCTGGATCTACCCTAGATCTAGTTGCAGGCAGCATGGTTCTGCTACCTAGTCAGCTTTAATCCACCATTGCCCTCCGCTTCAGGGACTAGAGCTCTGTGCTTCAGAGGCAGATCAGCAAGTCTCTTTAAGGGGAACCCCTGCCTCTTGGAGATAAGTTATGCTGGAGACTTAACTTAGAAACACGAGGAGCCAGCTGCAGTTTAAGGCTGACCAGTATACGGTGGGCAGCATCACACTCCAGTTGCTGTACATATAGTTCCCCTGGGCCTGCACGAGTTATACCAAGGTACCCACACTATCTTCCTTACACCTGGGGCTATGGATCCAGTGAACAGGCCCTCATTTGATGGCAGGCCAACTCCCCCATTATGCTTTTAAAAATACATTAAAAATAGATTAAAAAAGGGAGCTGTATTTCATGTACGTGTACACCTCGGTATGTGGGCATCATGAATCAGATTGGTTGGTACTGTCAGAACTTTTCTGTGAAGATCCCAGAACCCTATAGGAGAGGCCTTAAAATAGACTATCAAGTCCAGAATGGCTAGCAGGCACCTGCTCAAGGGCACAAAGCCTAGAGAAGGAAATGTGGTGGTTGTAGCAGGACTGCTGCTTACTGAGCCTCCATTCTGGCCGGGGTGTCTCTGCAGGCTCCCCTCCTTTGTTTTTCCTCTGTTCAGGGCCCTTTAAGAACCCATAGAGGCTTTCTCTAGTTAACAGCACCCCTGCATGGGGCTAGTTTAATACCACAAGCCGTTTACAACAATCTACAGCCCCAAACTAAAATCCATTCTAGCAACACAAAGAAAAGTCCATACTTGCTCTGGCCTGTTCTCTCAGCGCTAGGGCCCCTCTTCCATCCTGGTCCAGTCTCTCAGCCAGTCCCCCCCTCACTGGGGCTCTGATATCCAGTCCCAAACACAGGCAGGGTTTTCTGCCCCTCAGAAGCCTCCTGCTCACTTGGGTGTTACCCTCCAAACTCTCTGGTATCATGATCCTACCAGAATGCTTTTTTCTCCCTGAGCTTTCCCCTTTTGCTGCAGCCACCTCTGCTCTTCATGGGGAATTGCCTGATTCCGCTCAGGTGGGGCTCATTCTGTAAACAGGTGTGACTTAGCCCCAGGCTCTCCAGCCCACAGGACAAGCCACCCTGCTACAGTAGTGCAGAGACCTGTGCTAGGGCCCTCGAGAATAACCTGCTGAGGTGTGGATGCTTGTATATGACTAATTAAAATGAGCTCTTTGGGTTTTTTGAACAGTTGCCACTATCAAATGTCTGAATTGTGTGTGATTGTTACACTGTGTATTGTTATGGCTCGCTTCTGAAGAGACACTGCTGTATGTTACTGCAACTGCTGAACAGCCAAAAATATATAAATTTGAGGACTGGGAGGTATTAGCAGAACTTGCTTCTGGCAAGCCACTTTTAATAACACAGTTACCTACATTACAGCTCTATTTAAACTGTGCTGTAACTCTAAATGGTGGTGCCTTCTCTGATCTCTGCATGGGAGAGTCACTGACATTTAACAAAGGTCTCCCAACTGTTTTGAAAATCTCACCCATAATCTCTGGACTCAATATCCTAACACTTATCAGTTTACTCAACTAAGAGACAGAGAGGGGTCAGCAACCAAAACTCTGTGTCCCAACCTAGACCAAAACTCTGTGTGTTCTGTCTAGAAATCCTCCAGCAGAATTAGGTACTATCAGCATGAGGTAGCTTGGCAAACGGTACAGCTGATCAGAAAAACGGATTATTTTTCACTGAAAATTTCAACTTTTCAGCCAAAAGTCTGAAAGTGAGTGTGTGTGTGTATATGTGTGTGTAGCTGGGGGAGATAGTGTTTGTCTTGCTTTTAAATAAGTTGAAATTTTCCATTGAAAATTTCATTCATTCAAAAGTTCAGTTTTCTATTGACAAACTGTTTTGATGGAAAATTTTTGACCAGCCATAGCCAACACTCCAAATGTGTCCCCTCGCCCCCACCCTGGAAATATAATAATATCTTAACCCCTCCACCCCTCCCCACCCAAAACTGCCATTTTCTCTGTGCCCAAAAGATCTCCAAGTCAGAGCTCCTATTGGTACAGTCCACTGGACCATCACAGTGCTCTGTGCGGCACCATTGATCTGAAGAGTACTTGCCGCTGGTTGGCAGAGGCTGAGGGAAGGGAATGATACTGTGATCTCCTTCGGGCAGAGATGAAAGAAGGCTGTTTTGGTGCGACATGTCACCTTAACTCTTGGTTTGCCAACGTTTGAGCTTTTGGAATCAAACTCTCCCATGCTAGAAGGGCACTGGGAGCACAGGGCTACAGAGTGTCTACAGCCTTAACTGCATGTTACGGGTTTTTGCATGTAAATATCTATACCTATCTGGGACCCCACTTTTTGTCAGTATTGGACAGATAAATAACGTGTAGCTATTCCATAGAAACAGGAGTCACACTGAGTGTAGCTTAGCTGAGGAATATGTTCTGTTTCTTTCAAGCCATCCTGGAGACAAACTCAATCCTTTCTCCCAGTATAGAAGTGCTGCATGGTCTCCTATTAGTTGTGGCCCTGCTGTGATCAAGGGTTATGCATTTTACTGAAAGGATTACATATATAGCCTGGGGATTGTAGGTTGCAACAACTTGTCTTGTAGCTGCTGTACATGAAAAGGCTTATACCTTGTATGTTGTACAGAATATAGAAACTCAAGAAAGTTCAAAGAGATTTTAGCTTCTTAAGTAAAGTGTCTCTCTCTGCGGGTACAATCCTTATTTTCTCTTCCAGTGCCTGGCAAAGTTTAAAATATGAGAGTTCTCATTAGTCTCTTTATTTAATTGCTACTTATATTATCACCACTAGATGGGAGTATAGCTATACCATGCTACAGAACTAGAATCGTGTTCCTGTGTGTGACTGTACAGAGTGCTGTCTGAGGAATAACAGTCCTAAAAACACCTCAGCGGAGCCCGAGTCATCTTAGTGGAACCCACACCATAGCATCACACAGTGTTCTTCCTGCCCAACGTGCCTGGTGAAACGCACATGCCGTATGCTGCCTCTGCAAGGTGAGGATGCTCTTTGAGCACCAGGTTCTGTCAGCCATAAACAAACACTTTATTATTTCAACAACTCAGACGGAACACTTACTCTCAGGTTACTTGTGATGAAAGGAATCACAGAGTATACATAAAAAGAAGCACAGCCCTTCAGAGTTAATAAATAACTAGAATAATTCTCAGTGATAAATAGGGAGATAGACATCATATGACTTATGTATTTTATTCATTTATAGGACAATTCTCTACCTTTACATTCCATGCAGCGCACGCAACTATTACAACATGGCATGGGTCAGACATGCTTATCAAACACCAGAAGCAGGGCAGCTACTCATGGACTTTGAAACAAAAATACCAAGAGGCATCATGCTCACGCATGTGCCAACAGATATAAACACAGTGCCTTCCCACGTAGATTTGGTAGCAAATTTTATGTCTAAAAGGAACTCCCTATTCCCCCAAAGCAGATCTATAGAATTATATCTGCAAAAAAGCCACCTGTTTTTAAAAGCATATAGTCAAGATAAAATACTGTATTTAAAAAGCCTACAATTATTAAAACGGAAGAATTTTTAAAAAATAATTTGCACATTTATGGTCTCTGTTTGTAGAACATTCTATTTAACCTTTAGTCTTTAAATCTTTAGCCATTTTCAAGTTCTCATGCACTATCCCACTGCTGCTGTGTTTAGGTTTACAGTTATTACTTAGCTATTTCCAGTAATACCCACAGTGTGCTAGTTTTCCAAACAGAGAAGAAGGTGTGACCCCTGCTCTGAGAAGCCCACAATGTACACATGGAGGATGTTCAATTGCTCCCCAAAGAAGTTGTTAACTGAAATTTAAAAAGTCTTATATTGTTCCCTCTCCCCACACACACACACACACACAATTTTGGACCTAAACTAACAAACAAGTATCTAGGAGCTAATCCCTGGAGGGTCTCTCTTTCCACTTCCCCAAACTGACCTGTAGTATAAATCCAATTGGAATCCATCCTAATGCTACAAAAGCTGCAAAACCCTCTTTAGAGAATTCTACCTCCCACTGCTTGGGATTAGATAAGAACTTCCAGCACCCTTAAAACAACCCAGAGAGAACAGATAGTAGAACAGAACATGGCAGAAGACAATGCAGATGACAGAGTGGCCACAGAAAAGAAGCACTGTGGAATCTTTCTTTAAAGTGCGAGTGTAGCAGGTTGAGGCAATGCGTACTAGAAGATCTCTCTGGATAGGTCCAGAAAGAAGACACGGAAAGAAATCTCTTCCTGCCCTTTAAATGCTCTACACTGAGAAATCCATCCTCAGTAATACCGGAGACAAAACACACAAGACTGACATCAGAGACTACAGAATTCCACTTCCAGTGCTGACGAGAGTGAGAGTCCCTCTGTCTGATGAGGGGGTGTTGATGGGTTAACCACTAGTATAGGAAACAATAAATAATCCTGCAGAGCTGGCGTCCAGGTGCTCAGACATTAAGCTACTGAAAATCCTTCTTCAGAAACAGTGTTCCATGAAATGCTGAAATGCAGTCCTGTGCAATACAATGAATTTGCTATTACAACTTTATAGAAGTTTAGTCTGTTAACTTTTACTCTGCTGTTTAGAGGAATCTGCCCAAGCACCAGAAACTGTATCTTCGTCACATGTGCCCGAAGAAATAAAAACAACTAGCTGCCCATTAATGAGTCAAGTGCTATGTCAACATTAACGAAGCATAAGCTTGTCCAAATACAGACCAGCTTAAGTCCCCAAAAGCCAGACCAGCGTTCAAGCTGAAGGGTCATCATGCCTCTAAGACGGCCATCTCATTTTTAAATCGACTAAATGGCTTCACACTCAATATTTGATTGCACAATGGCTCAGGTCACATTACCACATCTCAGGGCTGCCTGCGAATCCCTAGAGGCTCATGACCACATATAACAGGAAACACTTAGAGCCCATAAGCCAAATCAGCTCTGGGGCCACACGGCCTGCTTCATAAAAGTCGTCAGAAAACCACAGATGTCACTCTTACTGCCTGCAGGAGACCAAGCTCGAAGCAGTGGCACCTTGTGCCACCCCATGAAAGAAAGGCATTACTAATAGCGGGGTTCACTTTGCCTTTCTGGCTAAGGACTCTAGTCCATTAACCTCTATGGTATGGCAGTGATGGGAGATGAAGCATTCCACAAAATAGCAGTTTTCTTAAGAAAAAGGAAAACGGGGTCATGCTGAAAATCCAGCTGTGTGGCTCTACTATGATCTTAGAGGATGGCAGATCACAGGATCTCTCTCCTTAGAGAATGTATACATCTTTTCCTACCTTTTAAGAAAGGGTCAGCCAGAGTATCATGATCAGTGCCCATGTCTTTTCCAGCCAGGAATCCATCCTCAGAGCTTTGCTGCCTTGGGAGACAGCCTCTGGACTCCCTGTGGTGTTCAAAGAACTCACATGATTTAATTCTTTTGCTACAAGCATGAACAAAGTGCAGGTAAGTAAAAACACTTGGCGGAACTGCCCTGAGTCTCACTGTAAACTCAGACCACAGCGGCTTTCTTAAGCCACAGAGAAGGCAGCTAAAGAAAAAAAATGAAAAGTGAGTTGAAACATTTTGGAGAAAGCTCCACGCAGCATGAAAGGGGAAACATGGTGAATGAGAATATAATTTTGATGCATTGTTAACAATTAGGCTGTGTGAATGGCTTGGAAAGAACATGAACCTGCTCCTCCCAGTCAGAGTAGCACAGATGTGACTCTGGCAGGCTCCAACGTAACACCATGCTGCAGTGTTACAATGCTGCACCGCATTGTGAAGATGATGCATAAGAACTGGTGAGGTGACTCCAGTGTGGTCGAGTTCAGGTTTGGTTGCCACTTTTAGCAACTGTGGTCCACAGCTCACTCATTACATGTACAGGTGGGGGTTAGGGGATGGGGAGAGCAAAAGCAAGTGTAAAATAATAGTGTGGCTGCAAGGCAAATCATTCCTTTGTATAAGTGAAAAGAAGCGGGGCCGACTGATGTTGGCAGGTTTGGGGAGCTGGAATCAGAGTCTGGAACACAGAAGAAAAGGAGAGTGATGCTGAAGTGGAAGAGTCATTTAAAGGCAGAATAGCATGTTGGTTTATATTTGTGGACAAGGAGGTGGAACAGAGAATGTCTGGACTAGGGAACTGCTTGGATTCAGAGGGGCAATAGCTTTGGCATTGCCTAAATGCACAGCAAGTGACCAAGCATGGGCACAATGTCAAACACACACATGCTCCACATCTGTCTGGCCCTCCTCCCTCAAGCTGCAGCATAAGAGTCCACACACAGTATTGCCTATACTCAAGGGTGTATCCCACTGGCTACTGCCCCTGGTATGAATGATTCCTCCAGGGCTGTGCTTCTGCCTGCTCACCTTTCTCTGACTTCCCTGTTGGCTTATTAGCTGTGCAAACCTGCCCTGAACTTCTGAAGAGTTTCCCAAACAGCACTTGCTTGACAGCTGGGTTTTCAGCCACTCTCCTCTATCCGGCTCAGGAGCATTCTGTACCCAGCCCAGGGATGTACTTTTTCTTTGGAGCACTGAGCAGGGGTCATTTTGTAGCTCAGATGAGAACATATTGCATGATCAACCAAGAGGATTCAAGGGGGAGGTGGCAGGGACCCTGGTGTTTCTCAGTCCTTCCTGTCCTTTCTTTATACAGCATTTTTTTCTTATTCGTGTGAAACGGAAAAGCAGTTCAGCTCTGCGAGAAGTAGCTCAGCAGTGCTGGCCCTGACCTTGTGAGCCACATCTCTGTGAGCATGGACCCTTCAAAAATCTACATTCACCTCAGGGCAGCTGTGGGCGATCCTCACCCACAACACTAAGGATTCCATGCTCATATACACCCAGTCTTCAATTTAAAGCATTTCTTTGCCACATGTTAATGTATCAGGTTCTGTGGTTAAAAATCGGAGCAATACCAGGCGAGCCAGTGTGGGAGTGAACTATGCCTCTGAGTTACAGGCTGGCAGCACGTCACTCTAACACTCTTCTCATCATGCCCTTGTCTGCCCCCCTTCCCCCCCCCCCCCAAATTACCTACAAGAACTGCTTTGGTACCCAAAATACAAAGCATGCTGCTCCCACCCCTAGTAGATGAAGTGGGGCCACCAGCCAATCTGAAATTCAAGAAAGCCTCAATTTTCATATTCCTGTCCCACATCCAGCGAGACAAACTGGAGAGAAAATTTAAAAGCCTTAAACTGATTCCAAGTGTCACAATACGGCAATCCTATATCATGAGGTTACATTAGCGTGTGATATCATTGCATCAGGATGAGATGATGCAATTCATTGACATATTTTTTTATCATACAAAGACAAATGTAAAGGACAAGAATGTGTTGCCCCTCTCGCCTCTAGCACCTCCCTGCCCAAAACAAGCCTAAAAGCTACCACTGCTTACCTGTTACATTCACTCTGATATAGTGACCCACAGCAGTCTGGTCACTTGCATTGGCTCTGCACTGGTAAACACCGCTGTCTGAACGGCTGACATTATGAATCTGCAGGAGCAGAGACAAGCTGACCCATGCTTGGGGATTTAAGTGCTCTGTTGATAGCAAGCGTTCCAGCTCTTTGCGAACCCTAGCACAGCTGTTCTGATTTTCCGCCAGTTTACACCAGTAGACCTTCAGATCTGAAGGCTGTTTCTGTTGATGCCACACTATGCAATTCAAGGTCAGGGGATCTCCTTCTCTAAGGATAAAGCTGGCTGATGGGTAAATGATTTCAAGCATGTCACATCCTGGGGAGTAAGAGAGCAGATATTAACTGGAGAGGCTATTGTATGAGCATTAACCTGCCCCCGTCCCAGACACCTGCCCCTTCTGCGGCGTGAGGGAGACCCTGGCGCACGTTTACCTGGAGTGCGCCAGGTTGCAGCCCCTATTCTGGCTCCTCTTAGATATCCTGTTACGTTTTTGGCTGCACTTTTCCCCTCACCTTCTTATCTATGCACTACCTATCCGTGGCCCCACAAAGTCACGGGACCTCCTGGTCAACCTCCTCCTGGCCCTGGCTAAAGTGGCCATCGATAAAACCAGGGAGAGGAGATTGGCAGACGGGGCCTCCTGTGACTGTGGGGCCTATTTCCGATCCTCCGTCCATTCATGCATCCGGGCAGAGTTCTTCTGGGCGGTGTCCACTGGCTCCCTTGACGCCTTCGAGGAGCAGTGGGCGCTGTCCAATCTTCTCTCCTTGGTGTCCCCGTCAGATTCCCTTTGTTTGACCCTCTGTCCGCACTCCTGTCCCTGTTATTTCATTAGCTGTCCCCCGAAATCACTTGGCTTCCAGATCCTGTAGATCCTCCCCTGTGGATCCTTCTTCCCGCCCACTTCCTGGATCCCAATAGGATCTTTCAGGTGACTTGTAAGCTCCTGGGGCAGGGATGGTCTCATACTCTGCATGTATAGTGCTTAGCACAATGAGGCCCTGACTTCGGTTAATGCCTCCAGGTGCTGTTGTAATACAAATAATTAATAATTTGGCTTTTCCCATAACCTCAGTGTTTCTTGGCAGGCCTTCTGTGGAACTGTGTGATGAGGGATAGCACAGTATCCCCCTCCTATCTTCTACAAGGTCTAGGGCATGCAGGTTGGCCAAATATTTTCTGCCAAGGAGAGCGTCAACAGAAAATAGGGTTTGATAAATGTCAGCTTTCCTCAAAAAAGGTTTATTTTTCTTTAGAAAACCTAAAAGCCTAAAATTTTCAATTTTCAGTAGTTTGACTGAAAACTTTTGGTTTTTCAAAAGAACAATCACAATGTTTCACAGGAAAAATAAACCTTTTTCTAGCCAGCTCTAGATATTCCTCCTTCTGAGGTCAGAGTTCACCTTCTCTCTCAGGCTATTCAAGGGAAAGGTGTGCTGCAGGATAGGTAGGCAAACCTACCTTAGCTTTAATCTAGCCAGCATAGGTAACAATAGCAGTGTAGATGCGGGGGCACAGCTTCAGCAGAGGCTAACAATCCAGGATCCCTGGAGGGCTTATACTCTCCTTGCTGGCTAGTGCTTGAGCCTGTGCCCACCATGCCTACACTGCTATCGTTTAAAGCTAGCATGGGTATAATGCTACAATCACACCTTTCACTTGCAGTGGACACACACCCTCAGTCACTGTGCCAGTGAGCTAAATTCACCAATGGAGAAGACATAAGGAGACAGACATGATTCAGAGTCTGTCTAGGAAGGGTATTGAGATATACCTCTCCTTTCCCATTCCCCAGACAGCTTCTCTCTTCAGTATAGAAAACTAACTTCTAGATTGGGCTTGAAAACTGTCAGCAACGTCCTACGTCTTGCCTGGCTTGGCCTTACCTGTAGAACCCTGGCGGATACAAAATGTGTATCCGCATCTGACCCGCAATCTGCAAACATGGTCCATAGATAACCCCAGATTTGCAGGGTTCTACTTACCTGTGGCTTTTATTCCCAGTGCTGCCCACAGGAGAGTAACAATAAGGCTGCTTCTTCCACGCCCAATCAGCCAACCCCTGATCCTCATCATTTTCTGGGATACCATCAGATCAAAATCTTGGACAATTATCAGCAGACCCCTTTTCTCTCACAGCAGAGAAAGTGCATTAGAAGCCGCTTCTGCCGTTTATGAGCTGTCAGGAAATTACAAACCTCTCCCCATTAGTTACATGCTCACTGGTTAAAGCACATTGCCACTTAACCTCACTTGAACAGACATCACAGAGCAGAGATCTTCTTAAAGAGACAGAAGACCATTAACACTTTCACAGTACAACACACACACGTGCTGAAAATCACACCTCCCTAAAACGGAGTGAAATAATCATCACTCTAATTTGCAGTGGTTTTAATGACATTTAAGGAATTCTCAAGTATTCAACCATATTCTCTATAGCTTCTCTTCCTTTTCAGCATGGCCTGGTACCAGCCATCTTATCAAATTACTTGTATAGCTCTTCAAAAAGGAGCCGTGAACCCCCAGCAAAATGTCTTTAGAAATAAAAAAAAAATTCCCAGTTTACTCCATCCCATTCACCATTGTCAAGGTTCCTTCCCCACTCTGAACTCTAGGGTACGGATGTGGGGACCCGCATGAAAGACCCCCTAAGCTTATTCTTACCAGCTTAGGTTAAAAACTTCCCCAAGGTACAAACTTTGCCTTGTCCTTAAACAGTATGCTGCTATCACCAAGCGTTTTAAACAAAACAGGGAAAGAGACCACTTGGAGACGTCTTCCCCCAAAATATCCCCCCAAGCCCTACACCCCCTTTCCTGGGGAAGGCTTGAAAATAATCCTCACCAATTTGAACAGGTGAACACAGACCCAAACCCTTGGATCTTAAGAACAATGAAAAATCAATCAGGTTCTTAAAAGAAGAATTTTAATTAAAGAAAAGGTAAAAGAATCACTTCTGTAAAATCAGGATGGAAAATACTTTACAGGGTAATCAGATTCAAAACACAGAGGATCCCCCTCTGGGCAAAACCTTAAAGTTACAGAAAACAGGAATAAACCTCCCTCTTAACACAGGGAAAATTCACGTAAAACAAAAGATAAACTAATCCACCTTGCCTGGCTTACCCATACTGGTTGCAATATTGGAGACTTAGATGAGGATGGGTTGGAGAAGATGGATTTCTGTCTGGCCTCTCTCAGTTCCAAGAGAGAGCCAACACATAAACAAAGAGCACAATCCAAAGCCTCCCCCCAAAGATTTGAAAGTATCTTGTTCCCTTATTGGTCCTTTGGGTCAGGTGCCAGGTAGGTTAGCTGAGCTTCTTAACCCTTTACAGGTAACAGGATATTGCCTCTGGCCAGGAGGGATTTTATAGCACTGTATACAGAAAGGTGGTTATCCTTCCCTTTATATTTATGACAATCACCATTTAGCAGAGAAGGCAGACTTCCTTTTTCCCCCCTTATGAACTCACTTGAACATCCTGGGTGTGAAATTTTGACTTAAGTGCTATTGTTTTCATATTCTGGGGGC
Source organism: Chelonia mydas (assembly GCF_015237465.2). NCBI lineage: Eukaryota > Metazoa > Chordata > Testudines > Cheloniidae > Chelonia > Chelonia mydas. Next base: position 181,613,206 of record NC_057849.1, read on the forward strand.
TTAAGGGAGTGAGGGAGGAAGAAAGAATTAAAAATTATTAGGGCTGTCAACCGATTAAAAAATTAATCGCAATTAATTGCGCAATTAAAAAAATTAATTGTGATTAATCACACTGTTAAACAGTAATAGAATATCATTTATTTAAATATTTATGGATGTTTTCTACATTTTCAAATATATTTATTTCAATTACAACACAGAATACAAAGTGTACAGTGCTCACTTTATATTGATTTTTATTACAAGTATTTGCACTATAAAAAAAAGAAATAGTATATTTCAATTCACCTAATACAAGTACTGTAGTGCAATCTCTTTATCATGAAAGTTGAACTTACAAACATAGAATTATGTACAAAAAAAACTACATTCAAAAATAAAACAATGTGAAATTTTAGACCCTGCAAGTCCAGCCAATTGCTCAGACAAATAAGCTTGGTTACATTTGAAGGAGATAATGCTGCCCACTTCTTGTTTACAGTGTCACCTGAAAGTGAGAACAGATGTTCACATGGCACTGTTGTAGCTGGCGTTGCAAGATATTTACATGCCAGATGCGCTAAAGATTCATATGTCCCTTCATATTTCAACCACCATTCCAGTGAACATGCGTCCATGCTGATGACAAGTTCAGCTCAATAACAATCCAAAGCAGTGCGGAGCAACGCATGTTCATTTTCATCTTCTGAGTCAAATGCCACCAGCAGAAGGTTAATTTTCTTTTTTGGTGGTTGAGGTTCTGTAGTTTCTGCATTGGAATGTTGCTCTTTTAAGACTCCTGAAAGCATGCTCCATGCCCTGTCCCTCTCAGATTTTGGAAGGCACTTCAGATTCTTAAACCTTGGGTTGGTTAGAAATCTCACATTGATTCCTTCTTTGTGTTTTGTGAAATCTAGTGAAAGTGTTCTTAAAATGAACAACATGTGCTGGGTCATCATCCGAGACTGCTCTAATATGAAATATATGGCAGAATGCGGGTAAAAGAGCAGGGGAATACAATTCTCCCCCAAGGAGTTCAGTCACAAATTTAATTAATGCATTATTTTTTTAACAAGTGTCATCAGCATGGAAGCATATCCTCTGGAATTGTGGCCAAAGCATGAAGGGGCATACGATTCTTTAGCATATCTGGCACGTAAATACCTTGCACTGCCAGCTACAAAAGTGCCATGCAAATGCCTGTTTTCATTTTCTGGTGACATTGTAAATAAAAAGAGAGCAGCATTATCTCCTGTAAATGTAACCAAACTTGTTTGTCTTAGCGATTGGCTGAACAAGAAGTAGGACTGAGTGGGCTTTTAGGCTCTGAAGTTTTACATTGTTTTGTTTTCGCGTGCAGTTATGTAACAAAAAAAAATCTACATTTTTAAGTTGTACTTTCACGACAAAGAGATTGCACTACAGTACTTGTATGAGGTGAATTGAAAAATACTATTTCTTTTGTTTATCATGTTTACAGTGCAAATATTTGTAATAAAAATAATATACACTTTGATTTAAATTACAACACAGAATACAATATATATGAAAATGTAGAAAAACATCAAAATATTTAATAAATTTCAATTGGTATTCTATTATTTAACAGTGTGATTAAAACTGCGATTAATCACAATTAATTTTTTTGAGTTAATCGCGTGAGTTAACTGCAATGAATCAACAACCCTAAAAATTATATGTACCAAATATAGGGCACCCACTTGCATCAGCCTAATGTTGAGGGCTACTAGGCCTCCAATCCCTAATACAGAACATATGCTTCCCTTCTTGCTAGGAAAATATAGATGTATTTTTAAAAGATTCTATCACCTACTACAGAAAAAAGACAAGAGTTTAAATGACTTAGAAAAACCTATGAACCTAAAACCTAGTTAGAGAAGTTTGTGAAATCTTGAACTCTGAGTTCACTCATCCCTACTGATTAGCAACACCCTCTGCTAGAAGCAAGGATGAGCACATCTCAAGAAGTTCTGAGGTTTGGTATGGAAAAGTATCCAAAAGTGGGGAATTTCCCTCCTGCCACCAGGTTCAATAAGCCATACACAAGAACAAAACCAGGCTGGGAATCTTGGCTTTCGTAAGTTTTCAGGTACTAACAATTTTCAGCTGAGCTAGAAACATGACAAGAACAGCTCCGCTCTCAGTATATTTCAGCTCTTCCGCTCTTGATTAGAACCAGGAAGAACAGAGAGGGGTGAAAATGACAAATATGTATCAAACCCCAGAGAAGTTTCCATGATGCAAAGGTTTGAGGTAGTTCTTACATTACCCAAACCACCTCGCATATCACTAACTAACTGATTCTAATGGTCCCAACTCAGTAATGATGCACTGTTTGGCAAGGGCCCCCATGGTCTTTTTGTGTTAGAGTTTTATTTACTGTAAACGCTAAGTAGCAGAGTAATTCCAATCTCATCTTCTTCATTAAGAACCGACTCAGTGCAGTTTAAACTGTCTGATAGCCCAGGTAACATTTTACAAATATCTGATTAATTTTAGCTAGAGCATGAACAAAGGGTGCAAACGCTGTTGCTCTTTCAAAAGCTTTTTAAAAGATGGTGGTTAATGTGTGTGTGTGTGTGTGTGTGTGTGCGGGGGGGGGGGGGGGGAATCAGTGAAGCCATGGCACAGTTTCAGTAATTCATAAAGGCAAATCAAGACCATAGACTGTATTAGCAGAGGGTAGGTCAGCCTTCCATACTCATTCAGAGCCTGAGAAATAAAATCCTCTACTCTGCAAGGCAGTTTGCAAGAGCAAACTAAATGTAAATGACTTTAATGCTGGTGAAGGCTGCCAGATTGATAGCCCTTGAAACAGACATCCTCTGCCAAAAGTGCGAAGTCTCAAGCAGCAGTCCAAGATTCTCCCACATTGCTCTTCCTATCCACCCTTCATTGTGCCTCAGTATTGCCCTAAGCAGGCTACTTCTAATGTTGAGAAAGGGATTTACTGTCTAGGGCCCATTAAATCCTGGGCCTCTGCTGAGGGTACTCACCGAGGTAATCAACTGTGACTACGATGTTGTCATGTGGATACACATCCGATAGAAACCGAACTGAAGCACCTCACTCTTTCCAGACCAGCCATTCTACAGACATCAGAAGGTTAAAAACCTTTAAGCTGCTAGAGACCCAGGCTAGATTCAAGCTGGCAACTTTGCAGTGTATGGCTTTGTATCCTATTACTGCTCCCCTGAACCATCCACTTTCCCACATAGCTATTGGATTTTTGAGCGAAGTAGGACGATGTCAGGAGTAGCATGTGAAATTTAAACATGCCCAGCTTATTTTATATAGGGCTACAAAAAATAAAATATTCAATCAACCAATTCTAATCTTCAACTAAAAGAAATGAACAGCAAAATTCTATTCCCCCACTCCCTTGAAGTAATGAATGCTTGTTTTAAGGCAAATAAAATCTCTTTAGATTCATCAGTAACTGTAATTATTCAGTCATAGTAAAGGGTGGGATGAGTGCATTTTGTGCCCAAGATGTATGTTTTCATGACAGTTTTGCGAGGCAAGGCTAAATTAGACAGGAAATGACCTGCAATATAAGATCATCTAGTCTTTCTCCTTGCCATTGTAGGATTGCTCCAGAGAATATATTCTCCAGTGTGTTCATGTATTCCATGATTTTTCTGCTCTGCAGAATCTTTCCATTCAGAAAAAATATTAAGGTTCCAGTACTTCTGTATAGCGTGCTGCATCAGAGATGTAAAATGGCACCTATTTATCACAAAACTAGAGGTAGCTTCAAAGCCTAACTTTATTTAAATCCAGTCACTTTTAAATTACTTTGCTCAAAAAAGACAGTATAATCATTAGAACTGGTTGGAACCTTTGTTGCCAAAATGAAATTTTGGCAAAATGTTCTGTTTTATCTAAGCCAAACTGTTTCATGAAGACATATTGGGTTCCATGAAATGTTCACCAGGAAGGTTTTTTGAGGGGAAGGGCAGGAAGAGAGACATGCTATTTGAATAGCTGAGTGATTAGGGTACAGGCCAGGGAGGTGGAAGACCCAGGTATAGGCCTCAATGGAACACCAATTTTGAAACTCAAAAGTTGCCGTCTAATTGACTTGTCATCCTCCAGCCAGCTCTAGTAATTATAAAGTGACTAACACACAGTTAAAAGCTACACATATTCGTCCCACACTGTTGTGTGTGTGCCCATATGAGATGATGGAGTCTGAGTCTGGAACTTCTCAATGCTGAATAATGGAGGTTATTTTGCTTGCACTGCCATGAAGACAACGTACCCTCCACTGTTTTTATCCCGGAAAGGAGGAGAGTATATTTTAAACAAGACCAACTGTTGTGAGTGAAAAACAGCATAACTACTTGGATATAAAAATAACCTTAAGATTGAATCCATTCAGATGATGCAGATCGCAACTACCATGACAGATATCGAGCTGGGTTGTAAAGTTATACATTTATGTGATCATAGCACTGAGATTCCACCTAGTGTCTTAAAAAGGCAATTCAGGTATCTAGATGTGTAGGCTAACCAAGACCATGACAAGCTCAAACCTCGTTGAAAGCTAAAAAGTGGTACTGAAGCTATAAAACTGCTACTCCCCAGTGTAACCACTGGCTCATTGGGATTTTTTTTTAATAAAGAATCCCATTGATTAAACAGCTCACTGGTTATTTTTACTTCTTGATTTGTGTGTGTCTGCCCTTTTGGTCCGTGTGCCTCCGCTCTGGGGAGAGCTAGCACCTGCATCTAGAGTCTGGAGACTATAATCAGCCTGTATGGCCTCCTCATCACCTCCCCTGTTGTAACTGCAAACAACAGAGGGCTTGTTCCGATGATCACCATGCTGCATGTGGTGTCAGACACAAGCCTGTCAAAACCACAGTGACACTAGCTAATGGAGTGCAGGAACTCTCCTCCCACACATTTCTAGTAGCAGCTCAACACAGTAGGTGCACTGCTGCGTATTACCTCAAAACCAAAGCCAAATACCAATTCATCTAAGATGGTCAAAGATAAGACAGGAAATTAGTGCTGAAGGGGCTGCAAATAGGTCGCCTCATCACCTTCACAACCATGTAGACTTTCCAGTGCGTCCACAGTGCTGAGAGAATCCAGGTCAAGTTACTTCTTGTGGCAGAACTTGGATGCACCCAATAGGAATTCTACCCCCAAAAAAGACACATGGTACATTTCATTTGCACATTAGGACCTAGCATGCTCTTCTGGCTCACAGCTATTTCTACATCAACAGTGCATGAAGGAAACACGAACACGGAATTGAGAACAAGCAGCCAACTTTGGCCTCAGTTTTGCCCTTGGATGCATCGATGTCTTCTCTGTATGGGCTGCAAACCAGAACTATGGGAAGCTACACTCATGCCTAAGGCACCACCATCTAACCCAGCTACACCAATTTCAGTTCTGTGGGTGCTGGGTAAAAGGAGGCTCCTCACTGGAATTCATTCTGTTCTGTCATTGGACTCTGCAGCTCAGCAAGGAGCTTTAAGCAAAGTCTTTTCCACCAGGTCTGAGGCCCTAACGTTTCATTACCCCACACATCCAAAACTTAAGGGAATTTTAACGAAAATGACCAAAATGTTCACACTGGCATGGTAGGTATCAACCATACAAATAAGGTTGGATTCATTATCTCTTCCTCCACTTCACCAGTACATGGCATCAGATAGCTCCTTTCCCTATGATCTTCAGACCACATACCATACCAGTGACAGAGGGGAGGAAAGCAGGTATTCAGGAGAAAAGAATTCCAAAGGCAGCAGCCCTCAGTGAAAAACATCCTGTGTTCTGCTCCCAACCCAACATATCAGAGTACCCGAGCAGTTCTGATACAATCGTAGTCCTGCATGCAGACTGAAATTTCCTCTCTCTCTCTCTCTCTCTCACACACACACACACACACACACACACAGAGTAACAATGACAGATTGTCAGGAGACTTAAGGACCCCAAATGTCTGGTTCAATGATGGAACACTGACTAGACAAAGTATGAGTTTTATATTTTATTGATAGATCTAGATAAGTAACTAAGCCAACACCCCACACCAAAATAAAGCTATCCCGATGTATTATAGAAACATTACAAATATCTCAAAAAGATAAGATTAAAATCCCCAACCTAATAAATTCATATCCCAACAAACAATCCTTAGCCAATAACCTAAAAAAGGTGCTGCTGGGGGTCTACAGTCCTCAAATAAAAGGGACATTATAAAAGCCAATTCAATATTTATGCACTTTGTTCAAAGAAGAACAAATAGTGGAGAAAACAACTCCCAGTTTAATTCACTAAGACATAAAACTACAAACCCAAAAGAATGGCTTTGCCAGTCTTTATTTAATACCAATGTTTTTGCTCCCCTCCCCCAAAGGAATGGTCATAGAAAATGTTTCAATATCATTTATAATGAAAATTTTGAGGATAAGCCCAATTTGTTATATCTGGGTAACCAAAAAATTAGGTGGAAACAACATTTCTCAAGGTTAGATATGTAGCTTCTTTTAACTCAAACATGAACACCTGTGGGACTTTTCAGAGTAAATCGTTATTTGACTCCTAGCTACTCTCAGCGTGGTTATGTGCCACTGCTCTGTAGGCTTTATCAGAGCTCATTTACGCTCTTACACCCACACTCACTCATTCATACACACACCACTAAAAATGCACATTCATACCTGCATGCAGTGTAATTATAGCCATGTTGGTCCCACGATACTACAGAGACAAGGTGGGTGAGGTAATATCTTTTATGGGATCAACTTCTGTTGGTAAGAGAGACAAGTTACCTCACCCACCTTGTCTCTCTATTAATATCTGGTCAGCATGGGTGATGTGTGATTCCTCCATTGGGGAAGCTGCGCACACCTGGACTGTGGTCCTGCCCCAAGGCTTGACCCCACTCAGCCTCCTCCCCCGGAAGCCTTGCCCATGCTCATCCACCTCCCCAAGACACCCCCTCAACCCTTCCCGCTCTGTTAGGTTAAAAACTTCCCCAAGGCACACATCTCTATTTGTCCTTGGACTGAGGTATGCTGCCACCACCAAGTGGTTTAGACAAAGAATCAAGGAAAGGACCACTTGGAGTTCCTATTCCCACAAAATATCCCCCCCAAGCCTACACCCCCTTTCCTGGGGAGGCTTGAAAAATAAACAAGGTGAGCACAAACCAGACCCTTGGGTTTGTAGGACGCTAAAAACCCAATCAGATTCTTAAAAAACAGAACTTTATTATAAAGAAAAAAGAAGTAAAAGAAGCACCTCTGTAAAATCAGGATGGAAGGTAATTTTACAGGACAATCAGATTCAAAACACAGAGGATTTCCCTCTAGGCCAAACTTTAAAGTTACAAAAAGAAAACCACCTTCCTCTCAGCACAGAGAAAAATCACAAGCCAAAACAAAAATAAGCTAAAGCATTCCCTTGCTAGTACTTACTAATTCTAATGGAGTTGGTTTGCTTGCTTCCTTGATCTGTGTCTGGCAACCACTCAGAACAGACAGACCAAAACCTTCCCCTCCGCCCCCGATTTGAAAGTATCTTGTCCCCCTATTGGTCCTTTTGGTCAGGTGCCAGCCAGGTTACCTGAGCTTCTTAACCCTTTACAGGTAAAAGGATTTTGTGCCTCTGGCCAGGAGGGATTTTAATAGTACTGTATACAGGAAGGTTGTTACCCTTCCCTTTATATTTATGACAGAGCTTTACCATGCAAACACTCCACATAACTTTATACCATGGGCTACAGATGTTATAAGTGAGATCAATACATTTAGCATCCTACAAGTATTTCATCATCTAAACACTAAACACATTCTTATAAACTCACCATCTATTTTAACAATGCTAACGCACAGGTGAACCAGACTGGCTTCTAGCTATGCATTTGTCTGTGTTCAGTGAGGCCTAGGGCCCTTGGCATGAGCTGGCACCTGGTCTGCCAACCTCACACACATCTCCTACTTGACAAAATAAAAATTCAAATAAAAACTTAATGGCAACACAAGCTCTTCATCCTGACAGCACCTGTCAAATCTTTCTGGAACACTGCTTGCCTGTAGATGGTGGATTTTCTCAGCTTCTGTTGGTGTTTAGTTAACTAGCCGGTCGCTTGGATGCTGTCAGACTTACCTGTGATAAATCTTAGTTGCTGGCTATTATTGGGTTCCATCAACCCATCACTGGCCAGATGCCAGGGAAGGAAGAATAGACCTTGCTTATGTGATAGCCAAGCTCTTGGGAAACACACCAAGGATTGAACAGGGGACTGCCAGAGATAAATGCATGGGCTGCTACAGTTCGAGCTAAAGAGCCATGGCTTGGTAGCTGAGGGCTGTAACAACTCATCTCCTCCGTGTATTCGGCACAAAGGTGGGCCGGTAACACACACTCAGCAGTGGGTTACACTGAAATCACATGGCTTCTGACGTTGGGATGGGGTGGGCAGGGACATGGACTTCAAGTCACCTTTCACCACCACTTCTACAGGGACATGCCCACACCTCCTCCTCTGACCTACCTGGCTGAATCAGAATAAGGCATTTCCCAGGAGCTGTTAGGCCTTTCACCCAATGTGGATTTATTACATCATCTTTCACAATAATCAAGTCCCAATTTGAGAGATGTCTTGTTGAAATCTAGAAAAAATCCAGTAGACTCAGCAAGTTTCTAACTGAACATTGCAGAAAGTAAATTGTCTATTTATCAGTCCCAAAATATCAGATTGATTCGGTCAGTTTGATGATGTTGGTCAGAAGATCTTCTGATCTTGAACTGCTGAAAGGTTGAACAAAATTGCTGGCCATCTTTTAGAAGTTGTAATTTTAAAAAATCCAATTCAAAACAAAACAAAAAAATTTAAAATAAAACTTAAGTCTGAATTGTAAGTCTTAATTGCAAACACGCCCATTCATATGCATCTACTGCTGCATGTTATTTCTTTTACTCTCAGGACAAGCGAATTAGAAAAAGTCTTTTTTTTTCAATGTAATTCATAGATTCATAGATATTTAGGTCAGAAGGGACCATTATGATCATCTAGTCTGACCTCCTGCACAACGCAGGCCACAGAATTTCACCCACCACTCCTACAAAAAAAACCCTCACACCTATATCTATGCTACTGAAGTCCTCAAATCGTAGTTTAAAGACTTCAAGGAGCAGAGAATCCTCCAGGAAGTGACCCGTGCCCCACGCTACAGAGGAAGGCGAAAAACCTCCAGGGCCTCTTCCAATCTGCCCTGGAGGAAAATTCCTTCCCGAACCCAAATATGGCGATCAGCTAAACCCTGAGCATATGGGCAAGATTCATCAGCCAGATACTACAGAAAATTCTTTCCTGGATAACTCTGATCTCACCCCATCTAATAGCCCATCACAGGCCATTGGGCCTATTTATGAATATTTAATTACCAAAACCATGTTATCCCATCATACCATCTCCTCCATAAACTTATCGAGTTTAATCTTAAAGCCAGATAGATCTTTTGCCCCCACTGCTTCCCTTGGAAGGCTATTCCAAAACTTCACTCCTCTGATGGTTAAAAACCTTCATCTAATTTCTAGTCTAAATTTCCTAGTGGCCAGTTTATATCCATTTGTTCGTGTGTCCACATTGGTACTGATCTTAAATAATTCCTCTCCCTCTCTGGTATTTATCCCTCTGATATATTTATAGAGAGCAATCATATCTCCCCTCAACCTTCTTTTAGTTAGGCTAAACAAGCCAAGCTCCCTGAGTCTCCTTTCATAAGACAAGTTTTCCATTCCTCGGATCATCCTAGCAACCCTTCTCTGTACCTGTTCCAGTTTGAATTCATCCTTCTTAAACATGGGAGACCAAAACTGCACACAGTATTCCAGGTGAGGTCTCACCAGTGCCTTGTATAATGGTACTAAAACCTCCTTATCCCTACTGGAAATACCTTTCCTGATGCATCCCAAGACTGCATTAGCTTTTTCACAGCCATATCACATTGGCGGCTCATAGTCATCCTATGATCAACCAATACTCCAAGGTCCTTTTCCTCCTCCGTTACTTCTAATTGATGCATCCCTATCTTATAACTAAAATTCTTGTTAATAATCCCTAAATGCATGACCTTACACTTCTCACTATTAAATTTCATCCTATTACTATTACTCAAGTTTACAAGGTCATCCAGATCCTCCTGTAGGGTATCCCTGTCCTTCTCTAAATTGGCAATACCTCCCAGCTTTGTATCATCCGCAAACTTTATTAGCACACTCCCACTTTTTGTGCCAAGGTCAGTAATAAAAAGATTAAATAAGATTGGTCCCAAAACCGATCCTTGAGGAACTCCACTGGTAACCTCCCTCCAGCCTGACAGTTCACCTTTCAGTAGGACCCGTTGTAGTCTCCCCTTTAACCAATTCTTTATCCACCTTTCAATTTTCCTATTGATCCCCATCTTATCCAATTTAACTAATAATTCTCCATGTGGCACAGTATCAAATGCCTTCCTAAAATCCAGGTAAATTAGATCCACTGCATTTCCTTTGTCTAAAAAATCTGTTACTTTCTCAAAGAAGGAGATCAGGTTGGTTTGGCACGATCTACCTTTTGTAAAACCATGTTGTATTTTGTCCCATTTACCATTGACTTCAATGTCCTTAACTACCTTCTCCTTCAAAATTTTATCCAAGACCTTGCATACTACAGATGTCAAACTAACAGGCCTATAATTACCCGGATCACTTTTTTTCCCTTTCTTAAAAATAGGAACTATGTTAGCAATTCTCCAATCATACGGTACAACCCCTGAGTTTACACATTCCTTAAAAATTCTTGCTAATGGGCTTGCAATGTCATGTGCCAATTCCTTTAATATTCTTGGATGAAGATTATCTGGGCCCCCCGATTTAGTCCCATTAAGCTGTTCGAGTTTGGCTTCTACCTCAAATATGGTGATGTCTACCTCCATACCCTCATTCCCATTTGTCATTCTACCATTATCCCTAAGATCCTCTTTAGTCTTATTAAAGACTGAGGCAAAGTATTTGTTTAGATATTGGGCCATGCCTACATTATCCTTGACCTCCACTCCATCCTCAGTGTTTAGCGGTCCCACTTCTTCTTTCTTTGTTTTCTTCTTATTTATATGACTATAGAACCTTTTACTATTGGTTTTAATTCCCTTTGCAAGGTCCAACTCTACTTGACTTTTAGCCTGTCTCACTTTATCCCTACATGTTCTGACCTCAATAAGGTAGCTTTCCTTGCTGATCCCTCCCTTCTCCCACTCCCTATATGCTTTCTGCTTTTTCTTAATCACCTCTCTGAGATGCTTGCTCATCCAGCTTGGTCTACAACTCCTGCCTATGATTTTTTTCCCCTTACTTGGGATGCAGGCTTCCGATAGCTTCTGCAGCTTTGATTTAAAATAATCCCAGGCCTCCTCTACCCTTAGATCCATAAATTCTTCAGTCCAATCCACTTCCCTAACTAATTTCCTTAATTTTTGAAAGTCAGCCCTTTTGAAATCAAAAACCCTAGCTGCAGATTTATTTTTTATTAATCCTTCCATTCAGTTTGAACAGAATTAGCTCATGATCACTTGAGCCAAGATTATCCCCTACAACCATTTCTTCTATGAGGTCCTCACTACTCACCAAAACCAAATCTAAAATGGCATCCCCTCTAGTCGGTTCAGCAACTACTTGCTGAAGGAATCCATCAGCTATCGCATCTAGGAAAATCTGAGCCCTATTATTATTACTAGCACTCATCCTCCAATCTATATCTGGGAAGTTAAAGTCTCCCATGATCACACAGTTTCCATTAGTATTTACTTTATTAAAAACATTAAAAAGGGCTCTATCCATATCCAAATTAGATCCCGGCGGTCTATAGCACACCCCAAGCACTATCCCAGGAGAGGCTCTAATAGTTTTCTTCCCCAATTTAATTTTTGCCCAGACGGACTCAGTCATATCCATTTCATCGCTTCTTATTTCTTTACATTCTATCCCATCATTGATATACAATGCTACTCCACCACCTTTACTTCGGTCTTTCCTAAACAGCACATACCCTTCAATACCTGTAGCCCAGTCATGACTACTATTCCACCATGTTTCTGTTATCCCTATAATATCTGGTTTCTCTTCCTGCACCAGTAGCTCTAGTTCCTCCATTTTGTTACCTAGGCTCTTCGCATTAGTGTACAAACATCTTAATTTTTGCTGTTTGGCCTCACTCACATTCTGTTAGGCACGGTCATTTTACTACCAGTATAACCTATTAGACTTGTATCTACACTGCCCTTCCTCCTACCCACGGCTGTATCCACTCTTACTTCATTTTCTTTCCTCTCAATGCTAAATTCTGGCGTGGAGATTACCTGGACATCTCCCAACCATCTCCCCCTAATTCCTAGTTTAAAGCTCTCTTAATCAGTTGTGCCAGCCTCCACCCTAGAAGTCTATTTCCTTCCCTACTCAGATGAAGTCCATCCCGAGAGAACTGTCCTCTATCCATGAATGCCTCCCAGTGGCCATACATCCCAAAGCCCTCCTTATAGCACCACTACCTAAGCCATCTGTTGATAGTCATAATCTTGTCACACCTTTGTTGCCCTTCTCTAGGAACAGGCAGAATCCCACTAAAGATCACCTGAGCCTCAATTTCCTTAAGCGTCTTCCCCAGCCTAGCATAGTCTCCCTTAATACTTTCCAGCGAGAATCTAGCCGTATCATTTGTTCCCACATGAAGGATAATTAGGGAATTCTTTCCCGCTCCCTTTAGAATCCTTTTCAACCTCAGGTCTACATCCCGTATCTTAGCACCTGGAAGACAGCACACCCTCCTATTCTCCGGATCAGCTCTGGTTACAGGCCTATCTATTCTTCTCAGTAAAGAGTCCCCAATCACATAGACCTGTCTTTTCCTAGTGACGGTGCTATTCTCCAGTCTATCCCCTGTTCCCTCTGGCTGCAAGTTCTTTCCATTCCTATTCTCCCTTGTAATCCTCTTTAACCCATCCTGTATCCTCCTGGGGCTCATATTTGGTGTAATCTCCATTAACTCTTCCCCTTTTCCTATAGGACTAGCTGTTCTTCTCTTGTTCCTTGCCCTTCCACCTTCAGTGACTACCTGCTGAGCTCCTTCTTCATTTTCCAACTCTGCATACCTATTCTTAAGCTCTATTTCTCCTTCACTAGCCCGTCTTTTCCTCTGCCTGGTTCTTTTAGTCACATGCTTCCACTGACCACTTTCCTCACCCAGTCTCCCCTCAGAATTCCCCAGTCCTGCTTCCATCTGCAAGTCTGAGCTTTTCCCTTCAGATACCTCAGGTCTTTGCTCCATAATCTGCTCAAACCCCTTCCCAAACTCTACCAGACTTTCCACCTGCATCTCCAAACGTCGGATCTTTTCCTCCATCAGCTCTATCAGACGGCATTTCATACAGACAAAACTCTTACCAAGTGCCCCCTCCAGGATCATGTACCTACCACAGCTTCCACATCCAGTCATCTTCATTGTGTCTTCCGCTACATGGGTCACTCCCACTGCTGCCTCTGTATCTGCCATAGCCTTCCCACCTAAATCCTGTTAATCTGGGAAACACAAACCACACCAAAACACCACCACCCACAGCAAACAACAAGCACCACAAGACAAACTCCCCTTACAAACTCAGACTCCCCTGTTTACAGCTCTGTTTGCTAGCTCCTGTGCAGCTGTCTGTGCCGCTGCCTGACTGGCTGGCTACCTTTATAGGACCCCTAGTCAGAGAAGCCCCGCCCCCTAATCAGGTCTCAGCTTCTCTCCCAGCACAAAGCCCCTACAAGCCTCTCCACATACAAATACTACCAATACAAAACCAAAGACAAATACCTTCTCCTCCAACAGAACTCCCACTCAAACTCCCTTGTTTACAGCTCTGTTTGCTAGCTCCTGTGCCGCTGCAGCTGTCTGTATTTCCCCTTATTTTCCACTGACCTGAGCAGAAATCAAAATAGCTGTTCAAATGACACTATTATAAAAGGAGAAAAAGACATTTCTTTAGTTTACTACAAATCTGCATTTTTAAATCCTCAGAGGACCCCATCCATTAAACAGTCATCACAGTATAGAGACCAGGAAAAAAAATGATCAGAAGATGTACACAAGAAAAATAAGCGGAAACAATGTTTTTCATAGAGTCTTAGATTCCCAGGCCAGAAGGGACCACTGACTGCATAGCACGGGCCATAGAACTTTCCCAAAATAAGTCTTGTCTGTACTAGAGCATATCTTTTAGAAAAACATTCAGTCTTGATATTTAAATTGCCAGCAGTGGAGACTCTACCATGACCCTCTGGTAAACTGGAACAATTATTAATTAATTACCTTCTCTGTTAAAAATGTACAGCTTATTTCCAGTCTGAATTTGTCTAGTTCAACTTTCAACCACTGGATCTTGTTACACCTCTGCATGCTAGATTAAAAAAAACCTGTTATCAAATATTTGTTCCCCATGTAGGTATTTATAATCTGTTGTCAGTCACTCCTACATCTTCTCTTTGTTAATCTAAATAGATTGAGCTCTTTGAGTCTATCACGAAAAGGCATGTTTTCTAATCCTTTAATCATTCTCATGGTCTTCTATGAACCCTCTCCAATTTATCAACATCCTTCTTGAATTGTGAACAACAGAACTGGACACTGTATTCCAGTAGCAGTCACACCATTGCCAAATACAAGAGGTACTATAACTTCTGTACTCCCTACTCACTATTCCTATGTTGTATATAGTGACACTGCAGGTTTTCTCAGGAGCCAGCAATAAAGTAACCCTCAGTCCTGGTGCTGAAGAATGGATATCTCACAGGGGAGCAGAATGGGCTTGTGGTTAGTGTAGTAGTTCTCAGCCATTTGCACACCACAATCCCCCACCCATTTAGCAGTATGGTAAATGACAGGTTTTTTGTGACCCCCTTGACACCTGTTCCCAACCTCTCCCATTGAGGACCAGTAGGTTAGAGCACAGGGCAAGGATTGACAAAACTTGGGTTCCATTCCCAGATTCTCCTCTTTCTTTCTGTGACCTTGGCCAAGTCTTTTAACCCTTCCATGCCTCAATTTCATTTGGAAGATAGGGACATAATAGTTACTATATGTAATTTGGATGGAGGTTTTATAGAGGCTCTAAATGTTCTTTTACTTAGTGGCTGGAGGATTGGCTAACTTTACACTTATTAAAACCTGGGATTGCCCCTACACTCTGTAGCTAAACAAAGTTTTTTCTCTTAACACATCATGCAAATATGATCCTGTAACCTAAGATCAATAAGGCACCACAACGTGCACCTTCAATCCCTGTAAAACATTTATGTGTGATACAAAGCTGGAATAAGGTCTAATAAATAGGCAATTGTTCAGGTGGCACAGATAAGCTTCCAGGAATTTGCTGAGCCCACATCTGCCAGCACCACCTGTTAGGATCAAATAAGAGCAGAGAAAACACAGGGTTGCTTTAAAGCTGTTACTCCCTAAATGTTAGCAGATGTGAATGCACAAAGAGGCAAATGCAGCTGAGATGGGAAGGAACACGATAGATGGAGTGCACCAGGCCCTAAACCACCCCACCCAGGATTTAGGAAAAGGTGAATTAACCAAGGGGAGAATAACCCCATAAATTAGTCATTGTTAACGTGAGCTCATAATTTGTCATGGAATATTTGAATCATTCTATTAAACTGTCCTGTGTCAGTATTGATGAGTCATGCAATATTTGGTGTTTCCCTTAGAGCTCCTGGAATCAGGTGATGACATGAAAATATCAACTTTTTTTTTTTTTTTTTTTTTTTTTTTTTAAGTAAACGTCTAGCCCCCACAATGGCAGAGATATGCTTGAAAACAAACATGCTTATCATAGGGTGTGCAGGTGGAGAGGCTGAGGTCAACAAATTATCAGCAACACTTCAGTCCCCAAATATGCGCTTCTCCCTGCTGGCTGAATGTGGCACTGCAAACACTCCCTGCCTCCATTTTTTTTTAAATTTTATTCTTTTATTACAGAACTCTTCTAAAACATTTTACAGCGTACTGATAAACTTAGTACATCTATAAATACTCAAGTATAAATTGACCTATGGAACGAAGGTTTTCTGTCTCCCCCGGGATTCACGTGGCTCAGCCCTACAGCTGGGTCACACTCAGAGTTCAATTCCCTTCTGGAATAACAAAAGTCCAAACAAACAAAACATTCTTTCACCCGCCTCGGGCCTCTCTCAGGTCGTCCTCTGGGCTCAGTTCCCAGTCCTCTTCTGGGCTATCTTTTAATCTCTCCGGGATAGAGCCCTGACTCCCAAACTCTTTCCTCTAAGTACCCTTACAGTCTCAGCTCCTTTGGGATATCTTTGAGTCTTCCCTGCTCTGGGGCAGGGTGCTAATTCCAGGGTGTGTTCCCAGACCCCACTTCAGGGCCTTCCATAGGAGTCCAACTTGCTCACTGCAGTTCCTCCTCCAAAATCAGTTCTCCCAGCCCCTCTTATGGGTGCATCTACACAGCAAGTGGCCATGAGTCTCAGAGCCTGGGACGACAGATTCAGGTTCGTGCTATGGTGCTAAAAACAGCAGTGCAGACATTGTGGCTTGGCCCGTGAAGCCCACACCCCTCCCTAGGCTACAGAGCCCAAGTTCTAACTGAGCCCCAATGTCTGCATGGCTAATTTTAACATTGTAACGAGCCCAAGTCTGTAGACCGAAGTGCTGAGACTCCCTGCCACTCACTGTGTAGACATATAGGGCTGCCAGCCCTTCAGGATTGTCCTGGAGGCTCCAGGAAGTAAAGATTAATCTTTAATTAAAGATTATGTCATGTGATGAAACCTCCAGGAATGTGTCCAACCAAAATTGGCAACCCTAGACATACCCTATGAAGCCCAGGTGTTTCAGCCAATCACATGACCCCTATTAATTCAGCCCACCCCCCCATCCAGAGCCTGGATGACAGTCAAGCTCCAGCAGTTGTCTGGTGCAGGAACCAGCCCCGCAGCAGTGGCAAGGGGCAGCAGCACTGGCCACACAACTGCTCACTCAGGTTTGGCTCCTCTGCTATGAAGGAAGCAGGGTCAAATCTGAGTGAGTGGCCTTGTGACCTGATGCACAGAATCGGTGCGACACTCACGTTGACCCCCTTCTCCCTCCCCACCGCCCACAAATTGGGCCCTAGGCACATGCCTAGCTTGCCCATGCTTTAATGTGGCCCATACACTTGCAAATGCTGCCTCACCCTTCCCCAAAGCCCCTTGCCCTGGCCTCACTGCCCGATTACTCATGCACCCACACCCATTCTCCTGCCCAGCTGCAGGGCCAAACCCACCACACTCATACCTAAAGATCATTCCCATCCCCATTCCCAGTTACCAAATTTTCCTGCAACTCATCCACCAGAACAAGAGAATCCCAATCCCGCATCCTCAACTGGTAGACACTCCCCTAACACTACCTCCCTCGACCCCTCCGGAACCTACCCACACAGCCTACACCCCATATTCTGACCCCTCTGGAACTGCTATATAGATGCAAAATACTGTTCTCAAAACAATACATGACTCTTACAGCCTCATCTGTACCCACCAAGCTCATTGAACCAACTGGCCCTTAGTGAATATCAAATGAACCTACATTACATCAACAAAACCGCCTGACACATTACCCAAATATCATGCTGCTCCTGGAGGGGCACGTGACCCATGGAAAAGACTGGGACATGAGAGACTTGGGTTCTATTCCCAGCTCCGCAACTGACCTGCTGGGTGACCTCAGACATGTTGCTTTTCACCTCTCTGCCTCTGTTTTCCTGCCCACTCTTTGTCATTCATGTTGGTTTACATTGTAAGCTGTTTGGGGCAGAGACTCTGTCTCACTATGTATTAAGCCCCTAGCACAATGGGGCTTAATACAAATAATAATTTCTACCCTCAGCACGCCTTGCAAACTCACACAGAGTCCATGCCCAAGGTCCAGTAGGAAGATTTTCATATATGTATGTATATATATATATCCACATTCATCCTGCCTATACGCAAAGATCATATTAACGCAACATTCAGATTGAGATTTCCATGCCTTTCACTTCCACTACCCATACCCCTCTTGGGACTGTTTGTTCGTATTCTTTAGCCCATGACAGACATGGATATTGTGCCTCACTGATTCCATAGAAAATTTGCTCAGTTTACACAGGGAAATGTGTCCTTTAAATTTACTTTTCCTTGTAAACTGAGCTAATTTGCTATGGAAACAATCAGACGTTACACATGGAACCCCACAATGCCATTTTACCACACTGTAAGTAGGCCAGTTACTAATTTGGAGACTGCAACCAGCAGAGGTGCAACAGAAGCGTTATTTCCAATAGCTGAGTCCCTGTCTGTCACCAGAGCCTGCAGAGGCTCATTCCTAGTGGATGAGCCAGGTCTTGGATCTGCTCCCTGGGAACCCTTGTCTCTCTCAGGGGAAAGGTCTGACCAAGAGCAAAGATCAGGCTTATCTTGGATCTGCTCCCTGTGAAGGTCTGAGTTTGAGAGTATAATGATCAATGAAACACCGCAGCAGAATTCAAAGTTGCTGAGAAAGGAGAAATGATTTGCACCTCTACAGGCTGGTTATCAAGTAGGTGAACAGATGCAGTGAGACTCAGTTAAATAAATCATCTTTTAAATCAACCTTTGCTCAATCAAAGTCCAGCTGTACCTATAGGTACAGCCACAGGAGAGACTGCTGGAAAGAATTCCCTAGAGAACAGCTCCACACAGACACAGGTAAGAACTTCCCTTCTTTCTTCACTAACCCCTTTCCCCCCAAAACATCCCGTAGTTACTATCCTGGTTAACTCTGTAGGTTTTTTACTTCCATTCCCCATAAAGCTTTCATGCAGCAAAAGGAGAAGTAACATTGAGCCCAGTGCTAGCTTCCCCACTTCCCTCTGAGGTGCATGAGTTCACCATCTGCCTTCCCCTGCACCTGAATGTTTCTTAGGCCTTGTCTACACTGGGATTTGCCTCTGTTTCAGGCTCTGGTGTAAACTCCTAGAGTTCATAGGACAAACCGCTATGAGCTGCAATTTTCACCAATGCAGCCTGCTCTGGTTTCCAGCGGGGTAAGCTCCATGAGTACAAATGGTAGCTTTGCCTGTCTACACTGAAGATTTGCCATAGTACAACTGCATGGTGGCTAGAAACAGGGTAAATCTTGAATTTTCAAAGGGAAGGCAGATAAATCATGTGCTGTGGGCGCCTCTTCTCTACCTACAGGGGAGCTATATTTGGGATGGCCTGAAGAACCTCTGCCAGGAGAAATTTTCCAAATTGGGTCTAGCGATAAAAGTATGTGTGGATACTAGGAAAGGATGCACCTGCTACAATAGAATTTACTTCAGTCTTAATTTCCCTTTTGTGGATATGTTCCGAGCTAAGTTTGAGGTACTGCAGTATATTAAATCCTTCCAGCTGTCTGATCAATGGGCAGGGTCCCAAGACACCAAAAGCTTCCAGTATCTTCCTTCAGCTTCCATAACACATCTGTGCCCCTCTGACCGTCAATACGCTAGCTGGCCTGACCCACCTATGCCTCTTCACTAAAGCGACAACTATATTTTTTTAAAGAAGGGGGGGGGGGTTGTTTTAGGGCTTGTTTACACATGAAAATTAATCTAGAATAAAGTCTGGTGTGAATTTAAAGCAGATTAACTATTCCTGATTAACTCTGTGTGGGCACTCTCATTCAAGAATAAGAGTATCTTATTCTGAATTAGTTAAATAGCTCAGAATAAGGTACTCTTATTCCAGAATGAGAGGGTCCACACAAGGAGTTAACTAGAAATAGCTATTCCAGAATATAACTGGATTGACAAGAGTGGTGTGTGCATAATGGTCAAGCACCCAAAAGAAGAGTTCCATCCCACCTCGTAGTACAAAAAAAGGTCACTTCGCTCAAAGCTACCTGTTTCTTTCTTAATCTTGCCCTCTTCTAAGAATTCCATTTTAGCCACACCTCAATTTTCTTTACCACTGGCACTCCTGTCAGCTTAATCAGCAGTATGGTTTCTCTCCCGTGAGGCCCTAGTTCTGGAAGAGACCATGACCACAGTTTTCCCATCTTATTTTCCACAGCAGAAAAGTTCTCTCTGGCATTCTGCCTTCAGTCAGTCTCCTCGTTAGCAAGAGGCAGACACCATATTCATCTAAGATGGAGGACAAAAGCATTTTCTTCTTTCTTTATCTTTGTTAAAAACACTTTGGCTCAAATGACCTACTCAGTGCATATTTAAAGGGGACATACTTCTTTTCCTGGTCCTGTTTTTACACACACCCCTTTTCCATCCTGCTTGGCAGAAATGACCTCTGCTCTCCAGCCTCGAGAATGCAAAATGACCAAACAAGAGGGGGAGAGTTATGGATTCTACCTGCGCATTGAGAAAAACAAATTGGGTCACCTCATCCGGAACGTGGAGGAGGGCAGTCCAGCTGACAGGGCAGGCCTGAAGGATGGAGACAGAATTCTGAGGGTCAATGGGTTGTTTGTGGACAAGGAAGAGCATGCACAGGTAAGTCTGACTATTCTTTTGGTCCCAGCCATTTCTCAAAATCTCAGCCCCACTTTTGGCATTCAGTTCAGCAAACCGTCACCTGCCACTCCTCACAGTAACTCCTGCTGAGAAATCTGAGAGCTGAATAACTGAGCCCACAGGATCATTTGTACCTCACATATTGGCTTCACTGGAGCTTGAGCAGAGGGGAAAAGATCCTTGATGAAATACCAAGGGCAGTGGAAGCTGCAGAGCTAGCATGTGCTGTGCTCCAGAGGGGGAAATTTATATCAACCATCTGGATGCTTTTCTGCCATTACCACCTCCAAGCTCATTCTATCCATTGCAGGTAGTGGAGATGGTCAAAAGGAGTGGGAATTCTGTAACTGTCCTCATTCTGGATGAGGCATCCTATGAAAAGGCAGAGAAAGAAGGGGTGAACTTTGAAGAGTTGGGTCACAAGCAGACAACCCAGCAGCAAAAGGAGCAGCTGCCAGTGATGAATGGAGTGACAGCACCAGTTCCACAGCCTCGGCTCTGCTACCTGGTGAAGGAGAGAAACAGTTATAACTTCTCCTTGAAAACCACAACTGGTGAGAACAATGGGTGTAGGTGGTAGGCAGTTTCCCAAGGGCACATTTCCTCTGGTTAGGTGTGGGGATGGCAGTTGGTTCTTTGCCAGCCTGTCCAATTTTCTGTCAGCTGTTGAAGCAGACTTGCTGAAACCATTTGTACCAGGCCCTCCTCAGTTGCCAGAAGCACCCTACAAATGATTGCTCCAAGTCCCATGCACCTTTGAACTACTGTGGGAACCAGCCCTCAGGGCTCTGGAGCTTATCTGAAGACAACCATCTGAAAGGGGCTGAAGCAAAGGATGACAGTGTGCAAAAGGCAAAGAGCTTCTTCTGATCTAGATGTGTTCACATGGGAAGCATGAAATTGAACTAAGGAATTTTATTTTTCTTTTGAACCCTCTCCATACTTGCCCTTTCCAAAATGCTAGGCAAAAGAATGGGTAGGGTTCTGTAGACCTGTACTGTCTCTCTCTGTTTGGAAAGTGCCTAACTCATGGAGGGTGCTAACACACACACTGTGCACTAGACTAACCCACGGATGAAATTTGGAAGTCTTTTAAACACAAAAAACTCTGACATGTGGATAAGCCACATTAAATAATAAAATTGGGCCTTAATCAAGTCAAACTTTAGAGTCACTCCATTCTCAGTAGTACTAACGATCAACCAAGCCACCATAATTGGTGCCGTGGGCACTCTCAGCAGAGAGGCAAACAATAGTTTGGGATAGATGATGAAGGTCCCTCCCCTCTCTAGGTTATCCCTCCAGGGTCAGGATAAGGCACACAGGTGCGGCTGTGTAGAGAAAACTTGTGCTGTCATGGTACCTCTTCTGTGGATAAACAGAGTCCCTTGGCTCCAGGGCTGTCACTACAGCACCTTACATCAGCATGGCATTTGCTTGGCAATCAGTGCAGGCATGTTCCAGTGGCTTGCTCTGTATAGTAAATTCTCTCACCTGTTCTAGGTCAGAAGGGAATCTTCATAATAGGCTTGTCCCCGCAAGGAGTGGCTGCAAAAGCAGGAGTCCAACATAATGACCGCCTGATCGAAGTGAATGGGAAGAACGTGGAAAATGACAAACATAAGGAAGTGGTTGAAAAGGTATCTGCTAGCACGACTCTTCTTCTTCCTTTATTTAAGGCCAGTTCCTCTTCCTGAGGCTACTGGGCAGCAGTGTCAACACTGTTTGAATGCATTCACAGAGCAGGTGAAAAAGCTGAGGTCAATACCGTGCATTATCAGAAACACTTCAGTCCCAAAATATGCTGCTACTTTGGCCTTTTTTCTTGGATGGGTCAGAGTAGCTGGAGTGCAAGGCTGTCGAAAAGGTTGGCTGTTCTTGAAAGTCAGACTTCCACCAGACACCCTAAACTTGCTTTGGAAGAATACTGCCCTCAAGTCAGGCCCAAGTGGTGTAAGCACCACAACTGTACTGTTGCCATAAGCCTAATTAAATAAATGGCAGCATAGTTCTAGGAATTCTGAAAATCTTTCTGGTGCCCAGGAGGATGAAGTCAGCATGTCTGGGATGGAGTCCAGTACAATGGGGAATCTTTCTAATATTAGGATGGTAAGACTGGAAAGCACAGAAGTTTGTGCTCCATGATTTACCTGAAGGAGGGTTTGACATGAAGATCTGGATAGTTAGGGAAAGAGGAGGATTTCCACGAAATGGGATTCCCTCCTGCTAAGAAACGCAAAACTAATTTTAACAATGCAGTTTAAGGACTCGATCAGAGCCAAATAATGTAACCTAGCTGTCAGTAAAAGGGGCCCAGAGCAAACAAAGTGTGCAAGAAAGCCTGCATTTCTGATCATGAAATGTCCTTCTGCCACATCCTCCCAACAACTGGTATATTCCTGTTTGTGGTGATGGTGGTTTAAAGATCTTCTTGGTGTTAGGGAATATAATGAATGTAGTTTAAGAGATCAAACCAAACACTGATCCACTGAGGGTAGCATCAGAGGTAAGGATGGAAAGAAGAGAACGTGATTTTTCCATTAGTCTCTCTGGTAAAAATCACACATGCTGAGGCTTTAACCATTCAAACATAGTATGACTATGAAGCAGCTTGGGCTAGAAAAGCTTTCAGAGTACCACTATCCAAACTACAAATTCTACAGCTTTCCACTGCGGTTCTCAAACTCCCAGGGAAGGTTCTCAAACTCCCAGGGGAGATGCAAGCTGTGTGGGGTTTTTGTTGTTGTTGTTTTTGTTTTTATAGCACTCTGGCTGTCAGCCCTGGGTGGCTGGGGCTCGCACAGAAGGGCCATGCACTCCCGGGAGGCAGGGACAGCAGGAGCTCCGCCTCCCGGCCTTGGGCTCTCCTCTCCTTTCCCCCCTGTCCCTCCCCCCAGTCCCTTACTGGGAGACAGCACAGGCTAAGGTTCTCCTCCCCACTGTCCCAATCCCATACCTGGAGGTGGCTCTCAATCCTGGAGTAGCAGCGCAGAAATAAGGGTGGCCATGGGGCGCTAAGTCTGCTGTGAAAAGTGATATTGCTGAATCTCTCTTTTCACATTGACACCCTTACTTCTGTGCTGCTGCTGCTGGCACAGCGCTGCCTTCAGAGCTGGGCACCCAGCCAGCAGCCGCTGCTCTCCGCTCTGCCTTCAGGGCTAGGTGGCAGTTTTTGTACATGGTGGGAAGACACAAACTACTACAGACACAAAGAAGTGGGGGGGGGGGCGATCAAATAAGTTTGCGAAGCAATCCACTATAATGATCCAAACCACTATATTAACTATGAAAAACTGCAGTACTTGTGTTCTGTACTATTGTTGCAATACTTTTTATAAGGAGAGAAAACATGCAGGTTTTGAGTGAGGATGGAGAGAAGAATGGGAGTCGAGAAGCAGAGGTATGATGGGGATAGACAAAACACACAAAGTTAGGGTATGGAATGTAGGGGGATGGAAGTAGCTCCAGAGCAGTCAGAGCTGAATGTATTAGCAACTTGTGGTAGGTGTGGCTGAGTCTACAGTCATATAGGCAGCACATGGGTGCACATATTAGAGCACCACCCCACAACCTAGTCTGTATAGACCCTACATCCCATTCACCTAGAGCCCACCATTGTACATCAAAGAACCTGCCAACATAAAGCTCTCCACAGCCCCCACGCTCCACTCAAAGGCCTGTGTTTGAAATTGTGTGTGTGTGTCGTTGCAGGTGAAGAAGTCTGGGAACCATGTTGTGTTTCTGCTATCAGACAATGAAACTGACCAGTATTACAGCAACCACCAGATGATGCTGAAAAGAGAGACAGCCAGCCTGAAACTGCTTCCCCATAAACCCCGACACGTGGAGCTCAAGAAAGGAGACAACGGCTATGGGTTTTACCTGAGGGAGGAACAAAATGGTAACGGTGAGAACCCAGCCATCAGCCAGGCCCCTGCATGCTCTGTAGTGCGCTTTTATGGGGCCTGCAGGACTCCTACTCTCCAGTGCCTACTACTCATCTTGGAAAGATCATTTCCTGCCCTGCTGCCAACCCAGTCCCCCCCAAACACACCTCACCACAGCCAGGCACCCCCAATTTATAGCCTGTTTTATACAGGAGGCCGGACTAGATGATCACAAATGGTCCCTCCTGGCCTTGGAATCTATGAATCTCTATCAAACCTTCCCATCTGAGGTGGAACATCCCACTGTGCTGCTTGTGGCCCTCCTCACCCACTACAGTCCAGCTCCCATAATCTCCACTTGGGGCAGCCTCCAACCCCACATTTTTGAGGGTCAGCAACGTGTCCAGAGTAATGTTTGATGTTTTTTCACAATAGAATCCTGACTTATCTGAATCACTTGAAAGGGATCCTTAGTTGCTCTCTCACAACTGGATTCACCAAAACCATGAAGCACTCAATTTTAAGTAGGCTTAAACTCCCCCACCCCTTGCCTCAGAGTAAACCACAACTTCTATGTGTCTTGTTCAGGGGAAAAGGAACCTGTATTCAAATCACTTTTAAGGAGATCTAGATTCTGCACTAGGGTTACTGCAGAATGAGCTAAATCAGGAATCTTATTTCAACCTGAAATCAGAGAATGAGTTTCTACCATCTTAAATATCTTTTATCATCCAAACCAAACACATCCATGAACAACTGCTTTTCTCTATTTGAACTAGGCCTGTATTCTTTTTTTTATTTTTTTTGGAGATCAGGTCATTTAATTAAGGACATTGATTCTGGCAGCCCAGCAGCCAAGGCGGGACTAAAGGACAATGATATCCTGGTGGCTGTAAATGGGGAGTCAGTGGAGGCACTGGATCACGACACCGTGGTGGAGAAGATTAAGAGGTGTGGGGAAAAGACCACATTGCTGGTGGTGGATAAGCAGACAGACACCATGTATAAACTGGTAAGGTAATGCAGGCTGGGGTTGGGCTTGTACAGCACCTCACTAGCTAAGACAGGGGCAGCAATGAAATAATGGGTCCATTCTGAAAGAAGCACCATTTCAAAGGTTTTTTAATAGCCCTTATTCAAATACTCGCTATAGCAATCATCTGAGATGGGCTCATGTCTCAGTCTCCCTCAGAAGAGATTTCTGCAGTATGTCACTAAACTTCCCAATTTACTCTTGCCTTAGACCTTCCTATATACTACTGGAACAATACCATATTTGAGCAGGTCAGTGCAGAGACCAACATGCTAACCAATTGCAACTACCAGGCAGTTTCCTACATGAATCAGAGGAGAAATCCCTGCTCACATTGTGAGCATGTTGCAACTTTCTACCTCTATCACTGAAGAAGTTTTAATAAGCAAGTAGAAATTCACAGGTGGGACCTATACTGACTGTTGTAAAGATTTCAAACGCAACAAGATGTTAGACTAGGGCTGTCAAACGCTTTAAAAGATTAATCATGTGATTAAAAAGATTAACCGCATCA
This sequence comes from Chelonia mydas, assembly GCF_015237465.2. NCBI lineage: Eukaryota > Metazoa > Chordata > Testudines > Cheloniidae > Chelonia > Chelonia mydas. The sequence goes on from NC_057849.1 coordinate 181,639,222, forward strand.
TTAATCACACTGTTGAACAATAATAGAATACCATTTAAATATTTTTGGATGTTTTCTACATTTTCAAATATATTGATTTCAATTATAACACAGAATACAAAGTATACAGTGCTCACTTTATTTTTATTACAAATACTTGCACTGTAAAAAACAAGATATAGTATTTTTCAGTTCACTTAAGTACTGTAGTGCAATCTCTATCACGAATGATGAACTTACAAATGTAGAATTATGCACAAAAAAAAGACTCCATTCAAAAACAAAACAAATGTCAAAGTTTAGAGCCTACGAGTCCACTCAGCCCTATTTCCTGTTCACCCAGTTGTTCAGACAAACAAGTTTATTTACATTTGCAGGAGACAGTGCTGCCCACTTCTTGTTCACGTCACCTGAAAGGGAGGACAGGTGTTCTCATGGCACTTGTGTAGCTGGCTTCCCATGACATTTACATGCCTGATGCGCTAAAGATTCATATGTCCCTTCATGCTTCAACCACCATTCCAGAGGACATGCGTCCAGACTGATGACGGGTTCGGGTGCAGACCGACGCATGTTCATTTTCATCATCTGAGTCAGATGCCACCAGCAGAAGGTTGATTTTCTTTTTTGGTGGTTCGGATTCTGTAGTTTCTGCATTGGAGTTTTGCTCTTTTAAGACTTCTGAAAGCATGCTCCACATCTCATCCTTCTGAGATTTTGGAAGGCACTTCAGATTCTTAAACCTTGGGTCAAGTGCTGTAGCTATCTTTAGAAATCTCACATTGGTACCTTCTTTGCATTTTGTGAAATCTGTAGTGAAAGTGTTCTTAAAATGAACATGTGCTGGGTCATCATCCGAGACTACTATAACATGAAACATATAGCAGAATGCAGGTAAAATAGAGCTGGAGACATACAATTCTCCCCCGAGGAGTTCAGTCACAAATTTAATTAACACATTTTTTTTTTAAATAAGCGTCATCAGCATGGAAGCACGTCCTCTGGAATGATGGCTGAAGCATGAAGGAGCATACGAATGTTTAGCATATCTGGCACATAAATATCTTGCAATGCCAGCTACAAAATTGCTATGCAAATGCCTGTTCTCGCTTTCAGATGACATTGTAAACAAGAAGCGAGCAGCATTATCTCCCGTAAATGTAAACAAACTTGTTTGTCTTAGCAATTGGCTGAACAAGAAGTAGGGCTGAGTGGATTTGTAGGCCCTAAAGTTTTACATTGTTTTGTTTTCAAGTGCAGTTATGTAACAAAAAAAAATCTACATTTGTAAACTGCACTTTCACGATAAAGAGATTGCACTACTGTACTTGTATGAGGTGAATTCAAAAACAGTTTCTTTTATCATTTTTACAGTGCAAATATTTGTAATAAAAAATAATACAAAGTAAGCAGTGCATACTTTGTATTCCGTGTTGTAACTGAAATTAATGTATTTGAAAATGTAGAAAAATATCGACAAATATTTAATAAATTTCAATTGGTATTCTATTGTTTAACAATGCAATTAAAACTGAGATTAATCACGTGAGTTATCTGCGATTAATTGACAGCCTTAGTTTAGACAGATTTTTCTGTAGGAGTTTTTACATTCATATAAACTCTTTCCTTTGCTTTTGGTCTTTCAGGCTCAAGTTTCCCCGTGTCTGTACTACCGGGAAAGACAAGATTCCCTTCCAGCTGAAGCAGAGGAAGAGCCGACCTCACATGCTGAGCAGGTGGTGAATCACAAACCCAAAATCTGCAGGCTGGTGAAGGGTCCTAGTGGATTTGGCTTCCGTTTGAATGCAACCAAGAATATGCCTATGCAGTTCATCAAAGAGGTACTAACCTGGGGCTTCTAGCCTGGGAGAAGCATGAGACACCAGAAGGGACAGTTTGTGCTACAGTTAGACATGCATTCCCTACTTTCTGTGCTGTGACTACACCCAGAGCAAGTCATTCTAAGCCATATATAACAAAAAGGCAAGGTCTGTCCTATGTGCTCTTGGCTGGTAGCAGAGGTTTTAGTCCTTGAACTCAGGATGAATTCATACCCCTAGAGGTGAAAGGATGGTCTTGTGATTAAGGTACAGGAGTGGGAGTGAGGAGACCTGGGATATATTCCTAGCTCTGCAAAACTTCTGGGGTAAATTGCATAAATTTTGTCTCTGTTTTCTCTTCTTCCTTAATATTTACCTAACCCACAGGAGTGTTGTACTGAATACAATAATATATGTAAGGGATCTGAGATCCACAAGTCACTATAAAAAGATAAATATGACAAACCATTCTCTGATCCCCTAAATACCACAGTTAAGTCTACATGATACCACCACCATGGCCAATTCCCCACAACAGAAGTCCTGTCCAAGTCAAAACCCATTACAGAACTGGTAATAAAAGTGGAATATATTGGAATACTATGTTAAAAGTCTCATCCTTTCTCCTTGTCCAATTAAGTTCTGCTCCAGAATAATTTTTTCCAATCCTTACTCTACCTCCTGTATTGGGAAAAAAAATCACAGAATATTCATTCTCTATTTATAATACTTGGGTGTTAATTCAACTTTAATGGTACTGTGCTGGTATCACAGCTTCAGAGCCTGTGTTTGCAGATACGGAAAGGTGGGCCAGCTGATGCAGCAGGACTGGAAGAAGAGGACATTTTGGTGGAAGTGAATGGCATGAACATACTGAATGAAACCTATGATAAGGTGGTAGCAAAAATCAATGACAGTGGTGACAGACTGACGCTACTGGTGTGCAGAAAAGCAACCTATGAATACTTTAAGTCTCAGAATATTCCTATTACTGCCTCTCTGGCAGATCAGCTATATGACACTACTGACCCTCCTGCTTATACAGAGAACCCACCAGCAGAGCCAGAGAGGACCTCACCAGAATCAGGAGAAAGGGTGGGTAATCTTGAGTTAACCAAATCTTGCCGACCAGGTGGTGGGGAAAGGAACCTGAAACAGTCACTAAATTCACTTGAGGTAGGGTCTGTGAATTCTAGTTGTATTCTGGATTTACAAGATCTGATCTACATTAATTAGTATGGAGAGGCAGACCTGGTTACAGCAGGTTACAGCAGGGTAGAACTGCCTTCTCTCCCTACTCCACAGACACAGTAGCTACTGGACCCTGGGAGGGGAGGGGATGGGAGGGGAGGAGAGGAGAGGGGGAGAGAGAGAGAGAATGTATGTATGCACGTGAGTATGTGAGTAAGAGCATGAGAGAGCACGGAAATACTCCCAATATAGCATTCATTAATGCAGATGAGAACCATATCCTCAGGAATTCTCTGTTCAACCACAGGGAGCACAGGACCCAAGTAACAGGGCTTAAATACACCTGTGAACATGGGAAAACCACGTGAAGTGCTCTAAAACAGTGCAGATTCTTTGGTGGGTGTGGGATGGATAGACTGTGACCAAGTGTGACCAACAAAGGTCCTGAGAAAAAAATAAATATTCTGACCACGCTGGTCCAAGGAAATTGTGCCAGCAACAAGAGTTTGAAATTTGCTACTGTCAGAAAAATGACACCTGTACTCAACTGCTCTGATCCCTGTGTGGATTCAGGGTCTTATCTTCTTTGCTGTGAAAAATAAACAAGTTTTTACTCCTGTTCATGCAGGAGACACAATAAAGCTTGGAAGAAACGAACTGGATTCTATTCCTCCACACATATTATCACCAGAATTGTTAACTAAGTTCCAACTGCAGATTCTTTCAGTGATGGTCTTACGTCCAAGGCTGGGTTTGCAGAGCTATAGTTAAACCCTTCTTTTTATCTGTGACCTTGGTGGATTTGATATGGAAGTTGAGCGAAAACATGGAATTCACACTAGATAATTTAGTCACTTTGTAAAGTGCATTTAAAAGAGCAATTCACTAGCTCCTCATGCAAAGTCAAATACCTACTGGGCATGGTTCACAACAGACTGATAGTTCACAGTGGCATGAGGAATCTCTATCACATTACCTACAACCATAAAATAATCAGAAATTTCTACTTATTGCTTTTCCACAGGCCAGCTCCTCTTCCTCCTCTTCACTCTCAATCGCCTCAGCGGAAGAGGATGATGACACACAGTTATGATGAGACAGACCACAACAGAAACCAATCAGACGTCTTCAAAGGTTTAAAAAAGTTCTCTTCCTCTGAGCAGTCTTTGTTCTTTTACCTCCCAGAACCACGCTGTGCTATGGAACTTCATACTTGTGAGGACGGGAACAGCGACTTCCTTCTAACTAACTTTCCCTGAAGGGGAACATCCCACCACCCCCAAGAACTATCACTCACTTATCTAATGCTGCTAATTGTAGTTGATTGGCCTTCTGCTCGGTGAAGTGGACAGTTACTTACTTCTACTATTGCTCTGTAAAAGCTTAAATGACTAATCAGAAACATCTTTCATCTTGCGGGGGAGGAAATGCGATTCACAAATCAATAAGTATTTTGGCCTTTTAAGCACAAGAAAGCTCCTTAACATAGAAATTGATCTCTCACGTCCTCCACAAGAGACCTCTTTCCTCCTAATCAAAGCCCATCTGCCAAATCACTGTGGCTATTACATGCTATACTTACTGTAACACAATCAGTTTAACCCAGTAGATGTAATATATCATGACAAGCTAATATATTCTGTGAATAACTCTCCTTTCACTTGCTAACAAGCTGTAGATATCGTCCATTCAAAACAATAGGTTAACTTAATTGTTCACTGTTCAGAAGTTACAAGCACCATTCCCTCCACCCCACTCTCCTAGCTGAAGATCACGGCAGTTTAAACAGTGTCTGTAATTCAGTGTAAACAGCTTTGTTTGACTACATGCCAACACCTTGTCTCTAATGCAATATGATCCAGCTCTGTAGTACCCATAGTGGATGCTATACCTCCTTGCTGTAAGCTTGAGACAAAGCATAAATAAATCATTCAGAGTGGCTATTTCTCTTTCCCAGGTCTTACTCCTGCCATCTATGATGTATGTTCCACAACAGCTTTAAACTGAGCAAGGTCTGGGAGAATGGTTTTCAGGAAGCTATACGTTTAAGTTGCATGGGTGAAATTTATCTTAGTGACTTGCATTAAGCCAACAAGGGACATGGACTGATGTAGAATATATCGGTCAGTGGGGAGCACTGAATTTCTAGTGTATAACATAAACTAGTTGTAGCTACCATCTTTGACTTCACACTAAATTCCAGTGAACAGTAACCCAAGGCATGGATTCTGATTCATTAGGCCCTAAATGGTAACAAAGGACTGAATTCCAGTTTCTAAGGAAGCTAGATACTAATCATACACATCTCCCTTGAATCTCAATCCACTTCCCCCTCTGCCAAACAGTGACACATTCACACACTTGCTCATCTCCATTAAAGTCCCTGGGACTGACACAAACAATTAAGATGCTAGTGGTGAGGTATTACGAAAGCTGATTTAATTTCACAGACTCAGACATTCAGATCCAGAATCAACACCCTCCAACTCTGGACTAAGACTGATTTGTTTTTAAACTGAAATTATGTTTCCTCGGTGCCCTCTATGCAGAATTCTTCTACCCGTGATTTTAAGAGATCTCTCCTCAGACCATCCCTGGCAGATTTTTCAATACCGTAAGACACCTCTGTCCCATGGAGTTTCCTATTCCATGGCTCTCAGCTGTCCTCCACTTTTATCCTGCCTCTGCTGTTTGTTCAGCTCATGGTACCCTCTTCACAGGATGAACCCATGTAGCTTCTAAGTGCTACTGTGGAAGTCAGAATGGCCAGTTACATCATCAAAGCACAGAAAGAGCTGCCCTCCTTCTCTCCAAATCCTGTCACCCCTAATGAGTTGCAGTAGTCCACCAGGAGGGATTACAGAACAGTGGGCAGAACTGGAATGGATTCAGAGCGCCATGTGCTTCTCTGGGGCCTGTTTATGTGCCAAGTAGAGGAAAAGGATGCTGGAGAGCGCGCTAACCAGGAATATCACATCGAACCAACGGTGATAGAAATTGAACTGCAGCTCCCCCAAGACTTCTGTAATGATAGTGCGATACTCTGGGGGCATACTCATCCGGATTAGGAGCACGGAAGAGACGAAGTACATCCCCTGGAGATAAGATACAAGAAGCACATCAGTTAACTGCTTCACAGGTGGCTACTTTGCTGAGATGTGACAATTTGATAAAAGCTCACTAGCTGGTCTGGATACTCACCATAATCTGTGCCAACAGCAGAACAATAACATTGGAGGACTTGCTGCTGGAGATGGCATAGAAGAACTGTAAAGAGGAAAAAAAAGTACTGAAAATAGGACTCTCATCCTATTTTCACCCACAGGCAAGTTTGTGCTCCCTTCTACAGGAACATGGAAGGAATACATGCTCCAATCATTTCCCTTTAGTCCTAGAAACCAGCACTGAAAGAAAAAGACGTGCTTCCTAGATGTATACGTACACCCCACTTTTCAAAGGTACAGACCTGAGCCTTGTCCCCAGTAGAGCTACAAGTGTTTTAACGTGTGTCCCACTAAACCAGCTACTAACACTGCATGGCCAGCCTCTGTGGAGAATCCAGTTTTAAAAAAAACAAACAACAACCCAAAATACATTCTAGCCTAGGTACGACTAAGCCCAGTTTACAGGCCAGCATCAATGGGTCACCCTGTTGTGTTTTGCCACAGTTTTCCCTCATGGTTGTACTAAAGCATTAATCCCCTACCTGCTCCCCAGAAATAGCCAGCAGTTTAAATGAAGTAACCCAAGTCCTCTTAATCACCATTCAATACCAAATACTAACAAATCCAGGCTCCCACATCACTGTTAAGCTTTGTCTACACTACACTTCCTCTCTTAAAATTTCCCAATCTTACTACCACTGATCGTAAAAACAGTGGAAGGGCTAATATAAATCACCCACAGGCAGCAACCAGGGATTTAACCATTAGATCTGTTCTGAGCGGCTAGAAAGCCTGCTGATTAAATTGATGGCAGCCAATTTACATTAGCATGACTACTGTTGGTAGCAACAGGGAGATTTTGTTTTGAGAGAGGAAGTCTAGTGCAAGGACAGTCTCACAGATTATACTAAGAGTTTTAAAACATTTATACTATTTAGAGCCCTAACATTAACACCATTCCTCTGCTTGGACTGGAGGCACTTATAGATTGTGCATTGCATTTAGTGACTGAAATTGCTGAAAGAATTCTTAATAGAACCATACCCCAAATAAGACAGAAAAAGTTATCCTTCCCTTCTCTAATTCAGCCATAAAAGACCTTTTTCTCCATCCCACTCCCTGCAAGGACTTCTATCCCAGCCCTCCTCACCCCTATTTGTTCACTAACTGAATTGAGACCACAGATCCTACATTTGTACTGAAGGTTTACACCAGAGGTTTTCAACCTGGGGTCCGCAGACTATGTCTAAGATTTCCAAAGGGGTCCGCACCACCATTCAAAAATTTTTAGGGGTCCACAAATGAAAAAAGGTTGAAAACCTCTTGTTTAAACAGTGCTCTCTTGACTAATTTAGAAATACATGCAAGCTCTCCTGGACTGCTATCACATAAAAGGGCCCTGGCCAGGCATACCTTTGTGAGTGTGATCAATAAGCCTCTGATGGAGGTGACGATGATTATTCCAACGAGGATAAAGGAAATGTGCTGAGACCAGAATTTTACCTGCACCAACAAAAACAGGAAATTGTTAAATCCCTGGAGCCAGGCATATGAAAAATGTGTGTGGATGTGCACTTAACAGGATCTCTGAATTCTCATACTGTGCAGATACTCACTATAGAGAAATTTACAAACAGGTATATATTCTCCTGCAAGGGCACACAGATGGGTACTTTCATGTGCAAGTGCTTACTCTACACACATGGGAAATGCACAGATCTAGCCTATGTGGACTTCATGGAAGGAACTGGGGGTCCAGAAGTGAATATTTACAGAAGTAAATACAAAAGAACACACATCTATTTGGTATATAAAGGTAACTGCCTTGTAGATACATGTAATATACTAGGCAAGGTCCATCTGTGTTTCTATCTTTTCACAATAAACATGTGAACCACTGCCCTCTTCTGGATAGCTGGTATACGGCTACAACAAGCAGAGGAGATTATTATTATAGGAAGGGCTGGTAGCCCCCTTTATTATTAAGGTTGCCCAACACATTTCATTATAAGACTCTCTTTTCAATTGGTTATAACTTGGTCACATTTTAATTATTTGGGCTGAAATTTTCCATGGAAGGTGTCTCCCTCAAAATTCCAAAAAGTTTCGGTCAAACAATTCAGCCATTTCCAAGCTATGAAAAAGTACATTGTTTTGACCATGTTAAAAAATTCCAGAGACCTTTTCTTTGAAAAGCAGTAAAGGCCCCACACACTGGAGTAGGGGCTTGAAATTGGGGGGGGGGGGAAAGGGGGGGCATATGCCTTTTGACATCCTTGTGAAAATCCACCCAAATGTGTCCAAGTTACATAAACCTGAGATAAACTGCAGTTCGAACAGACTTGGTAGAGACTTGCTGGAACGCAGTTATATTCCCCGAAGATTCCATTCATACTGAAAAGGCTCCAGCCCAAGGCTCAGCAGGACTCTCCCTGCAATTGCAGCTCTGAGCTGCTGAGGGTTGGGCCAGGTCCAGCAGGGTGGATTAAAATCAATTTTTATTTAAATCAGATTTTTTTTATTGTTGTTTAAATTACAATGTTTTTCTTTTTAAAAATAAACATGTTTAAAAAGAAATCTTAATTTGATATAAAATACATTAGGCCTAAACTTCTAATAATTTATTTGTAAATGTGAAACATATATTGGTAAGAGAAGTTTATGTATACAAAACATTTAAGGTTGTTTTGTTTAATAAATATAAATATATGCTGCTTTGTGTATTTAAATAACTTCCAGTTACCATCCTAATGCAGTTTGATACAAATGATGAGCAAAAAGTTAATTATCTAGTAAAGAATATCTCATTCACTATTTTCTAACATACAAAAAATGTAGAATTAATAAGAATCTGAAAATATTAAGCTATGTAATTGCTTAAATAAATGTAGATACAGTGTTGTATCTTCCTAGGTAGCAAACAGGCATATCAAATCTAGTGTAAAGGCTCTATTTAGCTGTAAGTCAACGTTTTAATGGTTAGATCAGGGGTGGGCAAACTTTTTGGCCCAAGGGCCATATCTGGGTGGGGAAACTGCATGCAGGGGCAGGGGGGCGGGGCATGGGAGGGAGCGTGGTGTGCAGGACGGGACTCAAGGCAAGAGGTTGGGCGCAGGAGGAGTGTGGAGTGTGGGAGGGGGCTCAGAGCAGGGGGAGGGGTACAGGAGGGGTGCAGGGTGCAACAGGGGGCTCAGGCAGGGGGTTGAGGTGCAGGAGGGGTGCAGAAGGGGGCTCAAGGCAGGGGTGCGGGGTGTGGGCTCCGGCCCGGCTCCACTGCCAGAAGAGGGGAGAGACCGCAGGGACATGGTGCCGGCCACTTCTGGGAGTGGCACGGGGCCAGGGCAGGTAGGGAGCCTGCCTTAGCCGTGCGGCGCCACAGGAGTGGCAATCCAGCAGGCCAGATCGAAAGCCCTGATGGGCCATATCCAGCCCACAGGCCATAGTTTGCCCACCCCTGGGTTAGATCAACCAATGAGAATGTACCTTCCTTTAGTGAATAACAAAGAGTGGAAAAATGGAAAAGTTGATTAAAAATCAATGATCAAAATAGAGGCTTTCCACTTGGTGATTTAAATCATTATTTAATTTGCCTTGATTTAAATCAATCCATCCTGAGGTCCAGACACCTAAACTGAGATCAGGGAGCCTGTCTCTGCTGTGCTCTCAATTATTCCCCTTCCTCCTTCTGCACCTGGTCCAGGAAACCTGTGGGAGGAATTGGGGGGGGGGGGGGGGGGAAGGGGGGGGAAGGGGGAGAGGATAGTATGTGATCATTAGGGTCCTATCAAATTCATGGCAATGAAAAATGTGTCACGGACCACGAAATCTGGTCTATTGTGTACTTTTGCCCCATACTATGCAGATTTCACCAGTGTTTCTCAAACTGGGGTCCTGATCCAAACAGGAGTTAAAGAGGGGCGGAAGGTTATTGTAGGAGGATTGGGTATTGCCACCCTTGCTTCTGTGCTGCCTTCAGAGCTGGGTGGCTGGAGAGCAGCGGCTGCTAGCCAGGCACCTAGCTCTGAAGGCAGTGCCCAATCATGCCATCCTTACTTCTGTGCTGCTGCTGCTGGCAGTGGCTCTGCCTTCAGCCAGCAGCCACCACTCTCCAGCCAGCCAGCTCTGAAGGCAGGACCGCTGCCAGTAGCCGCACAGAAGTAAGGGTGGCAATACAGTGATTCCCCCACCACAATAACCTTGCAACTCACCCCCCACAACCCGTTTTTGGGTCAGGATCCCTACAGTTATAACAACATGAGATTTCAGATTTAAATATCTGAAATAATGAAATTTACCATATTTAAAATCCCATGACCGTGAAGTTGACAAAAATAGACCATGAATTTGGTAGGCCCCTAGTGATCGTGTAACTACAGACTGTACCAGAATGCATATGCACAAGGAAGCTGAATTAAGGCTTCACTGGCAACCTTAATGCTGGCATTTCCTAACTTTTGAGTTCTTGACGTCACAACCTTAATCACGTCCTTTTAATGTAGTTTTGCGTGTGTAATTATTTATATCGCACCAGAAAAGTGTAACACTTTACAAGAAAAAAGTGAAAGCTGAAATAAGCAGAAATAAAAACACAAGCCCTAATTCAAATGGAGCACACGGGAAGGTGGAGTCATTTCATGTGTTACATGTAATCATGTGCCACAAACCAACTAGTATATAAATTGTAAAAGCACACACTTATTACGATCCACACAGAATGCAATTGTAAATATTGTCTGTCCATGAATACACTAACACAGACTAAGTTCTGCAGGTCAGAGACTATTAATCTCTTATTCACAGCTGAGTATGTTGTCCATTCTCACTAACGAATACTAATTTAAGTCCTCAGAGATCTATTCACATGAACTGTAAATTCATGCAGCGTACGTGCACACACATTGTCCACTGTGCCCCTCCACATATTGACACGTCGGGGGACAGCCACTTCCACAGTGCCTTCCACTGAAGTGCTCAACATCCCCTAAGATAGGTATTGTTCCAATTTTACAGATGGGAAAACTGAGGCTCCTAATGGTTAAGTGTCTTCTCCAAGGACACAAATCAATGGCAGAGCCACAAACAAAAATCCAGCTCAGAGTTCTCTGCTCTAACCATGAATCTCTGCCTGAGAGTTATAAACAACCACCTATGGAAATAACTCCGTTAAGATGGGGGTGAATGGAATGCTTGCACGTCACGGGGCCAGGACATAAAAGCTCAAAGGACCCTTTCCTCCCTCCAGGTCAGGGTGTGCAGCATGGTGAGCTACTAACATGCAATAGGCCTGTTGTGTGGATAGTGGACATCCTCCAGCATTAACTTCACTAGAAAAATGGTTAAAATGATGTGCTCTCTAAAGGTGATACCTAGAGGCTAATGCTGCATTATATCCATCTCTAGCATGGGGATAGTTGTGGACTCGGTGTCATAAAAGATACTTGCACAGGCGAGTCATAACTTTATGATGAGAGGAGTGACCATTAAGTTTGGATACTAGTGTATTAAGAGCAATGTTCACACCATATTTCCCATCTTAGAGATTGATGGAGAAATCTAAGCCCCTTCTCGGAGTCCTATTAATGCCCACCAGCTGCTCCCACGACACCAGTTCAGTTAGTAATAGATAAAACAGCAATTACTGATTGAGTGGGGGGTTTTAAATGGTTCTCACATCAAACTGGATTCCCAGATAATTTACAGTGATCTCAATTCCTCTTGTGACTGGATCAGTCTTCCCAACTCGATCAAATACGATGTTGATGGTTGCCTGCGGGAGAGACACAAGTGCATCAGTTCAAGGGAATGTGGTATACACAGCACAACTGTATCTGTGAGACTCATACATGTCCTTTGCTCTGAATTTCATCACAGAACAATCCCATAGAGTTAACTGAGAGTATACAAAATGTATGAAAACACACAATGCAGTAAGGAACAGTTATCCTAAATGGATGCTAATTTCATTCAAAAACTAAATTTCCAGGAGCAGGACGTATGAAAGGAAACTGGAAGAATATTCTTAAGGTGCAGGCAAGAATGTGCGTGTAAAGTCTCATTACCCATATGTGTCAATCACAATCCAGGCAAGGTGTAACCCTCCATGCAAGATGTTTATGGACAACAATATACAACATTTACGTACCATGAAGATTTTCCAGACACAATAGATGGAGAAAAAGTAACCCAGGAAATTAAAGTATTTCCCCTGGAAAGTTCTGGAGTATTCTATTCTCTCCTGAAAGGGAACAAAAACCACCCATACATTTAACATTTTCAGGTTCACATAAAATTCAAATTTATAAGTTTTAAACAATTACCAATAAAAAACAGCAATGATTACTTTGTCCTTCTACAGCTCTCGCCATTCAAGTGTTTACAAACACTTACATTAATGAATGAACCTCAAATCCCATGTGAGATAGAGCTGTAACAGTAGCTCCTCTGATGAATGGGGAAACTGAGGCACTGACCAGTGACGTGCCAAGGTGTCACAGCTAATAAAGATCTGGAAGGAGAATCCAGATCTCCAAACTTCCAGTCCTGGCTTCCATTAAGCCATGCCACCTGCTGACATTTTAGCACTGACGTGTATTAATTTTTATACAACGTAAGAACTCATCACTTCAGTACATTGTGAGGCCAATCTGCAGAAGAAAAGACTAGGTCAGGGCCTTATTAGCAGGGGAACTGAGCACAGGCCCCTTGGTTACTCTTTCTCCTATCCCAACACAGTTTGGGATTGCTGGTCTTTTCTGAGACATAGTACATGTTCCATTGCATATTTGAACTGGGGAAAATGGCTTGCCATCTGACCCCCAGATTTGAGAAACAGACTCTTCCAATATTGTGCCAAAGCTGAGAAACCAGCTACTGTTTTTGTCGTTGCCAGCTGAATGACTTTAAAATTACTTCTGCCTATTCTGCTCATCCTCTCCCAGACTATCAATCTAGCTCTTTGCTCTGTACCTTGGTTGCATGCAGGTCAGCAGTTTCTAGGAAAAGCTGTCGACTCAGCTCTTCCAACGCATCCACTTCCTGCTGGATAAGGGACAGATCTGGCAAACCAGAAGAGTCAAGGTAGAATTCTGCAGAAGTTGCTAACATCAGCTGGAAACAAACATACCCTGAGGTTCCTCCATTCCTGGACTCCCTGCACAGACACAATCTCAGTTTAAACTGCACCAAAAACCTTCATATGATAGAATCTTCAGAGCACTCCACTGTAACAATGCTGGGCAGCATGGTCCCTTCAACAGGGCCGCATAACTGATTTCTGTATCACAAGCAGAGGAATCCACACTACCAAATAGAACCAAGTCTCTCCCAAAAACTAGCTGCTTTGTTTTGATAACATCCACATACCTTAATCTCCAATAGAACTTCCTTGTGTTACTTGCACTCCATCACCATCTACAGGACTTCTGCTGGGAGTTACAGACTGGTTATCAAACCATGTGGAGAATTTTCCTCACCATGCATACCCTTCTGCTCCTTCCTGTTGGCCCAGAATCCTACCCAAATGGCTCTAAGTAAGGTTTCCTGCCCCGCCCCTGAAGCATTTTGGGGGATTTGAATCTGAATGCTTAGCAAAAGCTACTGTCTTTCTGTAACTCCCGCTGTTTCCCAAGCCTCACCCCACCCCTTCTCACAGGATTCCTTTCTATCTTGTTCTCATCAACACTCTCCCTACACCAACCCTTACCTGAGCAGATGTCCAATATTTTGTTGTGCTATAATGTAAGCTCTTTGAGGCATAAAGTGTTTCTGACTCTATGCTTTGGGAAGAGCTGTGTGATAGATAAATGCTTAACAACACTGGACTCCCTGTCCTTTTTCCTAATTAAATCCCATTTCTACTCAGCAGGGAACTAGCCTGAAGCCCCACGGACAGGAGAGGAAGGATACTTTCACTGCCAGGGGCCGATGTGGTAACACTTTTTATCATTCCCCAGAAGCCAGTGGGTTTGTTGTGCACTTCCCCCTTTTGGAACATGGTCCTATGGGCCATTGCCATTCTGAAAAGAGAAAAGATTCAGTTCTCAGAAAAAGATGCCTTGTGCAGCAGACACTGTGAAACTTATCCAGTGCAGAGACACACCCCTATCATTCACCCAATCACCAATCCTGCTCCAAAACATCTCACTCAGCTCAGGAATGGAACCCAGTCCTAATCAAACAAGCTGCCATGCTGTTGAGGTTTCAGTAATACAGAATGGATTTCACACCAATTAAAAATAAAGATTCAAATAGTGTCTCAGTCATGTGACTTCTCAGCCTCCTATGTCCTCTTCCAGATCATGTGACTCCACAGTCTTCAATGTCAGAGGGCCTTTCAGTGACCACACAACCCACCAAATGCCTCTCTCCTTTGGAGTACCTCTGTCATTGTACAACTGCCTTCTCCCCAGAGCTGTGAGGACTGGACTGAATCCAGCAATACTCTATGGCAGCGGTTCTCAAACTGTGGGTTTGTACCCCACCCAAACTGGGTCGGGACCCCATTGTAATGGGGTCACCAGGGCTGGCATTAGACTTGCTGGGACCCAGGGCAGAGGCCTGAACCCCACAACGGAGGGCCGAAGCCAAAGCACAAGCTCCACTGCCTGGGACAAAAACTCAAGGGCTTAAGCCCTGGGTGACAGGGTTTGGGTTTTGGCTTTGGCCCCCTTGCCTGGGGCGGTGGGGCTCGGGCAGGCTCAGGCTTCAGTCCTGGGGTCATGTAGTCATTTTTGTTGTCAGAAGGGGTTCGCGGTGCATTGAAGTTTGAGAACCGCTGCACTTTGGTAGTCATTAAGGGGCTGTGTGACAAGTTTTCATAAAGCAGAATCATGTAAAGCCATTAAGGGTGGGACTGTTTGATGCTTTGCACCATCTGTACAAGACTTCAAGAACTGGTTCAAATACAAAAGCAGCTGCTGTGTATTGTCCCTCATTGTCCCATTTACACTATAACTTAATCTCTATAATCACTGCTGGCTCCCAGCCTCATTACTTCAACATTTCACTGCACTGAAATGTATGAGCCACTTATCCAACCCTAAGCTGAAACCTTTTCATAGCATTGTCAATGCAATCTATGATTCCACTCTGTTTACTTGTCCCCTTTTTTGTATCTGCAGCCAGTAGAGCCACATTTGGCATCAAGCCCTCTTCAAGGTCATTGATAATTATTTTAAACTAAAGCATCCCTCTCTCCCAACTCAAAATATTGACCCTTGTGACACCCAGCACAGAACAGAGGAAAAGTTCTCCAATAACAAAGATTCTCTAACTATTTAATTCCTCCTTATCCTAAAAATGTGCAGCTGGAAGTGACCTCAAGAAGTTCAGGGTCTAGGCCTGTAATGGAACAGAACAGATTTTGTTTCAGGGCATGAAATGACTGCTACAATAACATACACCATTCTAACTCCTTCAGGCCACTTGTTTCACTAGAGCAAGGAATCTTATCTGATACAGTTATGCAACTACTTCCCACTCCTGACAGCCAAGATTTTGGCTATTCCAAAGACACCATATCCCTGCAATCTGCTAATTCCAACAGCATTAAAGTATCTTGATTCTGCTCTGTTCTCCTCACCTTTTCTTCTTGCTGATAATCATGTCTATGGTTTGGAGGAGACGGCGCTCCAGGGCTAGAATATCTGCATCTGTCACATTCCTGAAACATACACACAATAGCCTATTAGCCTTGATACTCCACTCCAAGGAGAATGTGAACAAGGACAAGCATGTGGGACAAACAAATTGAAATTGAAGAGCTATGTGAGGACAGCACACATCAGTGATGGAAGGGGTCTTGCAGTATAGACGGGACAGCTAGAATCAGCAGGATTGGGAGGATGGGAAAGGAAAGGCCAGGACCAAACCTGGGCAGTGTCCTAGGGGAATCCGAGAGAGTGCACAAGCAGGAAGAAGGCAAAATCTCAAGGAGCGTACAGAATAAAATTCCAAGAGGCTGTGGTTACCTGAGAAAGTAGGACATGTATGTGTACGGACAGTTGACAGCACCAAATCCAGAAAGCAGAGCCATGAGTGTCACCCCAATCACACCCACTCGGCTGATGAGCTGCTCTATGGACAGGATTCCTGAAAAAGAGAAGACAATGTAAGTAAGGGATTGTCTTTAACCGTACTACTTTACACTTTGGTGTCCTCCTAAAAGAATATAGTACTCATTCAATTACTTAGCCAAACTAATTGCCTTCAGAGTCCAGGTGCCAGAGGTAATTCAAAGTGTATGCAGGCAGGGGGTGGGGAGAGGAGGAAGAGAATGCTCTCCCAGGGAAGCATGTGAAACTCTCAGGTTTAAAAACGGGACAGGAAACCAAGGCTAAATAGAGTCTGTAGGAGACTGGGAATGGGCTGCACATTACCCTTCTGCTCTAAATCACTAGCCCAGAAGTGACCAATTTTTGTCATATGACGGCTGCTTGGTGGTCTTAGTTCACTTTCTGGCAGACATCTGTCCATGTCACAAAGCCCACTCCTACAACTAGCACTGTATGGTACCAAGGGTATCATTTTCAGCCAAGAGACCAAGAAATGATGAGACTACAGAGATCAAAACTGGCCCCTCACTTGTAGAAGTGATCCCTCCACATCAGATCTGACACATGCTTGCAGGGCATGGCGTTAGAATAGAGAAGCTTATGCTGCTTCTGGCTGCGCTATATCCATCTTGTGGATACAGAGACTATCAGAGGTGCTATCTGTAACAGACATAGCAATTTCCTGCAATATCCCTGAAAGACTTATGGCATTACATTTATGTATTATTGTGAATCAGACTGTATGTAACATCTTCATGGGGGAGATATTAAAACCCCAAGAAGTACCTTTTGGGTCCACTGGTTTATATGAATGGTTTAAGTATGACTGTGTTCTACTCCATGAGGCAGGGCTACCTCAGCTCCTGGCATACTGAGTGGAGATCAGGCAAATTCACTCAGGTTCTGACACTTCCAGAGAGGTACCACCACCTAGAGAGGCTCGCATATACTGTTTCAGACTGGATTCTCCAGAGACCAACAGATAAAAAAAGGACTTTTGGATAAATAGCCTGAATTTAAACTACTCAGGGCCTTCCTTCTGATCCAGCAAATGGACAGGACCTGCTGTCTAAGGGGGACACCAATCTTCTTGGCAGGGGTAGGAAGGTCTTTGGCCTACTGAGGCCCCATAAGACTCATGGGTGAGCGCTAGTAAGTTTTTAACATGTACAGGAGCTTTTATTGTTTTTATATATTTTCTCTGTTATGTGTTTACCTTAAAAATACACATGAGTGCTTAGAAAGTACTGCGTGGTAACTTACAACTGCTGGCAATTACATTTTTCATAGCATTTGAAGAGAGAGCAAAGAGCAGACTCTGGCCTGGTTAGGCAGTCTGACTTGCAGGGGAACTCAGTGTAGGCAAGGAAAAGTGCAGCCTGGAAAATCCTGGTCAGGAGAGAGACATGGGTCACCAAGAGAGGTGCCCTCAAGGGACCATGGAGGGGAAATACAGGTGTAATTGCCATGAACTGTGACACTGTCACTCTGGCATTTTGTATTAGAGCTAAATTCACACTAAAAACATTGCAATAAAACACAGACTAAGGCACTGCATTGCAACCAAGGCGGTTAAAACGCTAAGTGCCAAAATTTGGACTGAGTTTCATTTGTCCTTCCCAACCTTCTATTACCAGCCACAACCATACACCAGGTTTTCATAGAAATCTGGTACCATGGACTAGTAACCACCACTCACCTTTGGGGAATGAGATACAAAGCAGCAGCCACACACTGCATATTTGGAGCTTATATGATTGCAAAGCTGAAGTGGCCGAGAGCCAGGCCACATTTCATGCTTCAGGGAAGGGAAATAAATGATGAAAACAATAGCAAAGGTCATTAACAAAAGGGGATTGAGACCACAGAGTCATGTGCAACCACATGCAGATTTACACCAGTTACAAAGCAACAATACATTGGCCTTTTGCCCCACGTGCTATTATATTGGAGCAGGTAAAATACAGATGCCTCTAAAAATGGCATGTTCAACTACTTAAAGCAAGATATCCCAAGCTTTTCCCAGCATTCTTCCTCTTGTGATCAGAGAGGAGACATACCAAGTGTTCATTTTATAAAGTCAGAATGAGGGGCAACAAAAGTTTTAGTGGAAAACTAATTAAAGTATATACTAATCACGCTAGTGATACAACAGAGGGTACTCTTCTCTTATAGTCTCTCTATGCCAATGCCTGCATATGGTGCTAAGGGGCACCGTGTGACTGTAAGTGCTGTCTTTAAGAGTAGATGTAAAAAAAAAAAAAAAAAAAAAAAAAGATTCTTGAAATGTCCAGTGGTCAAAGATTCCATGGCACTTTCACACATAGATTAAGAGGGTTAGCTCCCATGCCCTGGCCAAATTCCAGTTGGGTGGTCACATTCTGCCAAACCAAGCTCCTCCTGCAGCTTTAAATAGATACACACTACTTTCCTCCAGTTCCCTAAACTGCTGTGCAATGTTGCTCTACACTACTGAAGAGCTGCTGTATTCAATCCCAGAGGAGGGTGGATTTCAGTGGGATGTGAAGTAATCAGGCATTCTTTCTCCGAGAGAAAAAATGTTTTGGAATCACAGGTGAAATCTTTCAGCTATTATAGGGTCAGGCCAGCCTGATAATTTCTCCTTTCTTCCTGGGTCCTTTCAATGCTGGGGATCAGCAAATGAGGGAGAATTCATCCATTAAGCATTTAAGGCCTGATTTTGCCGCCACCTCTGTGCACAGAATTCTCACTCATTTCAACAGGAGCTGGAGAACAACATGGTAACAAAAATCAGGTCTCGAGAATTCAGTACTGACTATTCAATAATGGGTGCTGATTCTTCTAAGTTCTCTTCTTCCATGGACTTGCTTTAGCACCCGCAAGAAAAGGAAGAATGTTGGTGGTGAACATTTAGGTCTTACGTTTTGGGGATTCTGCCCCCCAAAATGCAAGCAATGTTAAGTTCCTCTGGATTCCAGATTCACCCAGGACTTCCTGACCTGCTAGATTTCTGCTGTTTTCTGGAGGGAAAACAATACAAATGAATTAGGTAGTCCAGTTGTTTGGACCTGTGTTGTGGTGACATTAAAGGTTCATGGGGGTTTCCTGACTTTCAGAGCTTATTTTCAGGAGTAAGCAACCAGCTATGGAATGTACTTCAGTTCACAGAGTTGCCAAGAGCCACACAGTGTAATGCTGAAGCACTGTCTCTGCAGAGGAGGAGAAAGAAACATACATATGAAAACTCACCATGTTTTGGGCTGAGGATAGGAAATGGATCTCCCAGTTTCCAGAAGAAATACATGAACGTCAACCAAACAACACAGGCAAAGAGCAGCCTTTGTCTATGCACTGAGAAAAGGGGAGAGAAAACAGGCATTATTGGGAAGTTCCTGTGTCTAGGCTTCATGCAAGGCTGCAGAATCACTACAGCGGTCTCAAGATTGTGTTGCACTGAGATGATTAAAACAGGAGCAATCTGGCACTGCTACTGTGCTAGCAGTATCTATTACCGTAACTCTTATGAAACTGGCCAACTCCAAATGGCTCAATCACCTGACAGGCACAGTCAAGAGCAAGGAGTAATGCAATGCTGCCTCTTTTTGGGAGCTCTGGGACAGCCTGATCCTCAAACAATCCTGGAGCTCGCACACACTGGGAGGACACATGCTGCCACATCTCTTAAGGAGATGCAATATGCATGATCAGCTGTTCTAGCTTGGGCATGGGTAGAGCAGAGCCCTGACCCCACTTTCTGTTGGTACTTCCTACCCCCATTAGCACTGTAAGGCAGTGGTTCTCAACCTGTTTACCACTGTGGGCTACATATGCAGCTCTCTGTGTGTTATGTAGGCCACAGCCACACAATATATTAACTACCTGTATGGCCCTAAGGACGTCAAATGGTCTACAGCTGTGTGCTGATTGGGCTGCAAGCAGCCCATGAGCTGAGAAGAACTGCTGTAAGGGAACAGTTCCTGCACTTGGAAGAGCCTGTGGACTGCATCTTGCCCTTCTTCTGTATAGGGGAGAGAGTGAGGGGAATCTAGCCCTACTTGTGAATGCACACAGAAGATTGGGCTAGAAAGTGTTACAACTGACAGGGTCGGTATGTGCTCATATGTGACCCAGGCTTTATGATTTGTAACTATACGCTTTTCCTGAGCTCTGACCACCAGAAATTCTTGTTAATTAAAAATAATATTTTTAAACAAACAAATTTTCCAAAAGGAATTAAGTAATCTTGTGATTAAAGGCCAATGGGAGGGAATGTTTAAATCCATCAATGAAGAATGCAGCTGGGGAACCCAAACATTGCCAGAATTAACAATGCTTCTGGAAGATATTACAAGGAATACAAGGATTAATGAGCAGATCAAAGTTCTGAGTTTAAAAATACCTGCAGGAGAAATGGAAGACACTGGAGGCTAAGTAGCAAGAACACATAGCAAGAAAGAGTTAATGGAAGCACTAAAGTCAACACCCATCCCATGTGTCCTCTGCCAGGAACCTCTTCTTCATCCCAGTCAGTGCACCCACCCTCCACTCTCAAGCTGTAACAACAGAAAGATGGTGAACATCAGCAGCTAAGGCTGGGGAAGGACTAGCACACAGGAGAGTAAGCAGCAGCAGCAGACAGGTATGTCAGCCAATGAGGAGCCTGAGTCCTTATCTTAGGAGGGTTGGGGAGAAGAGCGAGGACTAATTTACTAGGCTTCTGTGTGTCATTTGACTTCCCCCCAAAACAAGACAGTCAACACAAGGGCTCTAAGGACCAAATGACCTGCAAATGGTAAAGCAACGAATTCCAATAATGTTACCAACAAGCACCAATCACCTCCAAGAACCAGGAAAGGGAAGAAAACATGAAGAAAAACATCATCTGTAGGTATCATGCAGAATGTCTCCCAACCTGCTTAGTGGGGGCTCTGAGCCCAGAGAGGTATTGTGACTAGAATTTGGTGCTTTACATTTACCGATCAGCTTCAATATAAACAAAGACTGAAAATCAAACAAATGAAAGGAAGGGGGAGGAAGGCAGGAGGGAAACAAAGCTAAAAGAAGTAAAGAAATAGAAAGAAAGGTGAAGAGGCAGAAACATGGCTGAAAGGAAGAACCGAAATAGCAGTTGCTGAATTTGGGCAAGAAGAAATAAATAATAATCAATTCTTATGTAGTGAGACAATTACTGAATACCGGTATTTTTAATGAGCCCCCTTGTTTAGAGTATTAAGGGCCAACGGTTGATTTAATTACTTCCAGAGTGAACAGTCTGTCACACTGGAAGCCCCGAAAACTTTCAGAGACAGGTAAAGAGGAGTTACCCAGTAAGAACTGCCAGAGTAGGGAGAAAAATGAGACATCTTTCAAAGAGAAAGAGGCCTGTCCCCCACTGTGAGGCATAATTCTCAAACCTAACAATCTCACTGCTGTAAATCTGCATACTCACATAGTCGAATATTGCTCACAATGAAGTAGCCAATGTAAAAAGGCACCATGAAGACTAGGACGAGCAAAATCACACACAGGTTCAGTTTCCAATGAAAATACCGGGAGCTGAAAAGGAATCAGAAGATTGGTCAGGACCTGATCATAATGCAAAGGATTCCTCTTAAAGCTGAAAACATCTCACCCCTTCCCTTCAGACTAAGTTGCACAGCTAGATAACACTGACCTAAAAGCAGCACACTGGGACACACCATACTGGATCTTACTCTAGAGCTCACAAGTGTGCATAAAAAAGCAATTAGCATACCAGAACACAACAATGGGCCATCTAATCAAGTATCCTGTGTCCACAGTGGCCAGTGCAACTCCATAATGCACCTTATTGAGCAATAAGGCAAAATTTCTTCCTAATTCCAGCTAAGGATCAATTTATGCCCCAATGCAGGAGAATGAGAGTCCCTGTCAATTTTTCCTAGCTAGTATAATTTAATATTTTCTTATTTATAGTGGTACTCATGCGAAGATATTTTCATCACTGACACTGCAGTGGCAAATTCCACAGAAAAATAATACATTTCCTTTTATCTGTTTTAAATGTGTTGCCTTTTAATTTCCTTGAGTACACTCTTATTCTTGTATCATGGGAAAAGGTAAGTCGCAACACCCAGCTGGCAGCCTCTATATCCCTCTGTTCAACATCCTCTTTTTCTATTCCTTTCTGAAGTAGGCCTAATACTTTGAACTCTCTTTTTATATGGAAGCCCTCACTCCATGTCTTCAGTCATTTTAGATTAGTCGAGCAATCCTGATTTCAAGGTTCAAGATTTACAGTTACTGTTTTATCATTCTTACTCTTCAATTAACATAGTATCTTATTTGCTGTTTTCATCACAATCAAGCACTGAGCAAATACCCTCTGTAGCTCTTTATAATTACAGAGTACTTCACAAACATTATCTGAATTAATCCTCACAACAACCCTGAGGGAAATAGTGTAAACAGAATCCTCATTTTATAGATGGAGAAACTGAGGCAGGAAGATAAGTGACTTGCCCAAAGGACTCAGAGCAAGCTGGTAGCAGAGACTGGATGGGAACTCAGCAGCACCTGGCTTCCAGCCTCATGCTGAATCATATGAATGACCCTGCTGTTCAGATGTCTTCACAGAGCTATACATAATGTTGCCTTCAGCTTTTCCTTGATATGGGGACAATTAACTCACAAATAGTACCAGATCAGCTAGAGAATAAAACAAAGGCCAGGCCCTGATCTTGTAGCCCCCATACTTACCTGCTATTTAGCACCCCCAGGATCTCAAAGATGATGAGTTCAAACATGGTGCAGGAGAAGGCGAAGGTCACAGAGAAGACCACCTGCACCACATACTGTCGCACCTGTGACGGAACAAACACAAGACAGGAGTCACTTCCATCCTCACTGGGTACTGGCCAAGTACATATCAGACAGGGGAAATAAACCATGAGGTGCCTCAGCACACAACAGAGTCTACACTTGAGGTGCCTGGACCTTGCCAAAACAGGGGGGATAAGCTAGCAGTTTGCAAGGAGCCAGAGGACTACATCCAGTTTGTACAACATTGAACTGATTGTAGCTGCCTTTGTACTTAAGACAGGTGCTGTACGTAGAAAGATTACATGCTCCAGCATACAATGCAGTCAGGCCACATGAATCAAGATGGTGGATCACTTGCTGGGTCCTGTAGTCTCAGCTGGCCCAAACTCTGAATTCTAGACATGAGAACCCATGGATCGTATTGTAATACTCTATGGGACTACATTTGGCATGCACTTTGGCCGTTCCTAACCTACACAATACTCTCTCTCATATCCCTCCTATTTTGCTACACTGTCACAATTTTATTCCCCATCAGCTTCTTCCTAACAATCCAATCACACTGTCTTTTAACAGCTTTCCAAAATTTAAATTCAAGGGACACTATCAACTTAAAAATAATGTCTGTGTGAAAATTTTGTACCTACGACTGTTATGAGGAACACCCACGGTGAGTATAACCAAAAGTGATGAGGAATATATCTAAATATATATTTTCTACATGTTCAATTTGTTTATATTTAACAGTACTGTGTATGATAACTTTCACGGTTTCCTCAGTATTGTCCATTTCCCCTGTTGTCTAGGTGGGTTTTTCAAATAGCAACAGGGGAGGAAAAACATTCTTTTTTAAAAACAGGAAAATGTAACTGTAAAACCAAAAAAATACAGCTGAGAGGAGTAACTCAAAGGAAGGTGAAGTACCCCAAACTGTTTTTTACTGATTTTATTAAACGGACTAGATTTCAATGTGACAGCTTCACCGTAAGATGTAAAGAGTCACAGTTTGAATGAAACAGCCCCTCCTCACCTCATAGTCCTTGAATAGCTTGCGCATGAAAAACAGCCACCCAAATCCAAAGAAGAGCACCTGTAAAAGAGAGGCCAATCCAAAAGGTATTGGTTAGGAAGAAACTTGCAAAATGTGAAGTCCCAAGCTTCAGGACAACACCACATCAGGCAATGCACAGAAAGGACTACTGCACCTGCCCTTCACACAGTTTCCAAATAGCCAATAACCAGGAAGGTCCAAAATGGCTGTTAGCATGGCGAGAGGGAGAGATTAAAGTGAGATGAAATGTAACAGAGACACAGAGTACCACTGCCTTACTGCAGACCCAGTAATGCACAACTTTACAATGAAAGCAGGCAGAGGAAGTGGGAAATAGAGGCAAAACAAGCATCTAGGCTTCTACAATGCATGCCTCTTCTAGGTATAAGCAGACATTACAGAAATCATCTCTTTCACTAGACTAATGAAGACCTAGAATACATTCTATTTTTACATAGCAGCCTTAACACACTATCTCACAATGCTTTAGAAAGACTGGTTTAAGTGAAAGAAAAAAAGTTTAAGATGAGAAGCAGTTTACAGGGAGAGGAAGGGAGTTACAAATAAGGCAGAATACATGAAAGCAAGAGCCTCCTCATCTGTAAAAAGTTACAGGGAGAAGACAGATCAAGCTCAATAATGCTTTTCCTTATATAGCGCTTGTCATCAGAGATTCTCAAAGCAAAACACTTTACTGACTTACATTAGCTAAGCCTCACAACACCCTTTCGGAAGGTAGAATAAATACCATATCTATTTTGGGAATGGATAAACTGAGGCACACAGAGGTTAGATGACTTGGTCAAAAGTGAACAAGTCAGCTGCAGAACTAATAGAGCAGAACTCTGGAGCCCTGACTGCCAATGCCCTGCTCTAGCCACAGGACCACACCCGTCTCCCAGATGGCACAAAGGCATTGGTCTAAAAAAACAGGAGGATAAAAGTTAAGAGAAGATGAACAGAAGGAACATGGAGGATTCTTTTTTAAAATTTATTTTAAAGGGATATTTTTGATGTCAGAGATAGGATCAGAAAGGCAGAGCAGATGGCAGTGATACAGTGTCACTTCCTAGAGCAGGGGGTAGTCTATTTTTTGTCAAGGTCCAAATTTCTGGGTCAAGGTATAGTCGAGGTCGGACAGACGCCAGAGAAGAAAATAAAAAAATAACAGCAATAATGATAATAAGTAAATAAAAAGATTTTGGGGTCCTTTCAAAAGTGTCTGGAGGTCCAGATTTGACCCACAGTCCACCTATTGAGTACCCCTATCCCAAGAGCACATTAAAAATTTGATAGCATTATGGACCCCTGACATGCAGAGACCAGGGATTAAGGAGGAACAAAGAAGTTAATAGTAACAAGCAGTAAATGAGCAACATGAGGACGAATTCTGGCTATGCTCCTGAAATAGAAGAAATAAATTTACAGACAAGGAAGATCTGGAAAGTATGAGTCAAGGAAGACCAAACATTTTTGCTTGAAACCAGAATTAAAGTATGAATTAAGGAGGGTGATTGAGAGCAGTCAGAGAAATTGGGACAAGGAGGACTTCAGTCTTTGAAGTGACTGATAGCAAAAGGATAAGAAAAAGGTAAGACTTATTACCATCAAGCAGAAGGTTTAAGGAATGAGTTAAGGAAGTATTGTAGGTGTTACTTACATAAAGTGATTCCAAGGCTGAAGCTGGCAAGGAGTGGCTACAAAGGGAGCAGAGAAATACAGACAAGACGGTGATCAAGTACACAGATCAATTTTTACCTAATAATATCAAGATTAGGGCTCCTTTGTTCCTAGCACTGTACAAACACTCAGGAAGACACAATCTGAAGAGTTTAGTGTCTAACTGAGGACACCACAAGTGATTGTGCCAATAATAAAGGGGTCAGAAGAGAAGAAGAATAGTAATAAATGGCACAATTACATAGGCTAACTTAAGTACGCACCTTGATGTTTCTGAAGATGATGCAAAGCCTCCCCCAGAAATAAAAGAGAAGCAATTTAAGAAGGTAAGAAATCAAATCAGAAAATGACTAAAAAGGAGACTTGCTTAAGGAGAACAGAGTGATCAACAGGTCCAAAAGCCACACTGAAATCAAGCAGGATAAGAAGAAAAGGATGTGTCATTAGAGACAATGCACAAGTTATTACTAAGCAGAAGACAGCCTCAGCACTATGAAATGGTCAGAAACCAGAATGAAAGCAGTCAGAGAGGAAATGACACTATTTTTAAGAACCTGGATGAGAGAGAAAAAAGAGAAAGGAGATAGGAAGAGTAACTAGCAAGTGAGGTAGGTTCAAGTAAGTGGGTTGTGTCCCGTCCACCCCCGCAGATAACATTGTTTTGGCTATAACAGGGCAATGATCCATTTGAACTGGAATAATAAGGACAGGATGGCAGGAGACACCAAAGGTTAATAAGGCTCTAAGTGAGATAGCTATGTCTAAAGTAGAGACTAAATGAAAGATGACTGATGGAAACTGGAGGAAATGAAAGAGATGGAGATGGTCCTGGGTTGCAGGTGGATCTAGGGAAAACGATGTGTCTGAGCTCCAACAGCAGTTGAAAAATACTTTCTAGAAACAGATTAAAATCTTTCAAACTTGGAAAGGAAAACTGTAGCAAATTCCTCAGCTCTAAGCAGGAGGGAGAGGCCATGAGTAACTAGCACTCTGGACAATGATAGACCCAAGTAAGACAGTTCAAAGGACAGCAGGCTGAACTTTCGCCATGGGCTCCCACACTTGGCAAATTATGATTTGTGCAAATTATGTTGGGTTATAGGAATTCAATTTCTCACCCATCTTGCTTGGAATCACAATCCTGAGATTTTACTTAGCTAAATACTGTTTCAGTAATTAAAAGATCCTGATTGATTTTGAGATTTGTATATAGTTTTATTCTGATGTGGACTTTACATCACAGAAGCAGGTTCTCAACAGGGGCCACCAATAAGTCCAGGGAGGGTTACAACCATCTTCTCTTGGTTACATGGGGGGGGTGGGGGGGTGGGGGGAGTCCTGATTGTTTTTTCCTGCTGAAGCAGAGAGAGTCATGACACTGAACAGGTTGAGAAGCACGAGCAAAAGAGGAGGGAGCCGTAGTCTAAGCTAGCAGTGAAAGTGCACTCACTCTGGGCCACTGGATTAATGGGGAGCCCCTTCACCCCATAACCCTGGGGACTGCAATGAGGCAGGAAGAGTCAACTCGAGGCATCAGGGAGGATTCTGCGGGCTTGCGGGCCACAGCGCAGCGAGCGCCAGTGACAGGGCAGGATCTGGGGAAGGAGGAGGGAAATCTGGGGGCCCCCCGCCCGTTTCGCTTTCTTTACACAGATATTACAGACCTCCGGGGGGGCCCAGTTCAATGTCCCCGCCTCAGTCAGTGCTGAGGGGGCAGCGCTGGGGGCCCCGGGACCATCCCCCCTGGGGTGAGCGCTGGGAGGGGGGTACGAGGCGCGCCACACGAAGCTGGGGTGGGGGCTGCAGCGCCGCCCCTTTACCACCAGGCCGGGGCGGGGCCCAGCGATTGGGGGGGGGGGGGGGGGGCTCGGCGTGCCAGCCAAACAGCCCTCGGGGCGTCCGGGTCCGGGTCCGGGTCTGGGCGGGGCGGGTGGCGCCCGGCCCCGCCCGCTGCTGCGGCCCCGCCTGCCCCGCGGGGGGTCCGTGCCCGGGCGGTACCTGGGAGGTGACCATGATGCCGGAGTCGATCAGGAAGCTCATGGCGGCGGCGGCGGCGGCGGCAGCGGGGGGGAGGGGGCGCTACCCGGACCCGCCACTGGCCGCTCCGGCTCTCAGGCTGCGCGCGCGCCCCGCGCCGCGCTCCCGGCCTGGTTCCACCCCCCACCTCGGCGCCTGCGCGAGGGCGCGGAACCGGCTCCGCAGCGAACGGGGCGCGGGAATTCGATTAGAGGGGCGGGGCCATGAGAAAAAGGGCGGTGCCTGGGAGGTCCGCTTGGGGGCGTGGCCAATGCACAGGGGGCGGGGCACGGGAGCTCTTAGGGTAGGGGCGTGGCGGGAACGGCTTGGAGCGGCAGGGCCTCGGAGCTGAGGCATCGTAGCAAATGTTTTATCTAGTGCGTGTTATTTGTCTCATTTTCACAAGCACCTACATTGCAAGCCAACCACCGCCTTAGTGGAAGAGTTTTACGCTAGGACTTGTTGAGCAGTTTCTGAGGCAAACTATGCTCTTAAATCAAAAAGCCTTTGACAAAATCTTGCTAGATTTAAGAAACTATATAAACCTGGCAACTCACTTAAGTACCATTTATGCTGTGTTTGGTCATCGCATCACATAGATGTAAAGCAGGGATCCCAAACTGTGCTCTGGCGGGAGCTGGCTGGTCCATATGGCACAGTTTGTCTTTATTTGTAGCTGCTAAACTGCATTAAATAAACTGAAAATACATTAAACGCTTTCCTAATTTCACTTTCTCTGTGTGAGTAATTGCTGTAGTTACCACAGGGATGTTATTGTGATTGGGAATGGGAGGGGAAGAGGGCTAGTGCTATTATGAATAGAAAGGTTCATGATTCTCCATGAGCTGCGGTCCACACACAAAATAAAAGTTGTGCAACCGTTAGGGAAAGCAGTAAAATGCCCCATATTTACATGGCTTGTGCTTTGTCATTCCACTTTCTATACCCTCAGAGCTTTACATTTCACTATTTTTAAAGTAAACATTTTAGTGTTCAAAAGGTTAACCATCCAGAGCACTACTGGCAATATTTTGTTCCTAACATGTCTCTCCGTTTCAGAAGAATTAAGTTACTGACCATTAGAGTAGGACTGTTATTGCTGACTAGTTAAATGTTGAGGCCTGAATGCTAGGAATTTATAGTTGTAACTGGAGTGCTAATTAGGAACAGAGGGGAAACCTGATTCACTTTCCTGGCTAATGCCAAGCAATGAGATTAGCGACTGACAGGGAACATGACCACAGAATGTGTACAAACAAGAGGCAGAAGAGGAAAGGGGCAGCAGCCACCAGTGG
This sequence comes from Chelonia mydas, assembly GCF_015237465.2. NCBI lineage: Eukaryota > Metazoa > Chordata > Testudines > Cheloniidae > Chelonia > Chelonia mydas. Next base: position 181,668,253 of record NC_057849.1, read on the forward strand.
ACAGGAAATCAATAGGAGTTATGAGTAGAGTTCCACCACTTTTCCCTGCTTTGACTCCTGTATTCCAGTTACAAATCACACATGAGTCAAGATCATCACCTGAGTGCTCCAGGCACATGATCCTACATAAGGGGAGCAAATTCTGCTACAAAGAACAAGCTCTCATACAAAGCCCATTAACTGCATCATGCTTTCAAAGAGATACAGAGCGCAAACTGGAGAGGTTGAATTTTGTCCCTTAAGTCCAGCATAAATAGCACAAATGGGAAGTGAAAGTTCAACCATGGAATTTCCTGGATTTTATCAGTTTGAGAGCCAACGCTTAATATTACGATCATGCACTTATTTGTATTTAATGATATTCTTTATTTGTCTCTCAAAAAATCTTCTGGCCCAAGCCATCTCTAGTTAGAAATAAAAAATAACTGTAAACAAAAAGGAAAGTGGGTTAGTTTGGAGTTTGACAAAGCACAGTATCCTTGCTGTTTGAAAATCAGGGACCTTTATTAATTACAACTTATTTTATTATGAAAATGATTCTCCATTGGGTGATGTTGAGTCACCAGATTGGTCCCAAAGTCTCTCAAGCCATTTGGGAATTCACATTGCCAACCTTCTTGCTTTGATTTTTTTTTCCTTTTCCATTACATTGTGAAGAAGCAAAACATCACCACCAGTGGGAAAATTAACTCAGGGGATAGAATACTATACAGGATCAGAGGCCTTTCTTATAATGCCAACTGCTATCATCCAGTGGCAGAGCTGACTAAAGGGTAGGAGGTAGGGTATGACCACCCTCTCCCGCCCAGCTGCCTTTAGGTGTATGGTCGGCACCTTTTCAAGCCAACAGGTATACTTGAAGGTGTTAACCAGTGGCCCATCACCCCCTCTGGCTCTGCCACTGCTCAAAACCTGGCTCTGTTACTGCTATCATCTACTGTAAAACTGATGTCCAAGTTCTCCAACGTCTTCTTCCTGTATCTACGTCTACTTAAAAACTCATCTCCACTAATTCCATGGGGGTGTTGGATTTTGTAAGGGTTTTTTTATATTTCATATCAGAAAGAACCATGAAATCTATTCAAAATTCAATTATACAAGGCCAAATTCTGCTCTTGGTCACATAGGGTGACCAGATGTCCCGATTTTATAGGGACAGTCCCAATTTTTGGGTCTTTTTCTTATATAGGCTCCTATTACTCCCCACCCCCTGTCCCGATTTTTCACATTTGCTGTCTAGTCATCCTATGGTCACATGCCACTGACATAAACACATAGGGATAACTCAAGGCAGAATTTGGCCCCTGATTTGTATCCGCTCTGCTCTTGCATGTATTTATACAAATCCTTGAAGTGTTTGTCCCTAGATGTAAATGGCTGATCCCTGAGCAATGAAAGATACACACAGGGAAGAAGACGGTTTCTTTTGAAAGACCTCAGACTCATACCTTCCCCAAAAGAGCAGTCCTGCAGGGGAGGGGAAAAGAGGGTAAAAAGAAGGAGGGAGATTTATTCTATAATATTATTTATGTAGCACCAGTGGTATGCATGGTGCTTCACAGATATATAAAATGACAAGTTCCCAGCCCTGAAGGACTTACAATCTCAATAAACAGAACATGGATGGGGCTGGAGGGGAAGAGTTGTACAAAGGGTGTAACATAAAGATGAAGAGATTGAACATGTTTCCTATTAGTTCCATGTTTTAAATTTAAAAAATCATCATTTTTATGTTCTGTTGGTAATGGGAGCTAAACTAAAGGATCTGAGCTAAGTCATGAGAGCAGGGTGGACAGTTACTGGTGGAAAACTAACCCAAGAAGTGTATTGTTTTTAAGGAAGAACTTGAAGGATAGCACATTGGGTTTCCAGCATAGCGACTGCCACATGAAAGCTGTCTCATTGGAATCTGCAGCCCTCTCAATTCTTGCAAGTGGTACCATATCCACTTGGCTTTTGCTGCTGTTTTCTCCATCCTTATTTAAAACAATAACAGGAACTAGGAGTCTGAGCCTTCACCTGTAAAGTCAATGGGAGTTTTTCCATTGATTTCAGTGGGTGCAGAATTAAGCCCTATGTGCATAGGATACATTTTTTCAGATGTGGGTGTCTAAAAGTTAAGTTTCTAAGTGCATGTTGAGGCTCCAGAGATGCTGATCATTCCTAGCCCCTGTTGACTTTGAGAATTTTGGATGCTCTGATAACTGTGCCTAAATACAGATCTGATAATACCTAGCTCTTTTCATCTGTAGATCTCAAAGTGCTTTTCAAAGGAGGTGAGTGTCATTATCCCCATTTTACAGATGGGAAAACTGAGGCATAGGGAGGTGACTTGCCCACGGTCATGCAACAGAACCAGGAAAAGTACCCACATCTCCTGCCTCCCAGTCCAGTGCCATATCCACTAGACTATGGTTGAATATACTGGCTATACTGTAAATGAAAACAGACTAGGACTCTCCGGAGGCTACAGTATAGCCCCTAATTTTTCTCTAAGCCACTCCAGTCCAAACCCTTCTTGATCACTTGGAATCCAAGACAACTGGGCAACTGCTTAACATCATTTCAGAAGATATCCTGTGGTCATCCACAAAGAAACAAAATAATCATTTGCTTCTGCAAAATGAACAAGACATCTGTAAGGTAGCAGTTAGAATCCTTGCACTTTTTGTTACAAACTACTAGAAGTCCACCTGCCGCATAGGCAGGGGTGTTATTAGATGGATGACAGAAGAAATCATTTGAAATATGCTGACAATGAAGCTACAAATAAAGATAACTGTTTATGGAAACACACACAGCCATGAATCATCCATAATGTCTGGTGCTTTTTCCATAGGGGGTTGTAGACTTCTTACCTTCTCAGTGGTTTACCTTTTAACATCACTTTTATTTTAAATTTCAAAAAAATGAATCTCGGACATAAAAAGAACGGGAGCAGTGGTAGCCCACTGTGTCAATTCGTATCAGTCACATCTGCCCCTGTGGTGGCTGGACTACAGAGAAGATAAGAGCTCATTATTGTACCAGGTAATGGAGATACTCCAACTTAAGTAGTAGAGTATGGTTACATGATGCTTTGAGGATTTGTGGGAGATAACAAGACCACCAAGCAAAGGAAGGAGATAGAGCAGAATGAATGACCCATAGAAAACTGGCATTATGGAATCTGTAGCCAAGGGAATGTGTTAATATAACTTGTGCACCTACAAATGTATATGGGATGAATTAATGAAATTTAGGCTTAGCTGGCAGTTGTCTATTTTCTTTCATTTTCTCTCCAGTGCATCTGAAGTTTATGATCTTTGAGGGTTGGAAGAATCAGACATTGCTATGATTTCTGAACTCTTCTGAATTCATTTGGTGCAGGCTTAGTGTGTAGCTGCAACTTGGCTCTCACTAGCTATGGGTGACCCTTCCAAAGTTTATTTATGGACTCACTTCAGATAAACATTTAAATTGTATGTGTTTATCCAAACATATCTGAACATCTTTGTTCTAGTACTTCTGAATATAAGCCAGGCTGTAATGACCTCAAGAATAGCCTTCTTCATGCTAGTTTTGTTTCTTATCTTTGCCAAAATCAAGGAAATCCAGGGAGAGGTGCATGCATATTATATATACGCTGAAACAAAGGTTTCTGAACTTTTCCAACCTCAGAAAAAGCTTGGGTTCAGTACAGTTCATGGTTTCAATAAAGCCTCAAGTTCCTTTGCCCTTTCCTAGTTCATACTTGGTACTGAACTGGTGCTGTCACCCACAACCTAGCCTCAGTCTTCACCTGCATTCTTATACTCACCTGCTGTGCTGATCTGGAACCTGACACCCATGCGCTGCTGTTATGCACAGGTGCTCATCTGCAATCTGACATCTGCTTGGTGGCTCCATGCAATCTGATACTTTTGGGTGCTGGCTTGTAACCTGCTGTTCCTTTTATTTTCTGCTCAGTTTCAGTCTGACACTCCCCTGAATTGAAGAGAGACCCAAGGAAAGCAGCTCTCAACAGATGTTTCCATTTTGTGTTTCCACAGAACTGTTTCCTGGCCACAAATCTTCATGGCATTGACTTACAAACCTGATGTTAGTCTGTCCATTAACTCCCAAAGCAACACAGCCTTTCCCACTGTGCTAACCAGAAAATGACCTGTTTTCCTTTCACCATATAGTTCTGGATTTAGGAAATTTAAAGGTTACTACTGAAAGTCAACAAAAATCATTCTTCTTTCTCATGTTTTCCAAAATAGCCCTGCCATCACCATTTTTTCTCAGTTCTACTTCAACTCAGGTCAGCATTATCCTGGCTCTAAGGTGACGAGCTTTCATCTAACAGGACAGTAAAGCCCTGTCTGCATTATAACTGAGATTTTTGAATGGATCTAGATGTACAATTCCCATTGAAATGAATAGGAGCAATGCATCTAAATCCCTTCAGTGGCTTTGAATATCTCAGACAACAAAGACAACCATATTTTTGTCACTGGTTTGTGACATTCTTATCTGACCCAGTTACATAAAATCAAATATGGTTATGTTCACACAGCAGCTTTTTTCATGACACAACCGTGTGCCAGCTGTGTTTGCACATCGACAGCTACCATGCTGCCTAACTGTGTTTGTTTAAGTGCATTTTGGGAAAAACTGGGCTGTGATTTCTATACCCACACCCCGGTGCCTCAGCAAGGGGAAAGTTCCCAGAACACATGCACACAGTGTGGCATTAGCAGCACATGGGACAATGCACTCTGGGATGTCCTACTGCCCAGAGAGCTGAGAGGAAGGAGGACTGGTCAAACCATTTACACGGGCATGGTTAATGGCTCTTGCCTGTACTGCTAAAATAAGAACATGCCAAACTAGGTACAGGAAGATAACTACAGGCCAGGCTAGGTCCTTGGCCAGGACAATACACTATTAGTTCCTGCCATTACCAACTATTAGCTACATTGTGTGTGGCACAAAACCTATTTAGAGCTGTGTTAAAAGTTGTAGCATAGACAGGGACTAACAAACGATAACTCCTTGCATTTTGGGAAGGAAGCTGATGCCACTGTCTGGATGATTCTCCTGATATGATCTGTTCATCTGACTCCCAGGAGCTTTGCTCCCCCCCCACCCCAGTTTTGCCCCCATCCACTCGTTCCTCCCCCGGTCTTACAGTCCATTTTTCATGGATGCTCCCACTTTTATAAAACAAAGACAAGCTCAGGTTGGGATTACTCTCAGCTGTGTGCCTGAAAGGCAGCTTTGTGTTTAAACAGCAAACTGCCACTTTTTCACCATTGTGTGGCATGGCCTTTCTTTACATGTAAAACTGCATGATCAGTAAAACAGGGAGTGACAGGAAGACTGGATTCTCTTCCCTCAGCAAGTAGATTTCATGCCTGCAGAAGTCCCCGCTAAACCAATCGCTCACCCGACACCACAGGGCTGACCCGTTCTTCAGAGATTTTTGTTAATTTCTCTGTCATGTACTGGAAATAGTTAATATACCAGGATATTTGTGTATCCATATGGATGCAGGGGGATGGCAGTTTTTCTGCACCGGCCATGAACTATTATTAGTAAAACTACTTTTACTGCAGGACTGCAAAGTATCAGGTGCTTGCTTGGATCTGATTAAAATTAGGGTTTAGCAATCTCAGAGAGCTTTGTAAATACTGGGCCAGATCCTCAGCTGGTGTCAATCAGCAACTTCATTGAGGTTGATGGAGCTGTACAGTTTTACACCAGGTGAAGATCTGGCTTTCTCAGTATAACTGTGGTTCTGAAGCCCACAGGCACTTTATATGATTGATCCCTACTATGCAATGCAGCATTCTTGATCTGAATCTATTTCCCCTCTGGTCAAGAAGTCATGTACTAACCAAGATAAATGCTCTATCATTAAAGAAAAACTATACTGTGTAGAATTAATGAAATCTCACAACATCCCTGTGAGGTAGGTACAAATTATTACAGCCATTTTACAGATGGAGAAACAGAGGCACAGAGAGGTTTAATGATTTTCCCACGATCACATAATGAGTCAGTAGCAGAGCTGGGAATAAATCTGGCAAAACTAATTCTACATCCACTGCTTTAGACACTAACCAACACCAACTTCCATGTTCTACTTTAAGTCAAGACTCTGCCTCTCTCTGCCCCACCCATCTACTTTGGTGAGTTTGACACTTGCATATTACACTCCTCACAAAAAAACCCCATGAAATCAGTCAGTAACTTGTTTGTAGGGGGAAGCCAAGCACATTCCTACTCTCAGCTTCCTTTATTTATTCCATGGCTCTAACTGTTCAGTGACTTCCCAGCCAGGGAGTGGATTTTTGCCCTCCTTGCTATGTTTCCCTGTGATTTGCATTACCATTTGTTAAATATATTATTATGTGCTAAACCTACAGCTCAGAGGCCATTGTGTGACTTCATTAGGAATTTCACCAAGAAATTGTTGGATTTACTGTCATTATTTCTCAAATAGTCTCACATCTTGAAATTATGCTAATACTTTTGCCCTCTATATGGCCTTGCATCTAAGGATCAAAAAGGGCTTTACTAATATTAATCAATTAAGCCACACAACACCCTTGTGAGGTAGGAAATTATTGTTCAGCCTGATTTTACAGTGGGAAAAATTAGTTTCCCAAAGTGACCCAGTGAATTAGTGGCAGAGCTGAGGATAGAAACCAGGAGGCCTGATTCCCACTTCTCCGCTCTGATTGTTAGGAAACACTGCCTCTAGTCCACTGTACACACTTTTAGGCTACAGAGTGTGTAAGGAACACAGGGGGACAGTCTAGAACTGGGTTGAGGAACCAAACAAGCAGTTGGTTGTATGCCGCAGGGAGAGTGGAGTGGGTTTTCATTGTGCTGTGTATCATATTTGGTGTTGTATTGGGAGCCTGCAGGCACTGCCATGTAGTAGGTACATCACATGCTCCAAATAAATTTAATACATGGACTTTGTGCAGTCTATTTTACCCATATGCTACAGCACAAATGACATATTCCACATGTCATGTGTAATATCTGGATTGGGGCGACGGACATATTCCGCCCTCTGGTACATGAGCATGTAAGTCCCAATGACTGTGATGGGAGTGCTGCATGCACAAAGGAGGGCAGAAATTGGCTCTAATACATGTCAGAGTGTCAATAACATAGACAGTTATTAATATGTTTGATTGTTTAAAGAGCCCTGTCGAGTAATTAGAAATGTAGGCATTAGACCCCTATTCTGATATTTGGCAGTCACATGCTTCTCAGGGAGGAGCAAGAAACCTCATAATGAACAGTAGTTGAATTTCCTTCCATAGGGGAAGTGTGTTTCTAATGCCATTCAGTTAGTGGTCACATTCATGCCATGAAGCATGAGGTTTTATATCCCATCTTTAAACTGAAAAATAGTGTATCTTATCCAGTGAAACAGCAAATGTTCTTACAATTCATGTAGATGTCTAATCCTATTTTGAATCCTACTAAGCTTTTGGCCTCACTGAATTCTTGTGGCAATGAGTTACACAGGTTAATTATGAGCTGTACAGAAGGTATTTTCTTTTATTAGTATCCCAGTTGTTGCCTTTCAGTTTCATTGATTGCCCACCCTTGTTTTTGTATTATGAGAGACTGATTGGGAGCATCTAAATGGTCTTCTCTGCACCATCCATTGTTTTATATTCCTCTAATATATCCCCACTTCATTATCTTCTCTCTGAACTAAACAGTCGCAATCTTTACAGTCCCTCTTCAAAAGGAAGCTTCTTAATGCCCCTAATGATCTTTATCAAGAGCATGTGTTGTGAGATCAGGCTGCAGACATCAGGAAAAGACAAGCCCAAAAGGAACAAAATTATTAATAATGTAAAAATGTGGTGTTGTTATAGTACCAAAGAATCCCAAAGCGCTTTACAAAAAGTATACATACATAGAGTAATCACATCACCCACCAGTGAAGTGGAGCTATCTCTGGAGTGTAATGTGGCAGCTCTTTAACAAGGCACAGGAACTCCATAGAGGATAGTAACTGCCAAAAATCATAGTATCCAATTGAAACTGTAAGGGGCATTTACTGTAGGGGAACAGAATATTGCAATTCAGCTAGGTCATCAGAACTAGGCATTTGACCCAAAGCATACTGAAGTCAATAGAAAGACGCCTATTGACTTCAGTGGGCTTTCTGTCAGGCTGTATTCAGAGTAGCAGCCGTGTTAGTGTGTATTCGCAAAAAGAAAAGGAGTACTTGTGGCACCTTAGAGACTAACAAATTTATCTGAGCATAAGCTTTCGTGAGCTACAGCTCACTTCATCGGATGCATTCAGTGGAAAATACAGTGGGGAGATCCTGCTCTCATATAAGAGTCTATGGGCTTTTTCTAGTCATTTTTCAGTTTTGTCCCATGTGAAGTAAATTTTCTGAACTGGATTATACTCCCCACTTGAAACAATACACATGAGCTGCTGCACAGAAGAGAGAATTTGCTGAGCTATCAGGGACTGAGGTCTGGAAAGCAGAACAGAGGAAAGCATGTACCCAGTAGCATAGTTGAGGGTAAATGTAGGTAAACGGCATTTACCCACTTCTCAGTTGGGAAATAAGGTTCACACACTCACTTTTTTTTTTTTTTTTTTTAAACCACTTCACATACCTATACTTTTCGGGCATCAGACTCAGTCTTTGCAGGAAAAAGTGATTAACCTGAAACTTTTAAACAAGTTGCTGCTCTGTCCCAGCCAAAGAGAGACTTTTGTATCCCTAAAGTTAGAAATCCATGGATATTTTTAACATTAGCAATTACACACTCAGAAAATTGATGTCCTTTCTTCTTCATTTCTTTTTAAACCAAACAGACTTTGCTGGAGCTCTATGGCATTCCTTTAGTCCTCTGGGTACAGATATTTTCTATTACTGATCCTTTGAATAGCCTTGTTATATTCATTTGTGACATTTGTGTTCAGTAGCTAAGTAGATTATTGGAAGCCTCCTGCAGATGGAGTTTCTTATCAAATTAGCAACAAAGCAGGATGTCTAATGACGATTGTTACATCATTCAAACTAAGGGCCTATTTTTCAAACTTAGGCACTTAAATCGGGTCAACCAATTTTGCATTTGGGTGTTTAAGCAGTCACTTGGCCACCAAAATCCACATTTTAGGCTCCTAAATGCCAACCTGAGTGTCCAAGACACTCCCTCAGATTTGCCGAGTGCGCACAACTCCCTGGGAATTACAAGAAGGAAGCACCTTTCACAATCAAGCTGCAAATGCAGGGCTGGGAGCCTTAACTTGGGCATTGTGCTCTATGTACTGTAGTTGTTCTACTTACAGATGCCTTCCCATCACTCCTTTGCTAAGTCAATTCCCACACTTCAAGTCTCACTCAGCAACCAATCTTACTTTAATTTACTCTTTTCCCCAGTTTGACAAAGGCCTTTGGCTGAAATGACCCTTTGGGAATAAATAATCCATTTGTGGACATCTGCTAAATTCTAACAAGAAACTAGCTTTAATCTTTTCTGTTATCAAGGTCACTTGTAGAGCAGAAATGTTTCTAACAAAGGGGCTGCTGGGAAAGTATAAACAGCTGAAATTTGCATTCACAGACAAAGCAAGGCCATTTTGGCAATAATATTTTGAACTAGTTTCATGATATTAAACACAGGATCCTTTTTTTGTGAATTAAATAACTGCAATTCTATGCCAGCAATGAAAGGAGGACCAATGTCAGAATGCCACAGGCTAAAACAGAGTAAGAAATACCCAAAGAGAGCTATTTTTCAACCCTTCAGCCAGATACTGTCTGAAAGAGCCATTCTCCCACATCTCCAGTGAAATGTGGAACATAAAACTGTCAGCAAGTGCAGTCACAGTGGATACATTTGGGTTTTGGGTTTTTTTTCTGTTTTAGCTTTTAAAATGCTTCAGTGCTGTGTATAGCACAGGTACTGGGAGTAGTGAGCTGGTATCTGGAGAAAAGAAACCGTTCCTTTGAATATGTTACATGATAGCTAGCACCAGCCATGGGACATACAGGACAGATAAGGTGCAGTTACAATGATAGCACCTTTCCAGCTGAGAATCTCAATAGGAAATATTCAAATGACCATTTGAGCGCTTTGTTTAAAAACATCTGTGATTGTGTGTGTGTGTGTGTAGTTGCTCCCCACACCCTTATACAGTCAAATCATCTGACCTGGCCCGGCTGCTGGCTTTGCTTAGCCTGCTGGGAGGTCTCGTATCAGCTGTCAGTTCTACAGGCACTGAAGGCAGTTCCTCTCCTGGTGGCTCCTGCTCCTCTACCACCTTCTCCACCTCCTGCTCTTCTTCTGGTTCCTGTTCCTCTTCCCCTGCTTCTACCTTCTCCTCTTTCTGCTCTTCTGCTTGAGCATAGGATGGCAACCTCTCATCAAAGGCCCTGGATAGGTCTTCCAGGGGCCCCATACCAAGCTTCTCATCCAAGTCTTTGAAAGAAGATGGAGGGGGACCAGCTTCTACCCCCACTTCTGTCAAAGGTAAATAGTGGGACACTGGCTTCTCCTCCTCCAGCAGCCTGTAGCCCCTGACCTTCTGAATGGAAGAGACTGCAATGGAGTGGAGGGGCTTCTCTGGGATCTCCCTCTGTTGTTCTTCTGTTGGCCTCCTGAAAGCCAGGCGGATCCTTTTCAAGATCAAGTAACTGATCTCCACAAGGTTGAGGATGAGGGATACTGAGGCCACGGCCAGCATAAACATAATGAAGACTGTCTTCTCAGTGGGCCTGGATACAAAGCAGTCCACAAGGTTGGGGCAGGGCCACCGGCCACAGCGGTACAGGGGCAGAATTCGGAAGCCATACAAGAAGTACTGGCCCACTATGAACCCCACCTCGAAAATGGCTTTGAAAATGATGTGACAGATGTAGGTTCCCAGGAGTGTTCCCTCCAGTCGGAACTTCTTGGCCCCTTTGGGGTTGATTTCATTGGTGTTCCTGGTGCTCTCTTGGTCTGGAGCCAGGGGTAGCCTCTCTTCATCCATCTCAGCTTGCTGTTGCCTTTCTGCCTGCTCCCTCTCTCTCTTCTTCTCCGCCATCCGTACATGATGCACCGCATACCCCACGTACACCAGTGAAGGGGTAGAGACAAAGATGATCTGCAGGACCCAGAGCCGGATGTGGGAAATAGGGAAGGCCTCATCGTAGCAGACATTCTCACAACCAGGCTGCTGTGTGTTGCACACAAAGTCTGACTGTTCATCTCCCCAGACAAATTCGGCAGCTGTTCCCAGAATCAGGATTCGAAAAATGAAGAGCACAGTGAGCCAGACTCTCCCGATGACTGTGGAGTGCTCATTCACTTCTTCTAAAATGTTCCCCAAGAAACTCCAGTCACCCATCTCTTACTATCTAAGGGAAGAGAAGGAAAGAATGGCCATAAATTACACTAAATAATTTTTTTCTACTGATGCATAACTTGCTTCTTCCTTTAAGTTGTACGTATTTCTCCAAAACAGCCTATACCTTGAAAATGTTTTTGCCTTATGTTACAGTGCTCTATTAGAGGAGAGAAAACTAAGAAGCCAGGGAAATTTCCTCTGTAAACTCTCTCTGTTGTGCCTCTAAATATTCAATAACTTCTCAGCCAAAGAGTATATTTGACCACTCTTCTGTATAGCAGCTGTCTGTGAGTTTTGCATGATCAATTGTAAGTGTGTGAATGTGATTTTGTTTTATATATTCTATAAATACAGGACGGTCGTGTAGTGTAAAGGTTTTATCAGCATGGAGTTTGGGGTGACTGCATTACTTACAAATGACAGAATCACAAGTTAGTCGAGTGGGTAATCCCAAATGAGTGTCCATGCCACACCACACTGTCATTAATTCTTTACAGGCCACACACATTACATCTAATCTATTTTAGGAATCTTTTAGATAGTTCCAATAACATTTTTTTAAACTATTTTGTGTGCCTGTAAAGTCGGATGCCTCCGTTACTCTGAGTTCAGCTCATAAAAACAAAACCATAAAAACCTATCAAAGTGACCTAAAATAATATTTTTATATCTAAAAATGTCATGACTTATCTCAGGATTTCCCAGGGCTAGAAGCCAGTGCTGTGGGTATCCCATTTAGAAGCTGGAAATCTCCCCTTTCTAAAGCTCCCATTTCTAGTCCTGCAGGGACAAACTTTAAAGTTGTAACATTTTTATACATAGAGAAGCTACCACCAGTCCAGAACTCAATCTGGCCCATTCAAGGCATCTGACTAGTGCAATTCTGGGGAAGGGAGGGGAAGAGGCCTCAGCTAGGGAGGAGCAGGCTGATTTAATAAATTAGGGCCATTTGAAGCTCCTGAGGGATTTGGAATGTTCCATTAAATCCCAGGGAGGTTGATTAGTGAAAGATTGCAAGTGAGGCAGTGAAAGGTGCTGAATAAATATATTCAATCACATGGGTCTACAAGATCACAGCCACATAAGTGGAATATATCTCCACAGCGGGGAGACCTCTCTGGGGTTTTCTGTCCTCTGGGAATGACACAAATCATTGGATAAGATAAAGATGTATCAAGACTAAAATGGAGTTATTATTCTGGCCCTTGTACCACATGAAAATTTAAGTTCACATCTCTGTGTTAAAACCAGTGAGAATGTGATGTAATTCTCCCATTTATACACACACACACAGATGTGCAAGGTAGGTGAACCACGATTTCAGGGCACATGTGATTTAAACAGCAAGTCACATTGCTGCTTTATCAGCCACTAAAGTTGTATAAAGAAGTGTATTAATGTGAGCACTTACTTGAACAAATACAATACAAAGATTTCATTGTTTACATACATTATCTAAACTAATTTAAGAGTTCCATTACTACAAATCCACATAGCATTTCCTTTAATCCTAAAATAATTCCTTTGATTAATAAACCAGACAATTAGCAGGCATGTGCAACTAAGTAAAAATCACTACTTTACCTACACAATATAAAGTTCATTCTCCAGTCAATGTAGTTAACACAGTCCCACTGATACTGGGCAGTCTTTGCAATGATCTAACACGGATATCCTCTGCTATCAATGAGCTGCCTCCACCCTAGCTTGAAAATGTGACATTGTTATGCATGATAAATCTGTTTATCTTACAGACAACTCACTGTAACAGAGAAAGAAAAAATGGCTTCTGACTACTTTCTTCTAAAATCCTACAAGCAACTTGCCGCAGTTGGATAAACCCTTCTCAGGAACTTCTCTGAACTAGCATCACACATCTGCCTTGTTGCACCTTCTACTTAATGAGCCTTTGTAAATGAACTGGTTCTTAAGCTGCTGTTTGTCGTCTACCTTGCACAACCCTCCAAGCATCTATTAAAATTAACTTGGACAAAGCACTAGAAAAGTGCATTGGCAGGAGTTGGAAAATATGACCATCTCTGATTTCTAGGATTCTACCAGAAACCAACCAGCCATACCAACCCCACAAGGTCCAACATGAACACTAGGCTCCAGTGCATTAAGTTTGGGTTGTGGCTTTTAGGGTGGGAGGTTCAAAAGTGCCTAAGTGAATTAGGAGCACAAGTCCCACTGAAAGCCAACGGTATTTGAAAATCCCTCCCTTAAATTCCAAATGGTATGATCTGATCAAGCTAGAAACAAAAGAAAGCATATATAAATTAAGGCCATCCAGCAAGCAACTTGCCACAGTAAAAGACTCCCCCGAAGGAACGTGTCCTCCTTCTCTCTTGGCACTCTGCAGCGAAGAGTGAACTTTTGTCTCTTTCCTTCCCTACTGTAAAAGTCCCAACCTGGTCGCACGACTGAGCAGATATGACTGAATCGGCTCTGATGGGTGGGTTTTAGTTGCCCTGCAATATTTAAGCTCCAAGCCAGACAGCTTTATGAAGTGAGTGACATTTGGTGATGTGGAGAACAATAGAGGAGAAAGAGTCAGAGATGGAGAGAAGAGGAGAATGCATTGAACATGAAAGGATGGGGGAGGGCTAGGGACGGGCAACCGGCAGTGAAAATTCAACACATGCACAAATGGAGTTTGCACAGCCCGGGAAAGTTTGTTCTACATTCAGACGTTCACTTGTGTAGTGGGGAAACTATTAGGCAGAAGCTGAAGCATCTCTACTATTCTGCTTCACTGTAGCTGAAGAAAGAGCACTCACACCTCTCATGATGGCAGATCTGACTAAATGAAAGGGACCTCTGCCCATCACCCTGTGCCTAGTTCTGGCAGCTGGACTCCAAAGGTGGTTTCTAGGGTATGTGTTTGTTGACGCTTAAGGCCAGATCTTTTGTAGTTGGCAAACACATTTTTGGGGGGAAAGGGAGTGAAAATATTGATTGTTCCCCTCACCTTTCAGCACAGGCATTAGGTATTTAATACTGGGGAGGTTTCTTCAGGTCTTGGCTCACATGACACATGCAGGGCTACATCCTCATCCGATGTCAATCAGTACAGCTCCACTGAAACCAATGGAGTGATGGCAGTTTAAACCAGTCTTTCTCTCTGCAGCCATAGAAATACAAGGTGCTGGGTTCCCTTGTCTTCCTAGGAGGAAGGTCTTTGCCTAAGCAGGTTTCTCACATATATTCTGTTCCCATAGACTTCAGCCCACTGGGTGAAGAACCCATCTCTCTCAGCTTGCAAGAGCTCTGGCCCCTTGTGTCTGTCCAGTGATGGATTCCAAGATGGCTTCTTCTCTCTCCTTATATCTGCCCAAATTCACTGTTTTGTCCCCAGACTATAGGCATCGACTATGTGAGTGCTCCGGGGCTCAGCACCCATGAGCCATAGTGGTTCCTGGGCCCCCTCCCTCAGAGTTTTATACCTGAGGTCTGCTCACAGTGCATGTCCTAGCCCCAGACAGAGCTTGTGTGTGGAACATAATAAATTCTGTGCTGCTCCCAGCTTCTGCCCTTGGGGCAGGGAGTTTCTTTATAAACAGAGGGAGGGTGATTAAGATAACAAAAAGCTTATCATTAAATTACATTAGGGATCGTTAGATGATCCTGAAAGCATTGCCAGGCACTCCAGTTAAAAGATAGGAAACAAAGGGTAGGAATAAATGGTCCATTTTCAGAATGGAGAGAGGTAAATAGTGGTGTCCCCCACGGGTCTATAATGGAACCAGTGCTGTTCAATATATTCATAAATGATCTGGAAAAAGGGGTAAACAGTGAGGTGGCAAAATTTGCAGATGATACAAAATTACTCAAGATAGTTAAGTCCAAAGCTGACTGCAAAGAGTTACAAAGTGATCTCACAAAACAGGGTGACTTGGCAACAAAATAGCAGATGAAATTCAACATTAAATTCAAAGTAGTGCACATGGCAAAATATAATCCCAACTTTACATACAAAATGATGGTGTCTAAATTAGCTGCTACCTGTCAAGAAAGATCTTGGAGTCATTTGCAGTACTCTGGAAGCACTATGTTCATTCTCCAGCTTCAGAAGACTTAAAAACTATTTCCAGTCATCAATGGGACAGACGCAACTGAATAATGTAGCTGTCCTTAACGTGCATCAAGACCATACCTGGAAACTAGATGTAAATAAGATTGCTGACAGTTTCATCCAGAAAGACGTAATGTCTTTAAACTGGGATGTTAGTGAAGACAGCCTGTAGGTGAGTGCAATGATTGTAATATACTGTAATTCATGATAATGTAATTATGTAGTTCATAAAGTAATTATTAAAATAGTAAAGATACCAGTGATAGACACATATTCAATAACTAGAATATGAAAGTATATGAATATGCCAAAAATAGTCTCCCTGCAAAACTGACAGAGCCTCTCCCCGCAACACACACACACACACACACACTTCTTCAAAAGCACCTACCAGCAAAAACAAAAGACAGCACCTATGCCCCAGACTCAAGATGACCTTGTGCTGTTCTTCCATTCCTGTGGTCCTCCCATCCTCCTGCTGATTTGTATGTAAAGAGAGCCCCCATTGTTTTTGGTCATACCTTGCTCAATTTAATTGGAGACAGGTAGATAGCTGCCTTCCCTCCTGTTTCTCCCTTTGTTTGGTCACAGGCTGTAAAGCAGGGGTGGGCAAACTTTTTAGCTCAAGGGCCACATCTGGGAATAGAAATTGTATGGTGGGCCATAAATGGTCACAAAATTGGTGTTGGGGTGCAGGAGTGGGTGCAGGCTCTGGTTGGTGGTGCGGACTCTGGGGTGGGGCTGGGGATGAGGAGATTGGGGTGTAGGAGTGTGCTCTGGGCTGGGACCGAGGGGTTCAGAGAGCGGGGGGGGGGTCAGGGCTGAGGCAGGGGGTTGAGGTGTGGGAAGGGGTGCAGGCTCCAGCTGTGGGGGTGCAGGCTCTGGGTTGCAGGAGGATGCTCCAGGCTGGGACTGAGGGGTTCAGAGGGCAGGAGGGGGGGTCAGGGCTGGGGCAGGCGGTTGGGGCGCAGGGGGAGGCTCAGGGGTGCAGGCTCTGGGCGATGCTTAGCTCAAGTGGCTCCCGGAAACAGTGGCATGTCCACCCTCCAGCTCCTACGCAGAGGCACAACTAGGCGGCTCTGCACACTGCCCTGTCCGCAGGCACCAAACCCTGGGGCTCCTGTTGGCCACGATTCCTGGCCAATGGAAGATGCAGGGGTGATGCTTGGGGCCGGGGCAGCGTGCATAATTGCATAATGGAGCCCCCTGGCTGCCCCTACGTATAGAAGTCAAAGTGGGGGCCATGCTGCTGCTTCTGGGAACCACGTGGAACAGCCCCCAACCCTGCTCCCCGGCTGGAGCACTGGAGCAGGACAAGCCCCAGACCCCCCTCCACAGCAGGAGCTCGAGGGCTGAATTAAAATGGCTGGTGGGCTGGATCTGGCCCACCCCTGCTTTAAAGAATATCATCACTGAGTAGCCATAATTCCCCAAATAGCGTTATTATATTTGAAAGGGGTTCCCGGGGTGCAACCTGAACTGTGGGATCACTGAGCCCTCTGTCCCACCAACTTGGGGTATCCCTCACACTGTAATGCTGTTGGCAAGCTACAAACTTCTGGCAGGTACTGTACTTACACAGATATCCATAGGCAGGGACACATCCAACTGAATCGCATGAATGCTTCTCCCAGCCACTCATGAACCACAATAGAGAGGCTCCAGCCAAATCCCCTCCACAGTTCCCCAGCCTTGCACCCCCAGAACTGTACCATCTTGCCCTGGTCAGAAGCCTGACCAGTGTAAGTTCATTACCCTGTTTGCCCCTCCCTTGATGTGGAGAGGACACACACCAGCCTTTGTAAACCGAGCTGAGATTTCCCAAGCTTTTCAGCCAAAACACACTGTTTTAGGTAAGATATAAAACAGGATTTATTAGCTACAGAAAGATAGATTTTAAGTCATTATAAGTAGTAAACATAAAGATCAAAGTTGGTTACCCTAAGAAATAAAATAAATTTGCAGTCTAAGTTCTATACACTAAACAGGATTTGAATCAAGTAGTGTCTTGCCCTGATAGATGGTACAAACAGGTTGCAGATGGTACATACAGGTCAGAGAATGTCAATACACAGGCTGGAACTTTCCTCCAGCCCAGGACCATCCTCTGCAATTCAAAATCTTTGCACTCTAGATGTGTTTCCAGGTATTGAGTTGTGGGGGGAGTAAGGCCAAGTCACGATGTCACTTCCCCTCTTTTGTAGTTTCTTCCAGCTTGCTGGAAAGATCTATGCTTGTGACATAGCCAGGGGGTCTGCCCCAATTGGTCAAGCATCCTCCATTGTCTACATCGTCTCTAAGAAGTCTTCTGGGATGGTCACTGGGAGTGTGGATTTCCTTTAATGGGCCATCAGCACATCTGGCTATTCCATTGTTGTACCTGAAAGGCTGGTTGTGGGCGTTCCCAACGTCAGCATATTTCAGTAACACACACATAGCAAGACTTCATAACTTCACACACAATCTAACACGATATTAATGTTCAACAGATCAAGACTTTCAAAATGATACCTCACACAGCATACTTTGTACAAAACATATCATAATTATATGACAGTGATGACTATGGAGGTTGCAGGGGGTTGCTCTGAGGTACAGAGTGCCACATACATTTCACAATTACATTAATTACCAATGTGTCATTATCTTTCATAAAATACCTTATTTGATACACTTTTATAACACAGTAATGTTGTATACAATCAGTTGATTCTATTACTTATTTAAGGTTCAGACCCCATCTTTGGTCCAATAAACCACTGAAATGTATTCTCAACGTTCCTTTTCTCCTGCTGGGAAGAGATGCTATGCAGGCTAGAGAAGACTTCATCTAGTGTAGTTGAATTGTTACTGCCTTCCCTTGTTAGCTTGAACACTTTGCTTACCTTTTATGAAAAATGTATCTTCATGGTCTCTGGCTGATGACCAGGCTGCTCAGACAAGCAAATACACATTCCTTTGTCTAAGGCAGACCATGCTTATGCACTGCTTGCCAAAAACATTTTAAGAACATAATTCTATGCATACCCATAACTCTTTGTAAACATCCCATACATACATCATGTGAGAATATTAATGGTCAGTGAGTTATTAGTTTTCCAGTGATATATTACATGAAACCTTTTGGACATGTATCAGGACAACAGTGTATTAGGTGCAGTGAGTATGTCAGGCTTGACGAGAGTAGTGAACCACAAATGGGCCTCTGTGTCACACCACACTAGCATAGATCTCCTCAGTGATGATTCAGCAGCTTGCACTTTTCCCTTTGCATTGAGTCCATTTGGAACTGACAGCCTACAATGGCACTGGGGGCCCTGTTCCGCTAGAGGTGCTGTAACTTATATGAGACATAACACCAAGATGCTGACCTGTAGCATCCTAAATACATAAAAACGTCAGGCCCTAATCCTGCATACATGGAGATTGTGTGAAAGCCCAGGATCCGTGCCTTGTTTTAAAAACTGTATCCCTAGATGGTTTTATGAGTTCAATGGAAAAGTTCCAAAGTTAAACCCACAAATGAAGGGAAAGGTTCCCAGGAGACACTTCCTGATGGCAGGAGCTGCACAGCAGAAGGCTCTTGCTCCAAGCAGAAATTTCCCTACCCCCACTCCACTCAAATCCCTCCCCCTTCACCCTCCATTGGTCAACTAGTTACACACAGCGTAACTAATTTAGTCATTTTCCAACCTCCCACCCTGTAAATTCAAACACTCCCTCTAATTTCAATTCCTGGGGAAAGTACTTGCCAAGAGTGGGGAGGGCAGGGAGGAGGCTACTGCTAGATGAGCCAAAGGAGAGAGGAAGAGGAAGAGGACTAATGTAGGCTAGGGTCTGACCTGGGAAGGTTCTAAAAACAAGGAAGGTAGTTTTAAGCTGGAGACATTATGCATCATAAAGTAGCAAGACGGGCAAACCTATATTTTATTTATTTTGCTTTGCTGTTTACTTTTAAACCAGACTGTAATTGGAACGGGGCAATAGCTAACCTTTACATGTTTAAACTTTGAGCTGGAGGTGTGATTCCCAGCCCCAGTAGACATACCCACCTAAGTCTCATTGACTAGTGCACTAAAAATTGAATGTAGCTGCAGCACAATTGGTGGAAGGGGCTAGCCATTTCTAGAATGTACCTTTGGCCTCTGATGGGCATACAGTTGGGGCACCTAGCCCATCCCATCCCCGTGGCTACACTCTGTTTTAAGCACACTAGCTCAAGGAGCGCTCGTGCAAGTACGTCTCCTCACACTGGGAGACGCAGCGCCAGTGTGAAGTGTAAACACACCTTTAATCTCCTCCAGGCAGCAGTGAGACGAGAGTAGCAAAGTGCTTCCTGCCAGGATCCAAAACTCCTGAAGAATGACTGCAAACTGCCAAACGTGACTGAGAGGCCCGAACCAATATCCCAGATCCAAACACCATGGGAAGATCAGATCTGGGTTCACACATCCTAGCTGGACACCAGCTCTATAACAGGATGAACCAAAACCCCAGGTTTAATCACCCCCAGATTTTGGGGAAGCCCAGATCCAGTAAGTGACTTTGTGGCTAGGGTCCATCTGTAGACTAAATCTAGCTGCTGAATTAGCAAGCTCCTTTTGAACCCTTAACACTGTTTTGCATTCACCCTTCCAAATACCCAGGAACCAAATACTCTCTGATTAGTATGAAGAAATATCCACCTTGCAAAATATGGCCAATACCCAAGCTATTCAGCAAATATAATATGCAAATAATCCATCCTCAACATACTACCATCCTGTCACATGGCAAAGATGAGTCCTTTTCATAACTATGGTATAAGCCATTCAACATGGATCAAAATAAATCACTATATAGTCTCTGGTTTCTTGGACCTCTGCATTGGAAAGTTCTGCACAGTCTCTTAAACTGGATTCTGCAAAGATTTGTAGCTGAATGCTAGGCCAGATTCTCCAGTTCACTTTCCACTTCACAGTACGGAAGCAGCTTTAACCCAGCTGCATATGGCTACTGGGGAATTCCTCTTGTGCAGGGGACTCTCTGCCAATGGAAGGCTGGTGGACGCAGCATTGCTGCCCTCACCCCTAGTGTGAGGGGATGTAAAGGAGCAGTGCTCCACACCTGATCCTGCAATCCTGTGGGCTGGAACCTTTGGCCAAGGTGTAAGTTAGGGCAGCTCCTGAAAGAGGGAGCTGCAACTGGCTCCCTGTGTTTTCCCCACCTCCCAGATCTCCACTCAGGCCAAACGCAGTTCAGACAGAGTAGAGAATCAAGGCCTTTACCTTAAAATGCTGGGGACCTGTCACCGAGCCAGGCTTCGCCCAGCTCCAGAGCATGCGCTGCATCACCCAGGCTCACACAAGAAGGTTTGTTTCTTTAACAGAGGGTATGCAACAAAAACAGTCTTAACTCCATCCTTGGCCCCAGGATCACGCACCCCTCCCAGGAGTCTCTGGTACTCCAGCTCCTGGCAGCTTCCCGGCCTCAGTTAGCTCTGCTCCCTTCCTGAAGCAACAGTTGCACAACTGCTTCCCTGAGCCCCGATCCCCTGGCTCCAGGGACCCACCACAGGCTCACGCTTGCTCCAGTCCAGTGTGCCTTTCCCTTCCCAGGGCTCAGCCTGACCCAGTCCTTCCTCCCTCAGGTGCTCACTAGCAGCGCTTTATAGGCCCAGGTACAGCCCAGTCCTCTTTAATGAGCTGGATTGGGCTCACCTGCTCTGGGGCGCTGGGCTCAGTCTATCCACAAGGACCAGCTACTCTGTAACAGGACCATAAGGCCTAGGCCTAGGCGACGGCAACTGTGGAGGCACTGTTGTTAAGGGCCAGCACTTTCAAACATGGGTTCCTACAGTTAGGCTCCTTAGCTTGTATTTAGGCTCCGGACTAAAAGAATTTCCGAGGCGCTGAGCACCTGCAGCTCCCGGTAGAGTCAATTCTAGAACTAACAGTCCAGCAGTGTCAGCTAAACCAGCCGGAGCAGGGAGGCACTGTAGCCCCGTGCAGGCTTCATAGAGTAGCTGAGAAGAGCTTTCATTCCGAGTGAGATGTGATGTTACTCTGAGTTGCTCTTTCCTTCTAAAGAAGCAGAAATGTTTCCCGGCCTGGTAACTGAGGCGTTTGTTTGGAAAGGGGTTCTCTTACTTGCCAGGTTGCTGTCCTTTGGCCACTTAGAGAGGATCTGCACAGAGTTCCCCTGCTTTGCTATGACAGGAAGAAGTCAAGCCTCTACTACAGCCCAGCTTTTTTGTCAGAGCACAGCACACGGCCTCCAGTGCCCTGACTGGGGGATGGGGGAGTGTGGGACTTGCAATTCCAAAAGGATTTCCAGCGCAGACATGATGTCAGGGCAAGGCAGGGCAGCTCTATTGAGCAGCTCAGTTCATGCATGAAGGCAGATTGTGCCATTTATACAGAGAACAACCCTGGATAACTGGACATCTCCCTGTAACAAAGTTATCATCTCCTGATCTGCATAGCTAGAAAGCCGCACATGCTTCCTGTTCTTGTGCTGAACAAACAAATCTTCCAATAAACGCTGAAGGTGAGCATTGTCACGTTCAGACTCCCTCCAAGAAACTGTAGAGGAAATCTTACTTTTATTTACACCGGAGAAAATCCAGAGCAACTCATTTGAAATATGCCTGTTTTCTAGGGATGTGTCTGAGAGTTCATTCTAGGGACAGCATGAACTAGTGGACTGAGCACAGTGATGGGAGCTGTTGAACTTTAGTCCCACCTGTGCCACCTACTGGCCTCAATAATGTTGTGTGCATATAGCACTCTGCAAATATTAGCTAGGTTTTGTAACCCCCTATGAAGTAGGCAAATACCACTGCCCCCAATCTACAGCTGGAGAATGGAAGCTGAATCTCCGAGATTATTAAAAGACTTGCCAAGTTCACACAGTTCGTCAGTGTCAGTCACAGAGAGCTCAGATTTCAGAGTAACAGCCGTGTTAGTCTGTATTCGCAAAAAGAAAAGGAGTACTTCTGGCACCTTAGAGACTAACCAATTTATTTGAGCATAAGCTTTCGTGAGCTACAGCTCACTTCATCGGATGCATACTGTGGAAAGTGTAGAAGATCTTTTTATACACACAAAGCATGAAAAAATACCTCCCCCCACCCCACTCTCCTGCTGGTAATAGCTTATCTAAAGTGTTCACTCTCCTTACAATGTGTATGATAATCAAGTTGGGCCATTTCCAGCACAAATCCAGGTTTTCTCACACACACACACACCCCCCCACACAAACCCACTCTCCTGCTGGTAATAGCTTATCTAAAGTGACCACTCTCCTTACAATGTGTATGATAATCAAGGTGGGCCATTTCCAGCACAAATCCAGGGTTTAACAAGAACGTCTGGGGGGGGGGGGGGCAGGGTAGGAAAAAACAAGGGGAAATAGGTTACCTTGCATAATGACTTAGCCACTCCCAGTCTCTATTCAAGCCTAAATTAATTGTATCCAATTTGCAAATGAATTCCAATTCAACAGTTTCTCGCTGGAGTCTGGATTTGAAGTTTTTTTGTTGTAATATCGCAACTTTTATGTCTGTAATCGCGTGACCAGAGAGATTGAAGTGTTCTCCGACTGGTTTATGAATGTTATAATTCTTGACATCTGATTTGTGTCCATTTATTCTTTTACGTAGAGACTGTCCAGTTTGACAAATGTAGAAGGCAGAGGGGCATTGCTGGCACATGATGGAATATATCACATTGGTGGATGTGCAGGTGAACGAGCCTCTGATAGTGTGGCTGATGTTATTAGGCCCTGTGATGGTGTCCCCTGAATAGATATGTGGGCACAGTTGGCAACGGGCTTTGTTGCAAGGATAGGTTCCTGGGTTAGTGGTTCTGTTGTGTAGTATGTGGTTGCTGGTGAGTATTTGCTTCAGGTTGGGGGGCTGTCTGTAGGCAAGGATTGGCCTGTCTCCCAAGATTTGTGAGAGTGTTGGGTCATCCTTCAGGATAGGTTGTAGATCCTTAATAATGCGTTGGAGGGGTTTTAGTTGGGGGCTGAAGGTGACGGCTAGTGGCGTTCTGTTATTTTCTTTGTTAGGCCTGTCCTGTAGTAGGTGACTTCTTGGAACTCTTCTGGCTCTATCAATGTGTTTCTTCACTTCCGCAGGTGGGTATTGTAGTTGTAAGAATGCTTGATGGAGATCTTGTAGGTGTTTGTCTCTGTCTGAGGGGTTGGAGCAAATGCGGTTGTATCGCAGAGCTTGGCTGTAGACGATGGATCGTGTGGTGTGGTCAGGGTGAAAGCTGGAGGCATGTAGGTAGGAATAGCGGTCAGTAGGTTTCCGGTATAGGGTGGTGTTTATTTGACCATTGTTTATTAGCACTGTAGTGTCCAGGAAGTGGATCTCTTGTGTGGACTGGACCAGGCTGAGGTTGATGGTGGGATGGAAATTGTTGAAATCATGGTGGAATTCCTCAAGGGCTTCTTTTCCATGGGTCCAGATGCTGAAGATGTCATCAATATAGCGCAAGTAGAGTAGGGGTGTTAGGGGACGAGAGCTGAGGAAGCGTTGTTCTAAGTCAGCCATAAAAATGTTGGCACACTGTGGGGCCATGCGGGTACCCATAGCAGTGCCGCTGATCTGAAGGTATACATTGTCCCCAAATGTAAAATAGTTATGGGTAAGGACAAAGTCACAAAGTTCAGCCACCAGGTTAGCCGTGACATTATTGGGGATAGTGTTCTTGACGGCTTGTAGTGTATCTTCGTGTGGAATGTTGGTGTAGAAGGCTTCTACATCCTTAGAGGCCAGGATGGTGTTATCAGGAAGATCACCGATGGATTGCAGTTTCCTCAGGAAGTCAGTGGTGTTTCGAAGGTAGCTGGGAGTGCTGGTAGCGTAAGGCCTGAGGTGGGAGTCTACATAGCCAGACAATCCTGCTGTCAGGGTGCCAATGCCTGAGATGATGGGGCGCCCAGGATTTCCAGGTTTATGGATCTTGGGTAGTAGATAGAATATCGCAGGTCGGGGTTCCAGGGGTGTGTCTGTGCGGATTTGATCTTGTGCTTTTTCAGGGAGTTTCTTGAGCAAATGCTGTAGTTTCTTTTGGTAACTCTCAGTGGGATCAGAGGGTAATGGCTTGTAGAAAGTGGTGTTGGAGAGCTGCCGAGCGGCCTCTTGTTCATATTCCGACCTATTCATGATGACAACAGCACCTCCTTTGTCAGCCTTTTTGATTATGATGTCAGAGTTGTTTCTGAGGCTGTGGATGGCATTGTGTTCTGCACGGCTGAGGTTATGGGGCAAGTGGTGCTGCTTTTCCACAATTTCAGCCCGTGCACGTCGGCGGAAGCACTCTATGTAGAAGTCCAGTCTGCTGTTTCGACCTTCAGGAGGAGTCCACCTAGAATCCTTCTTTTTGTAGTGTTGGTAGGGAGGTTTCTGTGGATTAGTATGTTGTTCAGAGGTCGTTGCCAACTGTGCCCACATATCTATTCAGGGGACACCATCACAGGGCCTAATAACATCAGCCACACTATCAGAGGCTCGTTCACCTGCACATCCACCAATGTGATATATTCCATCATGTGCCAGCAATGCCCCTCTGCCATCTACATTGGTCAAACTGGACAGTCTCTACGTAAAAGAATAAATGGACACAAATCAGATGTCAAGAATTATAACATGCATAAACCAGTCGGAGAACACTTCAATCTCTCTGGTCACGCGATTACAGACATGAAAGTTGCGATATTACAACAAAAAAACTTCAGATCCAGACTCCAGCGAGAAACTGTTGAATTAGAATTCATTTGCAAATTGGATACAATTAACTTAGGCTTGAATAGAGACTGGGAGTGGCTAAGTCATTATGCAAGGTAACCTATTTCCCCTTGTTTTTTCCTACCCCGCCCCCCCCCCCCAGACGTTCTTGTTAAACCCTGGATTTGTGCTGGAAATGGCCCACCTTGATTATCATACACATTGTAAGGAGAGTGGTCACTTTAGATAAGCTATTACCAGCAGGAGAGTGAGGTGGGGGGAGGTATTTTTTCATGCTTTGTGTGTATAAAAAGATCTTCTACACTTTCCACAGTATGCATCCGATGAAGTGAGCTGTAGCTCACGAAAGCTTATGCTCAAATAAATTGGTTAGTCTCTAAGGTGCCACAAGTACTCCTTTTCTTTTTTAGAGAGCTCAGAGAGGCTGTACAAAGTCTGGGTTGTTTAGTGTACAGGACAGGGAGAGAGAGAGGAAATTCCAAACATAAAGGGAAGAAAAGAGTAGGAGAAGGCTACAAAGGGTCAGTAAGGAGGGAAATTTGGGAGGAGCATAGGCAGCAGGAGGGGATGGCAGGAGAAATGGGAATGAGTTGTAGGCAGGGGTTAGGTTGTACAGAGCCTTGAAGCTGAGGATGAGTGGCTTATTACAGGGACACTCATTTTAAGTTTAAAGGCTGGAATGAAAACAGGCAAGAAATAAAGGCATGCAAGGCAAAAGTGTCCATGCTCTCTACGTGTGCCTTTCAGACACTGTTTTATCTGAAAGTCCAGTTCTCCTCTGAAAAGGGGCTGTTAAAAGGTCATTGTGGGCTTTTGTGGGTTTTGTCTTTCAGGAGATTTCCAAATCAAACATATTCCATTTAAAAATAAATGTTTTCTTAACTGTAAGCCCTGCAAGCTCCACCTGAGAAGTAAAAGTCAAGCTAAGAACTTTTTAGCTCCTGCATCAACCCCAATAATATAGATTTGACAAATGGACCATAGCTAACAATCCTATTGATGATTCAAAAGCCAGAAGAAAATACAGTTCACTGTCCAATAGCTTTGTTGACTCTGCATGGCTAGTAGTAATAACTACTTATTTTTGTCATCATTGGAGTAATCAGATGTGGCTCTGAATATGGTCAGGCTACAGATCTGCTGGGCACAAAGGTGCCTGTTTTATACTGTGCCTTTTCTGACTATTACCATACTTTAAACTTTTTGTTCTCTTAAGAGACTTGCTATTTTATTTTAAAATTAAAAAATGCATTTTTCATTAAAAACCATATATGTCAGTGAGACAGGGAAGTTAAAATGAGAAAAAGGGGAATTCAGTCATCAGATTTATGCATTCACGGCACATCCATAAAAAGTAAGAACCTCTTGTCTAGCTCTTGATAAAGCAGTTAAATTTCCACATTTTCCTTGATTGTTGCTTTCAGTGGGTTATTTTCCATACAAGGATAGTAGGAACAAGGCTTACCTACTTTTTCCTCAGTAAAATTTTTATAGTGGTACCAGCAAAGCAAGCGTTAAGTGCGGGTCTCTGGAAAAAATTAAATTGTTCAGAATCCTCCAGTATATCCCCACCAGGGGGCAATATTTTCTCACATCCACTCTGCACTGTAGCAAAGAGAATAAAAAAATGTTACAGGAAAAGAGTGTGATGTGATCCAATAGGCTTATTCTTTTATGGTTTATCTGACTCCAGCCTTTCTCTTCCCTAGTCCTCATACCACTCAAATTCCTCCTTCTGAAGAAACAAATCTAAGGCCAGCTCTGCCCTAGACCCTTTTTTCGATATAGCAATGTTGGCAAGAAGGTGGGTTATTTTGTTTTGCATTTTTTTACAACATTTCTATACTGGCAAAAGCCCTAGTGGAGACAGAGTTATACTGGCATAACATTTCTTTTATTAATATAGCTTATTTCATTCGGGTGCCTTTATAACCTTTACCAGCAAGCCAACTCTTTTGAGAATAAGACCCTAGCATCTCTTGAACTCATTGATAGAGGGAATGGACCATTGTGACTTCAGCTGCAGGGTACTCAGCACTTCGGAAGTCCTGCCCCTTTCACATAGGTGTCTTAATATGGATTGAGGTAACTAATTTGAAGTACCCAAGTTTGAAAATGCTCACCTAACTCTCTAATCCAGGAAGAGACCAAGTCCAAGAGGTGTGTAGTTGCTAAGAATCTCTCTATGGTATATTTTACTCCCCTTTCATTTCTCCATTGGTGGAACATTGTGACAAAGCCTGGATTAAATGTAACACTGAAACTTGGTAATGTTTTAAAAATAGACCTGTGTGTTTCCAGAAATGCAGCCCCGTGCATCTAAACAGGCTAGTCCCACTGCTGTGGTGATCTGGTTAGAAATTCTGTTCTCAGAGAGCTGTCAAGTAAGGGGTTAAGGAAGAATGAAAAAAGGCACATGAAAAGCAGTGTGTGCAGAGGTTAGAATAGGAGACTGAAATCTATTTCAGGCCTTGTCACTGACTAGATGTTATTGTGAGGCAAGTTGCTTTCCCATCAACTGCAAGCCTTGGAATCTCATGATTCACAGGGCCAAATTTGAAGTTTATGCTTAAGGAAGTGTATGTTAAACATTGGTAAGAGGGCGTAGGGGTGCGCAAGGAGACAAAGTTGGTGAAACTCAGACATCAAGAAGCCAGAAGGAGATGTACATTAAACGAGAAGGTGGCCTATGTGTACATACACCATCTCATGCCCGCCTTTCAGTTGTTGCACTCCTCTGGCCCCTCAGTTTAGACTCAGTGGGATGAATTCAGAGGTGAAGCATCAGGGGGAGAGTATAAGTTACATGTTAGTGTTACTAAGTACGTATACGAACAGGAGTCTATACTGATGTAAGCTACAGTTAGGGAGCTGACTGGCTCAGATTCCTCTCTGCCCTATAGACTATTGGCTCATAGCCACCATTGAGATTCTCTCAGGAAAGTTGGATCAGCCACTGCTGTGGGTTGTGCTGTATCATATCTGTTCCCATGTGGGGGGAGATGTTTGCTGCTCTTCTAACCCAGGTAAAGCATGCCCAGGTACACCTGTGATGGGGGTATGATAAATCATTAAGATGGTAATTCATCTCTCTGTGCCTCAGTAACCCACTCAGTAAAATAGGAGGTAATATTTCCCTACTTCATGGGGCGGGGAGCAGAGAGGGGTGTAAGGAACGTCTGTGTTTATTTCATTAAGATTTGTAAAATGGTTTGAGATCCTCATATCCAAGATGCTAGAGAAGGACAAAACACTGGACTGATCAGAACAAGTTTTAACCCTGGAGACTTCCTGGGTTACCTCTTGTAGTGGGCTTTGCCTGGGGGCCAGCAGGCATGATGATTAGGCCACAGCCAAACAGTCTCTCCAGCGCAGGGGGAGCCCAGTGGCCAAATCACAGTTCATCCCCTTCCCCTCAGAGTGCCTGAAGAGGCCGAGGGAGAGGGGAAAAGTAGGTGGGCCCAGACCCTCCCTCTCCACTGGCTCCTGGCCCAGTGCAAAGAGAGGCAAGGGGTGGCTCAGTCCTTTCCCTCCTCCAAATCAGCATCCCCTGGGCCACTTCCTACCTTCCCTCTTTCTCTTCAGTTTGGGGCATGGCCTCAGCCCTCTGCATATGCAGTCTCAGCAATTCAAAGCCTCAGCTTGGGTGGTGAGAGAAGGTGCAAGGGGCTTCCCAGCTCACTCTTAGAGTCCAGTTGTTCCCCTGGTCAGGGAACGGGACGGGAGGTGGGGGGTCTCAGACCCCCAGCCAACTCTTATTCACAGGCCCAGTTCTTCCCCTGGAGCTCACTCTGTCTAAGCAGCTAGAGCCTGTCTGCCTCCTTGCAACCAGTCTTTCTCCCTCCACTTGCCCACCAGAGTTCCCTTTTAAGCAGGTCCTCCATAGGGAGGATGCCTGGAAGCGGCTGAGGGGCAGGGCCTTCTTGGCCCAAAACTGTTCTTTCCATTTCTTGCAGGACAAGGCTCACACCCGAGACCACCAGGTCTGTCACTGAGGCCACAATCATGATGAAATCCGGAATAAACCTCATCTAATGGCTCACAATGCCCAGAAAGCATCATATCAGCCTTTTCATGGTAGGTTTGGAGCATTCCACTAGAGCTTGGACCATTCCCATCAACAGGCACAGGCACACTCTCCTCATTATATACCCAAGGTACGTTACCTCTTGATTAGCTAGATGGCATGTAGTGGGGTTACCTATGAGTCCCGCACTTTTGAGGGCTTGAAAGACTGTTGTGACATATTCTAAATGCTCATTCCAGGACTTGCTATCGATGACAATGTCAAAGTATGCAGCTGCAGCCTGGTCATGAAGCTGAAACGACTCGTCCATGAGTCTTTGGAAGATGGCTGCTGCGCCACATAGGCCAAACAAACAGGATAGTGTTGCCTGATCTATTGATTAGGTTATTCATTTAGTCTGCCCAAACAGCACTGTCATTTGGTAGGCCCTTTTTGCAAGATCAGGCCCAGTATTATTAGAATTACTACTTTGGGAGCCACGTGGAGCACGGCAGTGACCACAACACTCATACTCAGCGCAGGCCTTCTGTGACTGTAAACGTTTTATTATTACAATTAGCCCAACAAGTAAAACAACCCAAACAAGAAAAGTGAGATAATACAGCACTGTTAGGATCACCCACGCATTACAGGTATATACTCATTCTATCACTGGGGAGAGCTCTAACAGTTGAGACAGATCTTAGTCCAACTCTGGCATGCCGATGAAAAAGTCCAACGGCTGTACCTGAGACCAGATATTTTATAGGCCTTGATGTCCCTCATGCAAATGAATGCATGGCTTTTCCCTCCTTTATCATATTTTAACTTCCTCACCCTCATAATATTGGGGTGTCATTAGCCCATAGTTAGTACGTTAATTAGGCAAAGCTTATTAACATATACATCTATTGGATTACTGTGGTTACCTGCGGTTGAGCATCTGCTGATATTCCCCTCCAACGTAAAGTCTTATGCCATCTTGTGACTTAAGATCTCTGTTAGTTTACTTACTTATGCTAACTTATTGAGCAAACTCCTTCTCAGGAAATAAGGCCTTATACTTACACTAACTGCTTAAGCTATTCTTATAGGTCTTCCCCTGTAGGTCTCATGGGCTCGTACTATCAGTTCCTTACCCCTTTATCGTATGATTACTGCATGGCTACAATAGTCTTAAGTTGATACAAGCCAAATGGTATGTAGAAATCTGTCTTTTCTTGGGACTCCAGGCTTAAGGGGATCTGCCAGTAACCCCTGGTCAGGTCAAGAACAGTGATATACCTGATTTCCCCTAACACCTCTAACAACTTGTCAACCCTTTGCATCAGGTAGGCATCTAATTTGGACACTGCATTGACCTTCTGGAAATCTATGCAGAAACTGGTTGATCCAGCCTGTTTAGGTACCAACACTATAGGGCTTTGCCACTCGCTATGTGACTCCTTGACTATCCTGAGGTCTAATATAGCTTGCCTTTCCTTCTGTACTGTTTCCCACATGTGTCAGCAATGGCCAAAAGTTCTCTCTCACCTGTTTCCCTGGTTTGGTCTCTATGTGATGGAACACTGGGGGAGTCTGTCCTGGAACTGTGGAAAAGACTGGGCGAATTTTTGGATCTGCTGCTTTTGTTCCACCTTCAGCTCTTCTCCCACCGGGACATGGTTGGAGCTGGGGGTTAGAAACTGCGAGTTGCAGTTCTGGGGGAAACAGCCTTACCAGGAGCCCTTCTCAATCTTTCTAGACATTTAGCAGATACATCTTAGTATTTGTTCTCTTGCCTCATAGTTTACTGCTCCAATTTGTCTGATTATTTCAAAGGTGCCTAGCCATCTGATCAACACTTTGGATTCTGAGGTGGGAAGAAGTAGCAGCATCCGGGCTTGTGGTTGGAACTCCTGGACATGGGTACCCTTGTTGCATGCTTGTGCTTGTCCCTGTTGCACCTTGACTAGATTCTCTCGCAAACTCACCTCAGGTCTTTAACTTCTCTCTCAGTCGTAGCAGGTACTGTACAAAGTTTGTGGCCTTATAACGACATTCCTCCCATGTCTCCTGAAGGAGTTCTGGTATTTCCCTCAGCTGTCTCCCATGTACTAATTCAAATGGGGAGAACCCTGTCAATGCCTGAGAGATTTCATGGAAATTGAACAGGAGTGACAGAAGTAATTGGCCCTGCTGGCAAGGTTCCAAAGCTATGAACTTCTGCAGCATACTTTTCAAGGTCTTATTAAATCTCTGTACCAGCCTGTCAGACACCGACAGGCTTAAGGCTTTTATCTTCAACAGGCTACACAGTTTAGGCTTGCATAAGTTTGGATATAAAGTTGGTGCCCTGATCTGGGATTGTTTCCCAGGGGATCCCCACCCAGACAAACACTTTTATAAGCTATGTGGAGCAGAGCAGGATCACTTCGGGGTACCGTGTGGCATCGTCTAATATGACTCTCATGTGATGGAACCCTGCAGCACTCTTTTCCAAGAGGCCCACCATGTCCATGCCAATGCTCTCAGGTGGGGTCCCTACCAGAGGCAGGAGTATCAACCGGGTCTGGGGTAACTTCCCTTCACTCGCCCACTGGAGTTTTGGGCAGGAAGTGCACTACTCTCATACCTCCTGGTGGACATCTCACCACTAAGAGCAAAGTGACACCTGGTTAAATGTTGTCTCTTGATCAAGGTGTCCCCCATAGGGTTTGGAGTGTGCCAGGCATAGTATTTCCCTGCATTACTTCTTTGAGATAAGCAGTTGCATTTTAACCTCCCCCATCTGGTGGTCCTTCTCAACTCTAGACATTTTCTCTCCCTGTAGCTCAAAATGTGGCCATTGTTTCAGGAATCAAGGATCTGCCACTGTACCATTGACCTGGGCCAGCTGTTTGTAGGCTTGTCCCAATGTCAGGGTATTTCTTTGTTCTTCCACAAAATCTCCATTGTCGTAAAATATGTCGTTAGCTACCGCTCACTTAATTTCTCCTGACATTTGTCCCCCGTGAGGAAAGTCTGTCCTCCGGGGGCTGATGTTCCTTCACCTAGGCCTTCCTCCTTGCCTTCAGCTGCTAAGGCTCATGGCTCCACCATCTCTCCATCCCTAGTGTCGCTGCTGTGCTCTCCCAGGGGCTCCCTGTTCATGGACTTCATCCTGTCTCTAAAAAAAAAACAAAAAAACAACAACTCCAATCTCATACAGTTATGAGAGGATATGTGACATTCAGGGCTACCCCCATGCATATCTCCTCAACACAGCTCCGCAACGCCAGCAGCACCTTCTTCATGGGGTAAGGGCACATAGCCCCAAGGATGCACTGCAAATAGATGGTGCCAAAGGGAATCATTTCAGGCCCTGCCAGACTCACCCTCATCAGAGTCTGACAGCACCCCAGGCATATCAGTCGTTGTGCATGCATGCCATTGACCCATAGGGGCACTAACAGTTTCATTGGACCACACTTACAGGCCCTCGATTCAGGCACCTATACTTGGCCATAGAGGCAGTCCATGTGTGGGCAGTCATGGTGGAAGTGTCCTGGCTCCAAGCACACAAAGCAAGTCCTTGTCACTAAAGAAGGCCCTGCCTGGGCTCCTGTAGCTCCTGCCAGTCTCAGGGAAGGGCTGTGCCCCCAAGGTTCCCTGCACTTCTTAAGGCCTGGTTCTGGCAGGGATGCATTCCCCCTGCCAGTTTTGATCAGCTACTCTATCCTTGTTGGATCTATGTAGCCATGTCCTTCTAGCTCCCCCCTTTCTTGCTCTCCCTTCCATCACCTGGGTTCATTGAGGTGGGACTGGACCAGCCTGAGGGGTCTCTGCCATGGGGCTCACAGGGAACTGGTAATACTCACCTAAGGTTATAGCCTCAGAAAGGGCTTCAGCATGGTGGCACATCATCCACTCCCGTTCTCCAGCCAGGAGAATCTGTGTGAACTATTCCAAGACAATTCTTTTAGCTACTTGAACTATTTTCTCATCAGGAGGGAGCCACCAACAATGATGTTCTCTTGAGCACGGGGCCACCGCCCATGCTGGTGCCCCAAATATGAATCTTTCCCATCAAAATCTCTGGTAGTATTTCTCAGTAGAAATATGAAAGGCGTCTAGGATGGTCTAGGATAGTCTTGTGCAGCCATTGCATTGAGACCCTGGTTCACTGCCTCGACTATTCCTGTCAAGTAGGGTGCAAGCAGAGTGGCCCAGCTCTCTGTGGACCAACAAGTCACCATGGCAACCCTTTCAAAGAAATGGACCAGGAAAGCCTCCAGGTCATCCCCCAGATTCCATTTTTTGGTTAGCTTCGTTGGAGGACTTGGGGCCAAGGTCACCTGCTGCTGAACTCCCCAGTGTACTCTGGGGCTGAAACAGCATGGCCATCTGCTGCACCAGTTGTTGCTTTTGTTGTCAGCCCACTAATTCCCGGATATGTTTTGCTGCTGCAAGGCTTGATGCTGTTGCTGGGCAGCCAGCTGCTGCAGCAATTGGGTCTGGTGCTGCAATTGTTGTTATTGCTGGTCCATCACTCATTTCCACAGCTTGTCCAAATCCATCTTTAGTTCGCTCTCCCCCTTTCCTAGCTTGCCCACTTTCTCCACCACTTTGTAGCAGGCTTTGCTTGGGGGCCAGAAGTCCTAGTGATCAGACCACAGTCAGACAGTTTCTCTGAATCTTGGGATGGCTCTTCCAGGCAGCCTGGGGGCCCAGCATCCAAGTCTCAGTTCATTTCCCCGTCCCACCCCCTGAGCCCTCTGGAGTTTTTCAGGTAGCCGAGGGATGGGGGAAGTGTAGGGGGACCCGAGCCCTCCCTCTCCACCAGGTCTTGGCCTAGTGTCCAAGGGAAGAGAGGCTAGGGTGGCTCCGACCATGTCTACACTAGCGTGCTGACAGCAACACAGCTATACTGATGTAGCTGTGCTGCTGTAAGATGGCTCATGGAGCCGCTCTATGCCGATGGGAGAGTGTTCTCCCATCGACATAATTAACCCACCTCAATGAGTGGCGCTAGCTACGTCAGCGGAGACATTCTCCCGTCAGCATAGCGTTGTGCACACTACCACTTACACCAGCGAAACTTACGTCATTCAGGGGTGTGTTTTTTTCAGACCCCGAGCGACATACGTTTTGCCGACATAAGTGGTAATACGGACATGGCCTTAGTCTCTTATGGCTTGTGCTCCACATTAGCCTCTCCTGGGCTGCTTCCTACCTTCCCTGTTTTCCCTTCAGCCCTCTGCTTACAGACTTAGCAGTTCAAAGCCTCAGCTTGGGGATGGGGAGTTCCCAGCTCACTTCTGAGAGTCCACTTGTTCCCCAGGTCAGGGAGCAGGAGGGAAAAGTGGGGGTGGGGGGAAAGCAAGCCTCCAGCTGAGTCTTACTCACAGTCCTGGTCCTTCCCCTGGAGATTGCTTTGCCTCAGCAGCTACAGCCTGTCTGCCTCCTTGCAGCCAGTCTCTCCTTCATTCTCCCTCCACGTGACTGCCAGAGCTCCCTTTTAAGTAGGTCCTTCAGAGGGAGCATGTCGGGATGCTGCTGAGGGGCCAGGCCTTCTTGGCCCAATATTGTTCCACCACTCCTTTAACCTTAGCGTGGGCCCGTAAACGCCATCACAACTCGTCATCCCACAAGTGCTCAGTGACTGTCCACCCCCTAAGCGTTCCAGTCACTGTGGCTCTCCCCAACCCCTACACCTCTTCTTCCTTCCCTCCTCTTTTTTCCCCTCACTCTTCTCCTTCTCTACCTGTCTTCTCCCTCTTCTCACACCCTGCCATTGGCTGATGGCTAAGTGGGGAGATCAGAATCTCGGGGGTATTGTCAGTCCCCTCTCCACCTTGTCCTCTGTTCATTCCTCAGTTTCCATGCTGCAATGTTAAAAGTTGTGCAGCAGAGGTGAGCTACACAGAGACATGCATATTCCAGCTATAGTGACTCTTAGGGGGAGTGATACCAAAAGCCTGACTGGGGCGATGAGGGTGGTAGGAGGGAGCAGAGTTTGGGGCTTTCCCTGTTTTCTTGGTCCCGAGAGAGAAACAGATCTTGCCCCCTGCACTGTGAGACTCTGGCCGAACCTGACTTCCCACTTCTCGCAGCAGAGTGTGTTCCCAGCAGCTGGCTGGCTCCCTCCAGGGAGGACATCCGTGGGGACTGTTCCTGTTTCCCTACCCTTCCAGCCACTTGCCTTCCTGAGCCTGATATGATTGTTTCTTGGGGCATAGCACAAAGATGCCAGCAAGGAACGGAAGCCTCTCATGCTTCAGCAATTTATTAAAAAGAAAAGGTTATTGAACTTGGACGTCGTTGAGCCTGTGGTTCTCTTTTCCTGACCTGGGAGTTAGCCCATTCACAGACAATTTGTCCGTCTAAAGGGGACAGGCATTCTCTGGCCCCTGAAACAACCTCCTTTTACATGAATGTACTGGCTGTGGGGAAGGGGAGAGGGACGTGTTTAGGTGTGCAACACTGCCCTCTGCTAATATAGTGGCAGCCTTAGGTGCTATATGGCTTCACCCACCCACATACACTAGCCCAGAGGTGGGCAAACTACGGCCCGTGAGCCACATCCAGCCTGCAGGACCCTCCTGCCTGGCTCCTGAGCTCCCGGCCAGGGAGGCTACCCCCGGCCCCTCCGCCCACTGTCCCCTCTCCCCCACAGCCTCAGCGTGCCGTGCTGCCACACAATGCTCTGGGCGGCCAGGCAGCACAATTGTAGAGCCGCAGCCTGACCCGCTGCTCTGGGTGGCATGGCTATAGTGCCGCTAGCCACCGGTGCTCCAGGCAGTGTGGTAAGGGGGTAGGGAGCAGGGAGGGTTGGATAGAGGGCAGGGGAGTTGGGGGGTGGTGGTCAGGGGGCAGGGGTGTGGATAGGGGTCTGGGCGGTCAGAGGGCAGGGAACAGGGGGGTTGGATGGGGCAGAGGTTCTGGGGGCAGTCAGGAAGGAGAGGAAGGGTTGGATGGGGCGGCAGGGGGCAGTCAGGGGTGGGGGGTCCGGGGGTGGTCAGGGGACAGGGAGTAGGGGGTGATGGACGGGGCAGGAGTCCCGGGGGTTGGATAGGGGGTGGGAGCCGGGCCATGCCTAGCTGTTTGGGGAGACACAGCCTCCCCTAACCGGCCCTCCATACAATTTTGGAAACCCAATGTGGCCCTCAGGCCAAAAAGTTTGCCCGCCCCTGCACTAGTCCTACCAATCAAAGTGACACTGGTCCAGTTGCTGGAGCAGTGGGAGCTTGACGGGGTCCAGTACACATCATTTTGCCAAGGGATCCACAAATACTAAGGCCCCCCATGACTGTTCAGAATTCACCAGGGCATGTGCAAGCACTTATCAGCTTGTGTCACTTTCCAGTGTCTGGAGCCCTGAAAAAGAGGAACTAAATCCCAATCATAATGCCAGCTACTGGAGATTCTCCTTTAGCTGATGAAGCAGAAGGTCCAGAGTGCTATTCTCCAATAGCTGACCTCAGTGATGTGTACATCATGCAGCTACGGATGTTTTTTTATGTCCCTTCACATGGGACACCATCATGTGCTCTTGTATGAAGGCAAATATCCTTCCACAGTACAGCTGTAAAGTGTTTACTTGTTCCCCCTATTTATATCTATGTCCTCGCCACAATCCCTTTCCATGCTGTACTCAGCTAAGTTTGGCCTGAACAGGAGACCGTAAATATGGAAAGCATTTAATTCTCTGACTGCTCTTCACAATCCATCAATTCCAAAACCTTTCCCCATCCCATCCTCTCTTCTTTTTGTTCCCTTCTCTGTGAGATTAAGAACAGTGTTCCTGTTTTCTAGTCCAAAAGCCTGGTCCCCCTAATGGCATGACATAAATAAGAACTTAAAAACAGCCATAATGGGTCCTCTCTTCTATATCCTGTCTTCTGACAGTGGCCAGTGCCAGGTGCTTCAGAGGGAATTAACACAACAAGGCAATTTCAAGTGATCCATCCCTGGTCATTGAGTCCCAGCTTCCGGCAGTTGGAGGGACACCCAGAGCATAGGGTTGCATAAGGATGCCATTTTGTCTCTGATTGCATCTTTTACTCTGCTCTCTAGCCATGGTCACATTTTCTGGTCCTCTGTTTTTTTGTTGTTTTTTTTAATTTGGAGTATACATTTAGTTTGAGTTGCTACTGTAGCATTTTTAAATAGTCTCAATGCAGTTTGCAGGCATTTCACCCTTGTAACTGTTCTTTCTAATTTCCATTTAAGTAGCCTCCTTATTTTGGTGTAGTTCCCCTTTTCGAAGTTAAATGCTACTGCGGTGGGTTTCTTAGGAATTTTTCACCCTACAATTATGTTAAATTTAATTAGATTATGGTCACAATTACCAAGCAGTTTAGCTATATTCACCTCTTGGAGATCCTGTGCTTAGAACTAAACCAAGAATTGCCTCTTCACTTGTGAGTTCCAGGAGGCAGTCATTTATAGTGTCTAGAAATTTTCTCTCTGCATCCCTTCCAGAGATAACATATACCCAGTCAATATAAGGATAGTTGAAATCCCCCATTACTATTGATTTTTCTGCCTTTGTAGCCTCTCTAATCTCCGTGAGCATTTCACAATCCTTATCACTATGCTGGTCAGGTGGTCAATTGTAAACTCCTACTGCTATACTTACTATTCAAGCATGGAATTTCTCTCCATAGAGAGTCTATGGTACAGTTTGATTCATCTAAGATTTTTCTTTATTTGACTCTATGCTTTCCTGCACATATAGTGCTACCCCGCCCCCTTTGTAAGATTTGCAACCTTCACACCCAGCAGGTAATTTACCATAAGCTTCTCCTGGTCATTGCAAACCCAACTATCCATATTTCTAATAATTAAGTCCCCCATTACTATTGCCTTGCTGGTGTTCCCTCCCCAGGAGGGATATCCTCAGAGCAAGAAGATACCAGGACATTATCTGGAAGGACGGTCCCAACTATGGGGTTCAGAGTAGCAGCCGTGTTAGTCTGTATCCGTAAAAAGAACAGGAGTACTTGTGGCACCTTAGAGACTAACACATTTATTTGAGCATAAGCTTCCGTGAGCTACAGCTCCGATGAAGTGGCTCTAAGGTGCCACAAGTACTCCTTCATTACGGGATTGTTTCCCTTTGCTCCAGCTTGATGTTCTCCTTCCCTGAGACTTTCATCCTCCCCAACAGCATGGAGGCTGTCAGACTGGGGGTGGGACCACTCTACTGTGTCCCAGAAAGTCTCATCTGTATTCTTCTCTGTCTCCCTTATCTCCTCCATTTCAGTCATTTGGCCTCAAGTGCCCTACTGTGTTGCTAAGGGCCATGAGTTGCTTATACTTCATGTGCACACCTGCCACCTGCCCACAAGGCAGGTAATCATACATGCTGCATTCAATGAAATAAACTGGATAGCCCCCACTCTGCTGCAGACTTCTGCCTGCATTTTGTTTTTTAACTCTTGCATGATTTTTTGCTTTTGTTTTTATTTTTGTGAGGTTACTTATTGGCCCAAATTTGGAGCATGTTTGTTAGGTGTATTGGGATTGGTTTGGATTTTTTCTTCTCTCTCTCCTCCCCTCATGTTTCTTTTCTAGGGGGCTTTTCTGGCATCCTTTTAGTAGTTAGCTTAGCCTGTAGGCCTCCTCCCCCTGCCACTGAACTCTCACTGCAGCCAAACTGTCCTGACCTTGGTAGCTCACGCTGTCGCACGTCTCTCTTACTCTGCACCAGAGTTCTCTCTGCTTGAGAGCTGGACCTGGAAGGAATGCTTCCCACACTCCCTCACACAACTCCTGTTGGCTAGCTCCTCTGGTCACTTAGGAGCTCGCTTGTTAAACCCCTGCTCTCCATGTGTTAGCCCCACCCCCTTGCAAAGGGATCCTGAAGGGGTTATGGATCAAGAGATAGCAGGCGAGAGCCTTGTTGGTAAGCTCTCAGCCCAGCCTAGCCCCCAGAACATACCACGCTGTAATCTTCAAGCAAACAACAGACAAACTCACCCCAAGGATCACGTCATCTCTCCTCCTTCACCTGGAGAACTCCCTTGCAAAACTACCCTGTTTGATGTTCCTGTTCAGAAGCTCCTCTGATACCAAACCTGATACCATAGCTTATCTAGCAGTTTGGGTGAAGACCAGAACTGCCAGAGCCATCTCCTCACTTCTGTGGAACTCATGAGTGATTCTAGAAGTATGCATTTGTTGCCATGGTGTAGTTTGAAAGGCTTAATTCTATGCCTCTCCATTTAAGTCAAAGGGAATTGTGGGATGATATCTTAGGGCTTAAAACATTTTCACAACACACGCAAAGCAAGGGAATTCAAGGCAGGACATTCATACATCTCAGAAGCCATATAATCAGCTTGGAATTCTACCATGCTATTGCTCCTTCCCATAAGTCATGAATCCACAGTCCTAGAGAGGACAGCAAATAAGTGCCCAGACTCTGCCTCTTTGGGAATGGTAGGTGGCTCTTGGAGCATTCACTAACAAAAAATCCTCAGTGTATATTTTCAGGAAATAAACAAACATATTTGCTCCGTTGGTATGAGACCCTGGGTAAGATTCATCCTACCATACTCTGAAGAGTGCTGAATTGTTTGTCCATGCCATCAGCCTACACGTTCTCACCAACAATAGCAGGCATAAGTGTCAGTATGTGGAAAGTCTTGCTGATAGGTAATCCCCCAATATCAACACCCTGCAACCCATTTACTGTAAAAATAACTCATTCCCTTTCTCACAGCACCTACTTCCCCTCTTTCAAGGAATAGAATAAAGGGAAGAGAGATTGGAGAGCAAGCAGTGGCCTCCCTTTCTCACATTCCCTTACAATGAGAGAGAAGTGGGCCCCAAATCCTCCCTATCCAACCTCCCATCCTGAAATCTCAGAGTGCTTGCCTATTTCCTCTGCAGTCCCCATTCTGTGCTTAAGCTACATCTGTTCTATTGATAAACAAGAGGCTTTATTCTCATGACGGTTGAACCAGCATCGTTCATGAGCACTAAAATTCATCCCTTAAAAAAAAAACCCCTATCAAGCAAACACCTCCCAGTGCTTTTCACGAGCCATGCTACAGAAACCCCAAGGCTGCCTAGCAATCGGTCACAACTCTGCAAAGTTCAGCAGCTGGAAAGGCAGCTGGACATGAGCACAATAACTTTAGTAACGTGAGGCAAAAATCAAACAGACGTTTGCCACAAAAATTCACTACTGGCAAATGAGACGTAAGAGACTAGTACAGTGGCTCTCAAACTGTTTTACTGATGACCCTTTTCACATAGCAAGCCTCTGAGTATGACCCCCCCCCTTAAAAATTAAGAACACTTTTTATATATTTAACAACATTATAAATGCTGGGGGCAAAGCGGGGTTTGGGATGGAGGTTGACAGCTCGCAACCCCCCATGTAATAACTTTGCGACCCCTTGAAGGGTCCTGACCCCCAGTTTGAGAACCCCTGGACTAGTATGTGGTTTGAAAGAGTTACGGACAAGACTGCAAAAGGGGAGGCGTGAAGGTCAGGGAACTGGTATTACTGAGAAGAGAAATCAGAGCGGCAAAGAAAACCAGGAGCAGCAACCAAAACAGTAACACAGACATGACCAAAGGCAGCCCACAGAGAGCTGCAACATTATCCATGGTTCCTTCAACTGTAATACAGAAGTGTGCCCTGCCAAGAGGCTGCCGGGTGGGCCCAGGGTTTCTCAGACCAGAGAATACTGGACATTGGAACCTGTACTGTCTACAGCTTGCACTGTTCTGTTCAAGATGAAAGTGGCTGCAATCTTCTTTATTCTATGCAAATTGAGTGGCAGATTGCAGCTCCTGGCAAGTTGCCAATGTGGCCTACAGCTGGGCAAAATTTATGTGGCCCTGTGAAGATATATGAAGGGTGACTTTGGTCACAATCTTACCATGCTGAAGAGACAAAAACTGAAGTGATTTATGCAAACTGTATTTGAGGTTACTTGTTATATCTGAAAATTGTCACACATGTCCGTTTCCAGCTGACTATCACACACGCAGATATCACATGTAATCTACAGATGTCTGCACTTTAGCTGGAAATTGACATGTGGGTTGATTTCTGGAAGGAACAAATTTAGACAAACCTCCCCCTACGCTAAGCCTATGGTCGTTGGTGAGTCACGGATGCCTCATGGAGCCACTTCATTTCCTACAAACTACTCCGAGTGTTGTTAGTCATCTTTAATTTATTACTCAACTTGCCTAAGCCTAGACAATGGGAGCACGGATTAGTGGTACTGCATACATATTACTGGAAAAGCAAGGCTTGGGTGGGAATGAAAGTGAAGTGTATTGGTTTCTGACCCTCCTTGCAGGAATCGATTAAAGTTGTCTTGATCATCACACAGGGTGGAGGCAAGATATCAAGAGGGGTAAGAAAAATCTCACATGTGGGGTTGCAGATCAAGACACATTTCTCATGATGCAAGAACAAGGGGAGATTCAGGCTGGGATTTTCAAAAGCACTTAACATAGGCCTAACCTAGCTCCTCTTAAAGCAAAGGTAAAACTCCCATTGACTTCAGTGGGTGCAGAGTAAGGCCAATACTGAGTGCTTTTGAAAAGAACTACCCTTGTTGTAACTGAAAGGCAACAAATTTAAAAGTGACAAAACGAAATACATTTTTACACACATATAATTAATCTGTGGAACTCACTGCCTCAAGATAGCATGAGTCTCAGAAAAGGATTACATAGCTATATGGAGATAGTGAGAACATCCATTCCAATGGACAGTGGAAATTGGCTTTTTTTAAAAGGGTCTATGTATCCAAAGAATGGAGTCTGTGTGTAGTTGGACTGAGCATGCCTCCTGAGTCACTACCTCAGCTATTATACATAGTGACAGAGATAAAGAGACAGGAATAGATGTCCATGTTTCAGATCCTAAGAAAACTATTCAGTTTTAATACCAGGAATCAGATAAACACCTTGAGAACACAGGTTATCAAGAAACAAAGAGAGTCACCATCAGGAACCGTACAGCAGAAGCAGGAATGTGACAAGATTCTGGCAGGAGCCATCAAAGCTGAGCGCTACAAGGCCCATTTAGGTCCCCGATGGCCAGATTGTGCGAACATAGAAGGCCTGTCCATGTGCTGGCTCATAGTGATAACATTGTGTGCTAAGATTGGCACAAAATCCAGGTGAAATCATAATTGGAAAGTCCTTCTCCACTCTCAGAACTGAGTGTTCACACTCAGAGCTCCTAGTTTCCTCCTCAGCCCTAAACACTATTGCACCTCTCCTTTGATCTACTCCCCAAACTAAGTCTGTCCCACTCCCGAGGGGATACTTTGTCTGGTTTGGCTTGCTTCCATCATGCTGGCACAGGATTGGATCATGAGCAGCCATTGTTTTGTCATGGGAAATATTACAGAAATTGCCTGGTCACATCCAGTATAAATAAGGACCCAGATCCTCAGCTGGAGTACTTCGGCATTGCTCCACAGACATCAACAGACCTGACTCCACTTATACGAGCTGAGAGTCTGGACCATCGGCACAATACTTTCCATTATTCCCACTATGGTTTCAGATGTTTATAACTTTCAGAAACATTCTTATCTGAGGCGGATTTCACCCCATTCCTGGTTTCTGCCAAAGTTAAAGTTTTGGGGATGGAGCGGATTTGAACAAAATCCTATCGGCTATTCTGGAGTGATAGGAATGTGTTGGGAAATCTTTTTTTCCATTGGAAAAAGTCCCAGACTTTTTGGATCAAAACTGCAGAAAAAAACCCCCACGGTTGACGTCTGTAACTTGAAAGTGAGGCACGGCCATAATCCTTGGCTTGAGGAGAATTAAAACAATAAAAATAGAGAAGTTTATGACAATTGAAAAATGATTACTTCTGAGCATGCTCAGTGGGCA
This sequence comes from Chelonia mydas, assembly GCF_015237465.2. NCBI lineage: Eukaryota > Metazoa > Chordata > Testudines > Cheloniidae > Chelonia > Chelonia mydas. The sequence goes on from NC_057849.1 coordinate 181,711,279, forward strand.
CATGGTAAAATTTTTAGCAGAGCCTAAGTTTGAGAGATTTGTGATAGGGGACTGGACAGGGGCTCCGGAGACCTGGGTTCTATACCTAACTTCATCAGTAACCTGCTGAGTGATCTTGGGAAAGTCATGTCACCTCTGTTTCCCATCGCACCCTTTGTCTGTCTTATCTAATTTGATCATAAGCTCTTTGGGGCAGGAATTGTCTCACACTTGTGTTTGTACAATGTCTAGCACACTGGGGCATCTAGGTACTTGTCACAGAGGTGATGCCCCAGCACAACCCCTCTTGGCTGGAAGTGGTAGTGTAGCAGCTGTGCCTCAGTTTCCCCAGTGTTTTTTCTAGGCCAGTCTGCCTGTAGGACTGACCTAACCCTCCAGCCAAACCATATAAGAGAATCCACCCCTTTGGAGGCCTCAGACTCTTTCACTTAAAGTCCAACAGAAAATAGTAAGACACTAAATTGACATCCCAGCAAGACTCAGCTGTTAACCTCCTCCATTGTAGGCTAGTCCTGGCTGCAATAAACTGTCCCAACACTGACCCCAGTTCCTGGGCTTCAACCTCACCACCCAGGGACTGACACACTGTCCCTCTACTCAAGATTTTCTGGCAGCCTGTAGTCCCTGACCAGCTCCTGTCTCCAGCTAGGCTCCTTGTCCACTACAGGACAGTCTGTCTGCTCTACCTCGCCCACCTGCTGGGCTTCCTTCCTCCTCTGAAGTCCAACCCTGCATAGTTGTAGAGGGGCAGGGCTAATTAAACAGGGCTGACTGGCCCAAGACTTCTGGCCATTAAAGGAACAGGTCACCCTGTTACAATGCTACTATAATATAAATAATAACAATCTTGGATGGCTTGGACAGAGACAAGAATTAGTGCTCCTTGGCTGCTACCAGGGACATTTGCTTGAGGGATATTATAGGTGTCTCACTGACACATACACAGCAAATTCTTCCAAAATAACTGTGCCCAAAGAGTTGCCAATCTAGGACCCTGATCCTGCAAAAACTAATGCTCATGCTTAACTTTAAGGCAGGAATCCACTCCAAGGGCATAAAATTAAACTCATGCTTAAGTCTTTGCAGGGTCAGGCCCTAGAAAGAGGAGCAGCATGCAAAAGGTGGGAAGACAATCAAATATCATTATTTGGAAAGAGATCGACACATGAATTTTTCAGGTGTGTGATTACCCAGATAAACACATAAATATAGGTTTGAATTCTTGGTTTGTAATTGATTAAACAATTAAGCAAACAAAAGCCATTCATAATTCCGAGTTAGTATAAATATGGATTCCCCACCTCCCAAAGTGGAAGAAGTACAGCCAAGTACAGTGTGTACTTAACTGCAACCATATCCACAATGGATAATAAGTACGGTGAGGTAATGTGAGTACCTTTAGCTACAAAGCAATCCCAGATTGGTCAGACTCATGGTGGGCAAAAGGTTTGGGATTTCATTTCAGTTCGGATAAGCACCACTATTGCACTACTGGAGGTGGGGGATGCTGCAAACATATTTCGGGAGGGGGGTTGACTAGAGCTGAGTGACATTTTTTTGGCCAATAGTAAAGTCTCGAAAAAACGCATTTTTCTGCAAATTCTGCAGATAGCATTGGCCAAAAACAACAACAACAAAAACCCCTAAAAAAATAATTGGAATTGTCAAAATGACGAGCTTTGACATTTTAAAAATGAACCATTTGGTGTTTTGTTTTGAAATGACATTTTTCAAATGAAATGTCAATTTGAAACAATGTTCAAAACAGCTCATTCAGCCTGAACTAAATTTTTTGTTTTGTGTCTCAGTGAGGGGGGAAAAAAAAACAGTTCCAGCTAGAAATGGAATTTTTGCCCAGATTTTTCAATTTGGCCACTGAACGGAAAAATCGATTATTCACTCTGCCGTAGTTCTGACTACCCTCCCTTTCTATATGGCTGGATGGGAGAGGGCTTCTTAAACTTTTTCCTGTTGTACCATGGAGTCATGGTATGGAAAAGGCTGGGGACCACTGGCTTAACCCGGCTGACCAAATGTTCTGAGTCTGCAGAGCTCTAAAAAACAGCACATGCACACAAGATTTCCTCTACTTCTTCCATTTGAGCTGGAAGTAACTAAAGAACAACCAGCCACCTAGGAGGTTTAGGTGACCATTTGGTAGGGCAGGTGGTTTCCCATATTATCCAAACCTGTTTGCCCATCCCTAGGTCAGATCACATACAACAGAGGGAGCAAGAATATCCAAGACCACACTGGTTTGGGGTTTCTAACAGGTGGTGACTTCTATTGCTGTATTAGGTGGGGTTACATGGTGTAACAGTAGTCACTGGTGTCTGTAGATACCTACCCCTGACATGTGACATGGATAGTAACCCTCACCCAGGTCACATGACTGGGGCCAGGAAATAAAGAGAGGTGTCTTACCAGCATTCCTGAGTGCCAACATACTTAGTTATTAAACATCCTGTGATATGAAAATGACAAGTCCCAATGGGCTATGAAGTGAAACAGCAAAAAAATCTATCTGGAACACAGTCGCCTTCAAATTATTTTGTGGAAACACGGATCTGCTCAAACCAGCACAACATGGAGAAACTGGATCATGTTATAGATAGTATCTCAGTCATCCCAGGGATTCAGTGGCGTTACCTGAGGGAAGAATCTGGCTCTCAATGAGGTTGGTGTGTTCTGTCATAGCAACACATGGAGAGGCTCCTTTTTACATAAATGCTTCAAGCACAGTTCCCAATTTGTCATATCAGACCTAACGTACCCAGAACTACATTCAGTATTTCTGGGATGAGTTTGATGGCTTGTTGGACTTTTCCGTGTGTGTGTTTTATTATGGTACAACTGCAGGTACATATTCAATTGCTTTCTTCCCATTCCATCTGCCTCTCCCCTCCCTTTGTCTCTCTCCTTCTTCCCTTTTCTGTCCCCCTCCATTTCTGCTCCTCTCCCATTTCTGTCTGTCTCTCCTTCCTTCTGTGTGTGTCATTCCATACATTCATCTGTCAATGCACATCCTCTGGGATCATCCTCTCCAGCCGCACCAGGGTTCCCGGTCCCCTCTCTGGGGCTGCAGGAATGCATATTTCAGTAAGACTAAACCTGTAAGGACAAGCAGACATCTCCTCGTTACTGCCAGACGCTCATTGCTCAATACAGCAAGGAGACGCCTGTAAAGTGATAGCCTTATATCCGCAAAGACCTCTGGAATTTGAAATGCTCTCTCCTTCCATTTTCAGGGCAAACAGCTGAAGAGACTGGGAATTTTGCCTCCCTGTGAGGATCTCTTCTCTCCCTCAGACATCCTGGCCCTACAGATATCAACCTTACCTCTAGACCCTGCTGTTCAGCAAAAGCACTATCATATATCCTACTGTTTACCCAGCCCATGCAATCTGATCTGGCACCTATATCCAAGAGGGTGATTAACATCTAAGGGTACTTGAGAGCTGACCTTCCAACAGCCATGATGCATTTTTGGAAGGACAGAAAGAGTCAAAAGGCTTGTTAAACACTTTGATCAACTAGGCTTCCCATTACCAAACGCACATCAGCACCCTCTCCATAAACCCGGTCACTCATTCCCAGCTCCATGTATCCTCCCTGTTATCTCAGCATTCACTACAGACCCAGTCATTCATTCCTAGTTCCAGCTACCCTCCCAGCTACACCACCACACGTTTAATAGGCCCAGGAACTCATTGCTCAGTTACACTATCTTCCCTCCTCCAGTTACCCCAGTGTTGTCTCCAGGCATCGTACCCCTTCCTTAGCTCCCAAAGCATTCCAGTTAGCAGGAGGGAGGAGCATTCAAAGGTTCAGACCACCATTTTGTCACTTGTAAACCCTTAAAAGCCAGCAATATTAGTGTGGGCTAATAGCATTCCGTTCTCTCTCATAGCTCCCTTTCCCCTTCCCCAGCCTCTCTATTAATGCCTAATGCCAGCTACCCCTATTAACGCTCTGATTTTTACTACTAAAAATATATATATCCCTTAGTTGGTGGAGTTTTGACATCAGAAGTAGCCCCCACCCCTCCACATGCATTTGCTCTACTTCTCTCTTCCCATTACACTCTAATCTCTTCTCTTCACCTCCTCTCCCTCTGCCTCTATCATGTGAGCTTCTCATTGTCAGAGGGGAAGATATTTGCCATCGCTGTTGTTGTGAATGGAGAGTTTGGTATAGCACCGTACCAACAAGGAGCTTGTAAGCTAATGCAAAGAGACAGGAGGGCGCAGACATGACACAATGGGTGATCAGATGACAGTCTCATTTCAGAGTGGAACGGCTTATTCATTTCCACTGCATATCACATAATCCTACAGTTTTTGATTGAGGTGGCTTGTCATTACAAGGCTCTGCGACAGAAGTGTGTCGTAAGGAGGGATTGGAATGTGGAGAGGTGGTCATTTCGTGAGCAAGGTTAGAAAGGGATTTTCAAGGGTGGGGCACAGAGCAAGGGGTTAAGATGAGAATGGGGTGGGGCAAAAAAAAAGGGCAACTCTGTGGGTAGCTCAGGAGGAATGTCAGTAGCAGGAGGGGAAATAGGAGGAGCTAAGGATGAGATGTAGCCAGGGCATGAGTTGTTGTACGGAGTGCAGAAGGTGATGCTGAGAGGTTGGATCTAATGCAGAAGGCAACAGGAAGCCAGTCAAGGGTTCTGAAGATGGGGAGTGACGTGGTTAGAGTAGCAGGATTTTGGAATGCATGCAGGAGGGTGAAGTGAGAAGCTAGCAGATCATGGAGAAGGTTACAGCAGATGAGTAGATAGATGGCCAAAGAACTGACTAGGTTTTTATTGTGAGGGACAGAAAGGAAAGGTCAGATTTTTGAGATAATGTAGAGGAAGGATTTATGGGATTTGGCAGCATCTGGGTTTGGGCAGGGCTGGATTATAACACCATGTTTGCAAACCTAGCTATCAGTATCAGAGAGAGTTGTGGAAATTTTTATGGTGAAGGGGAGGGGAAGAGTGTCATTTTTACCATGTTGAACTTGAGATGTTGGCAGAACATCCAGGAGGAGATGCTGGAAAAACAACCGGAAAAGCAAGACTGGAGAGAGGGCAGATGTCAAGGTGGAAAGGCAGACCTGCAAGACATTGGCATAGAGTCAGTAGCTGAAGTCATAGAACAGACAGGTATAAGGAGAAAAGGGGAGAGGTACAAGGACAGAGAATGGAGAGACTGGAGGAGCAGTCACCAATGGAAATGCGTATTAGATAGGCAGAACCCTGACCCTGGGCCAAGGAGCAGAGTGAAGGGAAAGGGAAGGATCAGCATTGTTGAAATCAGAAGAAAGATCAAAGAGGGTCAGACTAGAGAAAAGGCTCTTAGACTGGGTAGCCCTGGGGGGAGCAGTTTCGGGGTGATGAAGATGGAGCTGGGGTGCCAAGGACCCAAGAGAGAATTACAGGGCAAGGGAAAGCCAAAGCAGTGAGAATAGACAGCACACTCAAGGAGCTCACATCATCTGGAGTTTATCCCAGCTATGTTCTATAAAGTGATGTGTACATTTAAGGCACTGTATAAATGATTTAGAATAATAAATAATAGTGGGTGACGGTACAAGGATGGAGTTAGGGCACAATGAGAAAAAGAGATGCAGAGACACGGCAAGACTATTATTAGAGCTGGCTGAACATTTCCAATCTAACAGTTTTCCCGTCAGAAAATGCCGATTCAAAGAAATCTGAACGTTTTGCAGGAACATGTCAATTTAGTCTATGTTTGAAATGAAAAATTACTGAAAAAATTCAGTTCAGTAATGTTGAAGCATTTTGTTTCAATTTTATTATGACTACTATGTCATATCTAAAAGACAAAACAGTAAAGTCAAATCAAAGTGCTTCAATCTTAGCAAAACAAAGCCTATTGATATTTCCAGCACAAAAACTATTTAGAAATTTTGTTTGGCAGGAGATTTGAGTTTTCATTCCGATTTGGGACAAAAGAAAGTTTCTAAATGTCAGAATTTCCCACAGAAAAGAAATGCTTAGTTTTAACCAGCTCTGTTATGTAACAAGTGGCCATGGGTATCTTTTTCCCCCTCCAAGGCTAAGCTTTGAGTAGTGGTGTATGAACCTGCCACTGCATCTAACCTAACAGACTCACTCCCTTAATTCAGTAGCAGTTCATGATTTTACATCCAGAGATCCTCCTGGATTCAAATTCTTGCAGGTGACCCATCCAGGGGAATCACTGTAAGTGGTATCCCCCATGGAAGAGCTAAACTGCTGTGAACTCAGCCAAAGAGAGTGAGTAACAATTGTATATTCAAAAACAGAAGCTACACTGAAAGACCGTTTAGGTTGTAACACGACACACCCCCACCCACCCAAAACCTCAAAAGCGTGGAAATAAGAAGTGAAGGGGAAGACTTTCCACCTTCATATTGCCTACAACACTGTCAATAACTCCATCATGCCATAGAGTTTACACTTCCATTTCCGATATATACCCAGCTCCATCAAACTTGCAGTCCAATGTAAAGCCTTCCCAGTGACCTCTAATGCTTTTATATCAACAGAGCAGCATATGGGAAGTCATTCTGCCTCATCACTGTCCCAGGCTATAGCTATTCTTTATTACCATGATCTGGCCCTGAGTCCAGGCTTGGGGTAGCTGCCTGCTTCAGCTCTTTCAGCCTCTCATGCGCTGCAGCATTCTCAGCCGAGTTAGTCAGGAGATTACGCCAGGGATGGTATTTTATCAGAGCTGCTACGAGGTGAGTGAAGACGCGATAAGGACGTGTTAAAAGTCAAGGAGGTGCCATTGACAAGGACCAAAGTTGGGCTTGAACTTCCCCGCCTGTCATGTGTGCACTGACGCTCTGCAGTCCAGTGCTGTTTTTGCCAGCTGCTTTTTTGGCAGTTCTTACTTCACTCTTTTGTATGCACTCCTCTCTTTGTCCCGCCAGCTGATGATCTCCAATGGAAGTACAGCAGCACTCTGAGCTCTAGGCTTGTGGGGAATGAATCCTTTCCTGTAAAATCCTCACTGTGTCAGGTTCCCCAATGAGTGGAAAAGGCACGTTCCATTTTTCAGGCACTCTGACGTGGAGGTAGCAGGGTTGCCTTTATTTTCCATACCCTCATTTGGGAGGACTGTTTAAATGCTGAGTGACAGTCCTACCAGATGAACTACGTGGAGCCAGGAGAGCTCTGCTACAGTACATCTGCCATTCCACCCACAAAGACTGATATAATGTGATCCATCTCTCCTGATTCCTTAATTGCAAGATTCTAGGGCTCTGTTGAGATTTAAGATCCTTCCCAACCTAGCCAGATCAGTATGCACCCTGTTTTCAGAGGAGCTTGATGCAAGATACTGTAATCAACTCACTAGTTTTTTTGTGTGTGAGTGAAAGAGATTTTTGCCACCTACTGGATGGACTCTGAACTGGTGAACTGCATATTATAGGCCCTAACAGCTAAGCAAGAGTCTCCTTTGTCCCAGGTGATAAGGTCTGTGTGTTTGGAGCAGGAAGATCTGTGTTCGATCCCTACTGTAACCCTGTAGTTTTGAGTGGCCATGATGTGCAGCATGGTGACTACAGCAGAGTCCTAAGAGGCCATGGATTTGTTTTAGAAAATATGAACCTCAGAATCATAGAAATGTAGGGCTGAAACGGACATCAAGAGGTCATCAAGTCCAGCCCCCTGCACTGAGGCAGGACCAAAGAAACCATCCCTGACAGTTGTATGTCCAATCTGTTCTTAAAAGCCTCCAATGATAGCGATTCTACAGCCTCCCTTAGAAATCTATTCCAGAGCTTAACTACCATTATACAGGTTTCAGAGTAGCAGCCGTGTTAGTCTGTATCGGCAAAAAGAACAGGAGTACTTGAGTCTCTAAGGTGTCACAAGTACTTCTGTTCTTTTTACCATTATACAGTAGTTAGAAAGTTTTTCCTAACATCTAACCTAAATCTTCCATGCTGCATATTAAGCCCCTTGTTTCTTGTCCTACCTTCAGCGGACATGGAGAACAATTGATTACGCTCCTTTTTGTAACAGTCCTTAACATATTTTAAGACTGTTATCAGGTCCCCCTTTGGTCTTATTTTCAACACTAAATATTTTAACCTTTTTTTAAAAAAACCTCTCCACATAGATAAAAGGTTTAGAAAACCAGACCATTTTTGTTGCTTTCCTCTAGACTCTCTCTAATTTGTCCACATCTTTCCTAAAGCATCATTCCCAGAATTGAACCCATTCCTGCAGCTGAGGCCCTCACCAGTGAGGAGCAGAGCACGACAGTTACCTTCTGTGAGCTCAGGGATCAGTTTTATCTAATTATATACAAAAAGCCCAGCTTAGCACAGATCTTCCTGCTAGCTCAGCCAGGGGAAAACTCCCATTTGGTTCATCTAGTAGAGCTACTGCCAATGGACCTCAGGGTTTCTCAGCTGGTGCTTGAATGTGGCAATGTGCAGGATGCAAACCCCAGCCCAGACAGGGTCCTCCACTAGCTGGTTAGAGTCCAATCCAAGCCCCTGCCCATGGTTTCTGTGAAATGAGCTGATGTTCTCAGTTAAATTCCTAGGGGGCAGGGGTCCACATCAAACAGTCCCATCACAGCTGGCACCAATTGAGCTCTTGTTAGCAATCTCAGCAGAGAGACCAGGGACTGAATGGGATGGGAACACAGAGTGACACACTCACCTGTAGACAGAGTCCTTCCTGCTCAGGATGGAGGCACTCTGGCCTCACAGTACCAGGAAATTTGCACTGCTGCTACCCATATTTTACCAGTTTTGCGAATGAAGAGAGGACTTCTAGCTCTAGCACTGAACTTACTAGAAGAAAGAGAGATGTCCCTTCTCTAGGTTGCATGTTCATAGAATCATAGACTATCAGGGTTGGAAGGGACCTCAGGAAGTCATCTAGTCCAACCTCCTGCTCAAAGCAGGACCAATCCCTAATTTTTGCCCCAGATCCCTAAATGCCCCCTCACAACCCTGAACTCACAACCCTGGGTTTAGCAGGCCAATGCTCAAACCACTGAGCTATCCCTGGTCCCCCTGTTCTGTCCATCAGCTGCCAAACAGCCTCCCAGACATCAATACTTCCTCTTTTTCAGTCCTTGTAAACAAGGCCATTGAATTGCTGCGTTGGGGCAAGAGTGGCTTCCTCACAATCCACGGGCAGACATACAAACCCACAGCACAATTATGCTACTTTTACAAGCGCAGGGGCAGAATTCTCAGATCTTGTCCTGACCCCTCCAGACTCCTGAGAGAGAAAGTGTGGGCATGGGAACCAGATGCCATGTGAGGGGGAGAACAGTTTCCCCCCCTCCCTATCCAATGCAAAGAAGTTAATATGATCTCTGCTCTGGCATGGCCTAAGGCTTTTGAAGGGTGGAGTTTCAGTCAGATTCTATCCTGCAGCATCCAGCACTTATAGCCAGGCAGAAACCCCATTATTATTAAAGTTAAGCTCAAGATTTAAAGGGGCATGCATCTTATCATACTCTGGCATTTCCTTTTCAATAAAATCTGGTTTCTTACATTTGAAAGACACTTCCCACTTTGCTGGTAACTTCTCTCAAAGCCTCATACTCTGCAGATTTTACACCCGGGGGTGGGTGGGTGGCTGGGGGTGTGTGTGTGTGTGTGAGTGATACACACAGACCTTTACAATCTCTTATCACATGAAATTCTTTTACCAAACACCTGAGAGCTGCAGTCCCTCTCCCTGCTGAAGTCCCCTGATGGAGCTAGGCAGGGTGCATGTGCAGTTATGTCATAAGAGAGACTTTTTTTAGGGTCTGCTAAAATTCTTAGCAAATACTATTAGAGCATGATCTGAAATAATTTTTCATCAGCCTATGCTTTTAATTTGTCCTCCCAACCCTAGCAAATGCACTAGTCCTAAACAACAATTGTGGCCCTACCAAGTTACATGTTGCAAACTTCAACCATTTTTCCTGGATCCCTATTAAAAAAAAAAAGCAGGGGGCCTTTTTTGTGGTTGGGGGGTGGTTGGTTAGGTTTTTTGTTATTAAAAAAAACACACACACAACGTCAGAATCCCCCAACCCAGGGGGCATTCCAGGGTGTGCATGGCATGGCAGATGCAGGTGGAAAGATCAGGGTGAAGGCAGCTTGACAGGGGTGGTCCTACCTCCTAATGATTCTACTCCCCTTCCACAGCTCATAGAGGTTCCTGCAGCACCGCTCAGGACTACCCTAGCCTGCACCAGCAGCTGAGCTCGCCGCCAGCAGCCCCTGAGTAGGGAAAGTACAAGCCAGCTCCTCACTGCCCCTGCATCAATGCTTGTATGAAAGGGGCTTTTTATTGAGACAAGGGTACAGAGACACTGCTCCTTGCTCAGCCACTTCAGCCACCACAGAAACGTTAACTCAGCTTGTGTGGACTCAATATGCTTGACGTTGCTCAAAATAAGCTTTTGTCATACTAATTATTCCCTCTTTTGATATTAGAGCTGCACAGCCATACAACTTGGGAAAGTTTGATGCAGTATTTTGAAAAGAAGATTTATGTAGCAGGGAGGTTTCCTCACACTTCCTCAGTTTGTTTTCTAAGTCTTTCTTCAGAAGATGGCCCCTCAGAGTGGTCCTCAGCCACTTGCACAGATGTGATCCCGGTACGCTGGACCTGCTGCTAGCCATCCTCTCCACACCTGAAGGTCCCCACCACATCCCTCTTTCCTACCTTCACCATGAACTAGTTGCCCTGTTATCATACTGAGCGCCACTGCACTGCCTCGCTCCCATTCAGCTGGGTGTGTTCTACTTTACAGCCAACTTGGAATGCTGCAATTCGTAATCTAACAGAAGCTGGTTGCTTGGGATTTTCCTACATGGCAAGATACTGTACAGCAAGCCAGGTTGTGAATCTACAGTGACCCCGCTTGCCACCTAGCAATCCACCATGCTGGTCTGGCTACAGCACAGCAAAAGTCACAGCACGAGGCTCAGCATCCTATGCTTTCAAGCAGCAATACACAAGCTGCCCTCTGGGTCCTTCACTGTGCTGCAGCAGGGTTAGGGTGACCAGATGTTCTGATTTTATAGGGACAGTCCCAATTTTTGGGTCTTTTTCTTATATAGGCTCCCCACCCCCGTCCCAATTTTTCACAGTTGCTTTCTGGTCACCCTAAGCAGGGTCCACACAATAAGTTACTGTATGGAAAGCTAGTGCACTGTAGATGCACTCCCTGGCTTGCCATGCACTAATTCACTGTGAAGACATACCCCAGGGTTTGGACCATCCAAAGCTCTGTTGTGGGTTAGGAGGGTATGCTACTGAATGAGGAGGAGGATAGACAGACAGATATCATAACACAGCACATCACAAAGGTATTTGTCTGAAAAAGACTTAAACAGGGACCAGAGTCAAATTGGGAGCCCAGAACCTGTGGGTTCTCTGTGGATTTCTAACCTATTCGTCTATAGTTTTACACTGTCCACCACCATAGTGTCTGAGTAGCCACAGCTTAGGGTTTATCTAAGACCTATCTGTGTACCACCTACCCCTAGCTCTGTGGGAACCCCAAAGATTTGGAGCTTTGGTTGGATATGGATAAGTGGCCAGATTTCAAAAGCTCCTCTGAACATACATCTCTACCCCGATATAACGCGTTCCTCGGGAGCCAAAAAATCTTACCCTGTTATAGGTGAAACTTGCTTTGGCCTCGAGCATTTCCATTATTAATAGTCACTTCCCGCCCCCGACTGACTCCTCAGAACCCCCGACCCATCCAACTCCCCCCGCTCCTTGTCCCCTGACTAACCCCTCCAGAGACCCCCCCCACCCCTAATCACCCCAGAACCCCACCCCCTACCCAACCCCCCCTTCCCTGTCCCGACTGCCCCAACCCCTATCCACACCCCCGCCCCCTGACAGGCCCCCCGGGACTCCCACGCCCTATCAACGCCCCCATTCCCTGACTGCCCTGCCCCCAGAACCTCCGAACCATCCAACCCCCCTCCCCGCTCCCTGTCCCCTGACTGCCCCCCTGAGACCCTCTGCCTCCTATCTAACCCCTCGGCCCCGGCCCGGCACCCTTAACACGCCGCTCAGAGCAGCGTGTCGGAGCCAGACACGATGATCCATCGGACCGTGCAGCCCCGCCCCCACAGTGTGCTGCTTTACCGCGTTATATCCGAATTTGCGTTATATATGGGCCGCGTTATATTGGGGCAGAGGTGTATCTTCACTCTGGGAACCCGACTGGCAGCCTCAGGAGATCAGGCTGCTTTGCAAGAACCCTACTACGTCCTAGTTTTGTCTGGAACAGAAACACCACAAGCACAGCCTCTCTTAGAGTACATCTGCTTGCAGTCCTGACAGACCAGAAAGTTCCTCAGTCTGGGATTTCCCCCCCTCCCCCACAAACATTTACAAAGTTAACCTAACTTGTCTGAACCTCAAAGACGCTGAGGTTGGGCTAAAGGTTAGGTCAGTTCTTATACCCCGATACCCAGCCTTAATCCATCCCAGTTCCCATTCCCAACTCCAGGAGTTGCTGTTGCTGGAGGCACGCTCAGGGCTAGAGTCTCCCCTCTGCTACAGCCTTTTTGCAGCACTCAGGCAGAGTGAAAGGGCCACAAAGATGGCTAAACCAGCTACCCGGAGATTCTTCAAGGGTAGGGAGACTCCCTGGGTGGCTCTGTGCCATTTCTCCTGTACAGTTGTGGCTGAAGGGAAAAAGAGTGTCTGGCCAGAGCACAGCTGCACTCTGGCTGTCCCAAGCTGCCAGTATGGCCTCCTGGGATCATGAGCAGTCAGGGACAGGCAACAACAGCCCTGAGGCCACTCTAACATACATTGGGGTCTGAATTAGTCCTTGTCTGGCCCCAGAATCAGAGATAATAAAAGGTGGTGTGTCAAGCCTCCTTAGCCCACCCCGCTTTGGTTGCTATGTTGAGTGAAGCTCAGCCAGTCTCCAGCAGCAGGGCCAAAGCATTGTGTTCAGTTAGTTTAAGGAACTTTTGTTCGCCAATGCTCCAAGTGGCTGTTGGGAACCAAGTAGCTCTACTGTCCTGTTGGGGCTCCAAAGTCCACAAGTTTCCATGTTTCCACATGAAAACATCCATAGAGAAATTCAGGGGAAGTCCATGTCTGTATTCCCCTCTGGCCATTTTGGGACTAGTTGCTTTCATGGCAGCATGCATGGAAATTCGGGTGTGTAGGATTCAGTTTCTCCCTCCTTGGGGGCATATGAAAGAAAAGAAGAGGGTGGTAAGTACGTGGTACCTGGGGAATCCTGCTCAGACCAGTTCCAGTTTGCTATAACTGGAACAAATTGCACTCAGTTCAAAGCCTTGACTAACAATCCATCACTATCCCTCACTGGTAGATGCTAGAGCAGGGACAGAGATAGCAGGAGACTAGGCAGAGACAGCAGCTCCTGTGTGCCTTCAAGCTAAAAATTAGCATCAACACCCAGCAACAATGCCAAAGTTTTAGAGAGGCCCAAGCTGCCATCTGACTCAGCGTCTAGGCAGGATATTGATTAGAGGGGCTATTCTTTATTCCTCTGCTATTGTTTGAACACTCACTGCCCTTGAGACACCGGCAGCAGCCGTGGGAACCCAGCAGCTTTGGTGTTAAAAAGTGCTCTTATCACCACGCTGAGCAGAAAGGTCTCTGTTACAGATGGTGTGTCTGATAGGCAGAGAGAGGCATTATAACAGAGTGTCTTATTTGTAGCATGGAATGTATATTGGATGCCCAAACACACACCTCCTACACATATTACTTGATTTAGCTCATCAGCAATTCAACGCTCCCTGACCCTGAACTATACAGGCTGTAATTAAAGAGGCTGCTCAGCGTACCAAATCCCTAAGCTGCCAGTAAGGTGCCAAGTGTACTGCGACTTGGAGGCAAGCACTGTAGGTGCTTCAGCAGCTAGACCTTGTAGGTGCTGCCTTGGTGGGTCCCCATAATCACCCAGACACATGGCTAAGGAAATGGGCATTTTACAAGGCTGGCAGGAAAGGGAAAGTCTGCAGATATCCTAGGTACAGAGGTTTAAACAATTACAGTTCAAAGTGAGCAACAGTGGTTCTTGTTTGGGTCCCTGGGGCAGCCCAACTGAGAGTCAGAGCTTGTCTGGCCTAGTACCTGGGTTATTTTCTCCAGTCTGGTCTTTATTCAAACTTATAGGAGCTTACAGGTGTCCAGGCCAGGCTCAGTTAGTGTTTCCTAAACAGTGGAATGTTTTAATTGTATTAATTGTTTCAATGTATTAATTTAGATGGAACAAATGAACCAAAGGTATTAACATAACTCAGCCACAGTCCAACATTAAGCTGTGCTACACAAAGTTCAGGATTTGGTATACAAACTCCTTAGCCTTCTTAGTACCATGGCCAACACACCATCAGAGGACCTTTTCACCTTTTATTAGAGATTCAGAAAAGAAGCGGGGAAACAGTTAAAGCATTTGAAATAGGAAGTATAGAATAATTTTAACAGCATCTCCTGGTCCCTTTAGCTAGAGAAAGTTTTTAGAAAGAATGGTTTCAGAGTAGCAGCCGTGTTAGTCTGTATTCACAAAAAGAAAAAGGAGTACTTGTGGCACCTTAGAGACTAACAAATTTATTTGAGCATAAGCTTTCATGAGCTACAGCTCACTAGCTCACAAAAGCTTATGCTCAAATAAATTTGTTAGTCTCTAAGGTGCCACAAGTACTCCTTTTCTTTTTAGGAGGAATGAGACCCTTCCCTTACTTTACTCTCCTGTAGATGGTATCAAAGAAAGTAAGAATTGTCTTTCACATGGCAGGCCTCCTCCCTCACCCTGGATTCCTCTCTGCAAACAGCCCTCATACACTCCCACAGCAAGTTCAACACCAAGTGCTTTATTTACAGCATGATATACAAGTCCTTATCTCCCCCCAGTTCCCCATAAGGCTTTTACCTTCTCCCTAAGCATAAGGCAATGCAGGGAAGAGATCTCACCTCCCTGAGATCCTGGGCTTCTCTAGACCTTCCTTCTAGCCTTTCCTTCTCCCACTTCCTATCTCTCTTTTAATTGTCCTCAGCTGAGGCACTAAATCACTTTGTTAATTGGTTAACCCTCCAGTCCTTATCCAATTATCTCCTCAGTTTGGCCCATGTGGGGACACCTGCCAAGTGTACAGAGGGGTGAGTCAGCTTTAGGCTACTCATAGATTTCATAGATATTTAGGTCAGAAGGGACCATTATGATCATCTAGTCTGACCTCCTGCACAACGCAGGCCACAGAATTTCACCCACCACTCCCACAAAAAAACCTCACACCTATATCTGTGCTATTGAAGTCCTCAAATTGTAGTTTAAAGACCTCAAGGAGCAGAGAATCCTCCAGCAAGTGATCCGTGCCCCATGCTACAGAGGAAGGCGAAAAACCTCCAGGGCCTTCCAATCTGCCCAGGAGGAAAATTCCTTCCCGACCCCAAATATGGCGATCAGCTAAACCCTGAGCATATGGGCAAGATTCATCAGCCAGATACTACAGAAAATTCTTTCCCGGGTAACTTGGATCTTACCCCATCTAAAACCCATCACAGGCCATTGGGCCTATTTACCATGAATATTTAATTACCAAAGCCATGTTATCCCATCATACCATCTCCTCCATAAACTTATCGAGTTTAATCTTAAAGCAAGATAGATCTTTTGCCCCCACTACTTCCCTCGGAAGGCTATTCCAAAACTTCACTCCTCTGATGGTTAGAAACCTTCGTCTAATTTCTAATCTAAATTTCCTAGTGGCCAGTTTATATCCATTTGTTCTTGTGTCCACATTGGTACTGAGTTTAAATAATTCCTCTCCCTCTCTGGTATTTATCCCTCTGATATATTTATAGAGAGCAATCATATCTCCCCTCAACCTTCTTTTAGTTAGGCTAAACAAGCCAAGCTCCCTGAGTCTCCTTTCATAAGACAAGTTTTCCATTCCTCGGATCATCCTAGTAGCCCTTCTCTGTACCTGTTCCAGTTTGAATTCATCCTTCTTAAACATGGGAGACCAGAACTGCACACAGTACTCCAGGTGAGGTCTCACCAGTGCCTTATATAACGGTACTAAGACCTCCTTATCCCTACTGGAAATACCTCTCCTGATGCATCCCAAGACGACATTAGCTTTTTTCACAGCCATATCACATTGGCAGCTCATAGTCATCCTATGATCAACCAATACTCCAAGGTCCTTTTCCTCCTCCGTTACTTCTAGTTGATGCGTCCCTAGCTTATAACTAAAATTCTTGTTATTAATCCCTAAATGCATGACCTTACACTTCTCACTATTAAATTTCATCCTATTCCTATTACTCCAGTTTACAAGGTCATCCAGATCCTCCTGTATGGTATCCCTATCCTTCTCTAAATTAGCAATACCTCCCAGCTTTGTATCATCTGCAAACTTTATTAGCACACTCCCACTTTTTGTGCCCAGGTCAGTAATAAAAAGATTAAATAAGATTGGTCCCAAAACCGATCCCTGAGGAACTCCACTGGTAACCTCCCTCCAACTTGACAGTTCACCTTTCAGTAGGACCCGTTGTAGTCTCCCCTTTAACCAATTCCCTATCCACCTTTCAATTTTCCTATTGATGCCCATCTTATCCAATTTAACTAATAATTCCCCATGTGGCACCGTATCAAACGCCTTACTAAAATCTAAGTAAATTAGATCCACTGCGTTTCCTTTATCTAAAAAATCTGTTACTTTCTCAAAGAAGGAGATCAGGTTGGTTTGGCACGATCTACCTTTTGTAAAACCATGTTGTATTTTGTCCCATTTACCATTGACTTCAATGTCCTTAACTACCTTCTCCTTCAAAATTTTTTCCAAGACCTTGCATACTACAGATGTCAAACTAACAGGCCTATAATTACTTGGATCACTTTTTTTCCCTTTCTTAAAAATAGGAACTATGTTAGCAATTCTCCAATCATACGGTACAACCCCTGAGTTTACAGATTCATTAAAAATTCTTGCTAATGGGCTTGCAATTTCTTGTGCCAATTCCTTTAATATTCTTGGATGAAGATTATCTGGGCCCCCCGATTTAGTCCCATTAAGCTGTTTGAGTTTCGCTTCTACCTCAGATATGGTGATGTCTACCTCCATATCCTCATTCCCATTTATCATGCTACCATTATCCCTAAGATCCTCTTTAGTCTTATTAAAGACTGAGGCAAAGTATTTGTTTAGATATTGGGCCATGCCTAGATTATCCTTGACCTCCACTCCATCCTCAGTTTTTAGCGGTCCCACTTCCTCTTTCTTTGTTTTCTTCCTATTTATATGACTATAGAACCTTTTACTATTGGTTTTAATTCCCTTTGCAAGGTCCAACTCTACTTGACTTTTAGCCTGTCTCACTTTATCCCTACATATTCTGACCTCAATAAGGTAGCTTGCCTTACTGATCCCTCCCTTCTTCCACTCCCTATATGCTTTCTGCTTTTTCTTAATTACCTCTCTAAGATGCTTGCTCATCCAGCTTGGTCTACAACTCCTGCCTATGAATTTTTTCCCCTTTCTTGGGATGCAGGCTTCCGATAGCTTCTGCAGCTTTAATTTAAAATAATCCCAGGCCTGCTCTACCTTTAAACCCATAAATTCTTCAGTCCAATCCACTTCCCTAACTAATTTCCTTAATTTTTGAAAGTCAGCCCTTTTGAAATCAAAAACCCTAGTCGCAGATTTATTTTTGTTAATCCTTCCATTCAGTTTGAACTGAATTAGCTCATGATCACTTGAGCCAAGATTATCCCCTACAACCATTTCCTCTATGAGGTCCTCATTACTCACCAAGACCAAATCTAAAATGGCATCCCCCCTAGTCGGTTCAGCAACTACTTGCTGAAGGAATCCATCAGCTATCGCATCTAGGAAAATCTGAGCCCTATTATTATTACTAGCACTCGTCCTCCAGTCTATATCTGGGAAGTTAAAGTCTCCCATGATCACACAGTTTCCATTAGTATTTACTTTATTAAAAACATTAAAAAGGGCTCTATCCATATCCAAATTAGATCCCGGCGGTCTATAGCACACCCCAAGCACTATCCCAGGGGAGGCTCTAATAGTTTTCTTCCCCAATTTAATTTTTGCCCAGACAGACTCAGTCATACCCATTTCATCGCTTCTTATTTCTTTACATTCTATCTTATCATTGATATACAGTGCTACTCCACCACCTTTACCTTTATTTCGGTCTTTCCTAAACAGCACATACCCTTCAATACCTGTAGCCCAGTCATGACTACTATTCCACCAGGTCTCTGTTATACCTATGATATCTGGTTTCACTTCCTGCACCAGTAACTCTAGTTCCTCCATTTTGTTACCTAGGCTCCTTGCATTAGTGTACAAACATCTTAATTTTTGCTGTTTAGCCTCACTCACATTCTGTACCCTATTAGGCACGGTTATTTTACTACCAGTATAACCTATTAGACTTGTATCTACACTGCCCTTCCTCCTACCTACAGCTGTATCCACTCTTACTTCATTTTCTTTCCACTCTATGCTGAATTCTGGCGTGGAGATTACCTGGACATCTCCCAACCATCTCCCCCAAATTCCTAGTTTAAAGCTCTCTTAATCAGTTGTGCCAGCCTCCATCCTAGAAGTCTATTTCCTTCCCTACTCAGATGAAGTCCATCCCGAGAGAACTGTCCTCTATCCATGAATGCCTCCCAATGGCCATACATCCCAAAGCCCTCCTTATAGCACCACTGCCTAAGCCATCTATTGATAGTCATAATCTTGTCACACCTTTGTTGCCCTTCTCTAGGAACAGGCAGAATCCCACTAAAGATCACCTGAGCCTCAATTTCCTTAAGCGTCCTCCCCAGCCTAGCATAGTCTCCCTTAATCCTTTCCAGCGAGAATCTAGCCGTATCATTTGTTCCCACATGAAGGATAATTAGGGGATTCTTTCCCGCTCCCTTTAGAATCCTTTTCAACCTCAGGTCTACATCCCGTATCTTAGCACCCGGAAGACAGCACACCCTCCTATTTTCTGGATCAGCTCTGGTTACAGGCCTATCTATTCTTCTCAGTAAAGAGTCCCCAATCACATAGACCTGCCTTTTCCTAGTGACGGTGCTATTCTCCAGTCTATCCCCTGTTCCCTCTGGCTGCAAGTTCTTTCCATTCCCATTCTCCCTTGTAATCCTTTTTAACCCATCCTGTATCCTATTGGGGCTCATATTTGGTGTAATCTCCATTAACTCTTCCCCTTTTCCTATAGGACTAACCTCTCTTCTCTTCTTCCTTGCCCTGTCACCCTCAGTGACTACCTGCTGAGCCCCTTCTTCATTTTCCAACTCTGCAAACCTATTCTTAAGCTCTATTTCTCCTTCACTAGCCCGCCTTTTCCTCTGCCTAGTTCTTTTAGTCACATGCTTCCACTGACCACTCTCCTCACCCAGTCTCCCCTCAGAATTCCCTAGTCCTGCTTCCATCTGCAAGTCTGAGCTTTTCCCTTCAGATACCTCATGTCTTTGCTCCATAATCTGCTCAAACCCCTTCCTAAACTCTACCAGACTTTCCACCTGCATCTCCAAACCTCGGATCTTTTCCTCCATCAGCTCTATCAGACGGCACTTCATGCAGACAAAACTCTTACCAGGTGCCCCCTCCAGGATCATGTACATACCACAGCTTCCACATCCAGTCATCTTCGTTGTGTCATCTGATACATGGGTCACTCCCACTGCCACCTCTGTATCTGTCATATCCTTTCCACCTAAATCCTGTTAATCTGGGAAACACAAACCACACCAAAACACCACCACCCACAGCAAAACCAAACCCCACACGAGCACCACAAGACAAACTCCCCTTTCAAACTCCCACTCAAACTCCCCTGTTTACAGCTCTGTTTGCTAGCTCCTGTGCCGCTGCAGCTGTCTGTGCCGCTGCCTGACTGGCTGCTACCTTAACTAGGACCCCTAGTCAGTGAAGCCCCGCCCCCTAATCAGGGCTCAGCTTCTCTCCCAGCACAAAGCCCCTACAAGCCTCTACACATACAAATACTACCAATACAAAACCAAGCACACACAAATACCTTCTCCTCCAACAGAACTCCCACTCAAACTCCCCTGTTTACAGCTCTGTTTGCTAGCTCCTGTGCCGCTGCAGCTGTCTGTGCCGCTGCCTGACTGGCTGCTACCTTAACTAGGACCCCTAGTCAGTGAAGCCCCGCCCCCTAATCAGGGCTCAGCTTCTCTCCCAGCACAAAGCCCCTACAAGCCTCTACACATACAAATACTACCAATACAAAACCAAGCACACACAAATACCTTCTCCTCCAACAGAACTCCCACTCAAACTCCCCTGTTTACAGCTCTGTTTGCTAGCTCCTGTGCCGCTGCAGCTGTCTGTGCCGCTGCCTGACTGGCTGCTACCTTAACTAGGACCCCTAGTCAGTGAAGCCCCGCCCCCTAATCAGGGCTCAGCTTCTCTCCCAGCACAAAGCCCCTACAAGCCTCTACACATACAAATACTACCAATACAAAACCAAGCACACACAAATACCTTCTCCTCCAACAGAACTCCCACTCAAACTCCCCTGTTTACAGCTCTGTTTGCTAGCTCCTGTGCCGCTGCAGCTGTCTGTGCCGCTGCCTGACTGGCTGCTACCTTAACTAGGACCCCTAGTCAGTGAAGCCCCGCCCCCTAATCAGGGCTCAGCTTCTCTCCCAGCACAAAGCCCCTACAAGCCTCTACACATACAAATACTACCAATACAAAACCAAGCACACACAAATACCTTCTCCTCCAACAGAACTCCCACTCAAACTCCCCTGTTTACAGCTCTGTTTGCTAGCTCCTGTGCCGCTGCAGCTGTCTGTGCCGCTGCCTGACTGGCTGCTACCT
Source organism: Chelonia mydas (assembly GCF_015237465.2). Classification (NCBI taxonomy): domain Eukaryota; kingdom Metazoa; phylum Chordata; order Testudines; family Cheloniidae; genus Chelonia; species Chelonia mydas. The sequence goes on from NC_057849.1 coordinate 181,732,156, forward strand.
TAACTAGGACCCCTAGTCAGTGAAGCCCCGCCCCCTAATCAGGGCTCAGCTTCTCTCCCAGCACAAAGCCCCTACAAGCCTCTACACATACAAATACTACCAATACAAAACCAAGCACACACAAATACCTTCTCCTCCAACAGAACTCCCACTCAAACTCCCCTGTTTACAGCTCTGTTTGCTAGCTCCTGTGCCGCTGCAGCTGTCTGTGCCGCTGCCTGACTGGCTGCTACCTTAACTAGGACCCCTAGTCAGTGAAGCCCCGCCCCCTAATCAGGGCTCAGCTTCTCTCCCAGCACAAAGCCCCTACAAGCCTCTACACATACAAATACTACCAATACAAAACCAAGCACACACAAATACCTTCTCCTCCAACAGAACTCCCACTCAAACTCCCCTGTTTACAGCTCTGTTTGCTAGCTCCTGTGCCGCTGCAGCTGTCTGTGCCGCTGCCTGACTGGCTGCTACCTTAACTAGGACCCCTAGTCAGTGAAGCCCCGCCCCCTAATCAGGGCTCAGCTTCTCTCCCAGCACAAAGCCCCTACAAGCCTCTACACATACAAATACTACCAATACAAAACCAAGCACACACAAATACCTTCTCCTCCAACAGAACTCCCACTCAAACTCCCCTGTTTACAGCTCTGTTTGCTAGCTCCTGTGCCGCTGCAGCTGTCTGTGCCGCTGCCTGACTGGCTGCTACCTTAACTAGGACCCCTAGTCAGTGAAGCCCCGCCCCCTAATCAGGGCTCAGCTTCTCTCCCAGCACAAAGCCCCTACAAGCCTCTACACATACAAATACTACCAATACAAAACCAAGCACACACAAATACCTTCTCCTCCAACAGAACTCCCACTCAAACTCCCCTGTTTACAGCTCTGTTTGCTAGCTCCTGTGCCGCTGCAGCTGTCTGTGCCGCTGCCTGACTGGCTGCTACCTTAACTAGGACCCCTAGTCAGTGAAGCCCCGCCCCCTAATCAGGGCTCAGCTTCTCTCCCAGCACAAAGCCCCTACAAGCCTCTACACATACAAATACTACCAATACAAAACCAAGCACACACAAATACCTTCTCCTCCAACAGAACTCCCACTCAAACTCCCCTGTTTACAGCTCTGTTTGCTAGCTCCTGTGCCGCTGCAGCTGTCTGTGCCGCTGCCTGACTGGCTGCTACCTTAACTAGGACCCCTAGTCAGTGAAGCCCCGCCCCCTAATCAGGGCTCAGCTTCTCTCCCAGCACAAAGCCCCTACAAGCCTCTACACATACAAATACTACCAATACAAAACCAAGCACACACAAATACCTTCTCCTCCAACAGAACTCCCACTCAAACTCCCCTGTTTACAGCTCTGTTTGCTAGCTCCTGTGCCGCTGCAGCTGTCTGTGCCGCTGCCTGACTGGCTGCTACCTTAACTAGGACCCCTAGTCAGTGAAGCCCCGCCCCCTAATCAGGGCTCAGCTTCTCTCCCAGCACAAAGCCCCTACAAGCCTCTACACATACAAATACTACCAATACAAAACCAAGCACACACAAATACCTTCTCCTCCAACAGAACTCCCACTCAAACTCCCCTGTTTACAGCTCTGTTTGCTAGCTCCTGTGCCGCTGCAGCTGTCTGTGCCGCTGCCTGACTGGCTGCTACCTTAACTAGGACCCCTAGTCAGTGAAGCCCCGCCCCCTAATCAGGGCTCAGCTTCTCTCCCAGCACAAAGCCCCTACAAGCCTCTACACATACAAATACTACCAATACAAAACCAAGCACACACAAATACCTTCTCCTCCAACAGAACTCCCACTCAAACTCCCCTGTTTACAGCTCTGTTTGCTAGCTCCTGTGCCGCTGCAGCTGTCTGTGCCGCTGCCTGACTGGCTGCTACCTTAACTAGGACCCCTAGTCAGTGAAGCCCCGCCCCCTAATCAGGGCTCAGCTTCTCTCCCAGCACAAAGCCCCTACAAGCCTCTACACATACAAATACTACCAATACAAAACCAAGCACACACAAATACCTTCTCCTCCAACAGAACTCCCACTCAAACTCCCCTGTTTACAGCTCTGTTTGCTAGCTCCTGTGCCGCTGCAGCTGTCTGTGCCGCTGCCTGACTGGCTGCTACCTTAACTAGGACCCCTAGTCAGTGAAGCCCCGCCCCCTAATCAGGGCTCAGCTTCTCTCCCAGCACAAAGCCCCTACAAGCCTCTACACATACAAATACTACCAATACAAAACCAAGCACACACAAATACCTTCTCCTCCAACAGAACTCCCACTCAAACTCCCCTGTTTACAGCTCTGTTTGCTAGCTCCTGTGCCGCTGCAGCTGTCTGTGCCGCTGCCTGACTGGCTGCTACCTTAACTAGGACCCCTAGTCAGTGAAGCCCCGCCCCCTAATCAGGGCTCAGCTTCTCTCCCAGCACAAAGCCCCTACAAGCCTCTACACATACAAATACTACCAATACAAAACCAAGCACACACAAATACCTTCTCCTCCAACAGAACTCCCACTCAAACTCCCCTGTTTACAGCTCTGTTTGCTAGCTCCTGTGCCGCTGCAGCTGTCTGTGCCGCTGCCTGACTGGCTGCTACCTTAACTAGGACCCCTAGTCAGTGAAGCCCCGCCCCCTAATCAGGGCTCAGCTTCTCTCCCAGCACAAAGCCCCTACAAGCCTCTACACATACAAATACTACCAATACAAAACCAAGCACACACAAATACCTTCTCCTCCAACAGAACTCCCACTCAAACTCCCCTGTTTACAGCTCTGTTTGCTAGCTCCTGTGCCGCTGCAGCTGTCTGTGCCGCTGCCTGACTGGCTGCTACCTTAACTAGGACCCCTAGTCAGTGAAGCCCCGCCCCCTAATCAGGGCTCAGCTTCTCTCCCAGCACAAAGCCCCTACAAGCCTCTACACATACAAATACTACCAATACAAAACCAAGCACACACAAATACCTTCTCCTCCAACAGAACTCCCACTCAAACTCCCCTGTTTACAGCTCTGTTTGCTAGCTCCTGTGCCGCTGCAGCTGTCTGTGCCGCTGCCTGACTGGCTGCTACCTTAACTAGGACCCCTAGTCAGTGAAGCCCCGCCCCCTAATCAGGGCTCAGCTTCTCTCCCAGCACAAAGCCCCTACAAGCCTCTACACATACAAATACTACCAATACAAAACCAAGCACACACAAATACCTTCTCCTCCAACAGAACTCCCACTCAAACTCCCCTGTTTACAGCTCTGTTTGCTAGCTCCTGTGCCGCTGCAGCTGTCTGTGCCGCTGCCTGACTGGCTGCTACCTTAACTAGGACCCCTAGTCAGTGAAGCCCCGCCCCCTAATCAGGGCTCAGCTTCTCTCCCAGCACAAAGCCCCTACAAGCCTCTACACATACAAATACTACCAATACAAAACCAAGCACACACAAATACCTTCTCCTCCAACAGAACTCCCACTCAAACTCCCCTGTTTACAGCTCTGTTTGCTAGCTCCTGTGCCGCTGCAGCTGTCTGTGCCGCTGCCTGACTGGCTGCTACCTTAACTAGGACCCCTAGTCAGTGAAGCCCCGCCCCCTAATCAGGGCTCAGCTTCTCTCCCAGCACAAAGCCCCTACAAGCCTCTACACATACAAATACTACCAATACAAAACCAAGCACACACAAATACCTTCTCCTCCAACAGAACTCCCACTCAAACTCCCCTGTTTACAGCTCTGTTTGCTAGCTCCTGTGCCGCTGCAGCTGTCTGTGCCGCTGCCTGACTGGCTGCTACCTTAACTAGGACCCCTAGTCAGTGAAGCCCGCCCCCTAATCAGGGCTCAGCTTCTCTCCCAGCACAAAGCCCCTACAAGCCTCTACACATACAAATACTACCAATACAAAACCAAGCACACACAAATACCTTCTCCTCCAACAGAACTCCCACTCAAACTCCCCTGTTTACAGCTCTGTTTGCTAGCTCCTGTGCCGCTGCAGCTGTCTGTGCCGCTGCCTGACTGGCTGCTACCTTAACTAGGACCCCTAGTCAGTGAAGCCCCGCCCCCTAATCAGGGCTCAGCTTCTCTCCCAGCACAAAGCCCCTACAAGCCTCTACACATACAAATACTACCAATACAAAACCAAGCACACACAAATACCTTCTCCTCCAACAGAACTCCCACTCAAACTCCCCTGTTTACAGCTCTGTTTGCTAGCTCCTGTGCCGCTGCAGCTGTCTGTGCCGCTGCCTGACTGGCTGCTACCTTAACTAGGACCCCTAGTCAGTGAAGCCCCGCCCCCTAATCAGGGCTCAGCTTCTCTCCCAGCACAAAGCCCCTACAAGCCTCTACACATACAAATACTACCAATACAAAACCAAGCACACACAAATACCTTCTCCTCCAACAGAACTCCCACTCAAACTCCCCTGTTTACAGCTCTGTTTGCTAGCTCCTGTGCCGCTGCAGCTGTCTGTGCCGCTGCCTGACTGGCTGCTACCTTAACTAGGACCCCTAGTCAGTGAAGCCCCGCCCCCTAATCAGGGCTCAGCTTCTCTCCCAGCACAAAGCCCCTACAAGCCTCTACACATACAAATACTACCAATACAAAACCAAGCACACACAAATACCTTCTCCTCCAACAGAACTCCCACTCAAACTCCCCTGTTTACAGCTCTGTTTGCTAGCTCCTGTGCCGCTGCAGCTGTCTGTGCCGCTGCCTGACTGGCTGCTACCTTAACTAGGACCCCTAGTCAGTGAAGCCCCGCCCCCTAATCAGGGCTCAGCTTCTCTCCCAGCACAAAGCCCCTACAAGCCTCTACACATACAAATACTACCAATACAAAACCAAGCACACACAAATACCTTCTCCTCCAACAGAACTCCCACTCAAACTCCCCTGTTTACAGCTCTGTTTGCTAGCTCCTGTGCCGCTGCAGCTGTCTGTGCCGCTGCCTGACTGGCTGCTACCTTAACTAGGACCCCTAGTCAGTGAAGCCCCGCCCCCTAATCAGGGCTCAGCTTCTCTCCCAGCACAAAGCCCCTACAAGCCTCTACACATACAAATACTACCAATACAAAACCAAGCACACACAAATACCTTCTCCTCCAACAGAACTCCCACTCAAACTCCCCTGTTTACAGCTCTGTTTGCTAGCTCCTGTGCCGCTGCAGCTGTCTGTGCCGCTGCCTGACTGGCTGCTACCTTAACTAGGACCCCTAGTCAGTGAAGCCCCGCCCCCTAATCAGGGCTCAGCTTCTCTCCCAGCACAAAGCCCCTACAAGCCTCTACACATACAAATACTACCAATACAAAACCAAGCACACACAAATACCTTCTCCTCCAACAGAACTCCCACTCAAACTCCCCTGTTTACAGCTCTGTTTGCTAGCTCCTGTGCCGCTGCAGCTGTCTGTGCCGCTGCCTGACTGGCTGCTACCTTAACTAGGACCCCTAGTCAGTGAAGCCCCGCCCCCTAATCAGGGCTCAGCTTCTCTCCCAGCACAAAGCCCCTACAAGCCTCTACACATACAAATACTACCAATACAAAACCAAGCACACACAAATACCTTCTCCTCCAACAGAACTCCCACTCAAACTCCCCTGTTTACAGCTCTGTTTGCTAGCTCCTGTGCCGCTGCAGCTGTCTGTGCCGCTGCCTGACTGGCTGCTACCTTAACTAGGACCCCTAGTCAGTGAAGCCCCGCCCCCTAATCAGGGCTCAGCTTCTCTCCCAGCACAAAGCCCCTACAAGCCTCTACACATACAAATACTACCAATACAAAACCAAGCACACACAAATACCTTCTCCTCCAACAGAACTCCCACTCAAACTCCCCTGTTTACAGCTCTGTTTGCTAGCTCCTGTGCCGCTGCAGCTGTCTGTGCCGCTGCCTGACTGGCTGCTACCTTAACTAGGACCCCTAGTCAGTGAAGCCCCGCCCCCTAATCAGGGCTCAGCTTCTCTCCCAGCACAAAGCCCCTACAAGCCTCTACACATACAAATACTACCAATACAAAACCAAGCACACACAAATACCTTCTCCTCCAACAGAACTCCCACTCAAACTCCCCTGTTTACAGCTCTGTTTGCTAGCTCCTGTGCCGCTGCAGCTGTCTGTGCCGCTGCCTGACTGGCTGCTACCTTAACTAGGACCCCTAGTCAGTGAAGCCCCGCCCCCTAATCAGGGCTCAGCTTCTCTCCCAGCACAAAGCCCCTACAAGCCTCTACACATACAAATACTACCAATACAAAACCAAGCACACACAAATACCTTCTCCTCCAACAGAACTCCCACTCAAACTCCCCTGTTTACAGCTCTGTTTGCTAGCTCCTGTGCCGCTGCAGCTGTCTGTGCCGCTGCCTGACTGGCTGCTACCTTAACTAGGACCCCTAGTCAGTGAAGCCCCGCCCCCTAATCAGGGCTCAGCTTCTCTCCCAGCACAAAGCCCCTACAAGCCTCTACACATACAAATACTACCAATACAAAACCAAGCACACACAAATACCTTCTCCTCCAACAGAACTCCCACTCAAACTCCCCTGTTTACAGCTCTGTTTGCTAGCTCCTGTGCCGCTGCAGCTGTCTGTGCCGCTGCCTGACTGGCTGCTACCTTAACTAGGACCCCTAGTCAGTGAAGCCCCGCCCCCTAATCAGGGCTCAGCTTCTCTCCCAGCACAAAGCCCCTACAAGCCTCTACACATACAAATACTACCAATACAAAACCAAGCACACACAAATACCTTCTCCTCCAACAGAACTCCCACTCAAACTCCCCTGTTTACAGCTCTGTTTGCTAGCTCCTGTGCCGCTGCAGCTGTCTGTGCCGCTGCCTGACTGGCTGCTACCTTAACTAGGACCCCTAGTCAGTGAAGCCCCGCCCCCTAATCAGGGCTCAGCTTCTCTCCCAGCACAAAGCCCCTACAAGCCTCTACACATACAAATACTACCAATACAAAACCAAGCACACACAAATACCTTCTCCTCCAACAGAACTCCCACTCAAACTCCCCTGTTTACAGCTCTGTTTGCTAGCTCCTGTGCCGCTGCAGCTGTCTGTGCCGCTGCCTGACTGGCTGCTACCTTAACTAGGACCCCTAGTCAGTGAAGCCCCGCCCCCTAATCAGGGCTCAGCTTCTCTCCCAGCACAAAGCCCCTACAAGCCTCTACACATACAAATACTACCAATACAAAACCAAGCACACACAAATACCTTCTCCTCCAACAGAACTCCCACTCAAACTCCCCTGTTTACAGCTCTGTTTGCTAGCTCCTGTGCCGCTGCAGCTGTCTGTGCCGCTGCCTGACTGGCTGCTACCTTAACTAGGACCCCTAGTCAGTGAAGCCCCGCCCCCTAATCAGGGCTCAGCTTCTCTCCCAGCACAAAGCCCCTACAAGCCTCTACACATACAAATACTACCAATACAAAACCAAGCACACACAAATACCTTCTCCTCCAACAGAACTCCCACTCAAACTCCCCTGTTTACAGCTCTGTTTGCTAGCTCCTGTGCCGCTGCAGCTGTCTGTGCCGCTGCCTGACTGGCTGCTACCTTAACTAGGACCCCTAGTCAGTGAAGCCCCGCCCCCTAATCAGGGCTCAGCTTCTCTCCCAGCACAAAGCCCCTACAAGCCTCTACACATACAAATACTACCAATACAAAACCAAGCACACACAAATACCTTCTCCTCCAACAGAACTCCCACTCAAACTCCCCTGTTTACAGCTCTGTTTGCTAGCTCCTGTGCCGCTGCAGCTGTCTGTGCCGCTGCCTGACTGGCTGCTACCTTAACTAGGACCCCTAGTCAGTGAAGCCCCGCCCCCTAATCAGGGCTCAGCTTCTCTCCCAGCACAAAGCCCCTACAAGCCTCTACACATACAAATACTACCAATACAAAACCAAGCACACACAAATACCTTCTCCTCCAACAGAACTCCCACTCAAACTCCCCTGTTTACAGCTCTGTTTGCTAGCTCCTGTGCCGCTGCAGCTGTCTGTGCCGCTGCCTGACTGGCTGCTACCTTAACTAGGACCCCTAGTCAGTGAAGCCCCGCCCCCTAATCAGGGCTCAGCTTCTCTCCCAGCACAAAGCCCCTACAAGCCTCTACACATACAAATACTACCAATACAAAACCAAGCACACACAAATACCTTCTCCTCCAACAGAACTCCCACTCAAACTCCCCTGTTTACAGCTCTGTTTGCTAGCTCCTGTGCCGCTGCAGCTGTCTGTGCCGCTGCCTGACTGGCTGCTACCTTAACTAGGACCCCTAGTCAGTGAAGCCCCGCCCCCTAATCAGGGCTCAGCTTCTCTCCCAGCACAAAGCCCCTACAAGCCTCTACACATACAAATACTACCAATACAAAACCAAGCACACACAAATACCTTCTCCTCCAACAGAACTCCCACTCAAACTCCCCTGTTTACAGCTCTGTTTGCTAGCTCCTGTGCCGCTGCAGCTGTCTGTGCCGCTGCCTGACTGGCTGCTACCTTAACTAGGACCCCTAGTCAGTGAAGCCCCGCCCCCTAATCAGGGCTCAGCTTCTCTCCCAGCACAAAGCCCCTACAAGCCTCTACACATACAAATACTACCAATACAAAACCAAGCACACACAAATACCTTCTCCTCCAACAGAACTCCCACTCAAACTCCCCTGTTTACAGCTCTGTTTGCTAGCTCCTGTGCCGCTGCAGCTGTCTGTGCCGCTGCCTGACTGGCTGCTACCTTAACTAGGACCCCTAGTCAGTGAAGCCCCGCCCCCTAATCAGGGCTCAGCTTCTCTCCCAGCACAAAGCCCCTACAAGCCTCTACACATACAAATACTACCAATACAAAACCAAGCACACACAAATACCTTCTCCTCCAACAGAACTCCCACTCAAACTCCCCTGTTTACAGCTCTGTTTGCTAGCTCCTGTGCCGCTGCAGCTGTCTGTGCCGCTGCCTGACTGGCTGCTACCTTAACTAGGACCCCTAGTCAGTGAAGCCCCGCCCCCTAATCAGGGCTCAGCTTCTCTCCCAGCACAAAGCCCCTACAAGCCTCTACACATACAAATACTACCAATACAAAACCAAGCACACACAAATACTCACACTCTGTCACACTGTCCTTTCAGGGGAGGAGAAAGTATCTGAAGTGGGCTGGAACTGTTGGAGCCCTCCCATCGACATAGCACTGTCTACACTGGGAGTTAGGTTGGTATAACTGTATGGCTCAGTTTGTAGTGTAGACCAGGGATCAGAGTTTTATCCTCTCTGTAAACCTCCATCCACTAGAGGGTAACAGAATCTAAGCATTTGAGCCAGACTGATTTAATCTAGTAAAGGACAGGGGTGCTACATGGTGCTACAGGATTCTGACCAACCAAATTCTTCCTGATTGCCTTTGGAGAGGTGAAACTAGTCACTGTGTATATACTACTGCTTGTTCTCCACTCACATTAGATTCCCAAACATCATCCCTTGGTTCTGTTGTTTCCATCTTTAGAGGACTTTGTTTGTTTCTATCTTTAAAAAAAATCAAAAGAAAAGAAAAAATCCTGTAGGCAGTGAGTGGACAAACTTGAACATTCAAATTCACTTGAAAGAAATCTAAAATGAAACCCCACAATGCATTGTTGTGTTGGTAGTGTAATCATAGGGTATTCTCTGTGTAGCATATTATTCTGGTGTCAAGAAACATTCTCCACAATGTTGCAGCACACTTTTCTCTGTATGTGTTTATGTTTATTCACTTTTTTACAATCTGCTAATGGTGGGAATCAGCCAAACCCTTTAGAGAGCTGTCATTCTTCAGCTCAATTTCTTCCCCCAGTTTTAACCTATCAGGGCTCGTCCATGGTTCTTCTCCAATTTTCAGGAAATAGACAACTAAGCAAAAAGTGAGTTGAACATTCAGTCATAGAGGGCTAAATCCTGTATCATAGAAGTCAATGGGAGCAGGCTTGGGCTCTGAAAGATCCCCCAAAACAACCTCTCTACCTGGGATATAGTTACTGGTCTCACTTCTACTCTGACTGTATGTACTACACTAAAACTGGCTCTTTGAAAGTTCCCACACCATAGTTTGCTTTTTAGACTACTGGTGCACAATGAGTAGATGTTCATAACTTCATAGATGTTAAGACATAGTCCGACCTCCTGTATTAACCAGGCCAAGACCGTCACCCATTAATTTCTGCATCAAACCCATGACTTCTGTTTGAACTGTAGCATATATTTTCCTAGAGCTGTTACCAGTAATGTCCATGTGATCTTTTTCATGATGAGCTACAATTAACTTAGAACCCAGAAATGCATGAGTACTTCAAACCAGTGGTTCTCAACCAGGGGTATGTGTACCCCTTGAGGTATGCAGAGGTCTTCCAGGGGGTACATCAGCTCATCTAGATATTTGCCTAGTTTTACAACAGGCTACATAAAAAGCACTAGCAAAGTCAGTACAAACTAAAATTTCATAGAGACAATACTTGTTTATACTGGTCTATATACTGTACACTGAAATGTAAGTACAGTTTTTGTATTCCAATTGATTTATTTTATAATTCTATGGTAAAAATGAGAAAGTAAGCAATTTTTCAGTAATAGTCGCTGTAACACTTTTGTATTTTTATGTCTGATTTTGTAAGCAAGTCGTTTATAAGTGAGGTGAAACTTGGGAGTACGCAAGACAAATCAGACTCCTGAAAGGGGCACAGTAGTCTGGAAAGGTTGAGAGCCACTAATTCGAACTATTCCTCCCAACAGTCATTATCTTGCATTTGTCTACAAAGAATTTCACCTGCCACTATGCTCTTGAATCACCTTGTTTTATTAGGTTCCTCTGGAGTTCCTCACAGTCTTCCCTGGCCTAGACTAACCTAAACAGTACACAGGCTCTAGCTGGTATAGAATGTTGCTGCCTGCCTTCTCCATGGTTTAGGCTGCCGTAAGCATATCAGGTCTATCCCACATCCCTCCACTGGCTCCCAGTCTGATCAAGCCCCAGCTACATTAAAGACCAAATTTTAATTTATGAACTGCCACTACAGCTGCATTCCTCTGGGACAATGCAGATCTCAAAGCCTACGACAATGTGCATGACAGCTGGGGACAAAGCATTTTCTGCCAAGGAGAGCTGGCTATAAAACAATTTTCCAGAGGAGATCAGGTGAAGACCTTCCTCTCCGAGAAAGTCTTTCCACCATAAGTGTCGCTCACAGTATTGATACCCACTTCTACCCCAAAAATCCCAACCAAACAAAACAAAAAAAGTTACCCTGAAACATATCAACCTTAAAAAAAGTAAGTAAAATCTAAAAAAAGCAAACTCCATCAGAAGCACAATTTTGAGCCTGGAAAGGAAGAAGTGCAAGAGACCTCACTAGGACTTAGCTATTGCTCTTGATTTTACATGGAAGGTGCTCAGATACTACAGTGATAGATGGCAGTACAAAAGCCTAGTTAAGAAAGAAAATTTTGTGTCATTTCCATATTTGACCACCTCACTGTTCATCCCCTTGTCCAGATCGCTAATAAAATAATATATTAAATATCATTGCTCTTACCAGGGATCTTTGGGGCACCCCACTGTTAATCTCTTTCCATGTTGAAAACTGACAAAACTATTCCTGCTCTTTATTTTCTATCATTTAGTTTCTGATCCATAAAAGAACTTCCCCTCTCAGCCTGTGACTACTTGTTTTTTCTTAATAATCTCTTGGGAGGGTCTTTGCCCAAGGCTTTTTGAAAAGCCAAATACATTGTTTCCCCCAGGTCTCCTTTCTGTACTATTATACTGACATGTTTGAACAATTTGAGTAGATTGAAGAGTCACAATTTATCTTTATAGAAGCTGTGCTGATCTTTCCCTGTTATGGACCTGATCCAGTGTCCATTGAAGTGAATGGGAGTCTCCTCAGGCCACGAACCATGTTCACCCAGGTGTTTTATAACTCTCTATTTAATTGTTGCTTCCACCAATATCCTGGTTCTGGTCCAGGCCCTGGCTCGCTAGTCTGTATTCCTAGTGCCTTTTTTAAAAAACAGAAGAAACATTTCTTCCCTCCAGTTCTCCAGTAGATCAGTTGGTTTGAATCAGAGATTGGCAATTTTTGTGAGCTGTTGAGGCACTTCATTCTGAAGTTCCTTCTGAACCCTTCAGTCTGGACCATCTGTTCCCAGTGACATTCTGCTCTCTAATTTATCAGTTTGTTCCAGCATCTCCCCTTCCGACACTTTGGGTGACAATGCCTCAGCTTGGCTTCTGGCACTAAAAAGAGTAGGGGCCTGATCCAGAGTCCTCATTCCCCACACCCCATCTGCCCGCCTACCCACCTGCCTGTCCTCCAGTTGGCTTTGCACCTCTCTGAGACCAAAGCATCTTTAAAATCATCTTCAACAGCTACCTGAGGATCCCCCTGATGTAGGGGAATGCGCTCATAGTGTAGAGCTGGCCTGGGTGGCCCTACTTTACCCACTCCTTGCCCCAGCATCAGAGAGGAGTGACAGGGATGTCAAAGCGAACCTGGAGCACAGCTGTTACTTTGGCAATTCCAGCAGCAGAACAGCCCCTTGGGTTCTTGCAGTCAATTGTAATTTAGAGCAGTCCTGAAGCTGCACTAAGTAATGCCAGGGATGAAATGGGCCCAAGCAGTCCCAAAGACTGGAGGGGTGTAATGGTGGCTTAAGGCAAAAAAGTTATGTATCTTCTCTGCAATGTCCTTGTTCTCCCTGACTGCAATGTAAAACCCAAGTATGTGTGAGTGTCCCTCCATAATTGTGCTCCTTCATTTCACCACCTACTACATGACAGCTAGAAAAATTGCAGTGGCTGTGATGACCATCCATTTCAGTGAGTTAAATGGTAAATAATAGCAGAAGGAGAAAGAAATGAAGAGGTAGAGGGAGAAATCTTTACATATTTCTGGCTATGACTTGTGCTGAATGCTTCAAATGTACGAATCACCTCCAAATTCATCCCTTTCTCACAGCTGAACTGTGACGCTTCCCGGGAGTACCCAAGGTTGTGAGACACCTCGCCCTTAGCATGACAAAGCCTTGTCTGTGCCTGCCTGGGGTCAGCTCCCCAACTCCACCAGCCATGGGCAACATAAGCACTCCCCTTTCAGTCTGCCCAGGCTTCGCTACCCCTCTGCTGGTAAGCAATAGGCCCACTCCAACCCCCGAGCCCTCCATCATCCCCCTGGAGTGTCCAATCCCTGGCCCACTGGATACTCGCCGTACTCACAGATCCGCCATTGCCAAAGCAAGAGTACACCTTAGCTTACCAGTTTCATCTCAGGATCACCGCTCAGCCCCACTTACAGCACTTAGATGTGTTTATAGTGAAAACAAGTAAATGTTTATTTAACAAAGAATGGAGATTTGAGAAGAAGAAAGTAGAATAAATGGAAACAAAAGATAACATATAAAATAAAATTGTAACACCCTTTCTAGAGCCTAAACTTAATTAGCAAGATATTCCCCTGTCTAATAAAGATTAGTTCACCCCAGGTGTTTCTCCCAGCATTAAACAGCCAGACCAGCTATGATCCTACATTCATAAGACAAGCCAGCCGGCAGCCTTTTTCCTAGGTAAAGGATATCTCGGTGTATCTCTGCACCCCCAGATATAATTCAAACAATCCGCAGTCTTGTAAACAATGTAACCCCTGGTGCTTGTTTTTTCCTGTTGAGAGTCTCCCCTGTAGACTTCACAATCTTTAGCATTTCGCTCACTTGATTATGATTTTTCTCAGACTGTAAATAGGTATTTATTGTGAAGTATACAACACTCAATCTACATATAGCCAGGCAACTAGATAAGTATTTCCTGCCTGAAAGAAACTTGTTTACCTTCTGGTGATAAACTCACAGCTCTTAAGATCATAATTATCAGTACATAAACGTATCTCCTTACGTAACATCCACACATATATTTCACAATGATTATGATGATCACTGTGACACAGGATTTCAGTAGAGACCTTACATGACACTCGATGAACTATTATGAAGAAATCAGACCAAGGGGATCTCTGTACTCCCATGCACTCCTGCAACCTTTGCCACTTGACACCAAGAGGTCCCTAGGTCATATAAACCTACTCAAAAGCAGGAGTAGCCAATTATTTTTTGTCAAGGTCCAAATTTCTTGGTCAAGGTATAGTCAAGGTTCAGACTCCAGAGAAACATTTTTCACACTGTAAGTGCCCCTGTTCAATGAACACATACAGTGCTGTGCACTAGTAATATAACCAGGGCCTACTGCTTAATATTTTTAGTACATTAAATGAAAAATCAAATCAAATCACCATATAACCTAAAAATAACCTCCAACAAAGTTGCAATAAATTACTTTGAGAATGTACATGGATAAAATGTCAAATAGATGCAAAAAATAGCATTAAAACACTTTCAGACAATTGTTTTAAGTTTTGAGATTACCAAGAGTATTAACTTAGGTTTTGTCAAATAAAATTATTGTAGGCATATATGTATATAAGTTGATAGATAAACATATTTGCAACTTTCAAGCCTTTAGTGGTTTATTTAATATTAGTATCAGAGTTTGAAAGAAAATAACAGTGCACATGGACTCTTCATCTTTTATGATTCAAGTCTTTCCTACAACAAATACACACCCACCTACATGTGTATTAAGCAAAAGAATCATGAATAATTACTGTGAAATTGTTAAAACTGTAGTGTCACTACTGAAAATGTAATTTTATACAGCAATACAATTTTATAATATGGGTGAATAATGTATAATTAATAATCAGTGGGAAAAGTGACAGGTCCTCTGCTGGACAAGGGCCTTGAAGTTTGGAGTGAGTTCAGTCAATGCAAGACAGGCAATTGCACTCTTGATTATCAGTCAGAATGAAGCAATTATGTGATTTAATGTTATTCATTGTTGAGAATGCCAACTCACACACGTATGTTGAGCCAAACGTAGACAAAATGTTAAATGCCACTTTCCTCAAGTGTGGATACTTGGAGTCCAGCACAGGTTGTCCAGAAAGTTTCAGGTGTAGTTTCAGTGTGTTGCACCTTAAGTACTTAATCTGCTTATAAATCAGTAAGCTCCAGCTGTAGTTTTGCTTTTTCAACATCTGGAAAGGATGCTTTTGCTTGATCACACCATGTGCCATTTGTTTGGGTTCCTTACCAACAGAATGGATTCCTTACAAACAGAGAGATGTCTTTAACACCTTCAAATTCTTGGAACCTCTGCAGCAAGTTTTGAAGAAGCCTGTCCAGAGATGATGCCATCAGATTCACATCTGCATTGTCCTGGCAGCTTAGCAGCATCAAGAAATACAGCATCTTCCCAGTTTCCAAATCACTTTTGAAGAGACTCAGTTTGTTCTGAAGTGAAGTGACACTGCCGTGGAGATTCACTACATTGCGATTTCACCCCTGTAACTTCGAGTTGAAATCATTTAAGTGGCCTGTTAAATCAACAAAGAAGGCCAGGTTGTTCAGCTTGTGACATCCCTCAGAAATACATGTAGTTCTTCTGCCTTTTTCCCTGGAATGTTATGTACATATTCTTCCACATGAACTCAGATTTCCCACTGCCTTCTTAGTACTTGCTCTCTGCTCAGCCAAAGGATGTCATTATGAACCAACAGGTCATCGTAATCAGCAGAAACTTCTGAAATAAATTTTTTGAACTATCTGTGTTGCAGTGATGACTTGGATTGAAGGAAGTTGACAAGTTTAATCACCATTGATATTACATTGTGCAAAGCTAAAGTGCGGTTTGGTGGATTACACAGGGACAGGAAATCAAATTCGAGTTCAGACCTTGCAGACGTTTCACAAGCCCTTGGTGATTACCAATCATGGAAGGAGCACCATCTGTTGTAATTGACACACTCTGAGTCACGTCAAAACCTTTATTAGACAAAACAGTTTGAACAGTATTAAACAAATCCTCATGTGTTGTGCAATTGTTATGTAGTATAAGGAACAACAAATCCTCCACAAATTTCTCTCCACCAAAAAAAACAGGCATACAGCCATGGGCGGCACGTGAATCACAGGCTTTGAGAGGCTAGCCCCCAGCTCTGCCCCTTCTGCCCGACGCCCCGCAGCCCCACTGGAACCCAGAGCCTCCCAGCCCTGCTGTGGGACCACAAGGGCGTGGGTGGGGTCACACAGGGCTGTTTGGGGAGGCTCAGCCTCCCCTGGCCTGCGATACCTGCTACCCATGCATATGTAGTAGCTGAATTGTATCCCTGACATCATAGGATTTGTCCACTGCCATGGAAAATTTTCCCATTTTCTGTTTCTCAACAACTGCTTGAAAACATCTTGCACTATCATCTCAGTGTGCCTAATAGCTGTTGTGTTTGAGACTGGCAGTTGTATGAAAGCATCAACAATGTCTTTCTTTTCTGCAAAAAAGGTTTCAGCTGTAGTAACCATACACTGCTTAATAATATCTGTATCTGAACAAGGTTTCCTGTGTTTTGCCATTACCCACACACATCTCAATGAAGCTTCAACTGCCTTTTCCTGATCACAAGTAGCCTTTGAAATAATATTTGTGCTCTGAAAATATGCATTCTTTAATGAAGCGATCTTGTCTGTTCTTAAACAGGAGCCCAGTGGATATTTGTGATCAAATTCCATGTGCTTCATGTCGTATTGCTGTTTGATGTTCCCACTTAGCAATGGCCACAGTCTCTTTACAAATTAAACATATTGGTCGACCTTTTGAATGTTGTGGCAAAATAAAGCGTCAGTCCACTCTTCTTTAAATGAACCATTTTTGGTGTCACCTGTCCTTTTTTTACTTCTTTTTTTGCTTTGCTGCCATGTTTAAACGCAGTGCCATTAAACGTCAGAAGTGCAGGAGGCAGGACTACCTTGGCTCTGGAGCTCTGCACCCCTGCCCCCCCCTCACAAGGCAGGGACAGGGGGTGCAGGGAGGGAGAGGAGAAAGGGGAGAGGCATAAGAGCCCTCCCCTTGTCACAGGAGTTGAGGGAAGGGAAGAGCAGAGCTGCCCCAAAACACTGAACTCTTTCTTCTCCTTCCTGACTCCTGAGGGGCAGCAGGGGTAGAGAGCATTGCCTGCTTCCTGCAGCAACCCTGATTGGCAGCAAGGGAGAACACAGCCAATCAGAGGCAGTTTCTCCAAGACAGACAGGAACTATGCACCTCTCAGCAGCTTAGGTGGAATTGTGGACATTTTATTTGTGGGGTTCATGACCCAGGGGCGCCATTTCAAATTTTGATGGGGGAAGCAACTTTAACCATGGTTCCAGGGGCTGTTTGGCTGTCAGCCCTGGGGCGGCAGGGCACCCACTGTCAGCCCTGCATGTGGTGGGGCTCGGCCTGTCAACCCTGCACGCCAGCCGGGGCTCCCGCTGTCAGCCCCACGTCTGGCAGGACTCCAGCTGTCACCCCAGTGGGGCTCCCATGGGAGCAGGTGCACCATTTAGAAAGGGTGGGGGGTCATCCCCCGCCCCGAGTTTTGTGTCAGCCCCAGGCAGCTGGGGCTCCCATTGTCAGTCCCGGGTGTAGCAGGACTCAGGCTGGCGGTGCTCCCACTGTGAGCTCCGGCAGGTGTGCAGGGCTGACAGAAAACCCAGGGAGAAGGTGCCCCTCTGCCCTCCCTAAATGGTGCCCCTGCTGTGACCATCTTTGACCAGGGGCACACAAAGCACTGTTGCCACAGTTGGGCTAAACTGCAGGTGGGACTGAGCTGCAGATGCACCTTCTGGCCTCTTGAGTGCGCTGTGGCCCCTGTGGAGCAGGCAGTCAGGTGCCTTTGCTGATGCTGCTCCTCAGTCACAGGCACCAGTGGTGGCCTGTGGTGGTGGCAGCAGCAGGTGAGGGGCACAGTATTGGTGCCAGGCTCCTCCACCTTACCCCAGACCCCCAGCTCCCCCAAGCCTCCAGCATGTGGCCAGTCACTCCTCTACCCGCACTAGCACCCCCTGCACTGACTGCCCATGGCTCCCCCCAGAGTTTTGCAGTCTGGTCAAAAACATCTGGCAGTCTGGATTTGGCAGGCAGTCTGCCTCTTGACTCCCCCTGCTCTAAAGTGTGTTGAACTGCAAATAAAAACTCAGTATCCATCTCCTTAGCAAAGTGCAGCTTGCCATTCATTCAGCAGTCCCAGTACCTTCAGCCCATGCCATCACTGACCTGCTTGCAATTCCCTTAAAGTTACTCTAGCTAGCTATCTCTCCAGGTTTTTATACTGGTGCCCATCACCATGGTGTCTGCCTTAGTGACTGATTTTAGTTTGCTGCAGGAATATAAATCTGATTCATAGTGGAGTAAATAACTCCCATATTTTCTTACTACTGGGAATGTTTTCTCAAAGAATCTTTTTTTATACTAAGCACCCTGGGACAGATTCCATGGGCAAGAAGAAGAGTCACACCTAGCTGGAGAGGGAGAAATAGGAAGGTTTGTTCAGGCTTTAAGAAGGGTCCAAGCCCTGGATTGGAAGGAAAAAGATTTGCCTAGACCTTGCTGATGGGCATGGGAAGAAGGGTTCTCCCAACTTTTTGCAGGAGAGGGAGAAGGTGGTGCTTGTGGGTCTAGATGGTAGGAGACACCTATTGTTTCCATGGTTTAGAGAAGCACTGTAACTTCTGCATGCTAGAGTTAAGCTGAATCTTTGAACCTGCTGAGGTTCCCATCTCTCATCCCTTGAGTATCCAATGGCATTAATAGCCATAACAACAGCTCTCAGGGCAGTATCTCTCATGTGTTCCAAACAATCTGGGATCTGCAGACAAATGCTGATATCTAAGCCCAATAATTGGAACAGGTTGCTCAGCATTTTCCTATCAGCATATTTCAAGGCCCTTTAGATTCCTTTCCAGAAAGCCCCAGTCTGCAGCCATCTGTTCTCCTACATAAACTCAGAACTCACTATTATTGCCATAAAATTACTCACGGCAGAAACACAGAATCATGCAGATGAGGCTATATAAAAAACCTTTACCAGATGTTATGTGATGCTACATTATTCCATGCCACACATTTCAGAGCTTCCTCCTACTTTTGTGCGCTATTGTTACCTTACCTGAGACTGGAAATTAGTTCTGAACAGGGACTGACCTGTGCAAATGGTCAGAATTCCCATTTTCCCATCCATCCCACCCTCTGGAAAAATTCTGCATGGCTTTGAACCATTTCCATTTATATTTTCCATTGCCTTTTCTGTGGACTTATCCCATTGTGTCCCTGATTTGGTGACAACACTCCCAAATACGGAGTGCATTGTTTGGAAACCAGTCTTGGGTTCCCTTTGATATTAGAAGAACCAGCTGAAGTTGTTTTCCTTCTTCAGGGGAAGGGGGGGAGGGCACAACAAGGGCTAATTATTAGCTTAGTCCACATGGGTATCACATGTGAGAACCATCTATCCCACTAGCATGTGCCTCTTGGTTTCTCACATTCAGAGAAACACAAATCGCGCTCAAGCTTTCCTCAGGATTTGTTAAGGTCATTCTTATCACCTCAGATGTCTCGGCATTTCCTCTTGTTTTTGGTTTTTAAACAACATAATTGATGTTTTCCCACAGGCTTTTCTCAAGGGGACTGATTCCATATTTGAGGACTGCCTGGATAGGTTTAGCTGAAATAAAATTGTTTCTTAGCCACATCAATTTCTTTTAATGACTTTTAAACATTCCTCCCAAAGCAAGTTCCCCTTTAGTTAATATCAATAACTAATCCAATGCTATCATGAAATTCCTGTATGAATTCATATGTGGTTTGTCCCAGAAAAGATTTGGACCAGTACCAGCCCACTTTGGTACCATGTGACAGTCACACGATCAGTGAGATGCAAAAACACCAACCCTCAACGGGAACACGTAGGTGAGGGTTATGAAGTTTGTGTGCATTTTATCTTAGAAGTTCTAAATCCCAGGATCCTACCTCATATTCCCTCCTTCTGATTTCAAATGCAGGATGCATATTCACCGGCAAGTGGAAGGAAGTGATTCCCATCCCATCATTATTCTGCAGCAACCACCTCAGGCCATGCAGAGACACAATGAGAAATTGCACAAAAAGTCTATCCAGCTCTCTTTGGGCGAGGAAGGTCACTATAATGCAAAGCCTTGAGAGGCAAGGGGCAAGGAAATTCTCCAAACAAACTAGTCAAATATTACCCATTATATAACATAAGGATTCCCAATGCTAGTCAATTGCCCAACACATATCATTCAAATTCTACCCAACAGTCCCTCATGATTCATACTTTGCCCTGTGCTTTGATCATAACCATTAAGAGTTCTACATAAATCCAGGGGCTTCATTTTCCCTGTTTCCTTAACACACTGCAGGTTCTTATTTGCAATGCTTGGTTGGAGGGCCATTAAAAAATGAATCCAATGTTGTGTTTTACTATGAAGGCCAAGGTGCCCAGAAATACAGGTAAGGATGGATGAGCAGGTTCACACAAAATATGAATAGAACAAAAAAACCTTCACTCATCCAGAAAGCGGAATTGGATATAAAACTTTACTGAACTTTAAAAAAGTTCAGTGCAATGTTGTCTTTTTCTTGTCACGTTTTTCCAGTGAATTTTGGTGCTGGTGCAAGGTGCCAGACTGATAAGACCTGGAAGGTGAAGTCCACAGTGGGCATCCCTACCTCACTGCCAGGAGCATAGGGGCCAACTCCGTAGGTGCTCCGGGGCTAAAGCACCCATAGAAAAAAAGAGCGGGTGCTCAGCACTCACCAGCCACCGTGGTTCCTGTGGCTCCCAGGCTGGCTGTTTGGCAGGCCCCAGGGCTGAGGCATTCAGGGAAGGGGGGCAAAAAGAAACAAGCGCCTGGCAGGTGGGGAGGACTTGGGAGAGGGGGCGGAGTAGGGGCAGAAAGAGGCAGAGCAAGGGTGGGGCCTGGGGAAGAGGCCTATGGGGAACTCAGGGCTGGAGTTATTCTAACAAAATAGCTTCAACCTTGTACTTCATGTGTGTGTGTGTCTTTGGGCAGGGGTGTCTTCCTTTCTCCTTCCATTCACCGCTCTATTGCATGCTCTGCAGTTCTCAATAATATACCCACAGCACATCCTTCACCTGTATGAGACTAGATTGACCAACTGGTTAGAACCCTTGTCACCGGAGGTCTCCAGGGATGGGTAATTGAACAGAGAGGTTTTCACCTCTAGATTAGTGCTTTGAATCCAGCCCCAGTTGGTAGTGATCAAAGCTGATCAGGGAAGGCAGGCCTGTGTTATCTAATAACCTGATTAACCTCTATGAAAAGGGTACGAGGTTTTAGTCCAGTTCCTAGTCCACATCGCCAGAAAGACCACCACAATCGACACTGTCTGGCAGTGAGACAGGCCAAAGATGAATAGTCTCATGGAGAGTAAACACCCTCTTATTCCTAGAGGCAGTCACTCAGGGTTGAGACATGTTGGCTCGGCAGCATGAAGGTTGCACCTCCACTTGCCCATACTATAACTGCTTTGCTCAGAGAAGACTTCAGTCTCTGAGGCTGTCCACAGCACTAACATCACTAATAAAAAGAGTGGACAATAAGAATATTTTCTTACTAATTTGTGCAATTAAATAGCTCTTAATTTTACCTACTGGGTCATGTCTTGAAACATTTTAAGAATGCTTCTAAAGATAGCAATCAGGCTTTGGGCAATATGCCCTGTCAAAGGAACCCCTTGTGCTTCAGGGCAATGCTATTACTGCCATAACGGCCAGTTCAGCACTATGCCTCTTCTTCTGCAAACCCTTTCATCATGTTTCCCCAAGAGATTTCTGTCAGGGAAGGCTCCACACCTTATGGCGAGAGCACCGTGTTCAGGGTAGGATTGGATTCTGGCTCCTCTACCTCCCAAATAGGGTTAATCATCATGGTTGTGGAGCAGGCCCCTTGTTCTCTTTTCCCACAGCAAAAATAATTTTCTTTGAAGTGAGGCAATTCACCTCTCACTCCTGTGTGTCTTCCCCTCTTCACTCTCCCCATCACACCGTCTTACCTGTTCCCATCCAAAGGTTTCTCCACTGGCATTGTTTTCGTACACTTCTGGCACCATCCTCCCTCCAAGGCTTATGCTCTGGAGCCAGGAAGCCCTCCAGTGCCACAGCTAGCAGAGGAGCAGGTGGCCTCATGAAGCAGGTGCCAGCACTAGTCTCCTCCAGATGGCAGCACTCTGCAGATAGAGGTCCCAGAGTATTTTTACCTGGCAGTATCCGTCAACTCAACAATTTCCAGGTTATCACATCTGCTTTCGTGATGCCAGACATGGAGTATCATCCCTATATGGTGGCCTGTTATCTCTTTGCTGAGGGCACTAGCACAGTATATATCACAACTGACATACCATGGAATTAACATTTATGCACACTGGTAACTTTACCCACATGGGTAGCACCATCAAAGTCAGTAGGACTATTCCCATACATAAAGTTACTCACATGCCCAAGTTTTTGCAGGATCAGAGACAACATGATTAATATGGAGAGAATACATAGTGATATGGCACCAGTATGCAGATTTTAGAGCTGTAAGCTTGAGATGACTGCATGACTTGTAAGTGACTAAGCCATGAATAAGTTACACAGGTCACTCCAAACAGGTGCACCTAAAACATTTACTCTAACAAACACCATCATGAGTTTTGCCTGTGTCACATTTTAGAACAATGATACTTTAGAAATATTTTTGTATAGCTAATATCTGCTATAACCCCCTGCCAATAAAGCAGGCTATGTGAGGGCCTGCTTCAGCAATGCATTTAGGCAGGTGCTTCCCTATACGCACGTGCTTAAGTCTCAATGAACAAAAAAATGGGATTTAAATATGTCTTCAAAGTTAAGCATGTGCTTAAGGGCTTTGCTGAATGGGAATGCTGTGCTGAACCATGGCTTTAAAAGCTGTACAGAGCTCAGAGTGACAGACATTGTAAACATATTTTTTAAACCTCTAGGAACATACCTTTTCTGTATATCAGGCTGTTGCAGTTTTGAGAACCAGTATCTTGGGATCTTCCAGAGATCATGCAATCACACAGCTCTCTTATGAGATGTAGCAGGTAACTCTAGCCCTAGCGGATTACGGCAAAAGACACCGGATCACACCTTAAACCTGTCACTGATCCAGGACTGAATATTGTCCAAGACTTTAGAGAGCAGAGGAATTTTAAATCCCTGCTTTTCGAGCTGCTCAGAGGTTGGGAGTGTGAGAATTTTGAAACTGTGCTGGCTCAGTGCCTTTCAGCATCAGTCTCTCAGGCACCTGTTCCTGCATCATTGAAGTTAGTGATGAGATTCACCATTGTGTTCACAGGGAGCAGGATAAGGCCACAATTAAGTAATTAGCACCGTAAGCAAATGTTGCTGCTTTGTGATAAAGGGATTTTGCCAATGTTTAGAACCTAGTTCCCTTTTTTTTCTCTCTCTTGTCGGTGCAAACAGTGAAAGTGCTCAGAGAGGGCTAGCCAACCTGAATATTTTATGCTTGCAAATATAGCAGCACGGCTCTCCACCCTCTTATACCAGCATGATTCCAGTGACTTTAATAGAGTCATGTCACCAATATGCGGGTATAACCATGTGGAGGAGCTGATTGCAGCTAGTTTGGAGCAATGTAAATATTTTTAATAGGCCAATGGTAATGCACTGGACTGTAACTGTGGAGACTAGAGGTCTATTCGTGGCCCTGCCAGTGGCCTGATGTATTTTTTTCTCCTTTGCATAGCTCAAAATGGCTGAAGAAATGTTCCCCTCAAACTATTACTTAAAGGCAAAGGCTGAGCTAAGACTTAGCATGGAAGATTTCCATCAGCAAGGAGATTTTTTTTGTGGTGCCTTGGAAAAGTGTGGGTGGGCATTCATTTTATCATGAAAATCCCACCATAATCATAGCAGTTGCCCACCCTAAACTCCTACTTTCACCTTTCAACAATTAGAAATGTCTGCTCCTTTTGATTTTTTTACCTTCCTTTGTTTTCACAAAGACAAACAGGAATGAAATTGTGAGGCTTGTCATCAGTCCTTTAAATAAATAACCCTGCCATCTTTTCAGTAGTTTGACAAGTTGGTTCCAGGCCCCGGGGAGGAAGCTAATAAACTTTTAGTTGCTTTGCTATTGTTTTCCTAAAACAATTTGACTTCCTTTCTGATAACCCCAAATCCTTCATTAAAAATAGAGTAGCTGGGAGCCAGAGGAAGAGCTGAACTTGGGCCAAGTTGCTGCTTAAAATACAGCCTGCGTAAGATCACATTTATATCCCAATCCAGGACAACTCTTTAAAAGAGCAATAGGCAGACAGCTGCCAGTGCATGTCAGGCAGAGCGCAGGAGCTGGAAACCCCAGCTTATTTCCTTCAAGCTTTAGGGAATCTCCAGCCAGTCAGCTAGTGTCAGACTACAAGAGGCTGTGTTCCAGGAGCCATCTGGTGTTTATTTGCCCCATTTAAAGGGTCCTCCCTCAGACAAGGAGCCCTACTGAGCACTGGACACTAGCAAAGAGAGGGGTTCCAGCCTGCCCTAGAGTCTATGCCAAAGCTAATAGTAACCTTCACTCCCCTGCATAGTGTGTTGTTCCATCCACCTGTCCAGAATCAGCAGAAAGAGGTAACAGTTTATGGTTTTCTTCTTATTATATTGAAATAACATGCTTGTGTGAGATGGTTATTGATTTAACCAGAGTGTGTATATTTATAAGACAGGGAACAGTGTCTGGTGGCTAGAGTCACGGATAGGCAGTCAGGACTCCTGGGTTCAGCTTTTGGCTCTGCAAATGACTTGCTGAAGCCCTAGGCAAATTACTGAGCCCCTCCATGACTTAGTTTCCCCATTTGTAAAATGGAGACAATTCTCACCTTTACAGGACTGCTGTGAGACTTAATTAAATTCATGTTTCCAAAATGCTTTGAGATGCTCTGAGATGCTAAGGAGGTGAAAGGTAGCCAGTAGTACCGGCAGCAGAAGATGAAGCAATGCAATGCTTTGTTACAGCTAACACAAGACTTGCAACTAACCATTTACTTCAGGAAAGATGTTCGCTTCTGACTTACCGAGATGGAAATCTGCCCTGATTTTTACTCTTTAAAACTTTGTTTCTGAATGCAAATGAATCTGACATTCTTGTGCCTCACCTTTTTTTGCTGTGTCTATCTTGGATTAATACTTTGGGGCAGGAAAAATTTGGGTGAAAAACATCTTACTAAATTCAAAACATTTAAGATTTTATACTAAAAGAATAAATGTGACTACAAAAAAATGGCTCATCTGGCTCTTACGGTTTTAACATCACACGCTGATGCAGTGCTCAGAGGGACAGTCCACCCCTGGGAATTATATTTTGGGACTGAAGATTCCTCCTCAACTGTACTGCTCCCAAAGGGTCCACAGCAAGGAAGGTCTCCCTTTGTCACATCTACTTCAGGGAACTTTAGAAAAAAAATGCCACCTGGCTCACATTGCTAGGAGCACTGTCCTAGTATAGCAAGGCTCCAGTGGATTTCTGTATTTTTTGGCACACTGAGGAGCAGGTTTACTTGAGTGGTGAGGCCATGTGAGCCATGGCTACAGAAGGGTTCCTACAGGTGCTACCATTGGTGGTAGTCCAGATGGGATTTCTTTTTCTAAAATCACCTTGTGTAGAAAAGCTAGCAAGAGAAGATACATTCCTCAGGTGTAACAGGCCCCCTCCCTTCTCTGAAACCAAGAGCCCCAGAGAACAACTTAGCCTCCCCTGAACCAGCTTTGCAAAACCGCCAGGCTCTCAAGACAGCACATGCCCCTGCATGAAACAGCCTTCCCAACAGAGCATGAGCTTCATAGAGCATAACCTTTATGTGGTGTACCCCCTTCAAATGCATGAGTCTTGCCTGCACCCTGTACTCACACACATTTTCAAATGGAACCAGCCTTTTTATTGGTTTAGTAGGTTAACTAGAAGTCTATGGCACAGGATAAATACTCTCATTAACGACAGATGGGACCAATGCTAAAAAAGTCCTTGTGCTGAGACTCTGCTCAGAATCTTGCTCCAGCTTCTTTCTGGGTGAGATTAGATAGCTCTGATAGGGCAATGCAGAGCAGTCTGCAGGCTACACAAGGTAATCTTGTGGACTACACTTCTTATTGCCACTTGTCCTGGGGAGGCTTCACTCCCAAATTCACTCTCCAGTCAAAGCATCTGAGCTTTGCATGGGAGCCTCTTGGAAGGGGAGGAGGACCAAGTTGCAGTGGGGGAAGTCTAGGTTTGATATTAGGAAACACTATTTCACTCGGAGGGTGGTGAAGCACTGGAATGGGTTACCTAGGGAGGTGGTGGAATCTCCATCCTTAGAGGTTTTTAAGGTCAGGCTTGACAAAGCCCTGGCTGGGATGATTTAGTTGGGGTTGGTCTGCTTTGAGCAGGGGGTTGGACTAGATGATCGCCTGAGGTCCCTTCCAACCCTGATATTCTATGCTTCTATGAACCCTTCTTCTCAGGCTGTGGTGTGGCAGAACAGCTGCTCCCTCAGCCTCAAGCTGGAGGAGACCGCACAACACCTGTGCCCTGTAGCCATGTGGGTGGTGGGAGACAGTGTCTGGCCAATGGAGCCATATAGCAGCAGCACACTGACCTCTCTCACCTCTCCCTTCTACTCGCCTGCTCCCATCCAACTCCCGGCTGTGCGACACCACACAAGGTGTCCTCAAAGAAAAACCGAGCTCTTTCTAGAAGGTACAGCAGGGCACGCCTGGTGCACACGTTCCTTAAATCCTGCTTCCAATCCATGCAGCAGAATAACCCAGGTCTGTTGTGGCAGGGGACTCTGTGACTGCATAATATGACAGGATTTGCCCCACACCATACTTGATACACACAGACACAAACATATAAATAGCCTCACAGAAAGCCCCTATATTCATTCAGCTGAACCAGATCTTATCTGGGTTTACATATCAACCCAATGAAGAGTGCATCCTCCTGGCTCAGTCTTAGGGTGAAAAAAATAAAGAACTAAGCCAGGAAAAGCAGATCAGATCATTCCGTGTGTACAGCAAAGTACCACCAAGGGCCGTTTCAGTTTCATTACAGCTATAGCATACACAGCAATAACAACACTATGCACCCCTCTAGCACAAGTATTAACAAATCAATCCTAAAACCACCCTGGTCAGTTAGGTCTGTATTATCATCTTTTTATAGATGTGCCTTTATGGACAAATCCTATCAAAATTAATAGGGATAATAAGGTTCCGTGGAAACTGAATAAGGCTCTATAGAAATTACTCTAAATAACCTAAAGAATTTAATATTGTTCTCCTTTCCACATATTTTTGTTTGTTTGTTTTTGTCTATACAATAGAATTCCATAGCAGGTATATAATTGTCTATTTAATAACCTATGAAGGTTCAACAAAACCTATAGAAAAGTTATCATTTTCTATTACACAAGATTTTTCTATAAAGCGGACATATAGTAACAAGAGTTAACTTTACTGCTCAATGCCACACAGCAAATCAGTGGCAGAGCTCTGATTAGAGTTTAGCAGTTCCTGGTTCTTCGCCCTCCACTCAGTTCACAAGAACAACCTTCGCTTCTCAAATGACTTGATCTGGTTTAGCTGATGTAAGCAGGTAAGGATCACTGCGAATGTATAATATGGATGGGACAGAACTACTTCTGACTACATGTGGGGTTACTGGAGGGAAGGAAGGCTACCAGAGAAAGCGTATGGTGAAACCATTATGCAGAGTATAGTTTTCTTTTGCCAAAGCCCACATCACACGTTTATCAGCTTTCTTTTCTGCCAGCAGCCATAGCTCAGATTTGCTGGAATCTCAGCATTTGTTTTTACCACTGAGGCCAACCATTAAATAGAAATGAACAACGGGAGTAGACATGAGTATGGGTAATCAGCACAGCCAACATTAGCTAGGATGAAACCATTTTTAGAAGTCATATAAACCCTCATGCTTTAGGACATAAAGCAACCTCTACGTGAAGGGGTTAGGAAGACATGTTCCCTGAGGCAGGTCATTCCATATTGTCCATAAAGGGGTTTCTTGCCCCATCCTCTGGCACATCTGGACATGGCCATGGTCAAAGATGGGATTCTGGAGTGCCCCACCTCTGATCTGAGCTGGTATGACATTTCCTATGTTCCTGTGCTCCAAATGAAGCATGCTATATTTGGGGTTTATTTTAACTTTTGGAGCTGTGCATGTATTTATATTTAGAATGTTTATTTTGTTTTTCTTGTGTGCAAGGCATTCTTGGCTAAATAAGAGATCCCCCCTGCACCACAGGAACTCAGCTTGATTGGTTGGGTTTTAATAAAAGAGTCCGAAAATACTACCCAACATTCTCTTTAGTTTTGGTCCCATAGGAACTTCCTTGGCTGTGATTGGGATAAGTGAGGGGGCAGCTCCGTCTCTTTTAATTTAAAGGAAGGTTTGAAACCAGGGCTTGTTATCTAAGAGAGGAGGTGCATGAACTATGTGTATTGGCAATTGGAAGGGACAGTGTGAAGCCAGCAGTCAGTTCAGCGTGTCTGCAGTGAGGAACAGCCCAGGGTGAGAGAGAAAGCCCAAGAATGGCAGAAAACACATGAAATTGATATTTTTTAAAGAAGCAAAAAAGATGGATACTTGGATTTGAGAGAGAAAGTGCAAAGAACAGAGAAAAAGGGCGGGGGGGGAGGAAAGTGGGGAGGAGACAGAGAGGGACAGTGTGGGGGGAGAGAGAGACTAAGAAAGGGAGTAGGTTGAGAGAAAGAGGGGGAAAGGCAGAAAGTGGTGGGGGGGAATCAAATGAGAGACAGACAGACAGAGGAAGTGGGTGGAGAAGAAGGGGAGAAGAGAGAGAAAGATTAAAGGCGTATAGAACAAACAATTGAAAAGAAGAATATAAAAGAAGAAGAAGAAGGAGCCCCAGGAAGAAGGAGGAGACCAGAGAGGAGATATCGAACATCAGGTAGGTAAAAATGTCATTTAGAAAAAAGAATAGAGCTGCAGAGGTATCAAAGGGAAGTCACGTTGCTAGATTCCAGGGGAAACGGTGGTGGAGGTGAAGATAAGGGTAGCCATAAAAAGAATAAGAACTTGGACACACACATTCTTTTTTCCATTTATTTCTATAACATCCAGACTAGTACTAAGGACAATTATGGCCATTCTAAAAATTTAAATCCTTTCATTACAAGCAACTACAGAAGTTATAGAGGAACCTGCCGGTAGTGAGCTGGGATAACTCTCAATGAGGTGGAATGAAAGCCCCAAATAGCCTCATTACAGTGAAATGTGCAGACTGCAGCACTGGTTAAAGTTAACCTCAGCTTTTAAGTGAAGCTGTCCTAAGGCAGGAGGGTGTGGGGAACTTCTTGCTATTGCAAGGGTCCAATGTATAAATGCTTCACATAGTAGATTGGGAGCAGGTTTCTTCGAATGCATGCTGAGTGGTTTAAAAAATGTTCTAGTTTCATTTCCTTGAGGATGTCACATCCCAGCTCTGCCGTTACATAGAGCCTGAGAATGCTGCATGACATTCCTAGGGAGAGCAATGGAAATGTACAGTGCCACCTCTTTAAAATGTCCTTATCACATGTATTGTGTGCGATGTGCAGTAACTGAGTCTCAGGGTTGTGAGCCCTTTGTTCTTTGAACTTCCTCTTGGTTCACATCCTAATCCCAGCAAACCCAGTTAAAAACTGATAACTATAAAGCCCTACAGAGACAAACACTCAACACTTTCCATTCTCATTAATAGCTTTTCTTGAACCTATTTTTCCCCAACTACTTCTTGTTTTTTAATGCATGCATTGTGTTTACCTTTTAATATTGAATATTTGTGGTATTATAGTAACAGAGTTCAATACATAACCAGCTGTAAATTGTTGCCTTTATCCTTCCCACTGTGGGAGAGCTAGTGCCAGGGCTTGTCATGGGAGACAGAGCCTTTCATCTCCTAATTTCTCAGTCCAAACCAGTCAAATGTTTGTAGTGACCCTATATAATCTCACTCTACCTAGTTAGCTAGCTATAGTAGCTGAGCACCTTCCACATTAAATCAATACAGCGATAGCGAAGTCTCTAGAGGATTTTGTGACGTTCTGAGGGCAGTTCAATGGCCTAGCTAAATTGAGTAGTTGTCGCAGTCCAGTTGATAGAGTATATATAACCACTTTGTAAAGGACTAAATCAACAGCCTGTTGGCAAAACTTAGATGAGACGCCCTTAGACTGAATGGGCCAACGCAACTGAGCAATGGGGTTTCTACAGGTTAGGGGTGAAGTACATTGGTTGGGTAGCATGTGTGGGCGGTTTGTACTGCTGCTGCCTATGCTGTCCTAAATCTGTGAATAAAGAGCTTTGTATATGTATTTGTGCGTGTGTGCGCGTGCGCATGTGTGCGTGTTGTGTCTGGGCATAGGTTAAACAGTTATTCTAAAATCCCTGACACTGTTGATACATTTTCAGTATAAGCCAATCAACTGTGTTTTTCTTTTTTTTTATGAAACTCACCCCAGAGGAGAGAGCAAACACTTCTTTTCCCATCTTTTGATTCTGCTAGTTTGAGAGAATTCCTGAGGGTTCAGAGTTCAAAATACTGGTCCGACTCGCTAAAGCTCTGTTCACTTGGGAACTATGCTAAACATTTCTGCAACTATAAGCGACAGCTATTTTTTTCCTCCCTACATTATATTTTCTCCTAATATTTTGGGATCTGGAATTCCAGAGCTTTGCTAGAAGGAATTTGTAGCTTAGCAGAAAACACAGGACTTCCTACCCCAACCCTTTTTCCTTTTTGACCTTCACACAGACTTCACAGATTCTGCTCTGATTTGGCCTCATTTTCTGACTTATCTCAGTGTATTGAAAATAGACGAGCTGGAATCAGTAATTCAGCAGTCCGGCATGGTCGGCACAGAGCATTTCAGAGCGTATGTGGCACGCCTCGGGTGTTGTTGTGTGAGGCACGAGGACAAAGTCTTAAAATTAGAAACGGCCCTCAGGAGACACTGGGCAAACTTCGATCTTTGGGATCAGAATGTATAAAGAGGGAAAGAAATCAATTTTCTGGCAAATTGACAGAAAACAGGGAGATCCTTGTGAACAACACGCCACACTTCAGAACTTTCCTGAAACAAAGAAATACTTGTAGCTATACAATAGGTAATGGGTATACAGATATAAAAAGACTGCCTGTTGTATCTGTAAAGGAATAAGGGGTCAACCTCTTCTAATGGAGGAACTAGAGAGAGCTTTGCTACATCAGTGCTTCTGTCTCTCTTTGTAAGCCAGCAATGCCTGCGCTATTACTGACATGCCTTACGTTTCAGAGTGGTAGCTGTGTTAGTCTGTATCAACAAAAACAAAGAGGAGTCCTTGTGGCACCTTAGAGACTAAGAAATTTATTTGGGCATAAGCTTTCGTGGGCTAAAACCCACTTCATCAGATGCATGGAGTGGAAAATACAAGTAGGCAGGTACAAATACACAGCACATGAAAAGATGGGAGTTGCCTTACCAAGGGGGGGGTCAGTGCTAAAGAGCCAATTCAATTAAGGTGGAAGTGGCCCATTCTCAACAGTTGACAACAAGGGGTGAAGACCAAGGGAGGGAAAATCACTTTTGTTGAGCTAATGAGGCCAATGCAATCTGATTGAAAGTAGACTAGCAATCTGATTGCATTGGCCTCATTAACTATGAAGTGCCGTGTAGTAATAGGTACTCTGAAAAAGTAGATCCTAGGTGTCTCAAATTGGGTGCCCAAAATTAAGGGGCCTTTTGGCATTAATCTCTCTGTAGCTCCATTCCCTGTATGTAAATTGGGGATAATACTACCCCTTCACCTCACAGAGATGTTGTGAAGATAAATTAGTGTTTGTGAAGCACTGAAAACTATAGTGATGAGCACCACAGAAAAGCCGACAAGGAAATAATAATTCTGGCTTCAGAGCAGGGTTTGAATAATGTGCAGTAAAATAAGGCATATGACCTTACACTGAACAAGGAGGATAAAACAATATATCGAATAGCTGCTCATTCAGTGAGCACCATCCATCCTGAGCAATGAAGGAAACAGGGATCCTGTGGAATCATAATATGTGATCATGTAATTACAGACTGTATTATAATGCATATACACAAGAGCGCTGAAAGAAGGATTCACAAGTAACCGTAATACTGGCATTTCCTAATTGTTGAGCGGTTGACTTGGCAACCATATTAAGGAGCCTTTAACACGGGGGGGGGGGGGATGTGTGTGTGTGTGAGTGAAAGCGAGAGAGAGTACAAAATAAACTACCCACAAATTGTATCCAGACTTAGTTCTGAGTGCAAATAGCTGTCCAAATTTGCTATATGTCACATATGTTGAGAGATAACATGAGCCAGGATTTTAGCACTGAGGACTGAGATGGAGGTGAGAATTTCAGATATTTTGTAGAGGAAGAAGAAAAAGAATTTGCATTGGACACCTCCACCTCTCCTGCAATCAATTATCGTTCCCCTTTGTTTACTGTCCTTCAGCTAGTTTTCAGTCCATATAGCCGCTCTGCTTATATCAAAATGAACTGAGTTTTCAGGTAAAAGCTTGCACAGTGCTGTATCACATGCTTTACTTAGCTAACTAAAGTTCAGTTTTATTGCATCTACTGCATTCCTTTTGCCCATTAAAGGTCCACTTCTGCACATGTTGAAAGGATCCCAAGGGATTCTGAAGGTGCTAAGCACCTGCCAATAGCAGGCCTTATTAATACTGTAATTTAATTTTCTTTTAAATCAAGGTTTTAAAATATTATGGGCCAAATTCATTCTTGATGTTACTCCACTGAATCCAGCTTGACTACACCAAGGTTGAGTTTGCCCCCAAATATCTGGCTATGGTAATGCATGATTTTACACTGATCAAGAACAGAGAGCATCAGGTTCCACAGACCAAACAATAATACTCAGAGCCATTCAGCAACTGGAAAAGTTTAAAACGTCCACCAACCCTTCAGATTAAAATGTTCTGCATCAGGCTGCCTTGCATGTCTGACATATCCCCGACGTATCAACCTGAAGGTGTTCAGTGAGGGCCATGTCTGTGCGTGTGTGTGTGTTCAGGAGGTAAGAACTAATTCAAATCCCTTATCTTCTCACTCCCCTTTTCTGTGAATTCTGAGATTTTCCACATTTGGAGTGTGGAAGAAAAGGACACTTCATCAAGGAAGAGCTGAGGGTCCCGATATCAGTGTGATCCTCACAAACATCTCAGTGAACTGAGAAGAGGGACTAGGGAGTGGAGGGACATCTGACCTACACACAATCCTGGCCAAATGGACTGGAGAAGAACCTGAGTGAACATGCAAGTCCCCTCTATTAAGCAAGAGTGATTGGGATCCAGGCTGGTCCAGATCTATGCACAGATCTGACCACTGGCACACAGGCTGGAAACCAGTCTGTTTCATTGCATGCCTTGGTAAGGAAGACCAGGCTGATCTCTCTCTCTCTCTCTCTCACCCACACACACACACACGAGATCTGGAAGACATTACCTGACTGCATATGAAACAGCCAATGTCAGTAAAGAGGGATCACACAGTGCTGTGTTAGGTTTTAGTACCACTTTATGCTCCAACTGTCAGACACCTGAATTTTAAGGAGCACACCTCTGACAGGTGCATTTCTCACTCTCCTGCATTACCACTCCTATTAACATATATCTGTCCTCCCCAAAAAAGGACTGGTCTACACTAGGAAATTAGGACAGTATAACTATGTTGCTCAGGAATGTGAAAAATCCACACCCTGAACGACGCAGTTAAACCAACCTAACCTCCAGTGTAGACAGCCCTAGGTTGACAGGAAAATTTTCCTGTTGACCTAACTACTGCCTCTTGGGGAGATGGATTGCTACACAGATGGGAAAAGCCCTCCATTCCAGAGCCTGGCACTGAAGAAAAGCAACATCCGGTGGATGCAGGCTGTATACATTCCTGAAAGAAAGGTTTCAGAGTAACAGCCATGTTAGTCTGTATTCGCAAAAAGAAAAGGAGTACTTGTGGCACCTTAGAGACTAACCAATTTATTTGAGCATAAGCTTTCGTGAGCTACAGCTCACTTCATCGGATGCATACTGTGGAAAGTACAGAATGAAAAAATGGGTGTTTACCACTACAAAAGAGAGAAAACCTTTTGTAGTGGTAAACACCCATTTTTTCATGCTTTATGTGTATAAAAATATCTTCTGTACTTTCCACAGTATGCATCCGATGAAGTGAGCTGTAGCTCACGAAAGCTTATGCTCAAATAAATTGGTTAGTCTCTAAGGTGCCACAAGTACTCCTTTTCTTTTTCCTGAAAGAAAGGATCTCTTCTACCTTTCTGGCACTCTAATTGGATCTGTGGCCTGTAAAATATGCCACAAGTGACATCCTCTTGAGATGAGCTCCTTACTGGCTCAGCCAGTGTATGTGTTGAGGATGGCAGCATGGCAAGGGATAGTCCCTGTTAGTTTCACTTGAAGAAACTCTTTCTAGTGTCAAGAGACCACCAGGTCCCAGTTTGAGCCTGAGCTCCAGTTTGTCATGGAATCTGTTAAAGCAGAGCTCTCTGTGCAGACTGTAGATGAGTAAGAACATAAGAACGGCCATACTGGGTCAGACCAAAGGTCCATCAAGCCCAGTATCCTGTCCTCTGACAGTAGCCAATGGCAGGTGCCCCAAAGGGAATGAACAGACAGGTTATCATCAAGTGATCTGTGCCCTGTCACCCAATCCCAGCTTCTGGCAAACAGAGGCTAGGGACACCATTCCTTCCCATCCTGGCTAATAGCCATTGATGGACCTACCATCCATGAATCTATCTAGCTTCCTTTTGAACCCTGTTATAGTACTGGCCTTCACAACACCCTCTGGCAAGGCATTCCAGAGATTGACAGTGTGTTGCGTGAAAAAATAATTTCTTGTGTTTCTTTTAAACCTGCTACCTATTCATTTCATTTAGTGGCCCCTTGTTCTTGTATTATGAGAAGGCATATATAACACTTCCTTATTTACTTTCTCTGTACCACTCATGATTTTATAGACCTCTATCATATCCGCCCTTAGTCGCCTCTTTTCCAAGCTGAAAAGTCCCAGTCTTATTAATCTCTCCTCATACGGAAGCCGTTCTATACCCCTAATCATTTTTGTTCTCTTTTCTGACCCTTTTCCAATTCCAATATATATTTTTTGAGATGGGGCGACCGCATCTGCACGCAGTATTCAAGGTGTGGGCGTACCATAGATTCATATAGAGGCAATATGATATTTTCTGTCTTATTATCTATCCCTTTCTTGATGATTTGCAACATTCTGTTTACTTTTTTGACTGCCGCTGCACAATGAGTGGATGATTTCAGAGAACTATCCACAATGACACTCCTCAAGATCTTGGAAACAGCTAATTTAGACCCCATCATTTTATATGTATAGTTGGGATTGTTGTTTTCCAATGTGCATTACCTTGCATTTATCAACATTAAATTTCATCTGCCATTTTGTTGCCCAGTCACCCAGTTTTGTGAGATCCTTCTGTAGCTCTTCGCAGTCTGCCTGGGACTTAACTATCTTGAGTAGTTTTGTATCATCTGCAAATTTTGCCACCTCACTGGTTACCTCTTTTTCCAGATCGTTTATGAATATGTTACATAGGACTGGGCCCAGTACAGATCCCTGGGGGACACATAGTACATAGGTTTGGGAGTCAGGGCTCCATCACCAGGTCTACCTCCGATTCAATGTGCGGCCTTGAACAAGCCACTTTGGCCCCGATCCTCAAAAGTATTTAGGTGTCTGACTCCTATCATTTCAATGGGAGTTAGGCACTTCTGGGCTTTAGTCTCTCTCCACCTCAATGCCCCCACCCTCATAATGAAGATAATGGCACCTACGGTCTTCACAGGGTATTATGAGGCTTAATTAAACAGTTCTTTGAGATACACAGATGAGAGGTATTATGGAAACGTGTTATTATCTGAACTCTGTTAGTCTGTGATGGGATCTGGACAGATAAAAGCACTCTCTGTGTGTAAATGGCTGGCAAGTGATTAGCACTTCTACAGGACATGAAGAGCCAGATTCTCACATCCCATGTAGTTCCCTTTGTCCTGCTCAGGCAGCACAAAGGAGCCAGAGAGTCTGTCTGTAACTGGACAACTGAAAATCCCCCCTTTGAGGTAATGGTTCTCTTCACTGGGGTAAAGCCAGCAGAGCTGGCTCCTCCACCAAATATGCCTTTCTCCCCAGTGTAGGGTGAATGTTGGGAGCGGGAGGCGCTCTACTCTGCCAATTCTTACCAGGTGTATGATCTGCCAGTTCCCTGACATCTCCCACTTCCCCACCCCACCCCGGCCCCACTTCAACCAGATGTCAGACACATGAGAGATCACGCCACTATTTTCTTTTCTTTCTTTCTGTCTCCAGTTAACAGGCCTTTGGCAGACAAATGAATATTTGCCTGAGAGTTTCTTTGAATGTCCATGGTCACTGTGTCCAAATCAGGGTCCAGTGCCATGTAAAGGGGAGAAGTGAGCCCAGATGGAGCTGATGCATTGCTATAATCAGTCTCTCTGCTAATTTTAGAAACATCCTGCAGGGCCAGCGTCCTCCTGTCACCTTTTTGTGCGAAAAGTTAGTGCAAAGTGTTGAGCTCAGCTATTTATATCACTGCTGCTGATATTCCAGCCAGTCCTCCAAAGAGGGGAGCTGGTGGATTTTTGGCAACTCCAGAGCAGAAGGGGAGTGAAGTCTTAGGTGAAGAAGGAAATTGCAAAGTGCAGAAACTCATGTGGCTGTAACAGCCACACCCACCTACCTCATCAGTGTGAATTTCTTAACCTTTCCC
The DNA here is from genome assembly GCF_015237465.2 of Chelonia mydas. Taxonomy (NCBI): domain Eukaryota; kingdom Metazoa; phylum Chordata; order Testudines; family Cheloniidae; genus Chelonia; species Chelonia mydas. The sequence goes on from NC_057849.1 coordinate 181,768,930, forward strand.
TGAGGCCATCACCATCTGTCAAGGTCAGTGTGTCATCCAGAGCAAGAAGTACTGGTGCATATTGGCTAAAATACTGCCTGTCTGTCATTCAGATCATGTGCTATCAATAAAGGGAAACCAGGAACTTGAACACTTACCTCCTCCAGAAGAAGGTAACACAAATGACAGCTGATATGGATGCTTTGTACTCAGGCCAGCTTGATGTTCTAACACGTGCTGTTTTTGCTGAAGCATTTTTATCTGAGAATTCTTCTGTCGCAAGGCATAAAGTTGGTTGGATTCCATGTGTCGTCCGGCTCTTTGTTATTTGGTCTCCCCTAACATTAATATTGTTCCAGGTGACAATTAAAACTGGGATGGCCATCATTTTGTACACAGCTGGTCTTTGTCACATACACTTTCTCTGCTGAACTTCCACTGTTGCCAAGATCTCATGAGTTCACACAGCTCATTTGTTGATCCAGTATAAAGTTAGCAGCCTAAGGGACTATAACAGGGCAGCAGATTCTAAGACTCTGTATGCACATGCAGAGCTCTTTTGTTGAGTCATCTGGATATCAGGTGATAGGACCCTGCAAAGATATGCAGAGGTATATTTGCTGAGTCACATTGGAATTAGATCACGGGGGTCTCCAATTAGCTCCAGTTTAGGAGTATAAAAGGGCTTAGACACACACACACACACACTCTCTCTCTCTCTCTCTTTCCTTCTCAGAAGCAGAAGGCGAGGACGGAGTTTTATTGCAGGGAAAACCCCTAGAAACAACCAAACCTGGGGAGGTCAGAAACAGGTTTCAGGGGACTGTGACAAGCTTTCTTCACTTTATGGGACGATGGGGTGGGGTCCTGAAACTTTTCTCTGTTGTAACAAAGTCACGACTTCAAAATGTTTGCGAACCCTGGCTGAAGCTTTATGAATGGCTTACTAGCTCACTAATACCTAAAAACCAGCTAAACAAAAACCTCCAGTCTTATAATGGGACTGGTCCTCAGTGAGGAAAAATCTAAGTTGCAGGGTGGATGAATTAACAAGCAAATAAGGTTGTCAGTGATTGAAAATAAACTCTTCTTAGTATGCTCAACAGGCATCTGCTAAGGTTTTAGCAGAGCCTAATACAGTTCTACTTTTGTGACATCACAGACAGCAGAACAGCAGCTACAACTTTCACTTCACTGCTATGACTATTAAAAATGCACAAAAAATTAACTACAGAAACTCATATTAATTTTAAGGATCTGAAATTTAAAGACACAAATGTGGAAAAGATAAGGTTCTCATAATATTATTAACTTGTCACATTGCACACAGGCCTTGTTTTCACTACAAATAAAAGGAATGTTTTTAACTTGAGTTAACTACCATGAGGTAAAATCCTAGTGAATACAAGGCAGTATGGCATTTTCATGAGTTAGCAGGTGGAGTTAAAGACTATGGAGGAGCCTAGATTTTGCCTCAATCAGCTCATTCCTATGAAAACTCCAAACTGACATGTCTTCTACTTCTGGGGAAATTCTGCACCAAAAAATGCAAAATTCTGCATATTTTATTTGTCAAAATAATGCAATATAATCAAACCAGTTTCACTTATTTTGGTAATTTATTTAAACTACCATACAGGAAAACAATCACAATAACTGTTCAGCATTTCCTAAACACATGAAAGTTAAGTTACAAATACTTGGTAACCAAGACCCTGCATTCCAGTTATAATCCTGGATTTTCATTTAAATTACACTACTTTTATTTTGGTGTTTGGTGTTCTGTAAAGTAGAATGTTGCTTTAAATTGTTCAGACTTTCACACAAGAAAGTCAGACAATTTTGCTAATCATTGTCCGGTTTGTTTTTTTTTTAAATGGATAAGTAAAATAGATCCTGAGCTGTAATCTAACCCCATTGTGCCTCTCTGGCACAGGAAAAAAAGGGAGAAAGCACTAAGGTCATGGCTACACTGGAAACTTCAAAGAGCTGCTGTGGGAGCACTCCTGTGGCAGCGCTTTGAAGTGCAAGGATTACTCCTTGTAATCCACCTCCATGAGCCTGGAGCCTGTCCACACTAGTGCTTTAAAGCGCTCTGACTTGCTGCGCTCAGGGGGGTGATTTTTCACACCCTTGAGCCAGCAAGTTAGAGCGCTATAAAATGTAAGTGTAGCCAAGCCCATAGACCTTCCTAGCTGAGTATTCCGTTACTGTCATACACAAGAAGCCTCCTTTACACTACTCTGGCAAGGTAAAGGAGCCTTAATTGACTAAGGGTATGTCTACACTACAAAATTAGGTTGAATTTACAGAAGTCGATTTTTTAGAAAGCAATTTTATACAGTCGATTGTGTTTGTCCCCTCTTAAGACCATTAAATCTTGAATGCGTCCACAGTACTGAGGCTAGCGTCGACTTCCGGAGCGTTGCACTGTGGGTAGCTATCCCACAGTTCCCGCAGCCTCCGCCGCCCATTGGAATTCTGGGTTAAGATCCCAATGCCTGATGGAGCAAAAAACATTGTCGCGGGAGGTTCTGGGTACATGTCGTCAGGTCCCCCACTCTCTCCCTCCCTCCATGAAAGCAATGGCAGACAATCATTTCGTGCCTTTTTTCCTGGGTTACCCGTGCAGACGCCATACCAGGGGAAGCATGGAGCCCGCTCAGATCTCTGCGGCAGTTGTGACCACTCTAAACACCACGTGCATTATCCAGTAGAATATGCAGAACCAGAACCTGCAAAAGCAGGCAAGTAGGCGACAGCAGCGCGGTGAGGAGAGTGATGAGGACATGGACCCAGACTTCTCTCAAAGTACAGGCCACGGCAACTTGGCCATCCTGGTGGCAATGGGGCAGGCTCATGCCATGGAACGCCGATTCTGGGCCCGGGAAACAAGCACAGACTGGTGGGACCGCATAGTGTTGCAGGTCTGGGACGATTCCCAATGACTGCGAAACTTTTGCGTGCGTAAGGGCACTTTCATGGACCTTTGTGACTTGCTTTCCCCTGCCCTGAAGTGCCAGAATACCAAGATGAGAGCAGACCTTGCAGTTCACAAGTGAGTGGCGATAGCCCTCTGGAAGCTTGCAATGCCAGACAGCTACTGGTCAGTTGGGAATCAATTTGGAGTGGGCAAATCTACTGTGGGGGCTGCTGTGATCCAAGCAGCCAACACGATCACTGACCGGCTGCTATCAAGGGTAGTGACTCTGGGAAATGTGCAGGTCATAGTGGATGGCTTTGCTGCAATGGGATTCCCTAACTGTGGTGGGGAGATAGACGGAACGCATATTCCTATCTTATGACCAGACCACCAAGGGAGCCAGTACATAAACCAAAAGGGATTCTTTTCGATGGTGCTGCAAGCACTGGTGGATCACAAGGGACGTTTCACCAACATCAACGTGGGATGGCCGGGAAAGGTACATGACGCTCACATCTTCAGGAACTCTGGTCTGTAAGAACGGCTGCAGCAAGGGACTTACTTTCCAGACCAGAAAATAACTGTTGGGGATATTGAAATGCCTATAGTTATCCTTGGGGACCCAGCCTACCCCTTAATGCCATGGCTCATGAAGCCATACACAGGCACCCTGGACAGTAGTCAGGAGCTGTTCAACTATAGGCTGAGCAAGTGAAGAATGGTGATAGAATCTGCATTTGGATGTTTAAAAGAGCGCTGGCGCAGTTTACTGACTTGGTTAGACCTCAGCGAAACCAATATTCCCATTGTTATTACTGCTAGCTGTGTGCTCCACAATATCTGTGAGAGTAAGGGGGAGACGTTTAAGGCGGGGTGGGAGGTTGAGGCAAATCACCTGGCCGCTGATTACGCACAGCCAGACACCAGAGCAGTTAGAAGAGCACAGCAGGGTGCGCTGTGCATCAGAGAAGCTTTGAAAACCAGTTTCATGACTGGCCAGGCTACGGTGTGAAAGTTCTGTTTGTTTCTCCTTGATGAAAACCCACCCCTTGGTTCACACTACTTCCCTGTAAGCCAACCGCCCTCCCCTCCCACCTTTGATCACTGCTTGCAGAGACGATAAAGTCATTGTTGTTTCAAATTCATGTATTCTTTATTAATTCGTCACACAAATGGGGGGATAACTGCCAAGGTAGCCCGAGAGGGGTGGGGGAGGAGGGAAGCATCGGGTTGGGTGGTGGAGGAGGAGGGGACAGAAGGACAAGGTCACACTGCACTTCAAAACTTATTGAATGCCAGATTCCTGTTGCTTGGGCAGTCCTCTGGGGTCGAGCGGTTGGGTGCCCGGAGACCCCCCCACCGCGTTTTTGGGTGTCTGGGTGAGGAGGCTATGGAATTTGGGGAAAAGGGCTGTTGGTTACACAGGGGCTGCAGCGGCAGTCTGTGCTCCTGCTGCCTTTCCTGCACCTGAACCATACGCCGGAGCATATCAGTTTGATTCTCCAGTAGCCTCAGCATTGCATCCTGCCTCCTCTCATCACGCTGATGCCACCTCTCCTCTCACTCGTCCCTCCTCTCCTCGAGTTCATTTTGTGCTTTCCTGGACTCTGACATTGTCTCCTTCCATGCATTGTGCTGGGCTCTTTCAGCGAGTGTGGTTTTTTCAGCTTCTAATCTTTGATAGCCTCTGGGACAGAGATGATACATGGAGTGATGAAACATTTGCAGCTGTGGGAGGGAAAAAAGGGAGATTAGTCTTTTAAAAGAGACGTTTTAGAGAACAATGGGTAAACTCTTTCACTGTGAACCAAGCTGTTAACATTACACAGCATGTGTGCTTTCTTTACAAGGTTGCATTTTGCCTCTTATATTGAGGGCCTGCCAGTATAGTGTGATAGATCACACACGCAGGGCTGGCGGGCAACAGAATTCGGCTTCCAGGCAGACATGGTAAGCCACAGTCTTTTGGCAACTTTAACCTTCCTAACATGTGGGAATGGTTTCAAACAGCAGCACCCTCATTTCACATACCAAGCACCCCTTGGGTTGGCCCTTTAAAATGGGTTGGCCATTTAAAAGGAGGGGCTGAGGTTTTTGGGTTAATGTGCAGCACAAACCCAACTAACCACCCCACCCCACCCCCCCCGACAATTCTTTGGGATGAGTGCTTCACCCCTCCCCCAACCGCATGGCTAACAGCAGGAATGATTTCTGTTCAGCTACAGGCAAACAGCCCAGCAGGAACGGCCACCTCTGAAAGTCCCCTTAATAAAATTCCCCTATTTCAACCAGGTGACCATGAATGATATCACTCTCCTGAGGATAACACAGAGAGCTAAAGAACAGATGTTGCTTGAATGCCAGCAAACACCGGGACCATACGCTGCCATGCCTTGTTATGCAATGATTCCAGACTACGTGCTGCTGGCCTGGCATGGTAAAGTGTCCTACCATGGAGGACAGAATAAGGCTGTCCTCCCCAGAAACCTTTTGCAAAGGCTTTGGGAGTACATCCAGGAGAGCTTCATTGAGATGTCCCTGGAGGATTTCCGCTCCATCCCCATACACGTTAACAGACTTTTCCAGTAGCTGTACTGGCCGCAAATGCATCCCAAGTCTTCAGGGCAAATCAATCATTAAACACGCTTTCTTTTAAACCGTGTATTATATTTACAAAGGTACACTCACCAGAGGTCTCTTCTTCGGTGAAAAAATAGTTCCTGGCTGTTGGGGAAAATGGCTTCTCCGCTTGCTTCCTGTGCTTCAACCTCCTCCTCCTCCTCATCTTCCTCATCCCCAAAATCCGCATCCCTGTTGCGTGAGAGTCCACTTATGGAGTCCACGCACAGGGCTGGGGTAGTTGTAGGGGCACCCCCTAGAATGGCATGCAGCTCATCATAGAAGCGACATGTCTGGGGTTCTGGACCGGAGCGGCCATTTGCCTCTCTGGTTCTTTGGTAGGCTTGCCTGAGCTCCTTCAGTTTCACACGGCACTACTGCGGGTCCCTGTTATAGCCTCTGTCCTTCATGCCCTTGGAGATTTTTTCAAATATTTTGGCATTTCGTCTTTTCGAATGGAATTCTGATAGCACGGATCATACATACAGCGATCAGATCCAGAATCTCCTGTTCGGTCCATGCTGGAGCTCTTTTGCGATTCTGGGACTCCACCATGGTCACCTCTGCTGATGAGCTCTGCATGGTCACCTGCAGCTTGCCACGCTGGCCAAACAGGAAATGAAATTCAAAAATTTGCGGGGCTTTTCCTGTCTTCCTGGCCAGTGCATCTGAGTTGAGAGTGCTGTCCAGAGCGGTCACAATGGAGCACTCTGGGATAGCTCCCAGAGGCCAATACCGTTGAATTGCGTCCACACTAGCCCAAATTGGACCCAGCAAGGTCAATTTCAGCGCTAATCCACTCGTCGGAGAGGAGTACAGAAACCGGTTTTAAGAGCCCTTAAAGTCAGAAAAAATGGCTTCGTAGTGTGGACAGGTGCAGGGCTAAACTGATCTAATGCTGCTAAATCCAACCTAAACTTGTAGTGTAGACCAGGGCTAAGAGTGGGAATAATTAACTAACAATGGGAACATCAGCAGCCTGCCTGTTTAGTTGTTACATTTCTGCTCTGCCTCAGAGACAGAGCCTGCTTCACACTACACCTCCAAGCCCAGGATGCAGCAACAGGGACAAGAGGGACAGAGTGAGTCTCTCTCTCACTCATTGGCACCCCACCCCCTTAATGTCTCTCCATGGAGGCATGCCCAGCCTCCCTCCTCCCCCACAGTGGTGATCTCTCTGCTGCCGGCTGCTCCCAGCAGATGTGCCCGGGCTGCCATGGAAGGGGCGTGTGTTCCCTACAGATTTCTTTGCTCCCCCATTTTTCTGCGGGGGAGCCAAGAAATCTGTGGAAGGTATGAATTCTGTGCCCCTTCCCTGCAGGGCACAGAATTCCCCCAGGAGTAATCTTCAGTAGAATTTTACCTCATGTTAGCTACTTGAGTTAAGAACACACTTTTCTTCCTAGTGAAGACTCAACCCATACTATAGACTCAACCCATAGTATATAAAGTTAGGTATGTATTTAAACAGTCCAATTAGTCATGGGAAATATTATGAATGTGTAATGTGGGTAAATTAATGTTACCCAAGAACCCTTTCCATTATTTCTGGACTTTTCATACATTTTATTTTTTCACCTTAATCTTGCATCAATTTAGATTTTTATATTTAATTCATGTCTAGAACTGAAGAGTCCTATAACTTGAGCAACAAGTTTTAGTACTTTGGAAACATCTGAACATTGTACAAAATGCCAGTGTGAGACCAAAACCGTTAGAACTGATGAGAAATTGAGGTAAGTCCATGATTCCAGTCCACAGAAGACCAGTGTGGCAACTATTTGTATTTAAAACTTTTTACTGCAAAAGCGGGCACTGGAAATTTTTGCCTTAGCGAACAGGGTATACAGAGAGAAGTCAACTAGCATTAACCAGTGTTGATAGGACATAATCTTATCGGCAGTATCAGTCACCCATCTACTTCAAATTATGGGAGGCTCCCTAGCAAAGGCAGAATCCTGAAGGAACACATGCAAGTAGTGGACATGCACACGCACAAGATGAGAGAAAAGTGTACAGCTAAATCTCTGTGCCCTGTAGAAAAAACATTTCAGACATACAACTATGCTATGGCACACTGGACTCACTGGTAACAGACTATTTACAGACTTATCAGGAGATAACAGGGTAGATACCACATTGTTCCCATTATGGAGTTACCAAGCAACATCCAAGAAACATAATGCATCATTTCATAGTAACTATTTATAAATAACTCATATCACCAACATATCAGCCTGTATTTAATCCCTGGTCTGCTTATAGCATTTTCCCACAACATTGAAACTGTATATGAACTAAAGTCAGAAAATTCAGACAGTGGGACAGATCCTCAGTGGCATCAAATCTACATCCAGTGCAGCTGTGGGGAGTGAATAGGTGACTAAGCCACTTTACTGCTCCCCAAGTTCTGAAATGGCTGGGGATTGAAACAACCTCTAGTATAATTTAGAGCAGCCTCCAGGTGGCTCTACATTATGGCAACTGAAGTGGTCTAGTATGGAAGCAGGTGTGCCATCCAGGATCAGCCAGAGCCCCATCCACTCACTTTGCCCAGTCCCATCTGTGGCATGCCCCATCCCCATCCTGAAACATTCCCTACATGGAGTGGGGGAAGTGAACAGCCACCTAGCAACTCTCCTCTGCCGGGGGAATTCTTGGCTGTCCCTTAAGGGCAGCCTGCAGCAGCACAGAGCAGCCAAAGCCAGTTTTGAGGATTAAGCCCACGATGAGCTGTAACTGGATGACACTATACATATACACTGTCGTATAAAGCACCATGTGCAGTGCTATATTTTACTCCCCACACTATTTAACAAGGGGGTAACTTATTGTTCCTATACAAATCATATCCTTGTATACTTCAACTTTTATGCATGGAAAATCTCAACCATATTGCTGCAGTAAATTTTCATAATTTAATAAAGTCTGAAACTCCACTCTCCACGGAAGCTATACAATCTTTGCTCAGGGAGAGTCATTAGCACTTGTAGACAAGACAAAGAATGATTAGGAAAGACTTACATTTCTGGACCTTTGTGGTGTCAGTATTTCCCTCGTGCGGTGATTTTTATTACCTTGCCATTGTAGTTATTATGTTTTCCATTTGTTAAGAGGTCATAAGATACTTTGTTTTTGAAAGGGGTGTTTTAGCGGGCATATTATCTACATCAAAACATTGTACACTCCTATAGCACATCTGCCCTTGGATCACAACTTCTACAGATGTTTGTCACATGATGCCCCTGTAAGGTAGGTATGGTAAGTATAATTGGACCAGATTAATCTCTCTTGTATCTCTCTTACTCCAGAGTTACAGTAAGGCTGAATTAAACCCATTATTTCCATATTACAGATGGAGATTTGAGGCACAGAGAGATTAAGTGACTTTACCAGAGGGAGTCTAGCAGAGTCTGGGATAGAACAGAAACCAGATCTCTCAATTCCTAACCCTGAGCTTTCAGTACAAGATCATCTTCCCATGCCTCTCATCTGACCTTTATAACTAACTAATGGTCTTTATAGATAATTTTAGTCCCATGGTACATCTCAGAGGGAGGTTTCTTTTCACCTGAATGGTGAATTTTTACTTAAAAATAGCAAGGCCTGATGCTAAGATTTTACAGCATTCCTGTATCAGACAAAGGGTTTTTCTGAAGCAAGCATCAATGATCAGAATTTGGATTACAAGGTTGGAAGAGGACCTGAGATCATTGCTGGCCCAGAAAATGTTTATGATTTATGTCTGAAAGTGTTGGAATTAACTACACACAGCAACGACAAAATGAAATCATAGAGCTTGGGGGGGGAGTTCCTACACATTTATTTGAATGGTGGCACTCAATTCTGAAATGAAACCCAGCAGAGTAAGAAGATGCTGCATGCATTTCAAACATCTAGCATGTCTGTGCCACTGATACATCCATTTTAAATAGGCTACAGCAGAAGGCCAGCATAAGCAAAAGGAAGTGCAAGGATACTGCTCAGTCCTAGCTTTGGATTCAAATCTCACCTCTCAAAGTATCTGTACATTTGGGGAGTCCCAAGAGAACAGTTCTGCTATCCATACAGCAGAAGGACAACCACCTTACATGCAGGTTCCATAGAGGATAAATTTAAGCTCAGACCACAGAGTAAATATTTCCTGAATCAAGAATAAAATCTGGTACATCTCAAATAGTTTAACAGCCAAGTTATCACTCTGTAGTCTTTATACTAATTTATATTTTATAAAAGCTACCACAACCGGAACAGATCAATGAACCATCTAATTTGGTGTCCTGTCTTTAGCATGAGGCTCAAAGCCAGATGCTGAACTCACACGGCTATAATGCACTGAAGTGGGAGTGTGGGAGGGGGTTTCTTTCAGAAGGGTGTTTCAGTACACACATTCACAGAAGATTCCTGACTGCCTCTCAGTGCCTTTCAAATGCAGCATTTTCTGATTTAAGGATATGAGTTCCCTTCACCTGTCTCAGAACCTCTCTCTCGCCATCCTTTTTCCACAGAGGCTGTGGCTCCACTGAGCAGAGATGGATAACTGGACCTTCCTGGGAGAGTTCCTTGAAGAGGTCCACAAGCATTCCACCGTGGTGGGAAAAGTCTGGCTGACCGTGCTTTTCATCTTCCGGATGCTGGTGTTGGGCACAGCGGCAGAGTCCTCGTGGGGAGATGAGCAGTCTGACTTCATGTGTGATACCCGGCAGCCTGGCTGTGAGAACGTTTGCTATGATAAGGCTTTTCCCATCTCCCACATCAGGTACTGGGTCCTTCAGGTCATCTTCGTCTCCACCCCATCCCTGGTGTACATGGGGCATGCGATGCACACAGTGCGCATAGAGGAGAAGAGAAAAATGAAGGAGGCAGAAATGAGGGCAAAGGGGATTAGAAGCAGTGGTGACACTTACCACCAACAGGAGTACCCTGTGGCAGAGAAGGCAGAGCTCTCCAGTGGGGAGGAATCAAGTGGGAAAATAATACTCCAGGGTAGCTTGCTGAACACCTATGTCTACAGCATTTTGATCCGCATCACTATGGAAGTGGTCTTCATCGTTGGACAATACATCCTCTACGGGATCTTCCTGCAGACTCTGTACACCTGTCACCGGGACCCTTGCCCTCACCCTGTGAACTGCTACGTCTCGCGGCCCACAGAGAAGAACGTCTTCATCATCTTCATGCTGTCCGTGGCGATGTTGTCGCTCTTGTTGAGTCTGGCCGAGCTGTACCACCTGGGGTGGAAAAAAGCCAAGCAGAAGTGTGCTAAATCTTACAAACCCAGCCCCACCATGGCTGCTGGCAAACTGGAGCCTGCACCGCAAGTGGAGAAGGCTCAAAGTTGCACTCCCCCTCCAGATTTTAATCAGTGTTTGGTCAATCCCAATGGGAAATTCATCAGCCCTTTCAGCAATAAAATGGCCACTCAGCAGAACACAGACAACTTTGCCACTGAGAGTCAAGAGAATGCAGCTGGAGAAGGCCAATTTATCCAGATCAGCTATGCACAGAGTCCTGAGGCACCCAATGACTCTGCCCCCCACCAAGTCTCCAATGGTTATTTCAATGAGAAACGCAGGCTCAGCAAGACCAGCCGTGCCAGCAGTAAGACTAGGTCAGATGACCTGTCTGTGTGACCTGTTACCAGGTGGGGCAAGGAGGGAGGGAAAGTCTCAATGCTAAGCAAAACTTCTGCAGCGTGGACTTTGAACTCGTGCCATTCTGCTCTCTGTTTTATGGCCCTCTGCTCCTTTTTAGTGAATGGCACTGCCCTACTCCAGACAACACTTCTCAAGCCTTAGAACAGGGGCAAACTTTCCCAATAAAGGGCAGACTGGCAACTTGCCAGGAGCCTGAACACAGCACTTAATTTGCAGAAAATACAGCAGATGGTAGCCAACCTCATATTTAATGGAGAGGCGCCACCTACAGGGACCACAGGACCTGCCATTCCTAGTCACTCAGATAGAGATGGAATGTTGGCTAGCAGGAGCTGTAATCTCCAGAGATTGCATCTCCCCCTTAAAACTGAGGCTGGCCTGGAGCTGCAATATTGAACTCACCAAGCCATACACTGGCCATCTCATTGTTGCTTTGAAATTACTTTAACATGGAGCTACATCCACTTTGCAAGCACATCAAGTTACAACTTTTCTCTCCTGAGAAAAACAGAAATAAAACACTAAGCCAGTGGTTCCCAAACTTGTTCCACCGCTTGTGCGGGGAAAGCCCCTGCCGGGCGGGCCGGTTTGTTTACCTGCTGCGTCCGCAGGTTCGGCCGATCGCGGCTCGCTGCTCCAGGCCAATGGGAGCTGCTGGAAGCGGCGCGGGCCAAGGGATATACTGGCTGCCGCTTCCAGCGGCTCCCATTGGCCTGGAGCAGCAAACCGCGGCCACTGGGAGCCGCGATCAGCTGAACCTGCACACGTGGCAGGTAAACAAACTGGCCCGGCCCGCCAGGAGCTTTCCCTGCACAACTGGTGGAACAAGTTTGGGAACCACTGCACTAGGCCTTTGAATGAAATGCTTTATATTTTTCTCTCTCTCTTCCCTTTTCTCTGCCTGGGCCCAGATACATTATATCACCTTGCCTTACCTATACCACGTAAATGTGCAATGAATTCTACTTGAATTTTTAACATTATGTATGTAGCCCCTTCAAGATCTGACTGGTAGTTAAGAATTGTCTGTTTTCCTCCAAAAAATAAAGTGCCTTAGTGTCCAACTATGGAAATACCTTCATCCCACGGTCAGGCCAGCAGATAGACCCTGGCATCCCTGGGATATTACCCAGGCTACCTGCTGAAGGGGCCTAAGGAATTTTCCCAAGATACTTATTAGACTAGTTTCAAGAGAAATGTCCACTTAACCAAAATAAACAGATTTTCCCATGGATGCAAATATGTCACTGGTAAAAAGGAGAGATTATGGTGTGAAAAGACATGATTTTTTTTTCTCTTTAACAAACGCTTTAAGTACATTTAGTTCTATCGAAAGGATGCTAGACCGACAGCCCTGGAGAGTGAGGTCCTCTGTTCATCCTCAGAAGAGTTACAGCACAGGCCGTGGTTGTGCAAGCTTCCTCAACCCTGCCCGGCCAATGAACCTTAACCTCAGCCTCATTCTAGAGTGAGAGCACTGTCCAGCCTCTATTGCATCCATCAGTCCTTGGCCGCTCTGCTGAGTCTGCCAGTTCTTATTCGTTCAGAAATCGACAAATGCACTGATTCTTTTCACCACACAGGTCAACCTGAGCTCTCATCAGATGGCAACACTGGTAATGAGATAAACGAGGATCCCAGAGCAAGGCTGTTCAAGCAGCACTTAGGGTGGTTCCTAGTCCCCAAACCCAACCTTGACCCCCATTCATTTGGTCATTGCAGAACTGAAACAAGGGGATTAAGTTTATCTTTCCGTCTTTGGAGGATAAACTAGTCCTAGTCCAACCTACTCCCTTTCATTTACCTTGCCCTTTTGAACATGTGCAGCTGCTTATAAATGGTTGAATTGTGTGTGTATGGGCTTGGAGTGATTTAAGACAGGACTGATCTATTCCCTCCTATATCTGCTGTTGAAAGTGATTGTCACTCCTTGAGTCCGATGCAGTGCATGGTTTGGTACACTTGCCTGCACATGAAACAGGAGGAAAACATTTTAGTTTGTAAGTGATTTATGTACATGTATTTTTGAATCAGGAAAAGATGTGTGCTCTCCTGAACAAGAGTTTTTAAACAATTGTGCCTAGTTTGTCCTAATAAAGTTCTGATATCATCTCCTATTGTTCATGTGTCTCCTCTTATGTGTCCAAGAATGAAAGAATGAGCTGCTAACATCTATGGGTTTCCATCCCAACTTCTGCCTGTCAGCTATCACAGAGATTCCCAAAACAAACGTGAGCCATTGCTTGGAATTCTGTGTGTTTGAGGGGTGGGGGTCGGAGGAAATATATGGCCAACTATAAATGTTGAAAAACTATTGTTTTACCAGCTGGTGGAGTCAAGGGAACACCCCACACCCTCTGGTTTATCAGAGAAGAGAAGGAACACAGGAAGCCAGCTAGGGACAAACAGCACTGGTTGTAGCTCTGCAAGATGTTCTCAAAGGGATGAAGGGTAGCAAAATCCAGCCTGAAGAGTTCAATTGTGCTTCCATCAAAATCAGTCAGCCAGGAAGAGGGCCTTAAGAGGGCTCCTCTAGCCACCTGATCCTGAGAGGACTGACCACCCACACTCATCGCTGTCTTCAAAGAGCAGTTTGGGGCACTCATCTCTCACAAGATTAGGCTGTCCAACCTACAAACTCCCCTTCTCTTCCCTGTCCAAAAAGCTGACTTCTCTCCTTCCCAAACTGAATGCAGAGGCTCTTGTCCTTCCCTTGCTGCCACCTCTCAGCCCACAAGCTTCTTTTCTCCCCTGCTCCATCTGTCAAACTCAAAGGGTCTCCCCTCCTACCACCATCCCAACTTCACCTCCCAACCCATGGGACCTAGAAGGCTGGAAAGCAGAAACAAGGGGGATCATTGTATCCTGTTGAAAATGAAGGGAAAATTTACGGAGAACATAATTACTCAAGCTGGAAGTAGGTGAGGAAACCAAGGATAGGACCACCACTCTTGGGGAAAGTTTTACAGTGTCTTTGAGGCCACAAGTGGTCAGAACCTTGATTTGGCATCTCTTTCAACACAGTGTCCCCCAGAACCACGCAGGAAAGATGAGTTCTAGTGCTCCAAATTTTCAAAGTAGTGCACAGGCATTTCTGAGTGTGCCTGTCTGACGCATGCAAACTGCCAGGATGCACATGCATCTGGAGCTTTGTGTGCCTAAGTCAGGCTAATGCACAAGTGCACACTGCACTTGAGCAATCACCTCTTTGAAAATTGGGCCACTGAGTTCTCACACCAGGCCCTCGGTTTTCTATGGAGATCTTCCATCCAAGCATTAAACCAGGCCTGACTAATCTTAAATTTCTGAGAAGGAATGGGTCCAAAGTGTAAAAGCCCCACTCTAATCAAACGCATCCTAAAAAACGCAGGGGTATTTGATCCTACTCATAAATATGGGGTAGAGCTGGGAAATTAAAATATGGATATGTACTAAGATTTCGACCCTCCTAAATTCAAGGATGTTCACACCTGAGGGCATGGTTCATGCCCATCTCTTTGACAAGGTCACACCCCAACCATTCCCTAGAAAACATGCATTAAAGCCAAGTACTGAGCATATATTCTCCTGCTCCCATTCTCTTCTGCACGCCTCCCTAGCTGACTCCTGGATATCACAGATGGAGGATGTGTGATGGATGGATGTTTGCATTTGCTGACAGTTCATATGCTTATGATGCTCGGAATCCATTGTCAAGACTGCCTGTCAAATCATATCACAAAGGGAGTATTTAGTTCTAACTGCCAGTGAGCAGGGGAGCAAGAGCTGTCTTTTCAGGCAGATTTCTTGCACATCGTATTGGATTGGAAGGATGGGCAGATGGCATTAAGAGTGTGAGCTAAGTCGATAATACTTACAAAATTCAGCATTGGAGTTGGCACTCAATCTTTGTCTTCCTCATAGCATAAGTCAAGGTACAGTTGTCATTTACTTTACAAAGCATTCTGAATAAAAGATTTTCATTCTGCATCAATGCTAATTTACTGGGGCCTGCTCCATATTATAGTTTCCTGTTCCCACTAACTCAGATTCCTGGAGCGTCAGCTGGAGTTCCTGGTTAATTTAATTAGAATGTACCAGCTCCATGATGTCACAGCGTCTCCTCCTGTTGCGCTTCAAACCAGATCAGCATCTCCTCCTATCTGATATAGCATGTCAAATAAAGGGGCTGTCTCAACAATCCAGCAGTCAACCTCATTCTACAGCCTTTTGCTGCTCAGCTGCTTGAGGTCTGGATTGCTGATTCTGAACTATGTTCAACCAGGCTCTTAAAGCAAAAAAAGTTAATCTATAAAAAGAAAATCTATATTTAAAAAAAATCCCTAAGGCCAAACCTAACAAGTCAAGACAGTGATACCAGGATGAATTCAAGACTACAGTCTGCTCCATCCAAACAGCAGATAATGGGACTGTTCAGAGAGGAGACAAATGAGAGAGGACCCGAGAGAGGTACACAAAATAATGAATGGCCGAGAATTCCGCTTTCCCCTCTCATAATATGAGAACAAGAGTCTAGGCAACAAAATTGAAAGACAACACATTTCAAAGTGATAAACTGGAAACAAAACACTGTTTCCCATGGAACTCATTGCCAAGAGTTTCACAGGATCAAAAAAGGAGCAGACATTTATCTAGTTGAGAACATTACAGTTACATAGGACAAATATAAGGAAAATAAACCTCATCCTTCAAGGCATAAACCAACCACTAAGACCCGGACTTTCAAAGTTGCTGAGCACTCACAATGTCAGCTAAAGTCAGTGGGTGCTGTGAGTGCTCAGTACCTCTGAAAAGTAGGCCCATCTAGCCTGAGATTAGGAAGATGCTTCCACTTTAGGTCATTCCATAATTGCACCTTTCTCTGAAGTTCCTGGTGCAGGCCAGTGTTGGAGACAGGATATCAGATTAAGTGGGTGTGATGGGTTTGGGCCCTTTGGGGTTTCACTTGATGTGCTGGGATGCCACGGAGTCGGCCTATTCTGCCAGCCTGGGTCCCCTTACCTGGCCTTGCTGGGTTAGGCTCACAAGCTTCTTCCTGAGAAGTACACAGGCAGGGCCACGCCCAGCTGCACAGAGACAGAGATCCACTCTGGAAAGATTCAGCCTTAGGGGCTTGCCCCAACACTTTGGTGCCCACTCCCTTTGAGGGGTACAAACCCAAAGGTTTTATGAAATTCGCCCCCTCCCAGTTAGACAGAATATAACCCAGTTTATGTAATTAACAAGAAATAAGTTTATTAACTACAAAAGGTGAATTTTAAGTGAATATAAGAGATAACCAAACAATGCAGATTACTGAGCAAATAAAGCAACACACACAAGCTAAGCTCAATATACTTAAGAAACAGGTTACAAAATGTAAATTCTCACCCTAAATGTTATTTTAGACAGGTTACAAAGTTTCTGTGGTTCAGAGTTCCAGTTATATTTCCTTTCAGACTGGACTCCCCCTTGCCTTCCCTTCAGGTGGCTTTAGCAGTCTTTCTTCTTGGGCAGACAGGCCACGGAGAGGAGGAGTGCCGTTTGCCTTCCTCCCCACCCTTAAATAGGATTTACATAAGGCGGGAATCCTTTGTTTCCCAAACTTGATCACCCCCTCCCTTCCAGTGGAAAGGAACAAGAAATCCCAGGTAATGTTTAGTATCAAGTGACAAGACCACCTGACCCTGTAGTATTACAGTGTCCATGAGTCAGTGGCAGTATGGGTCAGCAAGAAGGCCAAGCCTTTCCACAGTCCATTGTCCTCGCTGATGGGCCATCAGCCGTGTCTGGCTTTTCCATTGTTGTACCTGAAGTGTTAGCAGTGGGCGTCACCCAAAGTAGCATAGCTGAAATACAGATACATAGTCAATATTCCTAACTTCAGATACAAAAACGATACTGGCATACAAATTGGATAATTGCATTCAGTAAATCATAACCTTTCCAATGATATTTTACAAGACCCATCTTGCATAAAGTACACCTCAGTTATGTCATATTCATATTATAAGCATATTTTCATAAAGAATATGGAGTGAAATGTCACAGTGGGCCACTGACCTGATCCAGAATGGTGACTCCTATGTTCCTGCTGGGCTTCAAGCAGGCATTGGATACAGCTGGTTATAGTGGTTGGGGTTTTCTAAGGTAATATCTTAGCCTTAACTACCTGACACCTGTACCGCCATGATGACTGAAGTTCCTTGTGAGACCATGGGAATTTCAACAACTGGATGTGTTTAAACTTTCCTCTAAACACCATAGTTACAGCATCTCCATGGTGAATGGGGTGAAAGGAAACCGGTAAAATGAATTTACACCTTTCGTTAGTAGATCTGGGAAACTGATGTAAAAACATATCTTTTTGTCTGAACAAATATTTGTTCACATTTTTAGATTAATTTATTTGACCTCATGCACACCTCTTTCTTTTCTACCCAGGAATGTTTGAGAAATAGAATTTGATTGTCAAAAACTGGGAATTTCAATTTCAATCACGTATGAGCATTCACTGAAGCCAAATTTTAAATTCATATATGCAAATATTCACACTAGAGGTGTTCATCCACTCAGGAAACAGAAAAACCACCATGTGACTTATCTGACCAATCACAATTCTGAATATCTGCAATAAATCCAACAGTAACATATTTTTAAAAATAGCTGTTGATTAAACTGGAATAGCAAATACTTCTGAGGGACTGGTGATCTGTTAGCAGATATTCTACTTGCAGAAAAGTGGCTACATTTAACAAATTATTAGTTGCAATTTATTTACTCAGCTCTAATTACTAGTTCAGACAGTGGCCAGGAATCCCCTAAATCTACCCAAGACTCACATGGAAGGATCAAATTAAGGGGAACACAGCACCCCTGCTCTCTCTCTCGGCTAGTTTGATGAGAGCTCCCTGCAGCCCGTGCTGCTTCCTGCAGCTCCCAATGGCCAGGAACGGCGAACTGCGGCCACTGGGACCTGTGGGGGGCCATTCCTGCGGATGGTCAACATAAACAAAATGTCTCACGGCCCGCCAGCGGTTTACTCTGATGGGCCACGTGCTGAAGGTTGCCGACCCCTGATGTAGAAGCACTTCCCATAAAAATAATAAAAACAATGATATTGAGCTTGCAGTTTAAAAAAAAAACCTCACTGAGGGAACGTAGAGATCGGAAAGTCTGCAATATATTTTTCTTTTTTGCTTCCTGTCTGAAGTTGTGTAGTGCTGCTACATCCCATCTGCCCTGTTCCACCTCAGAGCTGACTGCATTTCAGTGGTAGATGAGGTGATCCCTTTCTATACTGTATGTTATACAGGTGTCAATCATGGAAACACTTGAGCACATGGGTAACTTTACTCATGTAAGTAGTACTAGTGACTCCAGGTGGATAAACTACACACAGGCTTAAGTGTTTGCAGGATTAGAAGCGACAGAGGGTGGAAAAAGACTTGGATGTATTCTTTGATCACAGCATGACTATGAGCCGCCAGTGTGATGAGTCCATGAAAAAGGCTAATGCAATCCTAGGATATATCAGGCGAGGTATTTCCAGTAGAGATAGGGAAGTGTTATTGCCATTATACAAGGCACTAGTGAGACCTCATCTGGAATACTGGGTGCAGTTCTGGTTTCCCATGTTTAAGAAAGATGAATTCAAATTGAAACAGGTGCAGAGAAGGGCTACTAGGACGATCAGAGGAATGAAAAACCTATTTTACGAGAGGAGACTCGAGGAGCTTGGTTTGTTTAGCCTAACCAAACAAAGGCTGAGGGGAGATATGATTGCTCTCTCTAAATACACCAGAGGATTAAATGCCAGGGAGGGAGAGGAGTTATTAAGTTAAGGGTCAATGTGGACACATGAACAAATGGATATAAACTAGCCATCAACAAGTTTAGGCTTGAAATATACAAAGGTTTCTAACCATCAAAGAAGTGAAGTTCTGGAACAATCTTCCCAGGGGAGCAGTGGGGAGCAACAAACCTAACTGGCTTCAAGACTGAGCTTGATAAGTTTATGGAGGGGTTGATACAATGAGACTGACCACAATGGCATGTGGTCTATCTGCGACTCCTAATAGGAAAAAAATCCCCAATGGCTAGGGATTGGACACTAAATGGGGAGGACTCTGAGTTACTACAGAGAATTCTTTCCCATGTGTCTAGCTGGTGGGTCTTGCCCACATACTGATAGTTCAACTGATCACCATATTTGGGGTCGGGAAGGAATTTTCCCCCAGGTCAAAGTGGCAGAGACCCAGGGAGGGGGTTTCACCTTCTTCTGAACCATGGATCACTGGTCTCTTGCTGGATTAAACTACAGTAAATGATGGATTCTCTGTAACTTTAAGTCATTTAAATCATTATTTTAGCACTTCAGTAATTCAGCCAGAGGTTAGGGGTCTGTTACAGGAGGATCATAAAGTGCTTTACAAACTGATTTACAAACTCTGGCCCCAATCATAGACTTTAAGGCCAGAAGGAACCATTGTGATCATCTAGTCTGATCTCCTGCACATCGCAGGCCACAGACCCTCACCCACCCACTCCTGTAACAGTCCCAGGCACCACCCCCTGAGACTTCTCATTCCAGTCCCACGCTCCCTGTCCAGCTAGTCACATTGTATCCACAACCTGGGATCCTCATCCAATTACTGTCTTGCCCCTCTCTCATCCCAGTTCCAGTTCTCCTCATAGGCTCCTTGTTCTACTCCCCTTGCCCATCTAGTCCTACCTCTTCCCTGCCACTCCAGCTCCTCGTCCAATCTTAGTTTCCCATTCCCCTCTTCTCCCCACACCTCCCCATTTCTCATTGGCTCCTTGTTTCAGTATCATGTCCCAGTAAGTCCCCGCCAGTTGGGTCCTGGTCCCAATCTCCCCTCCCCTCCTTCCTCATCAGCTCCTTGTCCCACCCACCCTCTGAGGCCCGATACCTCATCCCTCTGCATTTGAGTCAGGTGGCTTCATCCACCACTCTGGCTGGGGCCCTCCAGTGGGAGCACTGACAGCACAAGAGCGAGAGTCTGTCGGCTCTTAGTTCCAGTGCCACAACAGCTTGCCATTTCTAAGAGCAGCGACTGCAAGGAAAATTCTGCTCAGATCCTGGTTTGGCGCATGCTCAGTGAGAGGGAATCTTCAGGGAATTTAGCTGGCAAACCTTCACAAGTCTCTACTGAGCAAGTGCAAACTTAGATTTTCCAGAGGCTTATAACTTGGCCAAATTTGGGCAGCTTTTCATGAGAATAGTGTAAGGCACATCTGGGACACCGAAGTAACCCACTTGCCAAATTTCTAGTCCTTGCTCCAAAGCATGGGGCCTCTAAAGCTTCTCAGCAAAATATATGTAAGAATTTTTAACATGTATTAATGTATTTTTCCCTAATCTCATTCTCAGAAATAGCTGAAGCTTTTTTTGCCACCGCTTCTACCCCTATCACATAATACTTGTGTGATGGGACATGGCATGGGAAGAGAATCAGGACAAGGGAATGAATGTATCTGAGAGGAGTCCAGGTGATCGAACAGACCCACAGTCGGCCAGTATGTCCCTCAGCCCGCGCCGCTTCCAGCAGCTCCCATTGGCCTGGAGCAGCGAACCACGGCCACTGGGAGCCGCGATTGGCCAAACCTGCGGACATGGCAGGTAAACAAACCGGCCCGGTCCGCCAGGGGCTTTCCCTGCACAAGCGGTGGAACAAGTTTGGGAACCACTGACATACAAGAAACAAAAACACATACATTGACTTTTTAGGCATATCTTCACTGGAAGTTAAAACAAACATCTCCCAATCCTCACAGTGCCACTCACCAGAGCCAACACACTCATTCTCTGCTACGTGCAAGGACAATACTGAAAATTGCTTTAGTTGCCACCAGCTCCTACCCTTAAAAGGAATCAGATTAGCAGGGAGGCAGCTCTGGGTCAGAGGCATGCCTGCTATTTTTGTTTTTTGAAGTAGATGCTGTGCCAGCTGTTCACTTCTGGAAACAAACTTGGAGTTAAACATGAAAAATACCCTTAACCCAATCAGTTTGATGCATGCCAGGCTACAGCCAAGATTTTCAAAAATGGATGGCTAAAGTTAGGCTTCTAAATCCATATTCAGGCACCAAAGCTACTGACCTAGCAGGACTCAGTGCTCAGGACTTTTGAAAACTAGGCCGTCAACTTCAGGCCTACATATGGATGTACCAAGAGAACTTTAAGCAGCTGTTTTTGAAAATCTTGACCTAACTCTCTAATGTCTAGTAATTCATATATATAAAGATGGTACATACACACACAGGCAATCACAATATTTTCTTTCTGATCATAGATCCAGGATCTGTGAGGAAAGTTTACAGTTCCTGAAAGAATCTGTAAAAAGAAAAGGAGTACTTGTGGCACCTTAGAGACTAACAAATTTATTTGAGCATAAGCTTTCGTGCGCTACAGCTCACTTCATTGGATGCATTCAGTGGAAAATACAGTGGGGAAATTTATATACACTGAGAACATGAAACAATGGATGTTACCATACACACTGTAACGGAGAGTGCTCACTTAAGATGAGCTAATACCAGCAAGGGGGGGAGGGGGGAGGAGAAAACCTTTTGTAGTGATAATCAAGGTGGGCCATTTCCAGCAGTTGACAAGAATGTCTGAGGAACAGTGGGGGGCGGGGGAATAAATATGGGGAAATAGTTTTACCTTGTGTAATGACCCATCCACTCCCAGTCTCTATTCAAGCCTAAGTTAATTGTATCCAGCTTGCAAATTAATTCCAATTCAGCACTCTCTCATTGGAGTCTGTTTTTGAAGTTTTTTTGTTGAAGAACTGTCACTTTTAGGTCTCTAATCGAGTGACCAGAGATGTATTGATCAGCCAGAGCATTTCAAGGCCTGGCAGGTCACAAGATACCAGGTCTTAACGACACCATGATCTAAAAGAAATGAGATCTACTCAGAGTTCTGCCATGGGGCTTACTGGGTGCTTTTGGCCAAGATTTTCAAAAACAGGAGCTTCTTAACTCCGTTTTTACACGACTACATAAGTGGCCTGGATTTTCAGAACTGCTGGGCACCCAGAATGTCGGGCCAAGATAAATCCCAGAGCCACAGGGTGCTCGGCATTTTTTTTAAAATCACTTATTTAGGAGTCTAAATATGGATTTAGAAGCCTAGTTCTAGGATCCTATTTTTGAAAAATCTTGATCTTAACTTTTTATATCTCTCAGTTTTCTCATCTCTGAAATGGGAATGATACATATCCACTTCCCAACGGTGCTGTAAGTCTTCATTAATTCTTGAAAAGTGGTTGCAAAATGTAAAGTGCAAGTATTATTTCAATAAAATTGTGTCTGATTTCCACTTTGCTTTTTTCCTGCTTCAGGCTCCAGTGCAGCACTTATGCATGGGCATATAGGATAGTATTATCATCTCCCCACTTTATAACATTATGTAGCAGACCAAAAATGCATTAGATTTTCAGCTCCATCTCACAGCAAAAACACAGTTTAATTTGCTGTTTGCTCTCATCCTAGGTTTCTCTAAGTATTACTATTTCTCTGCTTTTCCTTCCCATTAAATGTGTGTTTTGGATTATTTTTCCCTAAATGTATGAGTTTCTCTTTTCCCAGGATCTTACTCATTTTTTTTTTATTTCCTCCCCATATTTCTAGTTTCTCTAGGTTCCTTTTTTTATTATTTTCTGATGTTTCCAATATTTCCCGTTTGAGTACTATATGTGAAATTAACAGTGTGGTGTTTTACTCCCCTCTAGATCATCCATATATTTATTAGCTACGCAAAGACCTAACAATAATTCTAGCAGTATCCTGCTGGACATTGACAACTGAACATAAGTACCAGTGCATATTGTAGCTAAGAAGGTGAATGTGATTCTTGGATGTATAAGCGGGGGACTATAAAAAAAATGGGTCAGAAGGTGGCATTACCTCTGGGTATGGCATTAATAAGACCTTTACTGGAATGCTGCGTCCAAGTTCAGGAATCTGCACTTCAGAAAGAATATTGACAAATTGGAGCAGGTTCACAGAAGGGCTATGAGATTTATTCAAGGCCTGGAAAATATGTTTTATAGTGAGAGCATAAAGCTCGATCTATTTAGTTTATCCCAGAGACGGTTAAGATGTGACTTGATCATAGTCTACAAGAACCTATACTGGAAAGAGTAGACAGCTCTTTAACCTAGCAGAAAATACGTAACAAGAGCCAAATTCATCACAGAGCGGGTAATTAACCATTGGAACACCTTCCCAAAGGGATACAGTGGATTTTCTTTCACTTGTAGTCTGTAAATCATGACTTATATTTTTTAAAAAATATATAGCTACAGCTCAGTCAGAAGTTATGGGCTTGACACAGAAATTATTGGATGAGTTTCTTCTTTGGCCTATGGGGTCAGACTAGGCTGTCCTTCTGGCCTCAAAATCTGCCAATCTATGAAAACCTCGCCTCAGATTGATACACTGGTTTATTATTATTGTGTTTTGCTTACAGTGTTCCAATCAGTTTTAAATCCATTTGACAAATGTGCATTAGCAACCCAATTGGAATTAATGCTATTGAGAGTAAGATATCGTGTGATAACACCTTTACTAAAAGATCTACCAAGTTCCCTTCATTCATTCATTTTGTAATACTATCAGATAACAGTCAAGTTTGGCTGGAAAACTTTTTTTGCCAAAATAAAATGTTGGGTGTCTTCCTTTGAGACACTTGAAAGAGGCTTGATTTTCAGAGGGCAGGTGCTCAGCACGTGATGAAAATCAGGCTGCTTTAAGTTGTGGCAAGCTAAGCACCCAAAAACGGAGGGAACCAAAATCACTAATCCCTTTGGAAAATCTTGGCTGTGCATACCTCATAGATCAGCAAACTGATTTTCATCATACTTTGGGAGAATAAAAAATAAAAGTGTATTCCCAGTTTGAGAGAACTCATCAGCTCAGAATAGGACGATGAGTTATAAAGCTTTCAAAAGGAGATTTACAATGGAAACTCTGACAAACCCTGAACTCTAGCAATGCCTCTAGGCACCACTCTAAGCCACAACATCTTTCAGACTTGTTGGGGACTTTTAAATTGGGCTAAATATAAATGCAGAAATATATATATATATATTATATATAAATATACATACACATTGTTAAGGAAAGAACAGGTGCTCTTTGCAGGCAGTGTAAAAAAAGAAGAGCCATGCATGCAAACACCAAACTGAGCAGACTTGACCAACAGCAAAATCATCACACGTTCCCTCCTTCCTTTCAGGATTCTCCTAGTCTGCAAGCCATAATCATCTCTCCCCAGAGGACTGAAGCTCCCCTGTGTCAGGGCCTGAGGACTCTCAAGACTTTTCACCTCAGTCACCCAATATATTCACACAATTCCACCCTCTGACCTCTCAGGGATTACTGGATTTCTGAAAATAACATGCACAGAACAGCTGGTGTGGACAGAAATGTCTTGAATGTAAATACCATGGCCCCCAAGACAAGGCTTGTGTCCCCTCTTCTGCCCCCACCCCCTGCTGATCCCCACCCACATCAAGCATAGTGGTCTACATTAAAATAGAAAACAATTCAGAGTACTAGGGGCAAGACAAAGGATTCATGCGCCATTGGATATCATGTCTGAGTTTATGCTGAAACCCACTATGTTCTGCCAACAACAATGGTCTGATCAGTAAGGGGCCTTTAACGTTTCAAGATTTACCTAGGCCTGCATCAAAATGAAGAGATGATGTTTTCCCCCTAGGTTCCATTTTATCACTTCTCACCCGCTCTTGATGCAGTGTATGGGTAGGGAGGTATAGGCACAGTTTGCAGGTTACACCACACACACCAGTTCCATTTTTCAGAAGCTTATATCCGTATATGAAAGCATATTATAATCAATTGTTAGACCAGGACCATTTTGTAATGCTCAGAATTGGTGCTTCCCACCCCTCCAAGGGCAGAGGAATAGTTATAATAACTGACATGTATATCATCACCTCTCACTTTCCAAATCATCCCCAAACACTTTTCAAACTAGCACAAAATAGCAGTTGAAGTGGCAGAGGTTAAGAATGTGAAACAGTTAAATATAGCTATTGGAACATAAATTTGCCATAGCAACTCAGAGCACTGGACCATCAACTGCGGTATCCTGTGTTGGCAGTAACCTGTATCTGATGCTTCAGTGAAAGGTGAAAAGTACCCATAGTGAACCTGGACAATTTTGCTATCCAATCACCAGGGATCAAAGTAGGATGGCTTTTACCATCTTGTCAAGCTAGTTTTTAGATGGTGCTACCTTGCTTAGTTCTTAGAGAGTGTTACTTCTGAATCTAAACCTTCCTCGACAAAAAAATCTCTGTAACTTCCTTGCTGTTAACTTAGTGCTGTTAACTGCTGTGCTGTTTGCCTGAGTCTGCAGACAGCCAGAAGCAATAGAGATGAGTGGTGTGAACTACCCCTATTCATCTGAATGTCATGTTAGCTATGAAGCATAGTGGGGTTTTTTTAGTGTTGACATTTACATTATTTCTTTGCTAATCAAATAAAAAAAAGAGGATGAGTAATAAGCTGATGTTGGTGTATGCAGAACATGCAAAAACCAGAGAGGGATACCACAAAGATCTGCTACCAGTGGTGTCTCATTTTGGTGTCTGAAGTGGGAGGGACTTCCTTTGCAGTGGTATTTAGGAGAGTACCATAATTATTTTTTCCAATTCAACCCCTGTGGATCATACAAGTTAGAAATGGCAACATTCCTTCCATTTCCAGACCTGACTTGCTCACAAAGGAGTTGGTTACAGAAGCTGCAATAGCCAGACTGAGTAGATTAAGTCGCTTACTAACTACAGCGAGCTAAGATGCAATACAGTGTATTATACTCATTTATAAATGCACTTCTGCCCTCTATGGATGGAATACAGTTAATGTGCCTATGTGGTTATAATAGTAATCTTCACTACAGTGATAGGAGATTCTAAACAACAAGAATATAGTCATTATCTCTGCTGATGGGTAATAGGGGAAGTCTCTTTTGACTGCAGTATTAGAGGCCTGCGTTTTTGAAGCTGAAGACTGCAAGTTCTGTTCTGTGTATGTGGTGAGCTGACAACCACAGTCACTGTGTGCTTATTATATAGCCATGAATAATTACGAGTGGCCAATGGAAGACAGGCAGCACTTAGCTATGTTACCTAATTAGCAGAACATAGAGAGCTAGTGACTTCCAGTGAATTTGGGAAAATGGCATTAGAAAGTCAAGAAATCCTTTTCACCATTTTGGTATTTTATTTACATATTGCAATTCATTCAAAGTGGACAATGAAATCAGTCTGATCAGCTTTCACTTTCTGCTCATAGTTAGTTTCGACTTGCAGGCTTTCCTGCATTAGCAGGATGCTGTTATTGTTTTTGGTTTCCGAGTACTGTAGGAGACTATTTTAATCTGCCTCCTCTCTCCTTCCCACTCAGGGCAAACCACCACCCTACCTAAAAGATAATGAAAGAAGCCCTTAGGTCTTACAATTCCTCCATTTTCCACTTACTTTTTTTTAAAAAAAAAAACCTGCATTGGGGGCCTAAACTACATGCCACTACATTTGGTGCAGATGCTTTCAGACAGTTTCATCACTGGTGCAGCTCCATTGATTTAGTGGCTTTACACATAGGGTGACTATAAACCTTTGTCTGGGAGGATGGCACTTCCTCTCCAGCAATCTACATGTAACCCTATGAGGAATAAAAGCCAGACTTGAACTTTTAATGCTAAACTGTTTTTTAAGCATATTTACATTTAAAATCACATTATAATACAATAATAATAATCAGGAAGGTTGATCTTGTGCTCAAAGCAATGGACAGGAAGGCCTGATTCTATTCACAGAACAGACACGCACTCACTGTTGAGCAAACCACAAATTCTCTGTGCTTCAGTTTTCCCCTTGTGTAAAGTGAGGATCTTAATACTGACCTACCCTACAGGGGAGTTGTGAGACTTAATTCACTGTTTGGAAACTCTATAGAAAGACAAAATATGTATTTAGTAATTAATAAATAAT
Source organism: Chelonia mydas (assembly GCF_015237465.2). NCBI lineage: Eukaryota > Metazoa > Chordata > Testudines > Cheloniidae > Chelonia > Chelonia mydas. The sequence continues at coordinate 181,796,142 of NC_057849.1, forward strand.
AGTAATAGAAGAGGTGCAGGTCTGTGCAGTGCTGCTAAATTTCAGCCAGAGGGAAATTTGGAATCCACTTTTGGGAGGCAAGTTTGCCTGAAATCTGTTTAGCTATTGGAATAGAACTAACTCTTACCACTAACACAAACAACATGAAGGTTGGCATTTTAAATAGCAGTTCCCCTTTTCCTGGTCATATTAGTATAGATGGAGGGAGACAGATAGGTTAGTTAGAATATGTTTTTGAAAATACGATGCATCTTGGAATAAATTTCTGCACAGTTGGATAAAGGAAAAAAGGGCAACACCATATGCTAAAAAATGGACAGCCGTCTGCTATTTTGGGGAGCCCTCCTCTAATTGCACACACCTGCTGTGGCATGTTATATTTTAAAATATACGCTTACCAGGAATGGTACAAAGCAGCAAGAGTCAAATCCCCAGAGAGGCAACATTCTGTTATCTCTCTCCCTGCAGATTTACAGAGCTGTGGGCTATCTGCCAGGGAAATACTAGCACAGAAAGCAAAACAAATTAAGGTGATTCACTAATCTAAAAGCTGTGGGCCTTACTTATATTTCATTATTCCACTCTCTGTTTGATCTGCTGCTATTTTCTCTCTTTTTACTAATTCCTTCACACATTTATTTTCTGCCTGAAAACATAATACTCTGCCCACATCCACATCCACACCCACCCCACAGTTTGGAGCAGCTTCTTCTTTCTCCTTGTTTTGTTGCCTTGGTCTCACTTTCTTCCCTGGGTCTCTTTCCTCTCTCCTCCCCCTGTTCATTCCTTTTAGTTTCTCTCTGTTTTTTCCTCTCCCCTATGTTTCATATACTGCCTGTTGGGTTAATAAAATGCAAGGACTCCATGATTACAAAACTAAGCTGGCTCTTTATTAACAGAACTATTCACAGAGGTGCTGCAATTGTAGCTAGCATACTGGCCATCCACACACAGATTGACTTCCCGGTACCCCCTCCAACCTGTCTTCCTTTCTCTAAGTTCTATGCAGGTTGCTAGATCCTATCTTCAATCCTGCCCATTCCCACATCTTTGTCCTGCTCCATGCCCCCAAATCCTGCCAGCTTCATGAGACCACTGAAATGTATACCACCAGTCTGCTAAGCTTCATCAACCTCTCCACTCAGCAGCATTGCATTGTGTGCTCTGCCTGAATCACATCGGCAGGGTAGAAAGCCACAGGGGACCACGTCGACATGAGAAAGAGAGAAGAGTGCTCCTCCAAGAGGCCCTTAAGTCCCTCACTTGGTCTAGGCAGTATAGGGAGCTGATGAAGGATGGTCTTGTGATCATGGCACAGGATTGGCACTCAGAAGATCTTGGGTCCAATTCCTGACTTTTCCACCTGACTTTGGGAAAATCGCAGTCTCTCTGTGCTTCGGTTCCGGATCTGGGTATATGGGAATAACAGTAATTGTACTCAGAGGGCTGTTATGAGAATATATTCATTAATGTTTGTCAAGTGCTGAGATATTATGGTGATGGGGGCCATATATGGAGATAAAAGTAAGGGGGAGGGAAGGCATCATCAGGCAGCTTTGGAACCCCAACTGGGAAAGGGACAGTGTGGGGCACTGATACCCTCCCTCTAGGGCTGGGCTGGCACCCCAAATCTTGCTTTGTCAGCAGAACTGTGGTGGAAAGTTGCTAATGCAAGAAGCTCACAGTTCAGGCAGATGGCTTAGCAGACCTGTGAGTTTCAAACCAATGTAAACAGGAAGCTTAAGAGTGTAAGTCAAAAAAGCCCAGTGTTTGGCTCTCTTTGTGGGAGTCAGATTCTTATTAAAGAAAAGAATGTTTTTTATTAGAAAGATGATAAGGTGTAAGAGGAACTTCTTAATCCAGATAAGAAAAACATGGCCATATTATGAGGCCCTGAAGATATTAATATAATGCTGAGGTAAACCTCATTCCTCTATTTTCTTGAAGTCCTCCTTAGTGATAACACTATTATTAGTTGAGCACACAAGGCCTTACACTCAATTTGATGGCATTTTTCTGTGTGGATGTGTGTCTGTAACATGATAACTTTGGCATCAATGGACAGAATGATACTGATTAAAATCAGAACATCAGAAGGCTGGAAATCGCAGACACAAAGGATATGTCTACACTGCAATAAAAGACCCGTGGCATGGACACGGCTGGCCCAGGTCAGCTGACTCAGGTTTGCGGGGCTTGGGCTGTGTTTAGGCTCGGGCTGGAGCCAAGGCTGTGAGACCCCAAATGTCTAGACGGCTACTTTTAGCCCCCCCATCCCCTCCGCTCCCCCCCCACCCAGCCTAAACCCTGCAAGCCTGAGTCAGCTGACCCAGGACCTGAGACTCATTTCTGAGGTTTTTTTAATCCCAGAGCCCCAGCCATCTGGATAGCAGAGCTAGCACCTTGAACCACCTCTGTAATTGTCTATAAATCAAAGAGCCTGCTGATAACAGCCATGAACGCTTCCAGCGTAAAACAACCCCATCCACCCAATGGAGTTTAAAATTTGACATCCTGAAAGAGAAAGAACCAAAGGAGGGGAGAAAGAAGGTGAATGGCGCAGGGAAACAGGGAAAAGCCTGGGTGGAATGGAGGAGAGAATGGTCACCGAGCATTCTTAAACAAAAGGCTCATAGGAATTAACAAGAAAGGAATCTGTGTGATTCAAACCTTAAACTCCTTTACAAAAGAAAAGGAGAGAAAAGATTTATTAATAAATATGCTACATAGCTTCATTATATATTTAAGTTAGTATATATTTACACTGAAATGATATTCAAGAACCTATCTGTAGACTCCATGCCGTGCTGCAAAACACCACTAAACAAGGGGAACCAAATGTTTGAAAGGAGTAAAAATGGAATATGGAACATTTCATCTCTAGACTGACAATTCAGATCCACCTTTGGTCTGCTTCTACCTGCCTCTCCCCTTTCAGATATGCTTGTGATGCTGGCAGACCAGGTGCCAGCTCATGCCAAGGTCCCCAAGTCTCATTTGAACACTGACAAATACATAGCTGGAATCAGTCTGTCTCACCTGTGTGTTAGTATTGTTAAAATAGGCATTAGAAATGTAAGAATGTGTTTAGACTTCATTGAATGCTTATGAGTTGCTGCATGCATTAATCTCACTTATAACATCTGTATCCCATATTGTAAGGTGGCATTTGAGTGGTTACATTGTGATCCTCTGTGACTGTGTAAGTCACCAGACAGAAGAGAAAGGCTAATTCTTGTGTAGGACTGATCTTCAAAAGAAGGTGTTATACCCTTCCCAATAGGAAATGTCCACTGATACCAGACGGATTTTGTAACTGGAATTTCCCTACATACTGTCAACAAGAGGACAAAAGACTTTTGTTGTCCTGTTCTCTTCCGTGTGAAGATGGATCATACAAGTGGATTCCTACCATCAGCTGAGTTTGCAGCACAGATCACATGGCAGGAGGATAAAAACCCCAAACAAAAGGAATTTCATATTTCTATGCTGCTTGAAGTAAGGGTGGGGGTGGGGGATGTTTCTAGGCATACGTGAGAGAGCCCTAGCTGCTTAGCTTGGGTTAGCCCTAGAGGACATATAGAGCTTGCTGATTACAGAAACTTTTATTACCTTTTAAAACTTAAAATTGTAACTCATTTGTGTGTGTATGTTTACCTGCTTTAACCTTGTAAATAACTTTCTGGTTTCCTTGTTCTATTTAATATATCTTTATATAATTTATAACAGGATTGACTACAAGCACTGTTTTTGGTGCAATTGACCTGGGATAAGTGACTAGTCCTTTGGAACTGGAAGCAACCGAATATTGCTGTGATTCTTGGTGTAAGAATCATCTATCACAAAGCTCACCTGGGTAGCAAGATAGACCAGAGTACCCAGAGACGCTGTCTGTGACTCCACATTAAGTTTGTTACAGTGCCTGAGGAGCTTGCATTTGATAATTGATTGGTGAAATCTAAGTATAGAACTCACAACCAGTTTGGGGTTTGTGCCCTGGTTCTTAACAATCCGCCCTGAGGTTGGTACTCTTGAGTCACAGGAGGCAGCATTACAATGCCCTCCCCATTTTTTTACCTGTTTGTTTAATTAGGGTTTTCTATTGTAATTATAATAGTTCTGCAGCCAGCATAAATATTCAGTTAGTTTTCTTTTGTGTTCCTACCTGATGATCCCCCATGAGGTGACTGAAGCAGGATAGTGCAGCAGACAGGAGAGCAGGTAACTGAAGCAGGGAAGTAAGGATAGTCACCCGAGTTCCAGGACGGCGGTTCTGCTGTAAAAGTGTCTCCACAGCATGCCTGGACTGGTCTATAAGGCTATAGAGAAATTTCCCAGGAGGCTCCAGGACTTGGAGATCCTCAAGGCCCCACCAAGGAGTGGCACTGATTATGCTAGAAGGGGACCCAGTATCCAACAGAACTTAGATACACAGATCAATTTGGGGGGCCAGGGCATTCCAGTGGACAAGACTGGATTCAGGAAGCACAAAAGGTGAGGACACTGGCTGGAGGAGGGAGCTGGATCTCGTTGTCCTCTGTTGCCCATTGTGTTTGAAGGCAGCAGGCTATTGTGTTATGCTTTATAGGTTCTCATCTGAGACACCCCAATGCCAGGAGGCCAGTGCATATGGCAGGCCCAGCATGGAGGCAGCTGGGGAGATCAGAGAATTACAACATGAAGTGCTGACAGTAGAGCTCCCAACCCCTTTATCTAAAGAGAGGAAAGACCATTTCCCTGGGTCCTAGCAGCGATGGTTGGGGTGGACTCATTTTGAGCCACTACTGCGCAGACCACCCTTTTAGGCCCTTCTTCCTTCCTTTCTTTCTTCTCCCTAGAGGCTTCTGCCTCCCAGTCGGATGGTAGTGCACAGCACCACTGCAGAGTCTCTCTTAAATGTCTCTGACATTGTATCCGTCTCTCCTCAACAAACCATGTCTTAACAACACCCACGCACTTCTCTGCTTTTCCAATATTTTAAAAGCAGACAGAATACACTAATACTCTCAACTACCTGCTGTCAAGACATTGTTCTTATCAGTGCCACCTTTCAAAATACCTGCAACAATCTCTCACAAATCCTCTTCACCTTCTCTAGGGAGATCAAACAGGCGTTCTAGCTGACCATCCCATAATCCCTAACTTGGGGGATGTTAAATGTTTGCCTTCCAGATAAAAAAGGTGAATGGACTGTTTTCTCTGCCACGGTCACTTTCTTCATTACACTCTCAGCAAGCAGTACAAATCCTTTCCAGCACTCACTGTAGCCCTCCAGTGGACTGTGAGGTTATTTGATTTTATTTATTTATTTTTCAGACAATAAAACTCACTAGACTTCAGCATCTCTCTCTGGATTCCTAACAGATCCTCCATCACATTTCAAGCCTGAGGGCCAGGGGGAAAGAGGTATATTTGAACCATTTTTACAAAAACATAAGGAACAGGGCCTACAAAAAGGGTGATATTTGCACAGGAAAGGCTCTGCTGGTTAATACAGAGGCACCTAAAAAACTGCCCACCTGAGGGAGGTACACTGGCAATTTGCCAAGCTGCCCAAAACCAGCATAAAATGGAACAGCTTGCAACCAACTTCATTCATAATACGGACATGTATATCATGGAGATGACAAGTTCCAGCACACAATACAATCACCCTAGATTATGCCTAGAGATAGAGCATGGCATCTTGAGTTCTACTGTGCCCGTTAGCTGGTATCTCAGCTCAGATCAAGGTGTGCTCGTATCTTAAGAGACCAAGAGTGAAATCCTGGCTCTGTGAAAATAAACAGGACTTTTGCGATTGACAAATCAATAGGACCACTATATTCCAGCACAAATGTGTAGTACAGGCCCTCCAAACATTTTTTATAGCAGTCACTAAAACGCATGGAATGGGAGGTACAGTTCTAGAGCTGGATGCAGATAGTTTAAGGAAGAGGTGGGCAAACTTTTTGGCCCATGGGCCACATCTGGGTATGGAAATTTTATGGAGAGCCATGAATGCTCACAAAACTGGGGGTTGGGGTACAGGAGGGCTCTGGCTGCGGGAGGTGCAGGCTCTGTAGTGGGTCCAGAAATGAAGAGTTCAGTGTGCCAGAGGGCTCTGGGCTGGGGCAGGTGGTTGGGGTGCAGGGGGGGTGAGGGCTCTGGCTGGTAGTGCAGGCTCTGGGGTAGGGAGGAGGATGAGGGTTTGGGATGAAGGAGGGTGCTTCGGGCTGGGATCAAGGGCTTCAGAGGGCAGGAGGGGGATACGGGCTGGGGCAGGGGTTGGGAGGGGGTCGGGGTGCAGGCTGTGGGTGGTGCTTACCTCAAGCAGCTCCGAGAAGCAGCAGCATGTCCCTCCTCCAGCTCCTATTCGGAGGTGCAGCCAGGCAGCTCTGCATGCTGCCCTGTCTACAGGTGCCACCCCCACAGCTCCCACTGGCCATGGTTCCCAGCCAATGGAAGTTGCGGGAGCAGCACTTGGGGCAGGGGCAGTGGGCTGAGCCCCTTGGCGGCCACTACGTGTAGGAGCTGGAGGGGGGTCATGCCGCTGCTTCTGGGAGCTGCGCGGAGCCACGGTATGCAAGGAGTGGGGCAAGACCCTGACCCTTGAGTGCTGGTGGGAGCTTGAGGTCTGGATTAAAATGTCTGAAGGGCCGGATGTGGCCCCCAGGCTGTAGTTTGCCCACCCATGGTTTAAAGGGTGGAGAAGTGTCTTGCTACACATTTGATATCTAGGGATATGTCCAGATGAGGAAAAGAGGTCAACATTACCCACCACCAACCTAATTTCTCTCTCTTTTCCTAATTAAGGGCTCATCTGCTTGGGAGAAATTAACCAACCCACGTGAACGCTCTTATCTGGGAATAAGAATGTCCACACAGGGAACTATTCTGGAAGAGCTGTTGTGTTTTAAATTCACACCCTACCTTAATCCAAATGAATTTTCAAGTGTAGACAAGCCTTTAGCGTAGGAAGCTGAGTCCAGGTATGACAGTAGGGGATTGGATTTCATAGAATCATAGAATATCAGAGTTGGAAGGGACCTCTTGAGGCCATCTAGTCCAACCCCCTGCCCAGAGCAGGACCAATCCCAACTAAATCATCCCAGCCAGGGCTTTGTCAAGCCTGACCTTAAAAACTTCTAAGGAAGGGGATTCCACCACCTCCCTAGGTAACGCATTCCAGTGTTTCACCACGCTCCTAGTGAAAAAGTTTTTCCTAACATCCAACCTAAATCTCCCCCACTGCAACTTGAGACCATTACTCCTTGTCCTGTCATCTGCTATCACTGAGAATAGTCTAGATCCATCCTCTTTGGATCCACCTTTCAGATAATTAAAAGCAGCTATCAAATCCCCCCTCATTCTTCTCTTCCGCAGACTAAACAATCCCAGTTCCCTCAGCCTCTCCTCATAAGTCATGTGTTCCAGCCCCTAATAATTTTTGTTGCCCTTTGCTGGACTCTCTCCAATTTCTCCACATCCTTCTTGTAGTGTGGGGCCCAAAACTGGACACAGGACTCCAGATGAGGCCTCACCGATGTCGAATAGAGGGGAACGATCACGTCCCTCGATCTGCTGGCAATGCCCCTACTTATACATCCCAAAATGCCATTGGCCTTCTTGGCAACAAGGGCACACTGTTGACTCATATCCAGCTTCTCGTCCACTGTTACCCCTAGGTCCTTCTCTGAAGAACTGCTGCCTAGCCATTCGGTCCCTAGTCTGTAGCGGTGCATTGGATTCTTCCGTCCTAAGTGCAGGACTCTGCACTTGTCCTTGTTGAACCTCATCAGATTTCTTTTGGCCCAATCCTCCAATTTGTCTAGGGCCCTCTGTATCCTATTCCTACTCTCCAGCGTATCTACCACTCCTCCCAGTTTAGTGTCATCCGCAAACTTGCTGAGGGTGCAATCCACACCATCCTCCAGATCATTTATGAAGATATTGAACAAAACCGGCCCCAGGACCGACCCTTGGGGCACTCCGCTAGATACCGGCTGCCAACTAGACATGGAGCCATTGATCACTACTCATTGAGCCCGACAATCTAGCCAACTTTCTACCCACCTTGTAGTGTATCCATCCAGCCCATACTTCTTTAACTTGCTGACAAGAATACTGTTGGAGACCGCGTCAAAAGCTTTGCTGAAGTCAAGGAATAACACGTCCACCGCTTTCCCTTCATCCACAGAACCAGTTACCTCATCATAGAAGGCAATTAGATTAGTCAGGCATGACTTGCCCTTGGTGAATCCATGCTGACTGTTCCTGATCACTTTCCTCTCCTCTAAGTGCTTCAGAATTGATTCCTTGAGGACCTGCTCCATGATTTTTCCGGGGACTGAGGTGAGGCTGACTGGCCTGTAGTTCCCAGGATCCTCCTTCTTCCCTTTTTTAAAGATTGGCACTACATTAGCCTTTTTCCAGTCTTCTGGGACTTCCCCCGATCGCCATGAGTTTTCAAAGATAACGGCCAATGGCTCTGCAATCACAGCCGCCAATTCCTTTAGCACTCTGGGATGCAACGCATCCGGTCCCATGGACTTGTGCACGTCCAGTTTTTCTAAATAGTCCCGAACCACTACTTCCTTCACAGAGGGCTGGCCACCTCCTCCCCATGCCGTGCTGCCCAGTGCAGTAGTCTGGGAGCTGACCTTGTTCGTGAAGACAGAGGCAAAAAAAGCATTGAGTACATTAGCTTTTTCCACATCCTCTGTCACTAGGTTGCCTCCCTCATTCAGTAAGGGGCCCACACTTTCCTTGGCTTTCTTCTTATTGCCAACATACCTGAAGAAACCCTTCTTGTTACTCTTAACATCCCTCGCTAGCTGCAACTCCAGGTGTGATTTAGCCTTCCTGATGCCATTCCTACATGCCCGAGCAATATTTATATACTCATCCCTGGTCATTTGTCCAATCTTCCACTTCTTGTAAGCCTCTTTTTTGTGGGGAGTGTTTGGCTTCTTGAACATCTTGGGGTGTCGGGGCAGGGGGACTTCCTGAACATCTTGTGGTGCATAGGAGACTATGGAGGGGACCAGCTTGGGGGTGTTGGAGAAGAGGGTTGCAGAGGGTGGGTGGCCCTGCCCTCTGCAGTCTCTGAGGAGCATGGAAGAATGATCTCTGCAGCTGGGCACGGGGAGCCGCTCACTGTGGACTGCACACGGGAAAAGGGCGGGAGAGATGCTGGCAGCTGCAGGGGCGTGGCCCAGCCCCAAGGCCAGGGCACCCGCCAATGCACACGCCTCACCTCAGCCCGCACCCAGCCCTGCGGTAACTTCAAGGAGCCGCGAGCGCAGCACGCGGGCCAGTCACAGCGCGAGACCCCCCCCCCGAGTCCTTCTCTGCGCATGCGCTAGCTCCACGGAGCTCGTCCCGTCGCCCTCCCAGTTCACAGGTGAGCGCGCAGCGAACGCCACCAGGAAAGAGGAGGGGCCCCCTCGCCGCGCTGCCTCCTGGGCGTTGTAGTCTCTCCGCGGGCTCCCAGCAAGGGAACACGCTGGTGGGAAAACTACATTTCCCATAATCCTGTGCGTAGCACCGCCCTTCTCACTGTCCGGGGTGATCGAACTGGCCCCGGGTCCGGCTGGGAGGCTCCGGAGTTTGTAGCGGGGACGGGTCCGTTCCCCCCCCCCACGCGCCAGGAGCGGGGCTGCGGCTGCGGCTGCCTAGCTCGGCCCCCAGCTGCGGCAAGGAGAGGAGGAGGCGGCGGCTGCTGCTGCGACGTGACGCTTTGCCTCCCCCCCCCCCCCCGCTCCCCCCGGGCGGAGCGGGGCTTAGCCCTGGCACCTCGCTCACGGGTTGTGCTAAAGGAAAGGGGCGGGGGGGGGGGGTCAACAGCCTCCCCCTTGCCCCCCAGCTGGGGTGACCAGACGTTCCCATATTGGGACTTCGCCTTATAAACGCCGCTATCACCACCGCCACCCCCGAAACGGGCCCTGATTTTTCACACTTGCTGTCTGGCCGCCCCCGAGCCGCCTGTGGGCGGCGGCTGAATTCGCGGGCTGAGGTGCAGCCTCCTTGCGCCGCCGCCCTTTCCCAGGGCTGCCATTACATAAGCTAATCCACACGCCGCATCCGTTAGGGAGGACAGCCCCTCGGCATGGGTATCTGGGCTCGAGTGGGTGTCGTGGGCACCCTGGCTTTCTGTGTGCACCAGAAGAGGGTAGCCCTGGCTGAGCTGAGAAGGGACAAAACTCAGTACAGCGGCGATCGCCCTCAGCTGGAGCTGAAGTTGGTCCAGGTCATATTTCGGCATGGAGCTCGCACTCCTTTAAGACCTATCCCGAAACCAGAGCAGGTGAGCGGGGGCTACTGGAAACTCCGGACGTAAGGGCGGTGTGGCTGATCTGAGGAGCAGAGGAAGCTGCTGTCCCTGTATCTTGGGGAGAGAGGAGAGTATCTGCAGTGCCAGGGTGTGCACTAGAGCAGTGCTTCTCAAGCTACCTGATGTGGGGGGGACTGGCAGATTTTTTTTCCAATGTGCGCGCAGACCGGCAGCCAATGGCTCGCGGACCGGCACCGGTCCATGGACCACCACTTTGAGTAGCACTGCACTAGAGAGCAGTAGAGCACAACCATGAAGTGTTTTGTTGTTTTTTAAAATTTGACTTCAAGTAAAATCTATGTAATTTTTGTTCCTAAACTGTAGCGTCTACTGGCAAGTAGACAAGTACTACTGTGCTAAAGTGTGAATTCTGACTCTTCCTGGTACAGCTGATTCACAGTCCAGACTGAGCTCTGAGTGAACTCCCAGTTTCTGTACCATATTTATAATCAAGTATAGCTGACGACACTACAATAGTAAAATTTGGACCCTGACAGATCAACTAGAGTGGCAAAATTTCAGATCTAGCATTTGGATTCTTCTGGACCCAACTGTATTTTGGTTCCCACATCTTACCATTCAATAATACCACTGCTCTTTTATTACTAGATTTTAAAGTGTTTTACAAAGGAAGTCTCATTATCCTCATTTAACAGATGGGGGAAACTGAGGCACAAGGGGACATGACTTACCTAAGGTCTCCTCCCTGCAGCAGAGTTAGGACTAGAAATCAGGTCTCCTAAGCCCCAGTCTATTAGGCCATGTTGGCTACTTACAAACAACACTTCTATTCAGTGCCCTTGCACTAGAAAAGTCTGGTTCCCAGTGCATTCTGGTGCAATAAAGCTTGGGAGGAGAGGATGGAAATCCACTACTGGATCCACTTAATTTTTAGTTTTCTTCTCTCAACTCAAAATCAATTACTCTGTATAATGACAACTAGTGTTAAAAACAGAATGCTTATCTGTACACCATTCTCCCCTACCTCCCTACCTGCTGTGTGCTTTACACTTCTTTATGAGGAGAAGAGCAGTTATCCTTCAGGGAAGTGGCAGTGTGGTTTAGCAGGAGGAGAGGAGATCCTCGGTGAACAGGATGGGTTTGACAAAGTGAAGACATGGCAGCCCTTTGTCTTGGGGAGCCTGGTGGTTCTGGCATCCAACACTGGGAAATGGTGCCGCCTGGTGGTGGGGCTTCTGACCTGGACTCTGGGGTTTTTTTGTTTTGTTTTGGGCATCTCATAAATTGTTTCTAAAGCCTAAACACTCCAAAAGACCAAAGTTCCTTTGAAGGGTAACACATGTCTTTTTGCAAGGTTAGCTTGCCCTTTGGTCATCATGCTGAGAACACCTGCAATTCCTAGGTAAGGGCTTTGGACCTAAGAATCTAATGACACTGTACCTCCCAAACATAGTCAGTGCCCTGCTTCAGAGACATTTGTACGTGCAGGGATTCAGACTTGGTGAATCTTCCAACTCCTGGATGTGGTATCTGAATCCTATCAGAAGATGTTCATTTTCGCCCCTAAATCTTAGGTTTTTACTATCTGTGTAGATAATAAATGGAGCTGGTGTGGTGGAAGAAGAGGGAGCATCTTGTCTAGTGTTGGTCAGATCATATTTGATGTTAGTGTGTTCAGTGCAACTATGCTTATGAGTGTTTGGTTCCAAATGTGGTTCCAACTGTGACCTAGATTGCTATCAAATTTGTGGCTTTGGTAGATATGTTAGCCAGGGGTGGTGTAATGGCTGTCTTTAAAACAGGGATGAGATAGATCTCTGATTCAAATTGACTTGTACAGAAATCCAAACAGGATAAAGGGAGTCAGAATTGTTAGGATACCATTTTGGAAAAAATAGCAATATTGGATAAAATAGTAATTAATTAAAGTTAGATGCAATTAACAATACTATAAAGCCTTGCTCATTTGGCGTGACAACAGGGAGTCCCATTACCAAGTGCTGATTTTTTTTAATTAGTAAGTGAACAGAATAACAAAGCTATTTCATTACAGTGTTCTCTATTCATTTATTGTGATAGCTGTAGTTTAATTTTAATTATTTATACAATATGGCGTAGTAGTAAACATACTCTCTAATAATGTGAAAAAGTAATGAAGTCTTGGCAATATGAAACCTCACTACAGGAGTCTGCTGTTAAATCTTTGCTGAGAAGAGGGTTCACACCATTTATTTAAACATGGGAATTAGGAAGTTGCAGTTTAGCACGGTTCTGATGTATTAATTTAAAACGTAGTTAATATTGAGTGCCCGAACATGTTCTATTGAAGTTAGTGTGGGTGCATAGCTGAGGCAGAACTGGATCCTCTGTTACTGTAGAAGTACACATAATTATGATCACTAGTTTAACTACATGGAAATACTATAAATTCACTTTTGTGTACTGAGAAGCTGTTGATGTCCTATCCCTTAGCCACTCTCAGTATCTGATATAAAATAGTGTTTGGCATCTGACACTCTCAGAAAGATGTCTGTCACACTTCTAACTTAAATAGCGTCATGTGCAGGGATCCAACTACAGTGTCACATTTTCTCCAAACGTATGTAACTACACGTTGTTACTGTAGAAGATGCGTATCTGTTTAAGTGCACAAAGCCACTTTTAATTACAGTGTTTGCCAAATACCAGCTAGATCCAATTTTTTGCTGCCCTTTTGAACCAAGATCCATCCGGGTCCACGCCTTCTTTGTACTGGTACAATGGGTACTGGCTTCAGTTTTCTGTTGTAGGTGGCACAAATTTAGGGCTTGGAGTAAAAAATGGCTAGATCTTGCCAGTACAGCAGCAGCAGTAGAGATCATCCCTCTCACGCTCCCTGCCACTGAAGTGGCAAAACCATTTCTACTTGCCACTTTAACCAAGTGCTCGACTCCCAATACTCAGACACAGAGAGCTGTGCCAAGGCAATGAACACTTGCTATGCAGGCTGCTCCAGTAAGCAGGCACTACACTACCCCACTTACCTGGGCATCATTGTGATTGACCCAGCTTTTCGTGGACTCCGATTGGGAGCTCTTGAATCTGAGAGTACTAGCTCTACCATTTAGCTCAAGGAGAGATTCAGTTTGCTGTTAGTAGCAGGTGTGATCGCCTGTTATTTCTTCAGCTGCTAGAGGGGTATGGCTGTCTCAGCGCTGGAGGTTCTCAGGAGCAATAGAGAGGTCATGTTGCGTGTCTCAATAATGGAGGGTCTCAGATGTCCTAGCACCATACATTCCAAGATGCTGTGCTATATAACAGAAGATGATAGCGTCATGTACTATGTATTACCTGATCCTGTCTCATTATTGCAGAGGCAGCGCAGTGTGTTCCCCCATGCTTTGGCGTAGCCCAGAGTAGTTCTGATGCGATTGGAAGATTATTTTCTACTGAAGCATTTCTCTCATGTTTTTGCATCAGGTGGAGTGGCATCCAACTCTGTTAGAAGTCCCTGCTCAAACCCAGTTTGATTACACAGTAACTGACCTCTCTGGTGGGCCAAAACCCCACTCCCCTTATGAAGATCAATACAAAAAGACCACACTGAAGGTGAGAGACTCCTTCCCCTTGATCAGGTTCCTCTTCGAGACTTTAATCTTTCCAGGCACTGAATGTGACTGCTGTTTCTCTCCCCAGGGTGGTGTCATTGCTGGGCAGCTGACAACAGTGGGGATGCAGCAGATGTTTGAACTGGGGGAAAGGCTGAGGAGAAGCTACGTGGAGAAGATCAACTTTCTGTCTCCGGTGTTCAAACCTTCTGAGGTCTTGTGAGTTTCTGAAAATTCCTGCATGAGTCCCCCCACAGCCCTCACTTTTGCTTCTTGAATGAAAGCTTCCTGACTGACATCCTCCTCCCACAGTGTTTCTCACTGCAGGCCTCTGACCCCTCCCACATGGCCAGTACAGCTTTGTACCAGGAGTCACTAGTGCAGGGGTGCTCAAACTGGGGGGTGGGGGGGGCATGAGGTTATTACATGTGGAAGTCACAAGCTGTCAGCCTCTACCCCCAAACCTTGCTTCACCTCCAGCATTCATAATAGTGTTAAATATTTTTTTAAAAAAGTGTTTTTAATTTCTAAGTGGGGGGGGGAGTTTGCACTATGAGGCTTGCTGTGTGACAGGGGTCACCAGTACTAAAGTTTGAGAGCCACTGCACTAGTGCCTTCTGGTGTCCGAGTTGCCATTTCAGTGATGCTAATATTGACAGTGGGGATCTGGAGCTGCTGATTCATGAGGAGATCAAGGTCCCGTGTCCAACAGGTTGTTCTTGGATGTGGCCTTGTTTACAGTTCACAAGCTGCCTTCTCTCTTTCAGCATCCGTTCCACTAATATTGTTCGCAATCTGGAGTCCACGCGGTGTCTGCTGGCTGGGCTGTTCCAACAGCATAAAGAAGGTATGGTGTGTGTGTGTGTGGGGGGGTCATTTCTGACTGTTCTATACACACTCCTCTCACACATCCCAACTGCTCTGGTCCCCAGGTTGCTGTCTCCCCACCACCCTTCTGTTGCTCTTCCTCCCATCTAGGATCTCCTGCCTAGTGCATGAGTTGTCAGTTTGCCTTCTGCTCTGTCTCTTCCTTGGATTCATATTGATGCCCATCCTTGATCCCTTCCCACGGGTGCTGCAAGCTCAGCTTGACTGAGTAGGGCAGCATTTACCAGCGTCAGAAACAGGCAATGAGAAACGAAGAGTAGGCCACATTACATTGTCAGGTCTGAAATGTGTCTCTAGAGAACCTGGAGCATTCTGCTTGTAAGAGTCCTGAGCCCTGTTAAAAGTTTGACCATCCAGAAACACCTTCACCTGCATCCTGAAGCTCACCAATGTGAGACTAATGTCACAGGGAGCAGGCCCTAGAGATATGACTGTCTTGAGAGCATCTCATTTGCTGTTGGTCCCTAGGCTTGAATGTCCTGGCAGCAGTAGAATTACCTACCAGCTCATAACTCTCTTAATGGGTAACAGGGAGGAATATATTTTGTAGTACACAGTAATACTAAACTCAGCAGTAGGAAATACCACACACAGACACTCGCACACACACCCTGGCTCAGTTAAGATTCCTACAGCAATAAACTCTTTGAGGCAGAGATTGCCATTTATGATCTGTATGCCCACAGCCGTGCACAATGAGGCTCCAAACTGAACGGCCTCTAGGTGGTACCACAATGTAAATATTGATTAACAAAAATAGAATCTGGCAGAGCCTTGGAAGGACATGAGGACAAAGGTGAGACCTTGCACAAGGAAATTGACTTTAATAGGAGATGGTCTTGCACAAAGGCCCAATTCTGTATTCCTGTACTGGTGAAAGCAGATCTAGTATAAGGCAAACCCAGTTATGCTAGAGATAACAGAAGCCTCCTCTTGTCCATTCCACAGGACCCATCACTATTGTCACTGATGAAGCAAGCACTGAAATCCTCTACCCCAATTACCAGAACTGCCGGCGCCTGAAGCATTTGAGCAGGTAATCCCCAGTCACATCTCTCCTTATGAGGTCCCCATCATGGCACATCACTGCTAATAACTGAAAGCACCATGTTTTCCTCATTCACTGAATTCTTCCTATTGCAATGGCTGTACGCCTTGTCTCTGTGCAGTTGCATAAAGTATAAGTGACACTCTGTGGGAAAAAATATTTAATGGCTCTTGAAAGATCAGTTTAATCTAATCACTACAGACACTTGTGCACAAATCATAATTGTATGGTTATAACATGGCATCACTACACGGCAGAGTTAAGGTTGCTTGGGAGCCTTAACTCTACAGTTCCATTCTTTAAGGTGTTTGGATTTATTTTAAATTTAACCTTAACTCTGAGTGTCCAGGGCGTGTGTAGTGTTTTGTTTTGGGATCATTACAACATCCGTGTAATATTTATACCCTTAACTGATTGGAGTTAAGGCTGAGCACCTGTTTAACAAAGTTTTTATCTGAGAATTTAAAATATTTCTTATAAAAATCTACATGAAAAGAACATTAAGGTTACAAAGTCAGGCACTCAAGTTAATAAATGCCAGATTTAAGGTTGCCAGTGCTATCTAACTCTGTCCCCTTTGCACATATGTACTGGGCTTGTCTTGGATTATTTGACATGCTTTTGTCTACAGCCTAGTAGAGTATCAGAATTCTCACACACAAAGAGGCAACCTTAATTCTGGCGTATGAAAACTGAGTGCTTGGCTTTGCAAGGTAGGGTGTATTTTGATGGGGTCAGAAGTAAGGAGTGGACAGGCAAGCAGGCTGACTACTGCAGGCAGCTCAATGAGGCCTGAGAACATGCACACTGCAGCTGGAACATTCACACCACTAAGGAGCAAGCACTGAACAATTGCAGATGTGTAAAATTTTTGGGAGGATTGCCAAATAGGGATGGATTTGTGAGGTGCTAGAGCTGTTGAAAGAAATGGTCCGACTTTTTTCTTTAACATTGATAAAGCTGTTTTCCCCCAATTTAGTTCTGGGAAAAGGCTGAAGAGTTTTTGCTGAAACATGCCGCGCCGCGCCCCCCCATTCAGACTGAAGCAAAGATCCAGCATGGACATTCACTGCCCAAATGGGTGAAGTTTGGCAAAGTTTAAAAAGAATTGAAAAGAGGGGCTAGAGGCCAAGTTAACTAAAGGCATCACTCTGCATTGCCCCTATAATAAATACAACAAATGTAGAAGTCAGTCCAGAGGTTTTTCACTGCTCATTCCTTGTGAGGCAAGCTTGGCAAAGTAGTGCTCCCTGGAGGTACAGGTGGGCTGAGTTCCAGTGACACCGCCTACTAATTGATATGTAATCATTGCCGAGTGTGTCCTTTTCTTTTGAAATGCTTGTGTCTCATTTAGATTTCCTCCTTGGAATGAACATCTCCTCCCCAGGTTAGAGTCCTACTGACAAATCTAAAATCTCAGCATCAGCTCAGACACTGAGAATCTGTCTCTTCTACTGTCAGCATTCCAAACGCTGGGACACCATCCAGCACTAAGCGGTTTCCATTCTCTTCCCCCATGCACTCCTGGAAGACAGCCTTACCCAACGAGCAGGGAGGTTCTCTTGTGGCTATCTTGTTGCTCTTGCCAGCGTGCCTGAGGATCTAAAAAGCCTCCTTTTTCTTGACAGGGGTAAAATGGAAAGTGTCTTGTTGCAGCCAGGCATCTCTGATGATCTGAAGATGATTCGAGAGGAGATGGGGATCGACAGTGAGAAGCCTGTGGATTTTTTTCTTCTACTCGACAACATCTTTGCTGAGCAGGTGAGGTTGCTTCAATTATGTCCAATGTCAGGCCCCTATCCTGCAAGCTGATCCGCACAGGTAGACCCCTGTGGATATGCAGAGCCCCGTAAAGTCAATGGCGTTCCACAGGCATCTACCTGTGCAGCCCAGTTGGCTGGATGCAGCTCTTGGAAAGTAGCAGCCTGAGGAAGATTGTCTTAATATGAAGCAAGGTTCAGAGCAACCTCTTCTCTAAACAACAAGAGTTGGCGGGCATGTGGTTGTAAAATAGACAAATTTATTTAAATGGCAAGTTCTCCCCCACCCCTGAAATAAGTTAAAGAAATATTTTTCTTCCTTTACTCAGCTTACAAAGCTTAGTAAATAATTCAAATATTGGCCTCTATATTTGCAAAAAATTTTCCTATTATTTACCTAGCTCTAATCAGCATGCAAAGAACTGGGCCTACAGGCAGGCAGCATTTCCACCCGGCTCCTACCACGGTACATATGATCCAAATTTACTGCCTTCCTGAAGTTTGCCTTTATTGTTAACTTACATAGACCTTGACCTATCCTTCCTCTTGAGTTTGGCTGGTTCCAGGGCTTTTTCTTGCAGGATTCTGTCTTTGCTCAAAGTTCCCTGTCTCAAAGAGTGAGGCTCAAACTCCTTTTTATAGAGCCCTATTCACATTGGAACTAATAGGATTCACCTGGTCTGGCTGTCAGCCGAATAGCTCTGTGCGTCCATCATAAGTGCCAAGAGCACCTTTAGTGCTTTTTATGTGAGTGAAAGCTTAAGGAGAAATATATATAAACCTTGCAGTTGGTATAAGGGCCAGCTCCTTATGTTAAATTCCCCCAAAACTGCAACACCCATCACAATTTAGTTTCCGACAGCAAGTGCAGACCTGTGAAGTGTGCATATTGTGAAACTTAGCCCATGAACACCTGTTTAGGTGTGAGTGTGTATGTGTCCTCGGTACCTGCACACTGGTTGTTACACCCCACGTGTTCTTTCAGGTACATGACTTGCCCAGCTGCCTCGTGCTGAAGAACTTCCTGAAAACGATTGAGCGTCGATCTATCGACTCAATGATTTACATTCTGGAACACAATTCAAGGTGATGTCTCATACTCCAGACCCCAGTCTGAAGGAAAAGTTCTGCACTTCACTAGGTTGAGTGGGGAAGGTTCCAGTAGGGGAGGCTGGGGCTGGATGAGCAAAGAATCCCTTTTGTAGGATGTCATTCCAGACATGTGGAATCTGATTTCCACCAGGCAGAGGATTATCCCGGTGGTGCATCACCTGTAACGCACAGCTGGGCTGCAAAGAGAGGGGTTGATACAGGTGGGAAGAGTAGGCCTGCAGCACACGACTTGCAGAACATTTTCAGCTGATATACACAGCTGAGTAACCGTTTCACAATTGTTCGTAAAAGGAGATAGGAGGCTAACTTTGCCAAAGGACATGATATTTTTTCCTTAAAAAAAAAAAAAAAGTCCCCCACCTGCAATGCCCTTCAGCTCTTCTTGGGTGATGGGAATGCTTTCCCCTTTTATTAGGGCTGTGGTTCTCAACCTCTCCATATTTTGACCCTGCATTAAAACAATGTTTCAGGATTCCCCCTTCCTTCAAGCCATTATGGAAGTGGAGGGTATAGTCATGACCCCAGGTTGAGTATCCGAATATCGGAGCAAACAAAATGGGAAAGGGAAATAAAAGGACAGATCAAGAGTTCACCAACTTTTTTTGTGTGGACCACAGTTTTTTGTTCAGGCTAATTTCCAATTCCATCTGTTCTAGAGAGGTTCTCCAGATGTGTGTTGGTCGTCTTCTCTATGCAGTACATGAGAATATAATGAAAGCAATGGATCCATCATCTCCTGCTACAAAGGCCAGGTACAGGACGATATAATTGTCTCTCTAGCTACCATCAGTGACTGGCTGCACCTGTAAAGAGTCAATTTACTTAGACATTGAGTGTGTATGGGTAAAGGAACAGCTGTGTATGCAACCATTATCTGAGTTTTAAAAGCTAATCCACCATTAACAAAGGCATGCAGGTGGTAGCTAGATATCCAGAGAAATAAATGCAAAATGTTTATTTTAGTATCTCTCCTCCCACCCCTCAGAAAGCTCATTCTCTATGCTGCTCATGACGTTACCCTCATCCCTCTGTTGATGGCACTGGGGACCTTTGATCACAAGTGGCCACCCTATGCCGCAGATGTGACAGTGGAACTCTATCAGCATCGCCAGTCTAAAGAATGGTTTGTACATCTGTCTTACAATGGAGAGGTAAGGACTCAGTGGTGGCTCTGCAATGCAAGTGGCCTGATAGTAGGTCTTGCAGCAGATTTCCAGCACACTAAGCTGTGGAATAAGAGATTTCGGCTGTCAGAGGGAACATAATTAAAATACTCACCCACAAGATGAGTAGGGAGGAGCCTAATTATCTTTCTGGCTTGGCCACTGATTCAGTGGGACCTTTTGGCAAAGTTCTTTATCCTTTGCCTCATCATCTGTTTGAGATCATACAAAAGGGGTTTTGGCAACATAAGCATTTGTCATTTACTAAATGAGTGTAAACTTGATTGTCTATCTGCAGGAACAATTGGTGAGAGGATGCAGAGCAGCTCTCTGCCCACTGGAGGAATTTCTAAATGCTCTATCCCACTATGCTGTAAGTCCAGAGAAGTACAGCGTCCTTTGCTCCCAGATGGAGGAGAACTAGCAAACTAATTCATAAGTAGTATTAAAATAAAACTCCATTTCCTGCCTACAACCTTTGGTGTTTGAACTCTTTCCTCCCTCTCTCCATCCAACAAATTGCTATGAAGGTGACTAGACCTGTTCATGCCAGATGCAGGATTCCGCCGGTCTGGTATGCACTGCTGCTAACTCATGCATTTGTAGCAAGAGGAGGTAGTGTGTGTAATATAGAGTAACTCAACCTCACATCTGGGTAGTGCATCTGCCAGTATGAACTACTGTCAAAATACAAAGGCAGTTAGAGATTGTCTCTCACGCTGAAGATAGCGAAGGAAGACAGAAGCTTTGGCCTGACCTGCTGCTGTGGACATAGAAGGGAAAACATCAACCCCCGCACCCCCTCCCTAATAGCAAAAGGCTGGAGTATGTCAGATTATCTGCTTCTAGAGATGACACTCTCCAGGGTGCCTCCATTGGTGTTTATGTTGAAAGCAATGTAGACTGTTGCCTCTTTTTCCTCACCATAGTAGCCATGCTCTGCACAGAAGCTATCTTCCCTTCTTTATCTCACCTTAAGTCCCAAGCAGCATGTTTGCACGAAGTAGTCTAGTCCATTGATAGTGTGTATGGTCCATGCAGACCTCTCCCATTTCCAAGGCAGTAAAGAGGCTGCTGAATCCCCTTTCTACTATCATGATACATATGGAAATTTGCCTGCTTTGAGCATATAACTACACCAAGCCAAGGTTAAGTATGGGAACATAGACAATGAATGCCTAGGTGAATTTGATGTCTCAATTTAACAGGGAAGTATAGTGAACTACTCTAGCCTATACTTGCAGATTTCACAAACTGGGAAGGATCATGGCAGCTTGTACTCAGTGAGAGCACTCTAGGAATACACCAGTTAGAGTGCCCCCGCCCCCTCCATCCTTAAGACTGGCCATGTCTCCCTCCCCACCAAGCCCTATCTCAGAGGTATGCAATTAGCATGCATCCAAAAAAAAAAAAGCCACTTTAATTTACTTTGAATTAATCAGATGTGTTAACTGCAATTAACTTCTTACACCTCCTGAACATATCATATTAGTCAATGGTACACCCTCATTTGGATCACCGTGTTCAGCTCTGGGCCCACTAGCTCAAGAATGACAGCAGAAAGCATTCTAAGAAGAGCAATGGAAGTGATTACAGCCATAAAGATTAATTATTTATGTGGAGACTGAAGCGATGAGGACTATCGGGAAAGGGGACATTATAGGAAGTCTATACAATAACTAAAGCTGTACAGAAGGTAAAATATAAGGTCATTTACCCTCATCATAGAACAACAAGATACCATCTAGTGAAATTGAACAAGGAATTCTGTGGAACCCATTGGCACAAGATACTCTCAAGAACACAGGCAGATTTTGAAGGACTATACAGCTAACGAAAAGAACCACTTACCCTAGGTAGGATAAAATACATCTTAGAAAAAGTATAAAACCCTCATGCTTCAGCTCTCAACAGGTTATTCCATGATGTTATATATGGGGTTTCTGGCACTGGCTGCTGTCAGACAAGATACTGGACTAAATGGACTAATTCAGTATGACAACTTCAATATAAGCACAAAATTCGAATGGAAGGGTGATGGTGTGATGAAAGAATTAAGCCAAGATCTGCTGAGGAAGTTGCCCTTGTCTTTGCTCATTGTCTGTGACTAGCAGTAATATTCTTCTGCACAACACTCAGCCAGAAGTGATGCAGCAGGAGCACTACAAAGGCACTGTGTGCTGGGGGCTTTGTCCAAGACCTATAGAGCTATCTAATGTCTAGCAGACCTGTAGCCACTATAAATAATAGTTTTGAAAGGAATTCTGATGGGAGATGAGTGTAGTTTTAAACAAAGACAAATACCAAAGGAGGAAGTTAAGGGCTGTAAGTCTACAAGACTGGAGGATACTGCCAACTGCTAAAAAGCAAATACAGGTATGAAGTAGCAGAGGTATTTATGCTAACATGGATATTATTTTTCAAAGTCATCAACTCCAAAACAGGGCTTCTCTCTACAAGAGTCAGTAAAGAGGAATCCCGCTACTTACAGTTCATGCAATGTATATCTAAGGATAGACTAGTAAAGCCAATTACTGAATCTAATATGATCAACTGAGAAATTTCTATAAAGGAAAACTAAACCTTAATGTAATATAAGTTCATTTAGGGCGTCCAGTCCATCTCCCCCTCAATGCAGCATCAGACAGGTTTGTTTGCTTTGTTTGTTTTTTTTAAACTAGAAGTCCTTCAAACTTAAGAATAATAACTATGGGGAAAACATATCCAATGTTGATTTAAAGATGGTCTGCAACAAGCAGTTAAAGTAAATTAAAGAACTGGTTTTCATGCTGAGGCGTTAGTAGGGAGAATAATGAAACTTCCACACCAAGTTTTAAGACAGAGGAGGAGAAGCTGATACTGAGTTGAAGTGGAGCCTGTGGCTCCAACACAGTAAATGTTAGTGGAGTTTTCTTTAAAGGATTAAAAAAAAAGAGACACTCCAGCTCTTTAAAACAATATATGGCACAAGGTATTGAAGTGTCATGTCTACAATAGGCAGCTATAAAAATACTGTAAATTATCTACATTGGACAGCTTTGAACCTGGAGGATCCGCTGCTGAAAGTGGGAAGAAAACGAAGGGAAGAGGCCAACGGCAGATGTGAGATGAGATCTTTTAAGAGTCGCTGCTACCAAGTTGATGTAGCAGACCATGGTACTTCTCTAACTTGGAGTCTTGCCTTCAACTTTGTTCATCTCTCTTCAAGAAACACCAAATAGTGAATAAATTTGGCAGAGGACAACTGCATATATTTAATTACGTGTGAAGACATGAGTGTGCAAAGATTACACGTGGAAAAGAACATTTACATTAGACATGATGGATGTGTTCAAAATTATGAAGTGTAGTGAAAATTAATCAGCTGCACCTCTTTCTGCTGTCAGAGAACAAGCAGATTCTTGATTAAATTATTGGTGCTGCGCTTATTAACTAAATTAAATCTTTTATGCAACATATTTGCAATCTGTGGCCTACAGTGCCTTAGTAGTTCATCAGATCAGACGCTATATTTAAGAGGTCTAGATAATTTGTCTAGGAGTCACATTTATAATTAAGAAAGATATGAGGATGCCTAAATTCATATCAAAGAATGAGGCTTAGGCACTGATGCCACTCAGGCAGTAACCTGTCCCAGTACCTTCTGATTCAACATAGGTTAGATCCCAAGAGCATAAAGAATGTTGTAAATCTTCTGAAGCATCACTTAGTGGGTACCACCAGAAGACAAATACTAAGCTAGCTGGTAGGAGAATTTGTATGCAAGATACAGATCCTCACTTGCATGGTTCTTGAGTAGATTAGCTAGCCTGTCATATGGTCTGCAACCCAGAGAATATACTGTCTTTTAGACCCTGATACTGAGAATTGCATGTGTACTTTACAAATGAACTGTCTGCAATACCACAATCTACGACTTTAAACAGATTTCAAATATTTACCATGTATTTGTGATATAGCAGGGATGTTACCATTAAGTTTCAGAAGTTCACCATAGAATATCAGGGTTGGAAGGGACCTCAGGAGGTCATCTAGTCCAACCCCCTGCTCAAAGCAGGACCAATCCCCAATTTTTGCCCCAGACCCAAATGCCCCCTCAAGGATTGAACTCACAACCCTTGGTTTAGCAAGCCAATGCTCAAACCACTGAGCTATCCCTCCCCCCTCAAAGATGTGGCCCGTACGGGGATCGAACCCGCAACCTTGGCGTTATTAGCACCACGCTCTAACCAACTGAGCTAACCGGCCATCTGGGGGTTACCTTTTGGGCTTTTTCACCATCAGGCTGTGCAGAGATTTGAAATGAGAATCTGAATAGCAGTATGTTTCCTCCCACGTTACTACGGAGAAAGAGCAGCCAAGCTTGTATGAATAAAGTCTACCTCATTCCTTCAAACAAAGCAGGAGGAGGATTTGAGAATAAATTGCAGTTTTACTCAGGAGAAAGGACTATGTTTTAGTATCCAGTCTCTCCTCCCTATGCACGTGACATAAAACCTGATTGTTGAAATTCTCTCAAAAAGGTTTGAAAAAAGCAGAGATGGAATTAGACATGGATCAATGAAAGAGCAGCAAGGCAACAATTTACCCAGTCGGGCTGTTTCGTTAATAAACCTGCTCACTGAGGATTTATCTATCACCTTTGTCATTTATTTTAGTTCTTTCCCCTTTACCTTAGCCTCTAATCCACAAGTCAGAAACCCCACCTCGCTCATCAGCAACCCAGTGTGACAAAGAACCATTGGGTGTTGCCCTTTGGGCAGACACACTTTGGCAGTGAACAGACTTTGCAAACAGCGTCAGACCTTCTCCCAGTTGCAATAGAAAGGAGATACTTGCCTTGCAGTGGACCAAGAACCACTAACCCAGAAGGATGTCCAGAAGCAGGAGAGAGTTTTTAACCAATTCTCCAGCCCTCAAAGTGCTGAAAGAGGCTGTGGATACCATCTCCAGGGTTCAGGCCTGCCCCTCTGAGATAATGCCAAACTCAAAGAAACAATCAAGTTCAGCTCAGGACAGGTAAAACGAGTACAGAAGAAGTGAACTGAAAGAGGCACACGGCAACCAATACAGTACCTTTTATAAGATACAAAAGCTAGTCCCATCTAGCAGCTAATATGGTTGTGACCCTAATAAGGGAACAAACAAGGAAAAGTTTGCCAGTCATGTGAAGTACACAGGACACCACTGGACTGGATTAAAAAAAAAAAGTCCGTTTTTGTAAGAAACAATATATTTTATTTTTCTGACACCACAGCCCTGGCGAGTGGTTTTGTACCAAATTTAATGGAGGTTACACAGAACGTCTTACGCTGGGGAGGAAAAAAAATAACCACAAAAAAAAATCCTGGATAACTTTTAGTGTCTGTTCCACTCCCACATTAATAAAATCACTTGGGGTTTCTAAGAAAAGGAGAATAGGAAACAGTAAGAGAGAGACTACTGTAGAATGTAACAGTGTCCAAGTCCAGCCCCTTCCTGAAAGTGGGAAAACTCCCCACGAGGAGAGGCTCTTCTAGATTTACTCCCCAAAATAATACATTGTATTGCAGCTGCCAAAGGAGGAGACAGAAGGGGACGGAAAGGGAAGCCTATTTAATAAGGAGTGGGAGGGAGAGACAGAAGGTGCTGGACAGCACTCCATAATTTGAAAAATATGTCCTTAACTTATTATTTCTTTTAAAAGATTCCCCTCACTGAACTTAAGTTCCTTTTTTGTGCTTTTCATTAATACTCTGCTCTGAGGTCGTAGTTTGGTTTTCTATACATTGGAGTTGAAGGAAAATAGTCCGAAGTTCTGAAGATGGATTCTCCACCTAAAGTAAACAGCCTAGAATCCCATTCTCCTCTCACCCCAAAGACTAAAGTCTCTGCTAAAATCCCTTTTACAATATAGTACAGTACACAAAAAAAGCCCCAAAAAATAACCGAGAGTCCTGGGAGAAGCCAGTCCAAAGGACGTAAACATACAGAGAATGGTGCAACTTGTGACAAATGGCAATTCTCAAAATACAGCTACAGATTCTCAAAGCAGGTGCCATCATGGGATACTGAAGTCCACAAAAATAATTTTTAAAAAATAAATCTTAAAAAAAAACCTGTTAAAATGAATAATCTGTTTTCAGGTAAATTCCATACATTCGAGATTTCCCAAAGCATCCTCTGGTCTCTTTTCACCTATTGCATGGCCAAACTGTACTCCTGAAGCTCCCCAAAAGCCGTCAGGACTTGGAATCTCATCTTGACAAGGATCAGAACATCCAGTCTTATGGTAGCAGCTTAAAACATCATGTTCCCTGGATTTCCAGGGCCTTGGCTAAATCCTCCCATTCCAACATCAGCAGCCATACCTCGGGGTCTCATCTGGGGGGGAATCATGATGTTCTGTTGGGGTCCCATCATGCCCTGCATTGACATCATCATACCAGGTGAGCCAACAGGACCTGGGTGGCTATATAGCCCAGCAGGGGCTCGGTCCTTGCCTGGAATCATGCCCACTGCAGCTACTGGGTTACTCATTAGCGTGGGCTGACCAGGCATTGCCGTTTGTGCTGGTGACATCATCCGATGATGAGGTCCCATCATGCCTTGCTGCAGAAAGGCAGGTGGTCTCATTGGGTTATGGCCTGGCATAGATGGAGCAGTTCCGAGGGGGATATCAGCAGTTCCCACTGGCCCTGGGCCCCCCATGCCAGGTAATGCAAGTCCCATTCTTGGAGTCTGCTCTCCTATCATTCCCTGCATATGAGAGAATCCAGGCCCAGGACCCTGCGGCTGCTTGCGGCCTGGAACTTCCCCACGAGGGAAATACTGCAGTGTCTGGCTAGGCTTCTCTGATGGAATTATCCTGGACAGGTCAAACTCTGGTATTCCAGTGGCTCCAGGGCGGATCACCTCCTGCAGGTCTGGATCAGTGAAAACTGAAGGCATGTTTCCTAGAACAGTGAAGGAGTCTGGACCCCCAGGGCCTCCAGTCTTGCAAAGTGCTGGATCTGTTGAACTTTGGGGCAGGTTGGTGGGACGCCCCAGAGGTCCTTCTCCATGGAAGCCCATTCCAGCAGGGAAGTTGCCTTGTCCTCCACTGGGGCCATTGTGCGGAAATGGCACCTGCTGGGGCGGGGACTGTACTGGAGGAAACCCCTGTGGGAAGCCCAGGCGTCCTTGAGGTACCATTGGAGGATCTTGGGAACCATGCCCCATCATTGGATTGTGTGACATCAGGCCAGGTCCTACAGGGACCCCATGAGGAGGTATACTGGGTCCCATAGCATTTGGAGAGGGCATCTGATTGGTATGGGAAAGAGGCTGGGTCATTCCCATTGGGCTAAGGGTTGGCATTGGACCCACTGGGTTTGGACCTGAAATTCGAGGATTCTGGGAATTAATGCCCATTCCTAAGGAAGAAACAAAGAATCATATTTAGATCAGACAATCAATGAAGATAGAAGAACTCTGTGTAATGTTCCTGGCTCCAATTTAAAAAACAAAATTAGTGCCAGTGAAAGATGCCAAAACTTCACTTGCTAGGGCTACTGTTCTATTTAACCATAAAATGTACACAGCATGGGCTGCAGGAGTCCTACCTTGTCCTCACACTGTTCCAATGGGACTGAACGGGGCTCTTAAAGTAGGAGGAGAGGTCACTCTAGATCCAATCCATATTGTGACCATTTTGTCAAGACAGTCAACAAGCGGGAAAATTAGTGGCAAGTGTGTGTAGGGGGTGGGGGTTGTTTTATAAACATACACAGACATTTGTCCACTGCAAGTGGACTGAATACCTCCCTTCCAAACATATGGTACCTGCAAGTCAGACAGCTCTCACTGCTGTTAGAGCTGGTCAAATTAATTAGTCCATGAAAGCTGCAATTTGCCATCAAGTCATTTTTTCAAGTATGTGATCAGCTCCAATCACTACTGTCCTGGGCAGACTGTAAACCAGTAAACTACAGGCAAAGTCTTCAAATGCCTGTCACCAGACTCCCCGCTGAGAGTTATCTTTTTCAATTGGCTTTTCTTTTTCTTTTTTTTTTTAAAAACACAACAGATTTCTATTGTGTTCCTATGAACAACAAACAATTTGGGGTAGGGGCTTATAGTGTAAACACATTTCACTCATTATAGAGCAAGTCACTAAGCCTAAAGGGACAGGATCTTTTATTTCTCTTCTCCCCTAATGCCTGGATAAGGAACAGAGCAGCTGCCCCCTTACTCTGGCACAAGCCAGACAGTCACCATGCTCCATCCTCTGTATAAAAAGAGGGTGTATGTTTCTGGGAAGCATTCCAACCATTTATTCTCCAACAGAAGCAGAGCGTGCAGAAGGCTGGCTGGGAAGCTGCCTTACCTGGTAGATTGTTCATTGGTGGCAAATTTGGGGAGCGTGCTGGAGGGGAGTCATCATCCGAGCTAGCCACAGTCTTGATGGCATCATGGTAGAGTGGCGTAGAGCTGGGCATGGCAAACTTGGACATCCTGGACATCATGATGGAGAGGGGATTCTGGGAGAGCGTGGGCTCTGGAGGCATTGTGTAGGGACTGCTAGAGGGAAGATTTCCAGGGAGAGTCACAGGAGCAGACTGGCTGACAGTGGAAGGTGGTGGGCCACCTAAAAGAGGAAAGGGTTTAGGTGTTTTTTCTCCCCTTTAAAATAAACCCCTTTTCTCCCAGAAAACCCCCTCAATGGTTCCAAGAGTCCATCCAAATAGTAGTAGTGAGGCAACCAGATAAGTATGGTTGAAATACACACTGTACTCCTAGACAGTGGATTTCTATCCATGTGGTTTCTTTTGGGAAGGAGACAATATTAACTCCAGAAGCATGGTCAACAAGTTGGAAAAAAACTTTCCCAAACTTCCATTGTAATTCCTTTCCCATTTATGCTTCAAATGTGAGCACAGAGACAGAAACAAGAGGACATACAGCCATAGTAGGTCATACACTACAGGCATCCATGCCAATTTCTGGAGAGCTCTATTAAAAGTTTATACAAAGTTTCCTGTTTTGATTTAAGCTTAAGTCTTGCATATAAAAGCTCATTAAATTAATAGGGAAAGATACTCCTTGAGACTGTAATTGTAAAATATCCCTCCCTCTTCCAAAGGTATAAACACAATTTTCTGCTGCTCCCAGTCCCCATGTCTCCTCACCAATAAGCTTCAAGATGCCTGGCCCAGTTTTGGAGTAAGAGGTCACTGCTTTCAGGAAGAAGTTTAAGACAAGCAAAAGCCACCACCAAAAAAACCTCTGATATTAAATACTCCTCTAGGCACAAAAGTAGTAACAGATTAGAGAGTCTGGGTCTAATTGCAGCAATTCAAGCCCAGATTCAATGCCAGTTTAACACCTCCACCTCAGAGGCCACTCTAGACACAAGCATCCAGATTCTTCCTCCTTCCCAGTGTGGCACATGCTAGGCATACGACTCAGAATAAGACGGCTAACTGACAGCTACTGGCATATAATGGACATTAAGTGTCTCTAGTGAGAACCATTGCTGCCACAGGAGCTCAAAAAACTCACAAGAACATGCGTTTCTGAGCCACAGGAGCAGTCTAGTCACTTTGAACAGGGAAAAAGCCTGCTGGTCCCTTTCAATACAGTTATCATTCTGCAACACTAGGGGGCAATGTAGTCATGCATCTTTCACAGTCTCCTCACTAACTCCTGCAATAAGGAGGAGGTTTCACAGGCTGAAAACCTCTTGAGAGCTGGTTCCATCACACTGCTGCTTCTGCATGGAAACGCTGCACACCAGGGATTTACATATTTGGAAGCTTGTAGCAGAAACAGACTCAGTCACATATAAGCTCTGAATCTATGAAAGAGGAGACTGGTGCTGCTGAAATGCCAAACAGATAGGTTTCTGGATTCACACGATCTGTTCTTAGATTGTACGGTCTTTTGTGCTAGGCGCTGGCAGTCCCTCCCCCAGGCGTTCCAGGCCATGACTGGGGCTCCCAGGTGCTATGATAATACAAAACACCACCACCACCACCACTCCACAGACCTGCCGCACATCTCTGAGGAGCAGCTGTAGATAATCCACCTGCTACCTCTAACTATACATGAAATAGACAAAATCTAAATTGGTATCAACAAAGCTCCTCCTAGGAGGATTTGTAAAGTAAAACTATACCTGTGTCTGAACAGATTGTGAACAATAGCTCCTATGGCCAGCACACATCTACCTACAGGTATCTTTTGTTTCTCCTTTATCTTAACAAACCCGTTTATTTTGAGACACCTTTATGATCTAAACAGCAACATTTCTCCCCAGTGCTACAATATTTCAGTTAAGGACAGGCTGGCAAACAAACTGTTCTAAGCTCTTCTGCAAAGAGTGACTTCCTCTTCCCCTTCTCTTTCCTCCCAACCAATCCAAATATACTTGACCATCATCTCTCGGACAAGGGCAGTATTCAGCATGTGCACATGGGCAAGAGGAGATGTGGGTGAGCTCCATAACAAATTGCCTCCTCTCATGTTCCACATTCACTTAGTTCTGAGCCTAGACACAACCTGCTTCAAACTGGCAGGAAAAGCTCCATGTTCTCTCTCCTCTTTGCACTCCCTACCCCAAATGCACACTGGGTAGCCTCTAAGCTCTCATCTCATGTCACACTTCAAGATGACCATATGTGAACCAAAGAATTTACGTTTGGATAGAAAAGGAAGCACTGACCTGACTCCACATTCCCCAGCATGGCTGGGGAAGACATGGTGAGAGATGCTTTGTGGTTCGGGGGAATCCCAGGACTCTGCAGCGGGGGCTTTGGAGAGGAAGTCCAGCCAGGAGAAGGTGCAGGGAGGGAAGGAGACTTGAGGTGGACTGGTGAGGCAGCAGCAGATCCCAAAACAGGGGGAGACTTAATGGAAGCAGCAGCTGCTGCAGCAGTTGGCCCTGCAAGCATTCCTGCCAGCTGGGATGGAGTCTGAGGAGACTTAAGGTTCCCCGAGGGAGAACCCAGCATGGGAGACTGGACCTGCCGCATCGTGGGAGACTTCAGAGGGTTGATGCCCGGTGAATGCACCTGACTAGCTGCAACAGAGATATCCAAGGGCTTGCGTCCTAGGCTGCGCTGAACAGGGGGAGCTGTGTTGAGGCTATTCGGGTTACTGGTTGTGTTGAGAGGTAGTGGCGGCATGTGGCTGAGCCGGTTGTTAGTCCTTTGGTCAGGCCCAATCTGCTCTCTGAGATTACGGAGACCACCTCCTGGGCCCTGAGACATAGGAAGGAAAGGCCTGGGACCCATGCCATACTCCTGTTGGGGATGCTCTCCAAATGGCAATGACACCATTTTCTGCTGAGAGGAGAGCATCTCTGACACACCTGGACGCAGTTTCATCATCTCCTCTGGCCCCACTCCAGCTTCCCTCATCTTCTGAGGTATCATAGATGGGTTGGAGCCCATGCTAACGTTCAGACTTATGTCCCCCTTCATGCTCCCAGGGCCCATCCCAAACTCCAGCTCCCTACCAGGGCCAATCTGAGGTGGCATTCCTTTTGGGAAGTCCCCCCTGGAGGGGCTCAGGGGCCCTTCAACAGGCATGCGAGAGAAGATGGGGTTATTCCCAGGCTCCATGTGTCTCTGGGAGGGGATCATCCGGTTCATCTCTATGCCAGGCCTGATGCCTTCTATGCTCAAGCCAGGGGGCAGGCCCAGCTGTTTCTCTGCCAACTGCTGTTGAAAGATCTCCTCTGGCAGGCCCTGGGGATTTGGGAACCGCTCCCCTCGACCAGGACCACTGAAGACACCCTGGCTTGGAGGGAAGTTTCGGCCATCTGGGATTTTTGGCACATCTTCTGGCCAACTGACTCCTGAAAGCCCAGGTCTGGATGTGGGGTTTGGGACACTGGGGCTGTCCATGTCAGGATTCATCATTCCTGCAAATCCAGGCAAGCGCATCTGGCTCCCAGGCATATTGGGATGAGGGGCCATGCCTCTGGGGGGTAGAGAATGAGACACATTCATGCCATCAGCAAAGGATTCTGGACCACCAGGACCCCAGCCCTCACCAGGGGTCATCTGATAGGGAGGTGGGGGGCCTCGAACCACACCTCGAGGCCCATGTTGGTGGACCATCATGTCCTGCAGGGAACACTGCTGCACCACAACCTGTTCTTGCTTCCTTCTCTTCTCCTCATAAAACTCCTGCTGTAGCTTCAGCCAGGCCACTTGCTCAGGAGTCATATGATCCAGGTGGTCTGGTCCTATGGGTCCAGATTGGGAGTTCAAAGACGGTGGCACCATTTCATCTGGTGAGAAGGGCATGTCTCTATGTCCTTGAGGGCCAAATGGAGCCCCTCCATCTGTCCGAGGTCCTGGCCCTTTGCCTAAACTTTGGGACTGAGCCATCATGGCCTGTATTGGCCCTTCAGGTTTCTTTTGAGGACCATCCAGAACTCCAGAGTTCTGCTGAGGCCCCCCACTTTGCCCTCCAGTGAATTCTTTCTCATCAGGGAAAAGCATGCGCTGTATATCTCGTAGAGTTTGCAATGAGCGCTCTCGATGTTCCAGCTGCTCCTGAGACAGTCCATCTGGGTTCTCGCCTAAACTGGATGGGTCACCACCGGGTACCTGCTGGGTGGGACCTTTGGGGTCTGCATTGGAGCTATTGCTCCCCTGGGAGACTGGGCTGACTGCTCGATTATTTGGGGTTGAACTCTGCCCAAATCCCTCAGTCTGCAATGGGGTGGAGTTTGCAGGGCTGCCAACAGACATCACTTTACTCTCTACTCCAGGACTGTCCTGATCCATGGGACACGGGGGGCCAGCGGATTTCGATGCTGGTGCCGAAACAGGTGGAGTTGGCTGTATTTTGGCATTCTGGGGAGGATTGTGTTCCTGTGAAGCATGGGGCTGCGGCTGAGGTTGTGGCAGAGGCTTGGTTTCATTTCGAAGTGCGGAAACCTGGGTGTTCTGAAAGACAAAGCAGAACATTTTAATCAGCTCTTTTTACATCTCTGTGAATGGAGTGAGAGGGATAAAGATCAAGATGCGCTGTCTCGTCCCCACCTTAGTCACACAAACCCACTATGAACACTTTCTGTAGGAACCGATGCCTTTCACATAT
Organism: Chelonia mydas; assembly: GCF_015237465.2. Lineage (NCBI taxonomy): Eukaryota > Metazoa > Chordata > Testudines > Cheloniidae > Chelonia > Chelonia mydas. The sequence goes on from NC_057849.1 coordinate 181,829,054, forward strand.
AATTTGCAAACTAGAGTCTTGGACAAAGATGAAATGTTCATTTCACTCATGTGTCACCGACAGACCCAAACGATGATGTTTGCACCTCTCTCCTATATCACCAGAACGACTCCACCCAATTATAATAAAGCTGGAAAACTACTCTGGAAGCACTAAATCCTTTAATTCTGCACAGTGCTCCCTCCAGCCAAGAACATGCTTTTCAGAGTGTGAGGAGTCACCCTCCCTCGCCCTCCCCCACGCATGTGCACACCACTCCATCTCCCCCTTCTACCAAGTAAAGGCTCCCTACCAGGGGTAGGGTGTTTCGCTCTGCCTTGCTGTTTGAGATGTTCTGGATATGAAAGGACACAATGGTTTCTGCCTGTCCCTTCAGCACAGCTTCTGCAGCCCTGTAAAGACAGACAGACATTGGTGAGGCTGCAGTTGGATGATTATCTTTCTTAAATCCCCCTCTCTCCCAACTACTAGGGGCAGGGAGAAAAGAAAAGCAAAAGGCTGAGTCACCTGTCTTTTGACCCCAAAGGTCTGGGAGAAGAGAAATCAAAGGAGAAGAAAAATCCTCACATCTACAGAATCTTGCTAATCAGTATTTAGGGTTCGTGTCACCATTTAACCCATCCCTAAACCATCCACTGTGTAGCTCATGAAACAGGCTGTCTGCCAACATTTGCCAAAAACAAGGCTAGGTGGAAGAAACTGAAAATCCTCATCCACGGCTACGTGTCAGTAATGCTCCCCCATGATCTGTAAATGGCTACCCACCCCACAAAGGATTTGAAGGAGGAAACGTGCTTTTGAATTTAATGTAATGAGGTAAAACACAAATGGAGGGAAAGACACAAAGGACACATTTACGTACTTATTGGCCATCTCAGTAGAAAAGACATAAACCACTTTGGATGGAGTCTTTTGTCCACTAGCTGGCTCCGAAGTGGCAGTCAGGCCATGGGAGGGTGTGGAAGACCTTGGGGCTGAAGCAGTTGAAGGAGTCACGGAGTGTGGCGTATGCTGGGAATCCTGGGTCTTCATATGGTCGGCAGAGTTGCAGTCTGGAAAGGAAGAAGGGGTCGGGGGGAGGAGGGGGGAGGGAAGGTCTCACCAGTGTTGAAGCTGTGAGGAAGTTTGATACTCCTCTCACCCTTGACTCTCAGTTGGCATCATGATACCAAACGTTCCCATAAAGAAAGCTCAGACTCCTCTCCCAGTTAGTACTAAGGAAACTGTCCTGTTACACCATGATTCCCCCTCACACTCCAAAAAACTCTGCAGGCACCGCTGAGAGGAAGCTCATACTGTCTCAGCTCTAGCTAGTTTCCTAGCATTCACAAATGACTAGGTCAAAGAGCATATATGAGAGAGACACACACACACAAGCAGATAAGCATTTAAAGTTCTTGTAAGGTGGGGAAAGTTTTATATGAGACCTTTTTTCTCCCCTTACTCATGCCACCTGAACCCTAGTCTGCTATACTGTCAGACTGACCACACAGCTTCTAATCACACCAATTGGAAACGAACTCAAACTGGACCTAGGTCTTTTACGGCCAAAGCTCTCTTGTTGCCACTCTGTCAAGGTGTCTATCAAATGCAAATCCTGGAAGACCTAATATCACAGGGCAGTAATAATTCTTTGCACTTCTGCGCCACCTTTCATGTGGCGATCTCAGAACAATCAATCAAATATCACAACTGAGACACACAAGCAGCAGCTATTTATACTGCACCTAATTTCACAGGTTAGGAAATTAAAGAGTGGGGTAATGACACGTCCAAGGTCTCACAATGAATCAGTGGCAGAGCCAGGAACAGAATCCAGAAGTCTTGACTCCCAGTCCTGTGTTCCTACTAGTTACAGAGGTGTAAGTGATTATCATCACCCAATACACCTTACTTGTCTGTATTCACAAAAGTGGCTTGCATGCTGGCTTCGATACTCCAATTCAAACACAGAAGCTCCTGGGAGGCCAAAGGACAGAGTGGGGTGGAAGGAGACTAACAGCTTTTATTTATTTTCCCAAAACCTCTTGGGGAGTTTCAGTGTTAGCATGAAACAACTTTCCAATCCTAATCAGGGCTGTACTTCAACTGAACACAGTCACCACCTCAGGCAGACATGCTTTTGCTAACACCCACAAGCCAAATGATCATCTCACACCAATACTTAGCACTTACCTTTGATTTCCGAATCGTCACTGGGAGTCCCAGCATCTCTCTGTTCGAAGGAATCCACTGAAATGCTCCTCTCTCTCTTTCCCTTCCCCTTGGCACCATTTCCAGCCCCATTCTTCAACCCCATGCTCCCACCTGGGCCAGGGAGCACTTTGGGGGGGTGACCTCCACTCTTGGGGTCACAGGGAGAGGGCTGGGATTGGCTGGTTGAGCCCCCCTGTTTACCCGGGTTGGAAAATTTGGAATCCAGCTGGGGGTTGCCAGACGGGGACATCACTGTGGGGGGACGGACCATCACCTCCTGCTTTGATTTGGGGCTACTGAAAAAAAGAGAATTAAAAAGAGAGATTAGACTGTCGATTCACTCTGGTGGGAATGGACTAGAGAGAAGCAGCAGCAGCAACCACTGCTGATGCCACCTTTACCAAGCAAGGCAGTTACTGCTGAGTAAGAAATGCCTACATGCTTGGCTTCATCTAGCTGCTTTTTCAAACATGCCTAGAAAGGGTTATTATCCAATATGGGATCACAGTGCTCAAGGAGGCACAAGAACAAGCAGCCGGCCTGCCAGATCCCAGGAACTGCTCAGTCACATGAGGAGCTACCTCTGGGGCTTCTGTCAATAAAGACAACGGTTTCTATGTACACAGAAAAGCATCTCACACCAAGACCAGCTCAAAGTAAACAAACAGGGCACCACAAAGTTCACCACACTACCCATCCAGACCCAAATGACACAGTACAGCTGTGATCACAGAGCAGAGAAACCCACCACAAGCCAGCCCAAGAGAGCATAAGGAAAACCCAGCATTATTGCAGCACTCATCACAGATCAGGGAAACTCGCCAGGAAAATACAAACCTCTGACCATGAAAACAATTAAACCAGCTATAAGCTGCCTTTGAATGGGGAAAGAGGAGGATACTATCTCCACACACACTCCTGCAAAATGGGGTGGAGGAGACTGCATTAGAGTTTACCAAAAGAAACTCAAAAACAGTCTTTTCCCACCCACTGACCCATTACACAAACTACATCCTAAAACTATTTTGTCTCCTTAGATTCCACTCAATTACAGTCTTCCCTCCCCGCTTTATTTTAGTCACTGTCATCCCTCTTCCTTTCTTCTGCAGGGATCTGCTGGGAGCTCATTTTATCCCTCACCCCCAGCCCAAAAGGCAGTGCACTGTAGCAAGCCTCACTATGGAGCCTGTCCATGTTGCTCCTTCAGTTGGTCAGACAGCTGACTCAGAAGCACTCCCTCCAAGTTACTATCAGCTCTTGCTGACCCCAAGGGTGCAGGATCAAACCTAGGTGTGCTGTCAAGCACATGATACATCCAGTGCATTGCTTTTCCTCCAAACTTCTCCTCTTCCAAGTCAATGGAGAATGATTGTTCTAATGGGGGACTTCAATCACCCTGATATCTGCTGGGAGAGCAATATAGTAATGCACAGACAATCCAGGAAGTTTTTGGAGCATGTTGGGGGACAACTTCCTGGGGTACAAGTCCTGAAGGAACCAACTAGGGGCTGTGCTCCTCTTGACCTGCTGCTTACAAACAAACAGGGAAGAATTGGTAGGGGAAGTAGAAATGGGTGGCAACCCAGGTAGCAGTGACCATGAGACGGCTGAGTTCAGGATCCTGACAAAAGGAAGAAAGGAGATTAGCAAAATACGGACCCTGGACGTCAGAAAAGCAGACTTAGACTCCCTTAGGGAGCTGATGGGCAGGATCCCCTGGGAGGCTAATATGAGGGGGCAAGGAGTCCAGGAGAGCTGGCTGTATTTTAAAGAAGCTTTATTGAGAGAGCAGGAACAAACCATACCGACGTGCAGAAAGAATAGCAAATATGGCAGCAACCAGCCTGGCTGAACAGTGAAATCGTCAGTGAGCTTAAACTAAAAAAGGAAGCTTACAAGAAGTGGAAATTTGGACAGATTACTAGGGAAGAGTATAAAAATATTGCTAGAGTATGCAGGGGTGTAATCAGGAAGGCCAGGGCACAACTGGAGTTGCAGCTAGCAAGGGATGTGAAGGGTAACAAGAAGGGTTTCTCCACGTATGTTAGCAACAAGAAGGTGGTCAGGGAAAGTGTGGGACCCTTACTGAATGGGGGAGGCAACATAGTGACAGATGATGTGGAAAAAGCTGAAGTACTTGGTGTTTTTTTTGCCTCGGTCTTCACAGACAACGTCAATTCCCACACTGCTGCATTGGGCAACACAGTATGGGGAGGAGGTGAACAATCCTCAGTGGTGAAAGAACAGGTTAAGGACTATTTAGAAAATCTGGACATGCACAAGTCCATGGGTCCAGATCTAATGCATCCAAGGGTGCTGAGGGAGTTGGCTGATGTGATTGCAGAGCCATTGGCCATTATCTCTGAAAATTCGTGGCGATTGGGGGAGGTCCTGGACGATTGGAAAAAGGCAAATATAGTATCCATATTTTAAAAATGGGAAGAAAGAGAACCCGGGGAACTACAGACTGGTCAGCCTCACTTCAGTCCCTGGCAAAATAATGGAGCAGGTCCTTAAGGAATCCATTTTGAAGCACTTGAAGGAGAGGAAGGTGATCAGGAACAGTCAGCATGGATTCACCAAGGGCAAGTCATGCCTGACCAATCTGATTCCCTTCTATGAAGAGATAACTGGCTCTGTGGATATGGGGAAAGCGGTGGACATGATATATCTTGACTTTGGTAAAGCTTTTGATACAGTCTCCCACAGTATTCTTGCCAGCAAGTTAAAGTAGTATGGATTGGATGAATGGACTATAAGGTAGATAGAAAGCTGGTTAGATTGTCGGGCTCAATGTCTAGTTGGCAGCCAGTATCAAGTGGAGTGACCTAGGGGTTGGTTCTGGGCCGGTTTTGTTCAACATCTTTATTAATGATCTGGATGATGGGATGAACTGCACCCTCAACAAGTTCACAGATTACACTAAACTGGGGGAGAGGTAGATATGCTGGAGGGTAGGGATAGGATACAGAGGGACCGAGACAAATTGGAGGATTGGGCCAAAAGAAATCTGATGAGGTTCAACAAGGACAAGTGCAGAGTCCCACACTGAGAACGGAGGAATCCCATGCACTGCTACAGGCTGGGGACAGACTGGCTAAGCAGCAATTCTGCAGAAAAGGACCTGGGGATTACTGTGGATGAGAAGCTGGATATAAATCAGCAGTATGCCCTTGTTGCCAAGAAGGCCAGTGGCATATTGGGCTGTATTAGTAGGAACATTGTCAGCAGATCCAGGGAAGTGATTATTCCCCTCTATTTGGCACTGGTGAGGCCACATCTGGAGTACTGAATCCAGTTTTGGTCCCCCCACTAGAGAAGAGGTGTGGACAAACTGGAGAGTGTCTAGGCAACAAAAATGATTAGGGGGCTGGGGCACATGACTTATGAGGAGAGGCTGAGTGAATTGGGGTTATTTAGTCTGCAGAAGAGAAGAGTGACGGGGGATTTGATAGCAGCCTTCAACTACCTGAAGGGGGGTTCCAAAGAGGATGGAGCTTGGCTGTTCTCAGTGGTGGCAGATGACAGAACAAGAACCAATGGTCTCAAGTTGCAGTGGGGGAGGTCTAGGTTGGATATTAGGAAACACTATTTCACTAGGAGGGTGGTGAAGCACTGGAATGGGTTACTTAGGGAGGTGGTGGAATCTCCTTCCTTAGAGGCTTTTAAGGCCCGGCTTGATAAAGTCCTGGCTGGGATGATTTAGTTGGTGTTGGTCCTGCTTTGAGCAGGGGATTGGACTAGATGACCTCCGGGGACTGGACTAGATGACCTCCTGAGGTCTCTTCCAACCCTGATATTCTATGAAGTCTGGCACAGGCAGATGAATGACATGGACAAGGCTCGTGCAATGGTAATCAGTTCCATGCTGCTCCTGCCAGCCGCACAGGGAGAACTTTGTGTGGGAGTGCAAGCACAAAGAGCACCTGTGCTTGACCCAGGCCTTGGATAACACTGCAGTAGAGCAGGGACACCTCCCCCTCCATACCCAGAACAGTTCACTGAAGTTTCTCACCTCTGTGTGTTTCCTGATGGGGAGTTCCTCACTTTGGGGTTACTGGAATGCATTGACAGAAATCCTGAGCTCACACACACACAGTTGGGCTCTTGTCAAGTTCCTCTAGGGGGCCTGCTGCTGCTGGCAGCTTTGAAGCACTTTCTGCCGCACGCTTCTCTCACCGCTGTCCGTCTGCTTGTCTTTTTTCTCTTTGTCTCTCTCTGTCGTTGCACTGGGCCCTTCCCTCCTGCAGCTCCAGCATTCTCTGAATGTGTGCCTCCTGCTGCTGAGGGGAAGTCTCGCATCTCCAGGGCACACTGTGCCAAACCGCCCCCAAAGAAAGAACAGGAAACAGGTAAAGTACATTCCAAACCCTGGAATTAACTGAGACAGACCCATGGATGGCAATCCTTTCCCCTTCACTAAGAGGGTGAGGGACTGGCATTTTCAGCTGGCTGGAAGAGAGTTGGAATGTACAGCTAAAAGGAAGCTCTGGGCAGGTATTAAGAACTCACAAGCGGTAAAGCCAGTCCTTCCTTCGCCCAAAACGAGTTATGCTGGATTCAAAAGAGCAGGGAAGAAAGAGGTAGGTAAGCTCTTCTTACCCAGACCCTTTGATCCAAGTCATGGAAGAATTCATATGACTTATTTAAGCATACACCACACCAAAATCACTAGGAACATAGAACTAGACAGATCAGACTGCTAGTCCCGATAATCCAGAATTCCCACTATGAATGGCCATTACCAGATTTCTCAGAGGAAGGTAAACACTCCCGCCTGCTCCCCGACCCCTAACAATTAGCCATTTGCGCAATGCTGTGTGGTGGAAGGTGCACAGGAGGGAGGGAGAGAGAGAGAGAGAGAGAACAGAAAATGCCTTCCTGACCACCTGTAAGCAACCAGCTTATGCCATGAAGCATAGCACACAAAGGAGAACTTGTGGTCAATTACTGTTTCTAACTGAAAGGTTGATAGATCATTAGAGAACTGCCCATCCAAATTTTCTCAGCAACATCATACAAGCTATTTAAAAACATTTTTTAATTTAACTGAGCACTTTTCAGCTCGTTTCTGAAGAGAGGCAACATGCACAATGCTGGCCATACAGAACAGCATAACACTGTTTCTTCTACGTTGTTGGAGGAGGAAAATATTGGACTTTTACGTTTCTTATGTCCTTTGTTCCAAAATTCTTTAGCCCAATTTTCTGTCTTGTTTATATTTTAACAGATCTTCTGTTCATCTCACCTACTCGAATGTAAATCCACATAATTCAGAATATAAACAAGATTTATTGTTAATGTATTAAATATTGCTAGTTAAAAGTTATTCAAATATAAATATTCCCACTATTCCTTCTCAGCACTGAAGAAGCAGTTTCTTGTATGAATCAATAGAAACAAAGTAAGATTTAATCAGGCTGGCAGGGTCTTGCCTATTATGAAGGAACTAGTGTTTTAAGGGTATTAAGAGGACACAAATTGGTTCACTGATGCGTTGCTACTGGATGATTAAGAAATATCTGCCACCATATGATCACATTGCTGCCAGGAAAGACTGGCTAGTAAGACATTGGTATGGAGCTTTGTGGCCCTCCAGCTCCTCAAAGTGATCTTGGCACGTCGTCACACTTGTCTCATGATATTACACCAGTACATTTTGATGCAACATCAATCCACAGTGTCAGGACATCACAATGTAATGATTTTGTGGATCTCGACAACTCCAGATATTCTCCCTTCCATAGCTTCTCCTGCTGCCTGGAGACACAAAGAGGGATCCTGGTGACCCCAGTAAGTTTGCTCAATATTCCTGTCTTCACTGCCCTGCTAAAGTCCACAAATGCAGGAAACATTCCTGCATTAAGAGCTTCATTTGTTCTGCCTGATAATATTGGGCAGAGCAAGAGGAGTTCTGATCAGGCCCATAGACTCCACAGGGACCATATGCATCTCTAGAGCCAAAAAGCAGAGTATCTCATTGGTTAGAGAGCAATGTAGTGTTACTGTTATTTCTATCATGCCATTGGTGTGCATGGTGGTTTACAGGCATACATGAAGAGTTAATTTTCAGAAGTGTCTAAATCCCACTGACTCTCACTGTGTCTTAGGGTCCTAAGTCCCTCTTGAAAAAAGGACTTCAAATTTTCAGAAGTGTCTCAGTTCCATTTTCAAAAAAGACTTAGGAGCCTGTCATACTGAAAGTCAGTGGGATTGGGGCACATTTGAAAATTTTACTCATGATCCCTCTCTTAAAACTGAAGTTAGACCAAAAGCCCACACATCATGGCAGGGGAGGGAAGAGTAATGGCATAACAGTGAGCACAATTTGCTGCAAAAAGCAGGATATTGAAGTCTGTGTTGTGGATTTCTTGTTATTTATGTAGTTGTTTCCATTATAATGTTTTTCACTCATGAATAATGCCTTAATTCTACCCGTGTGTGTTTGCATTACGATACATTATATGAGCACACACTATTTTTTCCAGAGGACCCCTGTATCATTCAGTGCACATGACAGACACAAAAGGCAGCAGAATTAAGATTGAACGGGCAACCATAAATGCAACATTTCCTAACTTCGACTGCTTTATTTGGCAACCTGGATATTGTTCCTCTAACGTGGTCTTTATATATAATACACAAGACACACACTATCTTTCAATGGATTAGCACTGACAAGCTTTGCAGGAGTGAATTATAAGGAGAGATTTGAATGGAGGGGGTAAATATTAACAGAATTTTCGATTTTTTTAAGTATTGCATTTTACTTGTTGATGACAAAATGACTGTCAACTCGTATTTTTCCCCCTTTGCTTTCCCCTTCTGTGCAGTGGAACTGTACAATACTGTGAGACTCAAAATGGAAAGCATCACAATTTTTATTTGTGGGAGTTCGGTGTCCAATAAGCTAAAATTCCCCTTCACTTGTGCTAAACTTGGATACGCTCTTCCCTTGCTCTCATTTAAGTTTCAGGGAAAATGGACTCCAGTCCACATAGCTGGAGTCGCTCTTCCTTCCAGAACCATTCATCTACCTGCAGAACAATTCTTGTTCTAGTGTCAGAGACTGGCACCATTGTGGGTAATCAAACCACGTTTTAAAATGTTTCAGCAAAGTGTCTGAAAGACCCATGCAGAGGGGTCAACGTTTCTATAAATCTTATAGGACTCAGCATCTTCTCTGTAGGCAACTCACCAAGACCTCTGGTGTCACGACACTGCAGTGCTCATCGTAGAGGTGATTAGTTCAGGACTCTTTCTCACACAAGGAAAGATTATCTGAAAAAGAAGAAAAGGGAAGAGCTCCATCACAGCATACCCAAGCCCTTGGACCCTTCCCAGGCCACAGAAAGAAGACCAAAGCTTTCTCTGAACAGCTGACAAGAAAGCCTCAGCTCACCTTAGCAAGATTTGTTAATGCTAAGAAAACCTTTACAGGGAGAGAGCCACAGTAAGGTTTAACTGGTTCAAGTATGTTTGCTATAAACAAATGCAGCAAGGGACAGCTTAGACCTGCTTTGGCACACCCCCAGTTCAGCTAGATTGATTCCCGTGAGCCCATCTGTACTCCCAAGAACTGGCACAGTGCCCACACAAGCATCCTCCCAACTTCCTTATCCACCTAAATGCTCAAGGGTTTGCCTTCCCCTCACTCCACGAGTCCAGCTACCTGTGCCAACCCCTGCTCTTCACAATTATACCTGCCATCAAGGCCAGACAGCCTGCCTGCCCGCCCACATGTGACTGAAAATGCAATAGTCTGGTAAAGCTGGGTGCACTCTTTGATCAGTCAGGAGAAGTATCAGGCCAGCGTCAGAGTAGGAGACAGTAAGGCAGCTTCATCTAATGTTCCACCAGCCACCATTCCACTGTAAGACACCACTCTACATGTGGAGGCTTATCCATTTGAAAGCATGGCATGCTGCAGTTTTGGTGGTATCTTTGAGCATCAGATGCTGCCAGTTATTCCTCATATAGCCAAAGAGGTCATTGTTGAACTGATCAGTTCCACTCTCCCTACTGAGGAATATATCACATCAGTTAATGTTCAGTTCACATAAGGAACCATCTTCAACCACATCATCTAGCAAGTTTTACTTTATAAAATGAAAACTTAGGATTCCAGAGCACAATTCTACAGCAAGTCATTGGATTCTATGGTAAATTCTGTGTCACGGCAGAAAAACAGAGAACTCCTGTTACAGACTTATTTCTTCTACCCACTCTATCCATTCTGACCAAGATACACGACTCTACTAAGTTCAGTATGAAGACACAATGTGCCTTTTACTATTTACACAGGAAGGACGGCATTGCAGTTAAAGCACAATTGGGAATCAAGAGACTTGGTTTCTATTCCCAGCTCTACCATGGACTTCCCGTCCGACCCTAAGTAACTCAGTTAGCCCATCTGTGAAACAGGGAACATGGGTTGTGACTTGAGGTTAAATTCATTAAGAGCGGTAAAAATTTGTACTTCTATAGCCCCTTCCCTCTGTCTCCAAGTATCATCTGTTCCAATTTGACCTAAACAGTGTAGCAATATCTAGACCAATGAAGCCACCATTCTAGTCAGCCAGTCCTAAATAATAGAGTTGCATCCTCCACCCACTCAAACAATGAGACCATCAACATGATAGACTGTCCCTATAAATCACACATATAAACAGCATCTGACAAGACAACTGCCACCGTAAACCATTTAATCCAGCAAAAACCTAGCCATAGCAACACCAACATCCCTTCAACACCAACAGTTATAATCCCGCCCAGGCCAAGCCAGTGCCAATACAGCGACACCTCTCTACCTAACCTAGCTCTAAGCAGCTATCCGTACAGCCCAAATTTACCTTTTCACATGAGTAAAGAGACAGGAATCAGAACTAGAAGGGACCTTGAGAAGTCATCTAGTCCAGTCCCCTACACTCATGGCACGACTAAGTATTATCTAGAGCATTCATTCCTGACAGGTGTTTGTCTAACCTGCTCTTAAAAATCTCCAATGACGGAGATTCCACAACCTCCCTAGGCAATTTATTCCAGTGCTTAACCACCCTGACAGGAAGTTTTTCCTAATGTCCAACCTAAACCTCCCTTGCTGCAATGTCCTATCCTCAGAGGTTAAGGAGAACAATTTCTTCTCCCTCTTCCTTGTAACCACCTTTTATGTACTTGAAAACCGTTAGGTCCCCCTCTCAGTCTTCTCTTTTCCAGATTAAACAAACCCAATTTTTTCAATCTTCCCTCATAGGCCATGTTTTTTAGACTTTTAATCATTTTTTTGCTCTTTGGACTTTCTCCAATTTGTCCACATCTTTCCTGAAATGTGGAACCCAGAACTGGACTCAATACTCCAGTTGAAACCTAATAGACTCAAGGTACAGTGGAAGAATTACTTCTTGTGTCTTGCTTACAACACTCCTGCTAATACATCCCATAACGGTGTTTGCTTTTTTTGCAATAGTGTTACATTGTTGAGTCATATTTAGCTTGTGATCCACTATGACCCCCAGATCCCTTTCTGCAGTACTCCTTCCTAGGCAGTCATTTCCCATTTTGTATGTGAGTACTTTGCATTTGTCCTTATTGAATTTCATTCTATTTACTTCAGACCATTTCTCCAGATCATTCTGAATTTTAATCCTATCCTTCAAAGCACTTGCAACCCCTCCCAGCTTGGTATCGTCCGCAAACTTTATAAGTGTACTTTCTATGCCATTATCTAAACCATTGATGAAGATATTGAACAGAACTGATCCCTGTGGAACCCCACTCATTATGCCCTTCTAGCATGACTGTGAACCATTGATAACTACTCTCTGGGAACAGTTTTGGGAACAGTTTTGCACCCACTTTATAGTAGCCCCATCTAGGTTGCATTTCCCTAGGTTGTTTATGAGCAGGTCATGCAAGACAGTATCAAAAGCTTTACTAAAAATCAAGATATACCATGTCTACTGCTTCTCCAATCCCCCCCACCCCCAACTCACAGGGCTTGTTACCCTGTCAAAGAAAGCTATCATGTTGGTTTGACCCGATTTGTTTTTGATAAACCCATGCTGACTGTTACTTATCACCTTATCTTCTAGATGTTTGCAAACTGATTGCTTAATTAGTTGTTCCATTATCTTTCCAGGTAGAGAAGTTAAGCTGACTGGTCTGTAATTCCCCAGGTTGTCCTTATTTCCCTTTTTATAGATGGCCACTATATTTGCCCTTTTCCAGTCTTCTGGAATCTCTCCCGTCTTCCATGACTTTTCAAAGATAATTGCTAATGGCTCAGATATCTCCTCAGTCAGCTCCTTGCATATTCTAGGATGCATTTCATCAGGCCCTGGTGACTTGAAGATATCTAATTTGTCTGAGTAATTTTTAACTTGTTCTTTTCCTAGATTGGCTTCTGGTCCTACCTCATTTTCACTGGTATTCACTCTGGTAGATGTCCAATCACCACAAACCTTCTTGGTGAAAACCAAAACAAAGAAGTCATTAAGAACCTCTGCCACTTTCACATTTTCTTTTATTGTTTTTCCCTCCCAACATGGAGTAACGGGCCTACCCTGGCCTTGGTCTTGCTCCTAATGTATTTGTAGAACATTTTCTTTTTATCCTTTATGTCTCTGGCTAGTTTGATCTTGTTTTGTGCCTTGGCATTTCTGATGTTGTCCCTACATACTTGTGTTATTTGTTTATATTTAGTCTTTGTAATTTGACCTAGTTTCCAAGTTTTGTAGGACTCTTTTTTGTTTTTTAGATCATTGAAGATCTCCTGGGTAAGCCAGGGTGGTCTCTTGCCATACTTCCTATCTTTCCTATGCAGTGGGATTGTTCGTTCTTGTGCCCTTAATAATGTCTCTCTGAAAAACTGCTAATTGACTTCAACTGTTTTTCCTTAGACTTGCTTCCCATGGGATCCTACCTACCAATTCCCTAAATTTGCTAAAATCTGCCTTCTTGAAGTTCATGGTCTTTATTTTGCTGTTCTCCTTCCTACCATTCCTAAGAATCATGACTTCTACCATTTCATGATCACTTTCACCCAAGCTGCCTTCCACCTTCAAATTCTCAACCAGTTCCTCCCGGTTTCTCAAAATCAAATCTAGAACAGCCTCCCCCCAGTAGCTTTCTCCACCTTCTGAAATAAAAAATGGTCTCCAATACATTTCAAGAACATGTTGGATAATCTGTGCCCTGCTGTGTTATTTTCCCAACGGATGTCTGGGTAGTTGAAATCCCCCAGCACCACCAAGTCCTGTGATTTGGATGTTTTTGTTTTTTTTTTAAACAACTAACAAAGGCCTCATCCACCTTTTCTTCCTGGTTAGGTGGCCTGTAATAGACCCCTACCATGACATCACCCTTGTTTTTTACCCCTTTTATTCTTACCCAGACACTTTCAATAAGTCTGTCTCCTATTTCCATCTCAACCTCAGTCCAAGCATATACACTTTTAATATACAAGGTAACACCTCCTCCCTTTTTTCCCCGCCTATCCTTCCTGAGCAAGCTGTACCCTTCTATACCAATATTCCAGTCATGCGTATTATCCCACCAAGTCTCGGTGATGCCAACTATGTCATAGGAACACTGACACAGCCTGGGATGTGGGAGAACCCCTCACAGGAAATGGTCAGAGCTCTACTGCTTGAGACATTCAAGCCTCTACCTGCCAAGAGGCTAGAAAAATGTAGTATAGGGAATGCAGCTAGTTCAGTTCCATGACTATCTTTAACAACATGGTGACTAGAAACAATCAATTCAATTCACTAACTACAGATAATACTTGCTTTGTTTAATAAAATCAGTTCTAAATGCAAAACATTTTCCTCCAGGGCAGATTGGAAGAGGCCCTGGAGGTTTTTCGCCTTCCTCTGTAGCATGGGGCACGGGTCACTTGCTGGAGGATTCTCTGCTCCTTGAAGTCTTTAAACCATGATCTGAGGACTTCGATAGCTCAGACATAGGTGAGAGGTTTATCGCAGGAGCGGGTGGGTGAGATTCTATGGCCTGCATTGTGCAGGAGGTCAGACTAGATGATCATAATGGTCCCTTCTGACCTTAATATCTATGAATCTATAATCCGGGGAAGGCGGGGGGGGAGGAGGACACTGACTAGATGTGACCCCTCTCTAGCACCTATGAATTAGCCACCCATATTATTGCAGCTGAGCCCAGAAGTAAAACCTTCCAGGCAAACCTGCTTTTTCTCCTTCACCAATCTCAGGACAATGCAAGCATACTTATAAACCTTTAATGGTGATGGATGGCCAGGCACTTTCAGACATAAATAATTAGATAGAAACTCTGGCAGGAAGAGCTGTGGATATCACTGATTAACTATTGTCCTTCCTTCGGCTTTGAAAATGCAAAGATGAAGAGATGAAATAAAGACACACCTCGTGTCAACCTGCAGCCTTGCTGAGATGCAGCATGCTAAAGAGAACAAAAATGTTCTCCCTTCTATTGACACACAATAATGTGCTTGTTCATGGTCTTTGCCCCTGCTAGCCTGAAAACAGGTATGTTGGCAATGTGCACTTCAGTTACCAGTGAGATTGCACTAATTGGCATTCTCTGCTGGTTTTCACCGGACACTGCACTTTTAACTTTTATTCAGTTCTGCAGTCTTTATATAATGGCTGCTGGGCTACCTAGATTAGTTTTTAATAAACTATTTTTAATACACTACATCAACATGACAGCTTGGGAAACAAGGAAAAGGCAGGAAGTTTTATCCAAAACTTTAAATAAAGTCTCAAACTCACTTAAAAATACATAAAAGCAACAGCAAATAGATAAACTGGTATAGCATGCAGGGCATTCCTTACTTCCCCTGCTCTCCAGGACCCAGCCCCAGTGATCAGAGGTGCATCTTCTAGTTGCCTGTAGAGGCAACAGCATACTGAACCCACTTCTAACAAAAGCTCTCCCGCTTATCTTCACATATTTTGTGCAGTGTCCTGCAGTCTACAATAATACAAATAGCACTGGGCACACTGGCATCCAAACGGGTTAGTAGGCAGCGCCACCTTGCCTTTAGTCAGCCCAATGCACATCCTATCACCATCCTGCAACTGCGCAGTGTTTAATTAAAACTTCTGCCACATGATCTAAAATCAGGGTACAACTTCATGAGTCAGAGCAGTAGAGAATAGGCTGAGTCCCCTAAAACAACAGTGGACACAGGCATCCTGTCAATAACAACCTTTCTTGTCCAAACAGATTAACACCAGATCTCCTGAGCACCCTGGTGCCATATACCCAGCTGGTGCATCTCACAGTGGTGATCAGGAATGTCCTTTGTTGGTTAACTAAGGTGTGAACAACAATACAGTAGTATTTCTGGTTGCCATTAAATCATAGAAATTTAGGGCTGGAAGGAAACTCGAGAGGTCATCTAGTCCATCTCCTTTCACTGGGACGGGACCAAGTATACCTAGACCATCCCTGACAGGTGTTTGTCTAACTTGTTCTTAAAAAGTTCCCATGACAGGGATTCCACAACCACACTTGGAATCCTATTCCAACGCTTAACAATCCTGATAGAAAGTTTTCCCCTAATATTTAACCTAAATCTCCCTTGTGGCAGATTAAGGGAATTACTTTTTGTCTTCCCTTCAGTAGACATGGAAAACAAGTGATGACCACCATCTTTATAACAAGCCCTTAACATAGTTAAAAACTTATGTCCCCCCTCGGTCTTCTTTTCTCAAGACTAAACATACCTAATTTTTTTAACCTTTCCTCATAGGACAGATTCTTTAAGACTTTTATCATTTTTGTCACTCTCCTCTGGACTTTCTCCACATCTCAAACTGTGGTGTCCAAAACTGTGCACTATACTCCAGTTGAGGCCTCACCAGTGCCAAGTAGAGC
The DNA here is from genome assembly GCF_015237465.2 of Chelonia mydas. Taxonomy (NCBI): domain Eukaryota; kingdom Metazoa; phylum Chordata; order Testudines; family Cheloniidae; genus Chelonia; species Chelonia mydas. The sequence continues at coordinate 181,845,128 of NC_057849.1, forward strand.
ACTGTAGAAATAATTACCTCCTGCATATGACACTCCTTGCTAATACACTCCAGAATATTAGCCTTTTTTGTAGCTCATATTCAATTTGTGATCTACCATAACCCCCAACTGCTTTTCTGCAGGACTACTGCCTAAAGCCAGTTATTCCCCTTCTGTGTTTGTGCATTTGATTTTTCCTTCCTAAGTACTTTGCACTCTCCTTTATTGAATTTCATCTTGTTGATTTCAGACCAATTCTCTAATTTAATCAAAGTCATTTTTAATTCCAATCCTCCGAAGTGCTAGCAACCCCTCCTAGCCTGGTATCATCAGCAAATTTTATAAACGTATTTTCCACTCCGTTATCCAAATCATTAATGAAGATAATGAAGATACCTGACCCAGAACAGACTGCTGTGGAATCCCACTAGATATGCTCTCACAGTTTGACAGTGAACCATTGATAACTACTCTTTGAGTACAGTCTTTCAACCATTTGGGCACCTGCCTTATAGTCATTTCATCTAGACCAATTTCCCTACCTTGTTTATGTGAATGGAATGTGTGACTGCATCAAAAACGTTATTAAAAAAATTAAGATATCTGTAGCAAGGGGGCATGGTCTTCTGCCCTGACAGACAGTGAGAGACCCACAAGCTACTCCTGGTGGGCAGAGCCAGGACACCCACAGCTGCCCTGCCAGAAGCAGAGGGGTGGGACAGGAACCGGAACTATAAAAGACTGGCCCTTTAGCTCAGTTGGGGGAGAACTGTCAGAAGACCAGGATGCCTCTCCCCTCCTGGTGGAGCCTGGAGCTGACGGAGGCTGCCACCGTACCTGAGACCCAGAAGGGCTGCCAGAGGTACCAGACACCAATGAACTGATGGGGCTGCTGCTTGCTGTTTACCCGAGTGAGACGGAGAACAACCCTGGAACTCAGGTAGCCCAGGGAAGCTGAATAGGGTTTGGCTGTGGGACCGATTTGTAAGCCAGCCAGTGTGTTGTGGGAGGATCCTCACTGACCCAGTGGCAGACCACTCCGCCATTCATAGGGCTCTGGGCTGGGATGCAGTGGAGCGGGAGGGCCTGCATCCCCCTGCCCTGGCCACCCCATCCCTGAATGGTGGCAGTCTACTCAGTTAGGCCAGGAGGCCTGTATTGGTCTGTCGCCTGCCAGAGTTAGGGCATCAGACAGGTTTGACTGTAGCTCCCGCCAAGAGCTGATTCCCCCCCACCCCCCCCAACTGCTGTGTTGTTCTGTGTAGACCCAACCAGAATAGTTAACTGTGGATTGCCTGCCCTGATTGAGGGCCCAGGGCAGATTACCAGCCAGGACCAGTAACTGCTGGCTGTCCCACCCTGATTGAGGACCCTGGGTTTATAGACTCCCTGCTGCTCGGCCAGCTGCAGGCTAGAACCAAGTGACTCCTAGCTAATTCCCCCACAGACTGACTCGCTCCAGGAGGGATCATAGTAAGGGGCGTGGTCTCCTGCTCTGACAGATGGGGAAAGACCCATGAACGCCCTACCATATCTACTATGCCAGTAACTCTGTCAAAGAAGGAAACTGGTTTGGCATGGCATGATTTGTTCTTGACTAATCTATGCTGGCTATTACTATCACCCTGTTACCCTCTAGGTGCTTACAAATTGATTGTTTAACCATTTGTTCCACTATCTTTCCAGGTATCAAAGTTAGGCTGACTGGTTTATAACTCCCCACTATGTTTGCTCTTCTCCAATCCTCCAGGACCTCACCTGTCCTCCATGAGTTCTTGAAAATAAAATTGCTAATGGTTCCAAGACTGCTTCAGCTAGTTCCTTAAGGACCCTAGGACTAATTTTGTCAGACTCTGCTGACTTGAATTCATCTAAATTATCTAAACATTCTTTAACCTGTTGTTTCTCTTCTAGCTTGTGTTCCTTCCCCCTTGTTATTAATAATTGTATTAAGCATCAAGTCACCATTAACATTTTAATCAAGACTGAAGCAAAATAGACATAAAACACCTCACCCTTCTTGATGTTGTCCATTAGCTCTCCTTCCCCACTAGATAGTGGACCTACACATTCCTTTGTCTTTCTCTTGCTCCTAATATATTTACAGAACCTATTCTTATTGCTTTTTATTATCCTTCCTGATGTAACTCATTCTCTGCCTTGGCCATTTTGGATTTTGTCTCTACATGCCCAAGCTACTCTTTTGTACTCCTCTTTAGCAATCTGTCCATGTTTCCACTTTCTGTAGGATTCCTTTTTGATTTTCAGATCACTAAAAAGCTCCTGATGGCCTCTTACTATCCTTTGCTTTGCATCGGGATAGTTTGCTATTGTGCCTTTAATACTGTCTGAGAAGTTACCATCTCTCCTAAACTCCTTTTTCCCCTTAGATTTCCTTTCTGTGGGGCTTTACCTACCCATTCTCCGAGTTTGTTAAAAGTCAGCTTTTTGTTTAAATCTACCATATACATGTGTCCCTTGCAGTGGGAAGACAATGGGCATGTGCACTATATGGATGGGCTGCAGCGCAGTTCAGGAACCCAATTTGTCACAAAGTTAATTATTTCTGGGATGTTAGCAATGTACATCACCCCGTGGTAAATAACTGCAGAAATAACTGCTCTTCAACCACAACAGCACCAACAGTCAATTTACCAACATCAAACTGGTTAGCCACAGACATATAGCAGTCTTCGGTAGACAGCTTTCAGATGGACTGGCAGGGCCTTGCCACCCTCATCTGATGGTCCTGGCACTAGAGGATCAAGGCAAGCTCGTCACACCGCTCAGTGAACATAGCTCTCTTCATGAGGAAGTTCTAAGCCCTCCCAGATCTGCATAATAAGGTAGTCCCCCCAACTCTGTGCTTGTGGTCTTGCAAAGAATGGCCAGTCTACATAGGGGAAATCCACAGCTACTGCAATCCATACCAGCTGTCTCCACCATCATGTCAGCATGCAGTCTTCATGATCTCCTCACTTAGGCCTACAACTGCCTTCTCAGGGACACAAGCCACTGCCAAAATGCTCTCCATCCTCAATCATGACCTCCATCTACAACCTGCTGCATTAACAGTGCCAAAAGCAGGAACAGATCTTCGCCCATAAACTGGATCCATGTGTTGGCATAGCTGGAACAGGCAAAAGTGAGGCGCCTGCAGAACCAGAAGTACTTTAGTGGCAGGCTAAGAACATTTCCACACAGGAGCTTAGGAAGGGCAGAAGTTCTCTAACAAGACACTGTGAAACAATTCCTTATGCAACAAAACAGAGGGAGGTACCAAACAGCAGGGAGTACATGGTGTAAGGTAGAACTAAGGAGAGGGCAATAAGATCATGCATTTACTAACTGTAGGTATGTGTACAGCTTGATAATTAAAAGAATATAGAACAAGTGCTTCTAAACTATGTATGTATTTTCTGCATATTTTCCTCTAATCTTTTAATATTACCAATAATATTATTGAAAATTAGAAGGTATTGCTTGCAATAGCAGGTAAGATTAAGGTTTTTTTTTAAAAAAAATTTAAAAAATTGTACATTTTACAACACTTTAACCGTACAGGACAGAGTGAACATAACTAGAAAATTTCTCCACACAAGAGAGACAGACATCAGAAGACCTAAAAAGCCATAAAAATTGCCAAGAGATTCAGGGGCAGGAATACTATCTACAGTTACTTTAAATTCATTTTGAAGTTACTAGATTTTGAGTTGACACTGTCCCCTTTAATATAGTGTACAATTATCACATCAACAACGTGCTGCTCACACTATCTCCCAGCAACTGCTGATGCAGTTTAACTGCTCCAGAAGCCACCTAAAGTACATCTACACAGCAACAAACAACAAAAACATATAGCAAGTCTCAGAGCCTGGATCAACTGACCCACTTGTGCTACAGGACTAAAAGTAGGGCTCAGACTGGAACCCAGGCTCTGAAATCCAGGAAGGGGGGCTGCGTCTCAGCCTGGGCTTCAGTCTGAACCTGAATATCTACATTGCTACTTTTCGCCCCACACCATGAACGTAGGTCAACTGACTTGGGTTCTGGGACTTTCAGCCAGGAGGGTTTGGGGTATTTTTTGGCTGTGCAGAAGTGCCCCGTGCATTTGCGAGCCAGGCTACGATACACACTCGTCATGTCCGCATCAAGGAAGTTCTGCAAATGTTTCCCATTGTTGCTAACACCACTTCAGTTCCACCAGTACTAGCTACTAGTTTTGAAACTCATGAGCAGACAAGCAGCTGCTAGCATTTTGGGGCCCATTGTCACCTAACCATCCTTAATGGACTTCAGTTACTGCCAATACTCTTAACAGCAGTGGAACCAAACTGCTGTTAGCAACAAACAGGAACATTTTTGCTACATTTCCCTAGTGCAGACAGGGCCTCTGGGGCTTAACAAATTATGTATGCAGCTCATAGTTAATCTCAGTCAGCACAATACATAGATGTTGAGCAGGTAACCCTGGTCTTTGAAGAGTAGCTCTTCCAGAGCTAGGAGCTATTCAAATATGTTGCCTATGCAGGTTTCCACATCTTCACCTCCAAATTCTTGCGCCTCCTTCACAATGAGACAAGAAACAGGCTTGAAGCCAGTGGTGACCTCTCTTTCCCCCAAAAAGGAAGTCACTCATTAAACTAAAAGATATTTAACATTTCAGCTCAAGCTTCAGGACAGGTCAAAACTACATGGAAAAGAAAAAAAAAAAAAAAAAACACTCACCTCAAACACGAAACATTAGTAGGAACCTAGAGTCAATGGAACAGAATAGGGCAGTGGTGCTCAACCTTATTACACAGGAGGGTCACACAAACCTAAGCACAATCTTGTGTGGGCCAAACAGATTCTACCTATTTTAATAAGATTTAAAGTCACTTGTATTGATTTATATTTTAAGTTCAGCTTGTTTTGTATTTAGATAGGTTGTTTCTATGTAGAATATTGTCTATTTACATACTTGTGTAACATGACAACAAAATGCTAATGAATCAGGGGGGAGGGATAGCTCAGTGGTTTGAGCATTGGCCTGCTAAACCCAGGGTTGTGAGTTCAATCCTTGAGGGGTCCACTTAGGGATCTGGAGCAAAAATTGGGGATTGGTCCTGCTTTGAGCAGGGGGTTGGAGTAGATGATCTCCTGAGGTCCCTTCCAACCCTGATATTCTATGATTCTACGATATGGTGTTGAAGCAGGCGGCAGGCCTTGTGAAATGCTCTGGTAGGCAGTGTATGACCTGTGGACCATAGGTTGGGCACCCCTTGAATAGGGGATGCGAGGGTGGGAGTAACTGAAGTGAAGCCTTCTTGTTCCTCAGTATACAACACCATGGCATTGTTTAAACAGAAAGAATGAGGCACATCAGCCAGGTATGGAAAGTGGCAAGTGCTTTTTCTATTCATTTTGGCAGCCAGTCACTAAGTTTCTAGAATGAAAGATATGAAGAGTCTGTAGGCATAAAACACATCAAGCTGTGATCTTGTCATCTCTCACAAGTTACAGAGCAGTGGGATTGATCAGCTTGCGGACAGACCTCCTCCTCCAAGGAAAGTCCAGGTTTTGCAGGAAGTGGTAGGGGCAATTAATTACTGAACCAGTGTCCCAGTATGCTGCAAGGATACACTGCATGATACCTTTCAGAATTGCTGATCGATTGTCCCCTCCTCACCTCCTTTCATATCAGCCTCTGATTAGTAGACATCTAGTAAATATTTCTAGCCTGATTTTATCTGATCCAAGTGAAGAGTTCTTTTACAGCTTCTCCAGAGGTAGCTGCATTCCAGTGATATAAGACAGTGATTCTTACACATTCAGTAAAACACACTACACATTGAGAACATTAGGGTTGCAAGGATTCAACTTTTACTCTGCTTTGTGTGTGTATGAATGATAGTCTTTAATGATCCCATACTTTCTCAAATAAACAAAAACAAAACCACTGCACTGTGTCAGTTGCTCTATATCTAACAAAACTTAAAGAAAATGAAAAGTTAAGAATGCCAATGGGACATACCCTGTACCCTTCTCTCCTGCCCCCACCCAAAGACACACATCTCCCCAGTAGTGCAGTCACCATACCAGACCCTTAACAGCAGGAATGACTGCCTCCCAGTACTGCCTTCCCCAAATTTCACCCAGCTCCATCCCAAATGGACCAGACTTAACCCCCACCCCTCACACTTACAGAACCTTTCTGCACAGTTCTGTAAAGTTACACATACTCAGATTTGGGAAACAGTGCTGGAAACCTGGCATCCCTACATGGGGTAGTGTATGATGGTTGTACTACTGGTGAAGTGTGGGTCACGGGGGGGTGGGGGAGGACGATTATTGATAGCCTTAACAAAAACTAAAAAGCGAGAAAACAAGAAGTTAAGTATTATGTACGAGCAATCTTAACCGACACAAAATGCAGTGTTATTGTGTGTTGGTTTCCCAAGTTTTTTAGATAGGAGTCATTGCTGTGTTGAAGACACTTTAGAGGAGGACAAGAATTTTAAAAAATTAAAGTGGCAAACAGAACCCATACACAGAACAACAAGATGCTACATGTGTGTATTCCAGGTTTGGGGGGGGGGGGGGGTGGGAGGAGGAGAAGAGATGTGACATTTGAGAAATGTTACAATCATGTAATTTAAAAATATCATGAAGTACTGTGTATGAAGTTTAAATTTTTACATGGAATTGTTTAACTTCAAAAATCAGGACTATAGGGCTTCAAATCAAAACTCCCTAACTCATACATTTTACAAGGTCTCAAGGTGTACAGTGAACAAGGCTCCAGCTGCTGTGAAGCCCTGCATTATTCAATGAGCACAACACAAAATGTACATGTTCAATATTTTTCTAAGTTGGGTGCACATGCACAGCAAAACCTGAAGTACTCTGAAGTATCAACTCTACTGCAAACACAGAGTGCTATTTTCAAAGGCAAGTCAAAACTAGTTTTAGGGGAATATTCAGAGGCATTTCTGTTCAATGATGGCACTATTTCTCTGACAATTTCAATTTTCTATCCCTAACGAAAAAAAGGTTGTAAGATTTTGTTTAAAAAAAAAAAAAAGAAAAAGAAAATATTTTTCTCCTCAAAAGCAGTTTAACCATTTTGTCTCAAATTCTCCACCCCCAACATAAAAGAACAAAAAGCCTGGAAAATTTCAACAGAACAGTTTAAATTTTTGAAGAGTAGCGAGCTACTCAAAGGAAGGTTGCCTCAACTTTTCCATTATAACACTACAGCACCATCAGTAAAATGGGCCTCAGAGTTAGCTCTTACGCAGTGCTTTTAATTTCCAAGTGGCATAAAAGATATAAATCATTAAAGTAATTAATGCTCTGGCATTAGGATTTTCTCATCTGTCGAATTCAAAGCACTTGATAAAAGGGGAAAAGTACTAGTTGCTCCATTTTACAGACGGCCTAACTAAGTACACAGATTTAAGGTATTTTTTCTGGGGCACAGTGGTCTAGTGGATAAAACATGAGCACAACCTGCCAGGGCAGGCCTAGGTAATTGTCTAGCCACATCTCTCAATGTCCCTTCCAGCTCTACATTTCTAAGATTCTGTAATTTTATATTACAAGAGTTCTGGGTTCTGTTCCCAGCATTACAACCTTTCTATGTAATCCCGGCTAAGTAAAAGTCTCTGGGCCTCACTAACCCTGTCTATACAATGGGGTAATGATAGTTGGGCAAGTGTAGGGTCATGAAGTACATAGAATTAAGACTAGCCAAGTGAAAAGATGGGCCAAGAATTTAGAACTTCCTGGCTCCAGATCATATGCACATTCTCTCAGGCAGGTTAAGGAGACATTTTGGGGACGCAATCAGAAACCTTTTCACCAGGCCTATAGCTCCTTGAAACATATGGAAATGGAACAAAGCCAGTTCAGAGTATTCCAATGTTTTAAGAAAAGTTGAGTGCATAGCTAATTTAGCTACATCTGCACTGCAGCTGCTCTGAACTTCACATGGATTGAGGCAAGGGCTCTATTCAATATGAAGTTAAGTTACTGCATATATAGTGAAGTCTATTATAGTCCTATAGAACACTTCTAAGAGTGCTTTAAAAGAAAGTATTATTTTCAAAGATGAGAAAGCACGCAATTTTCACTGAATGCTTAAAGGCAATTTCCCTCAAAGGAGGGCATTTCTTAGCCAAATTTCAGCTCCATGGTTTTTGCAAGAAATTTTGTAATAGGTCAAGTGTATTTTTCCATTGTCCTTATTCTCAAAAAACAGTTGACTGTTTCTGCTCAAGCTTAAAAGAAAAAAAGAAAAAAAAAAAAAATCAAACGAACTGCTCCCCTTTTCCCCGCCTCCTCCCAGACAGAAACCAAGCCTGAAAAATTTCAGCTCTTCAGTTAGAAGCTGTTTGTTTAAAAACAGAGGGCTTAGAACAGAAACATTTAGGCTACCTTAACTATAGACACCATTCACTCTCCAGCTGTAATTTGTAAATTTGCAGAGTATTTTTGAGAACCTTCTTCAATGAGAGTTATGTACTCATTTGATCATAATCTTTATACTGTAATTAGGATTTCAAGAGCAGGCAGAATACTCCACAAAAGGTGTACAGAAAGCAAATTCAAAATTCACATGGAAACATTTACTTCTCACTAAGAGCAGCAGTTTAAGACCCTAGAGGGAACATACTAATTACCACACTGGATCAGGCCAGCAATCCAGTATCATCTCCAACAGTGGCCAGCACCAGCTACTTTTGTCCTCCCATTTAAATTTCATCCTGATTGCTAATAGAGATTGGCTTGGCTGAAGCACATGGTTTGGTAGCCCTTCCAAAAAAAATGTATTGTCAATTATTACAACTCTGGATATTCTTGATATCCTTATGAATATCCAATCCCTTTTTGAATCTCTAATTCTTGGTCTCAACAATTTTGTGGCAATGACTCCCATAGCTTAATTACAATTGCACCAAATATTCCACCAATTTACACTATCTTGAAGTTCCACATTCAGTCAGTCAGTCAGTACTGGGATGATAAAAGCTTTTCCATAGTTATAACAGAAATCTGGTTACAGTTTTAAGTCCTATTTTTCCCCTTCCCTCTTTAACCTGACGTAAATTGAAAAAGCTGTTTGAGCTAGGGAAGTTGGAAAATTTAGGTGTAAGTAATATTTGGCAAGTTTGGCAGGTTCTTAGAACAAAGCAAAAGGTGTTATGCTTCCAAAACACTGAGGTTAGAAACTTAAAATGTGTAACTATATTTCTTCAACATATGAAGAACACTAATTTTAAATTATTCTTTGCCAAACTAGGAACATCAGAATGGTTAGCTAGGAACAAATGACTTCATGAAGACCATCCTAATTTTTGCTGAGTTGTATGAAGTCTGCCAGTGCTTTTAAGAACCTTGCCTGGTCTACAAAAATGTGGGACTTCAGAAAAGTCTCAAAAGGTATAACAGGTTTTTTTTGTTTTGTTTACATTACACAAAACAATGATATTGGGGAAAGATTCAGTACACACAATTCCTCTATCACACACAACTTGGCCCCAGAACCTGGGTTTAATGCACTCATCTCTCTAGCAGAACTCAAACTCCACAGGGACTCATACAGAAATCATAAGTAAGGACTCGAAGTCCTTAGCAAGTTTGCTTGGGTTAAAGGATTTCATATCTATGGAAATAGACCACAGATCTTACTGAAGCACGGACTTCCAAAAAGGCCAAGGCCAAGCCAACTAGGCTGAAGGATTTTAAGGCTGCTTGCATTCCTCTGAAGAAATACTGATGCAGTTTGAGCAAGCGAAACACAAGGCCATGTCTACACTACAGACTTCTGCTGGCAGAGCTATACTGGTCAGGGATGTGAAGAGGTCTGATCCTTGACCTACACAGCTGTGCCAGCACAAGCCCCTGGTGTAAATGCAAAAAACTGTGCTTTTGCCAGTATAGCTTGTTTTGTTTGGGGGCAGAATAAGCCAATACTGGTAAAGCATAGCTTTGACAGTATTAGCTGCATCCACACTAGGAATGCTCTGCCAGAAAAGCATATTGGTATTCCTATACTAGTAAATCACTCCTAGTGTAGACATGGCCCAAAGATGTTGGTTAACATAGCAGGACATAAATTTGCATATTTGGTCAAGACTACGGTCAGGTCTACATTCAAGACTTAAATCAACCCAGCTATATCGCTCAGGGGCGTGAAAAATCCACACCCTTGAACAATGTAGTTCAGACAACCTAACCCCCGGGGTATGTCGACAGCACTAGAATTCTTCTACTGACCCAGCTACAACTTCTTGAGGAGGTGGATTAACTATACCAATGAGAGAACCCCTCCCATTGCTGCAGTGAGTGTCTATACTTGAAAGAATACAGTGGCACACTTTCAGTTAGAATCCTAAGTAGTTCCATATGAAGAGGATACCAAAATTTTACCCTTGACTTTGTTTAAAAACACAACAACAAAAAAACCCCCACCCACACACTAAAACCCTAAAGAAATTCCTACACTCTTCCCACCCTATCCCCCCACCAAAAGAGAGAGACTGAAAGACTTTTAGGATTGGAAACACGTATCAATAAATTAAGAGGAAAACCTTTAAAGAAAGATTTATAAAGGCAAGTCTGAGAAATCCCAGAAGTTAGAGAGTAAGACTTTACACAGGCAGCTTGAAAATGCCAATTTAATCCGATATAGGACTTATGTTTCTATGAATATGAATCCCATAACCAGTTGTTACTTTAAATTCTGTATATGGACTGATCCTAATCTGAATTGACAAGAACATACAGGGTTTAAAGGTGATTTATAAAGGGGGGAAAAAATGGAGTTTGTACACCTTTATACATAATAAAGAAACAAAGTGATCTGGAAGAGGCTTTTTTTTTTTTTTTTTTTTTTTTTTTTATAATATAAAGCATTTTTTGCTTACTTTTTACATTAGGAATTCAAGTCCGACCTAGCCTAGAAGATTATGTTAACTGGTAAACAATTAAATTATGAGCTCACAAGAGCTGAGAGTGAAATGCTAGATCTACACTAGAAAAGATTTGCCACCATAGCCATACTGGCAAACGCCCAGTAGAGAGGCAGCTTACTTCAGCAAAAAAGATTGATTTTGAAAGGATAATTTAACTTGGAAATGGTATAAACTAAACTACACTTGCAAAAACACTTATGCTGGTTAACTGTGTCTATACTAGAGCTCTTGAAAACATAGAGGTGCCACAAAAAGCCCCAAATCTAACTGATGTTGCTATCTGAGCAAATATGTAGACCTGCCCTGGCCAAAGATGAGCAATTGAGAGGGAGGGGGTTTTTGTCAATTGTTTAAAAAAAACTTTAGTTTTTTGTTTGGTTTTGTTTACACTTGTTTAATGATTAACAAAGACCTCCTTTATACAAAATGTTAACGATTCAACTTCTCCACCCCTTCATTTAAGGTGTTAAGAGTTAACAATAATGCTGAGACCCAACCCCACCCCATAACACAAGTCCTCCAGCAAAATCTGGAAAACCCAAGCCTGACATTTCTAATAGTTCCAAGTTAAAAAACAAGCAGATTTTTTTGTTTGTTTGTTTTGATGGGGAGGTGGGGGCATACATAGGAGAAAGGGAGTGAGCATGACCCTTTACACACATAAAACAGCAAAAGAGCACTCAAGCTCAGTTTAAAATCTCCGGAGGCCACCTTTAAAATAACCATAGCCATCAGACCTAGTTGGCCAGGTATACATTGGACAACATAGTTATGTATCACCAAACCAACCACTGTACCACTGTTTCCAGGAAAAAGCAGATCTACCTATTGCAGGCAATGGGTGCAAGTGAACAGGCATGGAACACAGTTTAGTTACAAATATAGACAAAAAAAAAACAAACAAACTATGTTTATACAAGTTCCCATGCCCAAATTACCAACACCTGTTGTCAGCTATAGGTAGTTTTTTCCTAGGGTAGACAAGGCCTAACTGAATGAATAACATTAAGTAGAAGCAGGATTGAGGTGAATGGAGTCAGAATTAAGGCTATCTAGGGGAGGTTAACACTACATTTCCATATTTTCCTGTGTGTTTTTTTATTAATTTAGATGTTTCTGGCTTTCAGTGTTTGTTTTCACGCTATTTTAAGATGACATGCACCCCAGGTCACTATTCACAAAAATAAGATAGTTATTCATTTATTTTTATTTTTCTTAATTTTGTCCATTTAAGAGTACTATGCATACAGTCAGTTTTCTGGGATGTTTGTGTGGATCTTTTCATGTCTTTCACACAGCAACCTGGGAGAGAACCACCTTTTTCAGAATAGGAAAGTGTGACTATAAATCGCAGCCCCCAAAATATTGTTAGCATGGACCTTGGGGAGGTGTAGTACCTGCCTCCCCTCCCGAAAACTAATATCTGAAAAACTAATAATTAGAGAATTTAAGGGGAAAAGCCACATTCAGGCATGACCATTCTCCCTCCCCCTGCCGCCCCAAACCAGTTTGGACACTTATTAACATCACCAAGGAGTGCCAGTTTCTTCCCAAGATCGAGCCAAAGGAGAGAGTCCTTCTCTCCTCTTTCACAAGAAAGGTCCTTGAACAGTAGGTTAGGTTCCAGGACAATGGATTAAACTGGGGACACTGCATTATGCACATTTACTCTGAAAACACTAAGCTTTCTCTGCAATACAATCTTCCTCATCTGGTGGAGTTGGAATTATTCCATGATCAACTCCTTAGTCCACATCTCTATCACCACCAGCTGCAACCATCATTTCCCAACCATAACCCTTTCCCTATCCCATGCTTCCGAACCTGAAAATAAGAACAGGCTCTCTGATCCTCTCTAACCTTAACCACTTAATCACCCACCATCTCTTTCAAGTCCCAATTATCCCCCAGGAAAGGATAGGGGATGAATTCTATTTCTACCTACATCCCCAACAACTTGACCCTTCCCACCTGCCGTCCTCATGTAATTTACCCTATCACGGTATGCTGACCCCTCAAGCAGCTTCTTCCTCCCTGATCAGTGGGCACATTTTTACCCATAACATTATGAGGTCCCCTCACCTCCAAGTCACCTATGGGTGGAAAATCAGGATAGAGGATGTTATCTCCCAAACTCCACCAGCAACCCCAGATATGGCATTCCCTCCACTTTTCTCCCAACAAGAAATCCTTCCTTTTCGCCTCCCTCCTCCATACGTGGGGGTCTCCCCTGGATTTCCCGACTCCCCTGTTCCAGCCCCAGGCAACTCCCCCCCCATATGCCTCCCCCGGGGTTCAGCACCTGCTTCCCCCCTGCACAGTGCTAGGAGAGTGCACGCACCCACCCACCGCTCTGCATGGACCCCCAGACTGGGCGCTTCCCTCCCCATCCCACAAGCCCTCCCCACACACACCTGCCCCACAAGCCCTCCCCACACACACAGTGCCTGAGCCCACCGCCCCCCACATACCCCCCCTACCGCACAAGCCCCCCACGGCCCCCCTCCCACACACTCTCTGCCCAGCCCCAAACTCTGAAACTTTCCCCGGGGCGGGCGGGCGGCTCAGCCCTGCCGGGACCCCCCCGGCCACCGGCAGCACGCGGACCCCGCTCCCGCACACACACAGCGCCACTTACCGAGCGGCGCCGGGCGGGAGGGGAGGGGGCGGTTCTCAGCTCCGGGCGGGAGGGGGCGGCGCAGCGTCTCCCCCCGGTGGCGGCGGATCCATTCCCCTCCCGCAAACACACACAGGATCCATTGTCCGCCAGCGCTCCCCCTCCGCACACATGGTACCGCCCGTCACGCCCCCCCCATTCCAGCTAGACGAATGGTACCACCCGTCGCCCCCTCTGCCCCGCCCCAGCAATGGTACTGTCCCGTACTTACTGAGGGGATGGTGCCGCCTCTCAACCCCACCCTGGGAATGGTACTGTCCCAAAGGAGGAGACTGTAAATACCCTTCCCCCACACAATGGCATCAACCGGCTTCTTAAAGAGGCAGGCCTGAATCCATAAGCCCCTTCCGCGCCTGCACGAAGCACCGCCCTTACATTCCCCCATTCATCTTGGTACCGCCCCCTCAATTAACATAGCTCATCCCCCACCTCACTGTGGCACCACCCCACCTCTCCCCTTTAAAGAGACAGCCACCCAATTGTGCTTCTTAAAGGGACACTCCCCCAGTGTGTCTCTCTCTTTTGCTGCCCCTTCCCAGCGCCCAGTGGCGACGGGGCCGCCTCCTTTCCTCGCCCGCCCCCTCACTCCCCCCCGCCCCCCCCGAGCCAGGTGAAAGCCCGGCCCGGCCGCCCCCCGGGGGCTCCCCGCGCCGCCCCCTGCAAAGCCCCAGCAGGCCCCGGCCACGCTGCGCCCGGAGCTGCCCCAGCCCTGCCCAGAACGCGGCCGCCCCGGGCAGCGCCGAGGCGAGCGGGCGCCCGGCCCCAGGGAAGCGGGGCGCCCCCAGCCCGGCCCCATGACCCCGGGGGTGGGGGGGGGCACAACGCAGCACGGCGCCGCTCCCCCGCTCGGAGCGAGCCTGCCCCCCGCCGCTGTGGCAGGGAGGCGGCGCCCACCACCCTGGGGTGCGATCAATTGTCTCGGGCAGCAAATTGTCAAGAGTCCCTCAGCCTCCCACCCGCAGCGCTGCCCCGGCGCCGGGGGCACAAGGGCGCCGAGATCCAGGAGACTGTGTCCGCGCTCACCTGAAACGGGGCCTTCCTTAGAAATACGAAGGTCCGCACAGAACCTATTACAATGGATACTCCGGCCTGCCTGAACCTGGGGGCAGAGCCAGACCTGTCAGTCACGGGCAGCGGGAGCATGCCCTGCCTCCTGAAGTTTCCTCCACTTGCAATAACTTCCACAGCCAGGATGATTCTCATCTGTTTTCCGAAATCACAGGTGGCGATAACTATTATTTGAAGGGGGAAAGTACAGTTTCAGCTTCCCCTCGACGGGCTGTGCACACAGAGACGGGAAACTCTGCTCTGCCCAGGACAGAAGTTGATTTTCATTCTTGGGGTTGGGCTGATGTGTTCTTTCTAGTTTATTTATTAAAGGCCCCTTAGACATGCTGACTGTCAAGACCAGAATAGATCTGTTACACATGGAAGGAAGAGTGCTTCAAGAGCTCCATAAATCACTGTGTTCCAGCCAGCGGATGGGTCTCTTTTAGGTACCTATTCCCCGGATTGAATCACGTCCTCAACGAGCCCTCTCCATGATCCCCTGCTAGCTTCTGACATATGAATCACGCTGCCTGGTTAACTAATGGATGGACCCCTTCAAAAAAGTCTGGTTCTCTACATTTACCAGTTGAGGGAAGGGACAATAGATAATAGGCACTGGACCTCGCAACAGATGTGATAGGATGAGATCCAGAGGGGATAACAGGAATTAGGGGGTAGGATTCACATGAACTCTGGATCACTGACACACGTGTACATGAGATCAGCATTCTCAGTAGGTTGCCCTAAGAATTGGATTTTTGTTTCTGTGACACAATAAGCAGGGGAGCCAAGCACTGAGGATTATGCACCATGCTGCATCCATAAAGGTGAGAATACAAACAAATACTTATTTATATTTCCCCTTTGGATGTTTGTCCCTATGATCATGCTTCAGTAGAGGGGGTGAAAGTGGGCTCAGTCTTTACCCCCAAAATATTTCAATTCAATAGCGATCACCCTGCCCTCAAAGAGGTCAGATTTACTGTCTTGTGAGCCCAACAGGAGCTTCTTCTAGGGTTCAAGAATGGACTTCACAGAGGGTCTACTTTTTACTGGATAGGGTCCATATGTGTCTGATTTCTCCTGGAGGCCTCAGCAGAGGATATGAGAAGAGAATTCCAGGGGGAGGGAGATGACCTTTGAGCTCAGCTTCCTATCACGCACTCTGGCGCTGCCAGTGTCCATGCTTCGTCCAATACCCTCCATTCGTGACTCAGAGAGAAGCAGAGAAGGAAGAGGTAGCTGAGTTCCGCAATCAGAGGCATGGCTGCAGGTATGAGCTACTGGGACTCAGGAATGATCTTCCACTTGGCACGCTGCCTGTCTGGCTTCACTCCCATCACAGAGATAGGGGCACTGCCTCCCCTCCAGCCATTTTATTCCCAATACTGCCTGCCTCCTTCCTGGCAGGAGAAGGGATAAAGGTGAGTCAACCTGTCCTGGGTTGCATCTTGCCCAGCAGAGTGTCTCCCCCCTCACCTCCACTCCCTCCAATCCTACCTGGCTCTGTCTGTCCTTTCCTGCCCAACGAAGGGAGGCAGAGGTAATCCCACCCCTAGTTAGTTTGTGAGAGGGAAACTGTTATCTGCCCACAGAGCTGGGCAAGCTCCCCAGTGAGATGCTAGATAAAGTGGGGGAGGAGGGGAGAGGAGAGCAGGAGACTGGCCCCTCCCTTTACCCTCTGGCTTTCTCAGCCTAGCTGGCTCCTTGAAGCCTGCAGAGGCATCAGCCACTGCAAACACCTCACCAGGGAAGCAGAGCTAAGGGGACATTCACCCAAAAAGGCAAATGAAGCCCTGAGACATTGCTGGGAATTGACATGTTATTGAACCAAAGAGTTAGTCAGTAATATGATACCACATTTTGAGTCTCCCTCAGACAAGCTCTGCAGCAAGGAGGGAGAGAAAATTTCAGGAGGGGGTATTCCCACGCAGCCAGTAACTGGCAGGTCTGGGTCTGCCCCTAGCAGGCTTTGCACCCATTGCAATGGATCCCTAGACCTTAGCATGAGGAAGAATGCACTAGGTTGTGCAACAGTCCACAACTAGATAAGAAGGAACGGACAAGAATGACAAATAAGCACAACCTATCAACCCCAAAAGTGCTGGAAAGCCCCATCCTGAGCAAATGCTTGAGGTTTTGGGAATTAAATGCTAATGCAACTTGAAACCCTCTTGTGGCCAGTGTTTTAGGGTTTGCAGTGGTTCCCCCCTCCTTCCATTCTGTGGATCATTTTGAGAAAGATACAGATTCTCATAAAGACTCACCTCTCCTCCCAAAACACTACCTTCCCTCCACCACTCCCACAAAAAAGTTCTCAAAATACTTAATCCTGTAAATCATGAGAAGAGCACTAACTACAGTGGATATATTGCATCTATCACTGAGAGAAATCCAAATTTTGGCATTGTCACACTTTTGCAACATTTAGATAGATTGTCATGCCAATAAAGTTAGCGTATTGAAATGCAGCATTCTCTCCCTTCCTCACTCTTCAAATGACACCATCCCTTTTCCTATCCACTCCCCACCCTTAAAATAAATCCCTGCTCTGTGGAAGCAGCATAATTATACTGGAATAAAGGCACTTAGTCTGGAACAGTGTCCACATGAAGAATTATACCAGTATAGCTTCAGTAGTATAATTCCAGTAGTATAATTCCACTAGAGCTATAACAGTCAATTTCCCCACATAGACAAGTGGTAGTTATATCATTTTCCCTCTCCATCCCTTATTCTTAAGATGTTGTTCCCTGCTTGTTCCCTCCCACACAGTTATCTATTGGGAATTTCTTCCCCTTCACTTACCCCTCCCCCACCTCTTGAGAAGGCTGAAAGCAGGCCCTACATTAACTCTTTGCAGTAGTTTTGCATCCGATGAAGTGAGCTGTAGCTCACGAAAGCTCATGCTCAAATAACTCTTTGCAGTAGCTTTGCATCCGATGAAGTGAGCTGTAGCTCACGAAAGCTCATGCTCAAATAAATTGGTTAGTCTCTAAGGTGCCACAAGTCCTCCTTTTCTTTTTGCAGTAGTAGTTTTCCATTTCCAGCCCACAAGGCTGAACTCAGAGGGGTAGCCTATATGAGTCTTTTTTACCTACAGTGTCCCACTGTGGCTACTACCAAAGCAGCTCCATTGGTGGTAGCAGCAGTCGGACACTTTTTAAAGATCAGTCTAGTGTAGTCAAAGACTTTCTCCTCCTGAACTAATCTCTGCTTCTTTACCCACCCTAATCGGTACCAACTTTTAAACCTTGCCTATTTCAGCATTTAGCATAGTTGTTTTTTTTTTAAATTAATGTCCACAATCCCTCCTCCTCCAGACATACCACCATTTTCTTCCCCTTAAAGCACAGCATAAATTGAAATCTTTTTGTTAGGGCTGTTGATTAATCGCAGTTAAATAATGCGATTAACTCAAAAAATTAATCGCAATTTAAAAAAATTAATTGTGATTAATCGCAGTTTTAATTGCACTGTTAAACAAGAGAATACCAATTGAAATTTATTAAATATTTTGGATGTGTTCTACATTTTTAAATATATTGATTTCAGTTACAACACAGAATGCAAAGTGTACAGTGCTCACTTTATTTTTATTACAAATATTTGCACAGTAAAAATAAGATAGTATTTTTCAATTCACCTCATACAAGTACTATAGTGCAATCTCTTTGTCGTGAAAGTGCAACTTACAAATGTAGATCTTTTTTGTTACAGAACTGCACTCAAAAACAAAACACTGTAAAACTTCAGAGCCGACAAGTCTACTCAGTCCTACTTCTTGTTCAGCCAATCGCTAAGAGAAACAAGTTTGTTTGCATTTACAGGACATAATGCTGACCGCTTCTTATGTACAATGTCACCTGAAAGTGAGAACAAGCATTCGCATGGCACTTTTGTAGACGGCATTGCAAGGTATTTACATGCCAGATATTCTAAACATTTGTATGCCCCTTCATGCTTTGGCCACCATTCCAGAGGACAAGCTTCCATGCTGATGACACTCTTTAAAAAAAAATGCATTAAATAATTTGTGACCGAACTCCTTGGGGGAGAATTGTATGTCTCTTTCTCTGTTTTATCCACATTCTGCCATATATTTCATATTAAATCAATCTCGGATGATGACCCAGCACATGTTGTTCATTTTAAGAACACTTTCACTGAAGATTTGACAAAACGCAAAGAAGGTACCAATGTGAGATTTCTAAAGATAGCTACAGTACTTGACCCAAGCTTTAAGAATCTGAAGTGCTTTCCAAAATCTGACAGGGACGAGGTGTGGAACATGCTTTCAGAAGTCTTAAAATAGCAATACTCAGATGCAGAAACTACAGAACCCGAAACACCCCCCCAAAAAAATAATCAACCTTCTGCTGGTGGCATCTGACTCAAATGATGAAAATGAGCATGCATCAGGCCACACTGCTTTGGATCGTTATTGAGCAGAACTCATCATCAGCATGGACACATGTCCTCTGGAATGGTGGTTGAAGCATGAAGGGACATATGAATCTTTAGCGCATCTGGCATATAAATATCTTGCGACACCGGCTACAACAGTGTTATGTGAGCACCTGTTCTCACTTTCAGGTAACATTCTAAACAAGAAGTGGGCAGCATGATCTGCAAATGTAAACAAACTTGTTTTTCTGAGCGATTGGCTGAACAAGAAGTAAGACTGAGTGGACTTGTAGGCTCTAAAGTTTTACATTGTTTTGTTTTTGAATGCAGTTTTTTTTTTTTACATAATTCTACATTTGTAACTTTAATGAAAAAGAGATTGCACTACAGTACTTGTATTAGGTGAATTGAAAAATATTATTTCTTTTGTTTTTTACAGTGTAAATATTTGTAATAAAAAATAAATATAAAGTGAGCACTGTACACTTTGCATTCTGTGTTGTAATTGAAATCAATATATTTGAAAATATAGAAAACATCCAAAGTATTTAAATAAATGGTATTCTATTATTATTTAACAGCGTGATTGACAGCCCTACTTTTTGGAGGCAGGGCCTATCTCTCACTACATGTGTGTACTCAATAATATGGAGCCCCACTGTGGTTGGGGCTTCCAAGCGCTACTGTAATAAATAAGGAACAGAAGTGCATCATTGGTGATTCACATATAGGGCCCAATCCCAGTTCCTACTGACATCATGGACTCAATCGTGGTCTCCTTAAGAGACCAAGCAGTTTAGGCTGGGATTTTAAAAAGTGCCGGAGGGAGTCAGGCACCCAGTTGCCATTCCATTTAGGAGCCTTTGAAAATCCCAGCCTTACAGTTTAATCGTGACAAACACAAAATTAACAACAGGTTAACAGGTGCACCTTTCTATGCATGGTTCTCCACTGCCTTGCCCCTTGTGTATGAAATGGGTGTAAAACACTACTAGATCAGAAAGCTACCATGTCATACAGGCAAAGATTACTGGCCAAGCTGCAAGGCAATGGCGAATCATTCCTTCAGCCTCAAATAACCCCATCAAGCCACCATCCTTTCTTTTTTTCTCCTCCCATCTCACCTTCTGTCTATTCTTTCCTCTCTTTGGAGGACTCTTGAAATCAGTTATCAGAACATTTTACTTTACTCTTAAGGCACGGCTACACTGGAAACTTCAAAGTGCTGTCGCGGGAGCGCTCGCACGGCAGCACTTTGAAGTGTGAGTGTGGTCACTCACGAGCACTGGGAGAGAGCTCTCCCAGCGCTCCTAGTAATCCACCTCCCTGAGGGGATTAGCTCCGAGCGCTGGGAGCACGGTTCCCAGCACTCGGAGCCTGTTTACACTAGCGCTTTAAAGCGCTCTGACTTGCTGCGCTCAGGGGGGCGATTTTTCACACCCCTGAGCCAGCAAGTTCGAGCGCTATAAAATGTAAGTGTAGCCAAGCCCTTAGAGTTAAGTTGGTACTTTGCCCTATCCTCTCTGGGAATTGTCTACAGTAAAATACCAACCAGCGTGAATTCCCAAGGCAGAAGTTCTCAACTAAGAAATCCCTACTGTTGGCCTTGAAGAGTTTCACCATGGGAACTGACAACAAAAGCCTCCCTGCTGATTTTAATAGCTCTGACAGGTTGTAAGGTGGAAAGGCAGCCTCTCAGGTGGCCAAATCCCAGACCATTCAAGGCTTTAGAGATTGTCAGCAACTACACAACACTCAAGGAGGCCTTCCCCTCCCCATTTACGTTCTTACAAGCTGTTGCAAATAATCCAACTCTCCTGGTTCTTTACAGTATTAAAACAAATCCAAGAACGCCCAGAACATCACAGCTGTCACCACACTGCACACCATGGTCTTAGAACTTCATGGCAGCAACAGGCATACAACTCAATCTTTCTGCTCAAAAGCACAATCCTCTACAATTTGGGCTATGATACACAGCTGAGGAGCCCCAATTCTATCCACATAACAGTAGTGGTTCACATGCCTACCAGCTCAATACATTTATGTTCTGCTTTCTATATATGGTTCAGAGCTTTGCATACCATGATTGTTGCTTTCATTCTTTTAGCCCCCAATCCTGCAAAAACTTACACAGGTACTTAATTTACACACGTAAGTATAGACCCATTGAATTCAATGGGGCTACTCAGGCAAATACAATTAACAGCATAAGTAAGTGTCAGCACATGGGCTTTTAATCTCTTTTAAAATTATATAGTAGCCCCTGTCCATCTGTCATTAACTCCAGTCAAATGTCCTCCATCACTGTAGACACACATTGCTGTTCCAAATAAAACAAGTTTTGCTTGAGAACAAGTGGATCAGGCCCTTCAGGCGACTCAGAGCCATACTGCTTCAGTCCTAAAATTATTCTGTTTCCTTTTCTTCTTTACAGTGGACTGACCATTATTCCCAGAGTAGAGACAGGCAGTCACCATTAAGAACGCATTATTTACAAAGTTACCATACAGATCATCACAGGTCTTCCTTACACTTAGATGATATAATTATTGCATTAGCAGCCCTTTGGGCCCCAATCCCACTCAAGTCAAAGGACGCTACCATTGACTTCAACAGGAGCAGAATGGGGGCAGATAAAACACTTCCTACTCTTTTCAGGTTCTAGACCATTTTACCTCTAACAACTTTCTGTTAAAATTATGCCACATATGTTCTATCTGTTGAACTACAATTTCCCTCTTTGAAAATGGTTATACCTTTAGGGTACATCTACACAGCAATTACACACCCACAGCTGGCCCATGCCAGCTGACTCGGTCTGACAGGGCTTGGGCTATGGGACTGTAAAATTGCGGTGTAGACATTCAGGCTCAGGCTGGAGCCCATGCTCTAGAACCCTGCGAGGGGGGAGAGTCCTAGAGACTGGGCTCCAGCCTGCGCCTAAATGTCTACCCTGCAATTAAGCAACCCCGCAAGCCCGAGTCAGCGGGTACAGGCCAGCTGCAGGTGTGTAAGTGCTGTGTAGACCTACCCTTAGAGCACTGAAGCACTACACACTACTTAAGAATCTAATCTCCACTTCCTTGCACCTTATGTAGTCCTGAGTACACTTGTGCAAAGTAGGTGTAAAATGCTCCCACTGTTGTGAATGGAGAATTCCAATTGCCAGGAGGCTTTTTTGGGTATTCCCTCCCCCACCTCACTTTGCTCAAGTTTAAGTTATTGAACAAGGTGCATGCAACAGAATCAGACACTATGACTTTTTCTCCTCCAACGTTTACGTTTTACGTAGCTGTGTGTTATAATGAGCCTTCCGGAGAGGTAACAATAAATTCTATAAGAAACCAAGGTGATTAAAGCCATAATACTGCAATGAGCTCTGCATGGAGCTCACTGCAGGCTGAGAGTCTAAAACAGGAAAGTGTGAAAGAGGCAGTTAAAGGTCCACTGTTAATTTAAAGCCTACTCTTCTATCTGAAAAAAATGTTTTAGAGATTACTGCTAGTAGTAATTCCTAAGATTACTATAAAAGGTTATATTTTTTGCTATTTTTTCCAGTTTGGTTACTTTCTGCACTTGACAGCATTGTGTGTCCAGTCAGCCTCATTGTGCCTCTAGCAAAATCAGGTATGCCCTCTTACTGCAAACATTTAAGCACATGCTTGACTTTACTCAGGTGAATAGGCCCACTGAGTTTCCCTTGTTCGTGTGGAACT
This sequence comes from Chelonia mydas, assembly GCF_015237465.2. NCBI lineage: Eukaryota > Metazoa > Chordata > Testudines > Cheloniidae > Chelonia > Chelonia mydas. Next base: position 181,867,921 of record NC_057849.1, read on the forward strand.
TCATATGGCCACAGGAGAGCGAAATACATTGTTAATATTAGAACGTGATTGTAAAAATTGGCAGAGGAACTCAGAGGTAGTTTTAGTACCTGAAACTATTTTAAAGTTGTTAGGTCTTCAATCCTGAAAACTTCTCTACAATTCTGGGACTCCCTATGCCTCCAGGGAGCCCCCCTGAAATAAATGGTGTTCTGTGCAGAAGCAGTGGTCTGACTTCGTTGAGCATTTAGCAGGATTGGTGCCTACATTTCCGATTCATAGATTCCAAATCCAGAAGGACCATTGTGATAATCTAGTCTGATCTCCAGCATCACAGAGGCCTGATCTGCCCCTTTCAAGATATTAGTCCAGATCCAGACATCAAACAGACAAAACCACCCTGATCCATTATAAAAATGCAGCTGTAGGAAACCCTCATCTTATAAAGAAAGCATCCCTGGCAGTTATTAAGCAGGTACACTGCAAACTTTAGCTAGCAATATAGATAAAAATTCAACATTATCTCCCATGTTAAAAAGAAGAAGATATATTAAACCAGAAGGAAAATCAGATAAACATAATATGGAAAAATATATGCTTATGAAACACATGGAATAACATACATTCATGCAAAATTAAGGTTGAGAACTTGAATGTACAAAAGTTAGAACATTCAAAAGTTTAAGTTTGCACAGGAATGTTAACTCAGCTACACTGGACATACTCTGTGTAAGGTATTTGTTTACACACGCAGTTAGATGTGGACAAGCCATGGGAACTTGGCTTCAGAATCTCCTGACTTTTGTGCATTTAAGTAGAGTCCTGCATGGATACAAACTTTCTATCTGCAGATGCGGATATCCACGGAGCTGCAGAGATCTTGCAACAACGAGCGAGACCAGCAGGGCCATGGCCCTCGACCGGGCCAGTAATTGCCGCGGCAAGAGCAGCAGCATGTCACACACCACCGGTTGGACAGGACTCCTGTCCAGGAGCTTGCAAGCAGCTGCACACACCAAAGTGACCATGGACAGCTGCCAGTGAGCCTGTTGCCCACCCTAGTGGGCAGGGCTGGGGGCAGCACACGGAGGAGCTGCCCAGGCTGGGCGCTGGCTCCTGCGAGTGGCGGCCCAACATTCTGCTGCTTTCACCACTGCAGTTCCTGGCCCAGTTCTGGCCATAGTCCTGCTGGTCTCGCTCGTTGTCGCTAGAGCCCTGCGGCTCCATGGATATCCGCGGATATAAATTTTGTGTCCGCGCAGGACTCTACATTTAAGTTACACTATAATCTTAGACTTTTATTATTATTATTATTTAATGCCGTTGATTTTTTTTAAAAAAAGTATTCTCCCACAGCCCCGCAAGTTGCCAGCTAACCACATCCTGCCTCTATCCAACTATACCACATGCCTAGTCCATGACAACAATCCCAACACCAAACCACCCTTCCTGCACCCATCAAAAAGCCTGTCAATTGCCCTGATATACACCCCTGTATTTCCCTGGCCTGACACAAAGCAAATTAAATTTCAGCACAGAAGGAATATTTCTGAGATTATTATGAACAGTTGAAGGAAAGAGTTTTCAGTAGAAGTGTCCTTTTTCTTACATGGCATCTCCATTACTGGAGGTTTACAACTATGGTAGTCCATTCTGTGCAATCCTCTGGTAATCTCTTTGTGGATGAATAAGTATCGTACTCAGCAGTAATAACTATAGGAGGCTCAATTCTGTCCTCAAATAGAAATAAACAAGAGAAATTGTCCCAGCATTAATACAGAACACACTTCTTGGGCTGCCAGGGGTCCTTTGGCCTCTGGTGCTACCGCAACTTGCACCTGGCTACCCCAGAACCCTTGGCTTCTGGGGAAAGCCCTCTGAGCTGGGGTTGTACTCTAGGGTGCAACCCTGCATCCTGGGCCAAAGGCATTGATGAATGAGGCCCACAGACTGTACCTCCCTCTGAAATAAACGGGAGTTGTGCACAAGCCTCCAAGGGTGGAATTTGGCTCAACAACTCTACTGCAATGCTATAATAAAATAAAAATAACTTCAGCATGATTTCCTCTTTACATTGTACATGAAGGAAAAAACCAATCCCTTACTGTAGTCCAGACTGGTCCATTAAAGTGAATGGGAGTCACGTGGTTAAATGCCTGCCATGAAAACGTAGGCGTTGTTGTCTGTTTTGTGAGGCAGAAATCAATATTCCCGCCTCCTCTCCTTCTGTTATTTCACCTTGAGATACTCATGCTCAGATAGATGAGATCTAAATTTTATTCACTGTTACTGCAACTTTTTACTTTCCAACATTTCACAGGGTCGCAGATGTTCTTGGAGCATGAACTGGACTGCAGTTTGCCACTCAGCTCCCTAAAGGTGCTTGAAGTACTCTCATCTCCCACTGGTTCTTGAAGTACACTTATTCTCCTTACACATCACATATCCATGACTATTTCTAACTATAGTACTCAACCCTCTATCCACTAATTCTGTTCTCTGTGTGCTTCAATAACATCCGTCTTTAATGTTACAGCCTCTATTCTTCCCCATATCCCTATAATTTACTCCCCAATGCTAGCCTCTTCCATAAAGCAGCCATCCCAGTCCATTCTTCATTCTGTAATACATTCAATACTCCCTCTTCTCATTCTCTCTCTTTAATTTATCGACTGGCAGTTGCTTGGTCGAGACTGCGACATGGATGAGAGCTAGTTGGCTGGAGTTCAATCCAGACAAGTCTGAAGCAATCCTGATTGTGGGAAACTACCAGAAGATGTAGCGAATATAATCTAGTTGAAGATAACATCTGCTTCTTTGACTGGGGATGTGTGTTTGGCTTTTGTTCAGACTTAGAGGTCTGGTTAGATTCCCAGATGTTACTAAAGGATCAGGTAGCAGCAATGTCAGAACGGCTGGTTTTTAAAAACTTACATATGGCCAAGAAGTAGTGACAGTCCCTCTCCAACGCAGATCTGACAACTGTCATTTATGCCTCTGTCATCTAAGGATGAGAATACTGCAATATTTTCCACATGGCACTGCACTTTAAATCCATTCATAAACTGAAGCTGGTGCAGAATTCTGCAGCCCACTTCAAAAGCCATGTATCCTACCGTGAGCATTTTTACCCTGGTGCTCCAGGATCTGCACTGGCTGAATGTTGGCTTCCAGGTAGATTTTAACATGTTTCACTTGACATATAAAGCCCTAAGTGGCCTGGGACCTGTCTACTGGAGAGACCACATCTCTCACCTTGCCACATTGCTGCAGTTGCCATCAGCAGAAGCATTTAAACTGGCACCCACTTGGTATAAGAGAACACTGCTGGCAGGTCCTTCTAGGTGAAGTCCCCTTGATTTCAGAACTTGCTCCCCTGCTTAATCCAAAATAGCTTGCTTTTGATTATCATTACGGCACGCTGGAAAGCTCAGTTTTCTCTCCACATTATGAAGAGGGGGGAAGCTTATGTGGGTGGTTAGGAGTGGGAGAAGGATGGTTCAATCTTCAATTTGCCTATGTTTGCTGGTTGGGGATCTAATGGAGTTGCTGAAGTTATAATTAAGGAATTTTCAGTATTTGTAGATTAAACAATGTCAAGGGAGCCTAGAGTGAATGGACAGCTGCTTTTTTTTAATTTTGAAAATATTTAATTCAATTAAATGAATTTCAAAAGCACGACTCACTGTGATATTTAGGTGCTGTATCAGGGCTATATAAAACAAAAAGCTCCATCCATAAGGAAAAGGCAGATTTCCACCTCGCTCTTTGTTTTATTCATTGGCTTATGTTTCAGAGCATGCTATGGTGTTTCTTCTGCTGTGGCTTACCAGATCCAAACCAAAGTGCTTGTTCTTATCTACAAGGTCCTAGATAGGATAAGCACCTACTATCTCAAGGCCTGCTTCTCTTTCTGACAAGGATAGGACTTGTACACCCTCCCAAAGCAGATCAGGAACAGTCCTACTCTTGTCAGAAGGAAAGGCAGTCCTTGAGATAGTATATTCCTATCCCATCTAGGATATCATAGACCAGAACAAGCATTTAAGACTGGAGCTGGTAATGCACAGGGGGCCAGCACAGGTCATGAAGCACTGAGGTGATATGCTCTCTTTGGCTTGTCTAGTTTAAGAGACAGGCTGCTGCATTATATATCAGCTGTAGCCTTTTGTATGCCTAAAACACAGGCAAAGTGAATGAGAATAGTCAGGCCTAGAGGTGAGGAATGCTTCAAGTGCTGTGGCTAACTCATCTTCTGAACAGAAAAGACTGAGCCATTTTGCTAGCCAGAGCTGATGATTGCTCTTCTTTGAGTATCTAACATCAGCAAGGAGGCCAGCATGACCCAGCACCTGCAAACAATATTTAATTGCCAGTGTGCAGATGCCTTCAGCTGAGGGAAAAGTGGTGGCGGTTTCCTGGGCTCAGTTATGTTCTTTATTCAAGTTATGATTTCCTCCCTGCAATTTGGAAGACTGCACGCTCTGTGCTGAATGCACGTTGCTGGCATCACAATCCACGGCATCTTATAATGTCTCCTAAAGATTTTCTGTAGAAAGATGTTAAACAGGAGTGGAGCTAGGACTGAGACCTACTGTGGGACTCTGCATGTAGGGAAGGAAAAGCAGTGACCCATTATGACACTCTGGGACCTGGTAATTTCTGCTTTTAGCTGGTATTATGTCTTCCCCTCCATTAAAAACTATGTTTTGCAAGCTGTTATTTGAACCATTCCTATTAAGTACTCTCCAAAGAGGATTGCTGTTTCTTTCATTGACTCCTTGTTTTGCATGTAAGGTGACTGAAAAATCATGATATGACTTGGTGGGAGTCTCTTCTGCATTTTGGAAGAATTACAGGGACAGTCAAAGGCCCAGCTTCACCACTGGCATAAGCAAGCACAACTCCTCTGACTTCAATGGGGTTGCACTTTCTGGGGACCAAAGGCTATAGTAAATTAGGTTCAATTACCATAGTCCAGGTGCTTTGGCATCTGGAACTGAATGTAGGATTTCAATATACTACACGTATGATCCATCAATGAGAAATTGAACTCAGATCTGTAGTTCACTAACCCACAGCTCTTCCAGCTATAGATAGAACTCTGCCCCCCACATAGTCTGCCGTCCTCGGGCTGAGGAATGAATGAATGAATGCTGACCCTGGAATTGCTGCCCAAGGGTTCTCCTTGATGAAAGCAGGACTCCTGGCATCCTAGTGTATGTCTACACTGCTCACATTACAGCACTGTGATGTGGGCAGTGTAGTCACGCTTTATCCCCAGGGGAGAGCGGTGCTAGCTTTATCACCGGGAATCCGGCTCCCGACAATAAAGCGCTGTCTATACTGGCGCTTTTCAGCACTAAAACTTTTGTCGCTCAGGGGGATGTTTTTTCACATCCCTGAACGACTAAAGTTTTAGCGCTGAAAGTGGCAGTGTAGACACAGCCCTAGATTCAACAGAAACTCTCAAATCCTCGGCCCTGCAAAGAGCTGCATCTCTTAACTGTCCACTGTTCGTGACTGTGGGGCCAAAGATGACCTGCTGGTACCAAGGTCTCTTAGTTTCATCTCCATCCTGGTCTTAACTGACTCAAATTGCTAGGTCTTACTATGAAATTGTGTTTCAACCCTTTAAACCTCGCCTTTCAGAGAAACATTATAGGGATGTCAGGATTCTGAAGTGGTGGTGCAGGAGAAAGCTCAAGAACAAATGCACATGCTGGGATTACTACTCTCACTCTAAGACAAGGCAGGGCACAGGGTCTACCCAGCTCAGATTTTGGATCCATTGGCAGACTTTGCAAGCGGACCCACAGCCCTAGCTAGATGACAAGGCATCTTTTGGAGTGAGAAGGGAGTAACGCTGGGGGAAGTCCAGGACTGAATGAACATGAAGAGCTAACAGTCTTTTTAACCTAAAAAGTGGGTCCCTAGAGACCACCAGTGAGGTACTCTAGCTTTACAGTATAGGCCAGGGTAGAAACTGTACACAAGTTCAGTTGATAATACTGGAAATCCATAGGTGAAGGAAAAGTTTTAAAACAGAAGGGAACATCCTTCTTGAAATCAATACTGTGAAGGTATCTTAAAGGAAACACGCTGCAAAAAAAGGACACATTCACCACACATAAATCTTTAATGGTATCTTGTACTTCCAACAAAGCCATTTTTAAAACACCAGATAATGTAACACACCTGATAGAGCAATAATCCCCACATGGCAAAATCTGATTTCACACCTGGTAAGTGAAATGCCTCTGCTTCGTCCCAAGGTCAGGGTTAGGTGTTAGGGTGAGCTGTTAATGGAAGGTTAGGGACTACAATAACACATAATGGCTCTTCAGGGAATAGCTTTCAAATGCTCTTTTCTTGTACAATAATGCAGTATCATCAGAAAGCACAGGTTGCACAAAATAAAGTCACTGTCAGTGATAGTGGTTAACTGTGCTGTAACCAGTTAAGAGCTTGGGTTAGGGGGCCTGGTTTACATTCCAGTGCTCAGAGTGAGGGTGGGGGTTGCTCAGTGTTAGTTCCCTTTTAGTTCACTATCCTACATTCTTTCATCTGTCTCCTGGTATGTCTTCTGCAGCACACCAGATTCAATCAGCCACTCCATCCTAACACTCTAGCTCACTGTGATTGAGAGCAAAGCTATAGAAATCCATGAGAACTTACAATGACAGAACAAACATTTCAGCCAGATGCAACTAGGGCCTCTGATTCATAAACAAAACAAAACACACAGTGAAAACCAAAGGGAAACATCAGCAACACAGAGTACAGGAACCCAAATTCATTCAGAATCTGCCCTAAATCAACAAACAAGTCAGCCAGACACAGCTGGGATAGCTGCAGAAACTGTCAATCACCCACAAACAACCGGGAGCTAAAATCTATGCAGAATCTGCAGTAAGCAGACAGACTGGATAGGTGAAATTTGAAATCAAAATCCAGGCAGAAACCAGCACTGACTTGACAAATAGATTAGTGCTAAATCTAGCATCAGGATAAAGACACGACTCAATAACAATGAAAGGAGAGGTGGAAGGAATAACCCAAGCGCAAAACAGAGTGGTCAAAATTAAGTGATATGAAAAATTTAACACAACTTGCATACAATTCCAAAACTTCAGGACAAATTCTGTGCTGACTTGACTCCAGGTAATCCCACTGATTTCCAAATATGGCCCTTTACGTTCTTCCAAAGAGATGCTAACTGTAAGTCAACAATAGGGAAAGGAACAAGAAGAACTAGTTTCTAACTGGCAATATATGGCTTTTAAACAGGGGGACTGATTTAATCAAGGTGATTTGAACTCAGCAAGCAGGAAACCTTGATTTAAATAATCAATTTTAATCTTGTTTTGCTTTGGTAGTTTAGTTATTTGCCTAAAGAAATGTTGCTTCTCATTGGCTGGTAACCACTAAAAAAATATGCTGATTTCCAACGAAATATAATCTTACATTTGGTATTAACCAGGAGGATAAATAAATGTGTATAAATATAGTGTAAGAAATTATAGAGCTTAACATATGTTTATTAATATTAAGTTTTACATTTTTATAATGTTAGATGGTGAATTATGCATTTCTTACTTATTAGATTAATTTTTTACTTGTGATTTGTGTCAAGCTGTATTTGGAAGGAAATTGGAGTTAAATTAAAAATGCACCAAAATAGCATTTTAAAATTGTTTTTCATTAGTTAAATACAGTATAACTACCTTAAATGTGCTCGATACATAAGGGGGGAAAAGCTTATCAAAACCTATTTTACACTTAAAACTAACTGATTTATTAAACAAAGGAAGTATTATCTGCAGTGAGTGAACTGAACTGATTGTTTCTGATCACCATGTCCTTCAAGATTTTAGAACTAGTAGATCTTGTTCTCTCAGACTTAGGTTTTTATTCATAGATTGGAAGACGAACACAAGGTTTCCTGTTTTTCCAACTTCCACTTGGTATCTTAACTTTGAATTAACTAGTCATTGAACCTTACTAACTGAATACACTGAACTGAAAATACTCTCTCTGCACCTGTAGAAGAGGCTACTGCTGTCAAAAACTGGTTTAGCACTTCAACAAACTCTGGTTCCGGGTGCTTAGCCAGTGACTTCCACCAGATTCTGTGGTTTGACTTTTTAAAAAACTTGGGCAACAAACATACTGCTTAATAATTAATTTAAACTATTGTAATAAATTATAGTAAATTTAGGCCTTAGTATAAGTTGTCATCTTTTCAAATTTAATTTTAAATAGGTTTATTTATAAAAATAAATCTGTATTTAATTTAAATTTTTTTAAACAACTGAAATAAAAAAGCATTTATAAAAAAAAAAAAGCCACTGTTTTTTTTAATCTACTGTGGCCTTAAAAATAAACTTAAAATATTTGAGGCTGCAAACTAAACTATGAATCTCATTCCAAGAGGTACTGAGAACTCACAGCTCCCATTGACTTCACTGGACATTGCAGATGTTCAACACGTGGCAGGACCCAGCCATAAGTCTGGTGTTTCTCTAGATGCCAGATAGTGATGAATATGTGCCTAGAGCAGTGGTTCCCAAACTTGTTCCGCCGCTTGTGCAGGGAAAGTCCCTTGTGGGCCGCGCCGGTTTGTTTACCTGCCACGTCTGCAGGTTCGGCCGATCCTGGCCAATGGGAGCTGCTGGAAGCAGCGGCCAGTAAGTCCCTCGGCCCACACTGCTTCCAGCAGCTCCCATCGGCCTGGAGCAGCGAACCGCGGCCACTGGGAGCCATGATCGGCCGAACCTGCAGACGCGGCAGGTAAACAAACCGGCCCGGCCCACCAGGGGCTTTCCCTGCACAAGCAGCGGAACAAGTTTGGGAACCACTGGCCTAGAGGAAGACTGAGCTGCAGCAAGGCCTTCAGATAAGCAAGAGCAGAACCATCTACCCACACACAGGAAAGTGGTAACCTCCTTCACTTCCTTTGTGGCTTTAACCTAAACCACAACTCCTCCCTTTCGGTTAGAAGTCTTTTCTATACATTCAGATATTTGTCAGCTTTTCTCTATCTAGTATGCAACACCATTCAGTGCTGCATGGAAAAATCTCTTCCTCTTCTCCTCTCTTCCACGTCCCTGCACAGTTTCTCTCACATACAAGAATGAATTTCAGCAGATGGCACAAAACCAGTCTATAGGTCTTCACTTATTATGAATGACAACATTCTTTAAGCACTTTGGTATAAAGGGTGCGTAGATATCCAATGCCTATTATGAGAGAGAGGGAAACCATGTTGTCCTTCAAAAGAAATGACAAATGAGCCAGATTCTGAGGTCCTTACTCAGAGAAACATCCAATAAAAAGCCCAGTGCAAGTATGGCCTGAGCAAAGGCTGAGTAAGACCCTCAGGATTTGACCTTGTATTGTGGATCATCCACTTTTACAAAAATGTAAGATAACATGAAGGCTTAAGGGCCAAATCCTGAAGGTTTTGCTCAGTTTTTACGCAGTCAACTCAAAGCCACCATTGGTGACAATGGAGTTTTCTTGAAGTGGGGACAGAGTAAAAACCAAAGAAGCACTTTAGAATTTGGTTTTAAAAATTTAAAAATCTTATAACCCAAGAACAGTACAAGTCAAGGATCAGATTTACCTGGCCCTCATAAGGGATGGTGCCAGGTGTTGCCTTCATGCCCCAACACAGGAGCCAAGCACAACTGCAGTCCTTGCACTACCTTTTCTCACAGAAAATTTCCATTTTACAGAACTGCATTTTCTATCAGAAAGTCAGTCTAACAAATTCCCAACCAGATCTAGTTGTGCCTGCCTACGGCACAGTTTATTCCACAGATCCTGCTGGGGCAATGCAGTTCTGTTTCTTCCTAACACCGGGCAGAGCTGTGCCTTCCAGGTACAATTCAGCCCTAAAGTCCCTGGCAACCTTAATTTAGACATATTGAACATATATATTAAAGTATCCATTTGACATCATAAACAGTTATTCAAAACAGCACATATGCAACATGGCCAAGTTAATATTGCTGTGGGAACCTTAACTTTTGAATGTCCTGATGTTGGGGCATTTAAATTCTCACCCTTACCATTGCATTAACATATTTTTATGCATTTAATTTCCTTGTTTAAAAAGAGAGTGAAAAAAGGGGGGATGGAAGGGGTAGAAAAATATGTAAGAATCTGCATGAAGGAACCACTATTTACACTGAGTTTACCCTTTGGTATTACAAGTGTCATCCTAACAGCGACCTTGAGGAGGAGCGTGGATGCAAACTACTCTTTAATGTGTAATTCTCTTTAGAAATTGTTTAAAATCATGGTTACAAGCCTCAGGTACAAGTTAAAGCCAGCTCCCTCCTCCCTTCTTCCCCTCCTCTCAGTTGAGTAAAAAGATGGTCTTGTGATTAAAGCACAGGATCTCAGTTCTGTTCCAAGCTCTGCCTGATGTTTGCTATGCAAGGTTGTACAAGATACTTAACCACTCTGTGCCTCAATTTCCCCATCTGTGAAATGGAATCACACACCAGGGTGTTATTGTGATTCTTAATTTTTCAGTGACTGTAAAGATCCTTGGACTTTGAGATCCTTGGATAAAGGCTGGTTTAGAAATGCAACTTCATTATTTGTTGTTTTCTGCAGGTGTAGAGTAGTAGGGTCCACCACATGTCTATGATTACAAGTTCTATGATATGTCAAAGAATCAAAACAGGAAGTGCACTCACCCATTCCATAATTTGGTGCATAATAAAAGAGATTAGAAATGAAGCATTGCATTTCCAGAGTTCCTTGGAGGTTGTTTCTTAAAGAGACACAGACAACTCGAAAGCTTTGAAACTGACTAATTTCAGACAATTACCATTTCTGATATTTTTTTTTAATTTCTTTTTTAAAATGTATGAGTTTTTCTGCTTCTCTGATGTTTACAGCAAGCTGTGTTTGCAGCAAGGGAGAAACAGACTATACACACAGTAACAATGCTGAAAGAAAGGAGAACAATTTTGTTTTCCTGTTTGTTAATTTCTTTCAGTTGTAGTCATCTCAGGTGTTACTTGTAACTACAGTAGGTACACTTCCTGGCAGAAAATTGTTGGCACCCTTTTAAGCGCTGTATGAGACATCAAGCAGCACCAATTTCAAAGTTTGCAGAGTTCTGAGGGGCAGAGTGCATTCTGCGATGCATGGCACCACAGCGTGCAAACTTTGAATGGAATGTGCAATCTAAAGATCACACAGCAATCAAATAAACTCACACCTGCAATACAGTGACCACAAACGCAGATTAAGTCACTTGCATTTATCTGCATGTATAATTGCCAGAGTGCACATTCTAATGAGTGTTTAACTGGGTGTTATACAGATCTAGATTATACACTCCAGACCAAATTTATCTCTCTTACAATTTCATTAATTTCAGTAGTATTACACCAGGAATTATTTGGCCCACGGTGTTTTATAGTATACATGATTCATTGTTTCTTTCCTACGACAAGGGGTAATGCACTATCTCAATCAGTGCTGAAGACCTGGCCTCCTTGAGGCTGCTGGACTCCCTGTTTAATCAGACATAAAACAAATCATTTGCTGAGGCAGAGGCATATAAGCATGCTTTAATTATAATATTGTAACACCAATTAGAGATCTATCTAATCGAGGACTCGGTACTTCCTACTCTGGTATTACTCCCATGTTGGGATAATTACTGCTAATTAAGCTTGGAACTAATTAGGCCAAATGATCTCATTTATACAACATAGATGACTTCTAGGAGTTCACAAGAAAAAACAAGGGTGATTTTATCATTCCTGGACTATTCAGAATTTTGCTTTTGAAATGGAACATCTCTTCTGAAGGGATAAACCCTTCTAAAAGTCAACTTCCATTTCTCTAATAACCCCCAAATTCTTCAGCTGAAGGGAAACTCATTCCTACGGAATTCTGCCCCATCTGTCTACTTCACCTTCTGCTATAGCAGTCACACTGGCCTAGCAAAGTGGCGTCCACCCACAGTCAAACTCACACAAAGTCAAGAAACAGAGGGGTTTCCTATTCAGGTTCATTTTTACCTCCTCAGTGAGTTTACCAATATCTGGTGATTCTTACTACTACTTCTATTGTAACATGGGGCAACAAGCATTGTCATACAGAACACAGATGTAAAAGGGATTCCCTTTAAGACCTTGCCCTTTTTTAGGGTTTGTAATAATTTTAAACAGTTTTCAAATACAGTTATGACAATGTGTGGCTGTAATATGATTTGCATCAATGCTGTATATAATTAGAAATTACATCTTAACTATATTTAGCAACTGTGTCTGAACCTTGCTCCATATGATGGGTGGGAAAAGAGCGTAGTTTTGGCTAACACAGGTATTTGCAAAGTGCGCTCTGTGGTACAAAACTAACCATGTTTATGGTCTAACCGTATTAGCACAGTTTTACTTGCCCCTGTGGATAGAAAAAAATAAATGTATAACCCTATTAGGCTGTGTATATAATATTTTCCCCTTAAGGTATTTAACCACTTCAATGGTGAGAACACTAGTATAGGCAAGGCACGCAGTGGTAGCAGATGCCTTAATTACTGTGTCATTCAGATCTGCTCTGAGAAGGGTTGGATAAACCACCATCGCTTTGCCTACACCAGCACAACTAAATTGGTGGGGAGACAAAATCCTATAAACAAGGCCTTAGAGAAACATATTTTAGCCTGGGTATTTTAAGAACTACAAGTGGTTAGGGTTTTACAATTTTAACTTCTCATCTGAAAGATGATATCTCTTGCAGCATATTTCCCCCCTTCCAGTATTCTCGGGCAGTGGTTCAGTATTGACTGAGAGAAGAACACAACCTATGAAACACCAGTATCATTTTCTGCAGCAACTGGATTTTTTTTTTTTTTTTTTTGGGTAGGGAACTCACATCTGAGTGCTGATCAGGTCACTCCATCTATCTAGCATAGGTACCTATAGGCCCCCCAACAGTGCAGTATCTGTGAACTTCACAATCTTCTGCTTAGCTTGTCATACCAGATAAGATCAGAGCCTGATAGCTCATGGCTGCAGTGTAGACACGTAAAAAGAAAAGGAGGACTTGTGGCACCTTAGAGACTAACCAATTTATTTGAGCATAAGCTTTCGTGAGCTACAGCTCACTTCATCGGATGCATTCCTGCATTTGGAAAGGAAGATGATGTCTGTCTGTCTGAATGCATCCGATGAAGTGAGCTGTAGCTCACAAAAGCTTATGCTCAAATAAATTGGTTAGTCCCTAAGGTGCCACAAGTCCTCCTTTTCTTTTTGCGGATACAGACTAACACGGCTGCTACTCTGAAACCTGTAAACAAGTAAACATTCCTAAGAGAATCTTAACTTTTGGATTTACTGATTCATCCTTGAGAATTCCCTGTATGAATCTCCTCTGCTGGGATAAGCTTGCCTAAATTCCTTTAACATGTCACTCCTTTCTTCAGATCCCTTCTCTGGCTTCCCCTCACGATCTGCACCAAATGTAGGCTCCGCAGCCTTAACTTCAAACCCCTGCACAACTCTGCACACAATAAAATCTGTTCTCGCTTTTCTTCTTACTCCCCCTCTAACTCACTAGACTCCCTCCTTAACTGCTCACTTTTTTTTGCTTTCTCCCACTTCAGGGTGAAAACCTGGAGCCACTGGAGCCAAGATTTTACCCATGATCTTCATGCCTTCTTCCACATTGCCCCCTATCCTTGGAATGGTCATCATGTTTTCATGAATCACATTATCCTGCCTCTTCTTCAAATGTCTCAACATTCTGCTCTTCTACAACACCTTTTAAAAGTGAACCCTGCAAAATTCCAACACCAACCTGAAGTGCCTGATTTATTGATTTTTTTAGCTGGGTGTGAAATAACAAATATTAAGTTCCTTGGGGTCAGGGTCCATTTTTTTCTTTTTTGTCTGAACATCATTGTCAATGTCTGATTAACCACAATAATAATGTAATTAATGGTAAATAAATTAATGTACAAGGCAGTCCCAAATCTGATATCCCATTCCAGTTGCTAAACATACCCAATCCCCTCCCATCCATGATGATTTCTCAATCCCATCTCAATCTACCAAACTTTCCCCCACTTCCTGGCAAGCCTGTCACTCCTTTCCAGTTACTAAACCCTTCCACCCAGGCAGCCCCCCCCCCAGAGGCCAACTGCCATCACAGGCAGAAATGCATCCACATACAGAAATGCATCCATATATATATATATTGGATTACATCTTCAGAATGCACACACTTTCCTACATTGGAGGAACTATCTAATCAAACACTGAAATATATGCATTTGCTTATATTAGGGCACTACTAGGACGAGTAGGGGCGGGAGGATTTCTATACATGGGAGTGTAACCCGAGGATATAAAATCTGAGTTAGATGGTGGAAGAGGTGTGATTGGGGTGGTGTCCAGCAGATCATGACACCAGATCTGCTGGGCCTCTTTTAACATCATCTTTAAGTTTAAAGGGGAGGAATTCAGGAGTTTTAGAGTGGGAACGAATATCAGCTGGATAAGGGGAGGCTGAAATCCATAGGTACACTGAAACTGATAGGGAAAAGTCAGTAACAAACAACATATTTATGCAGCACCTATGTCCCAAAGCACTGCACAAGCTCTACAGACAGGAGTCACTATGGGGACTGGAGGACAAAAAACAGGCAAACAAGCCACCTACACAACAGGGAAAAGAGGGAAGAAAGGGAAAATGTTGGTAAAGCACACCAAGGCAAAACCCTTAATCTTACAGACAGCATCATGGGCTCTTTCATTCTTAGATTGTAATCACCCAGGGCAGGGATTGTCTCTTTTCTGCTTTTTTACCCTGCCCAGAACAATGGGGCCCCAGTCCCAACTCATCATAGTATAAATATTTACTATCACTACTACTGTGCATGCATGGCAAACAGAGCCTTGTTCTTATGTTCTTCTACAAAAGACCAACCCACAGTACAGTGCACAGAATTCAGCTGTCTCCCTCAGAAGAATCAAGACTGGGCTGACCCTGCTGGGATACAATCCTGTAGTCCTAGGGAGCTTTATAAGAGTCACAGTTCGTGAGCCTGGCTGGAGGGGTGACACTGTGGTGTCATTTTTAAATGTCTCGTGACTTTGTCCTTTGAAACAGACTGTTTTTCAAACTTAGCAATGCCCATACTCCTCACCCAGGGCAATCAATATGCTGAGGCCCAGACTGTGGCCATGCCCATAAGCACTGACTCCATGGGAGCTCTGGGGCTGGAGCACCCACGGGGAAAAATTTATGGGTACTCCACACCCACCGACAGCCAAGCTCCTCGCCCCACCTCCTCCTCCCCACCCTGAGCATGCCATGTCCCCGCTTCCCCACCTACCTCCCAGCGCTTCCCGCCCGGCCGCTGCCAAACAGCTGTTTGGCAGCATTAGCACGCTCCAGGAGGTAGGGGAGGAGTGGGAACATGGCGCGCTCAGGGGAGGAGGCGGGGAAGGAGCCAGGATTTGGGGAAGGAGTTGGAATATTGGCAGGGAGCGGGCGGAGTTGGGGCGGGGACTTTGGGGAAAGGATTGGAAGGGGCAGGGCCTCATGGAACAGGTGGAGTGGGGGCGGGGTCAGGGGGGGGTCGAGCACCCACATGAAAGAGGGGAAGTCGGCACCTACGGCCAAGCCTACAAGGGTAAGCAAATGAGAGGGAGATGGTGTATGGCAGTGGTTCTCAACCAGGGGTCCAAGGCCCCCTGGGGGGCCGTGAGTAGGTTTCAAGGGGTCCACCAAAATAAACCAGAAAGCAGAGCTGGTGTTACAGTCACTGGAGCCCAGGGAAGAAAGCCAAAGCCTGAGCCACACTGCCTAGGGCCAAAGCCGAAGCCTGAACCCCGCCGCATGGGAATGAAGCCAACTTAGCTCTGCAGAGCTCACTGTGGCATGGGGCCTTGGACAATTACCCTGCTTACTATCCCCTAATGCTGGCCCTAGTTTTTAATCTACTGGATATGCAGAAAAACATTTTTTGTGGCACCGGTGGGCCACGGCGTTGTTATAGCATGTTGGGGGTGGGGGGGGCTCAGAAAGAAAAAGATTGAGAATCCCTGGTGTATGGAACCCAACGACCGGGCAGGGGGCCGAAACAATCATGGTGCTTGCTCTCCCTGAGTACAAGTACCAGGAGAGTACCAGTGCTGCCAGCTGCACTAAACACCCCAAACTGATGTGGTAGGAGGTAAGGCCATTGGCCTTGTTCCACTTCCATAATGGCCTGTGGACATGGGCTGGCACAGACTATACCTCCAAAAATAAAGTGTAGGAGCTGCTATAGGTTGCATGCTGCCTCCAAGGCCTGACGCTGTTGGCTTTGCATCCTTTCCCCCCCATCCCCAGCCCAACCCAGGCTCTTGTTGTATAAAGCTAGAACAGAGTCCTAAGTTTGTGTTTTAAAACAAGGTCTCTTTTTGAGTATTCTGAGTGCAGTGAAGGTCAGGACAATTAGTTTCTGGGTTTGGTTTCTACTTATGCTCATGTGACTCATAAACAGCTGAATGGATTTTATGCAAGGTTTCCAGAAAAAGCTCACCTATTGGGCTGAGACCAGACATAAAACATTTCAGCCCCTAAAGATAATCTTTGAGAAAATTAGGACCCACTGAAATGTAGGGGTGTGTGGATGAGTAGGTTTAGAAACGATGAGAGGTTAGCCATCTCCAGCTTTCACTCCCATGATGCTGAGAGACATGAATGAGGGAGGAATGATTGCCATTATTTTCACGAGTTGATCATGGGGATGAGTAATGATACTGGGAACTGAATTCCGTGTGACAGCAGCCAAGGACGCTATTGCACGTACTGTGGGCTGTTACACAATCCCCAAGATTAATTTATACAGAATACCCAGAAAGCAAGAAGTGGTTTAATTAGCTTTTTAGAAACAGTTTAGTACTGAGGTGGAGGACACCTGGAAAACAAAAAGGTTATTTAGCCACATGCTGCTAAGGATGCCCATGTAGGAGGTCAAGGAAGTATGGTGAATTGGGTCACCTGCCTGGAGTGAGTCCCAATCTCCCCTACCTCTCTGCTTTCAGGGGCCCTCTGGCCTGTGTTCTCAATGTCACCCACCTTCTGGCTGGTGGTTCTCAGCCCACCCATCCAGCTGAGAAGCAAGACAGGATGGCAGGCCAGGCAGAAGAACACGATGGCAAGGGTCTGGCAGTGACCCAGCATAAAGCCAGAGTGGGACTGAATGAGCAGGGGAAACAGGTATGAAGAGGACGAGAAACGGCTGTGAGAGATACAGAATGCGCTGGGGCCCTCCACTGGAGATGAGGGGAGTAGGCTGAGAGTCAGGTTTGTTGCAGGGGCAGAGGAGGGATCAGGAGAGGTTTGGATGGGAGAATGAAGGTTGAGAACCTAAAAGAGCCCCCTATGACTAAATACTCTCTGGCAAGGATGGTGTAGAACTATCCAGAGATGGGACAAGATCCAAGAGAGGCAGAGAAATCACACCAGCCCTTCCTTCAAAATGGCTGTTGAGTTTTAACAACCCCACCCCCCACCACACCCTGGTGTCCCACCCACTTGACTGATCCCCTTTCGGCTGACTGATGGAGCAGCGTGGGTGAACTGTGGAGGAAGCAGCATCTAGTCTGCCTTGCCGGGGAAGAGCGCCTCAATACTTAAGCACTCTGACGAAGACGGAACAGTTAAAGGGGAGGGGGAGGGGACTAGGCTAGGCAAGAAATACAATCCCTCACCAGCTGTTTCTGGCCAATCTTCCTTCAACAAAATTCCTGTCACTCCAAGGAGGTGAAGGAGCAGGTTTCATCCACTCAGGCTTTCTTGGAGGAAAATGGAGATACAGGACATTCCCTAAGTTGTATCAAGGGGCTCTCTAAAGCAAGTGCAAGAACTGCTGCTGTGGTTGTCGAGGCTGAGAGGGCAGGTCTCTTCCCACATTGGTGGTGGATCTCTTGACACAGAGTGTAGTTCTCCTGCCCTGGTGCATGTGGTTCTTGCTGGCAGAATGTAACTCTCCAATGGCCATGGAGGAGAGGACACTTCCATAATCCATTGGTGCTGTTTCTCTGCCTCTTTGGGTGTGGATTTCCCTAGGAAAGAGAGCCATTTCCTGACCCACTGATTATTGGTCTCGCTAGGAGAGAGCGCTGCTTTGTGTCCCCACTGGCTTTCTTTCAAAACTGCTTCTCTTTTACTATATTTTCTTTGTGATACCGGGGCATCTATTTCTAAATGGTTAACTAGGTACCACAGGAGTTCATCATACTGCATCCAGCTAGGCTAACGATCTGTGTTTTTTAGCATGGAGTGCAGATAAACTGTGACAGGGACCAGAAGATGTGGGAATAGGAAAGGGTGGTGATTTATTGATATTAAAAGAGGGAAAGCTCTGTGGCTGTGTCCCAAGAGTAGCAGGCAGGGTGAGCTCAGGAGGCAAGACTTGGGACTGAATCAGGCACTCTAAAGGAAATTAGACGCTCAGATTCTCTGGTAGGCTGTGCAGTAAAGGAACCAAAATAGAATAGAACAGAAAGGGATCACAGGATGCACAATCAAAAACAGCCGCCGCACATGCAGAGGGGTCTCACCCTGTTTTGTCAAAGGGAAAGCTCCACCCTCAGGTGCTAGAGGCCTGGATGGTAGCGTCAGCTAGGGTTTGTCCATCCGATTCTATGTTTATGGATAAAGTCTTTGTTTCTTCACTAATACTCACGCATGATAAGGCTCAAGAGTAAAGCACTGGACAGAACTATGCTTTGTTTGGTTTCTGGGTCACAGGCAGCTTGCTAACCATCCTGGACTTTTAAATTCAGTCCTGGGTATTCTCTGTCCTGAGAAGATAACCAAGTATAACAGAATATGCAAAAACTATACAGGTGGACTCCTGAAACTGGCGGGTGCTGCCGTACAGAGCAGGCAGCAGGTTGAGTCCTGCCCCACCACAGTTGTTCTGTGAGTAGCAGAACACTGGTGGCGGACCAGGCTGAGGTAGGGAAAGGATAAGCTTCCTACCAGCTTTGTACAGTTGTGGGAGCATTCTCCTTTCCTGAAACAGTCACCAGCCTGTCCTGCAGAAGCAGCTGGCATCTCCCAGGCTGCGGGGAAAAGGAGACAGAGAGAGAGAGGGAGGGAAAACAAAAGGGGGCCAAAGTGGAGAAACACAGTTGGAGGCATTTTGGAGGGGATGGGGACAAACAAAAGAGAGGAGACAGGAGAAGAGAGTGCTACAGAATAAAGGGGGCATGCAGAGAGAGAGAGAGAGAGGAAAATGACATAGAAGGAGGGAAAGTGCAAATAAAAGGGTCCAGAGAATGACAGAGATAAAATAATTACAGTAGAAACTGAGGAAACCTAAAGGGGCAGAGAGTAAGGTAAGGACCCAGAAGAAGAAGCACTTCACCCACTCATGGAATAAAGAGAAGGGGGAGGTAATAATAATTACCACAATTAATTCTTAGCACTTTACATCCATGGATCTCAAAGTGCTTCACAAAAGGTGGGTAAAGCATTATCCCCATTTTAAAGACGGGGGAACTGAGACACATATTTGAGTGACACAGTGAGTCAGTGACAAAGCTGGAAAGAGACCCCCGCTCTTCTAACCCCTAGTCTGGTGTCCTCTCCGTAAGGTGCTGGGGAAGGAACAGACCTGACATTCTCCCTCCGAACACATCTGAGAGGGCCACTCCCCTGCAATACTGGAAGGAAAAAAGCCTGTTAGGAGGGAAAGAGATTGTGGGAATGGAGATTCACAGGTCCTCTTAGGGGCCTCCATAGGTTTGGATAGAGACCTACACTTTCTGATATATAACCAAACCCAATTTTAGGAGACTCTGAATTACAGATATTCATATTAAGTTAATCTAAAAAACACCAAAATACAAATCTGGCTGCTCGGGGTGCTTGCTTAGAGAATCTCTGCAGTTGAGCAGGAGTGCTAACAATGCTGGTATTGCTACTGGCCCACTCCACCTGCTTGAAGGCTGGTTGCAGGGAAAACAGGTGTTATAAGAATCTTTAAATCAAGTCTTAGTAGATAGATTTACTTAAAGAAAAATGTTATATATTTACAGTTTAATTTGTACTGTATACATTTCAACTTGCACTACTGAAAACATGTTTTTTGGTGCCTATAAATAAATATCAAACCCCTAAGCCATACACACTTGAGCCACATATCCACTGTAAGGCCACAAATAAACCAACCACCTATTGCCTGTTTGCACAAACACCCACACGAGGCTCCCCAATTACTCGCCCACAGGAATTATACCAAATCCTGTGTACTCCTAACCTCAGAAAACACTACTTTAAGACTCACTAGCACAGGAATTGCCTAGCACCCTCTCCCAGATCAGTGAGTGATGTCTAGCTGCTATAAACCTATGTTAATGGCAGGTTGTGTATGTTGTTTGTTTATTGCTGAGGAGGAATGTGTGTCACAGCTGTCAGGATTATACAAATACTTCTATGACTTCAGATAGCTTGGTATTTTTACATGCAGCGGAGAGAGTGCGTAAATGTGCAGGTAAAAATTGGAAGAAACTTTAGTAAGAGACTAAAGAGAATATTCCACAGGACTGTTGAGGAGACTAGGAGAGGTCAGGGTCAGAGACAACACTTCTAAAACATACTTTGCACTTCTATAGCACCTTGTATCTGTGGGCCTCAAAAGAGTTTGGAGTAAACTAAGTTTTCCCTCTTTGAGGTAGCTAGGTAAACAGGCACAGAAAGGTTAATGGGCTTGCCCACAATAATATAGTAAGTCAGTGGCATGGATGAGAAAAAAAAACAGTCTTAGCTTCCAGTATCCTGCTATAGCCACTAGACTGAAATCCAAGTCAAAGAATCAGAGCAGAGGGAACTTGTGGTGTTGACTTTCAAGCATGAGACTGTGAGAATAGTACAGAGCAAAAAGGAAAAAAGTGGTGAAATTAAAGCATCCACTATAACTTGAAGACATCTGTGGAAACAAGTGATAGAAGGCTGAGACCTGATGCCTAGATACTCGGGCGCTGGGTACATTAAATATACATTGATAGATTAGATTACAAGGAAAGGCATGTAAGGTGGAAATGGTAGCAGCCAGATACCCAAGAAGTCAAGAGGTATCCAGAAACATTTTTAAAATTCTATTTAGGAGGAACTGAATAAATGAGGGGCCTTGCATGGCCTATACAGCTTTTTACTTCTGGGTTGTTAGTTCAAAGCCAGCACAGCCAGTTAAAGACAAAAAGTGCTCCGCTCTCATGGCTGTTGAGAGGCATATGTGAAATGGGTTTAGTGGTCTCTACTCAGCTGAGAGAGATTCCTATCACCTAGTATTGACTGACCCTTTGTTAGCAATGTCACCACAGAAGCCAAAGAATGAATACTCAGGAAAACTGAACTACTCTCTCACCCCCAGAGGTAGTCCCACCAGGCAAGGTTGAAACCCATTGGCAGGGCAGTGTGAAGGAAATTTGTTCTGTGGCAGTCTAGGCTTTATATTGTTTGAGATAAATAAAAGACTTCAGGCCTCACAGTTGTCAGTCCATCATCAGTGATCAGCACAGTGTCCAAACACAAACATATCTTTTATAGTTAGGCATCTCTAAAGGTGCAGTTGGTTCTAGAAGTCAGAGCCTGACTCTTCCAGCCATTGAACTCAAAGGCTAAAGAAATTCCTATTGTCTTCAGTAGGAATGCCCCCCTCCCCCAATCTGTTTTCATAGTTTCTCCATGATTTGTAAAATTCTCACCATAACTCCCCTGTAACTTTTCTCTACATTTACCATGAGAAACATAAAGACCTAATCACCACTAATTACTTAGTTAACCCTTTCTTCCTGGAGTGAAAATATGAATGACAACACTGCAAAATGTCCAAACAAGCATTCCACTGAAAAATGCAGGCGAGTGGAGATGCTCACATTTTTAGTTCATATTTGCACATGGAAAGCCAGATTATCAATATTTTACACGGAGAGTTGTATGCCTGTGCATGCAGTTACAACATTTATGCATTCAATTATGGCAACTGCACAGGCAAATGGGCAATGGAATGCCTAATGACAATTTGCAAATACAATTACAACTAATCACATAAATTAGGCACACAACTGCATATGCAGAATACTAAAAATCTGGCCCATATTCCTCTGTTTCAGAAAGATGTGTATTCATTAACTACCTGCGCACAGTGCAAATGGCACTACATCATATCTTCTTGCATATATGCTTGCAAATTGATTTTCACATTCATTTGAACCATACAATGATCTTAAATGTAAATAGTACATTGCAGCCAGAAGTATCCCAAAAATGCTTTACAAATTATACACAAAGAAAATGCTTCTCCCTGCAAGGAATTGTGGCCATCTCTAGGGTGGAATACAGCAACTGTTTAGGGCTGCAGAGAAACACTATATGACAGTTTAGCACAGTAAGCGATGAATACTTTGTTCAATTAAACTATAGGGGAATTTTATCGAGATGGAATGCAATTTCCTGAGTTTGAATTTGGCCAAGAGCCAAGGGCTAAGACCCCTCCCTTTTTAAAAATTGCCATGGAATCTTTAATGGTCATAAGTGGTCAGGATTTAGATTTTACATCTCATCTGAAAGACACAGAGACAAAATCACCCTGGGAATAAGCAGATGTGAGTCCCATTGACTTCTGTGGGAGTTGTGGCTGCTTATTCCAAGGATGAAATTGGTCCATCACGTCCTGAAGCACTGTGTCCCCTCACACCATACTGAGAAATTGGTTCAGTACTGCCCAGAGGAAAGCATACTGAATCACAAACAAACACCAGGCTCCCCATATCATCATTGCAAGTTTATAACCCAGATATTGACCAGACCTTGGTTAATTTGGGAGATCACAGTCTGAGGTGATATAGCTTCAGGCGCTGGTACTTTGTTAATCAATTTCTTGCTGTGCATGGGAATGTGGACAGTAGCTGTTATATGAAGTGTGCAATAGCTTTATAATATTCTCACTTGGGTATATATACAATGCATATCACTGAAAAGTGGTTTTGTTCTTGCTGAAAGAATAGAACATCCTGGAGCACTCAAGATAGCACTGGTGCATGCATAGTTAGTTTATATTAGAATTTATAACAGGATGAGTCTCACCTGTTATGTGTGTAAAAATACATGCTTTGCATGTTTTTACGTTATATGATTTTGTAATACTGTACACCCCAAAAAAAAGCCCTTAGCACTTTACAAACTTTTATCGTAGCAACCTAAAATACACCACTTTAGGAGGTAGGTAAGTATTAGCCCCATTTTACAGATTGGGACTCAGACTCGCAGAGGTTAATGTTAGCTTTACCGCTGATTTGCCTAAGGCTACACATCAAATCAGTGTCAAGATCTCAAACGTTCTTAGCTTTCAGTCCCCTTGCTCAGTCCACAGTATGCATCCAATGAAGTGAGCTGTAGCTCACGAAAGCTCATGCTCAAATAAATTGGTTAGTCTCTAAGGTGCCACAAGTACTCCTTTTCTTTTTGCGAATACAGACTAACACGGCTGTTACTCTGAAACCTAGAACATACTGTCTCTCAAATGGGCCCAGTGAAGCAGAAAGTGAGAACACTGTTAGTTGAGATGCTTATGTCGCTATGTAGCAAAAATGTTTGTGTCTCTAGATTGCAGGAATGGTGCTTATGATGATCAGTATGTCTCCAGAGCACGAGAAGAGAGAGAGAGAGAGAGAGAGAGAGAGAGTGTGTGTGTGTGTGATTTATACCTTCTTGGTATGTAGAGAGCATTTGGGGTGTGCAAATCTTCGGTGTGTAGGAATAATGTTTGTGACTTGAGCGTCTGCTATATAGAAATAATGTTGGTGGATCAGGCTAGGAAAAACCTTTGTTTGGCAGCCTTAGACAACCAAAAATCTAATCTGAAGAAATAAAATATAATTGTTTACTGCCAACCCCCACAGATCCTAAACTGCACATGAAAATCCAGTATGCGCCAACTGACCAGGGCAACTCACATAAGGTTCAAAATTAAACCCAAATTGCTACTTTGGTCTCCTTTTAAACATCATCAAACAGAAGAAGAAATGACCGATTTGCCCCCATGTCCTCCTGACACATTGCCATTGTTTTCCTCTGTCTCCATCCAGCTAGTTGCACCCTGTGTTGTACTTTATGAGGGGCGCACATGGTTTGTTCTGCATGTGCTCCCTCTGCAAGGCAGGATAAGGTGCAACTGATGTTCACAAGGAAACAGAGGCAGGAGGCCACTGCTTGTTTTCGGCCTCAGGTCATACTTACTGATCAGTGCATCTAGGATTTTAAAGTGCAGAGCTGATCAGATCAGCAGTTTGTCCTGGAAGGAGGAAAGTGACATAAAATATGCACAAGCCTTCCTTCTGTGCTGACAGCAGATTGAGTTGTCAGATGATAAGAGGAAACAGCCTCTTGCTCTCCTCGCCCCAGCATGGACAGCTCTTGACACCCATAATGCAGTGCTGGTTTTGACTTTGTCATCTCCAATTCACTGTTCACTATTTGTGCAGATTCTCAACATTTGGTCAGTTGGTTCACCACCCCAGTTTTCATGCCCATTGAGTCCTTCGCCTTTCTGCTAAGACTGCCACCAAGGGACCAATTAGTGCTCACTATTGTTGGGTTTTGTTTTGTGACCTGACCTTTATCCACTAGGAACTAAACTGAAGCCACACAGGACATGGAAAAGCCATCAGGTGGTAACTTTCACTCACTGCCAGCCTGGGCTGAATTTAAAAAGATGCAACGCTGACTGTGTGTATTCTTTGTGTGTGAAAAGTGTGATATGCACATATCCCATGAGCAGAAACTGCCTTTCCTCCTATTTTACGTCTTAATAAGGAGAACAAGTTGTGGTATGTTTGACTCCTGGAAAGGGGCGTGTGTGTAGTTTAAAAGTCTTGCAGTACACCGGACCCTCGCTAGAATGCGGGATTTGGGATCCATGCACGGTACCGCATTATAGCGGGGACTGCATTAAAATTAATTCCAATTAAAGTAATTAAATTTGGGATCCATGGCTGCGACCACGTTATATGCAAATTCGCGCTATATAGACGTGCGTCCTAGCGAGGGTCCGGTATATGCGGTTTGTGTGTGTGATGTCTGTTTCACAAATGTGCAAGACAGCAACTGTGGTGTGAGTCTTCTTAGGTGCGCAGGACCATTGTAACGTACATAGTCACTATAGTACAGAACACATGGATCTGATCCTCAACTGCCCTTCATCTTGTGTAGACATTTACATCAGTGCAAAGTGGGTGCAAACAACTATCATTCTGATGTGACAGCATTTTGCATCCACTGTGCACTGGCGTAAACTACTACATAAGTTGCAGGGCAATAGAGAATCAGGTCATACCTGTGTATGAACCATGTGCATTGTTCTTTCTTCAGGAATCACGTGCTGTGTAGCCATTTGTGGTTACGCATGTGGTGTTGCTGTGAACATGTGTGCAGAGGAGCAGTGTTTAGAGGCATGCACATGAAATAACATGTATTTAATACACATACATATTTATTTGGGGATGTGGAGTGCAGGATGATCATATTTTTTGTTACCAGATTCCAGCATAGAAATAGAAATTCAGCAACAAATCTCTAACATGAGAGGCAGACCTTGAGGATCTCTGTTTATCCAGATACTTGATTTGGCCCCTGGTAAAAACCTCACTGATGCCTTCATCTCCACCCGCCTTGACATAGTGACTCCTTTCTCCATGGCCCGCCTAAATCCCACCCTATGCAGAATGTTGCTCTTTCCCTTTTCCTATGTACAATGAAGTACAGCTACATCGCACTTGCCCTCAGACAACTCCAGTGGCTCCCTATTCATGTCGGGATCTACTTCAAAATCCCTTCTTTTAAAAACCCTCCATGGAGTTGGTCCAGCCTGTCTCTTGGATCTCCTCTCTCCCTGCTTCCTCTGTTCATCGAGCACTGTGCTCCTCTCCATCTCTTCATCCAATCTCAATGCCATACGTGCCAGAGCCTTCTCGTCTGCAGGTCCTGCCACCAGGAACAGGCTTCTTTGATCCCTCTGCCTCATTGTCTGTTGGTCTCATTTAAAATCTGACCTGACATTTTTTTTTTCCTCCTCTGACTGAACATCTCAAATTCTCCCTCTGCTACTATTTATCTCCATAACTGTGTTCTTTAATGCTGTAGAGTGTATGAGACACAGCTAGTGCAGCACATGTTATATCAAATACCGGTTTTGGTTTGGTGGGGGCTTTTTGTTTTGTTTTTTTACAAGAAGGGGGGTGAGGCAGAGGGAAACTGAACGGAATTTCTCCTTCACATTTTTTGCAGCACCATACGGAGCCTCCATCTTCCTTGCTAGCCTGAGGAGGGTCTCAGGCCAATTTCATCTCCCTCCCCCATCTCCCATTCTGCTCAGATTCTTTAACACATGATGCTTTCCTCCAGGCCTTGATTGGGAAAGCATGAATCCTCACTCTTGCTCTCTATTCCAGCTCCTACATGACCTAGGTTGTGTCAGGACCTTAGGCTGATCAACATTTGTGCAGCTCACGCTCTTGTAAATTACTTTTCAACAAATAGCAAGAATCAGGGAAACCCTAGAATTATGATTAGGTGATAAAGTTAAAAGACATCAGGAGGATCCACCTAGTGCCAAAGTTTTGCTCCAGTAAAATAATATCAGAATTTATCTCGAGAGAAAGAAAATTCACAAAATCAAGAACAATTTTGATTTTAATTTTGTAAGGATTGGGAATCAGGATTCAGGCATCACCCCCTCTCCCTTTTTGCTCTTTCGTAGCATCACCTCAGCAGCAGTAGGTTATAGCTACAAAACCACTAGTGAGTAAACAGACCTCACACTGTTACCCTCACACACAGCCAGATATTTACTCGCCGATAAACAGCAATTGTAAATAAATCTCATTTAATCTCCAAAATCCACAATAAAAATCTTCCAGCCCTGTGGTAGTTTACAGATCTGCCTTGCTTCAGTTAGGTCCAAAAAAACACAAGGTCTGGAATACACAATGACAAAAAACCCAGGGTTTTCCTCTCTCTCTGGCATCTCACTATTTTTCTTTAAGAGATGTACAAGGGGTGAGGCAGAAGAAAAACCCCAACCCCTCCTCCCACCTCATTCTCACTATTAATCGGCCAATAAATCTTCCAAAAAGACACAAGGACAGAAGCCAACAGGTGGGAAAAGCTTTTTGTTCCTTGAGACAGGCTGAGACACTGGATCTGCGCTCTCTAGTCGGTTTCTGCCAGGGTCTCTTTAATAATAAATAATATATAATACTTTGTCCTTCTCTAGCACCTTCCACCTGAGGCTCGCCGGGCAGGCTACAAACACGATGGAATTTCGCCCCTTTGAGATAGGTCACTCTCACCACCTCCTGTGTGCAGATGGGGGAGGGGGAGGGAAACTGAGGCACGGAGGGCGAGAGATCAAACTCTCCACCGAGCCTTCCCCACCCCCGGCCGTGGAAAAGTTTCTGGCTTCCCCCCGCCTGCCATGCCCCCGGAGCCCAGGGGCTGCGAGCGCCCCGGCTCTGGCGCACCGCCTCCCCCAGCCCCGGGGACGCAGCAGGGTGCGATGCAACCGCGGCGGCCCCGCCGCCGAGCCCGGGCAGGCAGGAGGCCTCCAGCAGCCTGCTGCGCCCGGCCGTGCCCCGCTTCCCCCCCACCCCCACGCCGGCCCCGGCGGGGGAGGCGTCGCGCGCCTTTCGGCGGGGTCCGCCCGGGGGTCTCCGGCCGGCGGGGCCGGGCGCGCTCCCCGCCGCCGCTGGGAGCGGGCTCCGGCAGCGGCGGAACGAGCCCCCGCGGGCACGGAGCTGCCGCCCGCCGCGGCCGGGAGCGGGGTCTGCGGCTGCCGCTCTTACCTTGCTAGGCGCGGGATTCCTGGGGAGTCATTCCGCCGAGCCGGGGGGGGCCGCGGCGGCCAACACAGCGAGCCCCTGCGCCTGCAGTCCCCGGCCTCCCGCTACCAAGACACTAGGACAACATCAAAGCAACTTAGGGGGAACACTTTAGGGGCCTATTGTCTGCTCTGGCCTGATCTGTTTTCCTTCTGCCTCCCCCTCTCGCTGCCGCGGCACTTGGTACAGCCCAGGCATTCATGCCAAGTAGCTTTCACACATGGAAGCTTGTCTCCAGCAATTGCTGACAAGCCACAAACAAGACATTCCCCCTCCCTCCGCCCTGCCCCCGCCTCCTTTCTTCAGAATGCAAACTAAAACTCCAGTGACAGGCCTAGCTGCACACACGCACACACACACACACACCAGGCAGGCAGCTCAGCTCAGCTCGCTGCTGTACTGGGGGAGCTCAGAGACAGGAAAGAGCCCCGGCTGGGTTGGGGGCAGGGAGAAAGCTGTCTGCTGTGTCCCAGTAAAATGGCAGAGGGAGAAGCTGTGCAGACAGCACCGTGCAATCGAAAGCTTTTTTCTTTCTTTTAAGGCTCCCAGTGCGGAGAGGAATTATTCAAATGAGCAACGCGGGGAGCGGGGGGGGGTGGGGAGAAATAAAAAAATCAGATTGCTTACTCTGTATCTTGAGGGGGAGGGATTTTGCCCAATCAAAATTGTCTCCACCTCAATCTGTTGAGATTTTAGCTTAAATATAAACCATCCCCAGAGTTAAATAACACCATGCATTCCATTTCCCACCTAAGCATTGTAAAGTTCCTACTAATCTTAATTAATTAAGCCTCCCCATGCCCGTGGTAGGGAAGTATCATTATCTATATTTTACAGACGGGGGAACTGATAGAGAATTTAGGTGATTTGTCCAAGATCACACACAGAGTCAGTAGCAAAAACTGGGAATAGAACTGAGGAGTCCTTTGAGTTTCAATCTTCTGCTCTAACCACAAGTCCTCTGACATGGGCTGCCAGAGGGCAGGTGTGCAAGCGCTGGGAGGAGATGGTTTTCACTTCAACCTGAAGGATTATAAAGATCAAGCACTTTCGGACTTGGAAAAATTGTGGGAGTCAAAAGTAGCGTAAACCATAAGAGCTAGGAAGTAGGGAGCTAAGGTTACACAGTACTAGGTTCTCATTGGCCACATCCTGTCCTGTAAACCCAGGAGAGAACCAGAGGTAATTACATATGTGTATTGAGGGCAGGATTTGTAGCAGAGCTGTGCATAACTTGTTGGTTGTGGTTCACATGGGTTTGGGCAAACTTTTTTTTATTGGCTTCAATTCACAGGGTTCCTCACCCTTTGAAATTTAGGTTCATGCAAACTCAGTTCAGTAAAAGGCAAACCAAAACTTTAGTGGTGTGATTCACTAAGCTCTGTGCATTGTGTATGGATTCATGAGGGTTCATTCAGCCCAGAAGACAGACCACATGACCAACTGTCATAAGTTTCATAACAAAACCACAAAACTCAGTCTTGAAAAACATATGCCTGTCCAGAGACAACAAAAGGTTTTGCTTCAAATCTCAACCGAAAAGTTTTGCACACGACTCAGTGAGTTTATTCCATAATTTCATTTTAAATAATAATAATACTCACCACTTGGATGGCACCTTTCATCCAAGGATCTCAAAGTGATTTTACAAAGGTGGATCCTAATTTCCTAGGCAGAGAAAGAGACACAGAGAGATTAAATTACTTGTCCAATGTCACAGTGATATCAGTGGCAGAAGACAGAGTGCAACTCTCCTGACTTAGAGCTGACTACCCCAAACACTAGCCCATACTATATATTCAAACCCCAAAACAGGGTGTTGCATGGTTCTGGGTTTCACTGAGAAAATTTTACCCAGGCCTAATTTGAAGTTTTGGGACTCGGACAGGATGTAAATTAGGTACTTACCAAGAATGAGGGATAGAGTGCAAGAGAGAAAGAGAGAGGGAGACAGAGGAATGACTGAAGATGTCAAAAAGAGAGATGAAAAGAGAAGGGGGAGAAGGGAGGGAAAAATCAGAGACACCTGTTATATAATAATGGCTCAGATGTATAAATGTGCACATTTTCTTTTCTGTTCTATTCTATATAAGTTTTTATACCCCACTCATCACTGTAGTATTTGAACACCTTTCAGTAATGCATTAAGCAATTTCCTGATGGCATGGAACTGAGAGGTTAGTGTAATACCAAAGAGGAGGGGAAATGGATTCAAAGCAACCTTCTGGAGAAAAAACGAGTTTCAGGGAGCATGTAGGGTGGAACTTCAAGGTGAGGGAAAACAAAAACAAACCTGTTATTAGTCAAGCATTTTGTAGTCCATTTAGCATCCTACCTCCACACAATCCAGGGGCAAAGCCTTGGTCAGGTTTAAAATGTTTTGAAATTAGTAGGATGGAAGGGAGAAGCAGCAGGGGGACAGAGATGCCAAGAGAAGTGAGATCGGCTGGAGGTTCTGTATCCCTAATTTAAGGATGTATTTGCCCAGGGAGTAGGATGACAGAGGACGTAGCCTAAAAAAAGGTAGTAATAACAATAACAATATTTTTGTATTGTTATTGTTATTACTACCTTTTTTTAGGCTACGTCCTCTGTCATCCTACTCCCTGGGCAAATACATCCTTAAATTAGGGATTCAGAACCTCCAGCCAACATACACACACACACACCAATAAAGCCCAATTTTGGGGAAAGAGTTCCAACCTGATAATGTACCACTCTATAAATAAAACCACAGACAGCCCCAATAGAACTAAGCAGTAGACAAAAACTGTCTTAAGCTTTGATTAGAAGAATACTACGGCTATAGGCTCTGATTCAGCAAAACACTTAAACATGTGCCTGGCTGTAAGCATGAGTTTAAGTGCTGTCCTGAATAGGGGGCCTTACACTGGTACATATCAATGGGCAGAGTATTCTAGAGTTGCAGACCCACAACAAAGAAGGACCTGATTTCTAATCATCTAGAAACTGCAGCTAAATTACACCTCAGGATGATTCAGTTCCAGTTTCATCTAATGGAGTTGTTCAATGGCACATAAAGTCAACAGACTTCTAGGAGACGGGTCCCATATTACTTAATGCTTGCAGTCGTAACAGTAAGACTTTGATGTGCAGTTGCTAACATTCCTTATGTACAGCCAGTGAAGGTTGTGCACATGGGCATTGCTGGCTTGCAGATAAAGGCTGTTGTGTAGTCCTGATACCATGTTCTATGACAGCTACAGCCTACAAATCATTTTCAAGGATAACCCCAAGTAAAGCAAGTTACAGTAATCTCATCCATCTGTCACAAAGGTATGGATCATTGTGGTGCAATCCACATTTCTTTCCCCCCTGCTCTCCCCAAAAAAGAAAGTGCTCTGGATTTTTTAATATTTTGGAGATGAAAGGAACCACTCTTGACCACCATTGGCTAAAGCCTGATCAATATAAGTACCCATGTTCAGTTTGTCGTGAAAAATAATCATAGTGTTAAACATTAAACATAGCCTGTTTGGGCCATATTCCATCTAATAAGAAGAGCCAACACCTTTCCCTCTCTGTTTCCCCTGTGTCTTCTTTATTTTCAGGTTTCTCCCTTACCATTTTTCTTACCTTAGGGCAGATGACTTGGTCTTCCTTTATCATTCCTAAACTTCCTAATGCCTGAATTGGCTCATCTTGGGGCAGATCCTTTAATCTGTGACTGACTGCTCCTGGTAAGGTAGATTTCCTCTCTCTCCCTCTTTTCTGTAATTTTTCTCTTGTTTTCTGTTGTTCTTCTCCTTATGGTCCCAATTCAGGACAGCCCTTAAGTACAAGGCTCCTAAATCTCACTGATGTCAATCTTTCCTTTCCCTTGTTGCTCTCTGTATTTCTTCCGACACACTATCCTCCTCTGACACTTTTTTCTCCTTATGTCTTAACCCATTTCCCCCAACCCTTTTAGCACTTGTACTTACTTTTTCCCACTTGATTTCTCTCCTGTCTGCCTGTGCTATCTCAGTGCCACACCAAAGCAGCTTGGTTGGACACAGCAACTCCCATCAATCAGTGAAAAGATGGGGCTTATTGATATCAGGGGAGCACTTCTTCTCACTGTAGGAGGTGCTGCATCCAATCAAACTGCTTCTGTACTGTGTGCATTAGATGGATAAGTGGGGCTGAGTAGCACCTACATGGTGATTTGTGGGGGGAGCTAGTCCCCATGCGTTTCTGCTCAGCATGTGCCAGTGTAGAGACATGGGGATGATGGGACTTATGGAAGTGATGATGGAGAAAATACGAAGTAATGAGGACTGAGTCAAAACACTGACCAAAGGGGGTGGATAGATAATGCTTATTAGCCAGTAGCCGGGCAACAGCTCAAGCTCTGCTCCTGAGTAATGCTATTCTATGCCTCAATGATTCAGATGCATTCCTAGGTGAATTTCTGTGGTCTGTATTATGCAGGAAGTCAGATTAAATTATCACAATGGTCTCTTCTGGCCTTTATAATCTATGATAGAGATGCCATTTTTCAAATGGCACATCATATAAAAGTCCTGGTCGCTTGTGGCTTTTAAAGATACCACAATTCATTTCTTAAGCATAGGGCCACTAGTTCCCAGAACTCACAAGAGTCCAGTATGAGCTATTGTATTGTGCCTATCCACTGTACTTTCTCTTGTTGCTGTAACTAGTGGAAACATTCGCTTCCTGTCCCTAAAACATCACCATTATAATGGTTGCTGCTATACTATGTTTGTTCAATGCAGCATCCTTGGAGTTTTTATCCCTTATAGTGAAATGCAAAATTTGTTAACCTGCAATAGAATCATAGAATATCAGGGTTGGAAGGGACCTCAGCAGGTCATCTAGTCCAACCCCCTGGTCAAAGCAGGACCAATCCCCAACTAAATCATCCCAGCCAGGGCTTTGTCAAGCCTGACCTTAAAAACTTCTAAGGAAGGAGACTCCACCACCTCCCTAAGTAACTCATTCCAGTGTTTCACCACCCTGTTAGTGAAAAAGTTTTTCCTAATATCCAGCCTAAACCTCCCCCACTGCAACTTGAGACCATTACTCCTCGTTCTGTCATCTGCTACCACTGAGAACAGTCTAGATCCATCCTCTTTGGAACCCCCTTTCAGGTAGTTGAAA
The DNA here is from genome assembly GCF_015237465.2 of Chelonia mydas. Lineage (NCBI taxonomy): Eukaryota > Metazoa > Chordata > Testudines > Cheloniidae > Chelonia > Chelonia mydas. Next base: position 181,900,941 of record NC_057849.1, read on the forward strand.
GCAACTATCAAATCCCCCCTCATTCTTCTCTTCCGCAGACTATATAATCCCAGTTCCCTCAGCCTCTTCTCATAAGTCATGTGTTCCAGTCCCCTAATCATTTTTGTTGCCCTTCGCTGGACTCTCTCCAATTTATCCACATCCTTCTTGTAGTGTGGGGCCCAAAACTGGACACAGTACTCCAGATGAGGCCTCACCAATGTCGAATAGAGGGGAACGATCACGTCCCTCGATCTGCTGGCAATGCCCCTACTTATACATCCCAAAATGCCATTGGCCTTTTACATTACTTATACATCCCAAAATGCCAAGGGCACACTGTTGACTCATATCCAGCTTCTCGTCCACTGTAACCCCTAGGTCCTTTTCTGCAGAACTGCTGCCTAGCCATTCGACCCCTAATCTGTAGCGGTGCATGGGATTCTTCCGTCCTAAGTGCAGGACTCTGCACTTGTCCTTGTTGAACCTCATCAGATTTCTTTTGTCCCAATCCTCTAATTTCTCTAGGTCCCTCTGTATCCTATCCCTACCCTCCAGCGTATCTACATCTCCTCCCAGTTTAGTGTCATCTGCAAACTTGCTGAGGGTGCAGTCCACACCACCCTCCAGATCATTAATGAAGATATTGAACAAAACTAGCCTGAGGACCGACCCTTGGGGCACTCCACTTGATATCGGCTGCCAGCTAGACATGGAGCCATTGATCACTACCCGTTGAGCTCGACAATCTAGCCAGCTTTCTATCCACCTTATCGTCCATTCATCCAGCCCATACTTCTTTAACTTGCTGGCAAGAATACTGTGGGAGACCATGTCAAAAGCTTTGCTAAAGTCAAGGAACAACACGTCCACTGCTTTCCCCTCAGCCACAGAGCGTGTTATCTCATCATAGAAGGCAATTAGATTAGTCAGGCATGACTTGCCCTTGGTGAATCCATGCTGACTGTTCCTGATTGCTTTCCTCTCCTCTAAGTGCTTCAGAATTGATTCCTTGAGGACCTGCTCCATGATTTTTCCAGGGACTGAGGTGAGGCTGACTGGCCTGTAGTTCCCAGGATCTTCCTTCTTTCCTTTTTTAAAGATGGGCACTACATTAGCCTTTTTCCAGTCGTCCAGGACCTCCCCCGATCGCCATGAGTTTTCAAAGATAATGGCCAATGGCTCTGCAATCACATCCACCAACTCCTTTAGCACTCTTGGATGCAATGCATCCGGCCCCATGGACCTGTGCTCATCCAGCTTTTCTAAATAGTCCCGAACCACTTCTTTCTCCACAGAGGGCTGGTTACCTCCTCCCCATGCTATACTGCCCAGTGCAGTCATCTGGGAGCTGACCTTGTTTGTGAAGACAGAGGCAAAAAAAGCATTGAGTGTATTAGCTTTTTCCACATCCTCTGTCACTAGGTTGCCTAGTGACAGAGGTTGCTCCCCACACTCCTTTACTGAGATGGATAAAAGAGGTTCATAAAGTTTAAGGCCAAAAATGACCATTATGATCATCTAGTTGACCTGCATAATACAGGCTATGCAATTACACCCAGTGCTTGCTTCATCAAGCCCTCAACTGGTCTGAATATAAATTAGTTGATAATATATTGGGGTTCTGAAAGTATCAGGCCAGTTAAAAAAATTGAATGTGCTGCTGTGCGCACTTTGATGTCTTCATACTGGAGGCATATCTTTTCTGCAAAAGGATGTTACCATGAACCACAGTTGCAGCTGGGAGAGGTGCAATGTTGCCAGTCTGGCCTGTGCACCTGCATGAAGTATAGCTCTGCATCTAGTGGTACAATGAATGGAACATCCACTAGTCTTGGTGAGCATGTGTGTGAGGCTCTGGGAGCGATTGCTAAATGGTCACTACACAAAAGGTTTGCCCCACTATAATCTCACCCTTTTGCCAAACTAATACAGATCTTCTAGTTCACAAAGTTCAGGACACACTGTAGGAAGGACTCACCCAACTCTTGAGCTTCTTGTCAATGATCAAAGCCAAATTCTGCTCTCAGCTACACTCACGAACCCTTTCAGTGGGGCTACCTGGGTACATATGAGGGCAGAATTTGACCCTTGAACTGCAGTTAACACATTACAATGGGAAGTGAGCCACAAGGTTGGCAATTATACTCCTATATGTAGTAGATACTCTGTGTAGAGTAGTGATACTCAGATCTCAGTAGTTCCGGAGCCAAATTAGCGATCAACATTACCCAAAAGAACGACATTCATTGAATTTCTTGTTTCATTTATTATTTTTTGAGATTTATATATTATTCTCACAGCAATATGACTGACCAAGTATTATTATTTTATCAACTACAATTGGTTAATAACATAGCAAAAGCATCCTGATTGGTTAATAACTTAGATTGGTTTGTAATTAAATCACACAGTGTTTTAATATCATGTGCTGCAAAGAGCCGCAGGAGACACATTAAAGAGCCACTTGCGGCTTGTAAGCCGCAGTCTGAGTATCACTGGTGTAGAGAGAAGATGATAGAGTGAGTGGGGTACTGGGCTATGACTCAGGAGATCTGGCTTGCTTCCTGGTTCTTCCACAAAAGCTCTTCCTTTGTGACCTTGGGCAAGTCACTTAATTTCACTGTGCCCACTTCCCTATTCATAAAATGGGAAGAATAATGTTCCTTTCTCACATCTGTTGTCTGTTTTGTCTATTTAGACTGTAAGCTTTTGGAGGCAGGGACTTTTTCCTACTACATGTATGTACAGTGCCTGATCTAATAGGACCGTGATACTAGTTGGGATTTCTTGGTTTGTTCTATGTTTATACAGTGCCTAATACGGTGGGGTTCTGATCTATGTCTGGGGCTCCTGGGCCCTACGGTAACACAAGTAATAGGTACAACTATAATATAAATAATGTGTAAATATTATAATTTAGCCTTCATACATATACCCAACTAACTATCCATCTTCCACAGGATTGGAGCATCTAGCAGGCCCATTGTTTACACATACAGTGAAAAATATCAGGAACAGAGGGAGTGATTCATCCTTACCTGTTTAGCAGCCATTCACAATTCTGCTCATCACGGCTCCTTGTCAATTTTTTTTTCCCCTCAGGCAAGTTGCTGCCCTGAAAGCTGAGAGTTATGTTTAGAATGTGTTACTTTTAACTTGCAAGGCTCTGCCTTCATGGACCTCTTTGTATTTGTTGATATGTACACTCCTTCCTATAACATACAGTCTGCTTCTGATTGCTCTCTTCCCCTGCCTCCCTCGTGGCAGTTGTTTTGAAATATTGTGCTCTTCCACCTCAGCCCCATCAGTCCCACTCTATCACCAATGTAGTCCACATTGCTCCTGCACTACATTCAATTCATGGTCAGACTCACAAAATACCTAGATAACCTTAAAACTCAAGCAGTCAGTCGGGTTACCATCTCTCATGATAGCAGATATTTTTCTTAAAGCCCCAGCTCCTGGATTCATAGGATTTTGTGAAAATTTCAGCTTTTACTTTTAAAAAAGTATGTTTCTAGCCTTCCATGTTGTGGAGAAAAAGTTGAAAAATGTGACTCAACTGCATCCCAAAGGCTCAAAACACTGGAATACAAATAAAAAGAACACAATGTGTATTTTAGGAAATAATCTTATGATTTTTAAGGCAATCTCCTGATTCTGGAGGTCCTGATTCATGATTTTTGAACACTTAAGGTTGGCAAAACTGCAGGCTTGATGCTCTTAGAACTTTCTGTAAGCAAGGTTATTGTACTCTTTAAAGTGTGGTTATAGGTAGAAAAGGGACTATTACAAATTGCAGTTTCTGAACCAGTGTAGTATAAGGGTACCCTTAAGTCCTTTCAAACTGAGGGGGAAACATTTATGTTGCTGTTTCATTGTTTTATGGTGGTGAAAGGCAATGTAATGAAATGGTGCAGTTTGCCATTGTAACCAACAGGTGGAGCTGAACTGAATAAACAGCAGAGAGAGCTACGCATACTTATTATGAGAGCAGAGCTTTCCTCTCCTAGCAACCCAACCTGCACAAGGGGAAGAGGATCAGAGCCGTGTCAAACTGGTGAGAACATGTTGGTGTAAAATGCTGCCATTCCTCTCCTCCAACTGATTCTGATTTCGTTTTCTGTGAAATTTCTGGAGACTTCTTATTTGCCTCAGTGCGTCAGACAAAAAGTCCCTTTTGATCAAAATACTGTGCTTGTGAGATTTTGGGGAGAGTGCATTTTCTGGAGCTTTATCAGTGGAATTCCTTAAAAGAAAAGAAAAGATGACGTTTACAATGTGTGAAAAGCAAACCTACAGCACGTGCTGTGGTGGAAATCCACGGGAGAGTGAGGCAGCTGGTTAGCCACCCATCTATAACCACCTTCAGTTTGTGCATCAGATGACAGGCAGCATGGAATTCCCAGAAACTGTTAGAGGCTGCTCCTACAGCATCATCTCCTGGTCCACGTTTCCTCCCCCCAAGAGCCCAGGGTGTGGGCATGCACAGGAATGACCAGACTTGTAAAAAAGTGTGTAATTTGCCTATGCAGCTATTGATGCAGATCAGGGATCTACTCTCATGGCAACTGAATGTGCAAATTAGGTGTGCAATTAAATTCATATTTGTACCTGAAGTTAGGAAACCCAGCAGCTTTAAAGAAAACAAGCATATAGTGCCAGTAGTCTTATAAGAGGCCCAAACAGCTGCTGTGATGGTCTTTCAACAAATAGCTACACCAGAAAATCAAGGACCTGCTTAACATTAAAGAGGAGTGTCATTGGTATGGTTGCCAGCATTGTCTTTCAAAAATATGAAATATGCATGATGAGGGGCAGCTGGGCCAAATTTGAGTGGCGTTGCAACCACGTGCACCAGGTTGCACAGCCTATCATATTTGGCCCAGTCACTTCTCCATTAGCAACACCAAATTTGACCCGGCTACCTTTCTGTCAGCATTCTAAATTAGTACAGGATGCTGTGATCCAGGACCCTCTGAATGCTAACTGCAAAAAGCACAGAGAGGGTGCATAAGGGTTACACTGATCTCCTCCTGGGTCTGGTATGTACCATTCTAGTTCACCACAGAGTGTCACATAAGGTCTCATATAAAACCTGTGTCCCAGTCATCATTAATACCATTGCAAAATGCATAGTAACATGGTGGCCACCACCTGAGCACCTCCTCTTGGCCAGGGGTGCCTCTAGTGCGCCCCACGCCTGTTTTCCCCTTCTTCGGGGTTCCTTAAACAAACCTCTCACACAGCATCTCATTCAGCCACAGCCCTTGCTAGGGTGTGGTTTCTTTATTTACAAAGTTCCAAATAAAGCAAACACAAAAAGAAATCTCCATCCAGCCTTAAGCTGGGCACAGCCTGGTACTGCCTCAGCTGGGTCTTCTTCCCCAGCCCCAACACCTTTCTTCAGGGAGCACTGCAGGAGACCCTCTCCCTACAGCTTCTCTCACAGTTACCCTTCCAGCCATGCTCTCCTGAAATGCCCTCTGACCATTTATAGCCCAGCTGCAGCCCCCGCTCGCTTAATTGGCTCAGTTCAGAGCACCTGCTTGACACAGGAGTGCTGGACCTATTTCAATCACAGGGGGCCAGCTACCCTTTCTACACATATGGAGGTTATGCGAAGAGTTACATACGTACATTGAAAATTGTGTTCTTAAGGTCTGTGTCTAGTGACTGGTTACCAGCAAAGGTGAAAAGCAAGTTTTCTTTCAGACAGGAGATTTTTATCCTTCTGTCTATTTACATGTACACTGAGTATTGTGTGATTCACAATGGGCCTCCACTCACCAATCTGAACTGAATGTTAATGAAGGATTGTAAAAAACCGTCAAAGACAGAAAAGTAACAGGAAGAGGTAAGCAGCGGGGTGGAACCCTATCTTGAGATGTTCTGGTGTCTTTGGGGGTCAAAGAAGACTCCTTGTCAGCTCTCACCTAGGAAGTAAATGGACAGTGTATTTGCATCACGAAATAGGGGTCTAAGCCAAGCTTGGTTGAAAACACTGGTGAGAACTTCAGATGAGATAAGCTTCTTTAGACAGGAGGATAACCTGTCAGTTAAGTTTAGTCTCTAGACAGCATGTTATGATTTTGTTTTGTATGTAACTGTTTGTTTCCAGTATTCTTACTCACTCTCACTTGACTCTCTAAACGTATTCTTGTTTTTACGACAAATATATCTTAAGTGCTGTGCGTTTAGCAGAGCTGTGTTCTTAGGTATAACTTATAAGCTGTGGTGTACTGTTCCTTTGGGAACAGCAGGCCTCATAATTTTGTGAGTGTTCAGTGGATCAGGGGCTGGATACTACAGTGAATGCCTGGAGGACTCAGGGGTTGGTGTGTGCCTATTGCTACCTGTACTGAGAGAGCTAGGTCTGCGGAGTTCTAGAAGGTAGTGCTTTGTGCTGCTAGAGGCTGGTGGTTTCAGGGAACTGACCCACATCAGGCACAGACAAGACTTCCTCGTGCAAAGAGCAGGCATTGGTGAGGTGCATCCCAAGTCTGGCTACCCCTTGGGAGCATCACAGATGCCTTTTATCTTGCATTTCAGGTATTGGGGGGAGCGGGGGTATTGGTGCTGGAGCAGTCTGGACTCCAGACCACTCTGGTAGCACCACATCCCTGGCTGAAGTGCAAGATGAAAGGCATTCCATATTGATTTAGTCTGGGACAGGCAATTTTATATTTAAATAAGGGACTTTCCTCATAATATAAGACTGTTGGCAACCCTAGCTTGTGGGGCGGGTACCACAGAATTTAGGCCAGGCAAGGAGGCAGGACACAGATCATCATCAGCCCCCTGCAGCAAATACTACCACCAGCAGGTTGACATGAACAGTCAAAGTTGAAAAGATGAGGTACAGTCACAGAAGAGGGGTAACAGGATCCATTCCCCTCTTGACGAAAGCATTACATAGTGTGACCTCTGTACTGCATACCTCCAGTCAAAGCATTGACGAAAGACCATGGCTGCCATCCCCATGCTGCTCCTGATTCCTATTATGATATAAACATACCTCTTAACCTTCAAACCTGCTCATGTGGGACCCCAACAACCAAAGTGTGTGAAAAATGTCTCCTGTGTGGAACACCTGTATTTTGTTGTGTGCTGTACCATATTTGACAGATTTGTTAAAAAGTTTTAGTTTTAAAGGATGTTCTGAATATGTGAATTTAATAAACCCTTTAAAAAGAAAACTGGAAAAACAAGTTTATATGCAAATATAAGGTCCACCTAAATGAGTCACTGGGAAAGATTGAACTTGGCTCTTGAGATTCCTGGTAAAGCACGCTCGGAGGAGAGCTACAGGAATAATTGTTGTTGGTATGGCGATCAGCTAGTAGAGAGTGACTTGACTCACAATTTGCCAAGTAGTTACAAAGTGTCTGCCGGACAGCAGTAGAATATTGGAAATCAGGATTCCTGGGTTCTATCCCCTGGTGTGGGAAGGGAATATGATCTGGAGGTCAGAGCAGTAGCTAGAGATAGGTTCATCAAATCACGTAGGTGTAACCCCTGGGGCCTGAAAAGTAGTGTTGGTAGCAGGCCAAAATTCATTTACCATATTAGAGATGTGGGTTCTAATCTTAGCACTACCTGATGTGACCATGTGCAACTTTTCCATTACTTCATTTGTAAAATTGGAGGGGCTAATACTTGTTTGGAAGGGGAGGGGTACATAGTCTTGATCAGTCACAAGGGTTATGAAGTGCTATGAAATACAAATGGCAGTCAGCAGATACAGACCAGAGTTCATGATATTCTGGCTCCTTGCTCAGTGCACCTTCCCCTAGACTGCATGAAATTTGGAGCCACTCTCATATCTAGTTTAACTAACACCTTGTTTCAGCTTCAATTGCAGAACGTTCTGTAAAATCTGGTATGCTTGAGAGCTCTGGATAGAAGTGATGATGAAACAGTAGAGAGCAAAGAGAGTGGCATCTGGCTTATTGCATATATTTATTTTTAATAATAAAAAGATGCCAATAAAAGACTCTACGTGCCCTAACATATATTTAATATGATAACAAAACCCCAGAAGCCTTAAATAATTATTCAAGAATGAGCACTGCCAGCTCAAAGAAGAAGCTCTTTTCCACCCATTCATTGTTATGGGAAGTACACCCTCAGCCCTCTCCAGAAAAAAATCAGGTCTTTGCAGCCTGCCCATAAGGTCACCAAATCTAGGTAATTTCAAGGGGAGAGCCAGTTCTTGAGTCCTGAAACTGTCACAGAGAACCCCCTGTCAGCTGCCCCATCTCTTTTCTGGGGTGGGAGGCAACTCAAGCATCCCTGTTGACCACAGCTGTGGCAGCATAGCACAGGGAAGGAGGGTATAATGCTGCTGCTCTCCCTTCTGACAAATGTGAGAGAGAGGGGTGGGCTACTGGTTGTACTTTACTATATAAAATATTGGCTCATCCAAGCTCCACTGGCATTAAAAATATTTGTGGACCCAGTACAAGTACCAGGAATACTTTGTGGCCATATAAAGAGAGATTTCCTAATGTTTCACAAGTGTCACACAGGCACAGTTACAACTGCACAAGTTCCAAACAAGTCTTATAAGTGTCCCCACCCATAGCGATTCAGTGTGAGCTGTTTCCATTTCCCATTAACAGAGGCAATGAGATGTTGCAGCTGCCCAGTTGATTTGGTCCATCCAGCGTAGTCACACGATACCACGGCCCTCGTCTCAGTAACATGCTGAGAAATGGTCTATCTGCACTCTGTGCTCCCTGCCCAGGGATTCTGTGGTGCAACAGTCCAGGAAGACTCTTACCTGAAAACTATGCCCCACACTTACGTCAGCTAACTATAGTACTCCCCTTGTTGCCAGCATCCACTTCTGTGTGAGAGCCATGTTCTTGTTCCACTCATTACTTCTGGATTTTGAAATAATGCCTGCCGCCGTGAAGCCTTCCTGCAATGGTAATGCCAGCTGGTCCAAGGTGGATGTTAGCATCATCCTCTTTGGGATCTGGGGCAGTGTGGAGATCTAGTGTGAGCTGAACTCCAGTGTCTGGAACATCTTAATACATGCAAAGGTGCCCCAGTAGCTTGCCTATCTTGAAATGAAGCGCAGTGCCAAGTTCCATCAGGACAAATTGGTGTAGTTCATTAAGGCACAGGACAGTAACGGGAACTTTGCTCCAGAAAGGCAAACCTGCCTCTTCTTCAGTGAGCTGGAACACACTCTGGCTCAAAACATCCACTGCCCCCAAGAAAATGTTGGCAGTCCCAACATATTGGGAGAGTGGTAGAACCTGGAGGTATGCAGCTGCTGGGTAGTCCTGAACCACAGATAAATTCTGTTGCCTCCTCAGCTTTGGTTTTCTCTTTGCTATCTTCCCTTTCCCTCTAAGAAAACAAATATGCACAATACAGCAGGTTGAAATAATAGGAATGGAGGAGAAATAAGAGAGATTTTCCATAGCAGTGATTGTCAAGACACCTCCATTTTGCCTTCTGCCTTCCAAATTCTCACACTAACCCACCATTGTGCCCCTGCCTCGACTGAAGTGACATTGATGAAATCAGTGTAGGGTTTCATAAGCCGGAGGCAGAGGTGGGTATCAGGCCTTTGAGAATCACAATGTGGTTACAGCTCCACATGGCTGTCTATGGTGTGGGCTGGGAAGAGTATGCCTTTCACACATAGTTCTTGACAATGCAGACAACATGCAGGTTGCCAGGCAAACCAATGTATTTAGGAACCAACTGCAGCAATCCACTAGGGATTGCATCACTGGGGAGTCGCATTCTTTTCAGATGAGACATTGTGCTGCCTTGCATGGGGGAATACAAACAGGAACGAGTGCCATCATTAGCCTCGTTTCTCTTTGGGAAACTCAGTTTTTAAAATCCCACAATGATCTCAGGGATGTTTTGTGTGTTTGTCACATGCCCCAGCAGCATGCCATACACATATTGCCATACACAACTCTGTCTCCAGCACAGCAGCCCACACTGAGCATTTCCCAACTCCAGATGAATGTCCCCCGATCAGTAATTGCCTGCACTAACAGCTTCCACAGAGCAGTTACCATTCTCTTGTCCGTGGTGACCTGAACTCTCTTTCAGACAGCCTGGCATTCCTGTGGCAGGATAACCTCACTCCAGTAAGAGGAAAAACTCTCCTTGCACCGTCAGCAGTTTGACAGTTATTCCTCCTACACTCTAGGGGTCTTTAATTTGACCCTTTTCTACCAGCCACTGGATGTAATCCTGACCTGCCACCTAATTGCTTGAGCCCCGGCACTGCTTTCATTACATATTAAGCACTGGGTGTTGGCATCCCAATATCTGTCCCAACTCCTGAATAGCATTGGCAGTTGCAGCCCAGACTCTTTGCCCTCAGTGAGATCAGAGTCTACTAGTTCTTGCATTCTAGCAGCCCTCAGTCATAGCTGAATGCCCACTGCCAACTTTGAACTGCAGAGACCATTTTGTTTCTGCATTGCTCAGCAAGCCCCACTTCTAACTGAGTCCACTGCAAGGAGATGACGCAGGTGGTCCAGGATGGAGACAGTGCAGAAGAAGATGGCAATCTACAGTGAATTCTGGGACCTTCATCCAATCTCCCAGAAGGCCTCTGTAGTGCTACAATATTTTGCAGTTTATCTTAGAAGCTCCTTCCTAAGAATGCAGGAACTATGGAATAGGTACTTGGGAGACCTACAATGCACTAGAACAGCAAGAACTGGAGGGAGCACTGGGTGTGCTGAACTGGTTTACACAAGTCAGACTGGTTAGTGTGGATACACTGAACCACTGAATAAACCATGCACAGCTAAAAACCACTTTTATCTGTAACATGTAGCCTTGAAATGGTTCAATCATACAGTGTTGGCTGATCTAGAGAGGCTTTTACTGTATTCTAAACACTGCATATTTTTCTTTTACTGTGAAAGCAGTCTTTCCATTGCCTTCAGTGCGAGTAGAATTGGGACCTAATGGGAGAGGAAAGACACTCATATGTGATCCTGCCACAATTTAGACTAACCCTCCTTCAGTCAAACCATTTTCCACCGATACAGCCGTCAATTCAGAGACAACACTTGACAAACAATTCAAAGATAATAAAGAGGGAGAAATTAGAGCTACTAAGCCACTTACAGACACAAGCTAGGCATTTTACACCTACAGCTACAAGAAAAGCCTCTAAACCCACACAACCCTTCTTCCTTAGTCTAGAGGGAAAACAGAAAATAGTCACAGCAAATGACAAGAGAGTCAAGAAATAAAACAAGGTGGGGGGTGGGGGAAAGATGGAAGTTCCATGGAGCTTTGGAATAGTATCTATGGTTCAGAAATATCCCATTATCTGCATAGTCCAAGGTACACCACACACTTGTTTTGGTACAATGAGGTGATTACAGTGCTGCTCAGGGCCACATGAAGGCAGCTTTAATGGTTATTTGTATTTAATCTCCCACCTTAGCACTAATTAGGAAATAAATAATTTCCCAGAAGTCTCATCTTTCATTTTGACTTAAATTTAACAAGGCTCATGCGTTGTTTTCATAACAACAGAACCGATAGGCCCGGGGGAAGAGATGCTGAGAGGCTGCTGGCCCCAGAGGTGGGGTGGGGGAGGGAAGAGAAAGGCAGGCCTGGGCAAAGGAGGGAACTGCAGTCCTCAGGCAGGGGTGCAAGTAGGGCAGTCCGGTCAGGTACGCTGTACCCGTAAGCTATTTATAGCCGGTACAGCGTACCGGAAAGACACAGGAAGAGCAGAACAGAGGCCCCACGCCAGCAGATGCTCTAGCGTGGCTGTATCGCCCCCAGCCCTGCATGCCTGAGTCTCCTGTCCGGGGTCTGTACAGCAGCCCCACCGGAGGACAGGGCTTGGGGCGGTACAGCCGTGCCGGAGGAGCTGCCGGCGTGGGGCCACCCGACGTTCTGTTCCTTTCGCCGCTGCAGTTCCCGGGAGAGCCCTGCAGTTGAGAAGTCTCCAGCACAGCGGGAGGACAGAGCCCTCCTCCCCACGTAGGTAACGTGGGATGGATCATGGGGTGGGTGGAACGGGGAGAACACTGGGCCTGGGCTGGGCGCAGGGTGGGATTACGTGGGGAGGTCGTGTCCCCTGCCTCCCTTTAGCTGGTGCACCGCACCAGTAAGAAATGAATTCTACTTGCACCACTGTCCTCAGGAGTGGGTGGAGGAAAGCTAGGGTCCTCAAGGGGACATAGGTTAGGGTGGAAAGGCAGAGCAAACTGTGGAAGGGAGGTTCAGAGAGCAGTCTGGGTTGATGTCTGGATTGGAGCTGGGGGCAGCAGTTAGTGGTGGTTGTTTGTGGGAGTGTAGACCAGCCAAGAATGAGTGCGTGCATGGGTGTGTGTGAAGGGCATTGAGCGAATGGAAGAAGCAATAAATAGGTGCTGAGTATGAGGAGTTTGTGCAGCAGTGAGTGAGTGAGTGACAGACACTGGAGAAGTTGGAAGGGGGATGGCTTAGAAAAGAGAATGAGGGAGAGACTAGGGATGGAGAAGAACAAAGAGATGGATAGGGCTAGGGAAGGAAGGGGTTCTCACGAAAGCTAGGGGGAGAAGAGGAACAAAACAGGTAAAGGGGAGAGATAAGAAGGAGAAATCAGACTAAAGGGAATGACAGAAAATAATGGGGAGGGGAAGTTACCCCAGGATTCAGCTTGAAAAGAGTGAAGAAAGAGAGGAAAGAGGGAAAAAAGCAAGAGGGACAAAGTCAGTAAATAGCTTTATCATTTAATAAAGGGTGATGCTAATATAGAATCATAGGACTGGAAGGGACCGCGAGAGGTCATCTAGTCCAGTCCCCTGCGCTCATGGCAGGACTAAGTATTAACTAGACCATCCCTGACAGGTGTTTGTCTGACCTGCTCTTAAAAATCTCCAATGATGGAGATTCCACAACCTCCCTAGCAATTTATTCCAGTGCTTAACCACCCTGACAGGAAGTTTTTCCTAATATCCAACCTAAACTGCACTTGCTTCAATTTAAGCCCTTTGCTTCTTGTCCTATCCTCAGAGGTTAAGAAGAACAATTCTTCTCCCTCATCCTTGTAACAACCTTTTATGTACTTGAAAATGGTTATCATGTCCCCTCTCAGCATTTTCTTTTCCAGACTAAATAAACCCAGTTTTTTCAATCTTCCCTAATAGGTCACGTTTTCTAGATCTTTAATCATTTTTTGTTGCTCTTCTCTGGACTTTCTCCAATTTGTCCACATCTTTCCTGAAATGTGATGCCCAGAGCTGGACACAATACTCCAATTGAGGCCTAATCAGGGCAGAGTACAGTGGAAGAATTATTTCTTGTGTCTTGCTTACAACACTTCTGCTAAGGCATCCCAGAATGATGTTAGCCTTTTTTGCAACAGTGTTACACTATTGACTCATATTTCGCTTGTGGTCCGCTATGACTCCCAGATCCCTTTCCGCAGTACTCCTTACTAGGCAGTCATTTCCCATTTTGTATGTGTGCAACTGATTGTTCTTTCCTAAGTGGAGTACTTTGCCTTTGTCCTTATTGAATTTCATCCTATTTACTTCAGACCATTTCTCCAGTTTATCCAGATCATTTTGAATTTTAATCCTGTCCTCCAAAGCACTTGCAAACCTCTCCCTGCTTGGTATCATCCGCAAACTTTATAAGTGTACTTTCTATGCCATTATCTAAATCATTGATTAAGATATTGAACAGAACCAGACCCAGAACGGATCCCTGTGGGACCCCACATGATATGCCCTTCCAGCATGACTATCACCACTGATAACTACTCTCTGGGAATGATTTTCCAACCAGTGTTGCACCCACCTTATAGTAGCTCCATCTAGGTTGCATTTCCCTAGTTTGTTTATGAGGTCATGTGAGACAGTATCAAAAGCCTTACTGAAGTCAAGATATACCATATCTACCGCTTCCTCCCTATCCACAAGGCTTATTACCCTGTCAAAGAAAGATATTAGGTTGGTGTGACACAATTTGTTCTTGACAAACCAACCCATGCTGACTGTTACTTATCACCTTATTATCTTCTAGATGTTTGCAAATTGATTGCTTAATTATTTGCTCCATTATCTTTCCGGGTAGAGAAGTTAAGCTGACTGGTCTGTAGTTCCCCAGGTTGTCCTTATTTCCTTTTTTATAGATGGGCACCATATTTGCCCTTTTCCAGTCTTCTGGAATCTCTCCTGTCTCTCCATGACTTTTCAAAGATAATTGCTAATGGCTCAGATATCTCCTCAGTCAGCTCCTTGAGTATTCTAGGATGCATTTCATTAGGCCCTGGTGACTTGAAGACCTCTAATTTGTCTAAGTAATTTTTAACTTCTTCTTTTCCTAGATTGGCTTCTGGTCCTACCTCATTTTCACTGGTATTCAGTAGTGATGAAAAATAACAATACAGGACTCTATTGAGGCCCTGTAATTGGAATGAGTACGCTTTAAATCCTTTAACAGAGATCCATTGGAGAGCAAGTCTGGTGCCAGCAGCTGTGATAATTCCAGCTCCAGTAGCGTATATTAAAGTTGCTGCAGTTAAAAAGCTCGCATTTGGATCTTGGGATCGAGCTGGCGGTCCGCCGCGAGGCGAGCTACCGCCTGTCCCAGCCCCTGCCTCTCGGCGCTCCCTTGATGCTCTTAACTGAGTGTCCTGGGGGTCCGAAGCGTTTACTTTGAAAAAATTAGAGTGTTCAAAGCAGGCTGGTTGCCGGAATACTCCAGCTAGGAATAATGGAATAGGACTCCGGTTCTATTTTGTTGGTTTTCAGAACTGGAGCCATGATTAAGAGGGACGGCCGGGGGCATTCCCATGACCCGCCGGGCAGCTTACGGGAAACCAAAGTCTTTGGGTTCTGGGGGGAGTATGGTTGCAAAGCTGAAACTTAAAGGAATTGACGGAAGGGCACCACCAGGAGTGGAGCCTGCGGCTTAATTTGACTCAACATGGGAAACCTCACCCAGCCCGGACACAGAAAGGATTGACAGATTGATAGCTCTTTCTCGATTCTTAGGGTGGTGGTGCATGGCCGTTCTTAGTTGGTGGAGCGATTTGTCTGGTTAATTCCAATAACGAACGAGACTCTGGCATGCTAACATGTCACTTCACAGTGACTGAAAACCACATACAGAATATGTAAGTATCAGCAGCTGCCCTTGCTTTACATGTACGATTGTGCATGATACAGACACAAAGAGCTCTAGGAAACTGAAGGATGTTATGTTAAATTGTGGTATGTACAAAAGATATTGCCCAGGCTACTTGTCTTTTGTCCACTCTCACCCTCAGTGTGGGGATGGGGGCATTTGGAGGGGCACAGACAAAGTTCCTTTTCCAGGTGCTCGTGGGGGAGGGGGTTCTGCTGCCTGATCAGGGTCCAGTCCAGTCTGAGGAGAAAGAGGGGGCAGCTGAAACGTCTGATTAGCATTCAGGAGCTAAACACAGCACTGCTATTAAAGCCAACAGCAGCCAGCTCATACCAAGATGGCTCAGGCTTCTGGAAAGATCTTGTTCACCCTGGGCATGCTCAGGCATTTGCATTATATTAAATTGTTGGTTTGCTTGACCATTGCTTGTCACAGTCACCTCACTGTTACCCTGTGTTCCCCCTGGCTGTTTGTTGGCTCCACTTGTTGTCTTTAGGCTTATTCTCACATTGTAAGCTCTCTAGGGCAGGGGAAATCTTTTTTTTAATGTGTGTGTAGTGCTTAGGGGTGAGATCTTCATCCCAGGTTGGGTGTCTAGGAGAGACCACAATACGAATGGCGAGTAATAATCACATAGGCCTTCCAGATTTGTTGCTTGACACGTATCTAGGTCCCATTTGAGCTACTTTAGTTCCTCAAAAACACACCACCATGACATAAAACAGCATAGGACTAGGTCAATAGGATTTGAAATACTTTTCAGAGTCTCTTGGTTTGACAATTACATAGTAGAAGAAATGGACTAATGAACCAACTGCTTCATCTAGGGAAGCCATGGATTTAAAAGGTAAGCTTCCAGATCTCCAGTCTTGCACAGGTTTAGTGGTTCCCTCTGGCTAGGGGCTCCGCCTCAGCTCTGTGAAGCTGAGAGATAAGGAGCTGGATTCCTTACTGCAGGGCAGGTGAGTCTCATTACTAGTCAGGACAGGAGCTCCTAAATCTGTGTGGGTGGGGTAGTGGCAAGAATGCAATTTGATTTGGACTCAGGATGCCTGTGTGACCTTGGACAAGTCACTAAATGTCTCTTTTTCACCCATCTATAAAACAGGGATAACACTGCCCTTGCTCACAGGAGTTTGTGTGGGGGGAACTAAGTTCATTAATGTTTGCAAATCCTCAGCTATGATGGTGATGATTGCCACAGAAAAGCAAAGAGTCCTAGTGAAATATTCAGTGTTCACATAGCTAGAGGGGATGACTGAGTCGTCAAAACATCTCCCTCGCCAATAGTAACTAGGAACAGAAGGGTGGTGCCACAAGCGGGAGACATGAAGGTCTATGAGAAGGTGTGGTTGTTTGTGCTGCGTTCCAGATTTGAATTGCAGCATTTATTTCCAGTCACATTCACTGGGTGTCGGTGTAGCTGTATTAAAGAGTGGAATGATAGCTGGAGCAGGTTGGAAGATCTGTCGCTGTGACATGAGGAGAGGCATAGGTATACCCGAAGGGTCAAGTATGCTGCATTTCAGCACTGAGTTCTTCAGTTTGTGTCAGAAAGAAGCAGTGCACAGGGGTCTGCTTGTCATGGGGATTGTCATGCATGACTGTGGCCCCCAGGCCTTAGTGATAGGTAAGTGAAGGCAATGTCTCAGGGGGATTCTTCAGGGCAATGGAGAAGGGGTGCTAACATTTTGCAAGTCTTGGGTGGTTTGTGTGTGTAGGCTCAGTGTTTGATTGTAGGCCAGCTGTAAGTAGCTCCTGTTCACTATGCCTGACCTAAATCAGACTTTGGCCTTAGCGACAAGGTGTTAGACTTTGTCCTGCAAGATCCTGAGCTCTGTTCCTACAGTGTTCTGTAGCATCTGTAAGGGGACAGGGCTAATCTGCACATGTTCAGGCATTGCGCAAGGAGGGCAGAGTTAAGGTGGCATTACAGGGGTGGCTTGACCTCACCTCTTGGTTTTCAGAGGTTTGAGTGTAGCTGAACTCAACTTTTCTGGAAGGGGATGAGTCACCTTAATTCTGCATTAAATGAAGTTTTTGGGTAGTTCATTTTCTTGTTGTTTACAAATAATTTCTAAGCACCCCTGTGTTCCACAGCCCAGTTTTCCACCTCCACTACCTCTTGCTCCTTGGCAATGGTTAAACTGGCCTCAGATTGCTTTGGCTGCAGTTAGTCTCTTCATTGCCCTTGCATCAGCTCCTCAGCTCCTATCTCTCTGCCTGTCCAGGGCAGCCTGGTCCTCCCTCCTTCCCAGGGAGGAGTAGGCGTCAGTAAGGTCCCCTTGGGTTCGGGAGCTGGGAAAAGAATGCAGGAACAGGGTACTCACACAGAGCCAGTGGGGTATATTTTGAAAGTGTGGGCATAGGCGCTGACTCCGTGGGTGCTCCAGGGCTGGAACACCCACAGACAAAAATTAGCTAGTGCTTAGCACGCACCGGCAGCCAGCTCCCCTCTGCCCCCAGCACCTCCTGCCCACTGGCAGCCCCGCCTATCAACTCCTCCTCCCTCCCAGAGCCTCCCAGCTGTCGCAATCAGCTGTTCCATGGCATGCAGGAGGAGTAGGGGATGAGGTGCACTCGGGGGAGGAGGTGGAACTGGGTTGGAAGAGGCAGGGCAGGGGTGGAGCATTGGGGGAAGGCGTGGAGTGGGGGCAGGCCTGGAGTTGAGCGGGGGTTGAGCACCCCCGGGCAAAGGAAAAAGCCTGCACCTGTGGGTGTGGAACAGAAATGAGGGGGGTATGGATGTCAGTGGGTTGGGGGGCAGATCTGAAGTGCCCCCGCCAAGACACTGACCTCCCCTTTTCCCTTTGAAGCAGCAGCAGCAGGGGGAAGGGTGAGCCTGGTGTCCTTTCCCCACAGCTGGAGGTAGCATGGGAAAGAGAGGCATTCTGGGTTCTGTCCCCTGATCAGGGGGCAGTGGAGGGAAGGGGAGTCTCTGGGCTTCCTCTCTTGGCCTGGTGGAGCAGCTCTGGAGGGTATTTTTAGTAGGATGGGGGAGGGCACAGATGTTTCTACTGCCCCTCCCTCCCACCACCCAATGTATGTCATGGGAGGGAAAAGTGCCCTACTTTATTCCCCCATGGTTCTGCTCTGTCCACGCTTTTACACTCCCAGAGAGCAAAAGTCCCTTCAAGGACGATCCCTTATTCATTGAGGGATCATAGAAAAATGACAGTTTTGGAAACCCTGTTCTTTGTCAAAGCCCTAGTCATTGAACTGGGTTTTCAGAAACCATGTTGGAATAATTCCTTTCACTAACTGGGGTGTGCCGGCCCCTCAGTAGTTGTGCCAGAGCACAGCTGTAAGGTTGGCAAAAGGACAGGGTCCACCTGACACCCTGGCACCCTCAACATCTTGGTGCACTGTGCCAGTGCTCCTCAGCACTGCTCCGATTCCCTTGTTGGCGTAGCTCTGCACCCCCAAAATATTATAAAACTCTGAAAATCTTATGAGCAGCTCATGTTGGGGGCTGTGTATCAGGAACCGCTTGACTACATGACCCAGTAACTTGCTTTCCTTTGTTCACACTCAGTCCCATTGTTTAGGAAATGGGTGAAGAGCACGACTCATTATTATATTCACCATAACTGCTTACTAGCGTCTTTCATCTTCCCTTTATTTAATTAATGCTAATTTCCTTAACAATACTTCTAAAGTAAAATAAGAGTCTGCTTGTAAAACGCATAATTTTTTTTAACAGGGCTTTATCTCAGGAACACAAGATTTTTTGAGGGGGCTTTATCTCAGGAACCCCTGGCTCAAATGACCTCTTATTTGGACTACCAACCCTACCCCATGCCCCCATGAGGCACAGAAACTTTCAAGACAATCTGAGAGAGCACATAGATTTTAGGTTACTTAGAAGAGTAATCTTTTTAAAAGTTACACTCAGCCTTAACGGTAGCAGGGCTATAATTGCTTGCAGAATTAGGATCTTACAAGTCTATGCAGCAGCCGTGACGCAAGCCTCTTTTTCTCCACTGCAGCATAAGCAGGATTGTTCCTACTAGGTGGCCAAATGATTAATGTAGGTTTACTTAGACTGTAAAGTCTATGGTCAGGGAATGCCTCTTTGGGTATGCTGGCAGAGCAAAAGCTGTGCCCAGGCTAGCCAACCTAAGCTAGCTTGAATCCAGCTAGTGCAGGTAATAATAGCAGAGAAGACAGCACAGCATGGACTTCAGAGTGAGCCAAGTGCTGGGTACATCCCAACCTTTTGTTAGCTATGAGATGTAGGGTCCGTGCCAGGCTTGTACTACCTGTGTTGAAGTCCACGCTATGTGGTCTTGGCTGTTATTGTTAGCCCTGCTAGCTGTATTCAAGCTAGCTCAGGTAGACTAGGCCATGCACAGCTTTTGCTGTGTAGACATAGCGTCTGTTATACATTTGTACCGTGCTTAGCACAATGAGGCCCTGATCCATGACTGTACTGAAGTAGCACCTAGCACAAATAAGAATTGCTTCCCAGTCTCATGGCTGAATCTTTCTCTCATCTTGTTTTGCAGACCAAATTGATCAGATTCAGGAATGTTGCTCTGGTACCCAGAAAGCAATGGAAGACCAGGAAAGACCAAATGCACCACACTCCCCGTCCAAGTCTCATTCAGAGTTTCTGAGGGCCTCAGAGAGCAATCTGTACCAGTGAACCCCCACATCTCATAGCTAACAAAAGGTTGGGATGTACCCAGCACTCTTGCTGACGAGGACTATTAATGCCTCCTTGTTAGTACAGTGTTAATTAACAATCTGCCAACCCTCACTCAGTCATAACCAATCCCTTCTCAGGAAATTTTAGGAAGGAAGCAACAGTGGATATCCAGCTTTTTTACTTTCCATTGGTGGCACAAGGGATGGAGAATGTAGCAAGCGGCTGGCACTCCTGGGGGTATCAGCAAGGAGTGAGATATGAACCAAAGTTACCTGGAAAACTATAGAGGTACAAGTGACTACTCTGTATTCAGAAATGTAAACTAATAAGAACAGGGTTGGAAAACCAGCCAAAGGGATAATAGTAACATTCATGTTTGGTAAGGGTTTGGCAGATACAGAGTACTGATTAATCCTGGGAGAGTTTTATGGTTTCTCTTTCCCATCTGCACAATTTAGACATCGGTGCTATTGAAAATCCTACCTTATGTGACTTAGGAGCATGAGTCTCATTGAAAAGCAATGACTTAAAGCATCTAAGTGACTTAGGTGTTTTAAAAAAAATCGCACTCAGAGGTTCAGTGACTTGCCCAAGATCACACACAGAGGGGGAGTTAAGAGTCAGAGGAGGGAATCTCCTTCAGAAGTTCCTAGTTTCTAGTCTTAAAATTGAGGAACATGGGACAGGAACATAGGCAATGCCGTACCAACCGTCCATCTAATTCAGTATCCTCTCTTCAACCATAGCTAGTACCAGATACTTCTAGGGAAGTCCAAGAAACTCTATACTGTAATAGGCGCATTTTAGTAGAGTGGGGGCGGGCACAGATATCCTGCTCATAAGGGCAATTTCTTCCTAGCCCATGGTGGTTGGTGGTTTCCTTACACAGGAGAGTATATAGCTTTTATAACTTTGGATCCCTTCTAATAACTGTGGGTGTTCTCGTTATCCATATCTATTCTTTTTAAGAGTTCAGCAGGTGTCTGAGTATCAATGTCACAATGAGTTCTACAGGTTAATTGCATTATAATGCCCAGCTCTTATATAGCACTCTTCATCAGTAGATCTCAAAAGCGCTTTATGTAATAAAGAATGCCTTTTTATCAGTTAGAAATGTTGCCTTTTAATGTTGTTGGGTATCTCCTTATTCTTGTTTCTGAAGAGATCTCTCAATCTATCCTCTCTACACTGTTCATTTTCTCTCTGAATCATGTCACCTCTTATTTTTCTACTCCCCTAGCTATGCAGTCCCAATCTTTTTAATCTCTCCTTATACCATATTCTACCCATGCATCTAATTTTTGTAGCCCCTTTCTAGATTCTCTGTGTCTGCTATATTCTTTCCGAGATGGGGTGATCAGAACTGAGTCCAGTTTTCAAAGCTGTCCCATCACTTTATATAGTAGCAATATAATACTGAGTATTATTCTGTATCCCTTCTTTACTATAACCTATCATCTTGTTTGCTTTGACCAGCACATTGAGCAGATGTTTCCATCAAGCTGTCCTCAATGACGCTTAGATCTTGTTTCTGAGATTAGTTAATTTAGAATGCACCAGTGTGTCTGAGTAGTTCAAACTGTTCCTTCCAATGTGCATCACTTGCCCTTTATTTACATTTACTTTAATCTGTCCTCATGCTGCCAGTCCCCTCGTATGTCTGTAGTTCCAAGTGGTGTCCCATAGTATCTGCAGTATCTTAAAACCCCAGCTCTTGGAATCACTGGATTTTGTGAGACTCCGCTATTTTTGTTTTAGTGAACGTTTCTAGCCCTCATGGTGGGGAGAAAAGCTTATAGTGACACAAATGAACTCCAAAGGTTAAAAACACTAGAAGGCAAATAAGCAGAACTGAAAGTTCAGAACTGTTATTTTTCATGATTTGCGGGGGGGGGGGTGTCTGCCTCATGATTTTGATTGCTTGGGGTTTGCAGTGCTATAATCAGTTTCTACACCGTTGTGTCTTTCCCTATGACTACAGCATTTCCTTAATAGCCTCTTATAAATTATTTTATGAAAGGTTTCTTGAAAATCCAAATACGTATTATTAAAAATAGTGAATAAATGATAACTGGTTGAGATCCTCAAGGAATTCCAATAGACTGGCGAGGCTGTGCTGGTTTTTCCCTCTCATATCATGTTCACCATGGTGTTTTAGCTTATTGTTTCCAGCCAATTTAGCTGCTAGCAAACCAAACTTAACCAAAGTCAGACTTGCTGGTCCATAATCCCCAGGAAAACTCCTAATGCTTTAAAAAAAAAAAGTATAAAATCATCTTCCTTCCTGGTCTCAGCTGAATCAGCTTGTTTCGATGACAAATTGCACTAGACCATGATCAAAATAGTTAAAAACGGCAAGACACTGATCAGGAATATATCATTCCAAAGAGCACGGAGAGGGTCGTGCTCAAATCTGTTCAAGAGAGTAAAAGATATGAACACAACAGCAAACACTGAATTCAATAACTTTGTGGAATGGGTCTTCCTGTGATGTCCTGGGTCTTGAAGGCCTGAGAGTCCCCAGACAGCTGCTGCATCTTGGCCTCTGCCCACTGTCTGCTGAAACCTGGTGGACCAAGGAGCTAGCAGGACTATAGCCTCAGCCAAGGAAGGCAGCACCCAGGGGAGCCCTGATGGGAGGATTGCCCAGCACCACTGATTTGTCCAACCATGCTATTTAAGCCAGAAGGAAGCATAGGAAGTTTGTCCAAGCAACAAGATGATTTGTGATTGCTGCATTGGCACTGCTTGTGCCTGCCTACTGCACCTACCCCTGTTCCTGAGTCCTGCTCTACTCCTGGCTTGCCCCTTTGCTCCTGTTTCCAGCATGCTCCTGCTTTGAACTTGATCCTTGCCTCTTATCCAGTTCCTGCCCTTGCCTCCAATCATCAGTTACCAGTCCTGGTTCTGACCCAAGCTTGTGGCATCTGACCCTGACTCAGGCTTGACCCTTGGCTCTGCCATCTGATATCTGATCCCAGCTCTGACCGTCAGCTTCGATTCCTGGCTCTGACTCTGGCTTGACCCCTGGCTCTGGTAATCGGCAATTGACTCTGGCGCTGACCCTTGGCTTTGTTCCCCAACCTGGGCGCATGCTCTGACCACTAGATCTGACTTCTACTCTGCCCACTAGGCCAGATTGCCTACATCCCAGTCCATAACACTACCAAAGACAGCAGTAGAACCTGTATCTGTGAACATATGCAAAGCGATAGCTGTACTTAGAGAAAAAACACTGAATTAATCATTTGATTTTACTGAATAGGATACTATATCCCAAGACACGTCATAAGAGTTATTTAAGCCCCATAATAGTCCTGTGAGATAGGGATTATCCATTTGTAGGTCTGGAAACTGAGGCACAGCGATTGTGTGACTTTGAGCAAGTCTCTCAGTGAGTCCATACAGAATAGAGACCAAGAGCCCCAGCACTTGAGCCCCTGCTTTTAACCGGATCCAATCCCTCTGACTTGATGAGACGAGAGGGAGAGTTCGGTGGTGTACCACCCAGCTCTGTCTGCAAACCAAGCTCCACCCACCTGAAGTGGCAAAATGAAACCATTCACAGCAGACTGTGCACCTAGTCAAAATATGATCACAAGGGCTGTGCTGGACTCCCCTCTTAGAAGGAGCCAAGCTTGAGGTTCTGAGGTACACATGGCTAGGCCAGATCAAGCCATAGGCCCAACTGACACATGCCTATAGTCTCAGCTCCTGGAAAGAGTCGTGAGATGACACTGGAATCATCTGTCATATTATTTTTTTTTCTAGCCCTTATGTCTTGAAAACGTGACCCCGGTGTAACTGTCAGAGTGGTGTCTGTCTGAGTCTGCAGACTGCCTCCTACAGAGGAGGAGCAGCAGCCACTAGAGCCAGGGAAGAAGCTGCCTTGCCCTACACCCACCACCAGACATTGCTCTGGAGCTTGAACATAAGAACGGCCCTACTGGGTCAGACCAAAGGTCCCTCTAGCCCAGTATCCTGTCTTCCAACAGTGGCCAATGCCAGGTGCCCCAGAGGGAATGAACAGAACAGGTAATCATCACGTGATCCATCCCCTGTCGCTCACTGGATGTCCTGCTGTCCTCTGTGGGATCAGCTTCCTGTTTATGGAAACTAATTCACTCCTAACACTCTGATTAACCCCTCTAATCTTTTGTCTCCAGGGGTCAGCTTAGGGAAAAAGTGGCAGTATTTCCCAAGCACCAGCCACTTGTGGCCACTAAAATGAGACACGTTTTGACAGCGGTGGAATAGCTCAGAACATTGACAGAGCATCCCCATGCTGGCTGGGTGAACACAGCCTTGAGAGGAATGGGGTAGCTCACAGCCTCTCAGAGCTACTGTCATTTCAGGCTCTCTACAAATGCTGGAAGGCATTACTCACTGCACCAGTTTACATCAGTATCTATAAGGGCTAGAGATTTAGCTTTTATTATTTTTTTTTAAAAAAAGGTAGATTCTGCAGAAGATGGAAGTCTGAAAAGAAGCGGCAGGAGGCAGGTCATTGACCTGGTGTGACCCAGCCCAATTCCACCCTGGCTTACTGGTAGCACATGGATGGATGATCTCCTTCCATCTCGAAAAATTATTGTATTACTTTCAGGACAGTGTGTCTTGGCTGGGTCCAAGCAGGATCAGCCCAAATTTGACTCCGGTTTTACCAAATATTCATGCAACGAAATATTAGGTCTTGTTAATATTCGGTCCTTAATCCCCTTCTGATCCATATATGAATTGGCAGAAACACCACAATGCTGCCATTGTCAGAGTCTCTCCAGCATAAATGCATTCAGCATACCATAAGAGAAGTGGTATCTCGGCATATGGCATTAAAGAAAAAGAAAAAGAAAAAGCCTGCTCTTGTGGAATTGTTCAGCTCCATTTCATGGAGAGAGCTGCACAGAGGGAGGGCTATGTGGCTGTGAGAAAAACATGCTCTGCTACATACATATGACAGAGGGAGCCAGAAGGAACCTGACAGGCGGGGAGAGGACAGCAAGAATAGAATAAAGACAAAAATGAGAGAGGAAAGAAACTTAGAAAATAGAGACGAGACCATTTAAAAAACAACAACACAGCTCTATATAGCCAGCTCCTAGGTCTTTTATATGGGAATATAAATATGGGATCAAAATACAGCTAAGCCTCATTCTCCCATGCCCAGCCACAATGTTACTAAGAAAAATAGCCGTTTAGGTATTCAGCTCAGAAGATGTTTTTCCACCTGCTTCCTTATTACTAGCCTGTGCTGCCCTCTAGTGAAAATAAGAACTTCCAAAATGAAATTCATATTATGATGGATTGCTTCCCTTAAAAAAACCCCCACCTCTCTTTAATATCACCCCAATCCAGTTCCTAGCTCTGCCATACTTCATCTGGGCTAGCAACATTGCCTCTTGTTCCCCATGCCTATGGTGATGAGTGCCATCGAAATGCCTGTTTTCCAAAAAAAAATGTGCATATTGCTAAATATTATAACCCAGCCACGCTGCAATGACAGCCTCATTGCCCAGTTCTCCAGGAAGTGTTTTCTCCTGTGCCACCCCTTACAAGTGGGAAATGCTCCCAGTCAAAGTTTGCAAAGCCACCACCTTATCCTCTGAGTCCCTCCTCAAAACTCACCTCTTTCATGATACAGACAGTGAGCCGCAGCACGATCATGGCCAGGCAGATGGTGAGTGGTGTTCCCTGCTCCTGATGGGTTAAGAAATTATCTGTGAAACCCTGGTGGTAGAATCGTAGAATCATAGAACTGGAAGGGACTGCGAGAGGTCATCTAGTCTAGTCCCCTGCGCTCATAGCAGGACTAAGTATTATCTAGACCATCTCTGACAGGTGTTTGTCTAACCTGCTCTTAAAAATCTCCAATGACAGAGATTCCACAACCTCCCTAGGCAATTTATTACAGTACTTAACCACCCTGACAGTTAGGAAGTTTTTCCTAATGTCCAACCTAAACCTCCCTTGCTGCAATTTTAGCCCATTGCTTCTTGTCCTATCCTCAGAGGTTAAGGAGAATAATTTTTGTTCCTCCTCCTTGTAACAACCTTTTATGTACTTGAAAATGGTTATCATGTCCCCTCTCAGTCTTCTCGTCTCCAGACTAAACAAACCAATTTTTTTCAATCTTCCTTCATAGGTCATGTTTTCTAGACCTTTAATAATTTTTGTTGCTCTTCTCTGGACTTCCTCCAATTTGTCCACATCCTTCCTGAAATATGGCGCCCAGAACTGGACACAATACTCCAGTTGAGGCCTAATCAGTGCAGAGCAGAGCAGAAGAATTACTTCTTGTGTCTTGCTTACAATACTCCTGCTAATACGTCCCAGAATGATGTTAGCTTTTTTTGCAACAGTGTGACACTGTTCACTCATATTTAGCTTGTGGTCCACTATGATCCCCAGATCCCTTTCCACAGTACTCCTTCCTAGGCAGTCATTTCCCATTTTGTATGTGTGCAACTGATTGTTCCTTCCTCAGTGGAGTACTTTGCATTTGTCCTTATTGAATTTCATCCTATTTACTTCAGACCATTTTCCCAGTTTGTCCAGATCACTCTGAATTTTAATTCTATCCTCCAAAGCACTTGCAACCCCTCCCAGCTTGGTATTGTCTGCAAACTTTATAAGTGTACTCTGTATGCTGCTATCTAAATGATAATGGAAACTGTATGAACTCTTCACAAAACTTACACTCTCCCAAGGATGGTGCTGTAGAAACTGGAAAGTCCCCTTTGCTATGTAGGTGAGGATGCAAATAGCATGGAGTGAGATAGGGAGGAAGAATGATCTTATGGGTAGGACGCTGGAATGGGACTTGGGAGACCTGAATTCAAATCCAAATTTGGTGATGGATTTTCTGCATGACCTCGGGCAAATCACTTGATCTACCCCATGTCTCTCAGTTCCCCCTTCCGGGAGATGGGGATAATACCTCCCAACTTTAGGATAAAGTCCATGAATGATTGCAAGGTGCTGAGATACTACAGTGATGAGGGCCATACATGGGGGGGGTGGGATAGCTCAGGGGTTTGAGGATTGGCCTGCTAAACCAAGGGTTGTGAGTTCAATCCTTGAGGGGGCTGTTAAGTTGATCTGGGACAAAAAATGGGGATTGGTCCTGCTCTGAGCAGGGGTTGGACTAGAAGATCTCCTGAGGTCCCTTCTAACCTTGTGATTCTGTGATACCTAGATAAAGTTTAGAAATACACTTCCATACTGTGGTGGTGGTGGGGGATCCTTTCAATTGTAGGGGTGATGAAGGAAGCCTGAGCAATCTCTTGAATCATTAAGGGAATGATTGGGCTTCTCTTCTGCTCTGCAGGTGATGGAAACTGGAGGGATCCTTTCTGAAATGGCTTATTGGACATAGAAGAATCCAGATTGTGGATGGAGTAGAAATTCTGCTCTTCTCTAGTGCTGCCATCTAAGGATCTCTAAGTGTTTTCCATGCAACACCTCCAATTAAGTATTCTCCCTGTATCTCAGGTGGGGAAACTGATGAAGTCGAATGAGTTTAGGTGACTTGTGTCAAGGTCACATTACAAGACTGCACCAGAGCCAGGAAGAGTACCTGGATCTCCCAACTCCTGTTCAAATACTTTAATCCCCAAGCCACCAAAAAATGTGCCTATCCATGCTAAGATCCTCTTCTCCACCAGACAGTGTAGGTGATCCAAGAGGTCCTTTCACTTTTGGGATCCAGAGAATCCCTGGGCAAGAATTCAACTTTCCTCCTATCCTGTCCCCAATCCTGTGAACACTTATGCACGTGTTTAACTCTCCACTCAAATGTAGCCCTGTTAACATCAGTGCAATCACGTGTGTGTGTGTGAGTGTAAAGTTAAGCACTTGTCTAAGTGTTTGCAGGATCAGTGCACAAATTAGTCTTCTAGGAAAGCAGCTCCACTAACTCCCCTGCTGCTCAAATAGGGAAGACCTCACCAGGAACATAACTGGTTGTCATTTATTACTGGTGAGGGATGAAGACTGTGACAGTTTGGGGAAATGGTCTACGTACAGCTTATGAGTTCTGACTGACATTATGAAGGCTGTGTATAATGCTAATCTTCACTGTGAATTGGCATAGTCCCTGTCAGAAAATGGCTGATTCCTGTATCACACTCCCTGTCTGGAAGCAGCTACAGGACAATCAAAAGAATGGTTCGCACGGATATTGACCCTGAGCTGACAGAACAATGAATGTGCTAGAGGAAACTGGTTTCCTCCCCAAGTTGATTGCAGGGAGAGGAGTTGGAGCAATGGAAATTCCTCATCAAAGGAGAACAGTTTGAATTTTAATCCTGTCCTCCAAAGCACTTGCAACACCTCCCAGCTTGGTATCGTCCGCAAACTTTATAAGTGTACTCTGTATGCCATTATCTAAATGATAACAGAAACTGTCTGAACTCTTCACAAAACTTACACTCTCCCAAGGGTGATGCTGTGGAAACTGGAAGGTCCACTTTGCTCTGTAGGCGAAGCGGCATTAGAAACTGCTGTCCAAAAGGGACATGCTCTCTGCGTAAGGGGAACCTGTTGATGTCAAACCTGAGCAAACCAAGGAGAGCTTGTTGCAGGGGCAGGGAGAGAGAGTCTGAAGGCTGAGCCAAAGGAGCGGAGAGTCTGGGGACAATGAAGGATTGTCCAAAAACCTGAAGGCCTTCAGAATCTTGTAGACCCTGCAGGCAGGGTTTCTGTGTGCAGGTTTTGTGATTTTGGCATACATCTGTAAGTCCCTATGCTGTCTCTAGGAATAAGGTGTGTGTGGTTAAGTTATTTTGTAAAGCCTTACAGTCAGTTCATTGCTCTAACTGTCATGCATCTCCAAATGGACAAAGTGAAAACCAGAGTACTCTGGAGGTGGCACTCGGAAAGGGTGTGGTTGAGCTACTGGGGATATTTGAGGGGGCCAGCACTGCCCTTGGGACCTATGGCAGCTGGACTGCAGGCTCCCACTTCCGAGAAGAGGTACCAGACGTGGAGTCTACACCCTGAGCGTGAGTGGCCAGAAACAGTGCCAGGATGCTGCTCAGACTGTGGGCAGAGATGCATCAGCTATAACACAGCAGGCTGGTGAGTGTCCAGCAGGGGAACATCAACCACAGCTGTGACAAAGAGCAAGAACAATCCGACATTACTCATTTGACTGGATGATGGCTCATGTGTAGAGTGGTTCACTTCTAGTATTCCACCTCCAGCTCTAGTGACCTCTAAACATATTAACACAACTGTTTAAAATCACTTTATTTTCTAGACTGCAGCATCTTGCATGATGACACCTGATGTTTTTATTTTGTTATGAAAACAGATTTTGGAGCACAATTTGTAGCAAATAAAAAGATCTGTGTCCATATACATGGTTGAATAATGACATATGTCGGCCTTGTGTACTCCATATAGCAGAGAGAGAGAGAGAGAGAGAGAGAAAGAGGGGTGGGGCGCGTAATGGCATGGGTAAGAGCTAAAAGCCAGATTTCTTGATGAGATCAGAGAGTAGATAGGAAGTCACTGAGCAGGAGAGATGTCTGGAAGACTCTTCCATACAGCAGGAGCTGCAGAACAGGACTCAGCTTTCAACACAAGCAGAGCAAGATGCCTCTTGGTGGTGGGTGGGGAGCTGTATTCTGTACCCTGTCATGAAAACTGAATGGGGAACACAGCTTGTGGCTTGAACCGTTTGCTCTCCCCACAGCTTGGGGCTTCAACACTATTTAATCTCCAGGACTGTCGGGCTGGGACCTTTCACCAGCATGAAATTCACTACCAAAAGTAAAATTACATCACTCAGCTCTACTTTACTGTGTGAGAATTTAAAGCTGGTAATTGCAGCCATCCACTCTGGACTGTCGAGGCTACACCCAAGCCAGAAGCTGCCAGGAACCGTAGAATGCAGAACAAAAGATCAATACAGAGGGAAAAGAGCTGCCTCCTTTCCCCAAACCATGAGCAGCATGTCGTGGATGTAAAGTACAAGCTCTCCACAAGCACATAATACCATTATAAGAGGCCGTTACTTACGCAGGCCCATTTACTCTACTCTGGCAGTGTAAGAGAGGCCACAGTGTAAATACAAACCTGGCCCCATGTGCTTACATTCAGTTCCTCTGAGTGTGGCACATCATGTGACGAAAGGTGGCAGACACGCCTGAGGACAAGCTCTTGACAAGACTCTGCTTGGAAAATCCTAGGATTTCCTGGATTCCCCTTTTTTTCCAGGCAGCTCCCTGATATCTGTAGCTGAGCTACTGGTTTGGATCCTAGTGCCTTCTACGCTAGGGAATCACCAGGTTTCTGCTTAGCTGGCTCTGTGTACCCGATCTGAGCACTGGGGAGCCTTCCTTCCCACCCCTGCACACTACCCAAGGAAATATCTAGGCTTGCAGAGAGTTGTGGTAATGGGAATAGAATGGAAGCAGACTGAGAGACAAACTAAGGAGTAGGGTGAGACTGGGGGACAGAAAGACAGGGTAAGCTTGTTACAAATTTTGGTGGAAGCAATTAATTGCATTAATGTTGTTTGAGAAATGAGGGGCCATTTTACTTGCATTGGAAGATGCACCGCCAATCTGAGCATTTTCCTCACATTGTCCACCCCTGGCTGGCTGGGACATCCAAAAATCTGGTCCTTGAATACCAGGAAGAGATTGTTTTAAGGTGAGGGGAGAGAGTCCTCTTGTGACCCCTGAGTCCAGTCCTGGACTACATCAATATTCCCTTAGCTTCTATTCCCCTAGATCAGAGTATAAGCAGAGATCAGGGCAGGGTAGTACTCAGATAAGAGAGGCCTTTTTTGCAAGTGTTGAGGCACTGGGACAATATCCCAGCATGGTAGAGCAGGCCAATGCCAGCTGATCCAAGGGGCCAGTATGGCAGCATGGAATCAATGAGGCAAAAACCATCTCTTCTGCTGGCTGCAGCAAGGGAAGGTGGCACAGGAACCACTATCCTGGCTCCACACTGCCCAAGGATCCCTCTACTTTGGGGAAATACTCACACATCTGCTGACACCAGCTTCAGAGCTTCTGTGCACCTGGCAGCACAGCCCAAGCAGCTGTCCCACAATGCAGAATCTGGGCTGTGGAATTTCCACTGGGCTCTACTCTCCCTGAAATGAGTTAGCTGTATCCAGCCAGCTCCCACGACTGCGAGACAGAATCCATATTTACTACTACAGCCTGTGATTTAAGGACATGGCAAGCTCTTCCTCTCTCTCCTCAGAGAAACATATTCTCCCATCTGCTTTATGGGCACATCTTGTCCACCTACACTCAGTTCATTGTACAAGCAGTAGGCTTGTGGGCACCCGTCTAGTGGTAGAGGAGGAGAATCACATTGCCCTTCTCAAACTGAGTCGTCCAGCCTCCAGGAGAGCATTCAGATTCCCCAGCCCCGAACCTGCTACTCACACCTCCTCTTCTCTCTGCACCAGGTGCATCTGGGCAGATCTGGACCAAGTTCACAAGCTTAATTCCCTCACTTTGGGCCAAATCCAGAAGACTGGAAGAGCCCTTGAAACTCTCACAAACTTCAGTAGGAGATGAAGGAGCTCAACACCATTCTGGATTCAAAGCTACAAACAGATGCTGTCCTTTGAGGAAACCCAGCTTTAATATAGAGTGGAAGCTTATATGGAAGGCATGGATGGCTAAAGGCATTTACTCTGGTTTGAAGATACGCTCAGGTCTTTAGCATACTGTTTGGCCCATAACCATTGCAGTTTGGATAGTCCTTGCCACTGCACCATATGCTCTTTGATGCCTTTGCAGCAGGCACTGCTGGCTTCCGGAGGTTATCCCTGTTAGTCCTTCACAAAGGACTGGGCTCCTCAAAGAGACCTGCCTCTATACAGTAGCTTCCAACAAGAATAAGGAAGACATTGAAGAGAAGGATAGGACAGGGGACTGGGACTCAGGAAATCAGGTTCTGCCACACGCTTCCTGGGTGACCTTGGGCAAATCAATTGATCTCTGTGTCTCAGTTCCCCATCTGTGAGATGGGGATAATACTTCCTTCCTTCTCTTCCCTTTGTCTGATCTGATGCCCCAATCCCACAAGTTATTTTGCAGAGTCATGCCTCTTTGCACACATGTAGCTCCCCTGCAAGTGCACAGGTCCTCCCAGACGGAGTAATTTGTAGGACTGTGGCCTTAGACTGTAAACTCTTTGAGACAGAGACTGTATCTCACTCTCTGCTATCCACTGTGCAAGCACCCTGGGGCTCAGATCTCAGTCAAGGGCTCCAGGGGTAATAAGAATTAGTAGTAAACTCAGATCTGTCTGATTGTTGACCCAGGCCCCACAAAGTGGTTGAAGAGTCACCAAACCCTTGAGTTCCACGGAGTTCAGCAAACCCGGATTAAGATGCCCTGCTACTTGTTTTACACGGGGGCTCCTTTTCTACTGTGCTAAAGCAATGTTCATGTCATTGACGTGCCCCCTCCCTTCCTCTGGGCCTGGCCACTGCCGTGAAATATTTTCTGCCCATTTTTTTCAATGCACCCTTCACCTCTTTATTCCTGAAACTATAGATAACCGGGTTTAACGTGGGGGTTACAATGCAATATAATGACGAAACCAAGGTGTCTATGTCCAGAGAGTAGCCTGAGCTGGGCCGATTATAATTGAAGTTGGAGGTGCCGTAGAAGATGACGACCACAATCAGATGGGAGGTGCAGGTGGAGAAAGCTTTGAATCGGCCCTTGGCTGAACGGATCTTCAGGATGGTGCTGATGATGTGGCCATAGGAGACCACGGTGAACAGACAAGGGCTCAGTCCAATCAAGGCACTAGCCAAATGAAGCATAGCTTCATTGACAGAGGTCTCTGAGCAAGAGAGCTTCAGCAGCAACGGGACATCACAAAAGAAGTGGCTGAGTTGATCGGACTTGCATATGACTATGGCTGATGTGAGGAGAGTGTGCACTAGGGAATTCACCAAGCCACACAGCCATGAAAACCCCGCCAGCTGCACACAAAGCCTCTTGCTCATAATGCTTGGGTATCTCAAGGGCTTGCAGATAGCCACATATCGGTCATAAGCCATGACGGCCAACAGGATACACTCTGTGCCAGCGCAAGTAATGAGGAAAAACAGTTGGGCCATGCACCCGGCATATGAAATGGTTTTCCTGCACCGGAAGAAGTTGATCAGCATGACTGGCACTGTGGCAGAAGTGTAGCAGATATCTAAGAAGGACAGATTACTAAGAAAAAAATACATGGGTGTGTGAAGGGTTGGATCAGCCCTGGTCAGGGTTAAGATCAGCATGTTCCCCAGGAGGGTTACAGTGTAGATGACTAAGAACACCAGGAAGAATAAAATCTGAAGGTTGAGGTGGTTTGAAAAGCCCAAGAAAATGAATTCCATTATGTGTGTTTGATTTCCCATTCACACAGTAGCTTTTTAAAAAATCTGTCAAGGAAAAGGATGTGGGAAAATAGTCAGTGTGCAAACAATGAGAATAGTCAATGAATACCACTTTGCCTTTCTAAAGAACCTTCCAGGTAGGGGGCCAGAGCACCTGCTGGTGCAAACTAGCATTTGTTCTGTTAAAAACAATGAAGCTACATAAATTTACATCAGCTGAGGATCTGGCCCCATTGAGCTATTATTATTTTATTAATACATTAACTAGAGTGTATAGAATGTATAAGAGACATGATCCCAGTACCCTAGAGCTTACAGTCTAAGCATGGGCAAAATATAACAAATTAAGACAGACAATAGGAGAGCGAGGGGAAGAGAAGTGTGGTTGCCATGGTTAGTAATACATGCTTCTTATTTCCCAGACAAAAGAGAAAACTACAAGAAGGAGTTACAGTTGACAGCCCATATCAGTAAATTTAGGGTAAGGTATATTAGAGAGATTTGTACTTATCCCAAAAGCAGCCATCATAAACCCACAAAATTCAGAATTAAGATTAAACTTAAATCCAGACATGCAAAGGTCTAGAGATGCAGTTAGGGCACCCAAACAACTTTAACTCTGCCCTGTAATGACATCGTGCAATAACCATGTGATCAATGTCTTTTAGTGTTTGAAGTCCAATGCTAAATGAACAGTTTTAAAAAGCTACATCTAGGTTTTATCCTCCCCTGCCATGGTGACCCTACAGGGCAGAGTTAAGAGTGTTAAGGTGCCCTAACTGTGTTTCCAGACTTGTACATGGTTGGGTTTCTTTAAGTTAAACCTTAACTCAAATTTTTTTAAATTTCCTTTTTTATTCTATAAATAGGCTACTTCCATCCACCACAATGTGTTCCCACTGTTTGTTATTGTTTCAGTCTTCACTTATATAGTTAAGAAATTGTACCTTTATTTCATTTTTGTGTGTATGTCCTTTAAGGGGTATTTTTCATATAATGTGACTTCTGCTAAGTCATATCTACATTTTATTGGTCCCAACCTGTCCTAATAAGATCCATTTGGACATTTTCATGAGAGAGAATTTCAGTTAAAGTTAAACCATGCAAATTAGCTCTATTCTGTAGGATATCCCTATCTACCTTTCTTTCCTTCTTCCTTTTCTGAGAGTTTGTATACACATAAACAACATTCAGGATCTGACATTTCAGTTTGATTGCAAAATTACTGTAAATAAGAACTGAAGCCTTGTGAGTTTTAGTCAGCAGTAAGTGATACATTATCCAATTCACAACAAAAGCCATCAAGTGGGTAAGATATTTTTAGAGGAATTACTATGGAAATATTACATTAGGCAGCAGTTAGTGTACTATTTTCACCCTCCAATGCTTTCACATAGCCTGACTATAGAAAAAAAGTGGTTCTCAAGTACAGTGAGAAGGGCAATTAAAATAGCTAGCAGAGATTTACACTTCCATAAAGGGAGAATCATCTAATCAGAGGCGGAGTTGGGGATACTTTAGCATTATGGGCCTAATTCTACTTCCATTTAAGTCAATGGCAAAAAACCCCTGCATTGGCTTGAACAGGTGCAGGATGAGTAAGGGAAGGATAGTTTCTCTTACGAGGAAGAGAATGAGAGGTGGAGGATAGGGGGAAGCAGGCAATAGAAGTACAAGAAATCTGAATCTTGCACAAGCCTACTGCTTCAACATTGCAATCCTGCTGCACTTTAAGGTTTAAAGTAGGAGAGCAGGGAATAAATGGCAAATACCTGCTCCTTCGGCTTATAAAAGGAGATCTGGCATGTTTTGTTCTGTGTTATATTACAATACCTGGAAGCAAAAATAGGTCAGGTCTACACTATAAACTTACATGAAAAATCCCCACCCCTGAATGACACAGTTATACCAACCTAACCTAGCTATAGACAGCGCTACGTTAACGGCAGGGCTTCTTCCATTGACATAGCTACTGCTTTTCGGGGAGGTGAATTAACTCCGCTGTCCTGTCAGTGCAGTAGCGTTTTCACTGAAGCACCACAGCTGAAGTGTTTTAAGTGTCGACCTGCCCTAGGTTAACCTGTAGCTATAGACGTCTCTTCTGTCAGTGCATGAAGGCCTAACATACATAACTGTCCTCTGAAAGAAGGGTACATTCCAAGGTACTCTTGTTAGGTTAAAGAAACTTGAGAAAAATTTGCTTGCAATTAGGGCTGGTGCAAAGAGCCAGACTGACATCCTTGGAAACAGAACTCCTCAATTCAGTCTCCGATCTGGTATAGCAGGAGTCACATTAGCATCCCATTAGCAGTGTGCCTGACCACAGACCTGAAAAGACTTTGTTTTAACTGTTTCGTGTGGGTTTTGCCAGATCTAGGGTTGAGAGATCAGGAAGCATTGAAAGCCTGGACTATTTGTCAAGTGCATAACCCATGCTGGGTGCCACCAGGAGTCAACTACCACACTATCTTGGTGCTTGAAGTGCCAGGGAACGGCTGGTTAGTACCAAGTGTGATGGCATTTGTGCTGTGGACACTTCTCCACACAGAACTGGACTGAAACTAGAGACTCATTTTGCACAGGAATGAGATGGGAGTAGCCGATAGTCAGGATTAGTATTCTCTTATTATCCAGGTCAGCATTTGACATCAATTCAGTTTAAACTGACTTCACATTTACTGACAGAATGTCAGATTCTGCTACCCTTATTCACATGGAGTGACAATTTGCTCCTCGCGTAGTCACACTGATTTCCAATCAGGCTAGTCAAGGATTCCGTTACTAGATATGAGTAAAGGTGGCAGAGCCCAGCTTGTACACTGTTTTATATAGAGAGACACTAGAAAGAAAAGTAGCATGGAAATACTTACCAGGCTTCACTTACAGATCAAACCACCATTTCTGATGTTTGCCTTGCATTGCCATTTTCCTGTCCCCCAAATAAGGTGTATTCTATGGTAATATAAGCAGCTCTGGCAAAGAACAAGTCGAGGACCAAACAAGAGCACAACCCAAAATACTATCATTTGTACACCATACAGTAAATGAGAGAAATTCTAGCTTTTACCAACATCTAACGCTGCATGACTTACCAGTGAACAAAAGAATCCTTTCTTCTTGAACTCCTATGGTTTCCCTCCGAAAGCAGTATTTAAGCATGTGTCCGGGACCTCTGGGACATATTCTGTTCACAGAAATATCTCAGGGATGTATGCAGTGGCTAGACAATTATTAATATTATTTTTCATGTTGTGATAAACAGTAAGGAATATATAAAATGAAAAGTTCTGTTCATTTAGAGAAAAAGCACCTACCAGGAAACTTATGGCATGCACAGATTTGCTAAAAGAGAAGCAAAGTATATGATGGCTTATGTCCCTGGATCTATGTCTGAAGAATTGTCTTTGGGTGGAGGTCCATAACTATTCTTCCAGCACACCTGGGTCAGATCTGTGCCCATATACGGGACTCTCCTTAAAGCATTTGGGGCCAGCTTCACAACTTGCGTTTTTGTGTAGTCATCTCCACAAAGGGTGAAGTGGGTGTAAAATACTATTACCCTGGGTTGGTACCATTTTACTCAGGTATAACTGACTCTACAAAGTGCAAGAAAGCTGCGAAGTCAGTCCCCTGCTTTCAGTTTCTCAAGTCATGACAGAAATTTCCCTTTTGGACTGCCACAGGAATTGTCATGCTGGATCAGGCTAGTGGTTCTTCTAGTCCAGTATCCTGGCTCTGACACTGGCCAGCACCAGATGCTTCAGAGGAAGGTGCAAGAAGAAACTCCACAGTGGGAAGAGTTGGGATAAGCTGCCCACCCTCAAATGAAGGTATTATTCTAATCCCTACTAACTGGGAGACCTGAAGCATGAGACTTTGTACAGATTCCAAAACTTTTATCATTGCCTATTGCTCTAGATATTCTTGTTATCCATATATAAATCCAATCCCTCTTTGAACCTGTGGCTGTGAGTTCTGTAATCTAATGACACAGTGAGTGGGGGAAGAAACATCCTTTTGTCAGTTTTGAACTTGCCACCTTTCAGCATCACTGAATTTTCTGTTGTTCCTGGGTTACAGGAGAAAGAACAGACCTTCCTGATCTACACTCTCTAGACCATTCATTTTTAATATACTTTTATCAGCATGTCCCCTATGTGGGTCTCCTTTTCAAGATAAACAATCCCAGTCATTTCAGTATCTCCATAAGAATTTTTCAGTGCCCCTAATCATTCTCAACTTCTCCGACCCCCTCAAATTCTGCACACTGGTGAAAATTTGAACAAGATCCCATTACTAATATTTAAGCTACGGTGAGGGTGAAGAAAAGACATACTGAATTAAAAAAAATAGTTAAAATGCTTTGTTATTCAAAGCTCAAAAAGCTGAAATTTCAGGTTGGACATATTCAGCATGTTCATCACTTAGGATTAAAGCCCTTTACCCACAAGAGTTATCCACAGATATTCATTTTCAAATTAGTTTCATCCACATCTTAAATCCAGTTTGTCATATGTTTCTGCAAATTATCACATCCATAGATGTGAAGTGGGGCAGGTGGATTAGTGGGCAGGTGATGCAGTGAAAGGTACATGACAAATAAGTATCATGCAACTACGAAACTGACATCTCCATGTATGTGATGTAGACAGTGGATGAGTCCCTATCAGCATCCCAATGCAAGAGGCTCACTGGTATCTTGTAGTGAGTTTCAGCTGGCCTGACCAGTTCAGTGAAGCCCAGTTCATTAATGTCATATTTGATATGTGTCATGTAAGGTATCACTGGAAAACTAATAACACACTGATCATTAATATTCCTGTGTGGGATGTGTATACTAAACACCCAAGGGACCATACAAATGTGAAGAAAATGTGGAACTAAAATGTGTTTATTAGACAAGTCTGGATAGGGGGTAAACAGGTTTCTCCCAGACAAAGGACAAGCCAATGCCTCCAGCCAGGTATCATCAGAGTCAATTGGCAATCATATGCCAAGTGGCCATTCATTTGCATTGGAGAGGACAGGAACAGACCAATTTGCATTACAACAAACACAAGCAGGGAAAGAAACCAGTATGGAGCTTCCTTCACCACCAGATTCAATGTCTCTTTCCTCACAGCTTGAGTGAACTTTATTTTGGAGGGGGAGCCTTCAGAAGAATCCATTTCAAAGGTTTACTGAACTATAAGAAAGAGGAGCAAAGAACCCCAAGTTATCTTTCACCCAGGAAGATGAGGAGAACCAGCACCCTGTACTTCTGTGGGAGGTCCTGAGTCAAAGACAGTCAGCCATGCTGGACAAAGATTGATTGGTGAGAGAAGCCATCTTACACAAAGACTGTGTCTTGCTAGATTAAGTTTTAGACTTTTCGATGCATGCTTTTCACTTATGTTTGTTATAACCATCTCTACTTTTATTTCTTTTACTTGGCATCACTTAACCTATGCCCTTTTGTTAATAATCTTGTTTTATTTTAATCTAAACCAGTCCAGTGCTGTATTTGAATGGAAGTGATTGTTAACTCCAGTTAAAGTGGCAAGCTGCTGGGTATCCTCTCTTTAGAGGAGCAAAAGAACTTCATTTTTGCTCTGAGTGATCCAGGAGAGGGCTGGACATTTCAGGGCAGATGGTTTTGGGGAAATTCGGGAGTAGGCATGCATTGGGGTCACTTGGCTAGTAGTAACCAAGGTTGGTGGAGACCAGAGTGTGGCTGTGGTGTAACAAGCAGGCTGCTGGAGTCAGAGTTGCTGATCCAGGCTGTTTATCACACAGATACTCAGTGCATGCTTGTCTGCTGGCTGGGAGCATCCAGGCCAGGGAGCTAGAGCAGCAGCAGCACATTTTAAGGCACATAGGGTTACAGGCATAGGTGCCAACTCTGTGGGTGCTCTGGGGCTGGAGCACCCACAGGGAAAAATGGGTGGGTGC
The DNA here is from genome assembly GCF_015237465.2 of Chelonia mydas. Taxonomy (NCBI): domain Eukaryota; kingdom Metazoa; phylum Chordata; order Testudines; family Cheloniidae; genus Chelonia; species Chelonia mydas. The sequence goes on from NC_057849.1 coordinate 181,940,009, forward strand.
CCTGCATCCACTGGCAGCTCTCTGCCCCGCCCCACCACCCAGTTCACCTCTGCCTCCACCTCCTCTTCTGAGCACGCCTTCCCTGCTTCTCCCCCTAGCTCCCAGCGCTTGCCGCCGCAAAACAGCTGTTTCGCGGTGTAACTGTGGGAGGGAGTGGGGAGGAGCGGGAATGCAGCACACTCAGGGGAGGAAGTGGGGAAGAGGTGGGGCTGGGGCAGGGATTTGGGGAAGGGGTCCAATAGGGACATGGAGGGGGCAGAGTTGGGGCAGGGACTTTGGGGAAGGGGTTTGGATGGGGGTGGGGAAGGGGTGGAGTTGGGGCAGGGCCAGGGCGGGGGTGGGGTGTGAGTACCCACCGGCACCATGAGAAGTTGGCCCCTATGGTTACAGGGCAGACAGTGACACGACCTCTCACTGGTCTGGATTGCACTCCAAAACCTGACAGTGGAACAATATGAGCAATCGCATTTATCATGCACCTCATCTGCATTCTGCCTACCGAGCTATCTCCATCCTCTCAAGGACCTTCAAACTTTCTGGAACCCAGAGCAGTTTCAAACTTGACAAAGTGAAACCAACAGTATGCCTGAGGAATGTTTTCCACACTCTCCTCAGGGGTAAATTTCCCCTTAAAATTACCCTGGCCTGAGACCCAGGACAGGTACTATTAGTATTGAACCCGGGACAAATTGAAGGTCAGATATCCGTGACCCATCATGTCTAAAACTGGGAGATTTCTCAGTGGAAAAATCCCAGTACCACTGGGGTCCAAGACTTGCTTCCAGCCCCGGAAGGTCCCAATATCACAGCTTGATGCTGCGAGTGTTTTTATGTCTAAAAGAAAGACTTTAGATCATTTGAGTTTTTTCTAAATTTTCCTCTCCGTGCTTTGTACAGCTGGACTCCTTGGAACTAAGGCAGCTGGTTTCACAGCCAGAGGATAATAGTCCCAGTGAAGTATTAAAATCTTGAGCTTTTAAGAGTTTTTGATCACACTGTACATTAAGGATATATTTCTGAAGCATTAATAAGTGATTAATAGGTGTTATGATCATGTTACATGGATCATGGTAACTGTTATAGATGGTTATAAGCAGCCAGGTGGACTCTAGACAGGTTGATTATCAAACACTTTTTATGGATGTGTTAATAATAATCTCTAACTCCTACTCCTCATATCATTTATTAACATTTCTATCATGTATAACCCCTTTATAAACTATAGGAGTACCTGCATCAGTTTTGTATAGCATGTGGGGGTGCAGTAGAAGTTTTATCAGCATGAGTACACTATGCTGCCAGCTAAGGGCCTGATACACGGTTCATTAAAGTCAATGGAAACACCCCCATTTGCTTCAAAGAGATTTGGATTAATAGGAGCAATAGGTTGCCTCCAATATTCTAGCTCTACTCCCCATCCTGACATTTATGAGTTAGGATGAAGGCTCTGGATATGTGGCTTTTGATATCCACAGGGAATGCACACCTGTGATAAACTATTTTGCAAAACTTTACCAATAAAAAACAATAAGGGTATATTGTCTTCAATACAAATGAGTGATGCTGAGCTTCCCACCTTAGGTTTGAACAAACACCAACTTTTTTGTGTCTTCACACAACACAGTCAACTTCTGGAACTCTTTTCCAGAGGATGTTGTGAAGGCCAAGACTACAACAGGATCCAAAAAAGAACTAGTTAAATGTATGGAGGATATGTCCATCAATGGCTATTAGCCAGGATGGGCAGGGATGGTGTCCCTAGCCTCTGTTTGCCAGAAGCTGGGAATGGGCGACAGGGCATCGATGGATCACTTGATCTTTACCTGTTCTGTTCATTCCCTCTGGGGCAACTGGCATTGGCCACTGTCGGAAGACAGGATACTGAGCTAGAGGGACCTTTGGTCTGACCCAGTATGGCCATTCTTACGCTCTCCCTTTTTCACTTCACGTTATTCACCTTGCCCTTCTCTTTCCCAGTCCTTCCCTTTCCTGGTTACCTCACTGCTTACTCTTCCAAATATCAAAACACTTCCATGACACTCCCCACCACTCACCCCCACATACTTTCTCCCTTTCAGTATTTCACTGAGGACCACCACCCTTTTCCACATGTTCTTCTCTCTGCTGTGATCTGATCAGGTCCTTGGTGTATAAGAGTCCTTGTAGTAGTGTGACCGGGATCCCAGGGAGCCACACTGTAGTTACTCAATTAGGGTGAATTGCAAAGAATGGGGCAGACAATCCCCAAAGCTGGTGGATATTCCAATAATACTTTACTGGTTACCCAGAAGAAAACAACACAGTTCCCTTAAAGCAACACAGCCTTAGGTCTCCACCCAGACACCCAAGTCAAATATGATGAGGAATTACGGAAAATCATATTCATGATACAAGAAATTTCTACCAATCCCAGACACATTGCCTCCCAGGTTAATGACTGTTTCAGATCTTATTCAAATACATGCTTACAGCCAATTCTTATTAACCCAACTAAAATATATTTAAAAGGAAAAGAGAGAGAGTATTGGTTAAAAGATCAGTATACAGACAGACATGAGTACAGTTCTGAGATCAGATTCGTAGTAGAGATGGTGAGCTTTGTAGTTGCAAAGAGTTCTTTCAGAATTAGGCCATAGGTTATAGTCCAATGTTGATATTCAGGGTGATCCAGATAGGACTGGAGAGCTCAGTCTTACAACTTAAGCTTCCTCTGCATGAAGCATCAAGCAGATCTGAGATAAAAAGGGATCAGGACCTAAGGGTTTTTACACAGTTCCAGGCCTTCTCTTGACAGCTCAGAGTCCATAGGCAAACAATAGGCAATCAGAGACTTTGAAGTAGACCTATTTCCTAAGCATCACTAGTTATTAGCTACAGGAATTAACATAAGGCAATTGCCTGTTTTCCACCATCCGCGGGTGATTTGCTATACATTTCAAAGAGGGACGAATACAGTGATATCACTATTTTACAAAAAGAAAAGGAGTACTTGTGGCACCCTAGAGACTAACAAATTTATTTGAGCATAAGCTTTCGTGAGCTACAGCTCACTTCATCGGATGAATGCATCCGATAAAGTGCGCTGTAGCTCACGAAAGCTTATGCTCAAATAAATTTGTTAGTCTCTAAGGTCCACAAGGACTCCTTTTCTTTTTGCGAATACAGACTAACACGGCTGCTACTCTGAAACCTGTCACTATTTTACAGTTCATTTAAATGTTAAGATATCCTTTTGATCTCTGAATTAACAGAGTACAGCATAGGCATTACATTAACCACTAACAAACACACAAAAACACAAATATTATCTACCAATATATCCCTAAAGGTTGAATCTGGGTCAATTAACCTACAAGCTGCTTAACCCTTTCTGGACATGTGTCACAAGTAGTCATTTACATCTGTGCAAAGTGGGTGTAAATATTTAGAGGAGAATCTAGCTCTACCAAATTCATCCTTGGTGTGACCCCATTGAAGTCAATGGAGTTGTGGTAGGGATTTATCGAGCTCAAGTGCTTTCATTTGGGCCAGGGTAAATTAGTCTCAGAATCCAGGTTGCATTACCCTCAAACCACATGGAGACCTTGGGACTCAAGAATCTGAGGACACCGGCTAGCTCAAAGATCAGAAGACTTGCTAAGCCACCAGATGGATTCAAGTGAAAGTGAGCGATCCACTGGAGAGAAGGAGTGTGGGAACTTTTTCAAACTCTGAAGAAGTTCTGATCCAGTTCAGGGTTTCTGAGATGGTTCATCCATTACTAAGGTAAACTTGAAGTTTAAGTTTGAACTGAACTAGAGAGAACATTCTAGAAGATGTTTAAATAAGAGATGTTTTAATGGAAAGGAAAGGAGGGATGAGCTACATGACCCACGGGAGTCCCTTTCATTCTACTTTGAAATAAGAAATTGTCCATCTTGTTGCCACCAGAGACCTTGCTCTTGCAAAGTTTAATTTCCTCAGATTAATCACCTTTAGAAAACAAGTGCCAATAATGGATAATTAAGTTGCATGGGGCTCTATTAAAAAACTTTAGAAGTCAATGTTTACCCTTTGTAGTTGCAAATTAGTTGCGATGGGCATTGTTAAGGAACCAGTGTGTTCCTAAGACAAACAGTAGGTGTGAGTACACATTAGAAGAGCTCTCCAGTGACTGAAAGTCACAGCATAACTCATTGTATTCCATCCCTAAATTAGAAATTAGGAGTCCTGAGGCTTCATTAAAAAAGGAAATTGTACCACATACAAGCTAGTTAAAAACAGGAAAGCTGACCTGCTTTTCAACTCTGACATGCAAGAAAAAGTTGGAACATAATACTGTTGTAACTTCTGATTGGATAAATTTAATGGGAAGTGCCATGAAGTCACAAACATCTTGTTTGTCATCTCCGTAATAAGAACCTTTTGGTGAGATAGTTTATCTTTTTATTTTTTGCACTTTCAATATAACAGAATCTTGTGACTCTATATATACAGTTTTCAGAGTAAGAGCCGTGTTAGTCTGTATTCGCAAAAAGAAAAGGAGTACTTGTGGCACCTTAGAGACTAACCAATTTATTTGAGCATAAGCTTTCGTGAGCTACAGCTCACTTCATCGGATGCATACTGTGGAAAGTGTAGAAGATCTTTTTATATACACACAAAGCATGAAAAAATACCTCCTCCCACCCCACTCTCCTGCTGGTAATAGCTTATCTAAAGTGATCACTCTCCTTACAATGTGTATGATAATCAAGGTGGGCCATTTTCAGCACAAATCCAGATATATATACAGTAGTTTTCCCAGATAGCCATGGGTTAGGTGGTACTTGCTATTATTAAGGTTGTAAAACAGCTTCTATTATATCCCCCTGTTTTTATAACTTTCTGTAACATTCATCCTTGTGGCTGAAATTTTAACTGGTTGAAGGTGCAACTTGTTTTTATGTTTGATTTGAGCAGAATCTTTTTCAGGCACTTCAGAGCTATGGGAGAATAAAAGACAGACACTTTCTATGGTAAAAAGTTTATCCCCATTTTTTGAACAGTGCTTCAGTGAAGGTGACTGATGTTTGAAACTTGTAATACAGCTTGGACAGTCTTTGAGGTGTAATTAACCATTAGTTTGAGGAAAGGAGAAATCAAAAGTACAGCAATTGAAAAGTCCATCAAGCATGCTCAGAAACTAAGAATTTTTTAGCAGAGCTAAATGGAGCCCCAATCCTTTTGTGGCATTTCAGCCTAACAATCAGTTGTGACGAGTTTTTCAAATAGGATGCTTCCCGAAAAGTAGTTTATTTGGTAGGACTTAGGGAAAGTAAGTGCTGCTTTGAAGTTTTTGAAAAATAAGAAGGATGACTTTTTAACGTTGGTAAACCTGAATCATAGAATATCAGGGTTGGAAGGGACCTCAGGAGGTCATCTAGTCCAACCCCCTGCTCAAAGCAGGACAAATCCCCAATTAAATCATCCCAGCCAGGGCTTTGTCAAGCCTGACCTTAAAAACTTCTAAGGAAGGAGATTCCACCACCTCCCTAGGTAACGCATTCCAGTGTTTCACCACCCTCCTAGTGAAAAAGTTTTTCCTAATATCCAACCTAAACCTCCCCCACTGCAACTTGAGACCATTACTCCTTGTCCTGTCCTCTTCTACCACTGAGAATAGTCTAGAACCATCCTCTCTGGAACCACCTCTCAGGTAGTTGAAAGCAGCTGTCAAATCCCCCCTCATTCTTCTCTTCTGCAGACTAAACAATCCCAGTTCCCTCAGCCTCTCCTCATAAGTCATGTGTTCCAGTCCCCTAATCATTTTTGTTGCCCTTCGCTGGACTCTCTCCAACTTATCCACATCCTTCTTGTAGTGTGGGGCCCAAAACTGGACACAGTACTCCAGATGAGGCCTCACCAATGTCGAATAGAGGGGGACGATCACGTCCCTCGATCTGCTCGCTATGCCCCTACTTATACATCCCAAAATGCCATTGGCCTTCTTGGCTACAAGGGCACACTGCTGACTCATATCCAGCTTCTCGTCCACTGTCACCCCTAGGTCCTTTTCTGCAGAACTGCTGCCTAGCCATTCGGTCCCTAGTCTGTAGCTGTGCATTGGGTTCTTCCGTCCTAAGTGCAGGACCCTATCCTTATTGAACCTCATCAGATTTCTTCTGGCCCAATCCTCCAATTTGTCTAGGTCTCTCTGTATCCTATCCTTGCCCTCCAGCGTATCTACCACTCCTCCCAGTTTAGTATCATCCGCAAATTTGCTGAGAGTGCAATCCACACCATCCTCCAGATCATTTATGAAGATCTTGAACAAAACCGGCCCCAGGACCGACCCCTGGGGCACTCCACTTGACACCGGCTGCCAACTAGACATGGAGCCATTGAACACTACCCGTCGAGCCCAACAATCTAGCCAACTTTCTACCCATCTTATAGTGCATTCATCCAGCCCATACTTCTTTAACTTGCTGACAAGAATACTGTGGGAGACCGTGTCAAAAGCTTTGCTAAAGTCAAGAAACAATACATCCACTGCTTTCCCTTCATCCACAGAACCAGTAATCTCATCATAGAAGGCGATTAGATTAGTCAGGCATGACCTACCCTTGGTGAATCCATGCTGACTGTTCCTGATCACTTTCCTCTCATGTAAGCGCTTCAGGATTGATTCTTTGAGGACCTGCTCCATGATTTTTCCGGGGACTGAGGTGAGGCTGACTGGCCTGTAGTTCCCAGGATCCTCCTTCTTTCCTTTTTTAAAGATTGGCACTACATTAGCCTTTTTCCAGTCATCCGGGACTTCCCCCGTTCGCCACAAGTTTTCAAAGATAATGGCCAATGGCTCTGCAATCACATTCGCCAATTCCTTTAGCACTCTCGGATGCAACTCGTCCGGCCCCATGGACTTGTGCACGTCCAGCTTTTCTAAATAGTCCCTAACCACCTCTTTCTCCACAGAGGGCTGGCCATCTACTCCCCATGTTGTGATGCCCAGCGCAGCAGTCTGGGAGCTGTCCTTGTTAGTGAAGACAGAGGCAAAAAAAGCATTGAGCACATTAGCTTTTTCCACATCCCCTGTCACTAGGTTGCCTCCCTCATTCAGTAAGGGGCCCACACTTTCCTTGGCTTTCTTCTTGTTGCCAACATACCTGAAGAAACCCTTCTTGTTACTCTTGACATCTCTTGCTAGCTGCAGCTCCAGGTGCGATTTGGCCCTCCTGATTTCATTCCTACATGCCCGAGCAATATTTTTATACTCTTCCCTGGTCATATGTCCAGCCTTCCACTTCTTGTAAGCTTCTTTTTTATGTTTAAGATCTGCTAGGATTTCACCGTTAAGCCAAGCTGGTCGCCTGCCATATTTACTATTCTTTCGACTCATCGGGATGGTTTGTCCCTGTAAGCTCAACAGGGATTCCTTGAAATACAGCCAGCTCTCCTGGACTCCTTTCCCCTTCATGTTAGTCCCACAGGGGATCCTACCCATCCATTCCCTGAGGGAGTCGAAGTCTGCTTTCCTGAAGTCCAGGGTCCGTATCCTGCTGCTTAGTTACTTGAAGATGGTCAGGAGAAAATCTGGGACAATGAGATCTGCACAAAACAGGATGGCTTCCCCACCCTCAGCTCTAACACAAGGCTATCTATCCATGGTACTCACAGGGTTTCCATTTCCATAGTATCTGAGCATCTCACAATTTTTACAACACCCCTGTGAGGTAAGACAGTGCTATTATCCTCATTTCTCAGATGGAGAAACAATACACAAAGGCTAAGGGACTTGCCCAAGGTCATACAGGGAGTCTATGGCAGAGAAAAGAATTAAACCCAGCTCCCTGTTAGCCCAGGCTAGTGCCCTAGAGCACTGAACCATTCTTCCTCTTTAGGTGAGCACATATCAGTTGTAGACTGGTTGAGTGGAGTTGTGCTCTGCCCCAAACCCAGTGCTGAGATGGCTGTGGTAGGAGCAGGCTCCAGCAGAGAATTCCTCATTCCAACAGAGAGGAATTGTGCTGGGGCATCTGCCCCACACTGCCCAGACCCTTTGTATCATATCAAAGTAGCTGGAGCTGGCACCACATTGGCACTGGTGCTGTGAAAGTGGGAAACAAAGCCACAGGGTAAGCAAAGCCATGTGTTGAGTATTTCCTGTTGATAAGGCAACCATCTATTCATCCTCAACACACTGACCGTCCTTTTGGGGACTAAAGTGTTTTATTAAATGAGGCAGATGAAAGACAGTCCCGTGAATCTGTGGGCAAAATAAAATTGGTGGACTAAATAGTTTCCCTGTCATTTTTCTTTTGACAGGAAGCCTGTTTAAAATCTCTTAACTGGAGTAAGGAAGCTCAAGAATTCAGAGGAGAGCAGCTTTCAGAGACATTTGTTAGTCTATGGGATAGTGAACTAAGGAGCTGAGGTAATTATTTACATACAGGATCCAGCAGCAGACGCTTTGGGCAAAATTGTTGCTGGAGGTGATAGAAGTCAACCTGCTAGTATTAATGGAGCTCTAAAAAGTCATTTGTATTACAGTACCACATAGAGGGCCCAAGTGAGATGGGGCCCCATTCTGCACACAGTGACAGGCCCTGCCCTGACGAGTTTCATTCTGAATAGATAAGACTAATGGTAGTAGTTAATAGAGGTGAAGCAACTCTCCCAAGATCACACAACAGGCTAGTGAGAGGGCTGGAAATAGAACACATATCTCCAGGAGCGCAGTGCAGTGTACTATTCCCTGAGCTATGCTGCTTTCATGTCATGCATATGCAGACTCTATAATGCTCCCACCTAGGTCAGGAGTGTATGCCAAGTAAAATAGCTAAGTCTTGAGATTTACTCAAGAGAGATAACAAATACGTCTCAGGAATCAATACTGGAGGACTGTGTTCTCTAGATTCTGTTTCCATGTTGACACTTTCACCATGGATTCCACACAGTAGTAGAATGCCTTATTTGTGACTAAAATTCAGCACTTAGTCCAAATTTAAAGCTTCCTACCTGGCTATCAATGTCCAGGCATTCCCCACATTTTAGCTGTTTCTCTTGGTTTAAAGGGTTCTATGACTTGAGAAAGTAAGGAGAGTTCTAGTACTGAACAACTAAATGATAATGGTTTCAGAGTGGTAGCCATGTTAGTCTGGATCAGCAAAAACAACGAGGAGTCCTTGTGGCACCTTAGAAACTAATAAATTATTTGGGCATAAGCTTTCGTCGGCTAGAACCCACTTCATTAGATGCATGGAGTGGAAAATACAGTAGCAGGTATACATACACAGCACATGAAAAGATGGAAGTTGCCTTACCAAGTGGGAGGTCAGTGCTAACGAGACAATTCAATTAACAGTAGGATACCCAGGGAGAAAAAAAAATCGCTTTTGTAGTGGTAATGAGAGTGGCCCGTTTCAAACAGTTGACAAGAAGGTGTGAGTAACAGTAGGGGGGAAATTAGTATGGGGGAAATTAGGTTTTGTAATGATCCAACCACTCCCAGTCTTTATTCAGGCCTGATTTGATGGTGTCCAGTTTGCAAATTAATTCCAGTTCTGCAGTTTCACGTTGGAGTCAGTTTTTGAAGATTTTTTTTTGAAGAATTGCGACTTTTAGGTCTGTTATTGAGTCACCAGGGAGACTGAAGTGTTCTTCTACTGGTTATTGAATGTTATAATTCCTGATGTCAGATTTGTGTCCATTTATTCTTTTGCGTAGAGACTGTCTGGTTTGGCTAATGTACATGTTCACCTGCATATCTACCAATGTGATACATGCCATGTACATGGCTGTGACAAGTTTCAATCGGTCCACTGAGCCTCTAGGGGGCGATGGAGAGCTACTGTCCCACTGGCCGGCCTTAGTCACACCTTTCGGTCACTGGGGAATTAGCGGAGAAGGTGTGCCGGCCAGAGTCTGCGGCGTTCGGGATTCTGCTACCCAAGGCGGGTTGGCCGGGGTAGGGGAACGCAGCCCCACCCAACTCCACTGCGTTCCAGCCCAGGGCCCTGACACTGGCGGGAGGCGAAGGTCCTGCCGCTGGGTCAGCAGGGAACCATCTGCGCCCGCTGACCAAATACACCCACCCCACGGTGCAGTTCTGCCCCTGGGCTACTTCCTACCCGGTCTCTCAAGCGGGTCTCTCCGGTCCCTCCAGCTCGTCCGGGTATTCCGCTGCTGGCCGCTCCAGCTCCCCCTCTGTGTCGGGCTCACGCTGGCCCGGGCTACAGCCGGGCCCCTCCAGGTCCTCTGGGTACTCAGCGGCTGGCAGTCCTGGTCGCCACAGGCCTTCCTCCCGGTCAGGTTCCTCCTGGGTCGGCAGCAGGGTCTGGAGGGAGCAGCCTGTGTCTGTCTCCCTCCCTGGTGCTCTCCTCACTGGGCAAAGGGCCCCGCCCTTTGTACTTCCTGTCCCACCCTTCCCCTTCCGGGGATTGGAGTAAACTTGGTCTGGCCCCGCCCACTCAGGCTGAGAGGGTGGCTCTTTACCCTCTGGTTCGGAGGGAAGCCACCCTGGCTCCCTACAATGGCATATATCACATTGGTAGATGTGCAGGTGAATGAGCCCTTGATAGTGTGGCTGATGTGGTTAGGTCCTATGATGGTGTCCCTTGAATAGATATGTGGACAGAGTTGACACCGTTGTTTGTTGGAGGGTTTGGTTCCTGGGTTGGTGTTTTTGTTGTGTCGTGTGCAGTTGCTGGTGAGTATTTGCTTCAGGTTGGGGGGGTGTCTGTAAGCAAGGACTGGCCTGTCTCCCAAGGTCTGTGAGAGTGAGGGATCGTCCTTCAGGATAGGTTATAGATCCTTGATGATGTGCTGGAGAGGTTTTAGTTGGGGGCTGTAGGCTAATGGCGTTCTGTTACTCTCTTTGTTGGGCCTGTCTTGTAGTAGGTGACTTCTGGGTACCCTTCTGCCTCTGTCAGTCTGTTTCTTCACTTCACCAGGTGGGTATTGTAGTTTTAAATGATAATGGTATCAGCCTGAAAAATTGGAAAATGCAACATTGAACTGGCATGTTTATTTCAGAGACTGATACTGTAAGCTGGCTGGAAAATTGTACTATGTGTCTGTGTATGTTGTCAGCTTGGTCATAAGGAAAGTGAGCACTTCAAATAAAGTAAATTATGTGTTTCTGTAACTTGACATCTCAGATCAGTCTCTGAATGAAGTCAGCACTCTGCCACATAAAGAATGATTCATATTAAGGATTATAGTGCTTCCATATTACTGGCAGAGTTGGCTAATAGAGATGTTTAGGTTATAACAAACAGCCCATTTAGTTGTGTTACTTCCTACTTCCATAAGCATGCTAAGTGTGCAAGATGGCATTTCTTCAGACTGAAGCCTAGCACTGGAGCATTGCAACTGACGTGCAGTGGGAGAGAGTGGAGTCCGAGAGTATGCACACAGATTTCAGGAACAAGTCTGAAACTTTTCTTTGCACAGTAAAAGCTTTGGTATCTGGCATGTTGTGGGAATAGGAGGTGCCGATAAGTAAAAAATTCCAGTTAACTAAGAGGGAGGGAGTTTGAGTGTGAGATGGGACTCACGGCTGGGCGCATGAGGGGGTGCGGGGCGCAGGCTCGGGGAGGGAGTTTGGGTGCAGGACGGAGCTCGGGACAGGGGGTTGGGTTGGGGGTGGGGTGCAGGGTGCTGGATCTGGCCGGCACTCACCTCGGGCAGCTCCCCACGAGCGGCGACATGCCCCTGCTACTGCATGCTCTGCGTGCTGCCCCGCCCCATGCGCTGGCTCTGCAGCTCCCATTGGCTGGTTCCTGGCCAATGGGAGCTGCGGGGGCAGCGCCTGCGGGTGGAGATGCCTGCCATGCCTCTGCTTAGGAACAGGTCGTACTTCAAACCCCTCATGGCTGTTCCTCCGCCTAGGAGCAGCAGGGACATGTTGCCACTTCCAGAGAGCCACACGGAGCCAGGCAGGGAGCCTGCCGGCCCCGCACCAACCAGACGATAAACCAGACTTTCAATGAAGATCAGAAATGCCAGTCTATAAAGCTTTCTGGGTGGTAAAGTGCCAGATAACACAACTTTTGCTGTACTATCTTCTGTGTCTCAAACTTCAGAACAGATTTCTGCTAATGAGAAAGTATGTACAGTTTTTAAGAAACTGATAATTTTATTAGCACACATGCTAGACAGCAAAAGCAGCACTTCCCATAGTAGAAGTCTGACTGAACAGTTGGCGTTGCCCCTTGTTCTGAATAGAGGCTATATACACACAGGGCCTGGCCCAAACTTAACTTAAAAAAACCCTATACATGTTGTGTTAAGCTTTTGCCCCACATTCAGATGTTCCCATAGTTTCTCTGAGGGACCTCAGTCTCAAGTTCCCTCTGCTTTAGAGTGAAACCTCAATCCCTCTTACATGTCTAGAATGGAGCTAGATGGATATACCTGCTTGGAACTCCAGACTGACTCAACAAAAAAATACCTCTGCATCTCTATGCAGGGTTTAATCCCCGGGTGTCAGGAAGTCTCAGCAGAAGAGTCCTGCATGTCCGAGCAGAGGCCAAGATATTAGGGCACCTCCCTTGAAGAGGACTGAATGGAGCCAGGTGTTTAAACATAAACAATTAATACCATGTACAAAATGTCCCACTGATACATTGTGGTCTTACATCTGTAAGAGTGAAAGAAAAGTAAATAAATGCAGATGGCACATAGGGAAAGAGATATTGGCCGTGCAGTTGTTCATACCAATATGAGGCCATAATTAGGATCATCATCTCCATAACAGAAAGTGAACAAGTTCACACTGCACTTGTACTAGTTAGAATTGTGCTGCAGGGCTGACTCCCTGGTTGCAATTGAGAAGTGAGCCACAGGTGATCTCTGGTCTGAAGATTTGCAATACAAGATTATAGAACTCCCCAAACCCATTGGTGCTCCAAGGTTGGGTCAGTGAAGTTTCAAATTACAATAAAATAATAAAGTTTAGAAACTACAGGGAAATTAAGAGATCTCTGGAACAACCCAGCGTTATAACCTTCTTGTCCTTTTCCAGAAATTTGAAAAGGTACCCATGTGGCATTCTGTACCTCAAAGCAGCACCCTGGAACCCCCATATTTACCCGTCACATAATTATGATATATTTCATACAAAGCATGCCATGTAAGATATCATATGGAAGGTCATGATCTGCTGGAACGCATTGTTCTGTTAATTTCATACACACTAACGATATACATTTTGATAAATGAGAGCGGGGATAGCTCCCTTTTGTGGACACCCAGCCAGCCAGGTGGCTATGGAATCCGTTTTGGTGTTTGTTCTCTACTTGCTTTACCTGTAAAGGGTTACCAAGCCCACAGCTAAAAGGAAAGGAGTGGGCATCTGAGCCAAAAGAGCCAATGGGAGGGCTAGAACTTTTTAAAATTGGGAAAAAAGCTTTCCCTTTGTGTTTTGTGATTGTTTTCTGGAGAGAGGCAACAGAGCAAAGTCAGGGCTATGACTATGCTGTAAAAAGCTTTTTGCCAGGTATGGAAATCATCAGATTATACCTAGAACTACCCAAATATGTAAGTAGATTAGGAAATGTCTAGAAAGATGTGATTAGGTTTATTTCTTTTATTTTCTGTAAGGCTTGTGGACTCCTCTGTGCTAACCCCAAATGCTTTTTGTTTTGCTTATAGCCTTTAAGATGGACCTCAAGAAGGTTATTCTTGATGTTTAAATTTTGTAAGTGACGTTTTTTAAATCTGGCAAAAGACTAAGTTCCAGATGTATTTTCTTTCTTTCTGGTTTTAATAAGATTTACGTTTTTTAAGAACAGGATTGGGGTTTTGTGTCCTAAGAGATTTGTGCACATGTTGTTTAATTAGCTGGTGGCAACAGCTGATTTCCTTTTTTTCCCCTCAGCTCTTCCCAGGAAGGAGGGTGAAAGGGCTTGATGGTACCCCACAGGAAGGAATTCCCAAGTGTTCCTTCCTGGATTCTCAAAATGGGGAGGGGGACTGCACTTGGGTGGTGGCAGCATCTACCCATCCAAGGTCAGAGAGAAGCTGTGACCTTGGGAGTTTAATACCAGCCTGGAGTGGCCAGTATTAATTTTTAAAATCCTTGCGGGCCCCCACCTTCTGCACTTGAAGTGCCAGAGTGGGGAATCAGCCTTGACATACATATTTTGAGATTTTGTTGTATGGTTGTTACTGAAATAGGTTGTATATTTGAGGGGCGTTCACTGCCAGTTCTCCAGTGACAACAAAGGAGGTGATTCACTCCCAAGAGGGTGTTAAATGATCATTAATCAGCATGGGAGTTGTAAACAAGGGATTTGTGAAAAACTGCTTAATCCAAATACTGTTAGCCCTGGTCTACACTAGGACTTTAGGTCGAATTTAGCAGCGTTAAATCGATGTAAACCTGCACCCGTCCACACGATGAAGCCCTTTATTTCGACTTAAAGGGCTCTTAAAATCGATTTCCTTACTCTACCCCTGACAAGTGGATTAGCGCTTAAATCGGCCTTGCCGGGTCGAATTTGGGGTACTGTGGACACAATTCGACGGTATTGGTCTCCGGGAGCTATCCCAGAGTGCTCCATTGTGACTGCTCTGAACAGCACTCTCAACTCAGATGCACTGGCCAGGTAGACAGGAAAAGAACTGCAAACTTTTGAATCTCATTTCCTGTTTGGCCAGCGTGGCAAGCTGCAGGTGACCATGCAGAGCTCATCAGCAGAGGTGACCATGATGGAGTCCCAGAATCGCAAAAGAGCTCCAGCATGGACTGAACGGGAGGTACGGGATCTGATCGCTGTATGGGGAGAGGAATCCGTGCTATCAGAACTCCGTTCCAGTTTTCGAAATGCCAAAACCTTTGTCAAAATCTCCCAGGGCATGAAGGACAGAGGCCATAACAGGGACCCGAAGCACTGCCGCGTGAAACTTAAGGAGCTGAGGCAAGCCTACCAGAAAACCAGAGGGGCAAACGGCCGCTCCGGGTCAGAGCCCCAAACATGCCGCTTCTATGCTGAGCTGCATGCCATTTTAGGGGGTTCAGCCACCACTACCCAGCCGTGTTGTTTGACTCCTTCAATGGAGAGGGAGGCAACACAGAAGCAGGTTTTGGGGACGATGATGCTGATGAGGTGGTTGTAGATAGCTCACAGCAAGCAAGCGGAGAAACCGGTTTTCCCGACAGCCAGGAACTGTTTCTCACCCTGGACCTGGAGCCAGTACCCCCCGCACTCACCCAAGGCTGCCTCCTGGACCCGGCAGGCGGAGAAGGGACCTCCGGTGAGTGTACCTTTTAAAATACTATACATGGTTTAAAAGCAAACATGTGAAAGGATTAATTTGCCCTGGCATTCGCGGCTCTCCTGGATGTACTCCCAAAGCCTTTGCAAAAGGTTTCTGGGGAGGGCAGCCTTATTGCGTCCTCCATGGTAGGACACTTTACCACTCCAGGCCAGTAACACGTACTCAGGAATCATTGTACAACAAAACATTGCAGTGTATGTTTGCTGGCGTTCAAACAACATCCGTTCTTTATCTCTCTGTGTTATCCTCAGGAGAGTGAGATATCAGTCATGGTCACCTGGTTGAAATAGGATGCTTTTCTTCAGGGGACACTCAGAGGAGCCCGTTCCTGCTGGGCTGTTTGCCTGCAGCTGAACAGAAATGTTCCCCGCTGTTAGCCACGGGGAGGGAAGAGGGTTGAGGGGGTAGCCACGCGGTGGGGGGAGGCAAAATGCGACCTTGTAACGAAAGCACATGTGCTATGTATGTAATGTTAACAGCAAGGTTTACCCTGAAAGACTGTAGCCAGTGTTTTATAAAATGTGTCTTTTTAAATACCGCTGTCCCTTTTTTTTCTCCACCAGCTGCATGTGTTTCAATGATCACAGGATCTTCTCCTTCCCAGAAGCTAGTGAAGATTAGAAAGAAAAAAAAACGCACTCGTGATGAAATGTTCTCTGAGCTCATGCTGTCCTCCCACACTGACAGAGCACAGACGAATGCGTGGAGGCAAATAATGTCAGTGTGCAGGAAAGCACAAAATGACCGGGAGGAGAGGTGGCGGGCTGAAGAGAGTAAGTGGCGGGCTGAAGAGAGTAAGTGGTGAGCTGAAGAGAGTAAGTGGTGGGCTGAAGACAGGGCTGAAGCTCAAATGTGGCGGCAGCATGATGAGAGGAGGCAGGATTCAATGCTGAGGCTGCTGGAGGATCAAACCAGTATGCTCCAGTGTATAGTTGAGCTGCAGCAAAGGCAGCTGGAGCACAGACTGCCACTACAGCCCCTGTGTAACCAACCGCCCTCCTCCCCAAGTTCCATAGCCTCCACACCCAGACACCCAAGAACGCGGTGGGGGGGGCCACCGGCCAACCAGCCACTCCACCACAGAGGATTGCCCAAAAAAAAGAAGGCTGGCATTCAATAAATTTTAAAGTTGTAAACTTTTAAAGTGCTGTGCTTAAAGTGCTGTGTGGCATTTTCCTTCCCTCCTCCACCACCCCTCCTGGGCTACCTTGGTAGTCATCCCCCTGTTTGTGTGATGAATGAATAAAGAATGCATGAATGTGAAGCAACAATGACTTTATTGCCTCTGCAAGCGGTGATCGAAGGGAGGAGGGGAGGGTGGTTAGCTTACAGGGAAGTAGAGTGAACCAAGGGGCGGGGGGTTTCATCAAGGAGAAACAAACAGAACTTTCACACCATAGCCTGGCCAGTCATGAAACTGGTTTTCAAAGCTTCTCTGATGCGTACCGCGCCCTCCTGTGCTCTTCTAACCGCCCTGGTGTCTGGCTGCGCGTAACCAGCAGCCAGGCGATTTGCCTCAACCTCCCACCCCGCCATAAACATCTCCCCTTTACTCTCACAGATATTGTGGAGCACACAGCAAGCAGTAATAACAGTGGGAATATTGGTTTCACTGAGGTCTAACCGAGTCAGTAAACTGCGCCAGCGCGCCTTTAAACGTCCAAATGCACATTCTACCACCATTCTGTACTTGCTCAGCCTGTAGTTGAACAGCTCCTGACTACTGTCCAGGCTACCTGTGTACGGCTTCATGAGCCATGGCATTAAGGGGTAGGCTGGGTCCCCAAGGATAACTATAGGCATTTCAACATCCCCAACAGTTATTTTCTGGTCTGGGAATAAAGTCCCTTCCTGCAGCTTTTGAAACAGACCAGAGTTCCTGAAGATGCGAGCGTCATGTACCTTTCCCGGCCATCCCACGCTGATGTTGGTGAAACGTCCCTTTGATCCACCAGAGCCTGCAGCACTATTGAAAAGTACCCCTTGCGGTTTATGTACTTGCCGGCTTCGTGCTCCGGTGCCAAGATAGGGATATGGGTTCCGTCTATGGCCTCACCACAGTTAGGGAATCCCATTGCAGCAAAGCCATCCACTATGACCTGCACATTTCCCAGGGTCACTACCCTTGATATCAGCAGATCTTTGATTGCGTGGGCTACTTGCATCACAGCAGCCCCCACAGTAGATTTGCCCACTCCAAATTGATTCCCAACTGACCGGTAGCTGTCTGGCGTTGAAAGCTTCCACAGGGCTATCGCCACTCGCTTCTCAACTGTGAGGGTTGCTCTCATCTTGGTATTCATGCGCTTCAGGGCAGGGGAAAGCAAGTCACAAAGTTCCATGAAAGTGCCCTTACGCATGCGAAAGTTTCGCAGCCACTGGGAATCGTCTCAGACCTGCAACATTATGCGGTCCCACCAGTCTGTGCTTGTTTCCCGAGCCCAGAATCGGCGTTCCACAGCATGAACCTGCCCCATTAGCACCATGATGCCTGCATTGGCAGGGCCCATGCTTTCAGAGAAATCTGTGTCCATGTCCTGATCACTCACGCGACCGCGCTGACGTCGCCTCCTCGCCCGGTATCGCTCTGCCAGGTTCTGGTGCTGCATCTACTGCTGGATAATGCGTGTGGTGTTTAATGTGCTCCTAATTGCCAAAGTGAGCTGAGCGGCCTCCATGCTTGCCTTGGTATGGCATCCGCTCAGAAAAAAGGCGCAGAACGATTGTCTGCTGTTGCTCTGACGGAGGGAGGGGCGACTGACGACATGGCTTACAGGGTTGGCTTCAGGGAGCTAAAATCAACAAAGGGGGTGGCTTTACATCAAGGAGTATTTCAGGCAGGACTTCACGGAGGGTTCCAATAAGAAATGGTGCACCTAAGTTATTGTTCTTATTGGAACAAGGAGGTTAGTCTGGCCTCTGATTGATACATGGCTAGATTTACCTCGCTGCACCCTCCCTGTGAGTGACTGCAGTGTGACCTAGAGGAATGAGTCCCCTAGACGGGGGAGGGGGGGAAGCAAATGAGTACAAAACAAATCTGGTCTATTTCTTGTTTTGATACACTCCATCTATCTTTTACATCTTTGGCTGGCAGCAGACGGTGCAGAAGGACTGCATGCCATCCACATCTCATGGCTGCCCGGCAGAAGATGATGCAATAGGACTGCTAGCAATCCGTATCGCCTGCCTGCTCACCATAAGATGGTTCAATAGGACTGACTGCAGGACTAAAGAGAATGACCTGGTCAAGTCACTCCAAATTTAGTCCCTGCGTCCATGTCTGCCCAGGCGCTCCTGGCCGACGTGGCCAGGAGCACCTCGGACATGACGATGATGGCTACCAGTCGTATTGTACCGTCTGCGGCCACAAGGCAAGGGGTTGCTGCTACTGTGTAGCAATGCAGTACCGCGTCTGCCAGCACCCAGGAGACATACGGTGACGGTTACCTGAGCGGGCTCCATGCTTGCCGTGGTATGGCGTCTGCACAGGTAACTCAGGAAAAAAGGCGCGAAATGATTGTCTGCCCTTGCTTTCACGGAGGGAGGGAGGGAACGGGGGCCTGACGATATGTACCCAGAACCACCCGCGACAATGTTTTAGCCTCATCAGGCATTGGGATCTCAACCCAGAATTCCAACGGGCAGCGGAGACTGCGGGAACTGTGGGATAGCTACCCACAGTGCAACACTCCGGAAGTCGACTCTAGCCTTGGTACTGTGGAAGCGCTCCGCCGAGTTAATTCACTTAATGCACTTAGAGCATTTTCTGTGGGGACACACACACTCGAATATATAAAACCGATTTCTAAAAAACCGACTTCTACAAATTCAACCTAATTTCGTAGTCTAGACATACCCTTAGTCTAATAAGGTTCAGGATTTAGACTGCAAGCTTACTCTTACATTTTATTTTCTTTGGTAACTATGTCTGACCTCTTGTGCCTATGACTTATAATGACTTCAAATATTTCCTTCTGTAGTTAATAAATCTGTCTTATGTGTTTTACCTAAAACAGTGTGTGGTTTGGTTGAAGTGCCTGGGAAATCTCAGCTCAGTTTACAAAGGCCAGTGTGTGTCCTCACCACATTGAGGGAGGGACAGATTCGGTAATGAACTTACACTGGTCAGGCTTCTAACCAGGGCAAGACAATACAGTCCTGGGGTGCAAGCCTGGGGGCTTGGGAGATTTGCTGGTGCTTTTCTCTGTGTGATTTGTGAGTGTCTCAGGGAGCATTCATGCAATTTAGCTGGGTGTTGGGCTCCACATGCTATTGTACTGAGTGATAACAGCGCCTGGAGGGGTTTGCTGTTATCACTAGAAAACCCTTGTGAAAGACAGCCAAGGCTTGAGAGATAAGGGGGCATAATGGTACCCCAGTTCCAGATTGTACCCCAGGGATCCCATCACATCCTATACATTATACAGATAAAACATACAAAAACACTTTTAAAACGCTGAAATAGAAGTGACTGTAAAGACAAATCAGACCGTACAGATATGCCATATATCAAGCTGATAAAACATATCAAATAACTTACCACATGGGTGATTGTATGATAACATCTTGCCTAGTCTAACTAGTTAATGGGATCACACATGGTTTAGAATCCTTACCATGGCACAGATATTTCTGATGATAAACCTTTACCTCTGTATGTTAATAGTCCAACTGGACCACTGGTCTGTTGACCAAAGATCAAGTTTGCCAGAAGATGCTTACAAGTGGTAATAGCACTGCATTGCATCAGAGAGCTCATTTGCCTGCTCTTTTAAATGGTATCAGCTTCTTCTTCAGCATTGTCCTGCTAACAACTCCTTTCTCACCAAGGATGTTTCAGAAGATTTCCTAGGAACGCGCTGTCAGCTGGCCAGAGACAGATAATCAGGCACTGGCAACCATCTGGAGTTACAAGAAGAACCAGTCATAGACAAATGCTGGTAATTCAGGAAAACCCAGTGCACAACTGGACGTTCCAAACAGGGCATCATTCAGGCCAACAAACAGTCACTTGTTAATGTCCTCAAAGGTTAGGTGCAACAGGTGTTATCAACTCTCACAGTTTGTTGCCAGGATTTTGGCCATTGCTGCAGGCAGTCTCGGTGAGAGAGAGAGAGAAAGAGAAAGAAGTTCTTTGCTCATGTTGATTTTTCAGATCTACCAAGACGGAAGGGCCTCCTATTGGCTGCCTTCCTTACTTCCCTGGCTCCTGGAGAAGCACAGCTCCAGTGGCGCAATCGGTTAGCGCGCAGTACTTATACAGCAGTACAGAGCAGAGCAATGCCGAGGTTGTGAGTTCGAGCCCCACCTGGAGCACATAGTCTTTGGGGGAGGGATAGCTCAGTGGTTTGAGCATTGGCCTACTAAACCCAGGGTTGTGAGTTCAATCCTTGAGGGGGCCATTTGGGATCTGGGGCAAAAATTGGGGAATTGGTCCTGCCTTGAGCAGGGGGTTGGACTAGATGACCTCCTGAGGTCCCTTCCAACCCTGATATTCTATGATTCTATTATAGCTGCTGCCTTTGGCAGGCAGAGCTCTCTCCCCAAGACCCACAGAAGTTTCTGGGTAGGGGAAGGAGCAGCCAATACCATTGTCCCAAGAGGGGAGGAAGCTGAGAGAACCCAGCAGCTCAGGGAAGCTCGCTTCCTCCTCCCTTGTGGAAAAAAGGAAAAAAACAGAGGCAGGCAGCTCTTCTCTAGCTAGACAACTCCAGGCCTAGGAGTGAGGGGTGAAGAATTTCTGGAGGTGCCCCGCGTGCCACCTTAGGGCGAGGTGGGGAGGTTAAGAGCCTCCATAGCTACAGGAGGAGACAAGGTGCACAGAAACCAAGGGGCAGATCTGGGGCTGGGAGTGCAGAGAAATAATTGGAAATTTGGGGGTTGAAGCCCTCTACACTATCGGGCAGTATCTGAGGCAAGTTTATAATTTTATCTCAATTGCATCTTCTATCCAGAGCTCCTGCAGTGGCCTCCTTCCCACCCCCCAAAATAAGTTACTTTACTTACTGTATACTGAGAGATGACAACAGTAGGTGTCACCCTCCTCCAGCCCCACTCCCCACATACAGACAAGAGTCTGAAAGCTAACCAAGAATCACAATGGTTTTCTTTTAAAAAAAATCTCATTTTGGGGGGCATTTGAATCATGAGTTTTGAACTTTGGGGGTGGCAGTACTGGATAACAGCAAAAGGCCATGACAATGAATGAAGATCAAGGGCTGAAGAAAAAGCTTGTCCATTCTTTGAGGAACCAAACAGCATACCTAGGACTTGCTATTCAATATAGCCTGCCATGTTAAGGGACAAAGAGAGAGGGAATCTTCGTTGCACAACAGATGCCAGGAATGAGCAGTGAATCCAGGATCCCAGAATTTGGAAGAGACTGAAGATCTGGATTTGGCAGCAGGGCACTACCTATAGTTTTTTCCTCTATTGGGCCCTGAGGTCTCAGAATTCTTCCCCAAGCACCCATTTCTGTTCCATAATGACTATCTGGGCAAGGACATTGAACACTGCAGGTTTACAGCCAACAGCTTTTCTGCTCCAAGCAGATGGAGCAAAATGAAAATGGGTTTCTGCTGGTACTTGTCCTGGCAGAAAAATTGAGGGACGAATGATGTTCGAAACAAGGCATTGAGGATCACAGCCAGATGTTCCTTCCACAAAGCTCCAGGCTCAGAGGGAAATTGGGGAGAGAAGGGAAGGTGAGGCAAGGTTGGTACTGTATTTGAAATGAGAATTAAGGGTTTCCAATTAAGCTCACAGCCAAGTCACTTTGGAAAGGCTCCAAGCTTAAGAAAAGCTGCATATTCCAAAAGCAAACACCAATGGCCTAAGGCACTTTCATTACATAAAGCTGGAGGGTCGGGGGAAGTCTGTATCTGTAGCTTCACAGGAGTTTCGTCTTAAACTTGCCCATGAAGGTAGATTTACCTCAAATGAGTTGAGCCCTGTAAAGACTTAGTGGCTATGGACTATCTCTGCTGGCTACAGCTTCTGCTGTCTGCCTAAAAGAGAGCACTGCAAATGACAACCTTCTGCTGCAGAGCCATTTACTACGGTCCTACTGGCTGTGTGACAGGTTGGCACGCAACCTATGAGAGGCAACCACAATGAGAACATTGACACAGAACATGGATGCCACAAGTAGGTGACACAATAACACCTTAGAAGAGGAGCTGAAAAATTGATTCTGTTTAAGCAGAAAGCAAGAAGATTGCGCTTGACAACATTTGAGAGGAGTTGATTATTTTCCTGATCTAATGGATTTCTGGGGAGAGGCTCATATGCCAAGAAGAGTCTGGGATCAGCATATGAGGAATGCCTTTGATTTTCCAGTTTCTCACTGTAGTTAGTGTTACCACTTTTGACCTAAGTGGCTAGTCACAGTTTGGGGCCCTGCAGGTTGTTCCAGTTAGGAGGAGAAATCTATGATGGGTTCAGGTACCTTTAATGCAATCTTGTTCATGTAGAGAGAATGTAGAATGTTCTGTTTCCCTGAACACGGGAGGAGCTAAACAACAGGAGACCGTTTTCTTGCTCACAGACCCAAACCTGACAGTCCCATACTTCCGTTAGCCAGCAACTGGCCCAAAATCTCTCTCTCTATGCTTTTTGAGGACCACACACTAAGTACTTGTTCAGGGCACTCCTGATGCTTCCTTGCTGCCTTCTCTCTCAGCTCGTCTGTAGTTTCTTAGAAATCAGATGAGACCAGTGTCAGAGATACCTGCATTTAAGAAAAAAATTACAAAGCAAAAGGAAAAACAATGAAAAACCTTGTTGTACTTACCTATAATTTTCAGGCAAGTCCCTCAGTACAACTTTTACCTCCTTCCATGTTTCTGTACTTGTTTGCTCTTAAAAGTTAGGGCAATATAGCTACAGTGCTCAGAAGTGTGAAAAATTCATACCCCTGAGCACCGTAGTTAAGCTTATTTAACCCGCAGTATAAACACAGCTAGATTGATGGCAGAATTCTTCTGTCAACATAGTTTCTGCAGCTCAGAGAGGTAGATTAACTACACAGATAGAAAAACCCTTCTATCACTGTAGGAAGCATTTATACTATGGTGCTGCACCACAGTAGCACCTGTAACGTAAACATGCTTCATATAGGAGAGGATAGGAGAGGACAGGATTCATATATTTCCCTAATGACAGGTTTCAGAGTAACAGCCGTGTTAGTCTGTATTCGTAAAAAGAAAAGGAGTACTTGTGGCACCTTAGAGACTAACCAGTTTATTTGAGCATGAGCTTTCGTGAGCTACAGCTCACTTCATCGGATGCATAGCATATCGTGGAAACTGCAGAAGACATTATATACACACAGAGACCATGAAACAAAACTTCCTCCCACCTCACTCCCCCGCTGGCAACAGCTTATCTAAAGTGATCCTCAAGTAGAGCCATTTCCAGCACAAATCCAGGTTTTCTCACCCTCCCCCCCCCCCCCACACATACAAATTCACTCTCCTGCTGGCAACAGCCCATCCCCCTTTGAAACCCCTCTTTATAATGCGCATGATAATCAAGGTGGGTCACCTCCAGCACTAATCCAGGTTTTCTCCCCCCCCCCACCCCCCCCCCCTTTTTTCCAAAAACCACACACACAAACTCATTCTCCTGCTGTTGCCAGCAGGAGAATGAGTTTGTGTGTGTGGTTTTTGGAAAAAAAGGGGGGGGGTGTGGGGGGGGGGGTGAGAAAACCTGGATTAGTGCTGGAGGTGACCCACCTTGATTATCATGCGCATTATAAAGAGGGGTTTCAAAGGGGGATGGGCTGTTGCCAGCAGGAGAGTGAATTTGTATGTGTGTGTGGGGGGGGGGGGGGAAGGGTGAGAAAACCTGGATTTGTGCTGGAAATGGCTCTACTTGAGGATCACTTTAGATAAGCTGTTGCCAGCGGGGGAGTGAGGTGGGAGGAAGTTTTGTTTCATGGTCTCTGTGTGTATATAATGTCTTCTGCAGTTTCCACGATATGCTATGCATCTGATGAAGTGAGCTGTAGCTCACGAAAGCTCATGCTCAAATAAACTGGTTAGTCTCTAAGGTGCCACAAGTACTCCTTTTCTTTTTATATATTTCCCTGACTTCCTAGCTTGTTTTGCCCTAGGCTAGGACTACAACATTACTACATTTCCCAGCAATCTCACTCTCACGAATCTCAAAAAATAAGGTAGTCCCTAGCTGCTCTGAGACTGCCTTATCTATCTCGAGTTTCCCATATTTTTTTACATACAGGGTCAGAAGCACACATAAGGGATGGTTGGGGGAGGAAAAAAAGGAGAGGGAGTGGCCAGTGTTACTCTCAGAAATTGACTATTTTCTGAAAGTTTTTATCCAGATTGTAACATCCTTCGAGGAAGATGCATTGCTTTCCTTTTGTATTCAAGTTGCACCATAATTAACAGAATACTTCAAAATGGTTTCAGATAACATAGGTTTCAGAGTAACAGCCGTGTTAGTCTGTATTCGCAAAAAGAAAAGGAGTACTTGTGGCACCTTAGAGACTAACCAATTTATTTGAGCATGAGCTTTCGTGAGCTACAGCTCACTTCATCGGATGCATACTGTGGAAACTGCAGAAGACATTATATACACAGAGACCATGAAACAATACCTCCTCCCACCCCACTCTCCTGCTGGTAATAGCTTATCTAAAGTGATCATCAAGTTGGGCCATTTCCAGCACAAATCCAGGTTTTCTCACCCTCCCCCCCCCCCCCCACAAACTCACTCTCCTGGGGGGGCGGAGGGTGAGAAAACCTGGATTTGTGCTGGAAATGGCCCAACTTGATGATCACTTTAAATAAGCTATTACCAGCAGGAGAGTGGGGTGGGAGGAGGTATTGTTTCATGGTCTCTGTGTATATAATGTCTTCTGCA
Source organism: Chelonia mydas (assembly GCF_015237465.2). Taxonomy (NCBI): domain Eukaryota; kingdom Metazoa; phylum Chordata; order Testudines; family Cheloniidae; genus Chelonia; species Chelonia mydas. The sequence continues at coordinate 181,965,149 of NC_057849.1, forward strand.
GTTTCCACAGTATGCATCCGATGAAGTGAGCTGTAGCTCACGAAAGCTCATGCTCAAATAAATTGGTTAGTCTCTAAGGTGCCACAAGTACTCCTTTTCTTTTTTCAGATAACATAGTTACATAGGCCAGTGCTAGACACTGTGGACAAGGCATCATTCTTGAAATATTTTTATCTCTAATGGTTTCCAATAAAAAAGTGGCTTTCAAAACAGTAATGCAGCCTTCTCAAATTGGTTGGCACTTTTAAAAATAGGTAGCAAGTTCACAAATACGTAGATTATAAAGCCAGCTCTGCACAACAGACTTTTATTGCTATAACTATGTTGCTCAGGGTGTGAAAAATCCACAGAACCTGTGTGACATAGTTATACTGACCTAACCCTTAATATAAACAACACTATGTTGATGGGAAAGCTTCTCCTGTGGGCATAGCTACTGCCTCTCAGGTAGGTGGATTAACTACATCAAGGGGAGAAGCGTTCCTGTTAGCATAGTAGCATCGTCAGTAAAGCGCTGCAGCTGTGCCACTGCAGCACTGTACATGAAGACAAGCCCCAAGACCAGAAGGAATCAGTGTGATCATCTAGTCTGACCTCCTGCATAACACACGCTAGAGAACATCCCTGAATTTATTCCTGTTTGACCTAGAAAAAGATCGAATCTTGATTTAAAAAACAGCCTGTTTTGGAGAATCCACCACGACTCTTGTTAAGTTTTTCCAATAATTAATTACCCTCACTGTTATAAATGTGTGCCTTATTTCAAGTCTGAATTTGTCACCTTCAGCTTCTAGCCACTGGATTTTGTTATACCTTTGTTTGCTAGATTGAAGAGCCCATTATCAAGTTTGCATTCCTCATGTAGGTACTTATAGACTGATCAAGTCACTTCTTTACCTTCTCTTTGTTAAGGTAAACTGATTGAGCTTCTGGAGTCTCTCACGATAAGACATGTTTGCTAATCCTTTACTCATTCTTGAAGCTCTTCTCTGAACTCTTTTCAATTTAGCTATTTCCTTCTTGGCTGACACCAGAAATGGACACAGACTTCCAGCAGACTGTCCAGGCACTGCTGTGACCTAGCTTCAAGCAAATGAATCCCTCAGCCTGGGCTCTTGCCGCCTTTGCTTCCCCTGTGCAGTGACCTATGGGGGGTAGAGTGACCAGACAGCAAGTGTGAAAAATTGGGACGGGGGTGGGGCGTAATAGGCACCTATATAAGATAAAGTCCCAAATATCGGGACTGTCCCTATAAAATCGGGATATCTGGTCACCCTAATGGGGGGATAGGGCATAGCTGCTGGAACTAGGGGTGCTGCCACAGCCCCTGGCTTGAAGTGGTTCCCATCATGCACAGGGTTTACAGTTTGGCTCGATGGCTCTCAGCACCCCCACTATGCAAACCGTACCCCTGGGGCAGGGCAATTCCCACCCACCCCACAGGTGGCGTTCACATGCTCCCTACACCCAACCCAGCAGAGTTGGTGAGGGGCTCCAGGGCTGCGACCACAGCGCAGTCACCCCTGGGCAGGGAGGGGCTGAGGTCTGGGTGCGCCGCCTGCCCAGGGCTGAGAGCGGCACCCAAACCCCGCTGAGAGTTCATGGGCAAATGTCCGGCACTACAACTCCCAGGAGGCAAAGCGAGTGTGTCCCGGATGCGCAGCCGCGACGGGGCCCGCTGTGGACTTGACTAGCGCGGCCATGTTTGTGCGGGGCGCGCTCCCACCTTCCCCGCTGCGGCGGCCATCTTTGTGCGGGGCGCTTTTCGCCCTCCGCTCCCGCGGCCTCTTTTTTTCCCCCCCATCCCTGAATACGCCGGCGGCCCTATGGAACGTGGAGGGGCGGGCTGGGGGCGCGCAGGCGCAGTGAGCGGGCGGCGACTGCCCGCCGGGCTGCACAATGGGGCCGCTGGTGGCGTGGGCGCTGCGGGCGGCTGCCGTGTCCCAGTTCGCCCTCAGCCCGGGCAGCAGCGCTGCAGGTGAGAGGCTGCGAGCGGAGCGGGGGGGGGGTGTCGCGTCCCTCCCAGCAGCACCAACCCCCCCCCCCCCCGGCATGTGTCTCCCGCCCCCAGAGCCCCGGGACGCGCCCTGCTGTGCCCGCTGCCGCCTCCCGCTTTCTGGCCCCCGTTGTGCGGCGTGCTCGTCCCCTCCCGGGCCGTGCCTCCCCTGCGTCCCCAGTGCTCGCCGCCTGCCCGGGGCTCGGGCTTCTCCTTCGCCGCTCCGGGCCCGGCGTCTCTGCCCGCGTCCCCTCCTGCCGGCGGGTCCCGCCTAGGTGCCGCCTGTGAGGCTGCCCCTTCCGTTTGGATCAGGCTCCGGCTGTGCCAGCCCCCTCCGTCTCCTCGCAGCCCGCCGTGAGCCCACCCACCCTGCTCAGCGCCCCGGCCCTGCCCCGCGCCCGCCCCTAGCACCGGGAACTTACTTCTGGGGGAACGTGCTGCAAACTCCTGCTGCTTGTAGCGTGTGTCCCTGGCTCGGGCCGTACAGATTAGCCCCCGTGGGACAGGTCTTGCCTGCCCTGAGATGGGGGTGTGGTTGGGTGAGGATAGGTTGGTGTATGCAGTGTGTACAGCACCGGCAGGCAGAGGGCTGCGAGAGGCTGCCGTGTCCCCAGGGTGCCACTTAGCTAGTCTCAAGATACGTTTTAGAACAGAGGCGCCCATGAGGCAGTGGAAGGGGTACCCCAAAGACAGCCTTGTTTCTGTACACTCACTATTAGTCAGGCTCCGCATCCCTAGTTTTCTTGCACCTCTCATACCTGCCTGGGCTTTTTCAGAGATCCTGTTAAGTACTTCCTGATCATGTAAAATCACAATCTTGTTGCTCTAAACCAAGTTGTCACAAAGGAAGAATTCAAACCAGGATTTCTAGAAACAGTTCTTTTGCTGGTGGAAAGAGGGGACTGGTTACCTGTGTTACTTAATTAGAATGTAACTGGCCTTTGGGACAGGGTCGTTTACTGTGTTATGCATGGCACCCATCGTGAATCTGTCTCTGGGTCTTTCTATAATACAAAAAAGTATTATGTTTAGAGCCTGTGCACAGCACCGGAAGTCTCCCAGAATACTTTTGCTAACTATATAGAAATCAGTCACTTCACCCACTGCTCATCTGAGGTGGATTGCGGCAGTTGTTCAGCAGCATGCAATAACACTAAAGGAGCGTTAAGGACAGGAAGTGAATGCTACTATATCCAAATGAAGCTACTCTCCACTCTGGGGTCTGATTTATTAGTATAAAGTAGTTTAACTCAAAGCCAGAGATTTTTCCAGGCTCACCACTTCATGATGCCTCTCCTGGACTCCTATTTCCTTCTTAAGAGTTTTGCTGCTGTCCTTTATTGCAAGTAGCTCCAACCAGCTGGTGTGAAGAGCTTCTTCTCTGACCCTGGGTTTACTCTGGATCTCCCCATAGGAGCCTCCTTGTACGTCTGTGTCTACTCTTTACTCTTATATCAGGCCTTAGCTCCCCAGACTTCTCTAAACAGGGTATGTCTGCCAGTCAACCCACTTTAGGCATCTCTGGAAAGACCTACCCTGACTCCTGATGTCTCATTCCTGAGAAAGCAGGTTCCCTCTTATATGAAGCCTCACTCCAGGCTACCATCCTGTGATGCCTGACCCCATGACGCAACCACCAGCCAAATCCATACCCATCACCTGGGAGGTGGAAAACTAGGCACAGGTCGGGATGAGCCTCACTCCCCTTAAAAGGCTAGTCCACCTTGTGGCAGAGGTATTTTACAGTTATAGAAGGAGGGTAGCCCAGCTAGTGCAGAGTGCTGCTTCTTGAGATGGCTCTGTGCCTGTTTACCAGTTGCTTAGAAGTAGTACTAGTAACGTACAGCACCTACATCGCACATGTCCCTTTATCTAGATGTTTGGTTGAGAAAGGACAACGCCTTGACAACAATCCAAGATTTGGTCTCTGGTACCTAGAAGAGTAAGGGGCAGATGTTACTGAGCTTTCTCTCTGCCCCCTCTCAGAAGAGGGTAAAAATCAAAGGAGAGCCAATTCATAGATTCCAAGGCCAGAAGGGACCATTGTGATCATCTAGTCTGACCTCCTGTACAGCACAGGCTATAGAACTTCCCCAAAATAATTCCTAGAGCAGATCTTTTAGAACAACATCCAATCCTGATTTAAAAATTGTCAGTGATGGAGAATCCACCATGACCCTTGGTAAATTGTTCCAGTGGTTATTTTCTCTCACCCTTAAAAACTGATGTCTTTTTTCCAGTCTGAATTTGTCTGTCTTCAATTTCTAGCCATTGGATCATGTTATAACTAGGTAGCATGTGCAAGTAAAAATTCTTTCCTTTAAGCCACAGGTTCAAATCCAGCTCTCTCTAGCAGTGACCAGAGTCATTGCTACCTAATGCCTGTTCAGTGAGTTATGTTAATTGAGTCTGTTCTTTCAGTCTGGATTGAGGAATCCACATTAAAAGAACCACTGTCACCTCTGGCACCCGCTTGCTGACAGTTTCAATGGAGAAGTCACGGACTGAATAAACATGGACATTCAACTTCCTCTCACACCTACAGGCAGCACCACCATATAATGTGTTAGACACATGGATAAGAGTAGTACAGAAGTGGGCTGTGGAGTTTGACACACACCATTGCTGTCATCAGACCAGCTGGCTTTCATGGACTGGAAGGCCCATTCGTCTCCTGGTAGCTGCTGTGATAATATAATGGATGTATTATATTAAGTCTTTTTCTTCTTTCTTTCTTCCTTCCAGGTGCAAAATGGAAACATTTCATCGACCAGACTGACAGAGCAATGGAGGGCTACAGACCATGTATAAGGGAGAACTGCAGCTGCTACCAAAGGTGAGGGCATGCTTTCCTGGTTGCTTGGGGGGCCCTCTGGCACTAGAAGGAAAATACTCTTGCCATGCATGGATAGGTGGGGTGTAGCTGTGAAATGGCTGAGAGCTAAGCTATCAGACCTTCAACCAAGGAGGGAAAACTAGTTTTAAAGGAAACACTATTGATATCCTTCCCAAAAAATTAGGTTTCAGAGTAGCAGCCATGTTAGTCTGTATCCGCAAAAAGAAAAGGAGTACTTGTGGCACATTTAAATTTGTTAGTCTCTAAGGTGCCACAAGTACTTCTTTTCTTTTTCCAAAAAATTAGTTGGTGGTTCATGCTGTTTCCTAGAGGAGGGATGTCCACACACAAAAGCTACCCTCCTAATTGTTCTCCTTGCTGGCAGCATCAGCAGTAAAGCAGGTGACTAACTGGACCATAGTCTACTCTAAACTCTCCGTTTGCCCTCCGGCAGATAGCCCCTCCAGAGCAGGATTGCATCACTGGCTTCCTGTGCTTTAACAATCTTGTGGAAAAGGGATTTAGTCTCTGCCCACGTTTATCTGAAACTTCAAAATAGCACCACGTGTTTAAATGAAGACAGCGGTGGGAAGAGCAGGAAGAGTCAAAATGTGCAGCCTACATTGTGGAGTACTTGGAAGACAAGAAAGCCATTAGAGTAAAGTTAGGAAACGTGAGAACTGGGAATGTAATATCTTCCCTAATGTGTCTAATGAAAGGTGGTGTCTCTTCTTTCTCAGTATTAGGGAGCAGGACTTGGCTCCCTTTCAGGGAGGCATCTCCAAGGAGCTGCTGTCAGATGTGGTTAGCCGGAAGCTTGGGACACACTACCAGATCATCAAGAACAAGTTATATCGTGAGCATGACTGCATGTTCCCTGCTAGGTGAGAGCAATGCAGAAAATCTCATCCATTCCACAGGAAAATAAAAAATTACTTCAGAACCAGCCATGTGACCACTTACTGAGTGGAAGAGTGTTTGACAGGACTGCATCCCACTGTGTGAGGGAAGATCTTGATGAAGCAGGCACTGGACTGAAATCTCCACGCTGCAATTATTTGGACCAGGGGTTAGAAGAGGTTAGAGTCCCAGAGAAGGCTGGCTTAAATTTTTGTGGGGAGCAAGGTTGGCTGAAGGGGATATTTTTCATTGTTGCCTGGATCAAGGTTGGGTTGAGGGTCAGAGAGGGCTAGTGACTGTACCCAAGCTACCTTTATAGTGTGGGAGGATAATTTAGTGCTCTTTTGTTCAATGGAGTGAGAGGATCCAGAGGAAAGATTCTCATCCATTTCCCCTGATAGACTCGTACCCTCTATCATAGTGGCGTTCCTTTAGTGGAAAGAGTTGGATGCAGATTCCTTCACGGTCCATCAGTGCTGCTCTCAATTAACCAGGAGGGTTCACTGCAAAGCAGGATGGGTGAAAATCTTGGTTAAAAAAAATTCATAAATGTATTTTTTGTTTTAAATCATGGTTTTTTTAAAAATTGTCCAAGAGAAAAGTTTTTAATGGGAATAGTTTTAGCTTCTGAGACTGCAAACTTCTATGCATGTGCTTAACTTCAAGCATGTGAGTAATGAAAGTCAGTGGGACTATTTGTGTGACTAAAGTTTCTAAAGTTCTGTGCCCAAGTTTTTGCAGGCGAAGAGCCTCCATTTTCTATATTCTGAGGTTTTCTTTCTGTGTAGCAATTTTGTACAATTTTAAAATCTCCTAGCAGCAACAACATTTTTTTAAAACCCAGCATTTATTATCTAGTTCATTGTACATATTAATATAAAGTTGCCATTGCATAAATTTTCAGATTAGTTTTACAGAATCTCAACATGATTGAAATGTTTTAAAAAATAAAATGCTTATGATTTAAATCAGTTAATTACATTCTTAATTTAAATCACTTCACACTGCTACAGAGTGACCTGAAATGCTTGCTCTTGGCCCTTGCCAACCTAGAAAGCAACAGATGAGAGGTCCTTCCCTGCTTATGTGCTTGAGAGTAAAGGATTTGACCGAGGAATTGAACTGCAGTGTCTTCTGCTAGTGCACAGCCTACTGACGGAATCTTTCCACTTGGGGAGAAACCACTTTAACAGAGTTATCTTTTTCTCTTCTGATCTGTTGCATTATGTTTGTGGCTTCCTCAGTCACTCATTAGGTGAAGAACTCTTCTGCGATGGATGCGAATGCTAAATAAGGGCTATACCATTACATTTCCTATGGTTGGGTTAGGTCAGTCCGTGGATGGGAGATTCTAGTAAACACCCAGGTTCTTTAGCAAGTGGTATTGATGATTTGGTTGGTGCCATGCCACTTTTGAGTCACCATAGAGCCAACTCCAGCCTGATGTCTTGCTTGAAATGTACTCTTTCAAATGAGACATAAAACTAAGATTTTGACCACTTATCATAAACAATCCCAGGGCAGTTTTTTCTGCCAGAGTAGGAATGTTTACCTTGCGTGATTATAATTACATTCTGCCTCTCTAGATTTCCCAGGCAGTTTCATTTGGATGCGGTAGTCTTGATTTCCTGTCCTAAGCAGCTGAGTAGTGGTGTGCGCTCTGAAACCGTTATTATGTTGCCTCCCTGAATTTCAATGGTGGGTGGAGTGATTGCTGTGTCTATTGTCTACAGATTGTATGTTTTGTTGAGTGGTTCTGGGGATTTTGGATGAAAGATACTATGTAAATGTTTATTATTAAGGCCCTACTTAACCTGCGATATTGCGGAAATTGCAAATTCTATAGTAGTAGGCTTCCACCACAGTTTTGACAGTCGGAGCTACACCGTATGTGGGGCTGACAGCGGAAGCCCCTGCTCTCAGCCCCAGGTGGCTGACAGTGGAAAATTGCAGAAAAATAATTTTACTTTTCTGCAATTTTCCATGGCTTGTCCACAACTCAGCTGCAATTTTTTGGCACTGTCTTTGTTTCTAACTAGCCCCAAACCTGGCCATCTCATACTTCAGCATTTGTGTCCTCCAGCTTCGTTCTCCCTTTTAGCTTTTCTTTTCTTTTCTTCTTCAGCTCTGCCCCTTCAGAACAATAACTGGTGGGGGAAGCGAAGGCCTGGTGACACTAAGCCTTTTGCTCATGGCTTTTGGTTGTTTGTCAATTCTCTGCAGATGTAATGGGGTTGAACATTTCATTCTGGAGATCATCGGCCGCCTCCCAGACATGGAGATGGTGATCAATGTGCGAGATTACCCCCAGGTCCCCAAGTGGATGAAGCCAGTCATTCCAGTATTCTCTTTCAGCAAGGTGAGAGACTGCAGGCACCTTTGTGGTAGTGGGGGACACTGTGACCTGCATTTCATCCTCTAGTTCATTGCAGCCACAAGAGTAAGAAGCTACACATTCCTTTCCTAATGGGACATAGGAATTTTTAAGGGAGTTGAGGGTTCTACCACAATGTATTTTCTTTTTCCAATGCACAAAGGCTCTGAGTCAAAATTACCCTTTTCTTTCAGATACAGAACCCAGAGTTGTTTGCTCTTCATATTTATAGACTTTCTCCTTCTAGCTCTCCAGTGCAAAGAATTAGAAATTTGTTGAAGGGAATGACTCCCAAACAAGCTCATGCTCTAGATAAGTGTCTCATCTGTCCAACAGTGGGGTGATGCATACCACCACTGGATTTAGTGCCATTATCCCTGTGGTTCATTATTCTCTTTAGATCTTTGATAAAGTTATAGTTTGATTTTAAGATCACTGTTAAGGGAGCGGGCTTGTGGCCTCACTAAAAACTCAGTTGCTTTGAGTTAATTTGCATATTATAATCCTCTTGGTTAATGGTCCAGAAAAGTAATGGTAGCTTTTTCTCATAGCTAAAGGGTGACACCAGTGAACTGTAGCCTCAGGATTACATCACGACTGTGAAAAATTATGGGAGTTTATTGAAGTTCCTTCTTTATTTCAAGCGGAATGTGGCCAATGGAACCAACTGTTCAGATACCAGTTGGGGGTGCAGTACAAATGCGTCTACAGAGCCACTGGGGAAGTGCTGATAGACTGTTGGATGCTCAATTCCGATAAGGGCCATTTGACCAGTGAAGTTAAGTGGCATCACTTAAGGGATTATGTCCTTATGGTGACTTGTAGGCACAGGCACCAACTTTCCTTGGCGCCAGTGGGTGCTTGTGCCCCGGCCCCATCCCGACTCCGCCCCCTCCCTGTCCCTATTGGACTCCTCCCCAAATCCCCGGCCCCGCCTCTTCCCCGAGCACACCGTTTTCCTCCTCCTTCTCCTCCCCCCTCCCTCCCAGCGCTTGCTGCGCAAAACAGCTGTTATGCGGCGCAAGTGGTGGGAGGGAGGAGAAGCAGGACGCGGCGGTGCGCTCAGGAGAGGAGGCGGAGGTGAGTTGGGGCGAAGGGGCAGGGCAGGGAGCTGCCAATGGGTGCAGAGCACCCACCAATTTTTCCCCCTGGGTGCTCTAGCCCCGGAGCACCCACGGAATTGGTGTCTATGCGTAGGATGATCCCTAGGATGTCTGAAGTGAATTAAAGAGAAGTCATGAGCAGCCTAGATGGCAAAGTGTTGCAGGAAATGATCATAACAGTCCTGCCTATTTTATGAACAATAAATAACATTTGTAGCTATACATAATACGTATCTTTTTAAAAAGGTAATCAAAGCCATGCTTCAGGGTATTCACTGATCATGCTGGTGGTCAGAAAGAATATTTTTTTCTCCATGTAGAGCATTGCACAATTAATCTGGTGCATTATGGGTTTTTCTTCCCCTTCCTCTGTAGCATCTGGTATTAGACATGGCCAGAGGCAGGATACTGGGTTTGATTGTCCAGCAAATCACATAGCACCTCTTTCCCCTTCACATACATATACACACACAAAACCAGCCTCTTTATTTGTTGGGCATGTGGCCTCCCAGTACTACAGGGACAGTATTGCTACGTTGCCAGTAGGATGGGCTGTAGGTGAGGGCAATACACTGAGAAACAGAATCTAAGCTTGGTTCTGCTCCCTTGGATAAACCTGCAATCCATGCTCCGCATCTGTGAGGGCATTTGATTGAAACATTTCCCCCAAGTAAAATGTTACAGATTGTTGGAAACCAGAAGAAGGTCAGGCAAGTCACAAGAATGGCTTGTTTAATACCAGCTGGGTAGGAAGCTTATGTTCAGGCTAGTCGCAAGGAATCATCCTTGTCATGTGTACTGGCTAGATACCTTTGTGTGTTTATTTTGTTTTCTTAAACAAAACTCAGCTGCTCCTCTTCTTAACAGTGAGCGTGAAACTTGGTTAAATGCATGGCCACGTGTGTACCTGCTGATTTTCTTGTTTTTAAGACTTCTGAGTACCATGATATCATGTATCCTGCCTGGACGTTTTGGGAAGGGGGACCAGCTGTTTGGCCAATTTACCCCACAGGTCTTGGGCGCTGGGACTTAATGAGAGAGGACCTCCGAAGGTATGTTTCAGGAGAGAGGAGTTTTTTACATAGAAAAGAAACAGCTCAGCATAACTATGCAAGAGAACCTCCTGGCATTGATGCAACATGGTGACAATAACTTCTAAGCCTCTTCGGTCTATTTTCCTGAAGCCAAATCACCTTGTGCTCAGAGGGCTGTTTTTTACACAGGAAAAGAGACAGGACTTCTCTAAGGCAGTAGCTCTCAACCTTTCCAGATTACTGTACCCCTTCAGAAGTCTGATTTGTCTTGAGTACCCCCAAGCTTCTCCTCACTTAAAAACTGTTTGCTTACAAATTGTTTAATTTCTTATTTTTACAATATAATTATAAAATAAATCAATTGGAATATAAATATTGTACTTACATTTCAGTGTACAGTATATAGAGCAGTATAAACAAATCTGTATGAAATTTTAGTTTGCACTGACTTCGCTAATGCTTTTTATGTAGCCTGTTGTAAAACTAGGAAAATATCTAGATGAGTTGATGTACCCCCTGAAAGACCTCTGTATACCCCCAGGAGTACATGTACCCCTAGTTGAGAACCACTGATCTAAGGGTATGTCTGAACTGCAATTAAAAACCCATGGCTGGCCTGTGCTAGCTGACTCGGGCTTGTGGGACTTGGGTTGTAGGGCTGTTTAATTGTAGTGTAGACATCCAGGCTTGCAGTTTAATTGCAATGTAGACATCCCTGTGAGCTTCCCAGCACTCGGGCTGCAACCTGAGCCAGAATGTGTACACTGCAGTTAAACAGCCCCACAGCGCCAGCCCCATGAGCCTGAGTCAGCTGGCATGGGCCAGCTGTGGGTGTGTGATTGTAGTGTAGACATACCCTAGGGGACCAGTCACTGACTAGTAAGACAGGAGAAGTTTGTGAGAGAGTATTTTTCAAGTGGCCATAATATTCTTTTGTCAGTCTAAGGGTTGGTCTCCCTCAGAGAGCAGCTGTTAGGTCTGGTCTACGCTACAGAGTTAGGTCAACGTAAGGCAGCTTACATCGACCTAACTCTGTAAGCATCCACACTAAAATGTCAGTCCCACCGTTGTAACTCGCCCACTACACCGACTTAACTGCACCTCTGCAAGAGGTGTAATGCTTAGGTCGATGTAGTCAGGTCGACACAGTGTCAGTGTAGACACTGTGTTGCTTACATCAACTGTTGCTGCCTTTCAGAAGCTATCCCACAATGCCCCACACTGGCAGTTAAATTGGTGTAAGCGCTCCTGGAGAGGACACGTACCACTGACACAAGGAGCGCAATGTGGATCTGGAAAAGTGATTCAAATGCTGCAGTGGTTGTATGTAGACATAACCTAGATCAATTTAATTTTGTAGTGTACGTGAAGCAAATATAGGGGAAGGTGAGCAAATATAGGAATGCTATGGGAAGCAAAGCATTTTGAAGCAAAGATCTGCTAGCAACAGACCCCAAGGTTAAATGTTTTCCTGCTTGAATTCCTAAGGCAATAATTGAGGCCCAAAATACAGGTTTAAAAAAAATTGTGGAGGAGCATTAAAAAAAAAAATCATTCTTTCTCGAGCACAGAACTACACCAGGCACCTTAATGGTATGATTTCTTAAAAATAACTCTCCACTTAAAAAATGTACAATCCGATCCATGCAGGCAGATCCTCCGACCCATATGGAGCTCCAGTGACTTCACTGGGCCTCCATGCACGTGCAAAGGTCTACCTGCACAGAGCTGATGGCAGGAGTGGGACCTATGTTTTAGGCAAGACACAAGTGAGAGCAACAAACAGTGGGGAAAGGATTGGGGAAGAAAGGACAAGGGTTACAAAAACTAATCCTGTGGGATAACAATTCTGACATGCATGTGTTTTGGTGGATGTGTGAACGTACACATGAGAGACGCACGATATTTAAACTTTCTTTTTATTTTGTTTTTCTAATGGTTCAATTATTTAAATTTAAAGTGAAAGTTGTTTGTGCAAACATTAGCCTGCAAAGTTAGGCACTTAACAGTGTTTTGCATGTACAAGAGAAGTAGAAAGTGAAAATGCCTGGAAACTGCCCGTTTGATATGCATGATCTGTGCTCAGTGAAATGCAAAAAAAGTGAAGCAGCAGCATAAGTAGTGAAATGTGAACTGGAGTTTTAAAATGATTTAAGTTTCAATAATTCACAGTGTTACTGATAACACAGGAAAGAGTTTGTTTTTGTGTGTATAGATTGATATCTTGACAGTGTCCCTATAACATCTTGGCTAGAGAGCTACCATCTGTGGGGAAGGCCTATTTTGTTGGACTTAGCTGAGATGTTTTTCTGCTCTAATGAAAGAATTGGTTCCCATCAAACCTCAAGAATAATGAAATGTGACTATACTGCAGAAACTGATGACACTTTTTCCTGCTTGTGTTAAATTATTTATTACCCCATATTAAAAAATGTTTTTAGATCTGCAGAAAAATGGCCGTGGAAGAAAAAAATCTCCAAAGGATATTTTCGAGGATCCAGGTGAGTGCATTTTCCAACTCTAGGATATTCTGGCAATATAGGCTGCCAACAGGTGCCAGTTTAATGAAGTACAAAATAAGGCTGAGGAAAATATGCACTAGCTTTTTATTTCTGGGGATCTTTAAGTACTACTTGACACAGCAGTTGCCATTTAAAAAGCAGTATGTGCAGTGCTGCAACATTTCCTGTGCTAAATGTAAGCGATATTGCAAAGACCATGCCAAAGGGAAATATTTGCTGTGCAGCACTAATGCTTTGTTCCACCCTCACCCCACCACGTAACCTTGGCTATTTCTGTCCACTTCGTGAAGAAAAGTACCTGACAGAGTTTGGTCCAATCACTAGTTTGTTTCAGTCAGCAACAAAGCACAATAAGTTTGGCTTGAGGAGCAGTGGTGGAGCTGCATGGGGGTGCATTTAGGGGTAGGTCAGCACTGCAGCTGGAAGCGACTTGCCCTAGCATGCTAAAAAATAGCAGTGGTGGACATTGTGGCACTAGTGGAGGCTTGGGCTAGCCACCCAAGCTCAGACCCACCCTACTCCCTGGATCCAAGCTCAGGTGGCGAGTGTGAGCCTCAGCCATTGCCGCAGCATCCACACAGCTACTTATTAGTGTGCTGGCACAAACCCCGCTAGCCTGCATCCGTCGACCTGGGCTGGGAGGCTTGCTTCCAGCTGCAGTGCCTTACGGTGTCAGCCGTCTGGACTTGGGAAATTTTCTCTCTCTAAGTACTAACCAAAAAATGTAACCAAAATATGTTTCTAAAAAGCAAATAGCGTGCACCCCCTTGTACAACATCCTCTCGGCTCATGTGCTAAGCATTAGCTGCCATTTGCAACTAATTTAGTGTAATAAGATATACATATAACAATAGCGGTGATGGGTGTGCTATGAAGAGTTCAGCTGTTTTAGTTCTTAATTAATAAATGGTTTGAATAGGGACTCTTTGTTCTGTATTTCGCTTCCCTTGCAATGGGAACTTCAGCTACTTTGATATGCATTGGGAGGTTTGTCTGGTATCCTCATAGCTCCTTTTTGGGCATCTATATGCTTTATTTTGTAATTCTCTGCAGCAGTGCACTTCAGGGAATCATCAGGTATCCTTACAGCAATGATACCTGGATGCGGGGGAGTAAGGAAGAAGACTATTTTTTTCCTATTTATAGGTTGTGCATTTAAGGAAACAGACTTTTAAAATGTGCGACTATCAATAGTGTATTCAGGAGGCAAAGAGACTGAAGATTTCATTCAGGTCACACCCATGTAAATTTTTCTCCTAACAAAGGGCCTAATCCTAAAAGATGCTAATCATCTCTTAACTTCATGATTTAGATATAAATTGAGAGTAATCAGCACCTCTCAGGATGAGGCGCGAAGAGAATATAGCTCTTTTGCTGGTTTGTTCTGAATAATATCTGAAGAATATACCACTTAAAACTAAATGGGATACGGAAATATCACTTAGTTATTCCATTGCATGAACCCCTTTCTCCCAGTTATGTCCTCCTAGAGATATTGTGAGCAGCATTTAGCAATATTGCCTTCAGGCCACACAAGAACCAGTCTGATAGAGACCAGGAGGTATTTATGTCTTGAATCCCATTGTTAGTTGGCTGTCATGCAGACATGCAGCTTTGGAGACCTGCAGAATGGCACTGACTGATTTGAATGTTGTTTCTGTTGCAGAACAAGCCCTGAGAGGGATCCCCTCATTCTTCTGTCTCGAGAGAACCCAGAACTCGTTGATGCTGAGTACACTAAAAACCAGGCCTGGAAATCTGAAAAAGTAACCACTAACGAGCCAACCGCATAAGCAGCTTAGGAAGCAATAGTTTAAAAAGGGCAATTTCAAGTGTTTTATGTAAATGTTGCTTCTTACGAGACTGGTGATAATAATGGTGGGGGTGGGGGAGGCTGTGTCACTAGTTAAGCCATTTCTAAGTCAGGCATTCAAATTATTGCCATCTGATGGCTGTATCTGTCTAATATAGGTACCGGTACTTGCATGGCCCCATCACTGCAGTCTCTGAGGAGCTCACAAGTATTTAAAAATAAGTAGCAAGCCCCTCCTACGCCCCCCCCACCCCCCGGATAAGTAACTCGAGGAGTTTCTTTTTGTGTGTGTGTGAGTGAGAGAGAGAGAAAAGAGGTTCTTAAGGGAAAGTGGCATCACAGAGATGAGTTTTCCATGTAGAGCTGAATTGTGTGAGAGCCAGGGTCATTCCTGTCTCTTTCAGGTGTGACTCCCATAGTGTAACACAAGTCCTATGAAGTTCTGTTTCCAGCACTTATGAACCTTCCCCTGGTGGTCGATAGTTTCATTGTTGGGGTGGATCGAAGTTGTTGTGGGAGCTCAGAGTCAAAGAGGGGGAGAGGCTCTCACAGGTAGTAATGGTCAATCCAACAGAGGGCTTTAAATAGCAGGGAAAGGACCTTGAAGTGAATTCTGCATGCACTCCGTACTGAATATAGAGAGTGGAGCGCTGGAGGGATGTGGTCAGGGTGACCTGTGATGCTGTGGTGTTTTATCCCAGTTAGAGCTTTCCCAGGGTGGGTGGCTTCAGTCCTAGAGTTGCAATAACCAAGCCAGGAGGTTATGAATTCATGGATTGCTGTAGCCCAGTCTGTGTTTCATGGACTAGCGCACAATCTTCTTTTTATCTTTTGCCCTTGCGGTTATTTGAGCATCTAGTAGCCTTAACCTGTCCAAATGAACCCCAAAGCTAGAGACTGACTGAACAAACTGAGGGCAGATGCCCTCAATAATGGGGGAAGCAAATTCTTTGAAGTGCTTCCCTCTTCTACCAGCATTAGCTCATTCTTCCCTGGGTTTGGCTTTAGCCAACTGTCCTTTTTCCAGGTGCTGCTTTTGGCTAGGCATTGAGAAATCTGGGAGACTGTGCTGCTCACATTTGATATAGAGTTGGGTGCTGTCATCTGGAAATGGCTGGCACTTCAGCCCAGGTTGCCTGACCTGCTCCCCCAAAGGCTTCATATATGTGCTGAACAATAGTTGGGAGAGGGGAATAGAGCCTCGTGGGACTCCACACATGAGGGCTGTGGAGGAACTGTTGCCCATAACAACCTTCTGCGGTTCAGAGAAGAGAAATCTGACCTGCTAAGGGTATTTTGCCCCTGCAGCTTCTAGGAAGCTGGACTGAGGTATTTCATTATCAGTGAGGAAAATTCTTGTCAGTTTGCAAAGACAGTCACTTAGATTCAGACTGTGGTAGCAGAGCAGGCTCTTTAGGGGACGGTTTAAGCCATTGTTGTTCACTGAGGTTATAGACCTGTGGGAGAAGCAACCAGAGACAGTAGCAAAGATTATTTTGGCCTCCGTGATTGAGGGTTTGTGTCTGCTGCCAGTCTGCTGAGGATGAGGGTCTGGGTGTCAGTGACCAACATAGCTTTGTGCTATCTGCATCTGCTCAGGAGGTTGCAACCCTTCCTCTGTGATGGGGGAAGCTCTCACTGCGGCCGACTGTTAACTCTTCTGTGGACAAGTTGGAGGCTTTTTGACAGTTCCTGGCATTAACCAACAACGCTTTCCCCCAGCACTATTAAGTTAAAAGTTCCAGTGCACACAGAGATGAGGAAGATGAATTGCTAAAGCCTAACCCTCTTTATAGTCATTAAGTAAGAGACTTGTTCTTAGAATGTTTGTAACGTACGGAGACTATATCTTAGGTAAAGACGAGAGAGTCCCCCAAAGATGCTAATGCAGTTAGAAGCCAGATTGGGTGGGTTTTCCCATGAGCAGGGAGACTTTTGAAACTTCAGCCTTATTTATGGTTTGTTGAAAAAGAAGCCTCATACAAAATGTGATCAGAAAATAAACTGTATTGAATTAATTTTTTAAGTCTTTTTCTTGAAGGACACTCTCGGGAAGCCACCTGCGAAGGAAATTCCTCTGGTCGATCACTGCAAATACAAGTGAGGTTTTGTTCAATAAATATGTTCAGGAGCTGCTGAAATCTTGTCTGATTGTTAGTGTTGCTAGGCTTGTTTGTTTTAATGCATTATTTTCTTTTTAAGGCCCCAATCCTGGAACTGAATCCATGGAGGCAGTCAGATCTCTGCACCTACATGGAGTCAGTTGAAGGTTTGGGAGAGCTTAGTTTGGCCTCTTTAAATGCCAGTGTCAGGAGACTACCATGTCTGGAATGTAAAGGAGAACTGAAGGGCTCTGTGGAAACTAACTACAAAAGCCTCCCTTAAACCAAAATGTTTAAAATTAAGCGTGTCCTTTTTACTTCCCTACCAAACCTTGAGTTCAGGGTTCTCTACAGTTGTTTATATCGCTAACCACCATGGCATAAGAAATGCAGCTCTTGGTCTGGTATGGGACTCAGTGATGCTATAAAATGTAAACAGGGAAATAAGGAACCTGAAATCTGACCTTGGCAGGTGAAGTGTCTCTGTTCTCACTTTCTCACTAGTTCTTACATCAGAGGCAGGGGGGACAGCATATGCAGGCTTGTTAGCCAGAGCCTAGTCTCTCCACACACATTTTTCATTTGAGGTGAGGGCACTTAGCATTTCAGATTTTAAAAAGCAGTCAAAGTTTCAAAAAAGTGATTTAAAAAAATCCTGAGTTAGTGGATGGGGAATACCAATACAAAATCAAATGTCTTTGCTTCTCTTTTTACAGATACCTGTTTAATTTCCGGGGGGTAGCAGCCAGTTTCCGCTTCAAACACCTCTTCTTGTGTGGCTCATTAGTCTTTCATGTAGGGGAAGAGTGGCTGGAGTTCTTCTACCCACAGCTGAAGCCTTGGGTACATTACATCCCAGTCAAACCAGACCTCTCTGATGTCAGGTAGGAGACTACAGGTGATTGTTTGGAATGACTCAATGATCCCAAGTGTGTTATGCAGATTATTTCATGCAGTGGGCTGTATGCTACCCATGCTATGAAATGTATGATCAGGCTTGGGTTATACTGACAAATACCCACGCTCTGTCTCGTATTCAGTGCACCAAAGGTAGAAAGAACATCATGTGACATTTGCTGATCCCGTAGAGAGAGGGGATGTATACATGTCATTCTCCTTTCTTTGTAAAAGAAACAAAATTCTCAGTGCATATTAGTCATACAGGAAATAGTTTAGAGCCATAGACATGTAGAGGGAGAATATATTATTAGGCTCATTAGAGAGACCCAATAAATGTTGACATTATTCTAATGTAAGTTTGATTATTGAAGGTATTTTTGATTATGCCTTACCTTTTTAGTAATAATATCTGTTCTGAGATCTGGGCCAGATCTGGTGTGTCCGATGTTCAGCACACCTTGAACCAAAAGGTTAGAAGTGAAAATTTAGACAAGCCCTCAGCATTTCTGACTTACAAAGTAAAAAAGAGAGCAGTCATCTTAGTCGTTAATGGTTCCAAATGTTCGTCAGCTGCCAGAATTCAGGACTTCTCCCCCAAGACTGGTATGAAAGTAGCAGCACCAATCACATGTTTGGCTTTAGAATCCTCAAATCTAGTTCTGCCACAACACACTAGCTGGGTGTGTGGTATTCTGCACTGAGCCAATACTTAGTTGCAATTTTTCTTTTTCCTTTTAGGGAGCTGTTGCAGTTTGTGAAGGAAAATGATGATGTAGCACAAGAAATTTCAGAGAGGTAAATTGTGTATTCTTTCTGACTGTCAAACACCCGTCCTCCAATACTCTTTGTACCGTACAGCATTCAAAAGAGAGACCTGTCAAGGACAGCCTGGTGATAACAGCGCACAATGTCTCTATCTTCAGCAGTTAAAGCAGGGAGAGTGGCGAGCTCAGGGTACTTATACCAGGACAACAGAACTCTTCACCTCTAGGCCTCTTGTTCAAATCTGATCCATGTCAGTAGTCCCCCAAAGAGGTACTAACTTTTGTTCATGGTACGAAGTGAGTTAGCCCCAGTGAACAAATGTCCATTTCACAGAAATGCTGCCACCTCCACTGGGAGTAAATGTCAAACAGGGCTGATTGGTGGGGCAATGTAGGGGAAGCTTGCAGTGCCACTCCCTAGGCTGTACCTGTCTTGTGAATAATTAGTTATCAGAGCTGCTAGTGGTAATGAAAGGTGTCACATTAACATTAATAATAAACAGTATATTTCACTGTACATCCAAATTCTCATATTTCCCCATTTAAAAACAAATCTGGGAAAATTGATATAAAAAAGCTAAATCCAAGGATTTTCATTTTACAAGAACAAAGTTTGACTTTGGGCTGTCACTTTATTTTTGTTTGCCTCTAGGGGGCACCAGTTCATCATGGACCACTTGCAGATGAAGGATGTCTCTTGTTACTGGGAGACTTTGCTGACTGAATACTCTAAAGCCCTGACTTACGAAGTTAAGAGGAGGAAAAACTATGAAGAGGTGGTCTCCAAACACTTGAAAACAGAACTTTAAAACCAGTGTGGTTCTCTTTCCAGTTCAAGGCTTGGGACTGGTGGTCACTGAAAATCCAAAGACTTGTGTATCTTCTGTTACTCTTCGTCCCTTAGATTTATTATCTCATACTCTAAAGCAGTGGTTCTCAACCGGGGTCCGCGGACTATGTCTAAAGGGTCCATGAAAGACCTAGACTGAAAACTGACTGAACAGAATGCAACTGTATGTACAGACAATATATTTCCAAAGGGGTCCACACCTCCATTCGAAATTTCCAAAGGGGTCTGCGAATGAAAAAAGGTTGAAAACCACTGCTGTAAAGCTACAGCAAGCAGCATTATTGTTACTTTAAAACAGTTCCTGTACAATGAGACTGAATCACACTAGCTAGACCCAAAACTTTTGGAGAACATATATAATCAATGAGGCAGTTGAGTCTAGTGCTTAGAGCAGGGAACTGTCAATCAAGACTCCTGGGTTCTGTTACCACCCCAATCTCTAACTCACTATGAGCCTGATCCAAAGTCCATTGCCATAATTGGGAGTCGTCAGTGGGCTTTGGATCATGCCCCAGGCCCTATGTGACCTATTTAAACCCTCTTTGCCTCCCTCCATGTAGGTATACTCCTATTGGGGGCAAATTGGCAATGTTATTGTGATTGTGTGATGGCAGTTTGGGTACAGGTGTTTCCTGTCAGCAGCCGTGGTTGGGGTTTTAGGTTACCTTTATGGGTAGCTTAGGGTTGTTTTTTTAAGTCTGTAAAGCACCCAGATGTTAACACCATGTTGGACACTAAAAAATACCTTTGAACAGCAAAACTACCTACTTCAGAGGGGTTTTGATGATGAATGAATGTTTTTAAAGTGCTCTGTGATCCTGAGATGAGAGGTGCAATCATAATGTACAATGTTCTCTGCCTGTGCAACCCAAAGGGGCACGCCTCCTGTCCCTTGCATTTGCCCTAAATAATCTCAAGGCCTTGCCTAACCACCTGTCTTTTGACCAAGGATAGCTGGATGTAGGTTTTAGTCTGTGCATTCCTTTGGACGCTTTTACCTTATGTTTTAAAAATTGGGTGTCTTCTCCATGTAAACTGTGAACTGTCCGTCTCTGTGAGTTGAGACTCTTGTCTTCTAGACCATGTGGCTGTGTTAACAGTACCAGCTTGCCTGATTTTCAGCACATTGGCTTTGAATATGAAAGGTTGGATGTCACTGGAGCACTTCTTTTTGCAGCCTTTCAACATGGCTCCTTAGTTGTGTGGTGGGCTCACTGCAGAATGAAGTAAAGTGCTAAGACTGTCTGAAAGCACAACAGCGTAAGCATCTGCTTGGAGTCTCACTCTTTTGAGGTTCTTGCATCTTATGTAAGTACTGCAACTCGGCTGGCCATGTTCTACGTAGATAACTGGTGGGGTGGGGAGAGGGAACAGAGGGGATATGGAGGCAACTACTTACCCCCTACTCCTCCTTTGTCAACTGAATCAGAGGAATAGAAAAAGCCATGACCTGATTTTTCTGACTTCTGGCAGATTGGGGTGCTGCAGAGTTCTCACACACAAACACACCCCAACATCAGGCCCCAGTACAAAGCAAGAAGGACTAGACATGACAGGCAAACATCAATTTCTAGTGCAGAGCGCCAATTACAGGACCACTGGCTGGGCTGACCCAGCATGTAAAAGAGTTAAATTAGGAAATGAATAACTTGGAGTCAGAACTGTGTAATATTGGAAGACTTTTTAATAAAAGCTTGAATGACAGGTTTTAATGAGGAGATGGAATTATCTGAAATGATACAACAGATTTATCTACTGTATCTTTAAACCCTTTTTGTTTTTAATGAAGTGCTTTTGGATTAAAAACAAAAAATCAACAACCCTTTTTATTGGCTGAATTATTTCTCAATCAAAAGAATGATTCTCTCATAATAAAGGAACTGGACAGTCAACAGCTGTTCTACCTAACAGGATGTAGCAATATATACATTCCTTACCATTTGTTCTCTTTAGGGAGACTTTTTAGAGGAATTGCATAGCTCATGGGATTGAGAAGTGGAGCCTTTCACATCTAAAGCTATATCTGTACTTAAGGGAGCATGTAGAGTATACGCACTACACGGATTGCTGAATGCTACAGTGAAAGACAGGATGTGTCCACCTTTTGTCATTGTGGTGTGTAGCTACCCGTGACTGGAAAAGGCTCAGAGAGCAGGAAGGCAGCAGGGCATTACACTGGTAAAAATAGTGTGGACATGGAAGGCACTGTTTGGGTGTGTAGAGAACCGTGTAGTGTATATACCCTGGGAGTTCAGGCATGGAGGGCACTCTGCTCACGTAAGCCATGTCTCACCGTCTGCACTGCTGTTTATACCCATGTTAGCTGGGCATACAGTGTCTGTACTCTACACATCACCATAAGTGTGGATGTACCTTACGTCACTAGTTCAAATCTTGTCCAAAATTGGTAGAGATTTGGTAAGAATTGTTACCATCCGATAGCTGTTCAGTGGCCCATGTGAAATAATTTAGGGAACTGAGTTCATTTCCTCATAGGCAGGCAGACATATCACTAAACCAGGTGTGACTAATTGGCCCCCTTGCTGCCCATCTCAGCAGAAAAGCCAAAGATTGCGTTGGCAGGAGACTGGAGTCCCGTCTCCACCCTAGGGGTAGTTTCTCCCTCCAGAGTAACATTTGTAACACATTCTTGGGGCAGTGTGTTAAAACTGACCTATTCTGTGAGTATATCATTTGTAATGCAGCTGTAGTTTAGGAGCCCTAGTTAAGGACCAGGATCTTATTGTGATAGGCGGTGTACAAATGCAATAAAAAGACAGTGTCTGCCCCAGAGAGCTTACAATCTAAGACAAGAGACAACCGGTGAATAAGACAGATGGGGGAGCCCAAGGAAACAGTGAGCCAATACTGGTAAGTATGATAGGCAGAGGTCTCAGCACACCAGCTGGCTAACTTGTCAAGTTGGTTGTGGGCATCATGGCAAAGGGGAGCTTTAAGGAGGGATTTGAAGGAGAACAAGGAGTTATCTTTACAGGTGTTTAAGGGGAGCTCCTCCCAAGCTTGAGGGACAGCATGGAAGAGAACATGAAGGTGCATTTTTTTAAAACCAACAAGTGGGTGATGAAGGCGGGCATCATTTAGCAATGCAGGGGCAGGAGCCAACTCAACAGCATATATCATAGGTAGGGTGAGGATAGGCTGGGAAGGGCTCTGAAAGTGAAGGTATGTAGTTTGTGCTCCATGAGCTGGAGAAGGGTGAGCCAATGGAGGGACAGAAAAGGAAGATGTAGTCAAAGCAATGAGCCAGGCAAATTATCTTTTCCAGTTGCATTTTGAATGGGTATAAGCAGCAAGACTTCAGTATCTAGAGCATCAGCACTAATTTTCCAGTCAGAATTTAAAAAGACGAAAAAAAGTATGAACTCTAAAGTACACAAGGACCAGCTCAGGATTGTAGATCGTGAGGTATGAGGGGAAGTACTACTCCCTCTTGTATTTCTTCACTTCTGGGTACAGTATGGTTAAGGGTTCCCTGGACTATACTTTTTGCATTTTCAAAAAGGAACACAATGCCATCCACAGCCTCAGAAACAACTCTGACATCATAATCAAAAAGGCTGACAAAGGAGGTGCTGTTGTCATCATGAATAGGTCGGAATATGAACAAGAGGCTGCTCGGCAGCTCTCCAACACCACTTTCTACAAGCCATTACCCTCTGATCCCACTGAGAGTTACCAAAAGAAACTACAGCATTTGCTCAAGAAACTCCCTGAAAAAGCACAAGATCAAATCCGCACAGACACACCCCTGGAACCCCGACCTGGGATATTCTATCTACTACCCAAGATCCATAAACCTGGAAATCCTGGGCGCCCCATCATCTCAGGCATTGGCACCCTGACAGCAGGATTGTCTGGCTATGTAGACTCCCTCCTCAGGCCCTACGCTACCAGCACTCCCAGCTACCTTCGAGACACCACTGACTTCCTGAGGAAACTACAATCCATCGGTGATCTTCCTGATAACACCATCCTGGCCACTATGGATGTAGAAGCCCTCTACACCAACATTCCACATAAAGATGGACTACAAGCCGTCAAGAACACTATCCCCGATAATGTCACGGCTAACCTGGTGGCTGAACTTTGTGACTTTGTCCTTACCCATAACTATTTTACATTTGGGGACAATGTATACCTTCAGATCAGCGGCACTGCTATGGGTACCCGCATGGCCCCACAGTATGCCAACATTTTTATGGCTGACTTAGAACAACGCTTCCTCAGCTCTCGTCCCCTAACGCCCCTACTCTACTTGCGCTATATTGATGACATCTTCATCATCTGGACCCATGGAAAAGAAGCCCTTGAGGAATTCCACCATGATTTCAACAATTTCCATCCCACCGTCAACCTCAGCCTGGTCCAGTCCACACAAGAGATCCACTTCCTGGACACTACAGTGCTAATAAACGATGGTCACATAAACACCACCCTATACCGGAAACCTACTGACCGCTATTCCTACCTACATGCCTCCAGCTTTCACCCTGACCACACCACACGATCCATCGTCTACAGCCAAGTTCTGCGATACAACCGCATTTGCTCCAACCCCTCAGACAGAGACAAACACCTACAAGATCTCTATCAAGCATTCTTACAACTACAATACCCACCTGCGGAAGTGAAGAAACAGATTGATAG
The DNA here is from genome assembly GCF_015237465.2 of Chelonia mydas. Lineage (NCBI taxonomy): Eukaryota > Metazoa > Chordata > Testudines > Cheloniidae > Chelonia > Chelonia mydas. Next base: position 181,989,011 of record NC_057849.1, read on the forward strand.
AGCCAGAAGAGTTCCCAGAAGTCACCTACTACAGGACGGGCCTAACAAAGAAAATAACAGAACGCCACTAGCCGTCACCTTCAGCCCCCAACTAAAACCCCTCCAACGCGTTAAGGATCTACAACCTATCCTGAAGGATGACCCAACACTCTCACAAATCTTGGGAGACAGGCCAGTCCTTGCCTACAGACAGCCCCCCAACCTGAAGCAAATTCTCACCAGCATCCCCATACCACACAACAGAACCACTAACCCAGGAACCTATCCTTGCAACAAAGCCCGTTGCCAACTGTGCCCACATATCTTTTCAGGGGACACTATCAGAGGCTCGTTCACCTGCACATCCACCAATGTGATATATGCCATCATGTGCCAGCAATGCTCCTCTGCCATGTACATTGGTCAAACTGGACAGTCTCTACGTAAAAGAGTAAATGGACACAAATCAGATGTCAAGAATTATAACATTCATAAACCAGTCGGAGAACACTTCAATCTCTCTGGTCATGCAATTACAGACATGAAAGTTGCGATATTACAACAAAAAAACTTCAAATCCAGACTCCAGCGAGAAACTGCTGAATTGGAATTCATTTGCAAATTGGATACAATTAACTTAGGATTGAATAGAGACTGGGAGTGGCTTAGTCATTATGCAAGGTAGCCTATTTCCCCTTGTTTTTTCCTACCCCCCCCCCCCCGACGTTCTTGTTAAACCCTGGATTTGTGCTGGAAATGGCCCACCTTGATTATCATACACATTGTAAGGAGAGTGATCACTTTAGATAAGCTATTACCAGCAGGAGAGTGGGGTGGGAGGAGGTATTTTTTCATGCTTTTTGTGTATATAATAAGTTCTTCTACACTTTCCACAGTATGCATCCGATGAAGTGAGCTGTAGCTCACGAAAACTTATGCTCAAATAAATTGGTTAGTCTCTAAGGTGCCACAAGTACTCCTTTTCTTTTTGCAAAAAGGAATATAGCTTTGGTTTCATTTCTTGTATTTTTTTAAATCTTTTTATCCTACTGAACCATACAGAAAACTAATGTAAGGAACCATAAGCAGCGGCACTAAGCATCAGGATTGAAACGCAACTTCCTCCAACCATACGTTCAAATCACAATAGGGCTACACCTGTCCTATCTCTTTTGGAAGTAGATAAATGAAGCTCCTTGCCCTTTATTGGGGAAGGGAGGTCAATTAAATCTTACAAACCAAGATCCTTTTTGTACTTTGTGTCGACATTAAAGATTCCCTAGTAATTTTTCATAAAGTGAGGGTTGGAATATCCCATTTCTGGGCTGTTGTACTGGGTGCTGGTTGCCATGTTCCACTTTGGAGGTGCTTGCATTTCAGTGGTGCTACATATGTAATAGAAGTGGGCCAGTATTGCCAAAATTTCTTCATAAACGTTTGGAGCAAAGTTGTAGCTTTTACTTGAACAATATTCTTGGTGACCCTTTTTATTAGTTTTCCACAAATATTTGTACATGAATGTTGGCAGAAAGTGTAAGTCCTAGGAAAACTTATGCATGTGTTTTAGGGTGACCAGATGTCCTGATTTTATAGGGACAATCCCAATATTTGGGGATTTTCCTTACATAAGTGCCTATTAGCCCCCACCCCAGCCCGATTTTTCACACTTGCTATCTAGTCACCCTAATGTGTTTCCATGAAATATTTTTGTTTTTCTTCCTCCCCTATAAAATTCACAGTCAGGCAATCAAAAAGCTGAAACAAGACTGTACAAGTTAGATGAGCAATCAGACACCATAAACTGCAGAAGTGAACAGTTCACCATTAGCCTATAGGTGGACATACAGCGGCATAACGTGTCCAATACTTTTGAATAATGAACAGATCAGTAGAAATCTGTTTTGGGATCGTCTGAAAAACAACAAAAATTAAAATTCATCAAATCATTGCCTAGGAGCAGAGTGCCCCGCTACTGTCTAGGGCGTGGTCCGTGACTTTGGAAAGCCCCTGGGGGGCTCTGGTGCGGCGCGCTGGCGGCAGAGCCCGGCTCCCGCCCCATGAGCGGGCGGACAGGGCGGCTCGGGCAGCGGCGCGGGGGCAGCAGAGGTGCCGCCCGGCCCCGGCGCCGGTGAGGTGCGGGGCCGGGCTGCCCCCGGCGGGGCCGCTGAGGGCCGCTGCTTGCGCTGCCCCTCCCGGGCGGCAGGGGGCGGGGCGAGGCCGAGCCGGGGCCGCTCTTGCCGCCGGGGAGGCGGGGCAACCCAGGCGTCCGGCACCGGAGGCTGGAGCCCGCCCGCGGTTCCCGCGGCAGCAGCCGGGCATGGGGGCCCCCGAGAGCGGCCGGGCGCTGGGCTCGGCGCCCCGGCACGTGGGCACCGCGCAGCCCCCGGGCACGGGCTGGGAGCGGCTGCGGGAGCTCTGGCACCGCGAGTGAGTAACGCCGGGCTGGGCCTGCAAGGACACGGCCAGGGCAGCCCGCCCTCCTCCCCGTGTGTGTGCGCGCGCCTTCCTCCCCCCCCCCCCCCCCGCATTGCTCTGTGTGTGTGTGTCTATTCCCCCCGCCCGACACAGGCACACGCTCTGCTGTGGTTATCTGCACCCTCCTCTTGTCCCTCTGCACCCACACACTGCTGTGGTTGTCTGTCCCCTCTCCCCCCGCTGTGGTTATCTGTGTCCCTCTAACACAGACACCCCCCCCCCACACACACACCTTGCTGTGATTGTCTGTGTCTGTCTGTCTATCCCTCCCACACACATGCGCACGCTGCTGCGGTTATCTGTCCATTCTTCCGCCCATTCCCTCCTATCCATCCATCTCCCACACACATCCATCTATCCATCCATCCATACGTGCCCCCCCCCCCCCCAGCTATAGTTTTCCATTTATTCCATCCGTCCCCCATCACACACAGATCTGTGTATTCATACATGCGCCCCTCCCATCTATCTATCCTACACACACACACTCTGCTGTGATTGTCTTGTCTGTCCATTCCCCCCCTTGACACACGCACAGTCCGGTCAGATTATCCGTTCTATTCATCTGTCTGTTCTCTCTCTTTATTCCCCCCCCACCCCACATGCATTCTGCTGTGATTATCTATCTATCCATCACATGCTTCTGTGGTTATGTGGCCTCCTCATCCCAGCACTCATCCTGCACAGCCATTCACACCTCCATTCACACCTTTTCCTGGTGCAACACCCGTTGGTGAATCATTCACAGCCACATGGATGTACACCCAGGCTGACCTGCACACACAGAAATTCACGCCTAGTACATAACGTAACACAATTATAAGGGAAAATAGCACTGTTTCCATCAGGCCGGGAAACAACATTAGCAATCTGCTAGTACTGATCATGTTCCTCTCGGGTGAGCATGGCCTATACTGCTGTGCCAACCGCAAGCACTGGAAAATCATGAGATTGATTTAAACACCATTTAATTTGCTCTGGATTCTGAGCTCTTGGGGAGCATTTGAGTCATGTTTTTGACCTTTTCTCCACAACCTGGAGGGTTAGAAACATACCTTTTAAAAACAAAAACTGAGATTCTCCTGTGATCACCTGACTCCAGGAACTGGGGCTTTAAGAATAACACCCAATATCACAAGACTCACAATAAAATCATGATAGCTGGCAACTACTACCTTTGTGATATTCTGTATTGCCATTTTGTTTGTCCTGCAAATAGGTCTGTGCAGGCAAGACCCTACCCCAAGTCTTGTTCGTTTCAGTAGAGTTCTAGGCAAGTGCACGGATTTGCCCACATGGAGCAGTTTACAGAACTGAGACCTTTGTTTGTGATTATAATATAATTGTAGTTTATAATACATTTCACTCAACTATCTCAAAACATTTCCATAAATTTAATGAATTAATGTATTATGGAAGTATTCATATAGGTGGCCACCAGAGAGAAGGCTGCAAAATGGTTGTAAAGGTGATACCATGTTTTCAGATTCACATAATGTAACACATTTTCATTTAGGATAAATCTATCCAGTCTTGGTCTCAGCCCAAAGATTTGGGTTTGGGGCTTTCTTAAGTTTAAGCAAAGTTTCTTTGGTTATTGTTTGGTTGAGCATGCAAGAATATTGGGGAGTAATTTTTTTAAATGTCAGATTTATTTATTTTTTTGCTCCCCCAACTGAAAAATGACAAATATAAATTCATTCCACTCAGTCCTGCCAAAATGTCTAAACCCTGCCTAGGAGAGGTCACTTCTAGGTGTGAGAAAGCACAGTCTCCAGGGTTCACTCAGTCCTTGGTCTTTTTGCTGAGACTTCCCTTGAGTGACGTTTGTTAGGGGTGTGGGTTTTTTAAATACCCTGAGACCCACCAATTCATTTCACATAGACCTCCAAACAGCCATTTTTGGACACTACTGATCATGACTACATCAGAACCTGTGAACAAAAGGTGAAAGACTCTGTGTCCCATTCACTTTAGCTGTCCGGTCCTGTCCAAGAAGGATTTAAAAAAATATAATGTTAACTGTTTGCTTAATATTGATGGCAGATTATGAGTTTAATCTGTAAATGCAATAATTTGAAGAGTAGTGTCTGAAATAATGCTACGTGTGATACGTTTTAGCAGGGATGACCCTTGTTAGGATAGCAGTGCTCCCAAATGCTAAATCTCCCAGTAACATTGTTTCTTTGTGCTAGTGAACTACAGCAGTACCCAGAAGAAACTCTCAACATTATCAAAGCTACGTTTTCAGGGGCTGTCATTGGCTGGGTGTATGGAGGTTTGCCAGCTTTTCACCATGCGAAGACACAATATATTGAGCGGAGCCAAGCGGAGATTTTTCAGAACCGTCTGGATGCTGTGGTATGGACCAAAATCATGCATATTGGCACCAAAACTGCTCCTTTTTTGTAGAGCCTGTTTTCTGCAGCAAAGAGCCTGTAATGAACTGCATCTCCCATATCTGGCCAATGGTTGGGTCAAGAGAGGCTTATGTGCAGAACTCACACCTAAGGTTAATGAACTTTAAGATGGGGCTGGTTGAGACTTACTTTAAACATGGGAGCTGCGGGGTCGATGCCTGCAGGCGAGGGCAGCGCACGGAGCCCTCTGCCCACCCCACTCCTCTGGGCCGCAAGGACGTGGTGCCGGCCGCTTGCGGGAGTGGCACGGGGGCAGGGCAGGCAGGGAGCCTGCCTTAGCCCAGCGGCACCACGGTTGTGGCAATCCCGTGGGCCGGATCCAAAGCCCTGAGGGGCTAGATCTGGCCCGTGGGCCGTAGTTTGCCCACACCTGCTGTAGATGCTGGCTGTTAATCAGGCCAACTATTTTAGGAGACAGGTTGACTTGTTGTGCTAGACCAAAATGTTAAAACTTGAAAGAAAAACATCCTTACTTAAATATGAATTTTTAGATTGGCACTGCTTGTGGTTGCAAATTTAACAAATTGGGCTGCTGTGTCACTTACTGGCTGCTGCCATTGTAGAGTTATAGCGTTGTACGGTACTTCTCATTTGGAGGTCTAGTGTACAACAGAGAATTCAGTTCCCATTGGCAGTCAAATTTAAAGGGCAAGATATTTTTATTACAGGTAAGTGTGCAAAATGTGAGTGTAATTACCTACGTAATTTTCATGCACAGTTACTGTGATTGCGTTCGAAAACTACCAAACTCTTTGATTTATATTCATAAATATATAATTTGTGTAACCATCTGTGGTAATTATGTACCTCAATTAAGTGCTGAGTTATGCTCACATTCTGCATACTTATGTACTCAAAGTTATATTTAAGCTATTAAATTAGGCAAATTCTATTATTTCAAAAAATGGCTTTCAAAAATGTTGAGTCTCTAATTTCCAGTGTGTTTTAATGGCAACCATGTTCTCTCCTAATCTGCATCATGAGGCTGTCAGATTGGTAGCTTCTTCTTTGCTTGTCAGCATTTTTTGTTTTATTTAAAACTTGAATAATTGTAATTTTATTCTGTTATTACATCCAGCTGCAAAAAAGAATATTTTATATTTCACTGGATCATGTCTTTAAAAGGACTTTTTTTTAAAATCTTACCTATGTTAGTAACTTGGATATTAAAATAGAAATGACTTTAAAAATACTTTTAATCATTTATAGTATTTATTTAGTTTTGGCATTTTGATGAGCTTCCACAAAAAAACTAGAGCAGCCAGTTTCTCTCTCTGTTTCTAGTCTGTTTCAGGCTGTTATATGTTTGCACCAGTGCTACAGCATTTGGGTTGGAAGCACTGCAAAAGAAGGTGTTGGATTTAAGCAATCTTAATTGAAATGTTTTAAAATTTCATGAGATTTCTATTAATATTACATCTTGTAAAACCTTATTTATTTTCAAAGCTTAAATGTTAGGCCTAAACTACAGTGCTTGAGGGTCCTTCTTAATGTTTAAGCCAAATGGTTATCATTTAGTTATTTAAAGACTATTTACCCATAGTTAAAATCAGTTAGAAACTAGTTTAAAGTTTCTGTCCCAATAGGTTTCTGCACTGCCAGTGTCATAAAAGACATTACTTTTCTGAAAGATGGCTGCCTTCAGCTCTAGGATTGGAAATACCAATTGGAATTACACATTTACATTAATTCTCAGTTTTCATGTTGAATGGCTGAGATAAATGGGGGCTGTTTCCCCTTAAGATGGAACCAGTGTATCAATTCCATCAGTTTGAGTACTATCAAGAGGGGTAATCTTAATGGAATAGCCAGCGTCTCAAGTATCATCGTCTGAAAGTACCGCAGGTGGGCAGTGAAATGACAGTGAGTTTAAGACCTGTAACCATCTCTCATTCTCCCCATAGCAATCTGCACATCGTGCTGCAATCAGGGGATTCATCCGTTACGGCTGGCGCTGGAGCTGGAGAATTGCTACTTTTGTGGCAATATTCAAGTAAGTTTTTCATACCTGTGTTTATGGGGAAACATCAGGATAAGAACCTGCAGAGATTTGTTTAGGTGAAAATAACAGCTATAAGTATTAAAAGGACTTTGTCAGGTTGAAAAGCATATTTTAAAAAAGCTTTTTAAAACAAATGTAATTTATTTTTCACCATTAATACTCTTAGTTTTCTTTTGACTTTTCACTGAGCGTGGAAGATAAAAACAGAGTGGTTGGTTTCTCTTTTGGGGCTAAATCCACAAAGTAGACGTGGGCTCAGGATTGCAATGCCTAAATTTAGATGTTCTGCCATCTAGTGGAATGCACAACTGCAAGTTAGGCCCCCAAGCTCTTTGCCCAATGCATGGGGAGAGTTAGGTGCCTAAAAAAGATATCTACAAAAGCCAGCAAGCTGAATGGATTGTTGCCTAAGCTAGCCAATAATAGGAAATGCTGAGGAGAGAGGTGTGGCCTAAGTCCCACCCCTCTCAGGGGCTGAGGCACCTGACTTTGGACTGGAGGAAGAGGTCTTTCTCCACTCGGGGTTCACAGCTAAATCCTAAATTCACAGGAAATCCAGTTTCCTGGATTTAGGTGCTTCAGCCAGGTCAATGCTTTCTCTCAAAAATGGAGGAGGTGGTGGTGTTGGTGGTGTTGTCATCCCCTTTAGCCCTGAAGCCTCATGCTTAGGTCATTCACCTAGGAGGTGGGAGATCTGCAGTAAGTTCCTGCTCCTCGCAGGCAGAGGGGGGATTTGAACCTTGTTTTTGATGAAGCTGTTCCATTTAGCATGAAATACTGAAATATTCATTGGAGCAGGAACTTGAACTTGACTCTCCCCCATCCCAGGTGAGTGCCCTAACCAGTGGCCTATAGAGTCATTCTTCAGTCCAGTGAATATTTAATTATTTTATACAAAGTGGAACAGTTTCATCAGGAAAGATTGAAAGACCCACCTCACTGGTGTTTGCAGTTCCTCACAGTTCAGTACCCTTTTCAGATTTAATTGATGTACTGTTTACGCCTTCTTCTGAAACTTAAATGGTGTTAAACTATACTGGAGCTAGCACACATCCTTGTGGTTTCCCCACAGCTGTCTCCAGACATCTTCCGCACAGCTTGAGACATTGCTCTTTTTCATTACCCCCTTGGATTTTTATTCTATAGCCAGTATTCAACCTACATGACAGTGTCCATGTGCAAACCATTTTATAGTCATTTTGGGAGTAAGTTTTTGAGATAATGAAATGCCTTCCTAAAATCCAAATACAGAATTTCTGCTGCATTCCTCCTTCCCACTAATCTTAAGCTTGACCAGCAATTCCCTAACCTCCCCACCCCCTAAAAAAAACCCCCAAACAAACAAGAATAACCCAATAACCCACAGTTGATGGATTTATCCTCACTCAATAGTTTGAGACATAGGCTGTGCTTTAGGAGTTGACCAGCCACGCTTGTGGCTCCCACAAAATGTTCATGGTATGCTGTCATGATTGGTAGGTTCACTTTTGGGTCTAACCTGCTTGCAGACTTCATATGGGTTTAATTTATGCTTGGAACTGTTGCTTTAAAAAAATTACATAAAAAACCTTGGAGTTCTTGCTCCTCCACATCCTGCTGCACTGCAGCATGAGATAAGATGATTGAAGTCACCGCATTAGTGGCTGCTGTGTGTGTCCCAGACAGATGGGCTGTAGGGAGGATGGTGTGGGCTGACTGCTTAGCTCCCCATTCTTTAGTGAAATCTTCTCTGATTTGGGTTCCATACGGCTGTATTGTCAAGTGTGCTCTTTGTTCATGTCTGCCTTCTGACTCTCTCTGTGCCCCACGCTTGCAGCACAGTGAGCACTGGTCTGTCCGTGTACCGCAATAAAACCGCCTTCAGTCACTTTGCTGCCGCAGGAGGTGAGACTACTTTATTTTATATTCTGCTCTATTTGAATGTGGAGATACTGTCTTTGATTTGAGTCAGTGGGAGTCAGGACTCCTGGCTTGTCTTTCCTCTGCTACCACTGACTCTCTTTATGACCTTGGTTAATTATTTAACCATGTGTGCCTGTTTCCCATTCCTAATACAGGGGTGATAAAACTTTCCTAACACACCAGAGAGTTGCAAGGCTTAGTTAATGTTTGAAAGTTTGTTGCCCTTCTTGAGTGAAAGGTACTTGGGTAGTATAAGTGCAGCAGAACAGCGTATACCATCTCATTCTCAAAAAATGAGAAATGAGCATTAGAAATCCATCAATGAGGGGGTATGCATATTTCTTCCTTCTCTTCATAACAGCTTAATGCTGGTGCTTACAAATGTGTCCATGGGAAAGATCATTTTTGAGTTTGCTCCAGACACAAAACAGGGTCTTTTCTCTGTTGTTTTTATACAGGCATATAGTGCGGTTCCAATTGGATATATTTTCCCTCACTTCCTGTTTTAAACTGTTAGGTAGTATTACTGGTTGTTGTTGAACAACTGCTTTGCTCCGTCAGAGGTAGCTCCATTTCAATAGTGGGTGGGCTGGTAGTGCTCCCCAAACATTTAGTCCTTACAGCTCTTTGGGAATCTTTTGGAAGAAATTTTGTGCTGTGTTTCGTGTCAGGTCTTTTTTTTTAATCTGTATCTTCTCTATTAGGGTGCCACTCCCATCTTCCCTTCCAATCTGAATTAGAAATATGGCAACCGGGGCCAAAATGTGACTGTTGGGAGTGAAGCAGCTTTACTGAGTCACGTGACTCCATATTGTGACGTTGTCCTAAAAGTGATGAACACAGAGCATTGTATGTAATAGAGTACAGGTTGTCACACATGTTCAGGCCCCTCAGAGATTGGCTGAGCCACTGCTGGCTCAGTATTTGGTTTCTGCTCTCTTGAGACTGGCTTTTGTCATTCAGGGGGTCGGAGGTGGAGATGACAGAGCAGTTCCCTCAGTCTGTGTGTGGTGCTAGGACTCCGTAGAGCAGGGGTTGGCAAAGTTTCTGGCCCGAGGGCCACATCGGGGTTGTGAAACTCTATGGAGGGCTGGGTAGGGAAGGCTGTGCCTCCCCAAATGGCCTGTCCCACCGCCCCCTTTCCGCCCCCTCCCACTTCTTCCCCCCTTGCTCCCTGTCCCCTGACTGCCCTGACCTCTATCCACACCCCTGCCCCCAGACAGGCCCCCCCGGGACTCCCATGCCTATCCAACCCTCCCCGTCCCCTGACCCTCCCCCCCAGAACCTCTGCCCCCTATCCAACCCCCCTTGCTCCCTGTCCCCTGACTGCCCCAACCCCTATCTACACCCCGCCCCCTGACAGGCCCCCTGGGACTCCCATGCCTATCCAACCCCCCTCGTTCCTGACTGACCCCTGGAACCCCCTGCCCCTTGTCCAACCCCCCCGCCCACTTAACATGCTGCTCAGAGCGGCAGGAGCTCGCAGCCCCACCACCTGGCCAGAGCCATCCACGCTGCCCGGCAGGAGCGATGGGCCGGAGCGCTGGCGGCGTGCTGAGGATGCGGGAGAGGGGCCGGGGGCTAGCCTCCCCAGCCAGGAGCTCAGGGGCTGGGCAAGATGGTCCCGTGGGCAGTAGTTTGCCCACCTCTGCCTTAGAGGCTCATGACTGTGGCTTGTGTGTTTTAGCCTTTACAGGGGGCCTGTTCAGAGTGCATTTGGGCCTGAGCAGAATGGCAGCTGGCAGTGTCTTTGGAGCAGCATTCGGGTAAGGTGCACACATACCAAATCAATAACCAGGGTCAGAATTACAGTCTTTATCCAACATACACTAGCTAATGACCTCCCAAGTCAAGCCTTGAATCTGAGGAGGGGCTACAGCAGACTTCCCATACCCTCAGCACCCTGCTGGATTTTCTGCATCCCTTCGTGGACCATGATGATTTCTGTCTCCAAAAGTCCCCATCCAATTTTTCCGTACTTTGCACTTCATTGTTCTTCCAGTGATGGCTGGATACATGGAGATTTCCCTCTCTCCTTAGAGTTGATCAGTGCCTGCTCCTTATATGGCCATTGAAGATGCTGATTACCGTTAAAACAGAAAAGTAACAATAGGGTTATGATCCTCTCTTCTCCTGCCTCTTCTCCCCATGTTTAATGTATGTACTAACCAGCTATTCAGTTGGCTTCTCAGAACAATTAGCCAAAAGTAAAGAGGATGAAGCATGCTCTTGAGGAGCTGTGTTGTATACTGGTGAGAGCAGGAGACTAGGAGCAAGGACTCCTGGATTTCCTTCCCAGCTTCACCACTGACTTCCTGTTTGCCCTTGGGCAAATCACTTAGCTTCTCTGTGCCTGTTTTCCCAGCTGTAAAATTTTAATAATACTGACCTACCTTGTCTGATAAGAGGCTTCATGAGTACTTACAAAGCACATCAGACAGTTGTAGCAGGGGTATTGTGTTTCCTTAATAGCTTTGTGAGGTGTTGAGCTTCATGCAGTGGTTGTCCCAGCTAAGTGAAAAGGCAGGTCTGAATATTGGAGGAGGTTATGCATCACTGACCGCATGGTTACCCTCCCTCCCACATACTGCTTCCTTATTGCCAGTAATTTATCACTATTTGTGTCTTCTAGTGGCTTATCTGTAACTTTCTCCTCCACCTCTTAGCATCCCTGCAGGAGGACTGTTGTTGGCAGTGCAGAAGCTCGCTGGTGAGACCATACAGGAGAAAAGAACACGTGAGAGAAGATTGCTGCATGAACAGAAGTTAGCAGAGTGGTAAGAAACAGTGTTGCACTATCTAAATTAGTGAATCTGTATCATTGATCAGAGATGGCTGTAGTTTCAACTTTTTCATTTGGCAAACCAATTTGTAAAAGAGATCATTGGATTGTCCATTTCTGCTTCCAGCCCCAGTTCCTCACTGTTTGATTCTCAGGTTTTTTCAGGGTTCAGTCTAAGAACCACTGATCTGGTCTTCCTAGCCTCAGATTGCACCATTTATCGTCCAGTGGAAGTCATTCCAGTCAATGCTGCAATTTGCTTATTTTGTAGTACAGTAGTTTGAATTTGTAGCTTGCCTCCCCTCAAAACTCTCCCAACATAGATCATAGAATATCAGGGTTGGAAGGGACCTCAGAAGGTCATCTAGTCCAACACCCTGCTCAAAGCAGGGCCAATCCCCAATTTTTGTCCCAGATCTCAAATGGCCCCCTCAAGGATTGAACTCACAACCCTGGGTTTAGCAGGCCAATGCTCAAACCACTGAGCTATCCTTCCCCCTATCTCATGTGGCTGGGAAAGTAAACAGCAGATTTTAATGTATTTTAAAGAATGTTTGGACTTTACTGAGTCTTTTATTACAATTTGCCGACTGGGGTCGAGGGGAGTCAAACAGGGTCAAAATTATTCTCATGTAGCTTTACATTTCTCTTTATTGGAAAAGGGATGCCAGAAGTCTTTGGGAAGGAAGGCCTCCCCTAAAACTTTTGAAAACTGAACAGTGTATATATTTATTATATTAAAAAATACCCCTAAAGATGGAAGAGAGCTTATTAGGTCTTCTGTTCCATCTGCCTCCAGTAACTTGTGCAGGATTGTTCCCTATAATACATTTTCCACTGCTTTGTCCTGATCCATTTTAAATGCTTGAAGCCGATGTGCTTTCACCACTCCATTCCTCGAGTAGCTGGAAAACCGTCTGTCTCGCTCTATTTCCTAAATTGTCCTTTCTTCTTAGAATCACTGCACATGCAAATCCCACTTACGGCGTCCCATTGTGCCTCAGCACAGGAGTTTGGAACGCTGTCCCTTGCAGTGTCCAGCAGGAGTCTTGCATGCCCGCGCTGCCCTCCCCTCTGCATTCCGGAGGGCGTAAAGGGCAGAGTGACCTCAACTGCCGCTCAGCTCTTTCCAACTGCCTCAGGTAGTGAGTCAGAACAATATAGTGTCCCTCTGTAGTGATCCTGTTACTTCGTAATTAAGCAGATAGTTAATTTGTTTATAGTTAGTAGTTAGTGTTCTTGTTACTGTTTCATTTATCTTAGATTAGGAGGGGGGGGAAAAAAGAGAGCAAACACCGTAGTTTATGGCAGAGCCCAGATCTCCTCGTTTCAAGCTATGCCCTCCTGTGAGGGATTATTCCTCTGACTGACACCCACAACAGACCCTTTTACTGCGAGGAACATACTCTCGCTAAGTGTGCAGTTTGCAAGTTCTTCAAGAAACAAACACAGGAGAGGCAAGGCAGATAGAAGCTTTTTCTTATGGAAAAGTCCATGAGAACCATGTTGGACTCAATCACGGATCTGGTACAGAGGCGGCTTCTTGCATAACTCATCCCTCCAGTGCTCCTGTCACCAGAGATACAACACCTAATGCAGGAACAGTTAAGAAGACAAAAGGAACTGAGAAATTATCTATTGGAGCAGTTGGGGATCCTCCTGTCTTGAGGGCTGAATGGCTCTGACTGTAAATTAGTTTCTTGCCACTGAGCCCTGTCTCCCTATCCCCTGAAAAGATACTGGATGTGGCAAAAGACCTTTATGCTACCCCTGCTTCAATTTCAGCTACTTCAGAATGCACTGGTCTTAAGTACTAGGTACCATCCAAGGGTTTTGGGTATGCTTATATTCATCCAACTCAATCACATTGGTTATTGCTGCTGCCAGTAAGGGATTTAACAATCAGGAAAGATTACTCCTGAGGAGAAAGAGACTGGATATCTTTGGGAAGAAAGTCTACTCTTCAGCCTCCGTACAGGTCAGGATAGCAAATTGTCAAGACATGCTATCCAAATATGGTTACCTGTAATGGGCTAGATGGCCAGATTTTAAGGACAGAGTTTAGAGACTAATTCAAGGCTATTTGTGAAAAGGGTCAATTGCTTGCTAAAACCTCTCTTCAAGATGTATTACATGCTGCTGATTCTGATGTTTGTTGACTACAGGTATTGTGATGGGGCATTCCTCTTGGTTATCTTCAGGTTTACCAAGAGAGGTACAAGCAACAGTTGAAGATTTACCATTTGAGGGCAAGACTCTATTTAGTACTAAGATTGTTGAGTCTCTGCATGCATTAAAAGATTTGAGTTCCATGCTCAGTTCATTGTGTTTATATACTCAAGTGTTTAAAAAAACAACAGTTTCACCCCCACTCGTCATTCTTTAGATACAGAAACACCTAGTCGTTGTCTCCATATTCTCAGTACCTGAGGCCTTCCAAACCATTCAGAAAGAGATTCAGATATCAGAAAAAAGAGTCAGTTCCACTATCATCTTCTATAATTAATCAGTGGGTCAGGCACAGAGACATCAGATTTGATGCGATGGTCAAGGATCTTGGACTAATCTCCAAGGATTACCCAAAATGAGCTTGTCAGACGCATTGCTCATTTGGACATTCAGGATTTTTGGTGAGTTCAGATTTGGCTAAACAGACTTCACCTGTAGATGGCATAATAGTAAACAGAGGGGAAGATAAACTAACGTGCATCCCAGAATGTGCCCCTGATTGGACTAGCAGGCTGCCTGCCATTCAGAATCAGCCAGTGTGCCATCTTTGGCACAGATGCCATAGGTTGCCAATCCCTGCTGTCCATGTGAAGTAGTGGCACCTTTTGGCCTGCCAAGTTTTGGACATTGCATTATCCAGTCCACCAGAAAATGCAATTGAATATTACTGCCCTATACCTTTATGGGTCCAAAGAGTCATTACTAATTCAGAGTACTCTCTTTCAGAATTTCAGCAGCCAATAAGGGTGTTTACAAAGTGCCTCTCAATAATAGCAGCCCATCTGCGCAAACAAGGATTGCACATTTACCCTTACCTAGATGACTGGCTTGTAGGGGGAAGTCATAAGTACTGGTCATGGTGGCAGAAAAGAAACGGATTCATTTATTTTCATCTCTGAGTTCGAGGATCAACTTGAAAAAGTCAACTCTGATTGTGTCCCAGTCTACAGAGTTCTCTTAGACTCAATAACAACAAGAGCATTCCTCTCATTGGACAGATTTCAGATAATAAATCTGATTATCCACTTCCAGCCTTACCCTCGAACAACAATAAGAATGTGCCTCAAATGTCTAGGCTATATGGCTTCATGGTCATTTGTAACCCCGTTTGCCAGATTACATTTCAGACCATTTGAAGCATGGATTAAGTCCGTTTACAGATCAGCAATCCACAATATGTCACTGAAGGTGCTTATTCCAGATCAGATTTTATCCTTGATGTAATGGAGGATGATAGATGGAAATGTATGTGTGGGAATTCCATTTGCACTTCTAAATTGTGTCTGAAATTTTGATACAGTTAATAAATTCATAGATTCTAAAGCCAGAAGGGACATTGTGATCATCTGATCGGACCGCCTGTATAGCCTAGGCTGCCCCAAAATAATTCCTAGAGCTTTTAGAAAAATATCCAATCTTGATGTAAAAACGATCAGTGATGGACAATCCATCGCAACCCTTGGTAAATAGTTCCAATTTTTAATTACTCTAACCATTAAAAATTTACACCTTATTTCTAGTCTGAATTTGTCTAGCTTCAATTTCCAGCCATTGGATCATGTTATATCTTTCTCTGCTAGATTGAAGAGCCCATCATTAAATATTTGTTTGCCATATAGGTACTTGTAACCTGTAATCAAGTCATCTCTTAACATTTTCGTTGTTAAAATAAGTAGATTGAGCTGCTGGACTCTATCACTAAATCATCAGTTTATAGAACAAGCAGATTAAAAGCCCCAATGCTAAATCCTTCATACACAGTTTTTCACATGGATAGTGTAATTGAGACCATGTCCATCTTTTATTCCAAAAGTACTATCAGATTTTCATATCTATCAATTCATTCACTTACCATTTGTCCAAAACCTCACTCTTCACCTGCTGGATCTAAATTACATCCTTTAGACGTGAGACTATTGCTGTTACTTTACATAGAAAGAACTAACTCTTTTCATAAAACTTCAAGACTTGTTATTGCTTATGGTAACAAACCAAAAGGGATGGCTATTTTATCACAAAGACTTTCAAAATGTGTATAAGATTGTATTAGAACTGTTTATTATATTAATAAGAGGAGCCCTCTATCAAAATTAGAACTCACTCCGCACAACCACAAGTTGCATCAATAGCATGCCCAAGTCAGGTTCCCACACTGGACCTATGTAGAGCTCCTACCCTGTCTTCAGCTCATACACTTACAAAACATTATTCATTACTCATTGCTTCAAGATCTGATGCCAACTTTGGAGGAGCAGTTTTGCAATCTCTTTTCAGATAACTCCTAGAGCTCACCATCTAGAAAGATGGCTGCCAGCTGATCACCACAAGCGGGATCAACATGTGCAGTAACGCAAAGAAGAAAGATGGTTATTTACCTTTTAAGAAACTATGGTTCGTTGAGATGTTCTGCACATTTGGACCCCATGACCCATCCTCTGTTCCTGCAGCTCAGAAGCTTATAAATAAGGATTCTAGGCTGCAAAGGAAGTTAGTGGTAGTTGAGGTCACTCTGCCCTTTATCTGCTTTGGGGAGGATGGGGGATTGAGGCCATGCACGGCGCCTGTGTGACCCTGGTAGGGAAAATATTCCACGCTCCTGTGCTCGGGCCCAATGGACACCATCAGTGGGATCCATGTGTGTGGAACATCTCAAAGAATGACGGTTACTGTAAGGTAAGTTACCATTCTTTGTTCATTTTCAGTTTGAGCATTCATTTGACTGGCAGCTTGGGAAACAAGTGTGTTCAAAGGGATAAGCCTGGTTCTTGTCAATGACACTGTTTGTGTGACTCATAAAAACTTACAAATAGTGACAAAACTAGACAGAGCCTAAAGATTTGGGCTTTCAGATTGTTGGTGTTTGTTTTACCAATGAGCAGGAGGAGATAACTAGACTCCAGGGCTGCAAATAATACGCTTAGAGTACAGAAACTGAAATTACTTTATCTTCCCTCTCCCCTTTTAGGAAAGCTAGGCTTAATGTTACTGAGGCTGACTTGGAAGAAATTGTCAGTAATACTCAGGAAGGAACCATGGAGAGAGACATCGAGAAGATCCAGGAGTTGTTAAATCTTCCCAAGAACCCTCTGCCATCGGAAGATAGGGACTAGTCTGAGCTCTGGCTTCAGTCAAGGCATCTTGGAAGACTGGCGTGAATCTGTTTCTGTATCCATTGTTTTTGGCAGCAGCAGTTTGAGGACAATGTTGTTGTGGATATGCATCATGACGGAGGGAGGGTTTGAGATCTTCAACTGGAGTAATGACCGGTGAGCTGTGTTTTGTGTGAGGGCAGCAACAGAACTCTTAGTGGCTACTTCACACTTGAATGCCCCAGGGCCACACCTTAATGCAATATACACAGAGAAAGGGGGGTTCATTAGTGCTGCAAGAGTGCATGTCCTTATGCCACTGTGGTGAGTGGCATGATAGCTGAGTCTAGGAGCTGCCACTCTCCCAAAGAAGCCTGTAATAATATTTTTGTCCTTATTCGAAAACAATTCAGTTTTGGTGAAACTGGCTGCACTGACATTGCTGCAGTCCTGCCTATCCACTGCCCAGGCGCAGCATGGGCAATGCCCATGCTAGTTCGTTCCACTCTATTTCTTCAGCGTACCTAACGGTGCTCCGGTAGGAACGGTGCTACGGGTTGCAAGAGTTTGGTGACTGTGGCCTACTCAGGCTTTAGGCGTTTTGCGGAAATAAATGGTTCTCAATTTTACAAATGAGGCCTGTGATAGTGTCAGGATCACAAAGAAAGTGCCTGACAAGGACATACCTTGGGTTCCTCTAAAGCAGCGTGCCCTCCCTTGACGGGGAAGGGGGCTACAACAAGGATGACTGCGCGTTGGCAGGAGAGCTTAGCATTACGGACACATTTTAACAAAAAAATGTGATCGTGTTAAGTTACAAATCACAGGATCCTCTTGGAGGAAAACTATTGGAAATGCTATTTAACAGACATAACCGCTCATGGTGTCTAGACTGTTTTGTCTGCTAGAAGCTCCTCTTACTCTGGTCATACAATATTGTAATTGAGCTCACCAGCGAGACTACTGCCAGGGATGAGGTGAGTTAAGTCTCGTAGCCCCATTCAGGCTCTTGAGACTGACAACTGCAGCTCTCATAGCAAGAGCAAACAGCTTTGTCATGAAAATCTAGGGCTGGCTTTGAATTATAACAGCCTGTGGTTGAAATGGCTCTGTGTCCCTTCACCACTTCATGCTCGGCTGAAGCCAGTTTTTAGAAATGCTAGTAGTTTACTCCCTGTAACTGTGAGGTCATAGCTGCACGTCCCTGCTTGTGTAATGGAAGAAAGCTCCCAACAAGGTAAAGACAGGAACCTGTTTACAAGCCATAACAGGATCAGGGACTAGGTATGTAGCTTCCCTCCCCAGGGTTCAGCCAGGTCCATGTAATTAAATTCTGCCTAAATGTGTTATTCCTCCACTTCCAGGTTGCTGTTAACATCTGCACAGCTCAGTCAGCAGAGCATGTCCCACCCACCCAAACCCAGTTCCTCACACAACTTGTTTAAATAAGGCACTGGTTTTCAGAAATGAGCATATTCTCTATCAGCTATACTCTAGTTTTTCCATAGAAGGAAAAAAATGCATTTTTGGGGCGGGCTTGTCTTGTTCCTTCAAGAGGAGGAATATGTACAGCCATGGCTCTGCTTCATTGTTGGCCTCACCTTTCCTCCACACCTATGTACATGTCATCAACAATGCTGCCATGACCCCCAACAAACACATGTTTTTGCCACTCTAGTTATGCTGCATTGCTTTTCAGCCTTGACCAGTTGCCTAATTCTTTCATGCTCACATACTTTCTTGCTTCCCCATTCCTCGTAAGCACCCCGCACTTTCACAACTTCAGTTATGAGCTATATGCTGATATGGCTCATTGCTCTCTCTGCCTCTTTTAATGGCTGTTCTGGGAGCGAAGATTAACGTGTGCACAGTGGAATGCATGCTAGAAAAAACATCAGAGCAAAGCTAGTTTTATAGAGCTTTTTCACTCAGTGAGGGTCAAATGCTGTGCTTTAGCATTAGAAGTTGATTCACTTGCTCTTTCAAAAGTCAGAATTGAAACACCCTCCTTCATGCATTTCCTGCCCAGTCTGTGTTTCCGTGTACTTCCTTATTTTGTATAATCCCAGCCACTGCTTCAGACACGGCTCAGAATGGGGAATGAGGCGTTGGTGCTGAACTGTGTCTTTTAAAAAAGCATTTTTACTAGTGGTAGCAAGTGGCATGTTGCACAAAGACTGCAAGCCTTTAGTTAGGTTCATGGTGGAGGTGTGTGTGCTGAGCATACCTGTGCTGTGTCAATGCTATAGTGGAGGGCTCTTGGGCTCAGAGTTGAAGGGGGATTAGGAACAAGCCCTTCAGGCTGCTGCTGAGACTGTGCAAAGAGGCATCAATTACTGCTAATGGAGTCTGTGCCTACCAGCGTGACCCACCTGTTCCTTTACTGCCTGGAATACTGACAAAATGGGGGTTAACACATGCACGCTGGCTCTTGCCCGGTGACAGTTGGTGCTGACCTGGCACGTGCCAAGTACCCTGGGCTCTCGCTGGCATTAGCACTGCACACACCTTGCAGGACTGGACTTTAAGGTGCAGGCCCCCTTTCTACCTCAGGCCCCTTTGGTTGAGGATTGCATTGGTGTAGCTCGCCAACCTTGCACATACTTTGTACTGTGGCAGCCAACTGGCTAGAGCAGGGGTGACCAACCTGTGGCTCTTCAGAAGTTAATATGCGGCTCCTTGCATAGGTGCTGACTCAGCCCCAGGCCCTGCCCCCACTCCACTCCTTACCCCCAAATCCCCACCCCGTCCCGAGCCTGCGGCTCCCTTGCTCCTGCCCCCTCCATCTCAGAGCCTCTTGTACACTGTGCAACAGCTGAACGTGGCAGGCAGGGGGAGGGAGGGAGAGTTGCTGATCAGCAGGGCTGCTGGGGGTGGGGCTGCTGACTATTACTATGGTTCTTTGGCAATGTACATTGGTAAATTCTGGCTCCTTCTCAGACTCAGGTTGATCACCCCTGGGCTAGCGCCACAGAAAACTACAGCACCTAGCTGCCACTTTAAACCAAGTCCAACTGTTAGAGCCTCAGAAAGCTCACTCAGCTGCCACTTCACTTGGTGCCTAAATTTCATGGGTACCAATGTTTCTGCCAGTAACATCTTGGTGCCTAAGCCCTGGCAAGCTCCTCACACTAGCTCTAACCACTGGGCTAGTGGGAATAACAGGGGGAGGAGGGCAGGGGTGATGGCACCACCACAACCATGTTTTGCAGGAAAGGTTTAACCTGGTATAATTGCCTAACTCTAGGTTTGGGACACTGTTCACAGCTGTGAATCCCAGGTGTAAGGCAGCACCTCCCTCTCACCCAGGTGGCTCAGGCCTCACCTCTTGCAATTACTTCTTATTTACTAGCATAAATAGCTTCCTTTGCTCAGCAGGCTGGATTTTGTGGAGCCCATTCTTAGGTGTTTAACTCTCCCCAAGCAGTGTATAGGGAGCTTGGGCACCTAACACAGGGCTGTGGATTTTACTAGGCAGCAAGGCACCTAAATGTTAGGTTTCAGAGTAGCAGCCATGTTAGTCTGTATCCGCAAAAAGAACAGGAGTACTGGTGGCACCTTAGAGACTAACACATTTATTTGAGCATAAGCTTTCATGGGCTACAGCCCACTTCATCGGCTGCATAGAATGGAACATATAGTATGAGATATATACATACAGATAGGTTGGAAGTTACCATTCAAACTGAGAGGCTAATTAGTTAAGATGAGCTATTATCAGCAGGAGAAAAAAACTTGTAGTGATAATCAAGATGGCCCATTTAGACAGTTGACAAGAAGGTGTGAGGATACTTAACTTAAGGAAATAGATTCAATATGTATATCCTCTGATCCCACTGAGGATTACCAAAAGAAACTATATCATCTGCTCAAGAAACTCCCTGAAAAAGCACAGGAACAGATCTGTGCAGACACATGCCTAGAATACCCCTGGTCGGGGTTCTATCTGCTTCCCAAGATCCATAAACCTGGAAATCCTGGACGCCCCATCATCTCATGCATTGGCACCCTGACAGCAGGATTGTCTGGCTATGTGGACTCTCTCCTCGGGCCCTACACAACCAGGAATCCCAGCTATCTTCAAGACACCACTGACTTCCTGAGGAAACTACAATCCATCAGTGATCTTCCAGAAAACACCCTCCTGGCCACTATGGATGTAGAAGCCCTCTACACCAACATTCCACACAAAGATGGACTACAAGCCGTCAGGAACAGTATCCCCGATAATGTCATGGCAAACCTGGCGGCTGAACTTTGTGACTTTGTCCTCACCCATAACTATTTCACATTTGGGGACAATATATACCTTCAAGTCAGTGGCACTGCTATGGGTACCCGCGTGGCTCCACAGTATGCCAACATTTTTATGGCTGACTTAGAACAACGCTTCCGTAGCTCTCATCCCCCAACACCCCTACTCTACTTGCGCTACATTGATGACATCTTCAGCATCTGGACCCTGGAAAATAAGCCCTTGAGGAATTCCACCATGATTTCAACAATTTCCATCCCACCGTCAACCTCAGCCTAGACCAGTCCACACAAGCGGTCCATTTCCTGGACACTACGGTGCTAATAAGCGATGGTCACATAAACACCACCCTATACCGGAAACCTACGGACCGCTATATTTACCTACATGCTTCCAGCTTCCATCCAGGACACACCACACGATCCATTGTCTACAGCCAAGCTCTAAGATACAACCGCATTTGCTCCAATCCCTCAGACAGAGACAAACACCTACAAGATCTCTATCAAACATTCTTAAAACTACAATACCCCCCTACTGAAGTGAAGAAACAGATTGACAGAGCCAGAAGAGTACCCAGAAGTCACCTACTACAGGACAGGCCCAACAAAAAAAATAACAGAACGCCACTAGCTGTCACCTTCAACCCCCAACTATAACCTCTCCAGCGCATCATCAAAGATTTACAACCTATCCTGAAAAATGATCCCTCACTCTCACAGATCTTGGGAGACAGACCAGTCCTTGCTTACAGACAGCCCCCCAACCTGAAGCAAATACTCACCAGCAACCACATACCACGCAACAAAAACACTAACCCAGGAACCTATCTTTGCAACAAAGCCGGATGTCAACTCTGTCCACATATTGATTCAAGTGCCACCATCATAGGACTTAATCACATTAGCCTCGTCATCAGGGGCTCATTCACCTGCACATCTACCAATGTGATATATGTCATCATTTGCCAGCAATGCCCCTCTGCCATGTACATTTGCCAAACCGGACAGTCTCTATGCAAAAGAATAAATGGACACAAATCTGACATCAGGAATCATAACATTCAATAACCGGTAGGAGAACACTTCAACCTCTCTGGCCACTCAGTAAAAGATTTAAGGGTGGCAATTTTGAAACAGAAAAGCTTCAAAAACAGACTCCAATGAGAAACTGCTGAGCTTCAATTAATATGCGAACTAGATACCATTAACTTGGGTTTGAATAGAGACTGGGCGTGGCTGGGTCATTAAACATATTGAATCTATTTCCCCATGTTAACTATCCTCACATCTTCTTGTCAACTGTCTAAATGGGCCATCTTGATTATCAGTACAGAAGTTTTTTTCTCCTACTGATAATAGCTCATCTTAACTAATTAGCCTCTCACAGTTTGTATGGTAACTTCCAACGTATCTGTATGTGTGTGTGTGTGTATGTATATGTGTGTATATATATATATATATATATATATATATATATCTTACTATATGTTCCATTCTGTGCATCCGATGAAGTGGGCTGTAGCCCACGAAAGCTTAAGCGCTAATAAATTTGTTAGACTCTAAGGTGCCACAAGTACTCCTGTTCTTTAAATGTTAGGTGATGCATGGTTGACCGTGATTCCCCATTGTAGATCTACATCCTGCTGCTTACTCTGTGACTCTATAGCTTTTAGCCAGTGTAGAAGCTAATGAGCTCCTGTAGTTTCTCAGCACATAGAGTGGATATGTTTATTATTAAGAAAAGGAAACCAAATGCAGAGTTTACCTTTTAATACAATTAAGGGGGGGAAAAACCCCATAGAATATCTTAGCCAAAATGAAGATGTTAAACTGAAAGCAGTTCACCTGTTACATTGGTTCAGACATTAAATAAGCTGAAAGGTCTCATGGAAACCATGTGCATTTCACTGAAAACACTGTGAGACAGTAGAAAACATAAAACATGTTTTATGGTGTGGGAAAAATCAAACCCTACATTTCCTGTATTTCTGTCAGTGTGAAATCCCTTAGCTCAGCTAGAAGGAATTATTTACAATGTCGTAAGGGTATCTGGTGATTTACAAAAGCATATGCTCAACAGAAAAACCCTGCCCCAGAGAGCTTACAGGCTTCAGTTAGGATCGCATATTAAGTATGGAACAGCTGGAGGAAGAGGGTTGGGAGTACGCCTGGTGCTTTTTGTTTTTATTTTAAACAGGAAAGCCATTGTGGTACAGATGCATTTCTAGGAGGAGAGGGGGAAGTTACAGAGCAGCATGAAAGAAGGCACAAAGCTGAGAGTGGGCAAGTAAGTACAGAGTGGCATAGTGGACCGTGGCCCAATAGGAGAATGCAGTAGTTAAAGCTGGCAGTAGCAAGAGTACAGACTGGTTGGTGGGTAGTAGGAATGGGAAGAAAAGAAAAATGTGACACCATTCCCACCACCATCCTAACTTGCACAGGTGTCTCACCCAGAGCTTGAGCTTCCCTAAGCTGCCTTTATTGGCTTGGTTTCCTGCCTGTAATTTCTCTCATACGCACCTATTTACCAGAAAGAGGAGTGTAGGATTAGGGTGTCCCAGTGCTGCCTCCCAGCTGTGCACTCATTGGTTGCAGCAACGTCAAAAAAGTGACCAATGAGAACTCTGTGATGCGCAACCAATCTCCACAGTTAGTATCCACTCTGCACTGCTGCCATGTGGTTACTGGTTCCCCCCGGAACAATGGCTGCAGAATATGCTAGATGAAGCTGTAACTCACAGAGCCTATAACCAGTTAGCTTTAAAGACAAAGCAGAAGGGGTAGAATAGAATATGATAAGCAAACTGGGGCGGAGTCATGTTAGTAAATCCCATTGTGCAAGCAGCCTGTTGGGTTTTGGTTTTCCCCTCAAAATGAGAAATCGCTCTTTCCTACACAGTAGGCAATAAAACCATTCAGGCGAGATCTGGATAGGTCCTATCCAATGCTAGAGCCCAAGCCGGGCTCTTCCACGCTTCAGCTTCTGAATGGATACAGGGGACAGACTCTGAGAACAGCAGCCATAGACTGAACAGCAGCATCCTTGGCCAGGGTAGTCCCATACTACCAAGTTTCCTGCAAGAAACTAAAGACTCAGCCCACCTCAAGCCTTGTGGAGAAGCAGTGGTAACAAGGGTGTTGTATTCACACATCCCCACACACCCTTAAGAGGAGCAGACCTGTGTTTTTGGAGCTAGACAGAAATTTTCTATTTCATGTTACATTCATGTAAGTTAGCTGCTGAGCAATCTGACCACATATGAGTGTTGACCAGGGGAAATATATATAAAAAGTACCAGTTGGGTGTGTCTGCATGCTGTTAGTTGGCTGGAATGTGCAGATGAGCTTTGGCACATCAGCTTCCTCTTTGGGGTGAACTAGCAGAGCTGTATCTTTGATTCACTAGCTGGAGAGGTTTTTGGGACAACAGGTCATGAGTACTAGCGTTGCGCTGCAAATGAGGCAGATAGCTGTACGCACATTAGTTAGCAAATGGGCAGGGTGTCAGTATATTAATGTCACTCCAGACTACACTAAATGTTATGGCTGGTGAAATAAGCATAAGACGTATTTCCCCGTCTCTGTTCAGTTCTTCCTTAAGGAGTGGCTGAACCTTGCATCCTTACTGGAGAAGGGGCCCAAGACAGGAGACATCTGTGATTGTCAGGTCCTCAAATACATTCTTAATCCAAACTCTACTCCAAGAACTCTACTGGCAACATGTCCAAGCCCAAGGACCATGCATAGAATGGAACAGATTACAGCTGCCCTCAGCTCTAACAAAGAGGTGCAGTCTGTGCTTGGCTCAAGATTGCACATTGGGACCTGTCATCTCCCAAGGGCCAGCCCCTCCTTACTAAAGATGGGCTACCTGGTAAAGCACCACAGGCCACCCTTGCCTTAGTGGCAATGTCAAAGCCAAACATCCCAAACTCTGAGGAGGCAGGTGGTGTCCTGGAGCATCAGGATGCTGGCAATATTTCTTCTTGCAGCTAATCAGGAAAATGGAGCTTCCTTTGAGGTGGCATTGCAGATACAGGGCTCTGGTGCGTTACTGTCCGAACGCTTCTGTGGTGGTGGTGTTTATTCACAAAACACCATTTTCCCAGTCCGCTTGAGCAGATTTCCTGCCTGCTCCGTCATCCTCTTCTGGAAAAGCCAAACAGTCTATGGAATAAGCCTTGGCCACAGAGGACAATGGGGACTGCAGTGCAGGGCACACGGGATACTAGATCTGAGGGGACACAAAGGTTAGATTTTTTTACTCCTAAAACATCCATGAAAATGACTGTCAGAGACAACAGAACCATCTGCAGACTTCATGACGGCATCTAATCTAAAAAGCAGTAGCAGACGGGGTGCTTTGCCTGGGTGAGGGCAGGCGCTGCAAGCCACGCACCACTAGGGTGCCACACTTTGGGTTGGAATCTGGGCCAGTCTTTGGTCCTTGTGAAAGCCTGCAGGTTGTCTGGGGATAGGGTTTACTTTGGGCAGTAAGAATGAATCAGCAGCAAACCAGCCTATCTGACTTACAACGGGCTGTGGTTGGTACTTAGATGAACTCTGCATTTTAGTGTAAGAGACTGTCCCAAGATCAGCAACAGATCTCAGCAGTTCTGACACCTGATCTCCAGGTCTGCCCACTAGACAGCAGCTGTTTCAAGCATCAGGACTGGGAACAATCAAACATTTACAGAAAAGCCAGGAGGATTTTGAGAAAGAGGAATGCAGTGGAATGAATTTATTCAGTAGGGAAACTCCTACCATAGAATCTGTGCTGATAAACCCCCTCGGACTACTTGCTAACCAAGATTTAGTATCTGTTCCAGATGGGGCCTTCCCCGTAGGACAGTGAGAGTGGGTGGCTGGGTTTGGAAATGAGAAAAACTAACTATGATGATTTCCCCTTCCTTCATTCTCACAGCATGTCAAGTTGTGAGCCCATCCATTCTCAGAACAGAAAAACAAACAAGCATGACCCCTTAGGACTTCACACCTGTCACCATGCTGCACACACTGGCCACTGGGACAGCAGAGAGAGAACCCAGGACATTTCCCCCAAAATAATTATATATTAATAATTATTAGCTCTTATTGCTCAGATCCACTCTCCCCCAGTTCCTTCCCCTCACCTATAGGAAAACCTTTGTTAGGAGAACAGGGTTTAAGACACAGTTGAGCAGTTCCAATTCCATCCCCAACCCCCAGGCATTTGGAAGCAGCATCTCAAAGATCTGTAATTCTGAGCCTTACTCAATAGCATTTCTTTTTTCTTTTGCTTTGATTCCTGTTTATCAGCCTGGGTCCTCAAGAGGAAGAGTCAGCTGTAAATCAAGTCAGGTATCAGGAGTAAGGAGAGGGGCTCCCCCGTGCCCAAAGTCATTGTAGAAGTGTAACCAGAGTTTTTCCTCACTCTGTAATTACAGGACAGTGACCCACTTGTGCTTCCATTTTCTAACACCCACGTTTCCATGTTGACCATTCCCCAGAAACCTCCCCAGCATCTTTCACTTGATCTATCAAAAATAAACAGCATTTTCAAGCCATCTCCTCCTTCTGGGGCTCCAATGAAGCTATTGGATACCTCACACCCTGCCGCTCACCTCACTGCTCACATTGGGAATCCTGAGAGGGAGAAAACTCTCCTCAAGCTGCTGAAGAGGAGGGTTTGGAGGGAAGTGCCTCAGAGATGGACGAGCATTTAGGTCAACAGACTCAGGCTTGCAGGGTTCACGCTACCATGCTAAAAATAGCTAGGTAGATGTTGCAGCTCGGAGTCTGAAGTTTGGGGTGGGAGGGTAGGCAGTCTGCACAGCTAGTTCCAGCGTGGTTGTGTGAGCCCCCTGAGCCTGAGTCTGTCGACCTGGGCTGAGAAGCTCACTGCTGGCAGCTGCGTAGATAGACCTTAGGAGCCGATTATGAAAAATTGAGTTGTTCACTCACGGTTGTGCCCTCTCTCAACACCTCTGGCCACTGTGGCCATTATATGTAGCAGGAGAGGCACATGGTCTATGTGCAGTTCACCAGAAATAGTTGCCAGGGGGCCAGGGTAGCACATCAGACTGGTAAGAGGTTGATGGCTGGTGAACAGGTCAAATCGGATTCAATTTAGTAGCGACTGAAAGACATTGGCCTTGAGAGTTGTTTGTTGGCCTGTTTGTGAAATGAACAAACCCACCTCTAAGGCAATAACCAGCCTCCTGGTCTGCAGTCTCCGCAGAGCAACCAAGAGCTGGATTTATCAAGAGCTCCTCTTTCTCCCCTGCTGGTGTGAACTCTGGAGCTGGGGCAAATTGGAGGGGTGGCAGGAGGGGGACTTACACTAATGCAGTACCCATTATATTGCGAGAAGGATCAAGAGACTTGGAGAAACTGAAGACCACTGGCATCTTTCACCATTACTACTTTCACTTTAAATATAAACAAAATCTCTGCAGTTATCCAGCTGGGAGACACCTTCACTCCAGAAGATCATGTCATCTGTCCAAATGTGAGTGGCCACAAAGCCTACAGCCTTGACCCCAGAAAACAACAGAACAATTTGTGTGCTAATGTTACCAGTGCATAGCATATGAGCATTTATTTCGCCATCAACAAACGGGGGAGAAAGTTACCTGCAAATATGATCTAATCAGAAGGATTCTGCTTCCAACGTTACTTCAGGGGAGTGAATGACAACTCTTACACCCCCTTTTATTTCAGTTCCCACTACTGGATCTTGAGGGACAGGGGAGTGAGAGCACCGCAGTTGTTCGCAGCCTACGGAAAGAAGACAATCCCTCTTAAGTGCTCAGAATTCCAGTGCACTCAACAGTACTGGATCCAAATGCTTCCTTCAGCCACATTTTGATCCCTTCAAGTGGAATATCAGTGTATAATCAAGGAAATCAGATGGAGAAGAGCTCTTCGTTCTAGTGCCATCACTCACTTGGCAGGATTGTTCCCTTCAGCATGTTCAAGTGATTGTCTATAACCATATTCTCATTGGCTGGTTTGGGCCTTTTAGGTGATGTCACAGATATACACCAAATCCCGTTGGTGCAGAACTAGGACTTCAGGACATGGGGCCTGTGCCCAGCGGACCCCACCAACTGGGTGGGGGAGAGGGGGCGCCACTGGAAAAATTCTTCCACTGAAGCCACGGGATGGGGGAAGCCCCCCCAGCAGCCCCTGACCCTGTTCCAAAGCCAGCCCTCCCTCCCCCGCAGCGGCCCCCACCCCTGTCCCCGGGCAAAACCCTCCCTCCACCCCACCCCTGGTGTCCTGGGACTGTAGGAGCTCTCACTTCCTGCTGTGCCCCAGGGCCATGGCACGGGGACAGAGCTTCTCCGGTCTTGGGGCTGTGGGGAGTGGGGGAGAGAAAGGAGCAAAAGGAGTTGCAAGGCTGCAGTGGGGGGACAAAATGGGGGGTACCCTGGGTGGAACACAGGTGGGCCCTTGGGCCCTCCCCCCGGGGAAGGGGCAGAAAGGGGTGGGGCTGTGGGTGGGGTCACAGGCGGAAGGGGCAAGGCTGCAGGCGGAAGAGGTAGGGAGGGACCCCCCACTTGCTGTGGCCCAGGGCCCCAGAAAAGCTTAATCTGCCTCTGATGGTGCACCAGGAGGAAATAGTGTTGCTTGACTCTCCGAGCCTAGGCTGATTTTGTAGGGTGGGAGGATAGAAAACAAAACCCCAGCTCCTCACTTGTAGACAGCACATTGGAAATTAGCTGCAGAAGCAGTGGCACTCCCAAGCAAAATAAAGTTACAAATGCCCTTCAGCGGTTTGCGTCCCAACTACACTAGAAATAACCTCTCCCATTGAGGGACAGCACTGCAACTATGATCAGCTCAAACATGCAGGCCAACAGTGCTTGCTTTAGGAGGGAGAGATAACTCAGTGGTTTGAGCATTGGCCTGCTAAACCCAGGGTTGTGAGTTCAATCCTTGAGGGGGCTGTTTAGGGATCTGGGGCAAAAATTGGGGATTGGTCCTGCTTTGAGCAGGGGGTTGGACTAGATGATCTCCTGAGGTCCCTTCCAACCCTGAGATTCTATGATAAATAGGATAGTGGCTACTGACAGTGCATCTTCACTGCAGGGGTGATTCTGGACTCTGAAGCTCACTTCCCCTGTGACCAAAGCCTAGATTGTGTGACCCTTAGGACACACTGTAAGGCTCACGTATTTTTCTTGGGCCTGATTTACGAAGGTATTTAGATTCCTAGAGATGAAGAGAGGTTTCTAGGTGGATTTTCAAAAGTGCCCAAGGGAGTTAGGTGCTTAACTCCTGTTGACTTTCAGTGGGAGTGAGATGCCTACTCTGCTTTTGTAAATTCCACTAGGTGCCTCTCTGCATCTTCAGGTGCCCAAATAGGTGTGTAAGTCTGGCCTCAAGTTATTCTGGGGGAAGCAAGGGGATGGTGCAAATAGGAGCTTGGTAGTGGAGGGCTTGAGGATAAGCCTCATTTTGGTAGGTGGCAAAGTCTTTTTAAATGGTAAAAACTCCACTATATTTTTGATGATTATACAGCAGTGACAGCCCTGGCAAAGGGCTCCTTTATATGCTTCAGTACATAAAAACAGGTCTGAACCAAATTGGCCTAGATCTAAACATCATTCAACTTTGCACAATTTCTGATCCTGACCCAAATGGCTCAGTTGCTCCCTGCCTATAATGGATCAAACCAAAACCCTGGACCCACATAGCTGCCAACCTTTAGGAAAGCCCTGTAATGAATCTATACTCCGTGACATTGACAGTTACAATTAGTACAAATAGAGCATTGGATATTCTGCACTTCCCTCCCCAGTCTACCAACAGAAACGTTTCCAAATAGTACATTTTACCAAGTTTCCTATGAGGCAACAGAAAGCAGCCCATGAATGTGACTCTCATTAAAGGAACTGTACTTACCACGACACCAGAAATATTTTAAAAGCAAGGCAATGGCCACAAGGAAGATGCAGATGAGAACCAAACTCGAGGCAATAATGACCCCCTGGGGCAGAAGTCTTGGAGAAGAACATTCCTTTAGTTTTTCTGAGAAAAAAGGATTGATAAATATAACTGAAGGGCCCTTCACCATAGTGCCACTTTCACACAAGAGTGCGTGTGAGAATCCTGTTCTGTCCAAATTCTAATGCCAAGTAATGCTATTTTTGCCAGTAACATGCTTATTTGCAATATATTATCCAGCCACTCCTTTTAGTCGCTGAACTATATGGAGTTCCAGGCAGGGTATGCTCCCTGGTACACAAAAGTGACAAAGCTAGAACTCAAGCTGAGGAAGCCTCCCATTTCCCAAGAGTATTTTTCTGGGTTTAAGGTTTTTATGACATCTGTGTAGTTTTAAGTCCTGGATTTTCTTCCAGAACTGGGCATGGATGAACTGTGTTTTACATGAGTTCTGCAAGGCTGGGAATATCTAAAAGCAGATAGGCAAATTTGACATAAAAAGGTGCACTCAGAGGTAATACACAGTAGGAACTAAGGATCATAACCTATCTGATTAACAGAGCAGACACTGCCTGCCCTGAGAAGCCTCTGTTGGCCATGGGTGTTTATGTGGGGAAGTAACAAAACTCTTTCCCTTTAAGGAACAGTCTGCATTAAACTTCCAGTCATAGAGGCACTACTCAGGTTCTCTTGTTTCGGGTACATTTACACCTAAGCCAGGGCAGTATGTATACCTCCACGCTGATACATAAAAGAGATCTATGAATGCAAAAGGCATATTTGAGCTATCGTTCTCTGAGTAGGGGGCAAAAAGAGTGAAGGTCTGGAATTTTATTTCACTGGGTTCAGATGCTCTTGCCATTCTCATCAGATGGTGGAAGACCTGTCACTTAGAACATTTAAAAGACTAGACACATACTACCACTTCTACAGTAAGGAGCTCTCCTGCATTGGCAGGAAGATGGCCTAAATGTATGCTTCATCTCATAGGGCTTTACTCTTGCTAATGACTATGATTCTAAGATTGGGCTAAATTTAGCAGCATTCAGTTTCCTCGACATTGGCTTTATTTTCCCCATAATCTTGTCAGCTGCACGTGTGAGCCCTGCTAGCCCAGAGCTGGGACTCCCAAGCATTTGTTGCTTTAAGGACTGTTCCCAACAAACTGAAGTGAAAGTGGCCACCGACTTTAAAAATCAAAAGGTGTTTTTTGTTGTTGTCACTGTTGTTTCCCCTCCCTGCCTTCAAAGAATCAGTCATTACCTCAGGCTATTGTTTTATTATGATTATTTTGCTGGGATTTTTCCTTCTTCTCTTCTATTCCACGCAGTATACTGTTGAGCCCTTTTCTTCATACTTGTTTCCTCCTGGGAATTTAGACATTATGTCCAGCTATTAGCAATATTCTCTGAGGGCCAGGTTCTGAGCTCCTTGCTCAAGCTGAATGGTACCTTCACAGGTCCCATTGAGTTCAGCAGGACTATGATGAATAAGGCACTATTTACCATGGGTAAGGGCAGCAGCATCTCTCCTTAGCTTCCCTTGGAAATGCCTGGATCCATACAGTCAGAACATTGGGCATAGAAACATGTTTTAAATGTTGTTTTTAATAAAAAATGTTATTTTAAATCTCTGGCTTTAAGCATCTTCTTGCAAGCTCCTTTGCACTGTGAAGCATTCAGACTGTAATGGCTACCTCACATTCAATGTACTGCCTTTCATCACCCTCCCTGTCTGTTATCACTTGCCCCTTTCCAGGCACAGGCCTATTTATTGTATGATCCTCTGTTTTGCACTGCACTGTATACAATCATGATACATTACTACATACATATGTTAGAAATACTACTGAGTGTGGGAAGATGGAATTTCTTCCTGATTATTGCAGCCAGTAACAGACCTTGAGACAGGAATGAGAGGGCTTGCAAGTTTTATGTTAGTGTAACTGTGGACACGATTCTGACATGAGTAAATGCACCCTTCTTTCTGAGCTATGTACCTCAGGGAGTTCCACAAGTTCATTACACACTGCGTACAATTGGCAGAAACTTACTCAGAGAGTAGTTAGAGGACACTTTGAAGTCATCATACTCAATGGTACATGTGAGGACAATGTCTTCAGTCAGATTGAGCTGCAATTTGGCGGTGACATTATAGAGACTGTTTTCTGAGGCAGCTGCCTTGGTTTGCCAATCCACAGACATATTATTGAGGATCCCGGAGACTCTGGGCTTTGGAAAGCCCCCATGAGAAGAACAGTTCACCATCACCTCAGTTGAGCCACAAGCATCTTTGGGTACATCCGCTGATATGACCGGCTTGCTGAAGTCAGCTGGAGCAAAGGTAGTGAGAGAGATTTAATTACCATTTTGTCAGATGAAGCACAAAATTGCAGGCTTCCTGACGCCTTGTCATTAAAGAGCCCACGGCACTTTGCATTCTAGTGCCGCCAAATTCCTTCTAAAGTTACAGGTGGATAGGGAATTCTGGTATTCACCTTCACTTCCTGTCCTAAACTATTTTCCAGTATTGCAGTGCACTGTTTCACCAGCTGCCACATTCAGTGGTGGCGTGCGGTCTCTCTAGACATACGGTCATTTGTAAGGTGTCCTTCTTAACCAAAAATGCTATAGAAATATAGGGTTTGTGGTTATTAATAGTCTATTGCACAAATGTGTAGAAAAGACAACACATGGTGTGAGAAGGGCAAAATAAAAATATTTCTTGCACTGGAGTGCAAATGTCCCCATTTTCCCCACCAATGTACTTCAACCCTGTATAAGAGGCTCCATCTCTAGAGTGTGCAAAGGGAGTTGAGTCTCTAAGGAATATTCATACATTGGCCTCTCTTCTGAGTCATCCAGCAAGGGAGTCAATTAATTAATGATTTGTATTACGGTCATGTCTAGGGATCCCCCACCCACCAACTGAAATCAGGGCCCCATCACGCTGGGCACTGTACAGATGCATAGTAAGAGACAGTCCTTGTCCCAAAGAGCTTGCAATCTAAGTAGACAAGAATCAAAGCATGGAAGAGGAAACTGAGGCACAGAGGGATGAAGTGACTTTCCAAAGGTCACACAGCAGATCAGTGGCAGAAAGAGAAAGATCCCAGGCCTCCTCAGTTCTATCCCAGCACCCCATCCACTGGGCCCCACTGCCTTAGTTAGCACAAAGGATTGTTTTAGAGACAGCCACTTCTAAACCAGAAACTGGACTGAAACGACTAGCTCATTTCACACAGGATCATTGAACAGTCATCACATGGTAACAACTTTCAGTCACTGTTGTCCTAGTGATTTGTCAGCCCTAGGAATATTCCTCTCCACAGGAGATGCACCCCACAAGAGGGGGAGTGGAGTGTTCCGGAAATATAGGAGGCAAGAAACTGGCCAAGTCTCTTTTTTCACCTCAGTTCTCACTCGCTGATAGGGAGACAGTTCCTTCAGGGGTCCCTGCACACCAGGGGGTGTTATATACATGCTGCTGCAAGGCAGGCTGAGGTCTAGTGATGGGAAAACCTCAGGAGAGATGCACATTCAAGATGTGGAAGATTCCAGTGCTTATTCATGGACCTAGATAGAGGCTTCCCTGCGAGATCTCTGGGACTTTCTGCTGTCATACGGGTCAAAAAGAAATCAATGTCTCTATTCTCAGTTGAAACCAGCTACCACAGAGGCAGCCGTGCAAATGGAAAATGATGATGCGAATAGAATTTCTTCTAATTTCCACCAAAGGTTCAGATTCGTTCTGAGCAACAGCACTCCTGTTCCTCCACTAAACCATTTATTGGGGGCAGAGCTTACATTGGTCTGAAAAAGTGTGCAAGGGAGGAAAGATCATTTTCTACAGAAATGAAAGTGACATCATCAACATCTGCCTGTCTCTCCCACCTGCCCCATTAATTCTGCTCCCACATCTGTTCTACCCCCCTGGCTCCCCATCAATTCTGCCCTTTCCCAGCTTCATGTCTGCTCTTCCTGCAGCTCCTGGGGTTCTTCACTCCCCTTGTCACTCCCCAGGCCAAGAGTGGCTGCAGTGGCGTCCCCTGTCCCCCTTCCCATGCTGGTGTTGCTGGCAAAGGAGAGACCACAGGCACCAGCCTGTCCCCATTGCTCACAGGAGGGGCGGGGAGAAGGAGCAGGGCCATCCTGAGCTGCTGGGCTCTTCCTGGTCCCCACTCCTCTCCTGGAAGAATAGGCTCCTGGGGAGGGGGGGAAGGCGGGACAGAGGAAGAGCTTTGCCGGTCCCTGCATTAGCTCTGATTGGCTGCTTACACCCCAGCAGGTGGCAAAATAGCCAACCAGAGCGGGTTTCCCCCCATGTGGGGCTGACATGTGCACTCCTCAATGACAGCTTGAATAGTAGAACTTTTATTGGCTGGGTCTGGAACCCCTTTCAACCAGGTGCCATTTAAGCACCGATCTGAGCTCAGGCTCATTTAACCCTTAGGGCATGGAAGTGTCTCATCCCTAGAGCACTGGCCAGTCCCCTAGAATGTTGTGGGGCTCTCCAAGAGGCTTCAGCAATGCAATGCAGAGGGCCCTGCTGGGCAAGTGGGCAGGCCCCACTCCTGGTCCAGCCTGGCTGATCACGGCTCTCCTGAGGGGCCAGAGCAATCCCTGACTGGCCCTGGTTGTGCTGCCGGCTCAGCCCGGTGGACGTAGTCACCTCCCAGCGGGACCGGTGAGTGTGGCCAGGGCACAGGAGAGTGGATCTGTAGGGGGCTTATGGGGGGGCTCTGGGCGGTGAGGAGGTGAGGAGTGCTAGGTCATGGCGGGTGCGGGAAGTCTGTGTGTGTTGGGGCGCTGGGTAGTGGGGGGGGTCTATGTGGGGCACTGGGCAATTGTGGAGGGGGTGTGTGCAGGGGGCGCTGGGCAGTGGGGAGTCAGTAGGTGGGGGGGCGCTGAAGATGTTGTGCCTAGGGGTGCGTAAAGTGTAACTCTGGCCCTGAGTGTGGACTGCCATGTAGGAGGACAGAGCTAAAGAAGGGGGATGGCAGGTAATCCTATTGGAATTAGAATCCTAATGCTGAGTCTAGCCATGCTTACGCTTCCTCAAGGATGCTATGGCCTATCTGTTCTGTTGCCACAGTCAATGATGCATCTAGTCATCCATCTTAACCCCTGGGTCTTTGTGTATTAATTAAAGGCTTCTGATGATTTGGGTCACACCACTTACCTACAACCGCCAAAACCACAGTCACGTCACATGCGAGCTTGTAAGCTCCGTTCTCTAGCTCTTGAACTATGCATTCATATATGTCGTTGTCTGATAGTTTCACTGGGAAGATCGACATTGTGAGGTTCTGTAGGTCCATCTTGGTCCGGTTCTCATACTTTGCATCGGTCCTGAGCAGCGTACCTTTTGAGTAAGCAATCACTACGTCCGAATTTTTTGTTTGCCAGTAAACGCGATATTTAAACAGGGCCTGTAGGCTGGGTAGTTTATAGCAGCAGGGCAGGAGGACGCTGTCTCCCACTTTGGCTTTGAGCGTAATTTCCTGTGCAAAGACTGCAGGGAAACAAACTGGAAATAACAACATATGTCATGAGACAGTCATATATCCGTAATGCCCATTCTCCCTACAACTCCATCACCCTTGATCACAACTCAGTCTACTCCCACTGATGTGCCCCAGCTTTCCATTGTCCAGTTTACACTGAAATATTCTCCTGGAAGGGACCTGTCTCGGTGATGTGTTCTTGTGATGCTCCAGTCTCATGTATGGATTTAAGTAGGGTGACCAGATGTCCCGTTTTTAAAGGGACAGTCCCGTTTTTTGGGCCTTTTTCTTATATAGATGCCTATTACCCCCCACCCCCGTCCCATTTTTTCACAGTTGATATCTGGTCACCCTAGATCTAAGTAATAAAAAATGGTTGCTAAACCTGTGGATTAGTGAAAATGAATAGAGCAGCAGCATCTGCACGGAAAGCAGGATGGGTCACAACTTTCAAAACTCAGAGTAAGTAATCATCACTATTGTCATTGAAGGGGTGATGTATGTTGTAAAAGCTGTTAGGGACCAAAACATCTCTTCTCTCTCTTCCTAGAGCTGTTTGTTTGCAAAATCCCTGTCGTTTTCCTGTGTGTTTCCCCAACCCCAAGCAAATGCAGCAATGCATCTTTCTTGTAAAGGGAAGGGAGGGAGAACCAAGCCAACACGCCAGCACTCATGAGCAACCCTACAGCAACAAGCCAGCATCATAGCCCGACATTCACAAGCATCTCTACAAGAACAAACCAAGACACACAGCCTATAGTTCATGAGCATCCCCACAGCAAATCTGGATACATACCCTGGTGCTTCTGAGGAGCCTCACTAAACCAAAACTGGCATGAGCATCCCCTGTGATAACAAACCAATGTCACGGCTTGGTGCTCATGAGCATCCTTGTGACAACAGGCCAGCACTCTTATGAAGGGGAAAAAAAGAAAAGATCAGCCCAGCCCTGTCCTGCAGTGGTTCCCCTGCTTTGCTGTATCTCCTTTGCACTCTGCTCCCATGCTTAGGCCTGCAATGCAGCACTGCAGTAGCTTCCCCCCACTCCATCTGGCCACACAGTGGAGGTAGGACATCAGAGGTGATGGCAAGCTGGAAGGCTTGAGAGGACCCGTGATAGCAGAGCAGAGGCTAGCTGAGGATTGATTGGCCCAGAATGATGACAGAGCAGTGTCTGGAGAGAAAGAATGATCTTGTGGTTCAAGCAAAATGAGGGCAGTTCTATTCGGACCTCTGCCAGAAGTTGCTGAGTAGCTTTGGACAAGTCACTTAACCTCTCTGTGGCCAAGTTTCCCAAAGTGGGGATAACGATACTTACCGACCCTAAAGGGTCTCCTAAGGCTTAACTCATTGCTTGTAAAGCTCTCTGAGATCCTCCCTGGAAAGTGCTAGAGAAGGAAAAAAATCTTAGCCTGCCCCGGTGCTCCCTGATTTGCAGGAGGCGCGCCTGCAATTAACCAGAGTTCACAATTCAGACACCAAACCAAACCGAAAGCATGAGATTTCACGATTCCAGCATGAAATGCGCAGGGAATCCATTGCCAGAGCACATGCCCCTGCTCCACCCACCTGCCTTATGGCAAATCAGTAGGAAACATATAGAAAAATGCCAGGTCCAGCAAATACAAAATTGTGTTTTCCATTTAATTGGGGAGCTCTTCTTTGACTCAGGCACTTCATTGCCCCCTCACTAGTGACAGATCCCAAGGAGAGCTCTTATTTATCAACCAGGTGTGCTACTCTGTGTAACGCAGCCCACCTTAAGCTGCATGTCTTGCTGCTCCTCCTCTTTGAGTGTGTCTGTCTTCTTCCTGCTTGTGTCTCCTTCCAGCTCAGTTACTATCACTGCTAGCCTTCCAATAACAGCAACTGAAACTTTGGGATTTTGGCCTGATACCACCACCCAATGGAGCTGGGTTTTTTGCTTTTTTTTATTATAGAGAAGAGTGGGCGTAGCTGTAAATGTCAATGAGACATCGCATCATGAGTTGCATGAGGTTCTCCACACTTTGCCACCAAGAGTCTCCTCTGCAACCAAAAGGAGAACAAAAACCTCCTCGGCAGTACATATGCAGAGGCTGGAAACTCCTGCTGATGTCACACCCTCCCTTAAAAGGCACTGCACCCATGAAACTGCAACCCGAACACTTTAAGCCTGAAGCAACCACAGTCCAGGGAGAGTCATGCAGCTCCACAAAAGTCCCCAGTTCATATGAGTTTACTTTAAAGGTGAATTGCAAAGCAAACATGAAAACTGAAGCCAGTCCAGATTTACGTACCTAATGTTCCCCATAACATACTCTGTAGAAGGCATCCACTATGGAAAAAACATTTTAATGAATCATCTAGACAAAAATTCCCCCCTGTTCCCAACCCGCCTATGAAATCCTCTTGGTTCTTGCTCTCTGTTTCCAGAATGGATACTTCATTGTGACCCCACGGATGAAGGAGTCAGGGATAGAGGAAGGAATTTCAGTTCTCTCACTCCTCCCACAGAAGAGAGCAAGATGCAGGGATTTCTTTATTTGCTTCCTACAAAGGACACAGGAACTCCAACTCCATTTGCTTGGTGATTCCCACTTTACTACCTACTTGATCAGAGAGAGTGCTATGATTAGATCTCTGCGTGGGTCAGGCAGAAGGAGTAGAGTGCTGATCAGGAGAGGTGCTCTGAGCATAACAAGGCAATAAGGAAGCGTTAGCAGTAAGGTTAGCAGAATTTATATACATAATTTCAGTGGATAATATCAATGGTTATTTTTAAGCATTTTAATTTTTTTTCAATTTAAAGTTTCTCCATTGTGCAAAATTATGGGTTTTCAGCATTTATTTTTTATTTTTATCTTTTCTTTTTTAACAGTTGAGGGGTCAGGAATTATTTAATGACAGCAGATACTGAGGTTCAAAAAATTAAAGCTTTATAACCATTAAAACACAAACTGTCAACATCAGATATCAAAATATACAATACATATATCCTTAAATCAACAAGTCATAGCTGTTTTTTACTATTCATTTGCTAGTGCATTTGTAATCAATCTAACTCAAAATCTAAATCACTGGATTTCTCAAGTACCATTTTTCTTACTTTTGCCTATCTGTAAATTTCAGTTATCATCTATGGAATATTTTTTCAGCGGTTTAAGTGTGTATGGCGAAATAGACATTTACCGACATATACAAATCAAAATCTAACCCTTCCAAACCTAGTTATCGGGGATCAGATTGGGCTAGCTAAAGATGTCTCAATGAACCATTGTTTTCCCCTGGTTTCCGCATCTTGATTCCAGAATTTCAATTTGCATTATGCATCTGCTGGTTGCTACTCCACTGTTAAGGTTAAGTTTTGTTTTTAACTTAAAGCAGGGATTCAACTTCTTCACTTTATAGGAAAACTATGGCACATTCTCCCCAACATTCTAGTACTTACTCCTTACATACAAAGTGATTTTTCCAAGAATTTACAAATAAATTCAATAATTAGGTTATCAATTAAAATTAATTAAGTAGGTCTTTAAAGAAATTTGCACCTGCTTCATTATTTTCCTGTCCCAAATGATCTTTGCAATGGGATAACAGATATTTTAAAATTTCCATGTAGTTCATATTGGGCATAGGCTATATCTCAGGCAATGTGGTTGTATTTAAGATGAATTACTGTTGTCTCTAATTGTTATGAGTATATTTGCTACGGACAGGCTCCTGTCAACAGCTCAGGTAACTCATAAGTGGGGCTGGTGTGACATCGGAGGTAACTCAACAAATCATCACCCTTCCTCTGAAGCTAATTTGCATGCAACAATTCTATTGGTTGTAATGCCTCAGTGGTATGAGGAAGACAGGGCACATGTGCTGAGAGTAGTCTTCGGTAGATTTGGCCCAACTGGTAGTACGCTTTAAAGATTATGTAGCTGTATAGTAGGTGGCTGCACATTAGCTTGGGCATGAGTACTTGACATGGTTCCTATGGCACTTCTATTTCGGTTCTACTGTGCACAGAGGCAGCGTTGTACTGGGAAAATGCGGCAGGAGCACAGAGATACTGGACTCAGCAATGGGCTCTCCCTGAACCCCTTCCCAAGTGCTGGAATCAGTAAGAGAGCCCTGCACACCAATAAGTCAATTGCAAATTAAGGGTCCGGTTCACGAATATGCTTCAGCAGCTTTGTGCTGCACGCTCTGACAATGCAAAGCAGCTGTAAATCCAGCTCTTAATGACCAGGTACTCCTTGGTGGGCCAGGAGCTCTTCTTACCACTGATGTAGTGGGGAGAAGGAAGATAGAAACAGAGCAGCTCTTTAAAAAATAGATAGGTTTTTATGTCACCAGGAGTTGTATTCAGTCCTATTTCCTTATAGGTTTTCAGTGTGTGTCAACTGTGCCCAAAGCAACCTTAATTCTACTCTGTACTGATTCTATGAGGAGAAGGGAAAGGTATGAAAGAAATCGAATTTGTTTTTAAAACTGAATTTCCTCTAGACTGGGACCGTACATGCAAATTCATGGATTCTAAGGCCAGAAGGGACCATGATCATCTAGTCTGACCTCTTGTATACCACAGGCCACAGAACTTCCCTGATTTAATTCCTGTTTGAATGAAAGCACATCTTTAGAAAAATATACAATCTTGATTTAAAAATTGCCAATGGTGGAGAATCCACCTTGACCCTTGGTAAATTGTTCCAATGGTTAATTACTCTCACAGTTACAAAAAAAAAAAAAAAAAAAAAGCACGCTTTGTTTCTAGTCTGAATTTGTCTACTTCCAGCCACTGAATCTTGTTATAACTTTTGTCTACTAGAAGTGTCCTTTATTATCATATTTCCGTACTGGACACAGATGTTTGTAGACTATGATCAAGTCACCTTAACCGTCTCTTTGTTAAGATAAACAGATTGAGGTAACTGAATATCACTGTAGGACATGTTTTCCATTCTAATCATTCTCGGGGCTCATCTCCGAACCTTCTCCAATTGATCATCAACATCCTTCCTGAACTGTGGGCACCAGAACTGGATGCGGTATTCGAGTAGCAGTCTCACCAATTCCAAATACAGAGGTAAAATAACCTCTCTATTCCTTCTCAGTATTCCCCTGGAATTCCAAGGATTTCATTAGCCCTTTTGGCCACAGCATTGCACTGGTAGCTCATGTTCAGCTGATTATCCACCATGACCCCCAAGTCCTTTTCAGAGTCACTGCTTCCCAGAATAGAGGGCCCCAGCCTGTAAGTATGGCCTATATTCTTTGTTCCTAGAGGTATAACTGTACACTTGACCGTATTAAAACACATAGTTTACTTGCACCCAGTTTACCAAGTGACCCAGACCAATCTGTATCAGTAACCTGTCCTCTTCATTATTTACCACTCCCACAATCCTTGTGTCATCTGCAAATTTTATCACTGATGTTTTATGCTTTCTTCCAGGTCATTGATAAAAATGTTAAATAGTACAGGGACAAGAACAGATGCCTCTGGAACCCCACTAAAAACTCATCCATTGATGATGATTCCAAATGTACAGTTACATTTTTAGATCAATTGGTTAGTCAGTTTTAATCCATTTAAAGCATGCCAATGTTGATTTTGTTTGGTTCTAGTTTCTTAATGCCACATGGTACCAAGACAAATACCTTACAGAACTGTAAGTATAGTACATCAGCACTTTACCTTTATCAACCAAACTTCTAGTCTCATTAAAAAAATTATCCATTTAGTTTGACAAGATCTATTTTCCAAAAACTAGGTTGATTGGCATTAATTATATTACCCTACTTTAATTCTTTACTAATCACGTCCCATATCAGACATTCCACTATTTTTCTTAGGACTGATGTCAGGCTGACAGGCCTGTGATTACCCAGACCGTCCCATTTATTCTTTTTAAATAGTGGCACTAGTTAGCTTTCTTTAAATCCTCTAGAAGTTCACCACTGTTCCAAGACTTATTGACAATCAGCAATAACGGTCTAGATTGCTCCTCTGCAACTCTTTTAAAACTCTTGAATGAAAGTATTTGGACCTGCTGATTTTAAAATGCCTAACTTTAGTAGCTGCTGTCTAACATCTCCAGAGATACTAGTGGAATGGAAAATGTTTCATCATCAACACCACCACCACATCACTACATTATCTAGCTTTTTCATTGAACACTTCTGCCTATTCTGAATTGTCACTGACAATTCTACCACTTCCATCTAGTAAAGGACTATATCATTGTTAGGATTCTTTTTGTCCCTAAAATACTTGACCATCTCCTTAATGCCTTTAACGTAATCACATAGCTGTGTCATGTCATCTCTATAAGGCAAAGTTAAGGTGGGTTAGAAGCCGCAAACTGTGCGTTATTGCCTTATGTTTGTATTTCTTTTAAGCATAACCTTAACCCTCAATTTCCTGGATTTAAAAGGCTTGGTTTGAAGACAATTACAACATCTCTACAATTTCTTTTATCCTTAAGGTACTGATACATACTCTCAATCTTCACACCATTTTAACATTTTATTTTTATTTTATTTTTTTTGGTTTAAAAGAGGTCTCTAGCCCTTATGATTATGAAGAAAGCCTGGAAAACATGAACCATGTGAAAGCGATGCACTGATGCTGAGCCTGCAAAACAGCATGAACTCATAGGAAGTGTGTATTACCCCTATTCATCTCAGTGGCAAGTTAGCTCTGAAGCCTAATGATGGTAATATCAACCTCAATAACAATATTGTTAATTATGTCACTGATGATCAAAGCTTGTCCAGCACCACGACTTCCCTCCCACCCAATTTAACCCAAGCCTGTCACAGGCAGTTCAAAGCACATGGGGTGCTAATCAGCATGCTGTCCATTGTTGTAATTCTTACTCAGTAAGAATTGGACTACAGTCATCCCCACTTTGCCTAAACTTGTTTGTGTCACTACAGTGAGCAGACCACAGCCCAAAGACTTGCAGCCAGGGAGCAGATACACCGAGTAAGACGGGGGCATTTTTACTGAGTCACTGATATAACAATAACTTTGCTAATAAGAAAAACAATTCAGCATTAGAAGTGCCTTGATCTTTAATTAGTAACGCCTAAGACGTGCCAGGGAAGCTTTAATAACCATGTAGTCAAGAGGGTGTCACCTTGGCACCATCTCTAGCAACACAGTGACATCCCCCACATCAGCATCACCATAATGGGGGCACATGAACACTGCCTTCCGAACTCCACTTCCCTGTGCAAGCCACCCACTGGGGTACTTCAAGTCCCAACTCTACCGAGTTTACAAGATAAGAAAGATCACAACTCATGGTAGCAAGACTGTATTGCCACTAGCCAATATGTTACATCCAAACAAGGAGCTGTGAGGGACAAAACCCTGATGGATTCCGCTTTCTTAGCTGCTGGGATCCAAGTGAAGACATTCAGACTGGATGAATGATTTTTTTAAAGGTCTATTTGCCTTGACTTTTATTGTGCCCCTCCCACTGGGGTTATTCTGAGACAAATGGAATATGTGTGCTGGGCAGGGGGGAGGGTGGTTTTCTTTAATGCATATCAGCAGAGCTGCGGTATAGGATGGAAGGGGAGGGGTTTTTGTTGTGGGAAGAGAGGGGAGAGGGAGTGAAAGACCCACTGAAACCCTCTTCCAGCACTAGGAGCAGACAAACCAAGTTAGGATAAGAAAGGACTGAGTTGAACATTCACTCAGAATTCAAATCCAAACTTGGATCTTCTCTGAGGTTAGAAAAATGGCGGTTCCTTTAAAACAACTCCCTCCTCCCCCCCCCCCCCCGACATTTCCTCAGCATTCTTGCACT
Organism: Chelonia mydas; assembly: GCF_015237465.2. Lineage (NCBI taxonomy): Eukaryota > Metazoa > Chordata > Testudines > Cheloniidae > Chelonia > Chelonia mydas. Next base: position 182,032,382 of record NC_057849.1, read on the forward strand.
TGCTGGTTTGGGGCAGGACCAGAAGTAGAAGCTGTGCAAGACCATTCTAGGGGGATGTGTAGAGCACAGAGATTGGGATTAATTTGTTAAGCTTTTTCAAGATTCATCTATCCCTGGTTGGAACCCAGTCCTGAATAGTATTTTCTAGTAGAATACTTTGCCGTTCTGTAGCACCTTCCTACTGAGGAGGTTCTCAAAGCACGTCCATCACAAAACCCCCGCCTGAGTATTATCCCCACTTTATAACGAGAGGTTTCAGAGTAACAGCCGTGTTAGTCTGTATTCGCAAAAAGAAAAGGAGTACTTGTGGCACCTTAGAGACTAACCAATTTATTTGAGCATAAGCTTTCTTGAGCTACAGCTCACTTCATCGGATGAATACTGTGGAAAATACAGAAGATGTTTTTATACACACAAACCATGAAAAAATGGGTGTTTATCACTACAAAAGGTTTTCTCTCCCCCTACCCCACTCTCCTGCTGGTAATAGCTTACCAGCTATTAAGCTATTACCAGCAGGAGAGTGGGGTGGGGGGAGAGAAAACCTTTTGTAGAGATAAACACCCATTTTTTCATGGTTTGTGTGTATAAAAACATCTTCTGTAATTTCCACAGTATGCATCCGATTAAGTGAGCTGGAGCTCACGAAAGCTTATGCTCAAATAAATTGGTTAGTCTCTAAGGCGCCACAAGTACTCCTTTTCTTTTTATAACGAGAGAAACTGAGGCACAAAGGTTAAGGCCCAAATTTTCAAAAGTGTCTACTAATTTTGGGTTCCTCAAGTTTTCAGATACCCATCCCACATCTTATGTGAATAGATGCTGTAAGTGCCCAACACCTGTGAAAATCAAGCACTACATGCCTCAGATTGGGTACCCCAAATTAGTGAACACTTTTGGTTTAAGTGACTTCCCTGAAAATGCACAAATTAGTGGTAGGGCAGGGAACAGAAACCCAGAGTCCTTACTCCAAGCCCTCTGCTCTAATGGGCATGTATCCACTAGGGCACTGAGGTGGGAATCTTGGCAATAATCCAAAATGTGAGGTTGAGGAAATATTTTATATAGATATGTATTTAATCTAACCGGCTAAGTGATCATTAAAGGAGAATACATTGCATTCTATAACTATCTGAAAGGTATAAAGACCAAGGATGGAGAGAAATTGTAGAGGGCAGTCCCAAGGCAAAAAAAGCTAAAAGTATGAGTCCATGAGAGAACCATCTATGTTGAATTGCAAGCACTTTCTAACAGCAAGATCTCTTTAGACTGAAATAGTTTCCCAAAGGAAGTGATGAACACATCTTAGAACAGTCAAAGGTAGACAGGCGGTCACATGCTCTACATAGAACAAGTTTGCAAGTTGCAGTGGCAGGGTTTGACTAGATTATCTTTCCCACCTTTAATTTCTATTATCCAATGTTGTTATACTGCAGAATCAGAGGAAAGTGAAATGTACTGTGTTCTGTATGTAGGAAGACGTCATCATTAGTCACTGCCCAGCCAGCAGTCAGTCAGCACTTTCATTTTCAGTCAGGGAGTCCCCTGGGACCAATGAACTGAAGTGATATTTGAAAAGGTAAGAGAGAAAAGCAGAAGCACAGTCCGTGGCAGTTCCGCATTTGGAACCATTTGCATATTCTCGAATGACCTTCTGAATCTCCCAGTGATGTTCCTTGGAGGGAATCGAGTTGTTACAACTGGATTTGAGCTCTGATCCATTTAAAAACAGCAACTGGCCTCTTTCGCACAACACTGAATTTCAGAGCCTTCCGCCTTCCTGAGGGCATTTACCAATGTCGCTCACCTGGCTAAAGGCACAGCACATATAAAAATACACCTACTGAACACACAGCTCAGACAAAGACCTCACGTCATTAAATGCAAAACACCTCTACATAAATTCAATACAACAATAACACAACAAATGTAAATGCTGAGGAGTCAGCAAAAGTTAGTGGCCTCAGAGTAATATGAACTCACACATGTGCACACTGGATCTGTTTGGATTTATATAGAAGAGTCTAACTGGGTAAATGTAGGCGAGCTAAGGTCTTCAGAGTAACTCTGACAGCGCTTGATGTGAACATTTGAATATGCAACTTAATACAAAGTTTAAATGTAGTACATTTCTTTGGGGGTTTTTACTTTTATGTAAAGAAAATAGAACAAAGAGAGGGGAAAGGAAAGAAAGCATCCATAAACTATGGTCCCGACTAGACTTTCTAGCTCGCCCTTTACATTTCTGGGCAGCTTGGGGTGGAAGGTTGGAAGGAGTCAATTCTAACTTTTGCTGCCGATATTTTTGGCTGAATAAATTGTTTCTGCATCTTTGGGTTCTGAGGAGGCAGCCGCTCATCCAAAAAGGCAAAAGAGACAGGGGCAGCAGTAGCAAAAAGGCAGAAACTGAATTTGCATGGCTTGACCGCTTGGGCTGTAATTTGCAATTTCCGCATTGCAGTCTGCCCCTGGTACAGCCCCTAGTCCTATTGGGAATTGCACAGAAACTGGCCGCAAATGGACAGAGAGTCATTAGTAGCTGACGAAAACTTTGCCGATACCCACTGAGCATGCTACCCTTTTTGATTTTTAATCTCTCCCGCCACGCCCAACAGAAATCATCTCCTCCCTGAGCTGGCTATTGTCACATGCGTTAGAGAGGGGATTCCCAGCTCTTTTGAGTTGTTGGTGAGGAAACATTTTCTTTCATTGCTGAAGGAAGTGTATTTCCCCACCTTCCAATAACTCAAAAATGTTGCAGGGATTTTCCTCAAAACTTTCCAAAAAAATTCACCTCTGGCCAGAGCCCAGGAACCAGATCCTGACCCTTGGCACCACTCCGGGCAGGCAAAGAGGCTGCATAACCGTATTAAAGGGGTAGTAGGAGCTTCTCCCAGCAAGTGAGAATGGATGGCTAAGGATGGCTCTATTGGCTCTACGTCACCTCCTTCTGGTCTTCACCAACACCTGGGGTAGGCCAGGAGCACACTGAGATCCGGCAACCGTTGGCCAGTATAAAAGTTTCTAAGGGTACGTCCACACTGCAGCACAGAGCGAGCCTCCCAGCCTGAACTGACAGACTCAGGCTACCTTGGCTTGAGTTAGTGTGCTAAAAATAGCAGTGTGGATGTTGCTGCACCAGTGGAGGCTTGGGTGGCTAGCGCCCAGCTGCAGTGTAGACCCACCCTAAGGGGCTGTTACGAGCCAGCATAACTTAGAATAGCTCTAAGGCTACTCTAAGTTACGCTAGGACTTGAAGTGATCTCAGGAAGCCCTGGGGAATTGGGGAAGCACAAAGATGGCTTGAAGCCACCTTTGCAACCCTTCCCTGCCCTATTCCAGGTCCTGTGCTGAGCGCAGCATGTTGGAACCTGAGAACGGGGACCCACGCATGAAAAACACCAGCCACAAAGGAGAAATGTTCAGAAAGTTATGAGCATTTGGAAAGATAGAGTTAGAACGAAAGCCCTGAGGTTACGCTATCTATAGCAATCCCTAACAGTGACTGTGTGTGTGTGTGTATATATATATATATATATACACACTGTATCCACTATAGCTTGTGTGTGTGTGTATATATATAATACACACACACACACACAAGCTAAGGGCTACAGTTGGTACAGTAAATATTGTGCCACAGGTTGAAGAAGATAGCTTCAGGAATTATTGTCCACTGAAGGTCATTTTATTCGCCTCAAGGGGCAATAAACATATGTATTCAGGGGGTGATTCTGGTTTAGGTTTTATTATACAATGTTCTGTTTCCTAAACATGGTGCAGCTTTAGTTAATCTCTAAAAGGGTCCTGAATTTTATATCACAGGCTTAGAACAATTTTGTTCCATGTCATAGTAAAATAATGACTACCGTAGGTTCTTCTAGAGTGCCCATCACCATGGTATCTACCTGCTGTCATTTAGCCCTTAATCCATACATCACAAAGTAGGGTATGTATCAAAACTTCTATTTTGCAAAGGTGTTTAAGGCTCAAAAATAGTCACTGATTTTGGGTATCCAACTTGAGGCACTTCAAGGTGCCTTGATACTATCTGAGTCCCCCGGCTCAGAGAGGAGAAAAAATTATAACCAGTACATTTTAGAAATCTCCAAAGCTTTTCTGTGCTTGTTAATGCCATAGTGTTCAAATCAAGCATCTTGCAGTCTACCAGGATTAGAAACAGAAGGACAGTTCCTTTGGAAAGGACAGTTCCTGGCTTTCTAATGGGATAAAGCTCCTGTTTCTATTGATTAGACCTTAAACCTGTCAGTGGTGAAGACCTGCGTATTGTCTATCCTGGGCTTAGTATAATTTTGGGGAAAACGTCACGTTACTCGTCAGTAATATGGCCTTCTCGTGCACACACACACTTATACACATACACACGATGGTTTAGTGTGGCATAGCATTACCGCATGAGTGTGGATGGATGCATTACTCACAAATACATGTATTATGTTTATGACACATATTTATATGTGTGGTTAGGAGATTGGGAGAGAGAAAAGAGCCCTGAAAACATGGTGGTTTGCTTTACAGGGGACTGCATGTTTAATTCCATGTGAAATTCCCCAAGTTTTGCTTTGAGTTTCAGGTTTGAACAAACTCAATCTTAAAGTGAAACTCTGTGGAAATGACAAAGTTTTCCCCCATTTCATAATACTACCATGAAAAACGCAGAATTTTGAACAACTTTTATGCAAAGCCACAGTTCAGCACAGTTTGCTTTAAAGTGTCATGAACTACACGGAAACTGTCAACAAGCCTAATGCTTCGAATCTGTAAGGGATCCAAGCTCAGGAGAACTGTATGTGCTTTGAGGTGCCGGTGTTAACATTTCACACAGCTGTGAGGACTGATCTCAAAAGCCTATTGAATTCAATGAGCCTAGCAGCAGACTCTTGGAGAAGGCGAGGGGACAGGATATATGACTCAGTCCCAAGACCAGTAATCTAAGCCTGCATTAGGAGAATTGTTGATTGTGTGATTTTGCAATGACCAGTTTATTGTACATTTCCCAGAGGAGAAATGACTTCTTTCCATTTCTGCATCTCCTGGGAGCTTAGAAGCTCTTCTGTCCCAGAAGCTCTGAATCAGCCCCTATCCTTGCAGTCAAGGGAAGACTGGACAGGGCAGGGCTTCCGTGACTGGAAAGGGTACCGCTGAGCAATGAGAGAACACCCACCCACTCATTAACACCCTGCCTATCCTTGGCAGCACAGCTGGCTCTTAGCTTTGTGTGGCCCTATGAAAAGTAGCACTTGCATGGACCCCCCCAGCCTCAGACCAGGTTCCCACATCCCTTCCTGCCTGCCTCTGGTGCTCACCCTGCCCGTGGGGAACCCTCACCCCTCACACTATTGAGACTCAGCAGTCTTTAGTGACCCACTTGGCCTAGGAAGCCAAGATGGAGGAGAACTGCCACTTTCCAAACAGAGAGCGGACAAGGGTGTCTTGGGAATTCTCTCTCTGCTGTGGCCTGCAGGCACCACTCTGATGGGGCCGCGGCTATGGAATTGAGGATGCCCTTCTAGACAGCACCTCATGGGTGTGGGGAGTGCAGGGCCCAACATAGGCACATAGGTCACACAAGCTTATGGTTGGCTCTGTTCAGAGGAGTGGGACCAGGATCAGAAATCCAGTTCTTGCGTAGAGTATTAACCCCCACAGGCCATCAGGGCTCTCCCTAGCACCCTGATATTTCTACTAAATTTTAGAAAGAGTGAAAGGCACTATCTTGGAAGCTGCAGTCTTCTCTCTGTCCCCACAACATGCAGCAGCAGCAGCTCCAGCCCCCCAAGTTTCTGCCCCAATGTTCCTCATCGGCCTAGTGTGGGGAACGAGGGAGACAAAGCTCCTGAGATACAAAATGGAACTGAACTTGTCCACTTACCTAGACTAGTGAAGTGAAGCACGAAGAGGCCCTGCCAGAACCAATTCTTTAGCGCCAGTCCAGACCACATCAGTTCAGCCCCAGCCGCACACACCATTTTCTCAGAACTCCTCGGATAAAAAAAGACAGAGAAAAGAAAAGGAGTGAAACAAGAAGGAATTGATGAGTTAGTAACTGAACCCTTGCATTGACCAGAAATCTTAACTCTTTGGACGAATGATACACCATGTAGCACGTCTATAGTGTTGATCATCCAGCAGGATCCCATAGCACTTTACAAACATTGGTTAATTAAGCCTGAGTGTCAGCGCGCTGTTCACCCTCCATGAGTTTCATTCTGGACTGGGTGATCTGCTTTGCTTGGGAAAGTCTAATGGCCTTTTCAAGGGTTAGTTCTGGGTGCTATGGGGGTTATTCTGAAGGTGCGGTTAGGTGACTTTCCCAAGGTCCTGGCCACTCACCAGTGGCAGATTTGGCAATACAGCCCAGGAGTCCCAATTCCTAAATCCTCTGCTCTATACACAAAACACACTGAGCCCCATTCTCAGTGCACCAAGGCTCTGGTTGGTGTAAAATCAGGAGGCTGGCTTTACACGACCTTTGTGCCTCCCCCTATTATTCTGGAGTTGGCCAGGAGCCTAGAATTGCCTCAGAACTTCCTCAAACTACACCCAGCTGCCTTGGCCTTTCAGCATTTGGGAAGTGAATTCAGTGCCGGAGAGCTGCTGGATTTACAGCTCAGGAGAAAGCTGTTTATTAAAGAGGCATGGCCCCAGCAAGAGGCGGTCAGTGTCCTCAAAGCCTGCGTCCTCCCATTCTGCCTCAACTCATAAGAGCCTCCTTTTTAAAATCATCCGCTCAAGGTGTTCAGAGGTTTGCTTTCCAGCCCGGCAGATTTCTGACCAATTTAAAGATGACACATTCTTGCTTGTCAGCACCCCACAGAGCCCAACATTACCAGAAACATGCCATTCAGCCAGACAGTAGTGAACTGCTAGCAGAGGAAAGTAAAGGGCCAAACCACTCCAATAGAGGCCCCCAGAGTCACCCGCAGCAAGACAAAAACCGAGAGCACTCACTTGTATTCCAGGGGCTCCTTCTCCCTCTTGCCGTGGGGTCTGGATAGTCCTTAGCTGGCCACGTCCTCTGTGTAACAGAGCTCAAAGCGGCTCATTCTCAGTCAGCCGGGCACAACAAAAGAGCAGAGCATGTGGAGCTTAACTTTATATGAGAAAAAATGGTTGCCACCCCCACAACTTCCCCTTTTGCACTGATTAAGAATCAAAACCTTTCTGACCCTGCGTGCTCCACCCCGCCCCATTCTGACGTCCCCACGCTGCTTGGAAACGATTGTTACAGAGGCCCAGGGACCAACTCGACAGGCTGCGTTGAGGGTTCCAACAGAGCGGCAGCCCCGATACAGCCACATGGGGCCGTTTCTCTGCAGCCACAAAGGAGAGGAAACATCATTTCATAATAGTTTACAATTGGACCAAAACATTGTTAATGCTCACGCTGCCTTGTAATCAGTGGCCCTGCTTAACCTCATCCCACCACCTCCAATCCCAGCCCCTCTTCCCTCTCCCACCACTGGCACCACCCAGACCTCCCACCCTACTGTTCCCTTCCTTTTTATCTGCCCCTCCGCTTTGCACCAGCCATTTTGCTTCCTCCTGCTTTTGGAACATTCTCTCACTGCCTCTCCCAACGCCCTGCCATGAATGCTTGGTACACTGGTCTCCCGTCAATGAGCTGTCTGTGCCTCCTGTGCCTGAAACACTGCCCTGCATTTTGCCTATTTTAGAGACCCATCCTGCGAGATGCTGAGCACCTTCTGAGAGGGCCTGAGCACACAACTCTAGGGCTGGGCAGATTTCTGTATGAACCTTTTTTCAGCAAAAAAGCCCAAATTCAGTGACATCGAACTGTTTAGCAAATGCCTGCTGATTTTGCCAAATTGTTTTAGCCGGGGGTGTGGCGGGGGCAAAGTCAGAAAAAAGTTTTGTATTGACTTTTTTTTTTTTTTTAATAAAATGTTTTAATTTTTTTGGTTGAAAATGAGTTTTCATTTCAAAATTTCCTTTCCATTTATTAAAAAAATGTAATGGTCAAAATTGAAACAAAACATTCTGATCTGGTCAGAATGAAACATTCACCCCCAAATTATTATTTTTTTACTTTTCAATGTGCCAAAATTTTTGAAAAATATTGTTTTTGTTTTGACTGGACTCTGATTTTGTTTTTTCATTTTCCAGAATTGCCAGCAAACCACAACACTATTTTTTCACCCAGCTCTAGACAACAGCTGTTGGCTCCAGTGACAGCTCAGGGCACCACGCAGAGATGCTCAGCGCCTCGCAGGATCAGATCTTCTGCAAGGCATGGATCTTCCTTTCTTATTTGTTTTGTTAAGTGGCCTGTATCTTTACATCCCAGTGGAAATAATGACCTATCCATTAACCCGCAATAACAATAGTTATAACGCAAATGAATTAAGTATGAACATCAGGCCTGATTCACCACTGTGATGCTCCAGTTTTAACTCTGTGTAACACTTTGATGTCAGTGGGCTTACAGCACCATAGAATTGGAGTAAGATGCGGTGAACTGGACCCACTGTACTGTGAACAAATCAAAGTTCTATTTTGATAGCTCATAGCTGGCCACATGCTAACTCTATAAGGAAGTCAGATGTTGACTGGGCACAACATACAACTATTCTGCTAAGGATTCAAGTAGCTGAAATGGTATGGAGGAGCTTGGCATCAGAGCAACGAACCACAAACTAAGAATTAATTAGGACTATTTATCTGGCTGTTGGTGGATTTCTAGCACATGTGTTTCATCGATTAGTTTCCTTTTCTTTTTTCCCCCTATAAATTTACATTCTATCTATGGATCATCAGCATGGTACATAAATACAGAGACTACTAGTTACAGTAGATTTAAAGAACAGAAATTCATTCATGGCACTTCAGAGGAAAAAAATAAAAATATAGAATCACCAAAAGCTTGGCTATTCTGAGTCCAGCCTATTGCCCTAACCACAAAACCACCCTCTTTCCCTTTGTGTACCCAGTATGATCATACATGTCTATTATAGCCCTCCAGTATAATCACACACCATTTCATGTTTTATTGCCCTCAAGGCTTGAAGGCATCTCGGGTACAGTTTTCAGAAGTGCCTAAGCCACTTAGGAGACAGTATCATTTTGAAAAGTGACTTAGTATTATGGTCACAGCATACCGTGACAGGGTCGGGCCAGATGGCTACAGGAGAGTGATCCTATTGGGATCTGGGCTTTGCACGCCCACTGCTAAAGGATCCACCCCCAGCCTAAGAGGGAGATCCACAGGACCTGGACAGCAAATAAATACGGGGGACAACTAATGAAATAACATGGACAGGAGTGTGGTCAAAGGGTCAAACGAAGGGAACCAGACGGGGACACCAAGCAGAGAACGCCGTACAGGAGAGTGTTAGAAGGCAGATATATTAGCCCCAGGCTAAGTAGGTCCCTTTTCCCTGGGTAAGGTAACAGGGAAAGTTCCAGAACAATCAGGAACTTTCTGCAAACAATTAAGGCAGACAGGCTGATTAGAACACCTGCAGCCAATCAAGAAGCTGCTTGAATCAATTAAGGCAGGCTAATCAGGGCACCTGGGTTTAAAAAGGAGCTCACTTCAGTTTGTGGTGCGCGTTTGAGGAGCTGGGAGCAAGAGGCACTAGCAGCTGAGAGGGAGAAGGCATACTATTGGAGGACTGAGGAGTACAAACGTTATCAGACACCAGGAGGAAGGTCCTATGGTGAGGATAAAGAAGGTGTTGGGAGGAAGCCATGGGGAAGTAGCCCAGGGAGTTGTAGCTGTAGCACAGCTGTTCCAGGAGGCACTCTAGATTCCACAGGGCCCTGGGCTGGAACCCGGAGTAGAGGGCGGGCCCGGGTTCCCCCCAAACCTCCCAACTCCTGATCAGACGCAGGAGGAGTTGACCTGGACTGTGGGTTCATGAAAACGGCCAAACTGAGGGCTGCTGTGAATCTCCGAGGCGAGCAAATCTGCCAATAAGCGCAAGACCCACCAAGGTAGAGGAAGAACTTTGTTACAATACACAGAGAGGAGCCAGATGTAGGGTTGCCAACCTTCCAGTATTGTCTTGGTGTCTCCAGGAATTAAAGATTAATCTTTAATTATAAATTATGTCATGTGATTAAAACCTCCAGGAATATATCCAACCAAAATTGGCAACCTTAGTCAGATAGGAACATAAAATACTCTTTCTGGAAGGTTGCAGCATAACACTACTTTACTACTTGGAATTCAGATCAATAACACACAAGAACCCAAAACCAGAGAGAGAGACAAAGCAGGCTGCTCCCTGAAACAGAGTCACACATATTATCTCACCTTACTCTGCAGACTGACTGCTGCTAGAGTGCTAGGCCAGATCACATCCTTTCCTAGGGAGTTCCCTAGCCTGCAAACAGGGCCAGGAAAAAATGCTGACCATTTAAAGTGATAGTTTACAATTTTAGTACAGTTTTCAATACACCACACATAGAAGCCTAAGTCTCATTGATTTTCAGGGAGACCTAAGCTCTAAATCACTTAGGCACTTGAAAATTTGATTCTGAGAGTAAGCACATCCCCTGTTTGGTAATATGGTACTGGCAAACCTTTTTTGAGCTGTAAAGAATATTTTCTCACTTTCATTTTATATTTAAATGATTAAAAACAGTTTTGCTTTTACTATATTAAAACTAAGAAGAAATTCCAGTCAATGAATGCAGATACTGCGGTAGTTATTTAGGACTCAAGGGTGCCCTGAGAAATGCAGGGCCAGTCTCCACCAGTCCCCAGAGAGGCTGACTATACTTGTGAAGCCATGTCCCTCTTGTCACAGTTTGCAGGTATACTGGAGGGCAGGATTGTTAGGTGCATAGGAGATGTAGTCACAATAAAAGTGTAGCCCTGACAGTTTCACCTGGTGAGCAGGTGTGGTATTAGGGGCTGTGCCTTTAAGGGCTGAGCTTCCCAAACAGAAAATCTGGGCGGGGGAACTGTGAAGCCAGCTGGAACCAGACACTTGCAACTTCCTTGAGCACTGAGTGATCTCTGAACACTGCATAATCCCGGGAGTAAAAAGAGCTGAGAAAAGATCCTGAGTGGAAGAACGAAGCAGTTAAAAGCCCCATCCATCAGAGATGAAACTTTAGAAATGTGGAAGACAGCTGGAAAAGGTTTAAACAGTGCTTCTCCCTGCATCTACAAGCAATGAATGCTAGAAAATATAGACACAGGTGGAAGGTAGCCCTATTTGTGCCAGTAGCAGGTTCTGAAGCACTTGATGTGTTTAGAAGTTTTTAGTTAACTCAGGCAGAGTAGGCTAACTATGAAATTATTGCAGACGTTTGAGGAGAAACTGCACTCCACCTAAAAATGCTGAAAAACATCTCTCAGCTGTTTCAGAGTACAACAAGAAGGTGAAACCATAGCAGAGATTTTAGAGCTGAGTCCCTCATAAGAGACCAGCTTGCGACTGGAATCTGGAACAAAAATGTTAGAGACACACTATTGGGAGAGCCAGAATTAACCCTCACTAAGGCAATTCCAATCTGCCAAGCACAGGATGTCACCCAGTCCAGAATGAAGCTCACGGAGAGTGCACAGTGCGCTGACGCTGTAGACAAGACGGAGAATCCAAAATAACGTAAGAAAATGAGATGAGAGGCCGACAGGCATGTGGAACTCAAACTCGGGGTCCACCAAAAACAGCACGTGGAGCTGCACATGCTGTGGCAACCAACCCAAGTGAGGACAAGGCCCAACATAGGGGAAAAGATGCAAGAGTTTAATGGATAACATCCCTTTGGAAGAGTATGCAAGAGCAGCAGAGGGGGCAGAGTTTGGACAAAGAGCCTGACAACAGCCCAGCTGGCTCAGATGAATTCTTCCTGGGAACAGCTGACAACATTGCAGCAGAAGATGATCGGACTATCAGCCCGAAAACATTAATTTTCATTAATTTTGAGGTGGACAATAGTGCACAAGCAAACAATGTTATTCATACTAAAAGAAAAGCCACAGGCACTGGCTATAAATGGGTAAAACTCAGGCTTACAGTTGTGAGCTTATCCCCACTAAAGGTGGGTGTGAACTAAACGTATGGGTAAATAAAGATACAATTTGTAATAGTGCCAGGGACAAGAGCACCCATTATTGGGTTAAAAACGTGTCACGCCCTGGTCTCATCAAGGGGTGCATTCTTTGGAGGGGCAAGAGACCCAAACAATTAAGGAGCAATTTGAGGACATTTTCCACTGGATAGGGAAGCTCACAACAGCACACAGAAGAGAGCTGAAAGAGCCCAATTGTCCCACAATTCATGCCCCAAGGAAAGTTTCCCTAGCACTAAGCCAGAGGCTAAAAGAAGAGCTGGATGAGCTCATTGCTCTGGGAATCATCCAGCGAGTAGAAGAATCAACCAAGAGGGTAACACTTGTTGGTCATTGTAGAAAAACAGACAGAACCCTCCACTTGTGCATAGACCCAAAGAATTCAATATGTCAAAAGGGAACATTGTCCATGTTCTATACACGGAGTAATTACTCAGGAGTAGGCCTGATGCATCAGCAGAGTTCTTGCAGGTGCCTTAGAAAAACAGAGCACATGCTTGTGCCCATTCAACACCCCCTTTGGGAGACCTTGTTTTTGCAGACTGCCATTTGGGTTTTGGTCTGGTCCCCCAGGTGTTTCACCCGAAAATACCACAAAATGTGGTTGATATAGAGGGTACTAACTTAAGGTTTGCATAAATTACATTATGATCTGGGGAAAAACAGCAGAGAAGTATCACCAGAGGCTCTGAGCTGCTTTGGAAAGAACCCCAGCTACTGGGCTAAAGCTAAACAAACAAATGTAAATTCCATGTAACAGAAATAACATAGCTGGGGAGAAGTTAACACAGCAAGATGTACAGGTAGATTACAGTAAGGCTGAGGCCATCACCGACATGCGGGCCCCACCAGACAAGGAAGGGTTACAAAGTTTCCTTAAAATGGTGAGCTACACAGGGAAATTTGTGACTCAGCTAGCTGCCTGAACCAGCCACCTGCGAGTGCTACTGTGCAAAGACATGCAGTAGACATGTGATGCACATCTTAATAGAGAGTTTGGGGAACAGAAGGAGACAGTTAAAGAGGCCCCAGTCCTGAGGTACTGTGACAGTAAGTACAAAACTAGGTTGTCCACTGACTCCTCTAACGAGGGTACTGGCTCAGTCCTCTTACAAAACTGGAGACCAGTGGTGTATTCATCATGAATACTGAGTGCCAATATGCTCAAATAGAGAAGGAGGCTTTGGCATTAGTCCATAGGTGTAAACAGTTTCATGTCTTTATTTGGTGGGGGGCGGGGGGAGGAAGAAGGGGGTTGTGTCAGCTGAAACTGACCAGAAGCCATTTATTGCCATTGCTGAGAGGGGCCTGGCAGCCCCGCCCAGCAAGAATACAGAGATTATTTTTTCAGATACTACTATATGATTTGCAAATTGAATACAAACTTGGGAGACACTTGGTGGTCTCAGACATGGTGGTCTAGAGCATTTGACAAAAGTGGACCGAAGCAAGGTCCAGAGCTGGATTTTGTACATGTCAATCTGACAATAAAGAATACCTGTCCAATCTCAGATGAAATATGGACGGTGATGGCCAGGGTTACTGCTGTGGATGAGACCTTGCCAAAAGTGATTATGTCTATTAGCACAGGGTGTCTGGGACAGCATATTCCCAGCTCCTATGATCAGTTTAAGGGGGAGCTCTAAGTACTAGATGGGATTTTGTTTAAAGGTATCAGGATGGTGAGTCTTAAAGTATTGCAGAAAAGTATGTTAAAAGGATAATGAAGATCATCTAGGCATTGAAAAAAAATCTAAGAGAAAGACTAAAGACATTTTATACTGGTCCCAAATGAACAGTGGCATTAAGGAAGCTGTCAGTGTGTGTTGTACATGTCAAAAACTCAGGCCAAGTCAAGTAAAAGAACTGATGTTTGTTGCATAGGAAAAATTGCCCCCCTCCCCTGCCCCCTAAGCAAAATAGGCATTGATTTGTTTACATCTAGACTAGTATTTTTACTTCCCTGAGACAGCCTTATTATAAGATACTACAGCTAAAGAGGAGATTGTTGTTTTCATGCAGCTTAAACTCATGCCCACTAAACTGTGGCACATTGTCTGGTATACGACAGCCAGCAAAGTAGATGCGCTCTGCACAAAGTGACCTACTGAAAAAGGTTGCGGAGTCAGACTCTGTTCTGTATTTCGCATTGTTAAATTACAGAATGCATCAATGAAGCATGAGTTGTCCCCAGCTGGCATTCTGTAAAACTGAAAACTCAACACAACAAACTCAACACTCAACACAAGCACGTCTGCTCGGTTAGAGGGAGCTCCTGGGGGCTTGCAGATGGCTAAAGAGACAAAAAGGCAACACAAAACAAATCAGTGGGACTTGGGGTCACAGGAGCTGCCACCACTTCGTGGAAATGACACTGTGTGACGGGAAACAATGGCTACAAACAGGACCGGTGTCACAAGAGGTAGCTCTGCGGCCATATGAAGTTGTCACACCAGACAGACATATACTATGGAGTAATAGGTGACACCTTTTCCAAATCCCAGAAGGGAAGGAAATTAGGGGCACTGAATCTGCTGTTTTGCCTGGAGGACTCAAACAGGCAACAACCACAGCAGGTTGAGACAACAGAGCCCCAGGACATGAAACCACCAGAACAAGTGGACTTGCTCCCTCCTGACAGCAGTAGCGCTGAGGTTCCAGGGGAGCCCTGCAGGCCAAATGACAGCACAGCGCACCTCCAAGACTAAATGAACATTGGCAGTAAGCTTCATGATTGGTTTGGATGTAAGTGTAAATGTGTGGCACTAATGGGTTTTCAGTGTTTTATTACATTTTGGCTGGGAAGGGAAGGTATGGTATTGGGACTGTGCCTTTAAGGGCTGAGCTTCCCAGACAGAGTCTAGACAGGACACTGTGAAGCTCCTGTTCTGCACAGTCAACTGGAACCAGACTCAGAACAGAGCAGATCTATGCAAGTTCCTTAAGCCTTGGCCCCTTTCTACAGAATACTGGAATGGCAGATCACAAGGAGCTTGCATTTAAAAGAAAAAGCACACCAAGTATATCGCTTCAACTAGAGGCAAGAGTCATAATTCTAATTCACTTATAGCTTCTCTCACACACACACACACACACACGTGACTTTGGAGCCCAGTGATTTAGCTCTTCACAGGAAGCCTGACATACACTAAATTAGAGTGCACATATTAAAGCCCAAATTCAAAAAAGTACTTAAGTGCAGGCTCAACTTTAAGCACGTGCAAAAATCTCATTAGTTTAAGTGCATTCCTGAATCAGGGATTAAATGGGTAGAAGGAATATTGTAATCTGAAAAGGAAATCTTATAATTTAACAAGAAAGGGTATATGCAATTGTATTAAAAACAATTGTCCTATAAAAAGAGGAAGATGCTGAAGCATCAGATTTATCACAGTTTTTCCTCTTTATTTTCTTTTACATAAAACAATAAGAAGAATGGAAAAGCCACGTCAACTTGGGCAAACTCATGAACTTTGCAGAGGAATTAGATTTTACTGATCAGCACTTGTGGTGAGCATTAGAAATTCTTTGTGGCCCAAAGAATGGTTGCTCACATATACCTCTAACAGAATTCTGTTATATATACATCACCAGCTTCTCCAGAACACAGGCTAACCAATGCACAAACACAGTTTAAAACAGGGTTAAATCTTACTAATTTGCAAACACTGATTTAATGACTTCTCTTTTCATTTCTCAGAAAATACTTAATAGCGGACAAAGCCTACTGGGAGCAGAGCTGGGTGAATGCTGCAAAAGGTATTAGTGAAGCCTTGGAACTGTATTTAGTTCATTTTGATCTTTTTTATTTGTTTTATGAGAACAAGCAACATTTTGTTCACAATACCATTCAGGCAAAGGGAAAGTGTTCTGAATACTTGAGCAAATATTTATTCTCGCCAGTGTAATCAGCTTGAAAGCTCTATGTTGATGTAGAACTTAGCCAAATCGGGGAGCAGAAGCAATCCCATAAGATATAAGGTAATATTTTCACAGGGCCTATTTTCAGTCCCTGACAGCTCCAAATGCTGTTTGTGGAATAAGAGATGTGTTGGTTTATGAACTGAATACAAAAGCACAGACTCATCTGTCCCTCCTGGAAAGTAAGTGATGCCTCCCAAAGTGTGCATAGGGAAATAGCCCAAGTAAAGATGTTCCTATTGCTTGGAAGTTAGACGACTTCATAAACTTCAGGCAGACAAATCAGAGATGATTCTTGAAGGTTTCCAAGATCAAAGCACAGGCATGAAAGGAAAGGGGAAAGTCCCAGGATCTGAGATTACAGGAAATCACTTTAATTTAGGTTTAAAGGATCAAAACAACCAAAGCTCAGCATTGCAACTGAGCTGGTTCAGGTTAAAATGTTTTCAGTTTCAGTTCTTTCATTTTCCTCCCCTAATTCACCCTCCCCCTTCAAAATAGGAACTTGGCAGATTTTCCTGATGTTTCAGGGTTCTGAGAGCAGAATTGCATCCTGGTGTGTTTCCAGACAACAGAGGAGTTTCAGAAAACAAAGACATTTTTCACTTGTGCTAATTACTCCTACAGCCTTCCCCGCACTTTGGCCCACCACATCATTTACCAGAGAAAGTTGGAATTTTCCCCCCATCTCCATGTTAGGTTTCCAAGTACAGACTCTCTTTCTCTAGTCCACTCTCGGAATTAATTTAATCTCTGGTTTCTGATTAGCAAATGGCCAACCTCAAAAGGTTTGGAGTTGGGTTCAAGTCTGGTGCAAAGTATCAAGGGAGGGGGAAGTGCAAGTTTATTTTAACTCAATCCTTTTACGACTCAGTTAGATGTGATGAAATCCTTAAATCCCTGGGGTTCTCCTACACTTTGTGGTGTCTGTAGAATCCCACAAATTATTTCCTTGTGCATCAGTGCAGAGATCTATTATAATGCTCAAGGTATTTCTCAAGTTAAACTCCAACTTTGAATAACAGAGGGTTACTTACATTAAGGCAAAGGGCCAAATTCTGCTTTCTCATGTGCACATTTGACTCGTGTTGATTTCAAAGGCACCCATGTCTGTGGATGTATCAAGTAAGTTCAGAATCTTTCAAAGTCAATGTATGTTATACACAGCTGGTGCAACTCCCACTGAATACAGTGCTCCGTTGCACATACTGATCTGTGCGCAAACTTACAGCACACTTGATAACACTTTAAATTACTAATCAGCAGTATTAAGTGTGCTGAAGTCTGCACTGTGTACAGCAAGAGAAATAAACAAAAACTAGATCTAACATCTATGGTAATTTAGAAGCAAAGAGGGGCAAAAAGCTCCTGGCTGGGGGCAGAGGAAGAGGGTGTGGCAGTGGGGCAGGATAGGAAGAGAGGGTTTGTTGGGACAGAGGCCGAGAAGGGGGAATGTTGGTGATGTTTCACACATCTTTAGAGCTGGTCAGAAATTTATTTTGACACTTTTCAATAAAAAGGGACAAATTGTTGAAAATAAAATTCACAAAAACTGTTTTGTTTTTTCATCGGCTCTAGTTTTGCCATGCTTTTGGAATGTATTATGCATACATTACCGCTATGCTTATTTGTAGTGGTAAAACTGGATTTTGGGAATATTTTTTCCCCTTAGGTAACTGAGAATGGACTCTGGCCTTTAGCACCCTGCTAATTCACACTAACAATTGGGAGACCCACAGCCTTTGATCCTGATCCTGCTGATATCCATGTGAGTTTTGATGTTGCTGGTAGCAAGACCAGGGCCATAGTGAATTACTGAATGTATCAAATTAGGGAGTAAATAACAGAACATCATGAAAGACAGAATGCACTCTCTTCACTCATTTGGACAAATGTAGTTTAGTTCTAATTCTCTGACAGCATTTCAGAATGTACTGCTCTGTGTAGCTTATTAAACCTTGTAAATATAACACACATTGTCAATAATCTGGAACAAAACTCCTAGAGCTGGGTGATCTAGTCACAGTAAACAACATATTAGATTCATTTAGCTTTTTTGTTCTGTTATTATTTGTATCCTTGTAGTCCTTACAAGCCCTGTTATTGACCAGGACCCCACTGGGCTAGATGCTGTACAAACACTGGAAAAAAAGACAGTCCCTGTCCCAAGTAACTTACAATCTAAGTAAGAATGACCTGTGAATAAGATTCAGGTTTTTACATATTTTCTGTTAATTCAGCCTATGGATAGTCTGAATGCTATTTGCCCCAATTTTTACTACACCACAGCTCACTATTTATGCAATTTGTTTGGTTGACTTTGGGTAATATTTTCAAAAGGCTTCTAGGTCAGTGGCGCTGGAACAGAGGGGGCCAGGGGACCTTTTGAAAGTGGATGGGCCTGGCCCATCCACTTTTCACCATAGGCCCCACCCCTCCTCTTCCCCCTGAGGCCCCACCCCTAGGCTAGGCCAGTACACCAGCAGCTGGAGCTCAGCTGGGGAGCCCTGGGGAGCTGTGGGGAGCCGCATACCCTCCACCTGCCCAGGGTGGGGGGGCCTGAGAGCAGCCCCCAGCCCTTGTCCCTGTCCCCCAAAATCCCCAGCCAGGGCAGATGGACGGTCCACGGCTCCCCACAGCTGCCTGGGTGGCTCTTACCATGGCCAGGCTGTGGCTCCGAGGCCCCACCCCCTGGCAGGAGCCGGGTCGAGGTAAGAGCCGCATGGGCAACTGTGGGGAGCCATGGGCCCTCCACCTGCCCTGGGCTAGGGGTTCTGGGGGCAGGGACATGGGCCAGGGGCTGCTTTCAGGCCCCCCCCTCACCCCAGGCAGGTGGAGATGCCCAGACTCCTTGCCCCCTGCTTGGCTGGGGACGGGGCCCCGGGGGGAAGAGGCAGGGAAGGGGGGGCTACAGAGGGGGTGGGGGGCCCTGCCCCTCCCACTTTTGGGAAGGCTCCACCGCCCCTGTCCATTCACACCAAGTCCCATTTTCAAAAGAGACTTAGGCCTAGTGTACACCTAAAAATTACACCGACCTAGCCACATTGCTCGGGATTGTGAAAAATTTCACACCCTGTGTGACATAGGTCAATTTAACCCCCACTGGAGCTGCAGCTAGGTCGATGAAAGAATTTTTTAATTGACCTCGCTACTTCCTCTCCAAGAGGTGGATTAACTACATCAGCAGAAAAACCCCTTCCCTCAACACAGGATACACCGCAGAAAAAAAATCAAAATTACGCAAAATTATTTGTATTTTTTTTTACATATTAAATGAAATATAACCCTATTTGAACCTTCTTTAGAAATATATGCAGGCATTTTGTTTTTAGATAGCACATACAGCACATTTTATCACAGAACTTACTATAGGGCTTTATCATTCCGTGAACAAAAAAAGCGACCCGGTAGGTGTGATTTTTAAAACTAAATAAAATTTTTAAATAAGGACTTGTTCAACTGAGGTTAGTTTTCCTAATTTTCAGCAAAATTACCCTCTTTCTGCAGTAGACTAGATGCTAATGCCTTTTCAAAGTCCAACTGCAAAACAAAGAACAATTAAAGAAAAGACTGCTTTGAGTCTTCGCGGTATCTCAAGTACTGTGCAATGCAACAGAATTATTGTGCAGTTACACTGGGTTCTTCTTTCATACTGCTTACCAAAATACTAGAACAGTAAGTAAAAAATAAAATAAAATAAAGCACCAGTCAGACTTAACCAATGGATTTTTGGTTAACATAAAGTCTTTTTCCATTCCAGGATTGAAATAAAGGAACACAAGCTCTTTCAGTTTGTCTTCCAAAAGAGAATGCTTCTGGTTGGAGAGGACAAGATTATACAATGAGTTGCTGCGCTCAGCATCAGCTGTGTTTGTTACAGCATTTATGTATCTGAAAGCCAATGTTTTCAAATTTAGAAGAAGGTCGGCTGTTGACGACCAAAACATGGCGATGTCAATTTCCCGACTGTAGAGTGCTCTTGATCACCTCGGGTGTCACCTTCCCGGTATACAACGCCAACTCCTCTGCCGAAAAGTCACTGAAACCAGGAATTGAAGCATAATTCTCCTTGATATGAGACATTACAGGAACTCTTCTGGGGTTGGAAATCCTTATGCATTTCAGGAACTTAATTGCGGGCTGTCCACTCTCAGTATCACTGATTTACTTTTTCAGCTGAATTGTCAACAGCGGGACAAATTGCTACTCTCATCAGTTGTTACATTGTTGACACCTTCAGCCCTGAGAAACCTTACAGTGGGTTGCTCCAAAAACTGAGCGTGTGTCCCAAGGAAAAACAGCAGTTCTTCCATTTTCTCACCAGCAAAGAGAGTGCACAGTCTCTGGCTTTCAAATGTAGCCATTAGGTCAATGATTGGCTTGCACATTTCACTGATAAAACACAACACAATCTTTAGCGTTAAACTCTGGGTTTCATCAGACAGCACTCTTGCAAGTTCCTGCAATGAATGTGGTGCCAAGCAGCCACGCACACCCATCTCTTCTTCAGCAAAGCCGTGGTAATATTGAAAATGCTTTTCATGATACTGAACAGCAGCAAAACAGCTGTTCTGTCTAGTTGCTACTGGTTCTGGTGCTATCGTTGTACTGGGAACTTTTTTTTTTGCCTTAGGTAGTTTAAGTACCTCATCTTCCTACCCCCTGCCATGTGGAACATTTGGAAGAAAGCTTTTACCAGTGCAGTGACATCCTCGAATGGCTTATGAAAACTTTTCCCCACCAGATTGATCATGTGAGCAAGGCATGGATGCTATCAGGAAACAGTCCAGACAGTCCAGTTTTGTAAGTGTTTTTCATGTACGCGGTATTATCCATGTCAAAGACAACCACGTTGTTGTAAGCAGTTTCATAACTTTGCACAGTCTGAATGACTGTTTGAGATACGGTGCTGTGATTTGTTTTCTGCATGAACTGCGTGTCAGCAAAATAGGAGGACACCTTCCCGGTGAGGTCTTTCACCAGTGGTGCCAGTAAATTGTTAAGTACAATAGTCATTTAATCAAATATAACTGACATGTAGTTATCCTTCACTTTGTCCTTAAGTTTATTTCTCTCAGTGTTGTAGACATCTGTAAGATATGTATCTTGAAGTTGGTAACCTCCTGGAATTGCGTTATTATTCTTGACTCAAGTCACTGGTGTGAAAGGATGGTGTATGAAAGGATGGTCCATTTAGATAATGGTACATTTGTAGCACACAAGTTAAGACCCGGTCATGGAAATAGGCAAATGCTCATGTTGTGCTTTTGTTGTTGTGTTGAAACACGTTGAAAGTGTACGCTGCATTTTTTATGATTCTCCCTGCAATGTAGTTTCTCACTTTAAATGCTTCCATGATTTGGTGAGGTGGTTTGCAATTGTCAGTTTCCTCTGAGGGTGCAGAAGTACGTTGCACGTTTTGCAAGAGTTTCCGCCATCTTCAAATACCGGTCCAGGAAAATCTTTTATTCTCTTTTGCTGGTATATTTGCAATGTGGGACCCTTGTTATGGCATTTTGTGGCAAAATCGATGAATACTCCCTTGACTCTCAGTGTGATCCAACATTTCTCATGGTCTTTCTGTGTTAAGGGATATTATGCAATATTATGCTACAATGTTTGGTCATACATTTTATGCATAAAATTATGTGGGTACATAATTGCTTAATTCCCCACAGTCTAATAGGAAGTGCCTACACTATAACAGAAAAGATGCAGCACCATAGCTGTGCTGCTGTAGTGTAAACATGGCCTTAGGCACTTAGAAATTTTGCCTGCCACCCCTACAAAGGTATGAGTGGTTTCAGAGTAGCAGCCGTGTTAGTCTGTATCCGCAAAAAGAAAAGGAGGACTTGTGGCACCTTAGAGACTAACCAATTTATTTGAGCATAAGCTTTCGTGAGCTACAGCTCACTTCATCGCATGTTTGTTTTCCCCAATTTGCTTCTGAATCAGCCCCGGTTTTCATTCATTACTCTTTGTATATATAATACAGATTTGGACACATTTACTGTTGGTGATTAATAATTTGAAGTATTGCCAAGTGTGGGTGGTCATTCTGTGCACAAACAGGCATGCACAATGCAACACTGAATTCAATGGGAGTTGCACCACGGGGACAGAGTTGGAGTATGGATTATAGGTAAGGCTAAGATTCAGTCATGGGTATTTTTAGTAAAAGTCATGGACAAATCATGGGCAATAAACAAAAGTTCATGGCCTGTGACCTGTCCATGACTTTTACTGTAAATATCCATGATGACTAAATCTCTGCTCCTGAGGCCCTGCTGCTCTGGGGGTACTCTGCTCCAGCGGTGGGGGCTGACTGTCCCCGGTGGCCTGCTGCTCCAAGGCCCCGGGGAATCGCTCTCTCAACAGCCTCTGGGGCTGCCCCTGGGACTGCTGCTGCTCAGGCGGTCCCCAGGGCCAGCTGCCAGGACTGCTCAAGCTGCAGCCAGTGCAACTGGCCCTGGGGGTGCCCGAGGAGCAGTCCAGGGGGTGGCCCCTTGGAACGCCCCAGCGGCTGGCCCCAGGGTGCCTGAGCGGCTGACCCCGGGGCCAGCTGCTCAGGCAGCCCTGGGGTCAGCTGTACTGGCTGCTACAGCTGCGAAAGTCATGGAAAGTCACAGAATCCATGACTTCCATGACCTCCGTGACAGAATCGCAGCCTTAATTATAGGCAGACCTGGTAGCATCACCTATACTTAAGGTTGCCTGATATTTTCCATCATAAGTCCTTGTTTTAAGTTGCTTACAACTTTACCAAACTACCCATTTAGGCGGAAATTTTCTATGCTGTCTGCCTGAGGCTGACTTTTTTTTGGAAAGTTTCAGAAAAAAACAGTTTATCCATTTCCAAGACCAAGATTAGGAGAAAAAAGACATTGTTTCCCCTGTGTTAAAAAAGTTTTTACATCCATTTCGTTGAGAGGTTCTAGTGCGTCCATGCTTTGGAACAAGGAATTGAAATTTGGCAGGGGGGTAGTTTGCATATGCTCAGTAGAGACTTGTTAAGAGTTTGGTAGCCAAATTCTCTCAAGATTCTGTCTGCATTGAGCATGCAGTGAGGTTGCAAAAGCAACCCCAATTCTGGTATTTCCTCACTTCTGAGTGCTTGACTTTGCAACCTTAACATTCTCTTAGCAGTGTATTTTTTTAATGCAATATACTATACAGTGGATTAAATGGTCAGGACCAGAGTCTGTGCTTGCTGATACATCCACATTCGCAACTCCCTTTGACATGAATGCAAGTGAAACGTATATATGGGAGGGTAAAACATGGTTTTCTGGAAATAGAACACACTAGGGCTCAATTCTTCCCTCAGAAATGTGAAATAAAACTTCAGAATATCAACCCAGCAAGTTTTCTGAAGGTGGGAGGGGGAGTTTAAGGGAAAAAACTAAGAACCAAACCTGAAAACATGTGAATCTCAGCTTTATTGTGGTGCTGAGCTTTGGATTTTTTTTTTTTTAATTTAAATGAAAGTGATTTTCTGTAATCTCAAGCCCTGGGACTTTCTACTGTCTTCATGCATCTGTGATTTGTTTTGGGGAACCTTTAAGAGGCATTCCTGATTCGGCTGCCTAGACTAGTTTGTGATGCTAACTTCCCTGGGAAAGAAACATCTTTACTTGGGCTGTTTCCTACCTGCATTTTGGGAGGTATCATTCACTTTCAAGGAAGGGCAGAGGAGTCTGTGCTTTTGTATTCAGTTCATATACCAATACATCTCTTATTGGTAGGTGTTGCTTGTGGGGGAAGGTAAATGTATTTGGCCCTGTAAGGCCTGATCTTTCAATATACTTCTGTAGTGTCACAAGGCCATGAGATGAGAGAAAAGTCTGGCCAATTTACTGTGTGTGTTAACAAGACTGCTCTGTGGGCACCCTGTCCACACTCAAAACTATACAAAATAAATGTCCTCTCTGAAGACCAGATTCCGACTAAGGGCCTGACCTTTCGAAGTGCTGACGAGTGCCCACAACTCTAGTCGAACAGTGGGTGCTCTGCACCATTGAAACTCGCGCCTGAAATGAATATCCCTCAGTGAGGCTTCCCCGTGTGTCTAAGACACCAAATGACGACTTCCCATGAAAGTATTTCCTCCCTTGTGTCCATTCTTCAGGCTCCCCAACCGAGCCCTGCACTCACTCTGGTGGTCAGTCATCAGTCTATAGCCAAAGTTATTGTACAGTTGGACAGCTCATCAGCCCCCCAGTACACTGCCACATTTCCTTTCCTCCACAAGCATCACCTACCAAGTCCCCACCTAAAGCACTGTATAGCCCTGGAACCTCAGTCTCTGCTTTCATCACCCACTGCCTCTCCTGCATATTGCAGAAACGTGCACAGATCATCAATGGATTCCATGCTCCAGCAATGTTATTTCTTGGTGGATGCACCTAAATCAGTCCAAGTCTCACGGCCATGGTACAATGTCATGAGGCCAACAGAACATTAGCTATGCATATTCAGCATGTATCAAATACTGATACAGCAGCACTTCAGTAACAGTCATTGGAAAAGTAAAAAGTGGACTAATCCTGCCCTTGGAAGGCTCCGGAGACTGGGATGTGGAGCCTTTCACCTCTAGGGCATCGTCCCAGTGCAGGCAAATGATTGACGGGATATGGCTAGGGGAGCAGGGCACATGAACTGGGAAAACAACCTCATCTTAAAAGGACGCTGTCAAGGTCATTACCATTTTCCTCTGCTCTTTGTACATTTCAGGTAACTCACTGGCCGAGGCCCAAAGCTCCACAAATTGGTCTTGCAGTTTTCTAATCCAAGCTCTAAACTGCTCCGTGTCTTGAATTCCACACTGCACAGGACAGCAAAAAACAGTCATGTAGGAAGCTGTTCCTCTCATGTGTGTCACAACCCTCCAGTTAGTCCACAGAGAGGTGGCCACTCCAACCGATACTGAAACACAACACACTTCCCAAATTCAATGAACACACACTAAGGCAAAACCTTAACTCGGAGCATATCCATGCACCACCACTGATGTCAGACAAGAAGTCATTCCCCGTGTCCACTGTTGACCTCCACGGACACGGCTGAGGGTGGAGGCAAGGTTTTGCACTACAGCACAGGCAAGCCTATCTGCGCGGATTGGAGGAGTAAGGATTGTGCGGCACTAACTGCAGGCAGCCGAAGCTGTTTCCTTGTGGGAGTGCGCGTGTACAATAGGCAGCAGTCACTCTGGCTATATGGGCAGCACAAAGTATTGGAAATGCCACATGAAGGGAAAATCCTTCTGGTTTCCAAGGTTTTGTATGGTTGGGTTGTGCCCTGGTTCACCCTTGACTGGGTTTTAACAAGGTGTGCGCAGAGACGGATCAAGGTCTCTAGGGCCCGTGGGCCGGAGCAAGTCGGGGGGCCCCAAAGCCGGAATTGTGGACCTGCCCAACCCCTTTCGCCTGAAGCCCAGCCCATTTCACCCCTTCTGCCTATGGCCCTGCCCACAGACCCACCCCGTTCTGAGCTTCCCCTGTGGCCCCGCCCCCCTTCCACCCTTTCCCCCACAGCCCTGACACCACTCTCTCCTTTCTGCCCCCACCCCCAGCTGCAGCCCTGAGAACGGGGAATCTTTGTACCCCCTGCCATGGCTTCAGGGCTGCGGCAGGGAGCGAGAACTCCTCCAGCCCCAGGGCCTGGTGGGGGAGATTTTTCCAGGGGCCCCAAATTGGCAGGGGCCCCTGGGCACAGGCTCCATGGACCCGTGCAGTAATCTTCCACTGGATGTGTGGTCTAGGATACAACACTGGGGGTTCCTAGAGCCCAAGGCCAGAAGGGACCATTGTGCTCATCTAGTCTGACCTCTTGTGTAAAACAGGCCATAGAACTCCCCCAAAATAATTCCTAGAGCAAAGCTTACAGAACAACACCCAATCTTGATTTAAAAATGTTCAGTGATCAAGAATCCACCACTGCCTTAGTAAATTGTGCCAGTAGTTAATTACCGGTCCTGGTTAGAAATGTAAGCCTCCTTTCTAGTCTGAATTTGTCTAGCTTCAGCATCCAGCCATTGGATCATGTTATACCTTTCTCAGCTAGTATGATTATTCCCATTTTACAGATGGGGAAACTGAGAATTAAAGGGACTTATCACGGTTACCCAACAGGCCAATGGCACAGCCAGGAATATCACCCAGGTCTCCTGAGTCATAGGCCAATGCTGTAGCCACCCGGTCATTCTTGATCAGTTAGATTTGTTTAATCCTAAACAGGTTTCCCCTGATATTGTCACTATAGCCATCTTGGATGGCTCCCCCTTCCTGCCTTATGCTCAGAGTGTCAATGACTGGGGATCCTCTCTGACCCAATGTAGAATATTTTTTTGGTGACAAAAGGGAGCTTTGGGGGACAGCTGCTTGTGCCTCTGAGTGGCAAATGGCAGCAGTGCTAGGAGGGGAGAAAGCCTGTCTTTCAGCCAACCTGTCTTTGTGGCATACTGAGAAGGCTTCGTCCCGCTGTGAGCATGGACACCCATGTGTGAAGGAAGAGGAAGGCTGTCAGAGGGCATGAGTGGTGTGTGGGGGATTTGGCAGTGAGTGAGCACATGCTCCCTGTGCGAGAGCTGCTGTGTGCATTAGGGTGGCGTCATGGTTGAATAACATCACACAAAGCACCTAAATATGGAAGGGAAGCAGGAGGATATTTTTAGGGCTCTGTCAGATTGCTGGATAAAATGTACCCATACAATGACCCTGTTGCATTTGTTCCTCTTCTGACGCCAACCAGCACTTCCCAATTCTCTGAAATGCACAGCATGGAGCATTCCGTCAAATACAGAAGTACCCGTTCAGGACTGCACCCTGCTCCCTTTTCCCTACTGACCTTTATTTCCCAGGTGTTCCAACCTTTCGGGCCCCTTGGCTTCTGGTATAAGTCAAACCAACAGGAGACACTCCCAGAATCAGCAGCATTTTACAATGAGCCAATCAAGGAAAAAACCAAAGGAACCCTGTCACTTCACAGCATCAGAGAAATCAGGGGTGGAATACAGCTGTCTGGTCAAATAGCAGTCAGCCCAGCCCCTGGCCCTCCACCACCAGTGCGGGGCTGTTCTTGTTTGCACTGTTTACTGATTGTCCAGTCTCAATATAAATGGCTCAAGCTGTGGGAGATTGTCAGTCCTCATCTGGAAAGGAAACATTCCTAATGGTGGGGTCTAGCATCCAGCCTACATTTCTTAGTTCTACGCCATTCCTCCTTGTTCTGTGCCCGGACCCTCTCTAACCAGAGGATCTCTAACCACTTCCTCTGCTGCTTGGTGTTTACACCCTTCAGATACTTGCAGATAGCTGGGCCAGCCCCACTTAGCTGTCACATAACCAAACTAGATGTAGTGGGCCAAATCCATGCCTATTTTTATTCCACGGATGTCAACGATGTTCCCCCTTTAACTCTTTTATTCTTTCCTCAGAAGTCCACCCTGGTAATCATCTTTTCTGTTGTGCCTCTCTGGATCCCTCTCAGCTGCTAGAGACCTTTGGGATGGCAGTGCTCACCACTGGCCCTTCCAGGCTGCATCTTTTTACATGGAAGAAAGGAGATTGCCCTGAAAGCAGAAACAAAACTTGGTTAACATTTTGCAACATGCTTTCTCCCCAGTGTAGACAGAATCTAACACAATTGCAGTAGCATGATGTTAAACAACCACTTAACACCCAGTGTAGCCAGGACAGGGTATGTTTAAAACATGTTAACTGATCATGTTTAAGACTTAACATCCTGTTAGTTAACACATTCTCCACCATGATGTTTGTCCCACAGTGTAGACAAGGCCCAAGACACTCACAAGGTGTGGCCAACGGGCATGACTTCAGCTCCTTTTCCAAAGGGCAGAAACAACTCCCATTTGTGTGTGTGTTAGGAGCAGTGTCTTGACTTCTCTCCTCAAACTCAGTGAGACGGAAAGCCCTGCAGAATGCCACAACTACAAAGCATCTTAAACCAAAATGCCATTTTCTTTACATCATGTCATAAAGGGAAGGAGCTTGCTTGACAAATTTCCTCTGTGGCTTGAACCTAAAGTCCATTGAAAGTCAATGGGAGTCTTTTCATTAACTTTGGTGAGCTTGAGATCAGGCCTGGTAGCTGCAGAAGAAGCTTCCCCTATGCACCAACATGCACGTTGTAAACCTAATGGAAAAAGAGAGGAAGGATGTTCTTGTGGTCAAAGGCACCAGACTTGAATTGGGAGATCTAAGTTCAGTTCCTGATCCGTCACACACTTCCTGTGTGACCGCGGGAAAGTGACAACTTCTCAATGCCCCATTTCCCCAGCTGAATACCCTACAATAAGAGAGTTCTCTCCCTGTTCAATATTTGTAGTCTCCACCGCCACCCCCCACAGTTATGTTCTGTACCAGCATGGAGGGGAGTTGTGTCTGCTTGAAATCTGTGGGCTTTTTCTTAGATGAAGTAGAGAGGGTCCCGAATTCAGATACCAGATCCAGGTTCATACCTGAATTCATAGCTCAAACTAATTCCTATAAAGAACAGAATCCAACATTTGGGAAAGTTTGGATCCAGATTTCAGACACCCTGCAAGTTCAGGATATTTCGACATACTGATTCAGGGAGGCACATCCTGGAGAGAGGAAGTTTGGGCTCATCTGGAATTTGATCCAAGATTTTCTTCATCAATGTTATTTCAGTAAATACACCCTTTCCTCACAGAGTCACTTCATGTGCAGAGGACATGCAGAGTCTAGGATTATACAGCAATACTTAGCACTTCCACAGAGTCTTTCACCCATGTTGTTCAAAGCATTTTCTAAATATTAATCATTCACTGTTGCCAAGTCTTATGATTTTATCACAAGTCTTGGGATATGTGGTGTTTTTTCTTAAAACCCCAGCTCCTGGAGTCAAGTAATTATGAGAGAATCTCAGTTTCTATTTTTTTTACAAATAATGTAAATGTCTAGCCCTTATGCTTGCAGAGAGAACTTGAAATTGTGACCCATAAAGGCTCCAAAGCCAGAAGGCAAATAAAAAGACCCCTAAATTGGTTATTTTTAAAATCTCAATTTTGAGGCCTAACTCATGATTTTTAAATGCATGAGGCTGGCAACACCACAAGCTTCATAATGTTCTGTAAGGCAAGGTATAAGTATCATCATTCGCATCCCCATTTTAAGAGATGGAGAAAAAGAGGCATAGAGAGCTGAAGTGACATGACCAGAGCGAAGGAATGACAGAACCAGGAATAAAAAGCCACTTCTGATTCTAAACTAAACTTCTCCAAAACTGCAGAGAAGTGCCTGGTCACACAGGGCTGCCACTCTGTTTCCAGCTGCTAAACTGCACTGAAGGAAGCTAAAATACATTAACACGTCCCAACCATTACTTGTCCTGTGGCTGTAACTGCCACTGAGCTGTTATGTGATTGGGTACAATAGGGCAAATGTCCATGAGACATTCTCTCTGCTAACCTGTGGTCCACATTAAGTGAAACTTCAGGGATTCCTGATTTAAACAAAGCTATGACCGATGAAGAGGTGTAATTTGATTTGTAATTCTAGATATTCCCTCTCTCCCTCAGTGTAGTATCAATTAACTTACAGCTCCGCTTGTGCTAGAAATACTTTCATGATGTGTAAAAGGCTAAACAAAATAGTAAATTATATTTAAGAGAAGCCTTTTTTCTAAATAAATAAATAAATAAATAAATAAAAGTCCCCACTCGAGAGCTGCAGTGGGATGAAAAAGGAGCTCTTCCCTTTCAGTAATTGATACATGTGTATTAATAAATACGGACATGGAACAGAAGGGATACTACCTTTGCTATGGGAAATGATCCATTTGCTTCTGAGTTGCGAAGCACACAGTGTCAGTACTTCTTGGGATAACACCCCATCTGAGTTGTACTTCATCCAGATTTAAACCTCTCATTTGAAGAAAGTAGCTGTGACTGCTATTCATTAGTATTATTATTATCTACTGGCCACCAAAAGAGGAAGCTACAACCCCTGCCTTACATGTAGGCTGCCAATATAGAGTTGGGGCACCCCCAGAAGTCTTTGCCTATTAAGAAACAAGAAAAAGTGCTATTAAAAGAGCTAGGTGTTATTAACTATTAGTACTGATATTAGCACAAATCAAAATGAATGTGCTGTAAGGCACATGCTGATGGGTGGAAGATCCCTTGGAGGGTCAATTTTTAAACCTTGGGCCAAATTCAGAGGTGATACATAAGGTGGTGAAAATTAGAACCCCAAACGGTCTCTTAAATTCCTTTCCGCTCAGTTAGATCTACTCCATGGCTATCTCAGGGGATCTAAGTAGGTGCTACTTGCATGCTTGAGAGCCAGGAAATGTACAAGTTAAAGTAGCTCCCATACTGTAAACTGCACCTTCTTCCAGCTCTTTAGCACGTAACTGACACTAACTTGGACACTGGTGGAGTTAAAGCAGCTCTAGGTGAGTCTGGGTTTCCTTCCCTCCAGCTGATGCAGCAGCTCAGGTACAGGGTGTGTTTGAAGAGAAAACACCATTTCCTTTTAAGTAACACACCAGCTTGATCACACTGACAGAACTGCTCATCTAAAACTAATGATCATCTAAAAATATTGGCAGCAGGCACCAGCACTTCTGTTGCAAAACAGGCAGCTTCTCTTCCCACTGATGCTTCTGGTGGTGGTGACACATACTGTGCCAGATGCCTCTAAAAACCCAGCACACAGAGGTGCACAAACAAGCAGCAAATCTTTAAGTGTGCAGTCAACATTAAACCACTGAAGTCCCAGGAGGCAGATGCCTGGCCCCTGTGCTGCACTCTCAGTTACCCTGAAATTCCCCAGGGCCCATGTCCAGCCCTGCATTCTTAGTTGCCCCAAAATTCCCCAGGGACTCTGCTCAGACCCACTGCTGAATTCTCAATTGCCCTGAAATTCCCCAGGGCTGCTGCCCAAAGCCACCACTGCATTCTCTAAGACAGGTGGGGGATTTTTAAATGTTATATAGGTGCTGATACCATCTCATGTGAATCTAGGTTGTCTTGGCACAAATGACCAATGGATGATGAAAGAGTCTAGTGGCCCTTTATTTGTACAATCAGGCAGAACCTCTTAGCCCCGGGTCATGCACCTGAACCTGGCCTCGTACCCCTATTTCCCTCCCTCCTGTGCCCATTCACCATCCCATGGATGATTGAATCATCATCATCATCGTCTAAGGTAGCTATTTATAGACTAATTATAAAACCTCTTACAGGTGATGATAATGGCACTGGGGAATGGAGCCACAATTTTAAAAAACAAGACAAAGCCAAAATAAGTCCAGAGGCACTGGATGGCTTGCTGGCAACAAAAGACGGAGCCCTCTTCTCCAGGGATACCGGACTCAGCACAGCTCAGCGTTGTGATGGAGAGCACTCATATAATGGCTGTTCAGAAGTGCTGGCAGCCCAGGGGGTGCTGCAGAAAACCAGAGACTGGAGGGAAAGATGAAGCCTTCAGAGGTAAGCACTGGAGACCAGGCAGGTAGGGTCAGTGGTCTCAGCCCAAGTCACAGTGGATAAGTGTCGTCCCCCCCCCCCCCCCCCCCCCCAAAAAAAAAAAAAAAAAAGGCACTGGTGCTAAATGACTCACTGCTCTGTGATCTCAGCAGAGATTCCAACGGAGGAGGGCCTAGAAACTGAACTCTCCCACCCACAGCGCTTCCAGTCAGGGTTGAGAGCTGGTTTCATTGGCCCAGCTTCTTCCATCCAAGGGAGCTTTGTTTCCTGGAGCTTCTAGGCTCTGCAGCAGCTTGGGAGAAGAGAAAGGCATGTCAGAAAAGAAGGCCCCAGAACCACTCCCAAAGGCTGCTCCTGGGCAAGGGCAGGGAAGAACCCTGCAGATGGAACAAGAGACAATATGGTCACGGGGTAGACAGGATTCCCCTAGTTATGCACATTGCCCAAAGATGATCTACTGCAAGCTATTTCTTTCCCACCCTTCCCCAACAATATTTTACTGCAATTGCCTTGGAGTCCAGCAGTATTTGTAAACCAAGTTATGTACCATGGGTAGAATATCACACCATCTGGTGTGCACAGCGCTTTCTCCAGAGTGAGTAAAGGCAGGGACCCTGCTCCAAAGAGCTAAGCAGAGTATGGCAACATAGGTAAGGGAAATAGACAACAGGCACAAGGGGGAAGGAGGAAGGAACATCCAGGAGAGGGTGATGGGACGCATAATACAGTGCACGTGCTAAGATTGATATGTACGGCCCCATTTTTAAAAAATGTTACAGCTGCCAAACTCCTTCAGTCATTGCCATTAATACCCACCTTAAGTGCCGAAATGCCACAGTTTTAAAACATCTCTGTACCAGTACCGATTGCAAGTTCCCTGAATCACTTTGCTATCAAGGACCCAGGGTAAATTGTAATTTTATTCCAGCTGCAAGCTCAGTTTCATTTTAAATTGTCCTATTATGTCAGCCTTCCACTGGGAATCCCTGAAGCCGTGTTATCTGCCCACCCATATGGGCACACAACTTCTGCTTTGGGAAGAAATGCTAATCTGTCTCCTAATGAGATGTGTGAAGAGCTGTACCCCAGCTAAAGGATGACCATGATTACCACTTAGTCTTGTGCTTTAAACACAAGACCGGGAGTCAGGAGACCTGCATTCCAGTCGCAGTTCTGACCCTGACTCACAGTGTGACTTGCGACAAGTCTAGACAAAGATACAACCATGGCCTCCTCTACACAAAGAAGTGACTGATTATGATGAGTGGTCACTCTAAACTGCAAGTGATGCCTGCTGGTACTACCAATGCTGTTGAAGGTAATTTAGGTGATAACATAAGCAAGACAAAGTCATTTATAAAAAGAAAAGGAGTACTTGTGGCACCTTAGAGACTAACCAATTTATTTGAGCATAAGCTTTCGTGAGCTACAGCTCACTTCATCGGATGCATACTGTGGAAAGTATAGAAGATCTTTTTATACACACAAAGCATGAAAAAATGGGTGTTTTGTGTGTATAAAAAGATCTTCTATACTTTCCACAGTATGCATCCGATGAAGTGAGCTGTACTCACGAAAGCTTATGCTCAAATAAATTGGTTAGTCTCTAAGGTGCCACAAGTACTCCTTTTCTTTTTGCGAATACAGACTAACACAGCTGTTACTCTGAAAGTCATTTATAATATTGTTACAGAAAGCATGATTGACACCTACTGACACCACTAGTCTGACACCATATTTTCCTTAACGGTGTTTTAAACAGTTTTACCCTATCTACACTAGTAACTAGAT
Source organism: Chelonia mydas (assembly GCF_015237465.2). Taxonomy (NCBI): domain Eukaryota; kingdom Metazoa; phylum Chordata; order Testudines; family Cheloniidae; genus Chelonia; species Chelonia mydas. The sequence goes on from NC_057849.1 coordinate 182,065,638, forward strand.
CATTTTCACTAGAACGTCAGGAATCAATGGGACCTGTAGCTGAAACCATGATCAGCAATAGTCTTCATGCTCTTGGTGCCTCAGTTTCTCATTTGCAAAAGAGGGATAATATATACCCAACCCACCCAGGTGTGCGGTTGAAGTGAATTACTTTCCAATAGCCACTCACTATTGGTGCTAATATGTTGTTATTATTTATTATTACAGAAGCACATAGGTGAACCGATCATGGACTAAGACCCCAGTGTGCTGTACAAACAGTGAGCTGTTCAGTTGTACAGGTCAGACTGGTAGCAATTTCTTTGATGTTTTCAAAGGCAGAAGAGAATCATAGAAATGCTGGGCTGGAAGGGCCCTTGAGAAGTCATCTAGTCCAGCCCCCTGCACTGAGGCAGGACCAACTAAACCTAGACCATCCCTGACAGCTGTTTGTCCAACCTGTTCTTGACAGGAATTCCCCAGCCTCCCTTGGAAGCCTATTCCAGAATTTAACTATCCTCAGAGTTAGAAATTTTTCCTGATATGTAACCTAAATCTCCCTTGCTGCAGATTAAGCCTTTAACTTCTTGTCCGACCTTCAGTCTCATACCTTTGAAAGCAACTCAGCTACAGGAAAAGGCTAGTTTGTAGAAGTGTCAGTTAGCACCAGTTATAACCCGACTGACCTGGCTTGACATGAAGACACCTGGTAGAACCCAGTCTGTCTTCGCAAGATGGAGAACTGCCTATTAGTGGCCATGTCTGGCTAGGGAATTAGAATGTCAGGGTTGGAAGGGACCGCAGGAGGTCATCTTGTCCAACCCCCTGCTCAAAGCAGGACCAATCCTCAATTTTTGCCCGAGATCCCTAAAGGATTGAACTCACAACCCTGGGTTTAGCAGGCCAATGCTCAAACCACTGAGCTATCCCTCCCCTGTTCTATAGCTCTAGAGGTAGCTATCCTCTGAACAGATTAATCAAAAAGAGGCAGCCCAGGTCTTTTCCCCCTAAGATTACATTCAACGTATAAACCTCATAACTCCTTCCCAGTGGCTGGGGGGGGGGAGGGGGAGGGGGGGGGTTGAGCGGTGAAGAGAATTTGCAAAGGGTCGCAGACCCAGCCAAAGCGGTGTTTTTTTTAATCAAGCTGGGTCACTGAAGGATGCACTTTAAGCACTGTCCTTAGCAAAGCTGCTGCTCCCAGATTCATAGCCCCACCACTTTTGTCACACCATGTTAATCACTGCTGAAGGCTGCTGTGGGCTGTCTTTTCGTGTAGTATGCATCCGATGAAGTGAGCTGTAGCTCACGAAAGCTTATGCTAAAATAAATTGGTTAGTCTCTACGGTGCCACAAGTCCTCCTTTTCTTTTTTCGTGTAGTGGAGGCTGTGAAGCTGCCCATCTCAAACCCCGCCTTCTAACTGCAGGTCGGGAAGACGGAAGCTGATGGAAGTATTGCAGTTGGGTGCCTTCAGTCTGAGTTTTAAAATCTGTGAAGTTAGGAGCACACCACTAGAGGTACTGTCCTCGCGACCTTGGTAACTTTGCCACATGCACCCTTGGTATTACTGCCTGGGCAATCCCGTTCTACGTGGCGTATAGTGAAGTCATCTGGGCAGTCCTGTTCTGTGTGCTGTATATTGAAGTCATCATCAGTGCTCCAGGGAGCCTTCCCCCCTTAACTCAAATTCATCGATTCCTTCATGTTACTAGTGAGCTGTAGCTCACGAAAGCTTAGGCTCGAATAAATGGGTTAGTCTCTAAGGTGCCACAAGTCCTCCTGTTCTTTTCACTAAGAAAATATCCTTCCACCCCGCTGGGAAGTTACAAGTAGCACTGTAAGGAAGAGACTCTCCCCTGAATGGAATAGGGCTCAGCCTCCCACAAACCAGTTTACAGAAGATGTCTGGTAATGGTTGCTTTGCTTTAGGCTGCTGGGCGGCATTTTAGGAGCTGCATTTCCAGCCCACACCCTGGAAGCTTCTCCCCTTTCCCTCTGGTAGGCTACGTCGCAGATGAAACAGGGGTCAGCTGCTGCCCGCAGAAGCGGCTGCTGACAAAAGATTGGCTGCTCCATCTGCAAATCAAATTCACCCCCGCCGCAGGACGGAAGAGTCACATTCCGCAGGAGGGCTCGGCTGCAGAACTGCAAGTAATTCCTCCCTTTTAACCACGTTCTTTGCAGCGTTTCTGACAAGGGGACTGTAGAACGTGGCCGCTGTGCCCGTCCCGGCCGTGGGGCGCTCAGCGAGGCACAACGCCGCTTTCCTCTAGGCAGTTTGTGAACAAGCGACAGAAAGAAACTCAGGCTAGCCGAGGGCAGCTCTCTCTCCTGAAATGCACAGGCCAGGCTCAGAGTGTCTCATGGCTATCCGCGCCCTGGGCGTGAGGACGTTTCGGGTTGGATGAAACTGGGGGAGGGAGGAAATAGCACTCCCGCCTTTCACCCAAGGCTGAGCACTTCTTACTTCTTCAAAGCACTTGCAAACATTAACTAACCCCCACCATTCTCATGATTTGCACGGGCACCTGGCAGTCTACAGCTGCCCCAGCTATTCCACTGCCCGCCCTGCTGGATTCTGGGGCCCTCCTCTCACAAGGCTCCATGGCAAGGGGCCCCCCCTCGCTGCCTCAGGGCTGCTGCAATTACCTGGGTTGTGCTGTGTCTAATACCTGCACCCTGGCCATCAGCCCCCAGTTTTAAAGGGAGTCCCAGCAGGGGACCCGTCCCCACCTGTCATGCAATGCCTTTGCAAATCCCACAGCATTGCACATGCCCAGCACTGGCTGATAATAGCAGGAGTTTCCCCATCCTGCCAAGGTTGCAGCCATTGGGCATGCTCCAGTTCAGAGGCGGATTAAGATTTACTGGGGCCCCGGGCACAAAGAACTTTTGGGCCCCACACACCCTGGGGGCCCAGGGGCGCCAGAATCGGGGGAAAGAGGGGGGCCATCTCCCCCCCCTTTTTTTAAAGAGAGAAGGCTATGCCCACCCATTTTTTAACATAGGCGTAGTAGCCTCAGGCAGGCACAAAGCAGCGGCTGCATGGGTATAGTTTGGGGGAGGTGGGGGTGGTGTTACCCCCCCAAACTGTAAACCTCAGGCTAGAGGCAACAGGAGGAGCGATGCCGCATGCGGCTGCTGCCTTAGGCACAAAGCCCAGGCGGCAGTGGGCTGACCCAGCAGAGGCAGCCTGGCAGCAGGAGCTGGGCGCAGGCACTGAGCGAGCCTGGGTGGAGTGCAGTGGCCGCTGAAGCTGGAGGAGCTCTCTGCCCAGCTCCTTGCTGCCTGTGACCTTCCCAGGGCTCCCGACTGCCTCCCAGGCCAGGTCAAGGCTCCCCTCCCCACAGAGCATGTCTGTAGGCCCTGGGGAGGGGGCAGGAGGCCGAACCGGAGCCCCTGTGTCCCACCGGCAGCGGCATGTCCCACTGGGCTGCGGGCTGCTCTTGGACACTCTGGCCCCCTACTTAGGGCAGATGCAGGTTCCGGGGCTCCCCACAGGGGCCTGAGCTCCCTGGGCAGCTCTTACCACTGCTGGCTCCAGCTTCTGGCCTGGCCAGGGGGTGGGGCCTCGGGGGGGGGGGGGGAAGAGGAGGAGCAGGGGGCAGGGCCACAGTTCTGGTGACCGTGGCCCCCCTCCCACTTCTACCCAGGTTCTGGCACTCCTGCGGGGGCCCCCGAATTGGCCGGGGCCCCTGGGCATGTGTTAATCCGCCACTGCCTGTAGATTAGCTACAGCCCAACGTAGCCAAAGATCCCATAGATGATCGTAAAACCAAAGACCCTGTAGAAGAACTTGAAAGGAGCAAAACCAAAGGCTCAGTGGATGAGCAGGCCAACAATGGAGCAGGTCAAAGCAGTCTTCCTGCTGGAATAGGTTTGCAGTTCCCATATGATAAGTCACTTTCACGATTCAGTTTTATCACTGGAGCAATTGCGTATGCTTGTACAGATTGGTCCTTGCCTGCCCGTCGAGTGTGATATGCCAAATGGAGAGTTTCAATTTTTCCATCAAGATGCCATTTTACCATCTTCATTTTACAGCATGATAAAAGCACTGCATGAAGATTTGCATGTCAAGTAGCTTAGCATGCTCATATCTTTCAGATTACACATACTGTCTCATTTGGTGATTGTTTGGGGATACACTGTATTTTCCACTTTATGCATCCGATGAAGTGAGCTGTAGCTCACGAAAGCTTATGCTCAAATAAATTGGTTAGTCTCTAAGGTGCCACAAGTCCTCCTTTTCTTTTTGCGAATAACAGACTAACACGGCTGCTACTCTGAAACCTTTGGGGATACAGAAGCTCAAAAATCAACATGGGTAAAAGGTTTCAATGATTGGAAGAATATGCTAAAGTTAATGGCTGTTCATGGGAGGACCAAACAACATCTGTAGTCACATGTGGCAGCTTTACAGTTTTGACCCTTCACAAGTATCAATACATGTTTTGATAAACTAGCATCTGAAAATATCAGGAAGTTGCAAGAAGTATTAAAAATATTGCATGACAGTCAAAACTTTAGCTAGTTTAGGTCTCCCTTTTCACGGCCACTGTGAAGTGTTGGAGAGCATCTGTTGTGGTATTTAGTTAATTATGAAGCTACTTGCCTGACATAATACAACTTTTGCCCGACATATCAGTGACACCAAGAGAATAAATACTTGACCAAGAAAATTACAGATGAACATATAAGTCTTTTTGCCTCAGAAACCAGGAAGCACATATTTACTAGCTTCAAAGAAGCAAAGTTGTTTACTGTCATTGCAGATGCAAACATGTTGATCAAATGGCTTCACTTTTTTAATATTGATCATATCAAAGGAAAAGTAGATATAGAAGAGCATTTGTGGCAATAAGCGAGGCAGATGCTGCATCCTTTTGTGACAAGTTAACTGAAGTTTTATTTGACAAGTATTGGATCAGACCCTAAATACATAAGTTCATGGATGGTAGGTCCATCAATGGCTATTAGCCAGGATGGGCAGGGATGGTGTCCCTAGTCTCTGTTTGCCGGAAGCTGGGAATGGGCGACGGGGATGGATCACGTGATGATTACCTGTTCTGTTCATTCCCTCTGGAGCACCTGGCATTGGCCATTTTTGGAAGTCAGGATACTGGGCTAGATGGACCTTTGGTCTGACCCAGTATGGCTGTTCTTATGTTCTTATGACAGGGATATGTTGGGGCCAGTGTTATGGCTGGACCTCGTGGAGGAGTGCAAGCAAAAGAGAGAGAACATCTTTCAGGCAAGGGAGGCAAAGTGTGTGCACCATATATCCATTGCCTAGCACAGGCCTGCACAACTCGTAAAGCGGCGAGGGCCATATTACTCCAAAGAAAACAGCTGAGGGCCAAAACTCCCCGGCCTTGCCGAACCCCCCCAAGTGCTGCCCGGCCCCGCAGAAACAAACCCTCCTTCCCCAGCGCTGACCCGCCGAAACAGCTGTGGGCCAAAAAGGAAGGTGGGGTGGGGGGGAGTGATACTTTATTAAGAATTTTTCCATTAAAGCAAACTTTTTTTAATTTTAGTTTTTTTAATGAATCATGGAAAAATGAAAAACACCTGTTCCGTTGAAAGAAAATTTGTACTTTTCATAATTACCTTGCAAATTTAATGAGAGATAGTACATCTCTTTTGGGCAACAAGCTTGTCATATTCGGGGGTGATATTTGAAGTGGATATTTTCATAATGTCTTCCAATGGTCGTCAGTCAGAGAAGAACGTTGCTTGTTTTTATTCATGTTTGTGATGGAAAATGTTTGTTCACATATGTAAGTGCTTCCAAAAATGCTGAATGTTTTCAGTGCAACTTCGATAAGATTCTTGTATTTTTCATTGTCCAGACTTTTGTAGAAGTCCCGCAGGCAGCTTTCTCTGTGCTTATTTCGGTAAACGGCCGAACACTGAAGTTCAATAACCTCCAACTGCAAATCTGGTGGAACTTCCTCTGGATTCACGGAAAAGGGATCTTCAATCAGCTTCAACTGGATGTCTTCTTCTTTAGACAAAGTAAGTCTTCTGTCAAATTCTTCAATCAAAAGATTAATGTGCTTTGCAAATTTTTCTTCTAACTCGGCATGTTTGTGCTGAGGGATATGTTGTGCACAAGTGGGAAAGTGACACATTTCGCCTTTTTACGTCTGACTTCTGAAAAGTTTCAATTTCATTTTGAAAGCTTTCACTGCTGTACACATTTTAAATATAAGTTGATCTTTTCCCTGAAGCTGAATGTTGAGATCTTTCTAGTGTGCTGTAATATCACAAAAGAAAAAGAGATCTCGATTCCAGGACTCATTTTCAAGCTCTGGGAATTTTATTGGCCCATTTTCTAGGAATTTTGCTACCTCCTCTTTCAAAGCAATGAAACACTGGAGGAGTCTTCCTCTACTCAACCTCCTCACTTCCGTATGGTAGATTAAGTTGCTGCACTCGGCGTCTACCCCTTCAAGAAAGGCTCGAAACGTCCTATGTTTTAGTCCTCTAGAACGGATGTAGTTTACAATGGAAACTACAACTCACATTACATGCTCAAATTTTAAGACTTTGCTACACAAAACCTGCTGATGTATAATGCAGTGATGTTTGGTTATTTGTCTCCCGATAAATTCTTCAAGAAGAGTAACTGCTCCAACATTTTTTCCGCACATAGCTGGAGCACCATCAGTACAAATGGCCACCAAGTTTATGAAATCTAATCCCGACTTATCATTCATGCACTTTATCACTTCCCTGGAGATTTCTTTTCCGGTTGTGCAACCTGTCATGGAGCACATGTTCTTCAGTAATTTCAAAGTTTTTATCAATACCTCTAATAAAAATAAGAAGTTGGGCGGTGTCTTTTAAAGTCTTTTCATCCATAGCTAGGGAGTAAAAGCAGAATTTACTGACTCTTTGCTTTAACTGATCACTTAGATGGGTAGAAAAGTCAGCTATTCTTCTCTGTACAGTCATGCGTGCTAGACTGACGTTCTCAGATATTCCCCTCTTTTCTGGACATAACTCAGATACAGCAATCAACGTACACTTTTTTAAAAACTCGCCTTCTGTGAAGCATTTCCCAGCAGCAGCAATTTCCTTAGAAATTTGGAAGCTTACTTTAGTAACCGTATCGTTCTCAGTGCTCACTTTCTTGAAAATTTGCTGTTCTCCACTAAGGTTTTTCACTAAACTGGCTGCTTTAATTATTTTTTCATTTTGGCTCAATTTGGTGAGATTGGGATGTTTAGTTTCAAAGTGCCGCCGAAGTTTGTACTTTTGGAACGGCTAACGTTTCGAGACACACAAGGCACAGTATTTTGTCTTTGGAAACAGTACATGAGTATTTATTCGTCCATTCAGTGTTGAAAACTCTGTGCTCTGATTCTCTTTTTCTTTTCACTCATGGTATCCATTATGAAGCTCAAGATTGTATTGAATAAATTCACACACAAGAGAAACACTCACAGTCACGCACAAAGAGAAGAGATATCTCATGGTGCATGGCACACTGGAAGCCTGTAGAGGGGGAAAGAAACGGCGTGCATAGGGTGACCAGATCACAGCAGTAAAATAGGACCCGTCTCTGCCCTGCTCAGCCCCACCATCACATCCCTCTTCACCCCCTAACCCTCTGCTGGCTTGCTGCGTCCCTCCTAGTCAGTCCCCCACGCACCACTCGCCTCCTTTCACCTCCTCCCTCCCCTGCCAGAAACCTGCATGCCCGCCCCTAGAACCCCTGCTGGCTCACTGCTTGCCTCTTTGCCCCCCCTCACCCCTCCCAAGTATAAAGCCTCATTCAAAGACCCAGGGGTCACTGTATTACTGAACACAGCAGTCAATCAATGCAGTTGTAGATAAATCTCTGCATTATGCATTTCTGTATAACTTTTATATGACTTTGTATTGAACCTTGGTAATATGATATAGCAGGCCCCTAAGGTAGTATAATTAAGGTAAAAGAAAAATGTCTTTTTGCTAGAAGTAGAATAAGATCTTCCCCCTACTTTGTAATCAATTGCCCTGTTGAATGAATGAGGTGTGAATGAGGAAGGGGTGGTAGGCAGGCACCTCCAGACAGCTGCAACCCTTGGAGAGGTGATTGGAGCCAGACCAAGGACAATCAAACTTGTCAAGTGGGCTGACTAGAGAAGAGCAGACATACTGATGGCCTCAGGGGTTAGAAGCAAGCACCTTCCTTTGGGAACACCCTCTTTGCAGCATTGGGACAACCCCCAGCCCAGAGAAAAGCAGCAAAAAGGACCAACAGACACAGTTCCAGATTTTGAATCTGGGAGATTTGCATAAGAGGAAAGCTGCTATAAAAGTGAGGTGTCTTGCAGAGAACCCTGGGTTTCGTCTTGTCAACATAGGAGCATCGATCCGGATCGGCAGAAGCCTGGCTCCACCCCTCCCCCATCTAACTCACCTGGCCAGTGAAGTTAAGGGGAGCAACTCGTTGGTAACAACAGCATGATGGAGTTTGTTTGTTTGTGTGTATGTGAGTGCATGAGTGTGATATATATCGTATGCATATGATAGTGTTGATTATTACATGTAGTACTAATAAATGTGGCGTTTTGCCTTATTCCCCCTGAAAAGATCCTGTACAGTACTTTAAGTACAACACAGTAACAAAAATTAAAATACTGAAAATGGATGCCCCCCTCCAGCCACCGACTCACCGCTTGCCTCCTCAGCCCCCTTCCCCTGCCGCCAGCTCATCTGCCCCCAGCCACTGCCTCTTCACCACCCCACCTGCCCACCCACCCACTGGCCGGCCAGCCAGCCGTTGGCTTGCCCCACCCCGCCGCTTGCCTACACCCCCCGCAGGCAGCACAGTGAGCCCATGGGGGCCGCATGTTGTGCAGACCTTGCCTAGCACATCAAATTAACCTAGTTTTGGTTCATGCTTCTGAAGATATGGCCAATCCAGACCTGAAGATTTTCTTCACAGCTTTGCAGGAAATACATAAATATTTCACAGACTAGCCATCGATGTGGAAAACCTAATGATTAAGTCTAAAAATAATCTTGATCTTCAAACTCTTGCTTGAGAGGGTACAGTTTTACAAAGAGAAGAGGAACTTGATGATGCGCTGTAGGCCCCTGAAGTCGCTGTCAGGACTGATGCAGCAGCTGAAATGGAACAGGCTTCTAAAGAATGAAGGAGACCTTTAAATCGAACAGCACCCTGCGAGACTAGATGGGCAGCGCAAATGAAAGCCATTGAGGCAACTATAGTAAATGCATTAGAGTATTATTGAATGCCAAGAAGATGAAATTGTGGCTGAATGCAGGAATAGTGAGGACATATATTGAGCAAAAAGCAACATGTCTGATGGATTGGCTGTTCTACCTCAGTCTGTTTGTGGTGGCATAGGATCTTCATTATCATGGCTGCTGTCTCTGGAATCCTTTGGTCATAGAAAATTGACCTGATGCAAGTCCTCCAACACAGTGAATTAGCTCAGCAATCTCAGATCTGAAAAAAATTATGTGGGAAATTGTAAAAATCTCAGACCAGGTCAGAAGCAATGAGTTATGGAAATACAAACTATCCAAGCCACAGGAAGAGATGTGTACTATGCATGTATGATGCATTTGTACACAATTGTGTGTTAGAAACAAAGGAGAACCATCAAAGGAAATATTTTGAGGTCTTAGATATGATCAGTGAACTAAAATCTCAGTGTGAGGGAATTCAAGAGGTAGCTGCTTGATTTGGTTTTATCCATCCCAGGTGACTTCAAAAATATAACTTTAGCAGAGTCAAGTGAAAGGTCTTAAACTCATGGGGAAATACTCATTTTTCTTTAGATTTGGTTCACGAGATTGTAAAATTATTCATCTTGAAAAACAAAGGACACAGAGATGTTCAGTTTGTCCCTTGGAGTCCAGAGCTACTTGAATTTCATAGTGTCAAGTTATCCCGGTGATGTTTTACCAGAAATGGAAATATTGTGTTGACTCTCACCCTGCTCATTGGAGTGCCTTGCGCTGAATGTGAAATGAGCACATTAAGATGTGTCAAAAATTACGTGTGTTCAACACTACCACAGACACAGTTGAGTGATCTTGCTCTCCTTCCAACAGAGAAAGACAAGACCGCATCATAAAACAACTGGCCAAGGGAAAATATTGCCATTGGTGTGAGGTTCCAGTAACTGAACATACGCAGGCCAACACAGTTTGGGTGAGATCCCACGTAGGTTTGGGCCTGTGATTTTTGTTTTATTTGTTTATTTTAAACTTTTTATATTAAAAAAAAGCCTAAGGCGATGTGACTATGCTGCATATTTGCTGACCATGTTCAGACCTTAAAATCTGCCCCTAAGTTTGGCCTATCCTGGTTCTCTGTTTTTGGATGGATTGTGAGTTTTATGTTGTGTTAAAGCACCCAAAGCTTGAGATGGGATTTTTTTTTAAATAAATCTAAAACCAAGTTTCTAAAAAATCCCTTGACTCACTTAGAATGACTAACTCACACAAGCTAATCTGATGCTGACTTCCTGTGTGATTTCTGCCAAGTTGCCAAACTGCTCTGTCCTTGCTCACAGAGTATCTTAGGTAAATGTCCCCTAAATTGGTATTAAATTATACCAAGGGTTGGAGCACTAGTGCAGACCGACTACTGGCATTTTAAGCACAGAATTGTCTAGATCTATCCTGAGCATGGTCAGACAACAGGCTGGTTCATAGAATCATAGAACGTCAGGGCTGGAAGGGACCTCAGGAGGTCATCTAGTCCAACTCCCTGCTCAAAGCAGGACCAATCCCCAACTAAATCATCCCAGCCAGGGCTTCGTCAAGCCTGACCGTAAAAACCTCAAAGGAAGGAGATTCCACCACCTTCCTAGGTAACACACTCCAGTGCTTCACCACCCTCCTAGTAAAAAAGTTTTTCCTAATATCCCAACCTAGATCTCCCCCATTGCAACTTGAGACCATTACTCCTTGTTCTGTCATCTGCTGCCACTGAGAACAGTCTAGATCCATCCTCTTTGGAACCCCCTTTCAGGTAGTTGAAAGCAGCTGTCAAATCCCCCCCTCATTCTTCTCTTCTGTAGACTAAACAATCCCAGTTCCCTCAGCCTCTCCTCATAAGTCATGTGTTCCAGTCCCCTCATCATTTTTTGTTGCCCTCCGCTGGACATTTTCCAATTTTTCCACATCCTTCTTGTAGTGTGGGGCCCAAAGCTGGACATGGTACTCCAGATGAGGCCTTACCAATGTCAAATAGAAGGGAACGATCATGTCCCTCGATCTGCTGGCAATGCCCCTACTTATACAGCCCACAATGCCATTAGCCTTCTTGGCAACAAGGGCACACTGTTGACTCATAAAACCCCTGGGCCCTGTCTACACTATTGCTCTAGCCAATGCTCGACCTGCAATAGACTCATAGATATTAAGGTCAGAAGGGACCATTATGATCATCTAGTCTGACCTGCACAATGCAGGCCACAGAATCTCACCCACCCGCTCCTGCAATAAACCTCTCACCTATGTCTGAGCTATTGAAGTCCTCAAATCATGGTTTAAAGACTTCAAGGTGCAGAGAATCCTCCAGCAAGTGACCCGTGCCCCATGCTACAGAGGAAGGCGAAAAACCCCCAGGGCCTCTTCCAATCTGCCCTGGAGGAAAATTCCTTCCCGACCCCAAATATGGCGGTCAGCTGAACCCTGAGCATGTGGGCAAGATTCACCAGCCAGATACCCAGGAAAGAATTCTCTGTAGTAACTCAGATCCCACCCCATCTAACATCCCATCACAGGCCATTGGGCCTATTTACCATGAATAGTTAAAGATCAATTAATTGCCAAAATCATGTTATCCCATCGTACCGTCTTCTCCATAAACTTATCGAGGTTAATCTTGAAGCCAGATAGGTCTTTTGCCCTCACTGCTTCCCTTGGAAGGCTATTCCAGAACTTCACTCCTCTGATGGTTAGAAACCTTTGTCTAATTTCAAGCCTAAACTTCCCGATGGCCAGTTTATATCCATTTGTTCTTGTGTCCACATTGGTACTGAGCTTAAATAATTCCTCTCTCTCACCGGTATTTATCCCTCTGATATATTTATAGAGAGCAATCATATCTTCCCCTCAACCTTCTTTTGGTTAGGCTAAACAAGCCAAGCTCCTTGAGTCTCCTTTCATAAGACAGGGTTTCCATTCCTGGGATCATCCTAGTAGCCCTTCTCTGTACCTGTTCAAGTTTGAATTCATCCTTAAACATGGGAGACCAGAACTGCACACAGTATTCCAGGTGAGCTCTCACCAGTGCCTCGTATAACGGTACTAAAACCTCCTTATCTCTACTGGAAATACCTCGCCTGATGCATCCCAAGACCGCATTAGCTTTTTTTCACGGCCATATCACATTGGCAGCTCATAGTCATCCTGTGGTCAACCAATATTCCAAGGTCCTTCTCCTCCTCTGTTACTTCTAATTGATGCGTCCCCAGCTTATAACTAAAATTCTTGTTATTAATCCCTAAATGCATGATTTTACACTTTCCACTATTAAATTTCATCCTATTACTATTACTCCAGTTTACAAGGTCATCCAGATCCTCCTGTATGATATCCCGGTCCTTCTCTAAATTGGCAATACCTCCCAGCTTTGTATCATCCGCAAACTTTATTAGCGTACACCCACTTTTTGTGCTGAGGTAAGTAATAAAAAGATTGGTCCCAAAACCGATCCCTGAGGAACTCCACTGGTAACCTCCTTCCAGTCTGACAGTTCACCTTTCAGTAGGACCCGCTGTAGTCTCCCTTTTAACCAATTCCTTATCCACCTTTCAATTTTCATAATGATCCCTATCTTTTCCAATTTAACTAATAATTCCCCATGTGGCACGGTATCAAATGCCTTACTGAAATCTAGGTAAATTAGATCCACTGTGTTTCATAGAATATCAGGATTGGAAGGGATCTCAGGAGGTCATCTAGTCCAACCCCCTGCTCAAAGCAGGACCAATCCCCAACTAAATCAATGTCAGGTGATTGTTTCTTGAGCCAAATTATCACTTCCTTATTTAAAAATGTCACCTTGCTCTCCCACATGGAAACAATTAAGAATCTCTTCTAAAAACAGACTCCCTATCTCTTCAGTAGAGTTCATCAGTCAGGAGATACATGAATTGGATTCAGAAGGAGTGGCCTGAAATGCCTCCTGCAAGTCATACTGGCTAAAATTCAAGCAAAGAAAATTCTGTTCCTGTCCAGAACTAGCTCCGCCTCCAAACAATCCAAAAAGTTCAACCTGAATACAAATGATCTCATTATGGAGATTTTAAAAAAAAAAAAAACAAAAAAAACAAACCACTCCTCACAACAAACAATACACAACAGTCAGTGCTGTAGACAGTTATGATTCACCATGCTACCCACCACTTGGGTCTGCTGATTGGAAGTTTGTGGAAGCAAAGAACTGCTGCCTGGATTCCTATTCAGCCAAGACTACGTATCAAAAAGATGGGTTCAGACTGAGATTTTGACCCCTAGAACCTAGCCATCCTCGTTCATGCTTCACCTGTTTCAGGCAATGTGTATACCAAGGTGCCGTATGATGAAGAAGCCAAGAAAGATGGCATTTGGTGGCCATAATATGACAGTCATGGAAAAGTAACCTTCTGCTTGTCTACCAATATCCTCTCCTCCTTTACAACCACTTCCTACAATACAATTTTCCTGTAATATTTTTGTCCTCGCCAAGCATCTCTCGACATTCTCCCATAACTGAATTGTGCATTGTAGATTTTTGTAATAAGCCCTGTGGAGTAAGAAAAGTGACCTGTTCATGAAGTACCATGTGATTACACATCTTTAGGAGACACTAGCCAACAGACAGCAAAATTCAAATTTTGTGGAGAATGGTATGTTCACCAAGCAATGCAGGGAACTCATGTTTCCTTTGTCTAAAAAATCTGTTACTTTCTCAAAGAAGGAGATCAGGTTGGTTTGGCACGATCTACCTTTTGTAAAATCATGTTGTATTTTGTCCCATTTACCATTGACCTCAATGTCCTTAACTACTTTCTCCTTCAAAATTTTTTCCAAGACCTTGCATACTACAGATATCAGACTAACAGGCCTGTAGTTACCTGGATCACTTTGTTTTCCTTTCTTAAAAATAGGAACTATGTTAGCAATTCTCCAGTCATACCGTACAACCCCTGAGTTTACAGATTCATTAAAAAATCTTGCTAATGGGCTTGCAGTTTCATGTGCCAGTTCCTTTAATATTCTCAAATGAAGATTATCTGGGTCCCCCAATTTAGTCCCATTAAGCTGTTCGAGTTTGCTTCTACCTCGGATATGGTAATATTTACCTCGGTATCTTCATTTCCATTTGTCATGTTACCATTCTCACTAAGTTCCTCTGAGACTGAGGCAAAGCATTTGTTCAGATATTGGGCCATGCCTAGATTATCCTTAACCTCCACTCCATCCTCAGGGTTTAGCGGTCCCACCTCTTCTTTCCTTTTCTTCTTCTTCTTCTTCTTCATATGGCTATAGAACCTTTTACTATTGGTTTTAATTCCCTTTACAAGGTTCAACTCTACATGACTTTTAGTCTTTCTCACTTTATCGCTACATGTTCTGACCTCAATAAGGTAGCTTTCCTTGCTGATTGCTCCCATCTTCCACTCCTTGTATGCTTTCTGCTTTTTCTTAATCACCTCTCTCAGATGCTTGCTCATCCAGCTTGGTCTACAACTCCTACCTATGAATTTGTTCCCCTTTCTTGGGATGCAGGCTTCTGATAGCTTCTGCAACTTTGACTTGAAGTAATCCCAGGCCTCCTCCGCCTTTAGATCCATAAGTGCTTGAGTCCAATTCACTTCCCTAACCAATTTCCTTAATGTTTTAAAGTTAGCCGTTTTGAAATCAAAAACCCTGGTCGCAGATTTATTTTTGTTTATCCTTCCATTCAGTTTGAACTGAATTAGCTCAAGATCACTCGAGCCAAGCTCGTCCCCTACAACCATTTCTTCTATGAGGTCCTCACTACTCACCAAAACCAAATCTAAAATGGCATCCCCTCTTGTTGGTTCAGCAACTACTTGATGAAAGAATCCATCAGCTATCGCATCTAGGAAAATCTGAGCCCTATTATTATTACTAGCATTTGTCCTCCAGTCTATATCTGGGAAGTTAAATACTCCCATGATCACACAGTTCCCATTAGTATTTACTTCATTAAAAACATTAAAGAGGTCTCTATCCATATCCACATTAGATCCAGGCAGTCTATAGCACACCCCAAGCACTATCACAGGGGAGGCTCTAGAAGCTTTCTTCCCCAATGTGATTTTTGCCCAGACAGACTCTGTCTTATCCATTCCATCGCTTCTTATTTCTTTACAGTCTACCTCATCATTGATATACAGTGCTACTCCACCACCTTTACCTTTATTTCTTTCCCAAACAGCACATACCCTTCAATATCGGTACTCCAGTCATAACTACTATTCCACCATGTTTCTGTTATCCCTATAATATCTGGTTTCACTTCCTGCACCAGTAGCTCTAGTTCCTCCATTTTGTTACCTAGGCTCCTCACATTGGTGTACAAACATGGGAGGCTTGTCTAAAATTCCTGATGCAGATGCAGTCTCTATGCCTCTGTCATAAATATAAAGGGAAGGGTAAACCCCTTTAAAATCCCTCCTGGCCAGAGGAAAAATCCTCTCACCTGTAAAGGGTTAAGAAGCTAAAGGTAACCTCGCTGGCACCTGACCAAAATGACCAATGAGGAGACAAGATACTTTCAAAAGCTGGGAGGAGGGAGAGAAACAAAAGGTCTGTGTCTGTCTGTATGCTGCTTTTGCCCGGGATAGAACAGGAATGGAGTCTTAGAACTTTTAGTAAATAATCTAGCTAGGTATGTGTTAGATTATGATTTCTTTAAATGGCTGAGAAAAGAACTGTGCTGAATAGAATGACTATCCCTGTCTGTGTGTCTTTTTTGTAACTTAAGGTTTTGCCTAGAGGGATTCTCTATGTTTTGAATCTAATTACCCTGTAAGGTATCTACCATCCTGATTTTACAGAGGTGATTCCTTTACTTCTTCTATTAAAAGTCTTCTTGTAAGAAAACTGAATGCTTTTTCATTGTTCTCAGATCCAAGGGTTTGGGTCTGTGGCCACCTATGCAAATTGGTGAGGATTTTTACCAAACCTTCCTCAGGAAGTGGGGTGCAAGGGTTGGGAGGATTTTGGGGGGAAAGACGTGTCCAAACTACGTTTCCCAGTAAACCCAGTTAAAGTTTGGTGGTGGCAGTGGAAATTCCAAGGGCAAAGGGTAAAATTAATTTGTACCTTGCGGAAGTTTTAACCTAAGCTGGTAAAAGTAAGCTTAGGAGGTTTTCATGCAGGTCCCCACATCTGTACCCTAGAGTTCAGAGTGGGGAAGGAACCTTGACAGCCTCCATCTGTAAGTTTTCCTACTTGTCCTCTTATTGCGTTTAAGCATCTTCAGTGATTTTGCACAGGTGCAACTGATTGGAACTAAGTATGCAAAGGCCTGATGTGCAGAAAGGAATAGGCGCCAGCTCACACTTGCAACTGGGCTGGTTCTGCAGGGATTGCAGAAGTGAAATGTAGCAAAAAGAAAGGGGTTGTCACTAAACTAACAGATCCAACTCTGAATATACACATGGGGTAGATCGGGGCAATAAGGGGTCATTTCTATAAAATTCAATGGCAAAAAAACTACATGCTGGCAGAGTTAGGGTTGCTTGGTGGCATGTCATCCCCTTGCAGAACGCTAAGTGGAGCAAAAGTCAAACTTCTGAAAACCAGGAAACGTAGAATTAAGGCTGTCCATGCAATCTTAACTCTGCCTTATTTCATCAATGCTCTAATATGCCCTATCACACATACCTTTACTCTGCTAACCCCACAGTTGCTGAATGGTTTAAACCTTTCACCTACTTTTGCAACCCATGCACTCTTACTCACATGAATCCATCTAATGCTATTAAAGGACAAAAAGGGAAAAAGTTGGATGAGCACTTGCTCCCTCAGATCCTAGCACTCACAGAGGGGGCAGCGAGAGAGATTCAGATACCCCCAAAGCAACAAGGCCTCCCACACCTCAGCTCATGAGAGGAAAAGGTGGGGGGCTCAGCCCCCCCTCCCCCGCCCAAGGGGCAAGAGCCCTTCAGATTTGGGCACACACATGGGAGGGAAGAATGTGGGGCTGACAGGTGCCCGTCTGTATTCTCCCCCAGTTCCATGCCATTCATCCCAACAATTCAGTATCCTGCCCCTCCAATTTCCCTAACCCCCACGCGTCCCTCAACTGCACCCCCAACCTCTCTCCCCTCTATCACCCATCTCCAGCTATCTTTCTCCCCTTGCTGCAGCCCCAAACCCCTCTCCCCTTGTTCCCCCACTGCTCTGCCCCTTAATGCCCCTCCCTCCCAGGAAGCATTCATATGTTTAATTCCTGCCTCCCACCGTCATGGAGTGTATGTACCCCATGCTGGCCCAACAACCAAAGGGTTAATACAGGCACTGCTGACTGGCAGCCTCACAGCAGCTGGAAGGATAAAAGGGCTGGGACGCAGAGGGGTGGGGTGGCTAACAGAGGAGAGAGTAGACTGGCGAAAGGAACTCCTGTCAGCAAACTGCTAGAAAGCTACCAAGGGACACCACCCCAGGAAGGGTGGAACAGACCAACAGGCTGAAGAGCCTGCAGTGACCTGGGAGAAGGTTGCTGGTGCCCTGAACTCCTTCCTGAGTCAATGATCTCGGATCCTACTTGTCTAGCTTAAGGGCCCTGAGCTGGAACCCAGTGCAGTGGTGAGCTACCCTACCAACTGGCCCCGAGAACGGAGAGGTTTATTCAGATTCCTAGGCGCCAGGAATAGACTGATAGCCCCACTAATGCCGAGTGTTCCAGTGCCACGTCCCACTTGGCTGCACCAACTCCACCCTCTCTCCCAAAAATCCCCTGCCCCCTATGACTCTCAAATTATAGCCACTTAGTCCAAACCTTTTGTTCTAGGTGTGGGCTTATGATTAACTTACTCTTAGTTATGTTAATTGCAGGGTGACTGCACAGCTGTTTGTCTCAATGAGATCTGTGATTCATCCAGTCATTAGTACCCCTCAGTTGAACAGTACAAGGCAGAAGGAAATCAGTTTTGGAGGGGAGAGGCTGTAACTCGGCAACCCCTTGGTCAAAAGACCCCAAGTCTGGATCTCTAACACTAGCCTGTGCCCCCATGAGGCACAACAAATTTCAAAGCAATCTGAGGAACTGTTTGGATTTTAGAGCCCTTCCAAGCGTCGGCCTTTAAAGCCTATAAAATGGAAGGAAAGGAAACCCTCTAGCCATTGTTCTGTATTGGCGGGTGTGCACTGTAAACAATGTACATTTTCTCAAATCTTGTCCTCCGTTTGTATCCCCCAAAGATTTAGTGGGTGTCACCACTATCGTGGGTAAAACTAGACAGATTGAGACCATTTTGAACTGCCTCACATCAATAGTTTTAGCTCTAGCTCTGTGCAAAAAAACCCCAACACCACAGCAACCAACTGCAGATAGAAACTTTTTGAAAAATGGTTATTTTTTTCAGGTCCTAAGTCTTCATAGCCCCTACCCTGCACTCTCTTGAGGCACACCAAATTTCAAAGGACTCCTACTAAGCATGTCAATTTTAGAAGACTTAAAAATGTTGATCTTTAAATGAAAGTTGTAATATAACGTTAACTCCGGGGCGCTGCTGGACCACTATAATTACTCTTCAGAGTGCAACTGGACTTCATTTTTCTTTTTTAAATCACTTTTTTAACCTATAGCAATTGATTAATACATTAACCTTTCACTCTTGATATGGTTTTCTTTTTGCATTTTTCTCAGACAATAAAAATAGACCAAACAATTTCATGTTCAGGCTCTTAAGCATTTATCAAAATGTTACTATAACAAGGTGGCAAATCCTGCAGGGGGATATATGTTGGCTGGTTTTTGAATAAAGAAATGTTGGATTAGCTTTATTTAACTACAGATTTAATACAAAACCACTTAACCAACCAACCTGAAGGTGTTATATGGATCACACTTTTTAAAAAAAAACAAAACCAATCAATCCAAATTTTAATACTTATAAATAACTTTATTCTCAATTGCATCTGTAATTTACCTGGGCCAGGATAGCAGCAGCTGAATGTAGTTGGGAATAAGAATGTATACTTTGTCAGATCCTGAGAGAAACATGCTATAGGCCAAGGCCTAGAAGCTTGTATGATGGAAGGCTGGTGTGGGATCTACTCTTGGTTCAGAACAGGGTTTGAATTTATATTGGTTTCCCAGTAGAACACCCACAGGCCATTCCCTACTCAGAAGCTAAACTAACCATACAGATTGTGAGGCAAAGTGTGCAAATACTGCATTTCAGAGCTATTTGTGCAAGTTAAATTGCCCAACAGGTGCAGAAAGGCTGAATGCTCCAGCTCTTAAGACTTTGAGTATGGCTCTTGCTTGACTAGATACACAATGAAGCACCCTCCCAAACTAATAATACTTGTTTGATTTTCAGAGTCCACGAAGCGGAGCCACCCTGAGGCACAGCATGAGTTCAGGTCTGATTGAGAACTATGTGGCAGCCATGGTGCTGAGCGCAGTTGGTGATACCCTGGGCTATTACAATAGAAAATGGGAGTTCCTGCAGAATGGCCAGGAGATTCACAGGCAGGTTGCACAGAAGGGGGGGCTGGGAAACATCAGTATAGCAGGCTGGAAAGTCAGCGATGACACAGTGATGCACTTGGCTACGGCTGAAGCTCTGGTAGCTGCTGGGAAACAGCCAAGTTTTCCAGAGCTCTATTCCCTTATAGCAAAGCACTACAAGGACTGTATGGATGACATGGCTGGCAGATCTCCAGGTAATCCTTCTGAAATTGTATCTGTACCATACAAAACAACGTTTCCTTCCTCAGTCTAATTTTCTCTCTCTCATTCCTTCTTTAGTTAAGGCTGCCAGAGAGTTGCCACTGTTTATAGTTGCTTATAACTTTACCAAACTAAGTGTTCAGGCTGAAATTTTCCATGTGAGTTGTCTGCATCAGACTGATTTTTCTGAAAAGTTTCAAATAAAACGGTTCTGCTATTTCCAAGAACAAGGTTGGGAAAAAGACATTGTTTTGCTAATATTCTTACAACAGTTTCTTCGAGAAGTTCTAGCATCTCCATGTTTGGATCTGGGACTTGAAATTTGGCAGGGAGGTGACCTTTATGTCAGGGATAAGCCTTTGCAATTTCTGTGAAAAATATGCCCACATATGGCCCAGTTATAAGCCTTTTGGGGGAAAAAAAATTCACTTTTACATATGCTCAGTAAAGATGTTGTAGAGTTTGGCAGCTACATTCCCTGAAGATTCTGTCTGCACCGAGCATGCTCCAGCCCAGGGTGGAAGGGGCTAAACAGGATACGACTGTCCCTGCAGTTGCTGCTGGGGGCCACTATAGGACCTGGCATCAGACCTGAGAGCAGGAGGCCTTTTTGTCCTGTGCTCTCAATGCCTCCCCATCCCCGCCCTGCTGGCACCCTAGCAGTGTGGAGGAGAAAGCAGCCTGATCCAAATGCGGAGTTGACAAGAGCTGGATTGGGGAGGGGCAATGGAGGAAGTAGATTGGAACAAACCGCACGGGGCTGGGGAGAAAGACTGGAACTGGCTGGGTAAATTGACTGGCTATATAAGTAATACAATCAAAATAAAATATTTCAACCTTGTCAGTGAAATTTTTGGCATTTCTGTTCCATGGGAAATTTCAGCTTTTCATTTGGATACAGAACTAGTAGGGGTTTTGTTTGTTTGTTTTGGGAATATCCTGCGGAATTCCAATGCCCAGGCAGCTGTAGTGACCATGTAATTAAAGGTAGTATGATATTGTATATGCACAAGGGGGTCAAATTAAGGTTTCACGGGCAACCTTAATTCTGCCATTTTCTAACTTTTCAGTACTTTGCTTTGCATCCTTAATATTCTTTTAACATACAGTAGAAACTCAGAGTTACAAACTGACGAGTCAACCACACGCCTGATTTTAAACCGGAAGCACATAATCAGGCAGCAGCAGGAGAAAAAAAAACCCAAAACTAATACAGTACAGTACTGTGTTAAATGTAAACTACTAAAGAATAAAGGGAAAGAAACATTTTTCTTCTGCACAGTAAAGTTTCAAAGCTGCATTAAGTCAATGTTCAGTTGTAAACTTTTGAAAGAACAACCATAACGTTCAGAGTTACAAACAACCTCCATTCCGGTAGCGTTCGTAACTCAGAGGTTCTGCTGTAGTGTTTGGTATGCAGTATACATCTTGTGCATACACATATACACAAAAATAAATATGCAGTGTTAAGGCTACAAAATTTAAACAGATGTGATAAGAAATTAAGTACAAGAAAAGTTATAAGCCCCATCAAACATTTTTCAAAACCACAATGATCTTTACCGGTAACACCTTAGTATTTAGTAAAATCTAAATCCCTTTTCACTAGTTCAGCTGTTTAATTTTCTGTGTTTTTCCTCAGCAGGACAATGAAAGTACAGCAATTCACAGTTTAGCTAGTTTTATTTTCCCACACTCGTACAATGCTGCACAGTTTGGGTTGCAAACATTCCAGGGGAATATCTGGATGCTTGTGGAATGGGGAAATGGAGACACAAAAGTTACCACTGATGATTTAGGCAGCCTTGCAGTTGTTAGGCTATAAATATGCTTTGGACCTAAACTGAGGAACACTCATGACTCCGGGTAAGCCAAAGGAAACTGCAGGTGCCTAGCAGTTTTGGGAATTAGGCCATCTCTGCTTAGGTAACAAAGTATGGATGGATGTACCTTACTTTAGGCACATTGACAATCTTTGCCATTGTCCTAGGTGGTTAAGAGAAAGAGTCTCTCTGTAGTTACAGCTGTAGCTAGCTTTCTGTTACAAGACTGATTTTTTTACCCTTATCTTACATGTTCAAAACTTCAGTCAAGCCATTTGAAATTTGTCACGTACGTGCTCCTCTGCCAGAGAAGAAGTTTTTAGGAGCTGTCTGACAAAATCTGTTGAGACACACAGTCTGGGGGTGGTGGTGATGGTGGGGCAATCAAAAAGATTGTTTAACTTTTTAAAATTAGTTCTTTGCTTTCACACACTAAATTTGGCCTGAAAATGCCAAACTTGTTTTATTTTGTTGGCCTTGACAAGGACTGAGACTTTGATGCTGTCTTATATATTACTCACTCTCTCTCTCACACACACACACACACACACTCACACTCACACACACACACACACACAAAATTAAGGTTAGTGTTGTAAGTGAGTTTGGTTTGGGATTATACAAGTTCTTTCAGCAGTTGAAGTAGAGAGACATAGATAAGCGAGGCAAATTAGGTCTTGATATGAAATTAGGAAAGGTACACAGGAAAGCTCCTTCCCTTCCCTGCCTATCCTCTGGCCTTCACCATTCCTCATTCTAAATGAACATTCTGGCCTGTTGATCAAGGCTTCCCTTTATTAGTCTGTTTCCTTCCTGCACAGGTTCTACCTGCGTTCAAAACGCACTGGGCCTGCAGCCAGACAAACCAGATGGCTGGAGGATTCCGTTTAACAAGAATGAAGGAGGATGCGGGGCTGCCATGCGGTCCATGTGCATTGGGCTGAGGTTTTGTCATCCTGAGCAGTTGGACAGCTTGATTCAAGTCAGCATTGAGAGCGGTCGAATGACCCATCATCATCCAACTGGCTACCTGGGATCCCTGGCTTCGGCTCTCTTTACCGCCTATGCTGTGAATCGCAAGCCCCCTCACGGATGGGGGAAGGGACTAATGGAAGTGCTGCCGCAGGCTCAAGTCTACATCCGGAAGTCTGGCTACTTTGTGAAGGAGAACCTGAAGCAGTGGTGAGCTGGGCTGGGTTCTGCTGGTGAGATGACTGGAATTTGTAGGCCCCCAAATGTCTGGTTATCAGTCTCTCCAGACTATCAAATGCAAGGCATTCAGCAACCTCAGCCATGGGGTCTGAACACTGTTCTTTGAAAGGAGTCTGTTTCATGGATCCCAACAAGGAGGGTTTGCTTCATGGCCCTTTTACACTGCCTTTGTGTCAATGAGAACCGGGCCCTAGGATAGGAAAGGTTTCTACCCGATGCCACAGCTTTCCTCTGCATTGCCCACTCCTGCACGTTCAGGCCTCTCTGCAGTCTTGTTGGAAGGTTATGAAAGTGCTTTACACACCCTAACGACCTAACTTTTCTAAACCCCTCTGTGAGGGAGGGAAGTATTGCTGTCCCTATTGTTAGAGTCCAGGTGCTGGGGGCCTGCGAGATACAGATCAGGCTAGAGGATTTGGTGGTCGCTTCTGGCCTTAAACGCTATGACTGTATGACTTTACAGATGGAGAAAGAGGGGATTAAGCAACTTGTCATCCTCCACACTTCAATTCTCTAACGGGGTCAAAGAGAGAACCCAGCTCCCTGCATCTCAGCTACAAGACCATCCTTCCTCCCTAGAGCCTGAATGACTAGAGATTGGGGCTGTTACACTAAATAGGGAAAAGGAGTACTTGTGGCACCTTAGAGACTAACAAATTTATTTGAGCATAAGCTTCTGATTAAGCTTTCGTGAGCTACAGCTCACTTTATCAGAAGCTTATGCTCAAATAAATTTGTTAGTCTCTAAGGTGCCACAAGTACTCCTTTTCTTTTTGTGAATACAGACTAACACGGCTGCTACTCTGAAACAAAATATGGAGAACCTCAAATAGATTCAGAGCTGAGCTCAACTCGGACAAGCACTCAAGGGTTCTGATGTTTCTTTGCTAAAACCAATCCTACAGCCTGCAAAACTTATGAGAGAACATGCTTCTCCATGAGCTTTCTACTGGACGTCCTGTGAAACAGCCTCTCTGTTCAAACTGTACCGCTGATGTCAGACAGAGCTAGGGAGTGCTGAGGTGATTGAAACAGAGAGGGAGGGAATTATTCATGCTTTTCAGAGTCTAACAAGGTTCTTTCTAAAAAAGAGGTGGCTTGGGGAGAAGGAAGGGGATTTTAACTTTATCCAAGCTAGTTCATAGTGTCCTAATTAGCTTAAAAACCAACACTTGGGTTCAGTTCCTCAGCTGGAGCGATGCAGATTTACACCAGTTGATGATGATCTTCAACAACAGCTCATTGAATACTAAAGTGATTTGTGAATATTTGTGACTAAGAAACAGCACGTTTGGTTCACTATTCTTTGTGGAGTCATTCACTGGCTATTCAAATGGCTGACAACCATTTGTGAAAAAAAAGTGTGAAATTTTCAAGAGTCGCACACAATTTTTAACACCAATGATTATTCATTATTCAGAAATTTCCTGTAAAATTTGTCATCTAATCATGAGGTACAGATACCAATAAATTCTCCAGTTAGGGTGACCGGATAGCACCTATGAAAAAACGGGACAGGGGGTGAATAGGTGCCTATATAAGAAAAAGTCACCCAAAACAGGAGTGTCCCTATAAAAATGGGACATCTGGTTACCCTATCTCCAGTGGACACTTCAAACAAACCATAGGCTGAAATTTGGTTGCATAAACTGTTTGGCAAATACCAAATTGGCAGTAATCAGGATTGCCTCATCTGTAATTCAGAAAAGGGCGGGGAGGCATACAGCTCTATCTTCCATCACTAATAAGCTACCTCAGCTTGGAAGAAAGCAGTCCTGAGGCACCAGGCAAATTAATTTGTTGAGTTGGGGCTGAGGTGGGAAGTTCAGATACACATTTTGAAAGACCCCAGCACATTAGGGTTGGGGGCGAGGGGCAGCTAAAATATTCTGATATGGATCCTGGTTTGGACTCTGAATCCATTCACACATGCAGTTTGTGGAGATTATCTGAGTGCAGGATTTTGGTTCTCTACTTATTTTCTGTCACTTTGAATCCCTTGCAATGCAATGGGTTATTTATCTCTGTCTGTGCACTACTGCCCCCTCCTGGAGGGAAGAGTCAAAGGCTTAAGTGTTCCTCCCTTTGAGTCTCATCCTCTCATCGCCTGTGTGTCGTGCAGCTAATGTCTCCAATTAGACAGGAGAGGTTTGCTGTTTGGTTTAGCAGGTGGGCTGAGTTCTCTCTCTCTCTCTCTCATGTTTTTTGCTGACAGCTGTAGTGTCCATCTAGTTAAACAGAAGTGCTGCCTACTGCTGCCCTGGGACTTTTGCTTACTTTTCTCCCCTGTTTTGTAGGTCCTACTTTGAAGAACGGTGGGAAAAATACCTGGAGTCCAGGGGAATTTCAGATGGAGTGTCTGTTCCTACCTTCCCCCCCGTATATGGCGTGAAGGAGCGAGATGAATTCTATGTTTCCCTGAGCTACTCTGGCTGGGGTGGCAGCAGTGGGCACGATGCCCCAATGATTGCCTACGATGCCATACTTGGTGCTGGAAACTCCTGGACAGAGCTCGCTCACCGGGCTTTTTTCCACGGTGGGGACTCCGATTCTACAGCGGCCATTGCCGCGTGCTGGTGGGGGGCCATGTATGGCTTCGAAGGAGTCAATGTATCCCTCTATAGAGAACTAGAATACAGAGAGAGGCTGGAGAAAATAGCTAAGGCCTTGTATGAGGTCAGCCAGCCACAGAGCTAGTCCAAGGTGGTGCTAGGAGAGGTGGTTCTAGAGGTCATGAGACAAAACTAAGTTGTACAAACTTCCCTGTATAGCTTGGGCAGGGGGAAGAAAGGGTTAGATTGATTTTGGACTGCACTTTACTGCCCATTCACCCACATCTCCTGATCCACCCAGGTCTTGCTTGTGCTTTAGCAGTCTGTCTAGCCAATGCCTAGTATTAGAATAACAGGATTAGGGATGAAAGTGTGAGGGGGAAGTGTGGCATAGCAGCTGTGTTCACTCAGTTTTTTTCCTTTTGCCACTGTTAGCAGAAATGCAATCTTAGAATCACCAGAGAGCAACGCGTGATCAGTCAGGTTTGGATTTTGTCAGTAATTGTAAAAGAATTTGGTCCTGAATTTGAGTGAAATTTAGTATTTCTCCACAGAACAGAACCAGCACAGAGTGCTAGTGTGAGCCTTCCCTTCTCTCACATCCCAGTGCACCTCCCTCAGACACATAGTGAGCACCTTGACAGCTGAGAAGGGAATACAGGCTCTAGGGCCCATTCAACCCCTGGTCCTAGGGGACCAATTAGTACGAACCACAAGGGAGGATTTTCACACCTTTAGTGTAGGGAGACACATTTTCCTGCTTTAAGACTGGTCATTTGGCATTTGTTTAAAACCTAATTTCACAGCGTCTCTAACCAATTGCAGAATTTCAAGACCTTTTGTTATGATTAAATAAAAATGTGATTGTTATCTCTTGCCTGCTGCAGTTAAGGGGGAAGTCAAATCCACATACAGTCTTGCCATTCACTTAAGGTAATTCTAACATTAGGGACAGAATTTGCACCTTACTTCATCAAACTGGATCTCGTTATGAAGAATTAGAAATAGGAAATGCCACTTGCTACCATATCCCAGTTAAGAGCCGAGACCTTCAGAGCTGTTGAAAGATGTTCTTTTCTCAAAATGTTATGTAACTGCTGATAACACCTTTGAAAGTTTCTTGCTTTTCTGTGCAAACAGCTGAATTGTGTGTGTCTTACTCCCAAGATGGCAGCTTTCAAGCTGATCATCATTTATCCTATTTAAGATCCTTTACAAAAGAATAAAATCACTACAAAATGTAATCTGATAATGCAGAACAATTCTGCTCTATGTGAAACCATCTAGATTTGCAAATGAATAGAAGATAACATCTGCTTCACCATGTCAGAGGTTTGCCATTGTGCCTTTTGATGAATTTGCAGCAGATATCAAGGAAATGCTGGAAGCGTATGAACAAGTTTCCAAATGAGAAGGAAAAGAGATTTGCAGTTCTGTACCTTTTGCCTGGGGTGACCTCTGGTTTTTAAGTGCTCTGTCTAGAATTAAATAAAAGCATATATTTGGCAAATGGAAGATAAAGCACATATTTCTCATATGAAACTGTTTATTGGTGTTCTATTTTGTCCTTCATTCTCACATGAAGGAGTTGTATGAATCCCTGACCAAACCCAGTGCTCAGGTCACTGAGGGTACATTTATTCTTCCCTCGAAGCGCTGCAAAGTAACGCGAAGAGCTTTTGTGCTTGCATTGAGGAGACAGGACCCCTGTGCCCAAAAGGACAAAGGTAAAGGCAAGGAGAAGATGGACAGATACTGTTAGGAAAGTGAAGGCCACACACCACTGTTCGTTAAGGAACTGTGCTGAAGTGACACGGAATATAAACTCAGAGCTGAGGTGGTTTGTTTTTGTAAGGTAGTGCGGATGCTACTCCCACCGCCCACGTATTTCTGCACAAGTCCGGGCTCCCATTGCTATAGCAGTCATGGAAGGATGCATCTGCCCATTTATCAAATTCAGACTTGGAAAACTGTTTCCTACCCCCAAACCTATAGAACAAACCTAAACTAGTACCACAAGAGCAACGTATCTTAGTACAGATTCCTTCCTCTCCAGAGTCCTTCTCAAGGGAACTGCTGAGGAAAACTTTAGTGGTGCACTTGGTCCATGGATCCAGAAGCCCTGTAGTTTTGTGTTTGTATTTACTCATCAAAATGATATACCCTTAGCCTCTCCTTCCCACAAGAAAGCAAGGGGCTACTATCACTGGGAAAAGAGAATGACGAGAAGTCATGAGCCAGGGCTGTATGGGGGAGACCCCTGTCTTCTGAGCGATGCTTTATCCCAGTTACATAGTGGGCAGGGAATAAACACATGCACATGTGGAAAGCACACATTCAGCAGCTAGGCAACCTGGACCTCAGTGCCCCCCCCACCTGACTCCCCCTGCCAAAGAACCTCAGGAGACAGGAGTAGGACTGGCTGGAAAAAGCTAGTATTTCACGACCATTTTTTAAGAAAGAAAAGTTTTTGTTAAAACTTGTGGTGGTGTTTTTTTTAAACAAAAAAATGTATGTTTTGTTGCAGTCGGAACAAAACCACATTCTAACCTCCCAAACTAAACCCCACCTTGTTTCAGCGTAAAAAAACAAAAGTGAAAGAAAATGGGTGTTTCTGCCACCAAAATGAAATTTAAAAACAAGCTTACCTGAAAACCAAAACATCTCCACCACCATGAATTTTTTCACAGACATTTCTGACCAAAAAAAAAAAAAAAAAAGCCTTTTTTTTTTTTTTAAATTAAAAAAACTGCTCTAGTCCTGAGTGTTTTAGGGGAAAGCAGCTGCATCCGGACCTCAGTGTAGATCTCGTTGGGCACATCCACGGTGTTCAAGGAGTCAGCAGGTCTCCAGGCCACTTTGTGCAGTCTGGGTACTGCCCAGCGTGAAACTCCCACAGGGTTCTCTGCTACACACTCAGCATTGCTGTATGTCCCACAGACCACTCCCCCCTGCACTTCAGATGCCACCTCTTTGGAGCTGCAGTGGAGGATCTAACCCCATAGCCCCTGCGCATGCACCTGCCCACCTATGCATGCCCATCCTGCTGCAGATACTCAGTCCCTGTTTTAGAACATTCCTTGCACTCCCCTCTCCTGCTTGAGTCCATTTAGGGAAATGTGGTGGGTGGAGGGAAGAGGAATTTGTAATTGTGCAAATGCCTGAAAATGTGATCCTTAAATGTGTGCTTCAGTTTCCCCAGCCACAGAATGGAGGTGCTGACAAAGCAGTTTTACAAAAGGTTGGCCAGATTCTTGCACTGTCAATAAAAATTGTTTTAGTACTGAGGCGCCACCCATATTCTTTCCGAGATTGCACACAAATGGAGAACCAGGAACACAAGGCCAAAGAAATGGGCGGCTCCTTCCTGTTTTGAACTTTGATGGGATCTGTAGGAGTGTGTTCTACGGCAACTTCTGTATTAGCCAGCTCTCTGAGCAAGCCAGGGCAAGTTATTGTGTCACACCACAGTGGCTGTGCACACTGGGACCCAGAATGAGAGCAGAGCTATGCCAGCCTAAAACCTAAAGCCTAAACCTAGAAGTGAGTGGCTCTAGAAAGTTCTGGGAAGTCAACATTAGCCTTTCCTCTGACCCCACTATAGCTGCCAGTCTCCTGGGTTGCTTATTACATACTTTCCTCACCAAAACTGTGCCAAATGCATGGTTAGAATCCAAAGGCCAGATTACATCTCAATTTGACACAGCTCAGATGCCATTCGGAAGCTATCTCTTGGCCAGCAGTACATGAGTAGGTGTGCATGAATGAGGAAAAAAAGCATGCTGAAAGCCCCTATCACACAAAACCAGCAACAAACATTCATCACGATTTCAACACAGTTTACTACAGCTCTCAGGTGTGTTGTATAAAACATGTTTAGTGCAACATAATACAAAGCTTTTTTAAAAAAAATCCCAAACAGGTTTCCACATCATGCATGGACAGAGTTTTCTCTTTGCTTCTTGGCTCGTAACAGAAAGTTAAGCGGAGAAAAGGTTGTTTGAAAAACTTCATGATAAAAGTTGTTGCAGGAAGAGTCTGGTTTATTAAAAAAAATATCAATATGTTGCCAGCCCAACTGATAAGTCATATTCCAGGTAAACTGTGTAACCACAAACACTGCTTCGAGGGAAAGCCCATCTCATGGCCCTCAGGAATGCATCTGCTTAAGAGAACTGAGCCGTGGAAGGGAATGTTTCTGGCCACTGGAGGTCACTGTGTAACAGCTTTCCATGGGCAGAGGGAAGCAATGCCAGTCCGAAAGGATGGGGAGAGATGTAGAGGCTACTGGGTCAATACAGCAGATTTTTAGTGCTCAGCTGAGGAGCAATGTTCTCTTAGGGCAGGAAAGGCTTCTCTTGATGTCTTTTTTTCCTTTTAAAACTGAAATGAGTTGCACTTCCTGCCCTGAAGCAGTATGTACAGGAGATTTTACATTTATAAAACAATACCCACTGGTTTTGGGGCTGCTGTTTGTTTGGTTTTTTTTGGTTGGTTCTTCATTTCCATTCGCTTTTCAATCCTCCCTTCTGAGCAGACCCTCTGGATAGCCAAGGGGGAGGAGTGTCTGAGTGTATATTAAGAGAGCAATATTATACACACAGAGGGGCTGCTAAGCAGTAACAATTTGATGGAGGGAAACTTCAAGAAGGTATGAGTGAAATGGAGCATAGCAAATTCCTTCCTCATAAGGAAAGGGCTCTCTTAAAACTAACGTTAGGTGGACTCCCCCTCCAGTTGAGTGAGACTTTTATGCACATGTATGTAGTATAGACACGCCCCCTCTCCTCCATCTATGGAGAGATTATACAGGGTGTAGATTTCTGTGCAGGCTCTTCACCTGCACTGAAACATCAGAGCATCATGGTTTAACCTACTAGCCTTGCAGAGTTCTCCAAGCAGGGCTGCTCTATCATGGACCTGCCAGCTCCTTCTCTCTTGAGGAAGGATAGTCCTATTGGCTTGCAGAGGACAGAGGCTGTGGGAATGGTCCCTCACAGACACCCAGGGATGGGGAAACAGGGTGTGCGGTATATCCCCACTTGGATTTGGCCACTCCACAAAAGACAAACAACGGCCAAGTTTGCCAGGACATCAAGGAAGACACTGAAAGGCCATTCTAGGCCATCGTTTCCCCCTGTTCCTCCCCTTCCCCCGACATACGCCAAGGATGTGTTAGAGGCGGTGGTTTCCTACACCGGATGTGCTGGGGTACTTGGCTTACTGAGTAATGGAATTTGGGTGCTCCAATTATACAGAACCCCCATTTGGTTTTTAACTGCTGTATCTTTCACGGAAAGAACAGCACCTACTGCCCCAGCACTTGCTTACAATAGGGGGTTGCAGGGAATAGAGTTGTTCTCCTAGAGAAATAAAGCCAAAATAACAGAAAATGGCATAAAAACACACAAGAGAAGGGAGAGAGGATCTGTTTCTTTCCAGAGGGCATAGTAGCACCCGGGGAGCAAATCCCTCCGGCAGCCTCCTTGCCTGGTTTCAACTCACATTGGTAATTAGTGCAAGTCATTGGAAACAAAATGAAACCTGTCATTAATTCCACACTCCCATTGCGTGGCTGTAACATACCACCCTTGCAGAACCATTCAAATATAATGAATCCCAGTAAATGGAGCCTCCCCCTCCGCTGCTTCCTAAAGTCATTACTTTGGTCAAGCTGACAAGGTTGGATCCAGCTGTCTGGCCCCGTGTGACTGGAGCACACAGGCAGCCCAGTCTCAACCCTGTCACCTCTGAGATTGCGGCAGTACTGTTTAGTAAAACCGAGGGGGAGGCTTTTGTCCCTGGTAAGCTGGGCTGTCTGGGAAGTCTTCTTCTGGCTAGCGGCAGGGCCACAGTATTTCATAAGCCCCAGGCACACACAGTCCTTTGGAGCAAACCAGGCTCTTTTAGTCCTGACTGCAAGTGGCCTGAGCATCCAATCCTGTCCAAGGACAAGACGACACCCCGCAAATGAAGCCCCGCATACATGCTAAATCCTCAAAGAAAGGAGAAATGTTTGGGACGGAGAAGTGGCTGAGCTAGCCTCATCTTCGAGATGGAACTCACTGAAACCCAGCTGCCCTCAAAGCGCAGTTCTGGTCCTGTTCACTTCAGGATAGTGAGCAGCTGGCTCAGTTCACCTTGGAGAAAGATTTTGTTCACTACAACATGAAGTCCAAGGAGGGGCGAACAAAATCTGTTTCAGGAAATGAATACTTTTACTCCAAAAAGAGCCCCAGGACACCCAGACCAGAGCGCTGAATGAAACTGCTCTGGGAGCTGCTCACGGGGCGATGGGGAGGGAAAGACGACAGTCTTTGGGTAACAAAAGCATAAGCCCAAAGGACAACAACTGATGAGAACAAAAAGAGGGAAATCCACTATGTACAGCAAGCACGTGGACTGTCCATCCATCTCTGGACTAATTTTGTTATCACAGGTGCTTGAGGAAGACTCAGACCCTCCAGTCCCAGAGCTGGGGGACTCTGAAGGGCTCAGTCACGGAGTCAAAGAACAGATGCTGAAATAAACTAAACAAGAACATCAAAACCTCTCCGTTCCTTTGGGTTCCAGGTGTGTCTTTGCCCCTGTCTCTCTCTCTCTCTGTGGGTCAGTCTCGGCCTCTCCCCTTTAGTCTATAGTTCCTGGGTGGATGCTGAGGACGGGCGGCTCCAGGCAGGTGGGAGAGTAGTTGAGGTGTGGCTCTTTGATCCACAGCAAAGGGACCCCATTTTTGCCCTCTGAGTTCTTGCTGGAGTTCCTGCTCTTGAATCGCACCAGCAGGATGGCAATGACCAGGATGCCGAAGATGGGGAAGGGGTAAAAGAACACAAAGTAGAAGAGGGCATCGTTGGAGCAGATGGTGGACTGCAGAGTGGAGCCTGAAAGCAGAGACAAAAGAAGGGAAAAAACTGAACACCACTGAACACTGAATCTTGGTCATCATCACCACTAGCCAGAGAAGTGTCAAAGAGACGGTGATAACAGACTAGTGCGGAGATGGGGAGGCATCAAGCTCAGAGTGGATTTTCAAATCTCCCCCTCCCCACAAAGGTGCTCTTTCCCTCAGTAAATGTCAGCTGGAGGGGGCTTGTTTTCCTTGCCTGACACTTATTCCTTTATATTAGACTCATATTCATCTCTGTACTCAAGAGGTGGGGTCAGGTCATATTTTACTCCCGTTGTGCAACCATTCAAACCTAGAAACTTTTTTTTAAATGAAAGCTGAGATTTTCACCAAGCCCCATGACTCTGGGATCTGGGGCTTTAAGAAAAACACCAAATATAACAAGACTCGGCAACACAAAGCAACAATATCTCAGGGAAAGTTTCACCTTTTATTCTGTTCACCAGTATAAAGTAGCTGAACCCTGCAACTTTCATCAGGAGGACTCGCACCAAGCTAGCTTAGTCTAAAGAGCCTCTGAGTTTGTGGATGCTGGGGTTTGACTGAAAGGAGACAGTGATAGCTTTGCCCTCTCCAGCTCCAATCCCAAAGGCTGCACTGATCTACCTTCCAGACAGGGCTCAGATCCTGCTCTACCACCTATTCTGGAAGAGGTTTCTATTTAAAGGGACAGTGCCCCAATGCAATACAAAATCCTATTTATGGAGACTCCTATACGAGTCACACCCATGGCTGGGTGCTCTGCTTTATCTTGCATGGCAGGGAGAGATGATGGAATAATGTACAGACACACCACAGCACACAATGCAACTGGCTCACCCAATAACTAGCCTGATATTCTTAGCTCTGATGCAGCCGCATGATTTGGTGCTTGAGGGAGTGATTTACCCAGAGCAGATATTTTTTGGTATATTTATGTCCTATGTATTCCATGCCCAGGTGACAGCAATCCTCCTCAGGGGGAAATGGAGGGGTTGGGGAAGGGAGTGTGGTGCAGCCACATCTTAATTCTCCCTCCCCACCCTACACATGCATTTAAGTCCCTTATTTGAAGAGACAGACCTTGGTCTCAGTGACACACAGGGATCTACCACTGTAGTGTGTCCCACCTACTACATTTGTAAGTCAAATGGCTTTTTTACTTCCCATTCCACTGGGAGCAGAAAGGGCGGAGTGGCTCACTAGCACGAGTGCTTAATACTCAGCCTCACTCATGCTTCCACCTCTGCGATCCATTCCCCGATCTCCAGTGGGCGTGCCCACGGGGCCTCATTGCATCGCATATTCCAAAAGACAGGGATAGCTTGAACTAAGATTCCCCATCCTCAGCTCTGAAACATGTCCTACCGAGGAAATCTGGCAGGGAAACCAGAAAGGATAGCTGGCATCTCAAAGGGCCCGCCCCTGTGCACCTGAAATGCCAGGGGTGACAAGTGAGCTGTCTTCAGCTCCAAGCACTGCAAAATCCACAGGACTTGCATCCAAAGCCTGTTTGCACCTTCTCGCCCTATGCGCTGGAAAAGGAAACTGGAAATGCTGGACAGTTCAGCCCAGTGCACACTGGCTCTCAGAGCAGAAGAGAAGAAAGCAGCATGTGTGTCAAGCTCCTCAAAAGTTCCCGGCAAGTCAGTCAGGCACAAGCGTCTCCCCTACAGAAGACAGTGCAGCCTCCGGCTGTGCAGCTGACCCATAGGATGCTGGATTTCATGCTGAGGTACAGACAGTAGCTGGGAGCACCTGGGTCACTAGAGTTTGAGGAACAGGCTCATCCTAAACCCCTATGGACATTAGCCAGTGTCACAAAGCCAGCCACCTCAATTCAGGGCTTCTGGCTGTTGCTTCTCAGGGATGAGCGAGGGGTCATGCAGGTCGGTGACAGACATTATGCTCCCAAGCTCCAGCACTGCCCGGCTTTTAATTGTGTTTCTGTCTTTTTCGGTTGTCAGTGAATACAGCGCTGGCGAAAGGCACCAGGGTTGGACACTCTGATGAATAAGTCCCTCCTTACCCACCGGAAAGGCACAGCATAAGCCACTTCAACTGCACTGTTGCCTCTGCCTGCCTCACCCCTAACCTGAAGGAGCCTCTTCAAGGCAGGACAGGACAATCCAGTCTCCGTGGTCCATTCAATCCTTGGCCTCTCTGCCTTGATTGCCAACAAGGGGGGCCACTGGTGTCAATGGTGGACAGGAGTCCCCTACGAACTAGGTTGAAACCCACCAACTCACAACATAGGGGACACCAGACAGGAATGACTTTGGGTTATTCCCCATCTGAATCTATGGCAGAAGTGAAAGGCTCCATTATTAGTTCCCTAGCATGATGCCAGGAAGGTTGTAGGGCCTGGGGAGAACGTTTGCATAGATATATTAACATACACTTCTCTGCACAGTCCCATGCCTCAGTCCCCCCGGCGGCCCCGCCCCACCTCCTCGTTGGAGCCGTCTGACATCTCACCTGTGTCCTGCACGTGAATAGTGACAGTGCCAGACTCCTCCTCAGCCAGCCTGTACCACACCCCTTTGGGATCAGGCAGCCACTCCTCCACGAGGCATGAGTAGTTGCCAGCATCAGCAGCGCCTGCCTGCAGCACCGTCAGTCGGTAGAGGACAGAGGAGAGCCTCTGGAAGCGCAGCCTGCCTTCAAAGCGGCCTGCCTCCTGGCCAAACACTGCATCCGGGCCCACGCTTAGCAGGGCCTCCCTCTCCTCCTCTTCCTCCGTGCCATGGCTAACCCGGCCTCCTCCCTCTTTCATCCTCAGGTTGTACCAGGTCACAGCGAAGTGGGACTCTTGGCTGGAGCGGGACAGAATGCTGCAGTCCAGCGGGAAGGGCTCCTTCTCCAGCACTGTGAGGTTGGAGACGGCGGTATCCACCTGCAAGGTGGGATCTGACAGTTCGGAGACATTCATTAATGAAAGCGGAGAGAAAAACAGAACAAACTGTCTGAAATGGCTACCCCTTTCCCGCCCAAGTGCACAGCCACAGTGGGGGTGGGTGAAGCACAGCCCCCAGGCTAAACACAGCCTATCCCTGGCCACTGTACCATTTTTGGCCATCCCGTGCAAACATCCCCAGCGAACAATGCTCCATTTTGATCAGAGGGTCGAAATGTGAACTTTCCTATAGCTCAGTTAGGCCTTGTTTGTGCTACCAGACAGACCCTGGCAGCAACCTTCCAGGAAGAAGTGTGCATGTGCGTATACTGTCATATGGAAAAACGGTTACATCAAGGTAATTCATTTAGATGCATAAAGAAATAAGGAACTCCAAAAATTACAGTTCTCCTATATTCACTCACATTGTGTATATGAAGGAACAATACTGCTCCATCATTAATGTTGCAAATAAACTTACATCATAAGTCTGATTTTTTTCTCCTGAGTTCTAAAATTTACAAAAGCCATCGTATTTTTGGCCTCAATACTGATAACTCTGATCTGGGGCTAAGGTTGATTTTTTCTGAAAAAGCACAAAGTGAATCGGACAACGGGTTCCTAAATCACGATGATCCCCCA
The DNA here is from genome assembly GCF_015237465.2 of Chelonia mydas. Lineage (NCBI taxonomy): Eukaryota > Metazoa > Chordata > Testudines > Cheloniidae > Chelonia > Chelonia mydas. Next base: position 182,101,533 of record NC_057849.1, read on the forward strand.
AAACAGAGGTGTTAAATACAGTTCCAAGATTCTCAGGGTTGTCGTTTTCTGGGTTGGGGTTTTTTTTTTTTTTGGGGCCACTTTGCAGCAAACAAAGGGGAGGGATAAAGCTAGCTTCACCAGTTCCCCTAGCTGAGATCCAGGGCCCAGGATCTAAATTTAGTTGTTTAAAATCTGATTTCAAGAACAATTAACATTTGATTTAGTAACATCATCAGGGAACATGGGCTCTGGAGAACCTACCACAGCACCCCAAAGAGCTGCTGGAGATCTAAGTTTCCATTTAAAGATTTAAGAATGCAACTTCTAGCCCTTCTCTTTACACAGACTGAGTTCAAAGTGCAACCAACTACAAGGGAATCTTTTCAATAGAAAAATAATTTCTCCTCAAAAGCTTGGCCGGAGGTTCCCCCTCCTGGAGACCTCAGCAGGTCCAAAGGAAATAGGGGACTTCCCCTTTGATCTCTTCCTATGCAAAAATACACCCTTAAGCCCCACTCAGCTTTTCTACCCTGTAGGCCACCTAAGTTCCATTTAAGGGAGCACTGCTCCTGTGTAGACTTCAGGAGGCTATTTTGGCTGGCTCCTGGGGTCAGGGGCTAATTTTGGATCATTTGGGTGGGAAGCCTGTTACAGGCTGTGTGGGGATCTTCCTGGAACCTACCAAGGTCAGCAGGGAGCCCTTAGGAGCCCTGATGAGCAGCCCAAGGTTCATGGGATCAGGGGAGGTTCTGAGATTCCTAAAGGCCATGTCTACACTACAAAGTTAAGTCGATTTTACGTAAGTCGACATCGAGCCTCCGATTTAAGCAAGTCGATCTTGCGTGTCCACGCTATGCTCATTGTAGCAGCGGAGTACATCCTCACTAGCAGGGCTTGCATTGATGCCTGGAGCACTGCACTGTGGGTAGCTCTCCCACAGTGCATGTAGTGGAGTGGAATTTTGGGTTGGGCTTGCAATGCCTTATGAGACCAAACATTTGTGCGGTTGGTTATGGGAACAGGGTATTAGCCTCCCATGATGCACTTTCCCCCCTCCCTCCCTGAAATCAACCGCAAAAAAACCAAGCCTTTTTCTCGCCTTTTTTTGGTAGGCCTGGGTTACCCGTGCAGACGCCATAGCACGATAAGCATGGACCCAGCTCAGCTGTACGCTGTTGTTGTAAGCATTACAAACACCTCGAGCCTTATCCTGCAGTATTTGCTCAGCCAAAGTAGGAGCTGCTGCGTGGAACAATGTGATACACGCTAGCAGTCCTGCTGGAAGACATAGAGTGGAGCAATTCACAGTTGCTGGAGACAGCCACGCATCATCTTTACATGGTGGAGTGCCGCTGAGAAGTGAGAAGCCAGAAACCAGGGTAATAAGAAGAGCACATTGAGGGCTCTGTGTCTCCGGGAGGCTTTGAAAAGCAGTTTCAGCAATGAGCCAGAGTAATGTGACACTTACCTGTGTTCCTTACCAAACTGTCCACTTCATTGCATTTTCTCCCTGTAAATTCCACCCACACTAACCACTGTGTGTTGAATGAATAAAGAGCCTTTTCTCCTCAATCTGTTAAGTTTTATTATGAGCACAAACACACAGAGACAGCAAAGAAAAGTAAGATAACCTGGGGCAAAAGGGCTGATAACACCGTGGGGGGAGAAACAAGGACAGCTTGCTTACAGATGCATTGCAATAACAATCAAAGGTGTGGGAATGGGCGCCTTCTGGTCCTTGTACCCTCCCCTGGTGTTGAGTGCAAGGGATACCGAACTTTCCTCCCCCGCCTCATAGGACGTTTGGGGGAGGAGGATGTAGAACTGGGCGATGATGGCAACAGGTTCAGCATAGGCTGCAGAGGGATTCTAGCATCCAGCTGTCTTTCTTGAACCTCAACCAGACGCTTCAACATGTCTGATTGCTTCTTCATAATCCGCAGCATCTCTTCCTGCTTGGCACGCTCTTGTTCCCTGCATGCTCTCCTGTCCTCCCTGTCCATGCCCACGTTCTCAGACAGTGTGATCCTCCATGCGCTGCACTCTGTCTTGTCACTCTCGAAGGCACGCATTAACTCATGGAACAGGTCCTCCTGAGTCTTCTTTTTCCGCCTTCTAATCTGGGAAAGTCTCTGTCCCGGTGTGGAGGATGTGCCGACGGACAAGGTTTCAGCTGCAAGGAAGACAAAGCACTAGGGTAGCATTAACAGTGCATATATTGTTTCTGGTACAAGGTTAATTTTTTTTTTAAATAAAAAAAACACCCCTCAATGCACTTCCCTGCAAACCACAACATAATCACAACCACTGGCTACTGAAAGAGTCAGTTTGCTGCTCCAGCCATGGTGAGTAAGGCCAGGAGGCATGGGCGAGAACTCTTGTGCTGCAGCTTTTGTGAAGACATCCTTGGGATCACTGGTTGGAACTTGACAAAAGCCCCCTTGCCCCTAGAAACCTGGATGGTGCTTGAGGACAGGCCGCAGTGTAAAGCCCCCCAAATAGTTTGTTTTTTTTACAAAAGTGGCACTGGGTTGGGGTGGGGAGGATGGAGACAACTAGGAAGCTGCCCTCCCTGCCTTTTTTAAATACTGGTTGCAATACGCAGTGATCCCTTCCAACCACAACCACGGCACGTTTGGCAAAGCGTGGTCGTACGACCCAGATTTCACCAAACGGGGGGCGTATTACTTGTTGAATTGTTTGTGGTTTAAGGGCTAGCATTGAAAGCTTCCCCCATTTCCCCTACGTGACCATATGCAATATCACGCTCCTGAGGGTAACAGAGGCGGCAAGGGAGTAGATGCTGCAAGTGTTTGGGTACAGACCTGGTCCTTATGCTGCAATGATGCCAGCAGAGTTAATACTGGAGTGCCATGGGAAAGTGTCCTCCTGTGGTGAACAAAACAAGGCAGCCCTTCCCAGAAACCTTCTGCGAAGGATTGCAGAGTACCTCCATGAAAGCTTCCTAGAGATCTCCATGGAGGATTCCCGGGCCATCCCTGTGCACATAAACAATCTTTTTCAGAGAGCACCCTCTGCGTAGCTGGAGTGGCCATCGATACCCACTACACCTACCTTTTTGTTCAGATTAAACCTAAAAAATAACGGCATGTAACCCCTACAGTTTGATTGGAAATGTGTACTCACCAGAGGTGCCTTCCCTGGCATCACGCTCTGCCGCCGACTGGTCCTGTGAAGGGGGTGGGCTCCAGGGTTAAAAACAGTTCTTGGCTGTGGGGGGGAATGGATCCTCTACTTGTCTGCCTCACATTTCCCTCCTCCTCATCAACAATGTCCTCCTTGTTGTTGCTTGAGGTCACCCAGGGCTCCTGGGAGGTATCCACAAAGCGTTTTGGGGTAGTGGTGGGGTCGCCACCAAGAATCGCATGCGGCTTCTCATAAAAGCGGCATGTCTGTGGGGCAGAACCAGAGCGACTGTTCACCTCCCTTGTCTTCTGGTACGCTTGCCGAAGCTCCTTTATTTTCATGCGGCACTGCTGCGTGTCCCCAGTGTAACCCTTCTCCCCCAGGCCCCGGGTGATCTTGGCATAGATGTCAGCATTTCTTCTACTGGCTTGGAGCTCTGCCTGCACAGACTGTTCTCCCCACACAGCAATGAGATCCACCACTTCCTGTGTACTCCATGCTGGAGCGCGATTGCGACCTTGGGTCTCCACGATCAGCTGTGCTGACGAGCTCTCCACGCTGATCAAACAGGAAATGAAAATTTAAAAGTTCCCGGGGCTTTAACAGGGGAGCGGCTGTTTCCTGTGTACCTGGCTGACATGCAGCGCAGTTGAAAGTGCTCTCCAGAGCAGTCACAGCAGAGCACTGTGGGACACCTCCGGGGGGGCCAATTCATTTGAATTACACAACGCAGTGTCTATACTATCCCCATGTCGACCTGTGGATGTCGAATCAAGCGCTACACCTCTCGCAGAGCTGGAGTACAGAAGTCGACTTTACAGGCCATTTAGGTCAGCGGAAAGGACTCGGTAGTGTAGATACATACATTATTAAATTGACCTAATGCAGCTTATGTCGACCTAAGTTTGTAGTGTTAACCAGGCCTAAAGCTGACAAAGCGGTGGAATAGGGAAGAAGGTCTCCACTCCCTGTGATCCTCTTCATGGACAATGGGGAGTAGCTGAAGTAGAAGGGACTTTTTCCCTTCATTCTATCAACTCTCAAAGTCTGCCACCTGCATTTCCCTCGCCCCACTTCCTGCAAGCATTAAGCAGATAATAGGAATGTGGCTCTCCTACAACTCTCTACAGCATCCTGAGAGTCTAAAGAAGTTCACAGAAGTGGGACTCTTTTTTTGTGGACCTGAGGTCTGCAGCATCAGGACTTCCCTCTAAAGGGCAGCAGGTGGTGTTTGCAGCTAGCAGGATCCCCTCCCCCAGGCCTCCCAAGCACTGCTGGATCAGGACCCTTAGGGTTTATAGGAACAGGGCACCTTTCTAGAAGTTCTTAGGTATTTGAGATGGTCCTAAGGAAATTCTCATATAAGAAACTTCATGCAGGTGATGTAAGGCTGCAAGTACATGTCAATGGTTTGAGTTTGTGTCCTTCAGGGAGGTCGCAGGAGGAAATGGAGAAGACAAGCCTTGAGATTCTTGAGATTTCTAAGATAAACACAAGCAAGGCAAATCCAGGCCTCCTCATAAAGCAGCAAATACAGGAACGGCAAAAACCCAGTTTTCCTCCTTTTTGCAAGTTACCTACAAGAGTATTTTCCAATTGCTCACAACTACTGATTCCCAAAAAATAAGAACAAAGAGATTCTTTTTCATGGAAGAATGAGTCACATGCTAAGTTTGGAGCTTTTGTTCAGCCATTTTTGAGTTACTTGTGAGCAAAAAAAAGTTGCTTTTCTTTAAACCTAAATCAATGTAGTCCTCTTCCCCTATCTCCCCGCACCCATCCAATGCAACACACACTTCCACCACTCAAAAGGGGCTAAAGGGATTTCCTTCTACACTTTGCTACAGCATTCATCTCAGGGCTTAGATCAGGGCTGGGAAGTTTCAGCCCAAATGGAGATTTATAAATAATCTTAGTTATAGTATGTGTAATCTACGTAGTAATCACCTGGAGACATGAGGACCTTTCTGCTCAAGCCATGTCATTTGGAAGAGTTTCCCAAGCCAAGATTTCATGGATATGATTTTCATAATCCCCGAGACAGCATTTTTTCCCTTTAGGGCACAAACCCTCTCCACAGGTAATTACATCCCTGCCACAACCTTTCCAGTCTCCTGACATTTTGCCAGCAGCATTGCACATCCCCAGGGAGAAGTCCCAATGAAATATCCTGGGGATCTGTGTAAAAACAATCAATGAATGTATTCCCAGGGACTTAAATCCAGAAGGGAATATTATGATCGTCTAGTGTGACCTTTTGTCTAGCACAGGCCAGAGAATTTCAACCAGTGATTCCTTCATCAAGCTCAATAATTTCTGGCTGAACAGAAGCATTTCATTTAAAAAGACATCCTGTCTTGATTCAAACACTTCAGAGGATGGAGAATCCACCACTTCCCTCGGTAAGTTGTTCATTACCCTCACTGTTCAAAATGTGTGTCTTATTTCCAGTCTGAATTTGTCTGGCTTCACTTTCCAGCCAGGGGCTCTTGTAATGAGTGAAAGGCTTCAGACATACACCTCCTGCAAAGCAGGCACAGGCTCTGGAAAGGCTAAGGAAGGGTTCTGTTCCCACTGTCACTTTGCTGTACATGGCACGAGTGTGTATTTGGCAGCAGCAGGGAACACAGGAACTGCCAGACCAGATCAGACCAGTGGCCCATCTAGCCCAGAACCCTGTCTCTGACAGCAGCCAGCACCAGATGCTTCAGAAGAAGGTGCAAGAAGCCCCAAAAGTGAGCAGTTATGAAATAATCTCCTCCCAGGAGAAATTGCTTCCTAACCCCCTCACCAGGTAGAGAGCCGGGAGTTCTGTTCCCAGACTGGACAAGTCACAATATTGCTCTGCTTCAGTTTCTCCATCTGTAGTGTGGCGACAATCCATCTTGCTAAACAGCTTGGATAAAAGCTCCAATCTGAATGCCTGAAGAGGCTTTCAACCCATGTAATTATCTCCCATCAGATGCTCATGCAAGATCATAAGGTCCCTTTAAACAGATCACGATGTCACACAAGGTCGCATTTTAAACTAGAACATTAACACCGTGTAAAATATATGCAATGTAAGTCATCTGAATGATTGAAACGAAAAAATATCTAGATATAAATTCCACGCTCTCCATCTCCACCCCCTTGCTGCACCTTGGGGTCAGGGTGGTGCTGGTGTTTTAAAAAAATTCATAGGCCCTCCAGCAACATCAGAGAGGAAGACAACCAAATCCCCAAATCCCATTAGAGGATTGCTGTGTCTGCGGTACCCCTGTGTTCTCCCTCCAGATTAGCATGGTGGCAATGAAGGGACACAGAAACGTTAGCTCAAGCTGTTGCTGCTGCCAGCCCTGCTCCCCCCAGCTCAGCTGCAGTGCATGGGGTGAGGGAACAAAGGAGAGAAACAAAGAGGGAGTTGGCAACGGGCATGAAAGAGTCACACGGCCGCCATTCCCCTCCCTCCCTACCCAGCATGCCCAAATCAGTCCTGAGCTGGTGGGTGAACATGCAGGCTGGAGTGAGATATGGCTCCCTCACGTGCCCACTGGAGATGGGGCTGCCAAGCGGTCATGTTTGGGGAGTGCTTTGAGGTGGCAGATGTGCCATTATAACAAAGAATAGTCAGTTACGCCATTTCTCACGATGTGGGAGATTTCTGGTTTCAGGGGGGTGATGAGGAGAGGCCTGGCAAGCCAGGTTAGGACCCTCACAATTTGGGAGGGAGAGGAAGGGTCTCTCTCTCTGATGCAGCCCCAGAGCCCGAGGAATGTGACCCAGAGGATCCAGTTACCTGGCTGTTTCACAGTGACAGTAGTCAGCCCAGAGAGGTCTTCTGCCCTTTTGTACCACTGGTTGCTGGGATCCAAGAGCCACTCCTCGACGCGGCAGTCGTAGGCTCCGCTGTCTTGCACCACCACGTTCTGGAGGGTGAGCAGGTACAGGCCTGGGGAAGGGCTCTCCAAATGTAGCCTGCCCTTCAGGTCGCTCAGTGCTGCCAGATCTCCGTACTGCAGAGTGGCCTGGCGGCTCAGCCGTGCCACTGCCTCTTTCTCTGGGTGGCCAGATTTCCACACGTACCATTCCACTGAGAGCTGCGAAGCGGGGCTGGTCCGGTTGGTGACGGCGCACTCCAGTGTCACCCACTGGTTCTCCAGAACCGTGATGTTCTTCTGGGTCTGGTTCACCTGTAGACGATTGTCTGGGGGGAGGGGAAAAACAGAGACCAAAAAAAACCACGATGACATGACTGCAACATCCGCTGTCCTTCCTCACCCCAATCCCTTCCCAGCTGTGTGTGTCTCCTCACTCACACCTAAAATCAGGCTCTCAGCTCCCCAGAGCTTCCTGTTTGTTCTGTGAACCGTCTAACACAATTCTGGGTGTGGTAAAAAAAGATAAGGCTACGATTTTCAAAGAAGCCAAAGGAAGTTCATTTGAATCCCTTTGAAATTCAATGGAATTTGGGCACCTGATTCTCTTAGTGCCCCTTTTTTCTCAGGTGAAATAAATACAGTCACCCAATCCCCATGGTGTGGAAGGCCAGAGAGGTACTGGAGACACAGCAATCCTCTAACAGGAGCTGGGGATTTAGAACGTGCCAACAAGACTATCTGGAGCTGAAGGGGTCACACCTGGTGTCACTAGATTAGGAATTTCTCCTCAATTTGACCTACAACTTAATTGACACCGAGGGTGGCTGCAATCAGCTGTGTATGCACATAATGGGTATATCCCAGCCTCCTACCAAGCTGCCAAAGCAAACCCTCAGAAAGGGCAGGGTTTAAGCTTCCCTGGTATAGTAAATGCTCTGTCATGACAGAACAGAGATGGGTGCTAAAGGGTCTCACATAACACTGAGTGGCATAAGGTTTAGGGGTGTAAAGTCAATAGTGGGTTACAACCCTCCTCCTCCCATCACACACAGGTCCCCAGGCACGTAACCCCCTGCAACCACCCGTTGAAATCTGTACTTCTTTGGACCAGAGTTTGAGGATCCATGGAGTACTGTGAACAACTGGGTCTGGTGACCATTTGGCCCTCGGGCCATATACTCTCGTCTGTGGTGTTTCATGGCCTGGATAAATAGACATGGTAACACCTGACCTAGAGGTTGGAGACTGGCTACACTACAGCTGTAGGATAACTGCTCTGTCCTGCCTAGGCCCAGACTGCTGAAATGCTGAAGGACTGATTACCAGTCAAGGATTATGAGTTGAACCCCTCATCTGCATGATATTATCCTTCTGCAGATCTGCCTCCCAGCTGTGCTCTTTCCTCCTCCTCCCCTAGACCTAGAGGGTATTCTTTCTCAGCTGCAGTCACCCCCACAGGGTACTCTTCACATGCAGAGGAAGCTGGAGTCCTCTAGCTGTCTGGGCAAGGCAGGTTCCTCCTCCAGGAGGAGGCCCGGATAATATGCCTCTGGAGTGAGACCTGGATGGGGGAAGCTGTCAGCCTTTAAAGATCCTCCCTCCCCACCCCACCCCATATAAACAGCCCTCCTCCCCTGCATATCCATGGTTGAGGACCACTTTGGCGGAGAGGAGCAGGATCCTGATTAATTCAGTATATCCTTATTACCTCCGTTTCCCATCGCTGCCGATGACATCCTCTGCCATGGAAACCACCAGCAGAGCAGATTTCTCTCTCCCTGGCAGCCAGCTTCCCACCTCATTAAACTCATTACTCATCTCTCATGCAGAGTGCAAGAGAGCCGAGACACGCTCCCGTTGGGATATTGGCAGAGAGTAAAATCAAACTGGATATGAAAAAGCCCTGCATGCAGAGCTCTGCCAGGCACACACATGCCTGCTGCCTCTCATTAGGTCACTAGTTGCCACTCCAGCAGCAGGACACTGTCTCAAACAGGAGTTACACTCTTACTTAACATTGACATAGGAGGAGCAGTCCAATGTAGCTAAGCCCAACCTCAACTTGACCACTTTTCCTTGTCAAGACAAAGCCACCAACAACTAAAGGCGTCTTCAAGCCCTTCTCCAGAAAGATCCACCCAATGAGAGCTGTGCCGATCCCACCTCTCCCCCCCAAAAACAGATCCTCTACTTTCAACACAATGTAAAATGCCCCAGCCTGTCCACACCTCCCTCTTCAAGGCAGATCCCTTTCTGTTGTGTCCTCACTCAGACACAATCCAGCTTCTTCTCTCCCTAACCCTGCAGACGTGCTCCCAATGCCAGCATCCATTTTGCTAGTTAATGACTCGACGGCTAAATCAAAACATAGCAGTGGAGAGATGGGGTTGCATGGAGAGTGCAGGCCATGGACAGCGTGAGGTAGGGAACTGCGGAGGCACAGCAGGTCAAGGCTTGTACCAGGCAAGACTACTGCCCACCCCACTGCTGCAAACATCCCCCATCCCAGCATGGTGCCTCTTATCCAGTTTCCTGCAAAACTCCATTTCCAGTTGCCAGCTATGTGGAAAGTAGCCAGTTCTCAAAGGACTACACGGATTTATGCATACGCCTGGAGAGGGTAAATCACACTTCCTTATTCCTGTGCAAGGCTCTGCTGTGGGAACAGGCAGGCTGTGTAATACCTGATACAGAGCCCTTTATCTCCTCCCTTTAACACACCGGTAAAGCTCGGGAGGATAGTAAAACACCCCTGGGTACATTCCTTAACCCAGCAGTCTGCTTCCATTCCTGAACCCCCTTGGGCTTTCCTTGTGTGTGTGTGTGGGCGGGGGAAGGGGCAGAGGGAGAATAGCCCTTGAGGACAGGGTCCCCATTTGAAGGGGAAGCTGCAGAGCCCCGCATGGTTTGGACACAAATCAGTTCAGGGAGGAGACAGACATCACGAATGTGGTTGATACAGATGAGAGTAAGAGCAGACTCAGGCTGTGAACGGGATACACATGCGTAAGCCCCGGGTGCTCCTGGGGGTAACAGGAAGAGTGACAGTGGCTCTGAGCTTCAGCATGACAGAGTAAGGCTATGTTTCACTGACGCTAGCCCAGCTCTCCGTGGGTGATGGAAACAGGTGTGGAACCTACTGGCTGCCCAGGCCCAGTGGGGAACAAATGACCTTTATGCAGGAACACCTGCACCGCTTGCTAACTACACATCACCCCAGCCGGAACAGAGGGACTTACCAGATTCCAGCACTCTGGCTGGGTGGGGAGGCGCGTCCCAAGAGCACGCAACAAGCAGGGGGATGTTTGGCAAAGTGGGAAGAGAAGCCTGGCTTCCAGTCTGGGGACAAAGGCCCAGGCTATGAGGTGAGGAAGGTGTGATTGGGTCCAGTTTGGGGACAAAGGTTTAGTGTGGGAGAGGGAGGAAGGGGAGAAGGATTTAGCTCAATATTTAGTTCAGCTGCAGGTTTTGGGCAAAGTTAACAGCTGGGGAGAGGGTTTGCCAGGGGAATGCCCTGCCGGTGTAGTCCATGTTACCTGGCTGCTTGACGGTGACCTCGGTTCGCCCAGACACCTCCTCCGCCAGCTTGTACCAGGCGTGGTTGGGGCTTAGCAGCCACTCCTCCACATGGCAGTAGTAGCTTCCGCTGTCACTGACCTCTGCCCGCTGGACAGTAAGGCTGAAGAGCCCTCCAGAGGAGGATCGCTCGAACTGCAGCCTCCCCCGTAGCCCCTCCTCCTCGGCGTAGGTGCCGTACTCGAAAGCAGAGCTGTGGGTTGTCTTCAGGATGAGCTTGCCATCGGCGTCGGATGGCTTGTGGACATACCACAGCACAGCAAAGTGAGAGTCCAGGCTGGTCTGCGATTTCACGGAGCAGTTCAGGGGGATGGGCCTGTTCTCCACCAGGGTGATGCTCCGCTTTGATTTGCTGACCTGTAGCTTGGTCACTAAGAGGAAGGAGAGGGGAGGATGAGAAGTGGTAGGTCATTAACACAGAGAAAAAACCCCCACAGTTAATTTAAAAAAAAAAAAAAAAAAAGACGACAACCCTCCCCACACATGTAGTCTCATCCATTATCTCCTTGTAAAGACTAAATAGGACCACTGATCCACAGGAATTTAGAGACCCCTGTATTGAATCTTCTTCCCAGTTTCCTCCTTCACCTCAATGAACTCCTGAATCCTCCCCACAGCTCCCCCAGTGAGAGGCTTGGTTTCTCACAGCTGCCTCAGGCCCCTTAGAAGGATCCTGGATTAAGGCATCCACTCTAGCAGGAGATTCACACATATCATCCGTTCCCCAGGGACTTCAGATTCTTCTGTCCCTAGGGCTGCACTTGTTAAATGAACCCTTGTTTTTCCAAAGCTTCCTGCACAAATCTCTGTGCTGCTGACCCAGCCCCACAGAAAGCCACCTGCAGATAGAACGTGTACCCTGCCACACCCTGATCATCTCACTGAACTGAAAGCTTTTTAAAGGCTATTTGGGATCAGATCAATATGGACATTAAAACATGAGCAATGTGCGAAACAGACACTTGACTGGAATGGAAGAGGAGGGAAGCACAGTCTGGTTTGCAGTCAGAGCCCATGGCGGGAAGTCAGGAGTTCTGTGCCAAGTTCTGCCACATGCTTGCTGTCTGACCTTGGGCAAATCACAGAGACCGTGACTCTCTCAACTTCCCACCATTACCTCCATCAGTTCAGCTCCCCGAGTGGTAGCAAAGGTGGCTGCACTAGTGTATGCAAGGCACAGGACCCACTGGTATTTTAGCCACTGTGTTCAGACCCGCTCTGAACAGGGTGACAATGGGTTTAAAACCCTGGTGCCCTCCCTATGCTGAAACAAGAATCATGGAGTGACAGTCTTATTGTATGTGCATGGGCTATGTCTAATACAATGGGCCTTAATCCCTGACTGGTGCCCCTAGGAACTACTTCAACACAAACAAAATAGTTCAGCGTATTTACATCTGTATGAAGGTACCGGTGCCTTTCCTGCACTTTTGGGGCTGTCTGAGATTTGGTGTGCCCTAGATCCCACTGAATGAAGATTTGAAGTGAGGAGCAAGGTCTGAGTAGACACAAAGCGAGGCCCAGACAACTCTGACTCAGTCCATCTCCCTTCTTCCCCCGTCTAGGAAAGTAGGGCATAGTTCCCCCCCAAGAACTGCTGGCACAGGAAACGGATTGGCATACCTAAGTATTGGTTAGGCCAGGGAGAGGAAGGGGATGTGGGAAACCAGTTCACATAGTTAGAAGGATTTACCCCAAGTTTCAGCACTGAGGGCACTACTGGATCTCATCACACCACACAAGCTGAACAGGGTCAGACCCATAAGTACTCATATAGGAGACCTCCAGGTGATGCAGGGAGCGAGTGTTGGTGCTTCTGGCAGATGACATCTTTCCCTCAAAGTCAGCACTGAACTGGTTCCCCAGCATTCAGTTCTCTTTGCTACTGGAAGTGCCATCTTTCAGGTCAGATTTATAAATGCTGCTCCTGATGCTTGTGAAAAGTGCCACTGGTTCTTTAATGGCCACGAGAGTCAGGGTTTTAACTAACCCTGGTACCAAGGTCCAAATCAGGTAATTACAATCTCTACCTAAATTTCATCTGCAGGTTTTGTTGCTGAATGATGATCTGCAAGTCTTCTCCTGAATGGCTGTGCAGCGTCGCTGTACATGGTAATACCACTGCTGTGTTTCACTCCAGAAGTGGAGGCATTTTTGCGCTGGGAGAAGGGATTCTGTACACAGGTTTTAAATCTATTATTGAAGTTTACAAAGCATTCTGGGGACAAGAGGCATCACAGAAATACAGGGATTGCAAGTCAGCACAGCTTCATTCAGATAAAAGGCGGGCTGCAGATTTACACGAGCTGAGGATCTGTCCCACAAGTTCTATTGATTAGGATGCAATGCGGTCTCTTCTCACTGGGGCAATGAGTCTCCATTTTGCATTACTTTTTACTTCACCAAGCTACCACTGAATTCTATAGTCTCAATCGCCCTGTCAGCCAAGCTGAATGTGTGTGGGGAGGAGCCTGGGGGAGAGAAGGGTACATACAAACAGCATCAAATGGAAGGAAGAGGCTCCGACGACAACGACACTTTTCTGCTCTAAGACAACATCTGAAGATATGTATCCTGGTAGCACAGAAAAGTTCCCCTGGAGCCTGTACTGCCTTTGTCTTTAATCAGTGTGCTAATAAAGACTAGATAACAGCGTTATGGGATGGCACATTCGGAGCGGGGGGTGGGATGGAGGAATAGCCCCCAGCTTTCCTCTCTGGGGACTAACTCAATGGAGAGGTTTAGGCTCATGCTGCTATGTTCCTCCTAGCCCAATCCACCAAGCAGGTTGCACCGAGACCCACTTCACCTCCTTGTCTCATTCTAGGTGGGAAAAGGTTATTTCAAATCGGAACCAGTCCTCCAGTGCCTGGGATAAAAACCAAGAGAAAAGGAAGCCAATCTCAGCAGCTCTATTTCTCCCCCTTCAGCCCCCTTTCCAACAGTTTATTTTTAATTGGTACGGGATTATTTTCTGCAACTGTTGCTAAGGAAACCTCAGTTGCTATAGCAACTGTATATGTTAAGTTGCTTGCTTATATCTATTAAAATACAGTATACACACATGCTGTGTGTTGTGGGGGCATACCGTATCTATATACATATGCCCTGGGCATATATTGTACCTATATTTAGAAACAAGAAAAATCAGAAAGAGATCTTTAAGAATCCCTCCTAATTTTCTTCCCACATTATAGCATTTCAAGGGGAAGTGAGCTGGAAGGAGAAAGAAGGGATTTTTTAAGCCTGGTGTTTCTGGGCAACAGACCCATACCTCACATGGACACGATTTATTCCACTGATGGGGCAAAAGTGCACTCCCAGACCAAAATACGTAGCCATTCTCAGCACACACACGTACACCCTGATGTTACAGAGCACCAGGGCAGCCCAGAGTGTGGCTGTTCCTGCTTCCTCCAACACCTGGGAGTGTTTCCCAGCCATTGCCCTAGTTTTCAAAGCCTCTGCTCTGTTTCTTACTGCCCTCCCATAATGAGAAGCCGTACACACTGTAGCCTGGAGGGTATGTTTTGAGATGTGTGTCTGAAGGGCCAGACAAGTAGTTCCAGCATCAGGCACAGAGCTAAGGAGGAGTCTGGTGGTATCCCTGACACAGGGTGATAAATCCTCCACCCTACATGCTGGATAGAAAGCAGAAAGTATCGTGGGGGTTTATTACACTTATGTTACCAGGTGAGAAGACAGTTACATTTTCCATAACTGGTTTTCTTCGAGATGTGTGGCTCATGTCTATTCCACAATAGGTGTGTGTGCTCGCCACGTGCACCGGTGCCGGAAGATTTTCCCCTAGCAGTACTCGTGGGGGGGGGGGAGGGGGGGGCGCGAACCCTAGAGTGGCGTCTGCCTGGCACGGTATAAGGGAGCTGGGCGCTCCACCCACCCTCAGTTCCTTCTTGCCAGACCAACTCCGACAGAGGGGAAGGAGGGCGGGATGTGGAACAGACATGAGCAACACATCTCGAAGAACACCAGTTACGGAAAAGGTAAATGTCTTTTCTTCTTCGAGTGATTGCTCATGTGTATTCCACAATAGGTGATTCCAAGCTATATTTGTTGAAGGTCGGTAGGAGTTCACAAATTCCCAGGGCAGAGGACAGCCCTGCCGAACCCGGCGTCATCCCTGGTTTGGGGGATGATCGCATAGTGCGAGGTGAACTTGTGACCCGAAGACCACGTGGTGGCCCTACAAATGTCCTGGATGGGGACATGGGCCACGAAGGCAGCCGATGAGGCTTGTGCCCGAGTCTAGTGTGCCCTCACAATGGGTGGCAGAGGGACACCCGGCAGCCCCTAACAGGAACAGATGCATGAAGTGATCTGATTGGAAAGCCGCTGAGTGGAAATCGGCTGGCCCCTCGTGCGCTCAGCTGAGGCGACAAACAGTTGCGAGGACTTTCTGAACGGCTTGGTCCGCTCGAGGTACAAAGCCAGAGCCCACCACACATCGAGCGTGTGGAGATGGCGCCCATCACTGGACGCATGAGGCTTGGGGCAGAGGACCTGTAGAAAAATGCCCTGACCCATGTGGTAGGAGGAGACCACCTTTGGGAGGAACGCGGGGTGTGGGCAGAGCTGGACCTTGTCTTTATGAAAGACCGTGTATGGTGATTTGGAAGTCAGGGTCCTGAGTGCCGAGACTCGCCTGGCCAATGTGATTGCAACCAGGAAGGCCACCTTCCACCAGTGGTTCAAAAGGGGGCCCCGTGAGATGAGCCAACACCAGGTTTAGGTCCCACTGCGGGACTTGGGGTCTAGAATATGGAAAAAGATGGTCCAAACCCTTAAGGAACCGGCCAGTCATAGCATGGGAAAATACCGTGTGCCCTTGCATCAGTGGATGCAAGGCCGATATGGCTGCCAGGTGCACCTTGACTGACGAGGGCGCCAGGCCCTGGGCCCTCAGGTGGAGGAGATAATCAAGGATAAGCTGGATCGGGGCGGTAACCGGGGAGGCACCCTGGTCCGCCGCCAGGACCACTTCACCAAATAAGCGTGGCGAGTGGAGGGCCATCTACTTTCGAGGAGGATGCGCTGAACCTGCTCTGAGCACGTCCTTTCCTCTTGACCTAACTACTGAGCAGCCACGCCGTGAGGTGAAGAGCTGCCAGGTTGGGGTGAAGGAGGCAGCCCTGGTCCTGAGAGAGCAGGTCCGGGCTGAGCGGCAATGGCCACAGCAGAGCTACCGCCAGGCCCGTGAGGCTCCCGTACCAATGTTGCCTGGGCCACGTCGGGGCAAACAGTAGGACCTGGGCCTTGTCCGTCTTTATCTTCTCCAGGACCCTGCCAATTAGAGGGAATGGGGGAAAGGTGTAGAGAAGCCGGCCTGGCCAGGACAGGAGAAAGGCACTGGAGATAGCACCCCTTCCCATGCCCCCCTCCAGAGCAGAACTGGGGGCATCGCCGGTTCTGCTGAGTCACAAACAGGTCCACCTGGGGAGTACCCCACCTTCAGAAGAGCTGGTGGGCCACTTCCGGGTGGAGGGACCACTTGTGTTGCGAGGAAAAGTCCCTGCTCAAGTGATCTGCCCTCTCGTTCCGGGCGCCCGGTAAGTGGAAGGCCTTCAGGTGGATGTTGTGGGCTATACAGAAGTCCCACAGCCTGAGGGCTTCGCGGCAGAGGATCGGGCCCCGTCTTGCCTGTTGATATAGAACATTGAGGCCGTGTTGTCCGTGAGGACCCTGACTACCTTGCCCTCCAGGTGCAAGCAGAAAGCCATAAATGCCAGCCGCACCGCCCTGAGCTCCTTGACGTTTATATGTAAGGTCAGGTCTTGAGCCGACCAAAGGCCTTGGGTCTGAAAGTTCCTCACATAGGCCCCCCAACCCAAGTCCGATGTATCGGACACCAGCTCCAACGACAGGGCCCTGTCCCTGAACGGGACCCCTTGGAGCATGTTGTTTGGGGCAGACCACCACTGCAGGGAGGTGATCACCAAGTTCAGCATGGTGAGGACTTTGTCCATCCTGTCCATGGCCAGGGAGAACTTCAAGGCCAACCAGAGCTGGAGGGGCCTCATCCTGGCGGACCATGTACGTGCACGCCGACATGTGACCCAGGAGTTGTAGGCAAAACCTGGCTGTTGTTACCGGGAACCTTGTGACTGAGTCAATGAGACCTTTCAGGGACTCAAATCTGTCTGGTGGGAGACAGGCCCTGGCTGACACTGCGTCCAGGAGCGCCCCGATAAACTCTATGCATTGGACCGGGACTAACGTGGACTTGGTTGTTGTTTAACAACAGCCCAAGGTGGTGCAGGTGGACAGGAGGAGTGCCATGTGATCCCTCACCTGCGACTGGGAGGTGCCCTTGACAAGCCAATCTTCCAGATAGGGAAATATCTGGACCCCCACGCTGTCTGAGGTAGGCTGCTATCACAGACATGCATTTTGTAAACACCCTGGGGGCAGTGGACAGACCAGATGGGAGGACCGTTAATTGGTAATGATTCTGTCCCACCACAAAATGGAGGACGCGCCTGTGCCCCTCAAATATGTGGATGTGGAAGTATGCGTCCTGTAGATCAAGGGCAGCGTACCAGTCCCCAGGATCCAGGGAGGGGATGATGGAGGCCAGGGAGACCATTCGGAACTTGAGCTTCACCATGTACTGATTCAGACCTTGGAGGTCCAGGATGGGCCTGAGCCCCCCTTTGGCCTTCGGGATAAGGAAATAACAGGAGTAATACCCCTTGCCCATGAACTCCTCGGGCACAGCCTCTACTGCTCCTAGTCCTAGGAGCTGCCCCACCTCCTGCTCGAGCAGAGCCTCGTGTGAGGGGTCCCCCAATAGGGACGGGGGTGGGTGGGGTTCGGCAGGGAGGAAGTAAACTGGAGGGTGTAACCCTGGGAGATGGTGTTGAGGACCCATTGGTCTGAGGTTAGCCGCGACCATTCCGGCAGGAAAGCACACAACTGGTTGGAGAAGGAAAGTTTTATTGGGGGTGGATCCCTGATGAGGACTGGTGGGGTGCCCCCGAGCAGCCTGTCAAAAATACCTTTTCCCCACCTGCTTGCCCTTCAAGGACCCAGGCTGGGGGGGCAGGCCGAGACTGCCACTGAGGGCGTCTCTTATAGTCCCGCTGCTTCTTATGGGTGGCCTGGGTGGGAGTCTGCTTGAACTTAGGTTTTGCCGGAGCTGGGACATAGAGGCCCAGAGTCTGGAGGGTTGTGCGGGAGTCTTTCATGCCATGCAGGCTTGGATCTGTTTCCTCCGCAAACAGAGCTTTCCCGTCAAACGGGAGATCCTGCATGGAAGACTGCGCCTCGCTGGACAGCCCAAAGAGCAGGAGCTGTGACGCCCGTCTCATGGATACCGCGGAGGCCATTGATCGTGCGGCTGTGTCTGCAGCACCCGAGGCTGCCTGCAGGGATGCCCTAGCAGCCTCTGCCCCTTCCTCCACTAGCGCCTTGAACTCCTTCCTATTGCACTCCTGGAGGGAGTACTCAAACTTGGGCAGGGAGCCTCACAGATTGAACTCGTACCGGCCGAGGAGAGCCTGATGGTTTGCCACTCGTAACTGGAAGCTCGGAGATGAATAAACTTTGCTTCCGAAAGAGTCCAGTCTCCGAGAGTCTTTTTCTCTTTGGAGTTGGGGCGGCTGACCCCGCCGTTCCCTGTGGTTGACTGACTTGACCACCAGGGAGTTGGGCGCCGGGTGGGTATACAGGTACTCATGCCCCTTAGCGGGTACAAAGTACTTGCGTTCCGCCTTTTTAGAGATGGGGCCAACAAGCCCGGAGTTTGCCACAGGGCATTTGAAATCTTAGCCACCCCTTCATGGAGAGGCAAGGCCACCCTACCCGGTGCCGATGGAGACAACACATTAAACAGGAAGTCTGAGGGTCCTCCATCTCCTCTGCCTGGAGGTGGAGGCTTGCTGCCACCCTGTTTAAGAGTTCTTGGTGGGTCCTGAAGTCCTCCTGTGGGACGGAGGTGGGTGGGGCTGCAATCGCCTCCTCCGGGCAGGGTGAAGAAGTCAGTGCGGTGCTCTGGGTGTTGGCTGGCACTGGAGGTTCCACCACCTGGTTGAATTCGGGCATGGTGCCGAGAACGCACGTCCGATCGCCTCCTTTCTTGGGGGTCTGGAGAGGGAGGTCAACGGTGCCTCCGAAGCTCCAGCCACTGAGCGAGTTCCCACCAGGGGCTGCGCCAGAGGCTACGGTGCCCACTGTACCATTGGGCCGGCCACAACACTCAGTGCCACAGCATCTGCTGTGGCACCGGCGGGGCCGGCTGTTTGGGTTGGCTGGCCTGGCCCACCAAAGGACGGCTAAGACTGGAGACCAGGCTGGCATAAGATCTACTGCCGGCTCTGAACCAGGAGAAGCGGCAGTGCCGGGATCTACGACGGCCACGGGACTGTGATCTTGATGTGGAGGACCGGTACTGGCGGTAACAGCTGCTCTGCAAACGGCCTCGACAGGCGGACCCGCGACGGCGAAACGCCGGCGATCGTCATCCTGGGCTGCGATGTCTTGGCAGAGACTTGGAGCGGGAGTCCGAGCGGGAACAGCATTGACAACCATGCTGTGATCGACTGCAGTACCCTCTCTGAGACAAGGACCGATGGCAATGCCAGCCTCGGTCCTGCAGATATTCACTCCTTGAGGACGAGCGGTGCCGTGAGTCCCGGCCGGCCGGAACCCAGCCAGACAGTCTGGTTGGGGTCAAGGGTGATCCACCTGGACTCTGCCCCGAGCAATCGCTGGGCGGTGATAGGCGTTGGGAATGTTCTCTCGACCAAGACAGGTACCGGGCCAGAGGCGACTGCGGAGATCGCAGGGGCGGCTTGCCTCTGGAGCGCAGGGCCGGTATCAGCGGTGCTCCGGGAACTGCATAGACATAACATCCCGGGCCCCCTGGAGGGCTTCAGGCGTGGACGGAGAGACCTGTTCCGAAGGGGCCGGGCTACTCCGTTCAATGTGAGTCGGAGGCCTGGGCCCGGTGGGGATCGAAGACTGCCCGACGTGGGCCTAGCCTCTGTCCCAGACTTCCTTCGGTGCCGCTGCAAATAGGGAGTCTTCCTGGCCCTCTTGGTGTGCCCCGTGGACGGGGAGCGGTGCCGACTGGTCAATGGCACCGGAGGGTCGCCGCGTACCGACAGTGGTGCCAGGTACCGGTTCGGAGCAGCGTGCCGGGGTCAGCGTCAGCACCAACTCCATCAGGATGGCCCGGAGCCTAATGTCCCTTTCTCTTTTGGTCCGAGGCTTAAACAACTTGTAAATCTTGCACCTTTCGCTGATACGGGTTTCTCCTGAGCAGCGCAAACAGTCTGCGTATGGGTCACTTGTTGGCATAGAATGCCTACAAGAGCCACACGACTTAAACCCTGGGGCATGCCCCGGCCCGGGCTCACTGACTAACTAAGCAGCTAACTAACTAGAGGTACTAACACTGAACAAACAAACAGTTCTGGGGACGAGCTACGGCAAAGCTGGAGCAGAGCAGCTCCGACGCACCTTCACTGGCTGCAAGAAGGAACTGAGCGTGGGGGGAGCGCGCAGCTTCCCTTATACCGTGCCAGGCAGGCGCCACTCCAGGGGTTGTTGGGGCACTCCCCCCTATGGGTACTGCTAGGGGAAAAACTTCTGGCACCAGTGCAAGTGGCGAGCACGCACACCTATTGTGGAATACACATGAGCCATCACTCGAAGAAGAAATTGCTCTGATCACCTCCACTCCTGTCAGCCACCACCACAGCAGCGCATAAGGCAACATTCATAAAGCCCTTTCTGCACCCAGAAGGGCTTAAAATACTTTTTCTAACGTTTTAATTCTGCAATAGCTGATAGGGATGACAGAGAAGTGGTGGCACAGAGTACTCTGGGGTGCTGGCTCAGCCAGACAGGGGCAGGTAGATTGTTTCAATACAGATCTGGGTTTTGCTATTTCTTTTGTGGCTTTATGGTTCATCTTTAGATGCGTTTGTGAGACACGGTAGTTGTATTGGCCTGAGATAGTGTTCATGTGGTTAAGACAAGAGAACACGGGTCCCAGGCACTGTATCCTCCATCGGCCAAACCTCAAAATCAAACCTTACTCAGTCAGAACTCCCCACCCCTTCAATGTGAGATTGGCCTGAACAGAAAGACAGCAAAGGGTTTGACTCTACAATTCTCTCTCTATAATTTGGCTCTACAATTCTAGGTTCTATAATGCAGCCTATCCGGGACTATTCTGATGTGGGGAGAGGTGGTGATGGGGTGGCTGCTGTATTGAACTGCAAAACACCATGGAGAGCAGGAGCAATGATGTGAAGACACACAGCTACATAGCATTCTCTGCTAAGCTGTCAAGAGACCAAAGCTCTCTTAATAGGTCTCAAAAACATCTGCTCGGGGAACCCTGGGAAACAGGTGTGTGTTTTGGTGAGATAGCGTAGAGATAAACTGCAAACCATAATCCAGTCTCCACTGTGTTTCTTGGATTCCCTGGAGGGAGGAAGAAAATAAAGAGGATGGTAGCTTCATGCACTATTACTGGCTGTTGATACAACACTAACACATCATTTACACTGGCAATGAAACCAGTTTAAATCAATCATTGTTAAATCTGGTTCTGCTAGTATGGCTTCCTAATCACCAGTGACCAAGCACAACAGTGTAGTGTGTGTGAAATGCATGTTTAATTGACTTTTTGTAGCTGTGTTCTGTCAAACACAAGCCACTTAGCTCTGGGGTGGAACACAATAGCTATTTAACAGCACAAAGCAGCACTACACACCCACACTGGAGTAACTTTTATAACTTTATCCAACTGAAGCTGCAGAGGGAATTTAGGGAAGTTAAATGGGTAATTACCCAAGCTGGAATTTGGACAGGGCACCAGGGTTTAACATCCCTCTTCTTGGGAAGAATATGGTAGTGGAATTTTGATAACCACAAGCGGTCAGCATTTTTCATGGCTCATGCAAGAGACACGCCTCCGGCCGCATGGTGCCCTTATATTACTTCCATGCTGGGGCCTTGCTTCAGCATCAACTCACAAGAAAGAGCATCATCTACCGAGTCACCAGCATAACTTCCCGCAGCACCCTGTGCTTTCCTTGAAGGTCTCCCATCTCAGAGCTGACCCTCAGGATCAGACACAAGACAACATGGCTGCAGACGTACAGCACGTACACACCACAGAAACTGGAAATCATTCCCTTTTCAGCTGAAGCCACTATGTAATGGATATAAACACAAATATACATAGGGAACGTATGTTCCAGGAGGCAATGAGTCTAGTAATTGTAGCAGGGGAGGCTGGAAAGAGGACTCAATTGGCAGCTTTCCCGCCCCCTACCGACTTGCTGTGTTGGTTCAGTCAGTTAATTTCTGTGCCTCAGTTTCCTTATCTGCAGAAATAAAAAGTTACCTACCTTTATAAAGCACTTTGAAATCGGCAGATAAAAATGCTCCATAAAGGTGAACTGTCAGCGCTGTTCTTTTTAAGGCTGTTTAAGGCCCTCCTCTTGTAGAGCTCTCAAGAAAAATCAACACCAGAGTCCCACTGAGGGCAGACAGGAGGCTTTGCTCTTCTATAAAAAATTCTAGGAACCAAGCTAATTAACGTGGCTGAAAACGCTCCCGGCAGAGCGTTTTCTTTTAAAGAGGGGGGATGGGACATCAGCTAAGAAATGCAACGCTGCGCATTTGTGTGAATTTTCAGGAAGTGCAAGTACTGCCAAGGGCAGCCCAGGGAGTCTGCTCATCTGCACAGGGAGAGGAGAGGAGAGGAGAGGAGAGGAGTCAAGGGCTGCCTGGTCCCACTTTGAAGACTGTCATCCTTGAGGAGAGCTTCTGCAGAAACAGCCTCTCCCGGAGAAAGCTTACAAAATATTGCTGAGTTTCCCAGCGAGTGCTCTAGTTTTAAAAGTCTCTGATAGAATGTGGCTGTTCTGATGTGAGAGAGGGAAAGGGGAGAGGGTAGAAGGGGAAACAAAACCAAAACCAAAGAGGGCTTGTGCACAATATGCTGATAAAAGGTTGATCCACCAATGGGAGTGTGATTGCATGAGCTCATAGTTGATGCCCCACAGGGTCAAGATTTAATTCTTACAAATAGGATTGTTTTAGGAGCTGCCTGTCTCCTCAGAGTGTTAGGCTAGTGGATTGTAAAGGGTGATTTACAGTCTGTGGACTGCTGGAAAGGGTGGGAAGGAAGTCGGGGCTGTGACTTGCCTCCTGATAAGATTCCCTGGCTCAGGGACAGGACAATCTGAGCCAGTTCCACAAGAAGACTGTCACGCAAGATCAATGTATCAGTTCCTGTATCAGTGGGGCTCCCAGAACTGCAGCACCGTCCTGAGCAGTTGCTCAAGTGCTGTGTGTCATCCAAGGTGAACCCTGCAGAGTGGGCTGAGCCTCTTGCCCGAAGGAAGCCCTGTTACCCCCCTCACTAGTGCCAGGCAGCCCCCAATACTGTAGACAGGCACTCCCACTGGAATCCACCTCCTCCCTGTCAGTTCCTCCAGAGAGGAAAGACAGTTCAGTGGGCACTAGCCTGGGACTCAAGAGCCCTGGGTTCAGTTCCCTGCTTGGGCACAAGCTTGGGCCAAGTCACTCACGTGTCTCTGTACCTCAGTTGCCTGTATGTAAAATGGGAACAACAGGCCATCCCTACCTTATGAGGCACTTGAGCACTATGGTAGTGGGGCCCAGATAAGTACCTTAGACAGTTCCTGACTCAGGACTGGCAGCAGGAAGATGGGTGGGTAAGGAGGATGTAAGTCCACTGAATTAGCTGGCAGGGAAGAAGGCAATTAAGAACAGATAAAGACGATGAGTAAAGAAAGGAAATGACAGCAGAAGGGGTGGTCAGGTTAGGGCGCTTACAGGACGAAGGATGGGCCAGGAAGCAGGAGAAGGTTCTCCAAGGGTTTAAACATTAAATACAAATCACAATGAAGCAGAGACAGAGACTTCAACATGAGGGCCATCTCCCCAGAGATGCAAGGAACATGGCAGAACAGCTCCTGCTACTGCTATTCTCTTTTAATAGAACACAATTCCTGCTGAAACTGGATTAGCCATGCTGCAAATTGCATTAGCCAACAAGGGCGGCTGGCTGGTGCGATGAGCGCATGAGAAGAGGAAATAGCATTAGGCTTTGCCTGCTATTATTACTGCCGTTATTAACTTGTCACTTTGCTGTAGTGTTCCTATAACAGTGAATTATTGCCTGCAAACAGGCCGATATGATTGAATTACCGGGGAGAGCAGCTCCATGGAAAGGTAAGACGGCCTCTTTCCTGAGGATCTTTCAGTTGCTGCCCATCCTGCCGTCCAACACATATATGATACAGACAGAAGAGCCATTGAAGGTAGTTGACTGGCCATTCAGACTTCAAGCAATGCTAGTTTCAGAACCATTCTCCTTACCGCACAGGAGTTGTTTTAGTGTGTGCTGCACTACGCACTGATCTCACTAAGATAAACACCTCATAGTTCCATAACCTTAATCACAAGGCAACAATGATTTGTTTTAATTCCAGTTTAGTTCCTCATGCACCTAGTTGGTGCAGAGACAACTCAGATACTCAGAACCTGATCCTAAGATGTGCCAAGCACCCAGAGCTCCTGTTAGTGTAACATCAAAGGCTCTTGCAGAAGCCCAGTATCGCCTAGGTCCCAGTACGTGATGAGCTGTCACCCGTCTAAGGCAGATATATGAGGAACAAATAAGTGTCATGGGACAGTGGTAAAGAATCACAGAAAGAGCTGTTCTGTGTCCAATTCACTGCACATCTTCTGCCTAGAGCCTTCCTCACATTCCTTCTTGCTTCGCTTGTCACTGATTTAAAGAAACAGCACACGTACCTTTGCCGCTGCCCTGATGCATACACAGTCTTCAAAACAAACAATTAGATATCCAGATGAGTCACTCATGTGACCACTTGTCTAGAGAGAGATGGATCTGCTCCTCCCTTCCTTCCCTCCCAACAGATAGAGCCCTCTGTTAGTTCAGTGATACACTCTACTAACTCTACTGTTCTCCATCCTGAGTCTTCCCTCTCCTCGAGAGGCATTGGGACTGGCACCCTCCAGACTATGCTGCAAAGGAGGAATACCCCCCCATCAATGGAATAGCACTGGTCCTCCATTTTCACCTAGTACCATCCTAGGTTCCTTTATAAGTTTTATGAGGTCCCTCTCTATAACCCTGGTTGGATCAGAATGGCTGGGCTTGGCTGTCTGTCCAGTAGCTCCCTGATTCACTTTACCTCTAACATTTCTTTAACCTTCAAGTTCACAACGCTTCTCCCCACAACATAACAATATTCCCGGATATGCAGCATAAACAATACCTGCAAGCCCCAAGGGCAGCACAGCAGCGGCACTCCCATGGCCATGGGAAACACTCCTAGGATAGGACAGCAGGCGGGAACTGTGATCCTTCCCACTTCCCTGAGAGAGAATTAATGACTGACAGACGCATACAACAGTGCCTGCCTCCAGCAGCATGTTACGCTCTACAAACCTCGCTGTCTCCTCAATACAGCCAGCATGAGCCAAATACTTAACGTCCACATGTACCAAGCTCACCTAAATCCACAGCAAAACCCCAGCTACCCAAACCTCTGCATAAGCATCCACCTCAGCACTGGTAATTTTCCAGAAGTCAATTGATTAACATTGTATTTAGTGCCACGACAGTTTGGGTAAGAACAGTTTAAACTCCCATGTTTCTCAATCTTTGCTGCAAAGGGTCTGCAAAGTGAATATATCCTCTCCCCGAATCCCTCCGGCTGAGAAGTTATCTGATCTCTGTGTGCCCAGGCCAGTTTTGAAAAGCAAGAGCTTCACTAGATAAATGCTAAGCTTTCCTGGAGGAAACTAGTTACAAAAATGTTAAATGTTGAGGACAATTATAGTTTGAAAACTGCACATAAATTAACCTTCACCCGCTAAAAATAGAAGCCTTCATGTCATGTCAAAACCTGAAATAAACATAATATAAAGGCCATGGAAGAGGATTCCCAGCACAAGCTGTATCTGCCATCAGAACACAATATACTGCTCACTGATCACTTGTAAATTAAAATATGGAGATAGAAAAGCTGGAATAGAGAATCTGGAGCAAGCAGCGGACACAGCAGGTAAAACTCACATATTGAGCAATTTAATCAATGCCCCATCGAAAAGGTTTCAAACGAACAGCACTGGCGCAAAGGGAAAAACATTTAATTAAACTCTTCACAAAGAGCAAGTTACACACACGCCCCTGCCTATTTAATTTTGGAGCTAGTTCATTAATGGTCGGGGCTCCAAAAGGTGCCTGCATTGCACACACACAAACCAGGCAACTGGCTACCTGATTTATATACACTGTTATTTGATTTGCACACATCAATATATATGCGATTCAGAAGCTTCTTTTGCAAATGTGGCTTTACATGGCTTATAGACGGATTGACAAATAGAAGCTGGAATATTGGTGGCGGTTAGAGAATTCTCCTCTCCACAATTAAGAGAACAATTTACCATTATAGGAATAGCTTAGGAGCGGAGAGATCTAGGGCTATATCTATGCTACACAGACGCTACAGCAGCACAGCTGCAGCTACTCATTGTAACGTAGGCACTTCCTACATTCACAGAAGGATTTCCCCCCCGTTGATGTAGGTAATCCACCTCCTCAAGAGGTAGTAGCTAGATTAATGGAAGAATTTTTCCATCAACCTAGTGCTTTTTACACTGGGGGTTAGATCAACCTAACTATGGTGCTCAGGCTACAGAATGTTTCACACCCCTAAGCGACGTAGCTAGGTGGATCTAATTTTTGAGTGTGAACCGGGGCTAGGAGGTTCCACCCTCCAGACCTAATAAGTGTGCAGGGTTTCTAGTACTGCCATCCTTAGACAGTTTCCTTGATTTTGCTGTCTTGGTAAATCATTTGGTCAGGCATCTAGAACATGTAACAAAACACTACCAATATGTAACTCCCCACAATATATTTTTCAGGAAATTGTCACCCTAAAAGGGGACACATGGGAACACAGGAACTAACAAAAGGTCCATTGAATCAGGTACCCTGCTTTCCTGCTGTATTATTTTTTAAATGGGTGCCTGAAATTAGGCTTCTAGATTCATTTTTATGCACTTAAACATGGATTTGGGAGCCTAAATAAGTACCTATTGTGACAGATTGACAATATCCTGGACATAACCTATGGAATTAAGATAAACTTTAATAAATAAGAGTTAATGTTTTTGATTCCATTGAACTAAAAATGCAATTGTATGTAACTTCTCTAGAAGCCTGACTAATGCAATCTCTGGAATTATTATTAGGAATTCCAAAGAGCTGTTTGGGACAATACACGTGAAGTAGGAAATGCTAATTTCCTTCCAAACCCAGCCTTTTGAAGCTATGACCTGGGAAGAGACACCCATTGTCTACTAATTACCTGCTCCTGGGAACTCTACATCTAGATCAAAGATGCCCAAACTGTATAAAAAGGAACTAAACTGTTCATGGGGGTGCTAGTTCTGAGCTGAGGATATGTACTTGTGACCACAAAAGAGAAGGGGGGTGGGGGAGGACCCACCCACCAGAGCCCAGTTGGAGACTGTTTGGGGGAATCTCTGGTAAGCTGATTAGCATGTATGCAGGTTCTTTTAGTGTTTTTAATATGCTTTCTCTGTAATGTTTATACCTTAAGAATAAATAGGCTTGCATAGGAAGTGTTGCACTGTAATTTATAACTGTGACAAAAGGAGAAAGGCAAAGCAGGCCTGCTTAGCTAGTCTGACTTTGCTGGTGAATTCACACCATATAATCAGGGAGCTTTGCAACCTGGAAATACTCTGCTCAGGAGGGAGAGAATTGCATGTCTCCACCCAATAGAGGTGACGGTCCAGGGAGCCAGAAGACAGAGAGTGGTTGCCCTTGCTGGATTATAGAGGGGGAATATAAGTGCAGCTGTCCTGAACTGTGACACCTTTTTTAAAAAAACATTGGATCAGGTGCCACAACCAAATGGAGCAAAAATCCAGCTCGTCTAGTACTGTATCTAGCCTCTGACTGATGCCAGATGCTTCAGTAGAAAGTGAAAAAACAAAAACAAAACCAAAAAAAACAGCCCTTTACACTTGATTATGAACCAATGCCCTGGAATAGCTTTAAAAGGAAAATTGCACTAATTTGTTTTACTCGGCACAGAGGTATTAAAGTTCACAGTGTAAAAAACGCTAGTGGGAAAAAACAGTGAAATCCTTACTTTATTTACACAGTTTTCCTTACAACTGGTATTTCTGCGCCTAGCGTGGCAGGTAGCTGTCTGAGTGAAGAGTAAAGCCACCTACAACACTCCCAACTACATAAGCCCAGAAGAAAACATTGTGAACCAATGTGTTAAATCAATATTCAAGCAGACTGGAAACTGGTGTCACACTGCCAGGATGTTGAGCACCAACCTGAAGGAAAGGGTGAAAAGTACACTGACCATCTGTGCAGAAGAATAAAAGAGAGGGTAACAGAGGGGAACATTCAATGTGGCACAGTGATTAAAAAAGCAACTACAATCTGCGTTGCATATATACGGGGAGCATATTAAAACAAGGGAAAGAGTTCTTTTCTTTTACACAGCACTGTTAGGTAACAGCTGGTGTTATCCTTTTCAGCTTATGAATGGAAACCTTATAGCCCAGGGTGGGCAAACTTTTTGGCCCGAGGGCCACATTGGGAATGCTAAACTTTATGGAGGGCCAGGTAGGGAAGGCTGTGCCTCCCCAAACAGCCTGGCCCCCGCCCCCTATCCACCCCCTCCCACTTCCCGCCCCCTGACTGCCTCCCTCAAAACCCCGACGCATCCAACCCCCCCTGCTCCTTGTCCCCGGTCCGCCCCCTCCGGGGACCCCACCCCCTATCCAGCCCTCCCTGCTCCTTGTCCCCAGACTGCCCCCTCCCGGGACCCCACCCCCTATCCAACACCCCCTGTTCCCTGTTCCCTGACTGCCCAGACCCCTACCCACAGCCCTGCCCCTAACCGCCCCTCCGGACTCCATGCTTCCTGTCCAACCCCCCATGCTCCCTGTCCCCTGACTGCCCCCCGGAAGCCCCTGCCCTTTATCCAACCACCCTGCTCCCTGCCCCCTTACCATGCCGCTCAGAGTGGCAGGAGCTTGCAGCCACGCCGCCGCGCTCCCCGGCAGGAGCGATGGGCCAGAGCGCTGGCAGCGCAGTGAGCTGAGGCTGCAGGGGAGGTGGGACAGCAGGGGAGGGACTGGGGGCTAGCCTCCCCGACCAGGAGCTCAAGGGCCAGGCAGGATGGTCCCACGGGCCAGATGTGGCCCGTGGGCCATAGTTTGTCAACCTCTGTTATAGCCTCATGTTTAGAACAAATGCTTGGGACTTAGGACTCACACATTCTATTCCCTGTTCTGCCACTGCCTTAATGTATGGCATCTGGACAAATCACAACCTCTGTGGCTTAGTTTCCCCATCTATAAAATGGATGTGAACTTTGCCTCACAGAGGGTGGGGAGCTCTAAGGATTAATGTCTGTCAAAAGCTTTGAAGATGGACAGCGCCAAGTATTTTGCACACAATAATTCAGAAGTGATATGGGTGCTGACAGGGGAGAAATGAGGTTGATAAAGCATAGGGAGGGAAGAAACACAAGAAGAGATGAGAGGAGTTCAGTATACACAGCCGGTGATGAAGGAGGCTACAGGGGGCTACGATTCTGGTTCTGTATGTACATGCTGTAGGCAAGCGGGAGAAAAACTGCCCATTAGATAACAATGAGAAGAAAAGACAATGATTCTAAATTAAAAGAGGAAAAAAATCAGTTTAAATAGCAGCAAAAAAAAAAAAAAGTCAATTTGAGAAAGGAAGCAAGTTCTGGATTAAGGGATAGAACTAGAGCTGTCGATTAATCGCAGTTAAGTCCTGTGATTAACTCAAAAAAGTGCGATTAAAAAAATTAACCATGATTAATCGCACTATTAAACAATAGAATACCAACAGAAATTTATTAAATATTTTTGAATGTTTTTCTCCATTTTCAAATATATTGATTTCTATTACAACATAGAATACAAAGTGTACAGTGCTCACTTATTATTATTTTTTATTACAAATATTTGCACTGTAAAAATGATAAACAAAAGAAATAGTATTTTTCAATTCACCTCATACAAGTACCATAGTGCAATCTTTTTTCTGTGAAAGTGTAACTTACAGATGTAGATTTTTTTGGTTACATAACTGCACTAGGTAGAACCCAAGCCCCAGAAATCCTTAAGTCTTAGCCAGACAAGCACCAGATGAGCTAGCAATAAGCCAGGTAGGACATGGACTTAAGTGACCTAGTATAGGGACCTTCTAGCCCCAAGAACTCAGAAAATATCCCAGCTGCTTTCCAGACATTAAAGGACAAAATTTTGGCTCTCAAACTCCTATTGTGTTTTCCAGACTCCCAGTAAAAACATGGAAGCCCCCCACACTATTATTGTTATCAATAACTTTATTATACTTGGCTCTTACAATGCTTTTTCATGATCAGATCTTGAAGTATTCCGCAAAGGAGATAAGTCATTATCCCTGTTTTACAGATGGGGAAATTGATTGAGACGGAGAAGTCAAGTTTGTCTACATCATCCAGCAGGCCAGAGGCAGGAACAGAACAAGGTCTCCAGAGTCCTAGGCCAGTGCCTTAGACGCTTGACCACACTGGCTCTGCACAGATATCTGGAGGCAGAATTTGGGCTTGTATCTCTAAACACAAAGTGAAGTCTGTGGAATATAGCATATCCTACCAGCAGCATCTGCAGAAGAGAGAGGGCAAAGAGGAAAAAAGACTCAACAGGTAAGTGGGAGAGAAAATGCCAGTAGAGGGGAGATGGGCAGGAGTGGGAGAAAACAGGATTTGATGCATTATTGTGGGGAAAGAGCGTTGGGAGTCCTCGGTCAGGGAGAAGAGAAGTACCCATGGATGGAGGAGGGAGCCAGAGCAGGGAAGCTGCATGTGTGAGCTGCATGGGAGGTAGAACTCCCTTCAGTAAATCTGCAGGCTTGGAGGCTGTCTCTGCCGCAGAGGATGAGGGGTATGGAAAAAAAGAAAAAGCTCTCGTACTGTTGACAGAGAATGCAAGGCCACTTGTTTTGTTCTCTTACGAATGGGCTGAGATAGAGCACAATTATGGGTTGCACAGAGGCTCAGTCACTTTATTTTGACTGTTAAGTGTGAAGGTCACAGAGAAGCAGCAGCTTGGTGGCAGGACAGGAGGTTTTATTACTCCACTGATTAAGGGAAAGGAGCAAGGCCCTGAGCATCCAGCAGAGAGAAGGCCATTCTGCATCACAGTTACAGTCACCATTAATCAGCCCCATCCCGCTGTGTGGAGCCCTGGCATTCAGAAGGAGGGGTCTTCTCAAGTATCCTTTAACCCCTTCACCACTGAAGCATGTGCATTGCTGCAGCTTTTCAGAATACAGGAGTTAAAAGTGTCCAGAGTAAATCTGGTTTAAGACCAAAGCAGCAGAATTAAGATTGTATCCAGTCATGATCTCAGTTATGGTAAGAGGGCTTTATATCAGCAGTTCTCAAACTGTGGTTCGGGACCCCAAAGTGGGTCGCGACCCGATGTTAATGGGAGGCAAAGTGCAGGGGACAGGGGGACATGGGATCATGTGCCTCCCCTCTCCCTCCAGATTTCTACCTTCCATTTAGCACAGAGGTTTTCAAACTGTGGGGAGCACCCTCTTACGGGGAGCACACCCCACAGTTTGAAAACTGTTGCCTCCTGCCAGGAGCGGGTGGATCAGAAGCTGGTGGGAGCTGCCTGGCCTGCTTGGGCCCCTGGCTCTTCGCACTGTGGGAGCTGGGGCGCTGGCTGGCTGCCCACCCGGCAGCCCTCCCTGCCCTGCTCCCCAAGCCAGGCCACCCCTCCACAGCTGGGCACTCCCCAGGCAGGGCGGGCGGCACAGCTCAGAGTTGCACCCCTGATGCACTCTTGCCTCTCCCCCGAAGGAGCCTGGTGCTGGCTGGCGAGGGGCCCCCTGGAGCTGGCTTGCCGCTGCCCTGGTGCTCCTGGCTCTATGGCTGCTCCTTGTGACAGAAATGCACTTCAAGTTAAGAACTTTCAATTCTTCAGCTAAAATTAATCCTTTAAGCAAAAAATATTTGCGTGTGACTTGTACTGTGGAAAGTTACAGCATTTAAAGCGGAAAATCTATTTCACATTTGAAAATAACTGGCTATTTAAAGAGAAATTATTATTGCAATGTTTTACATGAAAGCTGAGACGCTTACAGTCATTAATAAGTATCGATAAAATATAAGCACCTTGTTTTTTCAGCTCAAAGGACCCGTGATGAGCTATTAACGTGAAGTTCTACAATGAGAATTAAACTGGTCCTCAAGCGAA
Source organism: Chelonia mydas (assembly GCF_015237465.2). Classification (NCBI taxonomy): domain Eukaryota; kingdom Metazoa; phylum Chordata; order Testudines; family Cheloniidae; genus Chelonia; species Chelonia mydas. The sequence continues at coordinate 182,133,479 of NC_057849.1, forward strand.
TTACTGTTTCTTAATTGCTGGGTATAAGGTCACACAAGCCGCCTCATCCTCAGAAGTGACGCATGGGCAGTTACGTGACCCCCCCACGTTTAAATTGTGCCTCCCCCCACTGAAAACATTGCCTCTGTGGGACACTCTATAGGAAGGCAAACTATTAGTACCGTAGCAGTGGGGGAGTACTCAGTACCTGTCTCAGGATTCCGTACCAAGACAAAGCACAGCTCATCACTGTGAAGCAGGCTCTCCAAGTAACATTAATGGACTAGTTCAGCTCAGCAGCCTCCCCTACCCATTGACGGGTTCATCCTGACAGCCCCTAATAAACTAAACTTTATGAGGCAGCCTCCAGAGAGCCCCTGGCTGCTAATTAATGCGCTAATGAAGAGCCTGGCTGTCTTGTTTGCTCGACAGCTCCCTGGCCAATCAATCTGCCAGGGCCAGGCTTGCGAAAGGGACTCCTGGACATTGCTGCGGTATCAGCCCTCTCCGCCTCCCTCCCCCTCCCACATTCATTGTCCATTCAAAACCCAAGCAAAAGGGGGAATTTATAGGGAAAAGCTGGAATCACCCCATGTGCCTGCTTCAGGATTAGTCATGAAAGAACAGGCAGGCACAGACAGGGGTACAGGAGGTGGGAGCGGGAATGGGAAGGGCAAGAGAGGACGATGGTAAAAATCAATCCACAGAAGCAGATGCTGCTGCACTTTTATTACAAGCTAATGGCCCACACGTATTACGGTCTCCAAGTCCAGTCCAGTGGTGGAAAGGGGGCATGTGGCTGTCAGAAGGCAAAGGACACCGTTAATGGTTTTTGACTTCAATGACCCCTGTACACAGGGGACAAACAGCAATTGTGCTTCCTAGTCCATTTTATTATGCAGGGACACTGGGGTGAGAGGAGGTGGCCAATTGTGGATGGATTGCTAGCAAGGAGTTGTCTACCACTGGCATCTAGATACTGGTATAGTCAAATGAAAGCAGTGGGCATCAGGAAGCCTGAGCATAGCCGGTGCGACGGGCGTTCAGGAGAGCAACGGTCACTTGAGCTCATGTTTGCTGGGATCAGGTAAGAAGAGGCAGTGAAAATAAGAGGAAGGGGAAGTTGTTGGCCACCTCTGCACACCAATCCCCTTCTCAAACAGCAAGTTCCTGGTTAACCCTGTGGCCTTTGCCAGCCTTCCTACAGTTCAGAGTTGCGAGCCTGGATGTCCCCACAGAATGCATTAATGCACTCATGTGCCCTGGGGCAGGCCAAAATTCCCAGTGGACCCCATTTCTTCCCTTTGGTTAAAGGGGCTCTTACCCTGGCTGCTGTGCAGGCTCAGAACTTCCCTTCCTAGGAGGAGAGCAGAGGGCCTTTCCTGCTGCGTGTGCACACGCACTTGCGTGACTAGGGACAGGACTGCTAGTAGGCTTGCTACAACCCACAGCCCTGATTTGTATGGATCTGTAGCACAAAACACTTCTTGATACTCAAGTGCTGGGTATTCTCAAAGCCACAGGTCCTCATCCTTCAGCCGCAGAGCAGAAAGGTAAGTGTGTTAATGCACATGAGGACTGTGGCAATTCAATACCACCACAAGACTGCTGAAACCTTCTTGCCAAGAGTCATATTCAAATGTCCAAGCCTGTACAGACTGCAACACAGCCACCCATTGTGTACTGCACTGACAGAGACCATCTGCTGTCCTTGTCTGATCCCATAGACATGTCACACCTGCTGCTCGGAAATGTCGCACTTTGAATTAACAGTTCCCTTTGCCAAAAACTTGGCAGAAAGGTGTACAGTTTGACAAAGCAAAGGGAATGGAGCGGAATCTCCCTGTCTACCAGCCCTGCCCCGTCCCAAATCTCCTCTCTCACCCAGAAGTCTATCCACATCTCTCTTCTGCCCCTGGCTGGGTCTTGACAATTTTCACCTTCAAAGTCGCAGGAAGAAGAGGGATCGGAATGGGTTAGGGTTCCACTCATTTGAAGTACGTCTCCTCAGCAAGTCTAGCTGGGCCAATAGCTCAGCCCTGCACTGAGTGCCATGGAACTGCAGGAGGGTCACTGGGGTTCACAAGGAACCTTAAGACTCCTCTCTCCCACTCAAGCCAGAGAGATTCAAGTGCGACAAAGAACTACCGTGCCTGGGCTCTGTAGGGATGAATCTGCCCTGAATGATCACCTACTGGCCAGCGTGGCAGCGCTGTCAGAGGGGATCAGTCAGCACCTCCTTCCCAGCTGGAAAGGGGCGGAGGCACTGGAAGTGAGTGCATAAAGGAGAAGATGGTGGCTTCAGAATGGAGTGGAGCAGGGAGAGAGCACCTTAAGGGACCTGCCTTTGGGACAGAGAGAACACACGTTTCAATAGCAGGAGAGAGCCAGTGACAAGAGGAAAGTCCCACAGGAAGGGCACAGGTGAAGAGAAATCCCCATGTGCACATCCAGGACTTATTTCAAGTTCAGACAGAGCTCTGAAGTTGTCAGGAGTACTGCAAGCTGTCTTCGGGGAAGGAGCTGGCCTTGAGTTGTCTTGTTTTATTGTTCTTTCCCGACCATTGGACAGTGTGCTCATGCCACCGAAAGCAAAGGGAGCCTTGAGAACTGGGAGGAAATTAAGGGAGTGTTGCCATCATTGGCAACACAGCAATTGCCATAGTGGGTCCGTCCTGTCTCTGACAGGAGCCAGAACCAGACTGATCTGAATGCGGGTCTGCAGTGACAGGCCAGTGCTTAGACTGCGTTACATTACAGGACCTCTTCTTCTCTGAGAGGGACATCTAATGTCTTAACCTGCTCACTTGACTTGCCCATATGCCAACTGGGAGAGAGTGCATGCACGGGAGTGCAACCCTCTTATGGCTTTAGATCTCAGAACAAGATTTCCTGGACTGTGTGATTGCACTGATCTAGCCCAGCTCAGTGAAAGAAGCACAATACCCTGAGTCTATCACAACAGGCCTGCAGAAGCAGGCAGGCCACACAGATGAGTTAATGGAAGTTTCCACTCTACCTGCCAATGCACCCTACAGCAGCGCTTCTCACACTGGGGTCTGCAAGGGCACTCCAGGGGGTCCATAGTAGAGTACCACATGGATGTGTGCATTCTGCTTTCATTATTTAGATACATTGGTTGCTGAAAGCCACAGTGAAGAGGTTTTGCATCTGGGAAGTGATAACCTCCCTTATCTTCTTAGCTCTCATAAGGAAGCTGGGCTGGGCCTGGACACTAGCTGGTTTGGCACCATCCCAGGAACATTCAGAGCATTGCGGATTTAGTAGGTGGCATTCTTACCTCTGTCAGCAATAAACCAGTTCCCCAATGTGGGGTTGTAAGGTACTGAGCTGTTGGCAGGATTATCTTTAGGATAAGACATACATCCCCATCTCCCCAATGAGACAAAAAGTGAGATCCTGACCTCCTTTGGTCATTAAAGATCTCACAGTCCCTTTATACTCTAACTCTCCTACTCCTGCTAATCACTCACATTAGACTGAACTCCAGAGCTGTCTTCCTGAATTCTCAGGGGGATACCGCATTCTTCACTTCACGTCCCTCATTTTTGTAGCGATTCCATGCATTGATAAACAGCATCCGTTATACCTTTATAGCCTTTATCTACCGACTCAATACTAACTGTTTAGAAAGTGTTTTGAAACAGTGCTGAACGGTAAATTAATGCCAGTTGTCTGAGTGGTTTAGAGTTGCTGACACTTGGCCTCTAAGAACTGAGCCGAGATCACTTTTAGTCACTAGTGGACTAGCTGGTTTGGATCTGAACTGATGACCTGGAGATTAACTTCAGTGTCACGTTATTATTCTGAGCCATCCTGGTTTTGCACCTCCAGTTTGTGTCCACTAGGCCAGTGGTTCTCAACCAGGAGTACACATACCCTTAGGGGTACACAGAGGTCTTCTAGGGGTACATCAACTCATCTAGATATTTGCCTAGTTTTACAACAGGCTACATAAAAAGCACTAACGAAGTTAGTACAAACTAAAGTTTCATACAGACAAAATGAAAAAATAAGCAATTTTTCAGTAAGCTGCTGTGACACTTTTGTACTTTTATATCTGATTTTGTAAGCAAGTAGTTTTTAAGTGAGGTGAAACTTGGGGGTACACGAGACAAATCAGCCTCCTGAAAGGGGTACAGTAGTCTGGAAAGGCTGAGACCCATTGCACTAGGCCGAGCAGCTCTGCTGTAAAAAAGCTGTTCCTCCATACGTGACCTGATGGTTGAGATACGGCTGTGGATGGCTCACTAAGTGCAGAAACTGCCTGACATTGCCACGTGCTTATAAACGGTTATCACTGCACCCACACACAAGTTATCCGAGTCTGCCAAGCCCTGAGCAGCAACCAGATCCAAACAGCACATTGCCTAACTTTCAGCCGTATCGCCTCAGGTGCACGCGGCTGATCTCTTGCCTTTCTATAGCACCTCACCTCAACACACTTGACAGACTTATTTATATTTTGATCACAACTCCCATCATTGCAGACAGTCACTTTTGGGGAGGAATGCAGCAGCCATTTAGTTTAGGACAGGAAATGATAAATAGGATTTTTTTTTTAACATTTAAGTTCAGTTTGACAAACTTTGACAGAGCTGGGATATTTTGATCTCAGAAAACTAAAGTTCAAGATTAATGCACGGGCTGAAGGATCTTGGAAATACGTACTAGCCAGATGTGTATATGACTCATAGATAAGACTTCAGTAAAAAGCTGCATTAGATTAAAAAAGAGGATGGTATCCTGTTGAATTTTGGTAAACAGGATTATTTACTTGAGTTAGAATTTGTCCAGGGCACTGTGGCTGATGCCCTCTCTCTTGTACATAAGTAGCCATAGCTCTATTTTACTGTCATCTGAAAGCCAGCACCTCAGCAGTGCAGGTCTCACTAGCAGCAGGGTGAGACATTGGTTAAGTATTGACTGATGGAAGAGGGCTGCCTACTGAATCTCGTGTACCACCTGGAGATCATCCAGACAAAGAACCAGCAAGACCTGACCCTATTTAGCTTGTAAGAGTGAATGGAATCACAACACAAACGAATGTGGCTGCAGGCAGCGGTTAAGGAGACAGCTTGTGTCTTGGAGGCTGCCTGAGGCACAGAAATGAAATGTGTAAGAGAATGCAACATTGACACGGGAAGCTCAGCAAGAGGAAATGGGAGAGAAGGGACACGTCCTCCTTCCCTTTATTCCCCTATGGGCCATAAACCCACAAACATTACACAATGCTCATTAGACCAGACTTACGACTTGCCTGGGGAGGTTTGCCAAGCAACGCTCCGGCCTCAATTAGGAGATGGGGTGTGCAACAGATCACAGACACACATTTCATATGCCCTATTAATGCACTAGTAGAGCTTGAGCGCCGCAGGAAGGAGGTGGTAGTTCCATCATGCAAGGCCTCTAGCTGGCCTTTAAATCTTCCCGTGTGTGCTGTGAGGTGAGTTTCTCTTCCCGGATGGCATTACAAGGAATTCACTCACACACAGCTGCATTACAGAGAGGTGTGTTACTTCAGGGACAATCTCCAATCAAACTTGCTTCCCAGGAAAAGGAACTAAGAAGATGAGAGTTCTGACCTCCGGCGCACCCCCGACAATAAGGCACTTATTACAAGGCAGGATAACAGTATGGGAGTCAAGACAAAAAGGAAGGGATTACCTGCACGTAAAGAGAGGGACAGATGAGATAATGAGGGCACAGGCACTGCAAAAGCAGACTCTCATACTGAAGAGTGTCTGCCGACTCATCCAGGGATAGCCACACTCAAGTTGGGGAGGAAGGAGGGAAACCCCCCCACCCCCCACAAGAGCAAGGCGTCTGGCTGCACAGGAGTCTAGGGGAGAGGGTGAATGAGTGGAAGAAATTTCCAGTGCAGTAAGAACCTGGGCCACGATTTTCAGATGTGACGAGTGATTCTGGGTGCCCAAGCTGAATGAGCCTGATTTTCAGAGGACAGGTGGCCCAGCACGTTCTGAAAATCAGGCTGCTTTTTGACAAGGGAAAGCTGGGCCCCCCAAAATGGAAGCACTCCAAAGCAATCATCCCTTTTGAAACCCTGGGCCCTGCTCTCAAGCAGTGCTTGGCTCTGGATGCAACATGTAACCGGAAAAAGCTACTGCACGTCATTCACTGAGAGGTGCATGCAGACAAGTCTTGGTGGGTGCGTATGCATAACATTCATAATGTCTGACGGCATGACTATAATTAGTACAGCAATATCTAGGGTTAGGGCCCCACCATGCTAGAGTAAGATATGAGATGCAACAGGTGGGAATAAACAAACAGAGGGAGGAAGAGCAGCAGTGAGAGGAAGGCCCGGTTACATGCACTGACAGTATGTATAACGTGCAGGTCTGAGGTGTTTTTTCCTTGACATGTAAAGGGACAGTAATGCTAGTCATCCTTGCTGGCGGCCATAGCTGAACCATCACATCGTTGTTAAAGGAGTTTAGAGCTAGGAGGTTTTTGCTTCTGCCCTTTGGGGAAGGAAAGAGGGCAGAATTTGAGTCATGAAAGTGAGTTTAGTCCTGTCACTTTCATGAGTTCTAATCCTCCGGGACACCGACCGTCAGGGCTCTTACCTGGCCGCAGGACCCGGATCTCTAGTAGGTTGGAGGTCCTGTCTGCCAGTCGTGTCCAACTGCTGTTGTAGTTCTTCCGCCACAACTCGGCCACACACTGGTACTTGCCGGCCTCAGTGTCACTGGCTCGGCTGATGCTGAGGCGCACGTTGTTGCTGGACTCTGCTTTTTCAATAGCAGTGCGGGTCCGGAAGCCCGTGTACCTTTCTCCCCACTGGACCCCACCGTCCCGAGTGAAGGTGACCAGGTCATGGAATTCTGTGGTGCCCGCTGGCTGGAAGCGCCATGTCACAGACACTGGGACCCAGGACGGATAGTGCGGCTTGATGATACACTGGAGGTCAAATGATTCATTGTAGGTCACTCCAGGGGTTCTGGATATGGCTGTGACAGCAAAACCAGCCTCTGCAGAGAGAGAGAGAGAGAGAAATGAGTGAGACTGAAGAGAGTTTGGAGAACTCTGTCAAATGAGGCCTGCCACAACGCCGTGACTGAGAGATGGTTACAGCAGTGGTTCTCCAATTACATGACATGGAAAGCTACTGGAGCTTCTCGTTTTCCATTACTAAGTTACCTTAAAAGCACCTAAAACACTTCAAATACAGTACTTCCTCCACAGGAACTCTCCACGTAAGCCACTGCTGCAGTGCGACAGGGATGGTATTTCATTTCCAACAGGAGGGGAGGTGGCTCCTACAGCCCTGAATGGGAGGGGAAGTGTTGGTGAGAACCTCTCTTCTATCATATGGTCCATACCAGTGGTTTTCAACTCATGGGCTTCAACCTGTGGGCCACTTGCAGTCCAAGCAGCACACAGCTGTGGCCCATGTGACATCCTTATGGCCACACAGGTAGTATATATATATATTGTGTAGCTGTGGCCCACATAACACACAGAGAGCTGCATATGCAGCTCACAATGGTAAATAGGTTGACAACCACTGATCCACACTACCGAAGTACTGAAGAAGGGAACACTGAGCGAATAGGGAGGAAGCTAGTAATCACGGAGAACCTACACAACAGCCAGACCTAAACTGTAGAAACTGGATGAAAGTTTGGCCACTAATCTCACAACATTTGGACCTGGATTCAATACCCACCTCTTGGCCCAGGCTTTCCTGCAATAGTAACATCATTCTTTTGTATTAATAATTTTTCCCTGCCCCCAAATCCAAGCCTACCTCCTGGTGGCACTGAAAGGGTAACGGGAGGGGAAAGAAGGGACAGCTTGTTGGCATTTATACTCTTGAGAAGTGCCCATCGCTCTAGTTTGAGCACCAATATAAAAACCCTGGATAGAGAACCCCTGAGTTAGCTCTGGTTTTAGTCTTTATGTGACTCAGTCACCTAGGCAGTGGCTTTCATTGTCTCTCAATTATAGCTATATTTGTGTCGGATCATATTAAAGAAGTTCTGTATTAAAATCACAAATGAGTTTGATTCCCCATAGTTTAAATTCTAGGGTATTACTAATTAAGAGGTCTCTTGGTTTTTGGTACTGTTTCTCTCCCTCTATGTGAGAAACTTGCAAGCTGCTAATTGTGTTAGTACATTCTAAGAGAGAGTCTGTTCTCAAAGCAATTCTTTGTAACAGCAACTACTCACACAGAGAGAGACTCAAAGCAATACTCTGTAACAACAGAAACAGCATCCAGAGACGCCCCGCCCTTTTGTTGTATTCATCTCGCTTTGTTAACAATTGTGATTAAAATAGAGATAGAGGATGTAATGTGGATGGACGCTTGGTGTGGATAATAACTGAATGATCAGGGTGGTGCCAGCCTAAGAATCCAGTGTCCATCGGCTGAAGAAGGCGTCCAGTGTCCATCGGCTGAAGAAGGCGTTAAGTGGAAATAACCAGAGGACCCCCGGAGGGCAGACTGGAATCCACCCAACAGCCTCAAGAATGGGAGAACCGAAGAACAAGATAACATCTGGCAGCACGGAGCAGTCAGGAATGTGCTATCTGCTGATTGATTCAGCAACAGCATGATAAAGCAATTCCCATAGACTGGCATAGGAAGAAATTCCTATAAAAATGGACTCGAGAAAGTGAGAACTTTGGGGTCTGATTCTGCAAACCAACGTCCAGGAGCATCAGATGAGCATCTGACAAGGCCCTGCTCCCTCCTCATGTCCAGGCCACTTGGCCAATGGCTTGGCATGAGCAACTCTAAGGCTGGTAACTATGATAACAACCTTGCAGAACCTCTGTGTGTGTGTGTGTGTGTGTGCGCGTGTGTGTGTGAATAAATATGAAATTGAATGGAATGTTATAGCTATAACTAACTGCTTACTATGATTCTTTCTGTATTCACAATAAATGTGGCATTTTGCCTTTTCCCCTTTAATAAGATCCTGCTGGTTTTTATTTTATTGGTATAACATTTGGACAATATATAATTTATATACCCACCCACACCCTATATAATACATATTTTCTGGATTACATTTTTCAGAATTTTTGTTTTGCTTCAGGGTGTTTTAAAACTAACACATTAAGGTGTGAGGACAATATATTCTTAATTAACTATCGTAAATTCAGAATTTACAAATTTTATGAAGCCCTCAATGTAGTTCTGAGGATGCAGTCCCATACATGGATCCAACAGAAGCAGAAATATTTGATATGTCAGAATAGATTATCAGCCTACCAAGTGCTGTAAATTACTGCCAAAGAGAATTCTTCACTGCCTTGAATGCAATATCAAGACAGATTACAAACCTACGGAAAACTGGCCAGGTGGCAAAAGGAGGGAATAGTCTTTGTACTCAGACTACTCAGGAGATGGTACCTTCTGACCTTAGGGTTAAACAGATATTAATTAACAATAGTAGGCAGTTGGGACATTAATTGCAGTGAGCAGATTAAATTCCATGTGCCAGACTTGCCACAGAGCAGCCACTGAGATCTCTGCACACTTATAGCAAGAGGGCTCAGGAATCCTAATAATCAAAAGATGTCACCATGGCAGGGTTCCGGGCCATGTAATTACTGCAAAAACAGGTCAGTCTTTGGGATTAAAGCTTTTAGAAATGTGTTTAATGATTATCCAGGAGAAGAGGAAGAGGCCCAGTGAGCTGCCCGCATTGCAAGATCTCTGCATCTCATTACCACATGAAGTGTGGCAGCCATCCTACACAGGGACGTACATAGTCCAGAGCATAGCCAAGACGTCAGACCATAGTGCTGGAGACTGAAGGCGTTGAAGGCTGGTTTAATTTTTACAAGGTCATTTGGTCTTGTATAGGTAGGCCTGGTCTACATTTAAAAATTAAATAGACCAAGCCTGGTCACTCAGGGCTGTGAAAAATGTTGTGAGAGCCATAGTTAGATTGGCCTAACCCCCAGAGTAGATGCAGCTACGTTGACAGAAGAATTCTGCCGTTGGCTCAGCTATTACCTTTCGGAGAGGTGGCAGAAAACCCCTTCCGTTGACGAAGGACGTGTCTACACTACAGCAGCACAGCTGCACCGCTGTCGTGGCTGCTGTAGCAGCTGTAGTGCAGACACACCCTTAGTCTGGGCAAAGGAGCTTTACGAAAGGACTTCTCGACTGCCATGCAGGAATCAGATCTGCACTCTCAGGCTCTCAACTCTCATGTGCTCATTACATCCAGCAAACAGCTTTCTTTTACAGAGACCAATTGCCCTGACTAAATACAAAAGAGGGAGGGGAAGTGAGGCTTCCTTCAATGCCATGTTTTCTCCCCTCATCAGTTCCTGATCCAATAAATGAGCCCAGGGCTCTGTAGAAAGCTTTCCCCCTCTCCCCCACACTGATCTACCAAGAACACCTCAATCCTGGCCTGCAGCACACGTGCTATTTCAAGCTCTGGGACTCCTCACAGCTTTCCCTGTGCCCCTTAGCTCCGACAAGCAGCATTTCTTACTATTCCAGCTCTAGGAGCACCCTTAACACAACTCTGTCTGTGTACACATCATCAGAGGACAGCTATTCCCCAACGGCTTGCAGGGGCCAAGGTCCCTAGCACTCTGCAAAAGGTGGCAGGACCCTCACATATTCAGAGGCTTTTGGTCTCCTCTGGCTGTAGTAATAAAAAACACTACCCTCTTTAGCACGGGCCCATCGAGTATCACAAAGCACTTTACAAATATTAAGAGGGGGGAAAAAATCAGACTTAGCAAAAGGATGTCAGACATTTTCTCCTTCAAATTTTACTGGGCTGTAGTAGCACCTCTTGGTTATATAAACAGGAACTAGTTATGACCTGTCAGTCTGAGATTTCTCTGGAAGAGGGAATTGCAGCGGAAGGTCAATTTATTAACTTTTAATTTCGTTTTCTGGAACTACTGGGAAGTTTTACACAGCTAACTTTCAACAAGTAGAATGAATTACTGAATGTGACACTCACATTTTAGAACCAGGTGACTCCAATTACCGTCTTACTAACTTCCCCATGCACACCCCACCTCCATCCCCCTACTCTTCAATTCCGGCATGAAATTAGCTGCCAGCTTCACCAGACTACACAAAGTACAAATTAAGATCTGCAGCTGATTCTCAGCTATACTGATTTACACCAGCTGAGAAACTGGCCTTAATTCTTTATTACCCATGAATCTTGCCAGCTTGTATAAATTCGAAAGCAATGCTTTCTAGCTCTAGACAGAATAACTCTTAAGAACAGGTCAGAACTGAAGGGGAGGAGGGAAAAGCAAGATGCTAATCAGAATGTGATATGATTTTAAAGGTCTTCATTAATACTGTATAGCACTGGAGAGCTGCGAATCCATCCCAACTTTCCAATCACAACATACAGCAATTGTTTATAGCCCTGGCATTTTGCATGTTATAAGCTTTCAAGAACAGTCACTGGTTCTTCAGACCTGCAGGGCATTTTTGGCACTGGTCCGGCACTTAATATAGCAAGATCTAGACAAGACCAGTGAGAGTCTAAATCCATGAAGTTCCCAAAATGCCCTCCTTTAAACCATGTGGTTTTTACTGTATTCAACACTCAAAGGGATTAGTTGTGAGAACAGGGCACCAGCAATCAGGACTCCTGGATTCTATTCCCACTTGGCCAGTAGATTCATCTGTGTGGTCTTAGGCCAGTCGCTGAGGGCCTGATTTTCAGATGTGCAGAGAGCAGCTACTGCCAACATCTGATGGAATTGTAGGTGCTCAGAATTTCTGAGAGTCAGGCCCACAGCCTCCCTGCATTTTACCTTCCTCATCTGGAGAGTGGAGAGAATATTTACCTAGTCCACAAAGAAGCCGGGAGGCTTAACATTCACAAGGTGCTACAGAAGTGCCAAGTGCCATTAACCATCCTACTTCCTACTCTGTGCTTCTAATGCCACACGGGAGTTCCCCGGTAATGTGACGTGCTGCACTCCTCCAGCAAAGGCACACTGACTCCCACTCAGAAACAAGTTTCCACCACCAGAAGCATGCCCCTCCCTCTAACGCTTAGCTCTGTAGCCACACAGTGCAAGCCAGCAATGCCTGAGACCGCCTCCTGACTTGCTGTAATCAAAACCCCAGGAGGGTGAGGTGCTGGAAAGCATTGCACAGTCACCACAGTGCCTCTGGTACTCACCCAGAGCAGTGATGGATACAGGCGTGCTAGCGTGCCGCTCCCCAATCATCTGCCACTCCCCATCTTGCGTCCGTGTCCACTCAGTCACACGGCACTCATAGTGGCCCTCATCTGCCTTGACACTGTTGAAGATCTCCAGGGTGAAGGAGCCAGGCCGCACCTGCTCCATCTGGATGCCCCCATAGCTGCTACGTTCTGAGTAAGAGGGACCCGGCTGCAGCGTGCCATCCCGATCCAGCCGCACAACATCACTGCGCCTGTTCTGCTTGTCCACAAGTTGCCAGGTGACGGAGAGATGGCTTTGGGGCCCAAATCCCGAGCGCACACTGCAGCCAAAGCGCAGGCTCTCCCCCTCTAGGACATTGCTGGCATTGTTGGTCATCTCCACGGAGATGCTGGTCTCTAAAGAGACAGAAGAGAAACGTGTCACATGGAGGAGATGATTATACTCATCCATTTGCCAGTATGCAAGAAAGATAGAGACTTTGGAAGCAGTTCTTCCAAACTTAGGTGTGTGAAACGACACACACACTGATTCTGCGCGTGGCTAACGCATGTGTACAAATATCCAAAGCATGCACATGGCCAGTGACTCGCTACTGGGGAACTTGTGTGCCTAAGAACAGGGAGGGCCAAATTTTGAAAATCTGTCCCATTACTGCCTGTGAGGAGTCACAACATCTTCTGACCACAGGTCCAGGACAAGACTGTAGAAAAGGAATGTGCTGAAAACATGGGTGTTATTACTGGTACTGTAACTCCTGGTTCTGCCAAAAGGCTTCCAAACCCATTTGATTTACAACTATCACAGAATTCTGATTATCATCTTGCTATTTCCAATTCCTATGCAGTTTTCGCAGCTGTTCTCTCACAAACTACTAGAGTTTGCTATCAATGTTTTATGCCATCGGAAAAGTGGGATCCTGAAGTTTCCAGAGATATAAAGACTTATGGCTTGATTTTCACAGGTGCTGAGTGCTGGTAACTCCCACTGCTTTTTGTGGGAGTTGCAGATGCTTAGCACCTTTGAATAAAACATTAAGTCCTGTTAGTTTGTTTCTAGGACTGGTGGTTATGAAATCTCACACATGAAATCTGTTACGGTTCTAGTCTAGAAGTGCTACTTTTTAGGCATCAATCCAATCCAGGACTTCTGGCTAGTGTAATTTTCAATCCCAAATGAACGAGAGTCCATGCTGAGAGAGTAAAGGACTATAATTGACCCTTACTTCAGGATAAATGGCTTCAGAACAAGCTGCATCTCACTACAAGATTAATAAATGGGAGGTAAAAATTACACAAAAGCCTTTCTTAGCTACTCCTTTGTTTGCTCAATATATATTGTTGGGTTAACTTTGAGGATACTTGCGTGGCTTGTCACATCAAAGTTATTTGAGTTGGAGAGAAAGAGCAAGACAAAGGAAATGAATGAATCAGAGGACTAGCTCTTCTTGCCCTGTCTTTTCTGTATTTATCACACCCCCTCTGACACACACAAGACATTCAAACAGGGTCAGACAAGAATGTTTTCACTAGGGTGGCTGAGTGAGGCATCCAGTGACCGAGTTGGATCTTTGTGCTAAAGAGTGAACGGTGGCTTGGGAAGGATGCAGTTGTTTCTGCTCCTTGACCCACGGCACATCCCCTCTGATCTGAGGAGCTGATGGGATCTCCTGCAAGAGCACCAAAGCAGGGGCAACTGAGTAGCAGGCACGAACATATTTCCAGTGGCTGGGCTGCTTCCTGGATGAACTGGGAGCTGGTTTAGGACCAGCAGCACTCCCAATTCAGCCTTTTAAGATGGGGTAACACCTTAAAGTTCCCAGCTTCCTACTGGGAGGTGGGAAGAGTGGGAGAATAAAGACAGGGTCCCCATTCCCTGCTCCAGCAAAGATTCCAAACTCCCTTCTCTGCTATCGAAGTAAGGAGTACAACCTGGGGCAAACACCAAGGCAAGGGCCAATTTTTCCAGCCTAAGAACCTGAGTAGTGGATACCTCCCTCCTTGGCCTTTAAAGATCTTTCTGGCTGGGTTTCTAAGCCTCACCAACAAGCCTTCACTGTGCATGAACTTCTCCGGTTGGGGTCCCACCCCAGGTGACAACAGCTAAGTTTGTCAGGCAGTCTCTGCTTTGCATGGGAGGGCACACACAGACACAGCACCATGCAGAAGCATGCCAATCTCTACTTACTGAGGGGCAAGACCGTGATGGGCGTGTTCTTCGGCCGCTTGCTCTCTTTGTCAATGAAGTCCCCCGTCACCGTCTTCTCCCGCTCCGTCACCCGGCAGTTGTATTTGCCGCTGTCCTCCAGGCGGAGGCGGTAGATCTTTAGAACAAAGACATTGTCGCTCTCCTTGGCTACCTTTAGCTGCCCCAGGGCCTCACGCTGGGCAAAGTCACTGTTGAGGACGGGCACGGCGTTGGGCCCCAGGCTGGCAATCAGGGAGCTGTTGAAGGCCCACGAGATGGAGAAGTAGCGTTCTGGGATGTTCTGCGCCTCCAAGATACACCGGAACTCCACAGGCTCACCCACCGTGTATGTCCGCTTCTCTGTCTCCAACCGGACACTGAACTCCTTATCTGGAGAGAGACACACCAACGCGCAGCAGTGTCACTGCAGCACTGCACATGTGGAGGGGACCCTCACCCAAGAGGCAGACTGGGCAGCAGGACACTTCCATGCTTCATTTTAACCCACTTCTCAGCCACCCCGCGTCCCACATGTACCCTATGTTCATGCCCCTGCGTCCCTCCCTGTTACCTCTGCCATTAACATACAGTCAACACAGGACTTAAGCAGAGGTGTACAGTGCATGCAATTGCTGCCTGGGAGAACACAGTTCATCTCACCCTCAGGAGGAGAAGCAGCCAGCTACTAGGTTTGCAAAAGCTGCAATCACAGTCAAACCAGGAGCAGGGGAGAGAAGGAATAGCTCGTTTCTTTTCAGCCTTTTTATATTAGAAGTGCTGTTATAGTCAGAAGAAGGACTCCAAAATATACTCTCTCAATAACCCCGACCTCTTACATAAAACTGTACAGACACCCCTTTGAAATGAGTACTAGTTCTGTCTTTTAGAAACTGGGATAGAGGGGTTCAGAGGGTGGGAGGGGGATCAGGGCAGGGGGCAAGGGGTTGGGTCACAGAAGGGGGTGCAGGCTCCAGGCAACGCTTACCTCAGGCAGCTCCCGGAAACAACAGCATGTCCCCACTCTGGCTCGTATGCAAAGGCGCGGCCAGGTGTCTCTGTGCGCTGCCCCATCCAGAGGCGCTGCCCCCGCAGCTTCCAGTGGTGCAATTCCTGGCCAATGGGAGGTGCAGAGCTGGCGCTTGGGGCGGGTCCAGCATGCAGAGCCCCCAGCTGCCTCTTTGCCTAGGAGCTGGAGGGGGACATGCTGCTGCTTCCGGGAGCTGCACAGGGCCAGGGCAGGCAGGGAGCCTGCCTTAGCCTTGCTGCGCTGCCTACTGGACTTAATTTTTAACCAGAGCCACCAGGGTCCCTTTTCGAACAGGCGCTCCTGTCAAAAACCGGATACCTGGCAACCCTAGGATATTCCGTTCTTCAGAATTTCTCAATTATAGAACATCGGTGCAGATCCAAAGCCTCTCTAGGGAGAGGAATGCACTCCTGGGGAGGGGGAGGTCTCTGGACACTCCAAGGACAGAGGCCAGAGAGATTAGCCCCTTGCAGCAGGAAATGTTGAGTGATAGGAAGCCTATTTTTGGAGGCCTCTGTTTGCCAGAAGCTGGTAATGGGCGAAAGGGAATGGATCACTATTACAGCACATCTAGTGATATCTGTCCCTCCTACCAGCAATAAAGCTGTTCTGGTGACCGTCTTGAGAATGTCCTGCCACTGGCCACCTGAGGTTCCACCCAGGAAACTGTTAATGAGATCACCTCAGATGATTATAAACATTGCGACAAAGCACAGGGAGAGAGCTGGATTTTGTGGTAGCCAAGGCCCACAACATTCATGGCTTTCTCCTGTCTAGTGTTAAGAATGACTCTGGCAAGAGGGCTTTCATGACTTTCCTAAGGAGACTATTCTGTAGCCAAACCAAACTTCATTGATAACAGCACACACAGGCAGCGAGGCTAGACAGGCTGAGCTAGTCACCCATTGGCCTGCTCAGTACCTGAGAAGTCTCTTGTAAGTGGAGCTCTCACACATTCCCCACTCTCTCCCTTATTGCACCACCCACTGCTCCTCCTGATACCTGTCCAAGAGAAAAAACCCTGCAGATACCGACCAGTGGCTTGGATGTTGACGATGGTGCCCTCGGAGCGCTTGCGGGTCATGGCGTACCAGGACTTGTCAGGGTCCTGGATCCACTCAGCTGCCTCGCAGTAGAATTCGCCCTGGTCTGATGGCTGGAGGTTGTAGACGGTGAGTTTGGAGGTGGTCTCTCCCACCTTGTCTAGGCGGACATCGCCAGTGGCCTGCCTCTGCGCATAGGTGCTGCCCGCCCGCAGGACAAAGTCGCGGCTCAGGGAGATCACCTCCACTGGAGGCTCGCCCACTTTCTGGCGGTACCAGGAGATGGAGAGGTGACTGTGTTGGGGTGTACTCTTAGACACCTCGCATTTCAGCTCCAGAGAGTCGCGCTCCACTTTGTTTAGTGTCTGTGGAACTGAGGTCACCCTCAAAGAGTCTGGAATAACTGCAATAAAGAGAATGAAGACAGTGAGGAGATGAGAAAACAAATCTTTAGAGGTAGCGGCATTAAGAAACCTCTGAGCCAAGGGAGCGACTAAAGGCTGGATTCTTTAAAGGAGCACTAGGAAGGTGGTTTCTATTTACAGTTCCAGTGACTCAGACATTACAGATGGAAAGCGCTATTAGGCCACATCGAGTCCTCCCCAAAGCCCTCAGCCCATGCAGATTGTTACCAACAGCATATTTTCTGGTGCTTCGTTTAGTTTACTGCTAAATGCCCCTAAGCTACCATACGGGGCCTTCTATCACTTCCCTTGGGTTACTGTTGTGTAGCTTAATAGATCCTACTTACTGACAAGGACACTTATCAGATACAGCCTATGTGGTCCTCTTAATTCCATGCCTTCAGTCCTTGTCATAAACCTCTGGACCACCCTTAATAATCACTCCCCTGCCCTCCTTGGCATTCCCATCCTTCAAAATACTTGTACATCATTGCTAGGGCCTTTGCCCCCATAGGTCATTGTTTGGCCAAGACGACATATTTAAGATCTTTTAATTTTCCCTCTTAAAAAAAGTCAGGAGACAATTCTTCTCTCCCTTGTTTATGTCTATCCACATTTTAACTCCCTCAGCAAAACGGCGTTACTGCACTTAGAGGAAGCTGGCTCCTCTGAGGGCAGCAGTGCAAACACACAATAGTCAATTGCCTGTGTCCTTCTTGGACAGACAGACATCAGGGAATTGGCAAAAGGCTATTAGACACATGTCAAGTTGATTTAGCAAATGGACAGGAAATAAATGTCATGTATCCCATCAAGAAATATGAGTAATTTCCCCACTGTCTATTTCTACAACAAAGATTAGCTACAAATGGGAAGCACACGGAGATCCAGGGAGAGGGAAAGATAATTAACAAAACAGGCAAAGGGTCCAACACGTGAAAGAGAAAAATCTGTTTGCACAGAATCCACATCTTCTGGCTGCTTTACCACAGAATTTCTCCCACAACTCCCCTGGCCCTCCCTTCCTTTTATGCCGAAGGATGGGTTGGGGAGGGAGATGACCACTGGATTTGAAGGGGCACTAATGCCAGGACCAAAAGCATAAAAACACGTAGAGCAACGCAGGGGTACCATATGAGTAGTTACATCTACTTTTGAATTCATTTTTTTAGAAACAGACTATTTCAAGTTGTTTTAAAAAGGGAAAGGTTTCTAGACTGTCTGCAAAGCAAAGGACCAAAGATGAACAAAAGGTAGAGTGGTAACAGTTATCTTCTGGAGCCGACAGATTGGCAGAGCCAGTGACTCTGCTGCTGCTCAGAGTTTTGATAAGTACCAGCAGAGTTAAATTAACATGTCTCTGGCCAGTTCCACAGCCAATACTGTGACTTGCAACGAGTCAGACACTGGAGTTATTCATGGGTGAGGACTCAAATAATGAGAAAAGGGAGGGATTAGCAAGGAGGTGGAGGAAGTGAGGGACAGAGAACATCTCCTGTCCAGCAGGGAGAGCGGAGGTGCTTTCAGTGTCATCAACTATTTACTAGCTAGAGACTGTTATGAAATGGAGTCCCCACAAGCAGGGACAGTACCATGGTAGAAATCCCTTTCTTACCAGCTCATTGCCCCTGGATTTCAGCAGCAATGCTGACCCTCTTCCCTTTTTCTCCCCACCCTTCCATTATTTTCTCACACATTGCCCACTAGGTAGAGACTTTGGAACCCGCTCCACTAGGTAGTTGGTGTCAGACACATTTTTCAAGCCCCGTCCTACCCAGGTGTCAGAGTGAAAGAGTCAGTTTCCACTTGCCTTTGCTTTTAAGCTCAGCAATGGCCATGACAGGCAGCAACTAACTTATTCACCAGTCTTTCCTGATGAGATTTAAATTATCACTTAAAACCCATCTGAATAAATTTCCAGAGCAGCTCAGTTCCTCCTCTCTGCCCTGCATTCCTGGGGCTATCTTGTAACGGTTTTATATTATTAAATAAATTAAATCTGATTGTCATCTTGCTCAAGTCTCTTTCCTGCTGTGCTGCCTAAAAGGAGGATATCTTTGCTACACTGGCCTCAGTGGGATATAGATCAAGGCGTGGAAATGGTTTGGAGAAAAAAAGCACAAGACACTTCTCCACTAACGTGACTACTGCAATACCTCATGTTATTGCTTTCCTGAGTCCTTCCTTTACTTATGTATCTCCATATTTATAACACATCCATCACTGAGCTTCGAGAGCTCTACATACCCCCCATTATGACATTCTTGAGTCCCCACACAACTTTACCAATGCACCTCAATCCTGACCAGCTAAATACACTGCTATTCCACTCCCTGCCTATGAGGGCTTGCCTACACTTACGATGCTGTCAGCGTACCTCCCACCTGCCCGCGAAGCAGTAGCTATGTCGATGGGAGAAACCCTCCCATTCACATAGCGCTGTCTACACGGGGGATTAGGTCAGTATAATTGCATCGCTCAGGGGTGGGGATTTTCCACATTCCTGAGCGACGTAGTTATACTGACGTAAGTTTGTAGACCATGTGGACCATGGCTTAGTGAAAGCCACTGCAAATCCTAACATACAGGCGTCACTCATTCTGCGAAGTGAGCCAGATTACACTCAGTTAGGGTACATGGGCTGGGTCTATAAAGTTTGGGTCATGCTCTCCCCATACACTACAGCAGAACTCCCACTGAAAACAAACAGGAAGCGTGTAAAAAAGATGGATGCTAAACTATAGCTTTTATATTAGTAACCACACTTGAAGCTCCTGTTGCATTCAACATCAGTGGGGAAAGGATAATACAGGGCACTTCTAGAACCATGCATGTCCTTTGTTTATTAAGCCACTGTTGCATGCAGTTACAGATTTTCACACACAGTGTACCACTTATGCTCACAAATGCACACTTAAGTGTCATATAATTAAGTGTAAGCATCACCATCCTTTACAAAATTTATGCAGGCTCCTGCAGAGGTGGGCCTTTGAGAGAAGTCAAATGCATGGGGAAATGGGGTTTTTGGTGTTCCGAGGGTGATATAATTTTGTTTCGGTCATTTATGGCACATGGTTAGACAAACACCTGTCAGGGAGGTCTAGGTATATTTGGGTCCTGCCTCAGCATGGAAGAATGGACTAGATGACGTCCTGAGGTCCCTTATAGCCCCACCTTCCTATAGTTCTATGCCAAGTCTCGGAGAGCCACTAACGACATATTATGGATGTTATTCACTGGAATATCTGTTAGCCCAACAGAGTGGGCTGGAGTTTATTCTGCCTCCGACACCGTCTGGATCCCCAGATCGCTTTGGAGTTCAGAATATTTATTAATGATGAGAGTGTACAAGGCAAAAGTGATCACTTAACTCATTTTAAAAAAGCAAATTAGACTTGCAAGTAACAGAGAGAATAATGAATAGGGAACTCTTCTACAATGTCACTTTTGAAAGTCACTGTGAGCATGACGTCACACTCAGAAGGGCACATTTCAAAAAGAAACTTATTTCGAGCCCATTTCCGTGCCCAGGTTTGATAGAATATGCTGGTTAGCATCCGAAGAAGTCAGAGGTAGTTTTACTTGTCCAGCAGAATGGACCAGGGCATGTTGTTGCTGCAGAGTTAGCTTGAGTGACCAGCCCACAGATTAGCCTACCCTAGATGTGAGCAGCCACACTATCAAGCTATATCTGAGTTACTGTGTCCTCACTAGAGCTGTGTTCACCTGAGGCTGTGGCTAGGACTTCTGGGGGCAGATTCCATGGTTCCTTGTGCTACAGTTAAGATGAACTGCTCTATGATCCTTTCCCAGTGAATTATGGGAGAACCTGCCTGTCCTTCTGGGCACATAGGGGGGACTTGTGGAGGACTATCAATGCTTTAGCCTGTGTCTTCATAGCCAAGCGGGCAGGTTACTAGCCCAAGTGAAAATCTCACTGGGGCTTTGGCCTATACCCCAAACAGGATGGCTAATCTGGGTTTAATGCACCACCAGCTCAGGTCAGAAGTTTGTGTGTGTGGACAGGATGGGAGCTGGGACAACAGCAGAGGAAAAGCCTGGGTTAACTTTGCATTGAAGACATGCCTTACAAATCTGGCCAACAGAGCTGTTTGCTAAAGAGTGGCCATTTGAATCCAGCAGGAATGGATCAGAACACCTATGGACCTGATTCCAACAAGATTGCTGCAGTGAGAAACAGTGGTGAGGGAATGAAGGTGGGACACAGCGACAAGGCAGCTGGGCAGCATGTTCAGGGGAACAGGGAGAACACAAGACCAGGTGGCTGGGCAGTATGCCCAGGAAAGAAAGGCAGCAGAAAATCCTGTGCACAGGGGGGAGGACAAAGCCCAGGCAAGAGAGGCTAGGCAGCAAAGAAGCACGTACAAAGGAGCAGGGACAGAGAGATTAATCAAACGGATTGAGATCTCCTACCGCCACTCTGGAGCCAAAAGATGCTTGGAATTGCTAGAGTAGACAGTGTCAATTTTTTTTATTGAAAAAAAGCAAGACAGCTAAAAATACAGGGCTCCCTAATATTTTCCACACCCATAGTTGACACCAGGTGGTATATAAATCACAGAGAGGAAGGGAGATGGTCCTGAGACACACTCTTTCAAAGGTAACGGTCCACATTATGGAAAAGTTTGAGAGCAAGTGTAATAATAGGAGCCGCCATGAGGTGGCGTCAAGATTTCAGCAAGAATTGTGTCTAGGCAAGAGATTCTGGTAAAGGCCCTCTGCCCTACTGTGAAGATAAGGAGTGCTGCTGAGAGAAATGCTTTAGCTTCTCTTGCACTTGGACAAAAATATCCATCTCTTCCCAATAAATCCTGGAAACAAACTGTCCATTCATAAAGCTTCTAAACACGCCACAAAAGTGTAAATATTAGCCCTCTATGGGATAAAACATTAACCCTATTTCACAGCTGGGAAATCGAGGCACGGAGAGGTTAAGAGACTAGTTTAAGGTCTCACAACAAGTCAGTGGCAGAACTGGGATTACATATGAGTTCCCGGCTCTACTTCCTGTGCTTAATCACAAGACCATGGCATCTCTCGGATATTAATCTCAGAAGGGAAGAATATCATGTATTTTGCTACTAACCCCATCTGCAGCAGCGCCCCCTCACCCTGTGCTGATGCAGTAGCTCCGTACTGATGGAGCAATGGCCACCAGAGTGGTCATTCTTCCACATTTTCTCTCGGGACTCCACAAAAGATAAGTCATCTACAAAAGGAGGTGTGACCACGTGAGCTGCACACCAGAGGGAAACTGGGAATTCACCAACATTTTGCGGATTTAGGCAAATCAATAAACCTCAGCTTCCCCCTCTGTAAAATAAGGGTAATGCAACTCTAGAAGCAGCGTGGGTTGGTGGACAAGACACTGGACCTGGAGGCAGGTCAGAGGCAGAACCAGGCATCGAACCCATATTTCCTGTGGATGACTGTGGGCAACTCACATCACCTCTCTGCCATTTTCCCTCCCACATTTTGCCTCAACACAGAGTATAAACTCTCCAGGACAGGGACCCTCTCCTTACTGTGTGCATGCAGTGCCTAGCACACTGGGGACCTGATCTCAGTTGGGGGGGGTCTATGGGTGCTATTTTAATAAAAATAAACTAATAACCACCATCACCTCCTGTCTTTTTCAACATAATTACTTAATGTTTTTACTAATCTTCAAGACCTTTGACGAACACAGTGTAAAAGTGGTATGTACTCTAGGACACTGTCCCAGGTCCATGGCTGCATATTCCGTACAGTACGGATGGGTCTGAATTTGCCAAGTGACAAGCAAGGACTATTTAGCCAAAACATAACCCTGCTTCCCTACTCCTTGGAAACCACTCTCTGCCTGACGAATACTGCTCTGGATTCTACGGGGAATTAACGCGAGTTCAGTTCCCATCTGGCCCATTACACCCTGCAGCCCCACAGCAATCCCATCTCAGATTCACTAACCTCCTCCTCCCTGATCTCTCAGGCTGTGCTAGCAAGACACAACCAAGCTGTTCAAGATGAACTGTAATGCTAACACCAATTTAGAGAGCACAGACATGGGCTGAGTCACCTTATTAACCACAGCGTAATGCAACTGGCACAAAGATTTAACATTTAGTTCTTAGCCCCTGAAAATTGCTCACCCTTCTGTGACCACCACAGATGTCCCACAATGCAACACTCTGTGACATTACTGATACCAGAGAAGTCTGCAGTAGTATGAGAATAATTGGTAGGACATTATTCCTGGGGTCATTCTGTGCAGAAATCCATGCTTACCTCTGCTCTGAAGCTAGCTTTACAGTTTGCCTTATTGGACTTCATCAGCCCTCACCACTCTAAAATAAGAGCCATGAGGGATCGTGCAGCTGCCTTATAATGGCAGAGAGGTTCAGAGGAGACACTCTGGTAGAGTGCTCTGTTCAGAGGGCTCTGGCATTTGAAGTACCTCAAAGTAAGCAGCAGGCATCAGAAACAGTGTTAGTAAAAGCATCTGCCTGCTACTGCCTCTCTCGGACACAATCCATACACCCATGGTATTGATTTCCATTCTACACAGTATCCAAAGACTTGCGTACATGTAGGGGGGATGGTGAGGAAGGAGAGATACCTAGATTAGCATTGTAATCTTCTCAGCCCTTGTTTCTGGTAATTAGTTGTGTGTGTCAAGCTATACCATCTACAGCACAGCAGATGAAACTACAGCTCTCCCTCCCTAACCAATCAAAAGACATACGCACTGCCTACAGCAGTGGGCAAAACACAGCTGCTTACACGGAGAATGCGATAAACTCCCTAGAGGTCATCACTGAGAGTCGACGAGATTGAGCAGAACATTCTACGGGGACATGCACCTGGATTGATTTTTTTTTTTGTTTTCAGAAGTACAGCCCAACTAAAAAAAGGTGGAACAGAAAAAGCTGGGCAGTTAAAAGAAAGCGTTGTTCCTATTTCTACTGCACTAAAGTAAAATTGTCTTCACATGCAACATGAGGTCCCAACATCGCTTACACTTCAGAACCCCCTAATCAAGGGGAGGGCAAACTACGGCTCATGGGCCAGATCCAGCCTGTCAGGGCTTTCAATCTGGCCAGCAGGATTGCCAGCCCCGTGGTGCAGCAGGGCTAAGGCAGGCTCCCTGCCTGCCCTGGCCCCGCGCCACTTCCAGAAGCGGCTGGCACCACGTCCCTGCGGCCCCTGGAGGGCTGGGGGGGGGGGCACAAGAGGGCTCTGTGTACTACCCTTGCCTGCAGGCACCGCCCCCTTCAGCTCCCATTGGCCGGGAACGGGGAACCGCAGCCAACGGGAGCTTTGGGGGTGGTACCCGCAGGCGAGGACAACGCGCGGTGGAACCACCTGCCCCACCCCACCACCAGGAGCCACTGTCGGACATGCTGGCCACATCCAGGAGCGGCGTAGGGCCAGGGCAGGCAGGGAGCCTGCTTTAACCCCACTGCATGCCGCTGCCACCCCGTAGCCGCTTGAGGTAAGCTCCCCTCCTGCACCCCAACCCCCTGCCCTGAGCCCCCTCCCGCACTCCACACGCCGACCCCATGCTCTGAGCCCCCTCCTGTACCCCAACCCCTTGCCCTGAGCCCCTTCCTGCACACAGTACCCCTTCCCACATTCCTTCCCGCACCTCTGCCCCAGCCCTACATTCATGGCCCTGCACACAATTTCCCACCCAGATGTGGCCCTCGGGCCAAAAAGTTTGCCCACCCCTGCCATAATCCTCCTCCCCCAATCTGGTCTTCCAGAGTCTGGAAACATTGAAAAAACCCTAACACAGCAGAATACGGTAGGATTATACAAGGTAAAAATTGTCACACCAAAACCACTGATTTTGCATTGAGCTAAGTACCCAGCCTCCTCATTGTACCAGAGCAGACCACCAGGCCACCATCAAGGCTAGTATTCTCTGACAGCATTGACACTGGGCACTTCTCTCCCCCACCCTTTTAAAAAGTATAAACCCTCGCTTCTCTACAATGCTATTCCATGAGGTGTAGGAGGGAGAATCTCTCCCTAATCTGGTAATTATCTTAATACGTGAATGCAGATATTTCATTTTATCAGTTACCCACATTATATATTGTTAATATCATATATTTCTCTACACACATGCAAACCTAACTTTAGAGTTAGGCTATTGAGACAATTAACCCTCAAGTAGATTAAATAACTACACAATTATCATATGTAATCCATAAACACACAAAACTTGTATTGACCTGTTAAGGGACTTAACAAATATTCTATTAGCCTTACATTCATGATTCAGTTAATAACAAGGGCATGTGAAAATTCACCTTGCAGGTCCCAACAGCCTTAACTTTGACTAGAAAATACTCTTTAGGAACTCTTTCAGTACATACATCACTAACATATGTGTAAATTGGACTACGTAACATGTAGTATTAATGATATAAATCCAGAGTCTTAAGTATGTCTTGTGGGAGACTGTTAAGGTTATTGGAATGTTCAAGGTGAATTATCATTAACTGAATGCATAAATAATAGAATATTTGTGTAAATTACCTTAATTAAGTGATCATTTTGATCCTTTAGTACTTAAGTTGCCAAAGAAATGACTATATCCCTTATGCATAAACTAAATAAAGAACTATCAGTTTAAAAAACCTAACTGTGCAAGTTTTCTGTCTAGGATTTCCTTTTTCTAATAAAGTAAGGATCCCTGAAAAGCGGAAGTCTGGTTGGCACAGGGAAATGTACATGCTTGGTGCACAGTTTTCTCTATAGTGATCAGCTCCCCTGTGCTGTGCACCAGAGGCTCGCTGGACTGACATTCCGTACCCGTGCACTTTGGAGGTATGCAGCAGCAAGGCTGCCCTTCAGCACGCTGGCCTCCAAAGGCCAGAAGAAGAGGAGCGCTACATCTCATGTGCCTCCCAAAGTGCACAAGAGGGGAGCCCGGCTGAGAGGTGTGCGGGACAGGAGCTCCCTTTCTTCACATCTGAGGGGTTGTGTGCCGCTAAGCTACCTACCTTGCAAAGCTGTCGGACCTTGGAGCTCTCCTGAACCGTCACCATCTCCTGCAAACTCCCTCCTATCTGGCCCCAGGACCTATGTGTAAAATTTCATGATTGAATTTTGGTATGTAAAGTTTTACCCATCCATGTGTGACAACTGCCATTTTCTCTGTGACTGAGATGGAAATATTAATGAGGAATAATGAGGTGGGTTTTGGAATATTTTGTTTATAAAAGCCCAACCTTATGCATGAGATTTTGCATAGTGCTTTTTTTTTTTTTTTTTTGGAAGAGTAGGAACAGTTAATTTAAGTGAACTGTAAGCGAGAGGGAGCCAGAAGAGTGTTAGAAAACAGTTCTTAGAAGTCTGAATGGAAAAACATGCTGCTTTTAAAATAAACCGAACAAACAAACAAAAAACACCCCACCCACACAAATACTCAACAGACTCACTTCAAACTCTCACAAAAAGTTCAACTTGTATTCGAAGAGCAAGTGGTGTAATTTTGGTGATGGTCAAAAACTTTGTTTTCCTTCCTAGCAAGGAAGATCTAAACCTTGGGTCTAACTGAACCAGCTGAACTATGGAGTCATTACCAATTCCTTCATTATGGCAAAAAAGGACTCCACTCTTGCGGAGCCACCATTACCACTCACAATAACCTTACTGCAGCATTCCATGGCAATAGTAAAATAATGCTGCAGCTTGTTTTTTATTTAAAGGGGAGGGCATTACCCATTCAATTTCTGGCAGGGGGGCAACGGGGATTGAAGAGTTAAGTGAGACAGCATGGCAGTTGTTTCAGAGCAGTAGTGATAAATCCTCAGATTACTACAGCATCCTTGTTTGTGCATTAATGAATGGAATGTTTACCTCAACAGAAATGCATCTATCAAAGCAATTGCATGAGTTCATATAGCCAGCAGGGAGGGAAACAGGAAAAAAGAGGGGAGGAAAGGGTAAGTCAGTGACATTTTTTTTAAACTGCAAATTAGGTCAGCCTTTGACTCAAGGCCTGCACTCCCCCTCACATGATGCACAATCCCTTAGTCACGCACTCTACCTGATCCACATGCTTGTCAGAGACTGTTTTTTGCACTCACAGGATTCCACAGGAGACTGCACTGCACAATCTGATCCAGCTCAAGAAATCAGAAGGTTCTTTGCTGAAGACAGACCCATGAGCTGTGCACTCAGCTGTTACGGTGCAATGCTGTGACAGAGCAGATGCTCACCTGCCACCAGCAGGTCAGAAAACGTTGCTATACTTGCCAACATTTGGGTGGAAGGAGTGTGGCTATACCTTTACAATCCATTGCCATATTAGACTAGGAGAGCTTGCAACAAGGACAGTGGAAAAACAATAAGCAACCAACAAAATTCTCACTGGCACCTAGGGGCCCCAACTAAAACCAGAGTTCTACTGGGCCTGTGCCAGGCACCATACGTACATACAGTAAGGAACAATCCCTACTTTAAAGGGCTTTCAATCTAAACAGACCACGCAGACAAAAGGAAGAAGAGTTTATAGTTGGCACTTCTCTCCCACATCCATGAATGGCACACCTTCCCAGAGAACTTCAGATAAAAGCCAGTGCCCCCTTCTGGAGCAGGGTTAGTAATCCCAGCGGAACACCCATTGCTATATGGCAGGGATACTCAGGGACCATGTAGGCAACTTATGCAAAGCTCAAGGACTCTGCATAAGCGTTTTTAATAAGGAAATAAACCCACAAAGCCCTAACATCTCCTTGCAGGCCCATCTTCCTTGGCAGCCTGGAAGGAGCTACTTGTTTAAGTTTCCACCAGATATAAACTTGCAATTGATCAGCTGCATCTGCACACTACCGTCATGTGACAAGCTACAGTGGGTGCCCCAAGAGCTGCATTTGCTTCATACTCTGACTTCTCCTCTATGAGTGTGACCACACAGCGCCCTAATGCACTGACAACACAGAGCCGTGCCCTGGGAGGTTTCTCCCACTGATGAGCTATGGCTGCATTCAAAGCTTTGCCCTACTTCCCTTGACTGCCTCCGACATGTAGTACAGCAGGTGCTGGGAGGCAGGGTGTGAAAAGCAACGCTTATGCTCAACAGCAGCCAGAGCTTTTCCAGCTTACTTAACACAGCAGCATCTCCCTCCCCTCTTCCCAGCTTAGGAAGCTATTATTCCACAAGGAGTCTACTAGAGGGGGAAAGAACAAAACAAAAAAACCGATTCCCTCCTTCTGTGCCCATGCCAAGGGCACCAAAAGAGCGTGTCTGGTTATTAAGGCTGCTAAGTTGGGCACAGCAGTTCAAGTGACCCAATAAAGAAATCTGGGGAAGGGGCCACGGCAAGGGAGAATGTGGATTGGCAGAGGAATCTCTGAATCATCTCTTGCTAGCCAAGCAAAAATAAACTGAAACATTTGAGGAATTAACCCTGAGGCAGAAGCATCCAAATGATAAGAAATGCATGGCAAGCAGAGATTGTCAAAGGGCAGGTGTGTCACCCATCCCTGGGGACACAAGCCTATGGAAGGGGCAATGGCAGAGGTAGGGGTGTGTAAGTAAAATTCACTTAACCCCTCTGAGCTGCACTGAACTGTGAACTAGACCCGCTGCAGCAGGGACAGCATGGAAGCCAGCCTACAGCCAGGATGCATGCACACGTCTTTGAGAAGGGAAAGGTGCATGACAATGGCATACAGAGCATCAAGAACAAATCCTAAGAGGGGTATGATAGGATTAAATTAGCCAAGCAAAACAGTAGGCTGAATGTCAAGGGAAGGGTTTGCTACCAGAAGAGTAATACGTCATCCCCCTGGCAGAGGGGCAGGCCCACCAGCACCTCAGCACGCCGACGGGATTCCGTGTCTGGCAGACACCTGAGGACACCACCCAGGAGATCTTGCAGGATGCCGCCAAGATCGACGCCTCCCTGCTAGCACCGTGGCAGAAGATAAATGTCCTGAACACCTTCCTGATCCCCCGCATCTCGTTCATCCTAAGAGGACCCGCCGTGGCGAAGGCACCCTTCAACAAGGCAGACAAGACCGTCCGGCAGCTGGTGAAGAAGTGGCTGTTCCTTCCCCAGAGAGCCAGCAACGAGCTGGTCTGTATCGCCCACAGGCATGGTGGTGCCAATGTCCCCCGCATGGGTGACCTGTGTGACATTGCATTGATCACCCACGCCTTCCGCCTGCTGACGTGTCCCGACGCCATGGTAAGAAACATTGCAGCAAACGCCCTCCATGACGCAACAAAGAAGCGGATCGGCAGAGCCCCCTCCAACCAAGACACAGTCAGCTTCCTGAGCGGTTCACTGGATGGCGAATTCGGACGGGACGGCGCGACATCGCTTCACTGTGGTCCCGCGCTCACAATGCCATGCGTCGCCTGGGGAAGTGCATCAGCTGCCGCTGGGAGTGGTGCGAGAAGCGCCAGGAGCTGGGAGTCCCGGTGCCGCAGATCAGGTCTGAGGACACCACCATCGGGCATGCTGGAGAGGACCCTGAAGGCAGTCATCCACTCACTGTACATGGAAGCCCTGAAGCGTAAACCGGACCAGGGTAAAGCCTTCGAACTGACCAGCAAGTGGGACGCCAGCAACCACTTCCTCACCGGGGGCAGCTTCACCCGTTTTGCCAACTGGCGGTTCATCCACCGCGCCCGGCTCAACTGTGTCCCGCTCAACGGAGCTGTCCACCATGGGAACCGAGACAAGCGTTGCAGGAAGTGCGGCTACTCCAACGAGACCCTGCCCCACGTCCTGTGCAGCTGCAAGCCCCACTCCAGAGCCTGGCAGCTGCACCACAACGCCATCCAGAACCGCCTAGTGAAAGCCATCGCACCGCGCCTGGGGGAGGTCGCCGTGAACTGCGCCATCCCCGGTACTGACAGCCAGTTGCGACCTGACGTGGTCGTCACCGACGAGGCCCAGAAAAAGATCATCCTCCTCGACATCACGGTCTCCTTCGAGAACAGGACCCCGGCCTTCCGCGAAGCCCGAGCTCGTAAGCTGGAAAAATACACCCCCCTGGCCGACACCCTGAGAGCAAAGGGCTACGAGGTGCAGATGGATGCCCTGATCGTCGGAGCCCTGGGCGCTTGGGACCTCTGCAACGAGCATGTACTGCGGACCTGTGGGATCGGTCGACGCTACGCACGGCTCATGCGGCGCCTCATGGTCTCGGACACCATCCGAAGGTCCAGGGACATCTACATCGAACACATCACTGGCCACCAACAGTACCAGGAGGTGTGAGCCAGTACGACATCGTGCATCCACTATGGGAAAGGGACTGAGAGGCTTTTTCCATTGGACTGTATAAACTGGAACCATAAACTCACTGAACATTAAATCCCACCAAATGAGGGTAGATCCATCCCCATCATCGTTTCCACTCATTATACTCCACACCTGAACATAGCCATTATATGGACAACATACCCCCATATCTCAATGTCTGTACTTTGACCCGTTAAATTTTTACCCCCAATCGGGGAGATTGCAGATTATGTATTCCTTACGCCACCCGTTCCTAAACCGAATTTCGCACCCCTTGATAATCTGTACCTTATTCCCTGATAACCAGAAACTTCTATGCCTAAACTCTGTACCGTTTTCTTTTTACTTCAACATTATCTTAATGATCTCTCATGCTGACTGCATTATGGAAAGATGGTTGCTTCTCCAGAATAAAGGAAGAGACCTGCTTATCATGTAAGCCCTCTTCCCAAAACTCCTTAAAAACAGTCCTTTGTGCTTCACATTTTGCATTTATGCTCTGTAGGAATAATTATTAATATACAGCTCTTAGACAGGCATGGCCCCAATAAAGGAATAACTCGATGAGATTCTAGGTCTCATGTTATACAGGTCAGACTAGATCAGGGTTTCTTGAGCGTTTCAGGCTGACAACCCCTTATTTGCACAAACATTTTTTGCAACCCCCTTACATTTGCTATGAAAGCAAAAGTAAAAACTGTCGCAGCAATAACAACGCTAAGCCTATATAATTTGTGTGCGCATTTCAGGGGCTTCCGAGAATGCTTGACCTTGAAGGATAAGGGCATGCAGGGAGTGGGGGAGTGAGATTCTTATGTTTTAGACAGTAATAAAATTGTCAATGTCTCACAACCTGCCACCCATTATTGCCTTATGTGAGCCCTTGGGGAGTCACAAGCCACCATTTGAGAAATACTGGACAAGATGATCTAGTGGTTCCTTTTGGCCTTAACAACCTATGAATCTATATGGCCAGCAGCAATTTAGCCTCAAAAAATTAAGGGAGAGCCAAGCTTGGGATACGACTTTTGTGAGCATTATTACTACTGATTATTTGTATTACAGCAGAACCCTGAGACTCTAACTGAAATCAGGGACCAATCACGCGAGGTGCCGAACAGATACAGAGGCTGCACCCAAGTGCTTACGTTGTAATTTGAGGAGAGACAAAAAAAGATGAGAGGGAAACAGACACAAAAGAGGGGAAGGAGCTTGCCCTATGTCACTACACAGGTGAGTGGCAGAGCTGGGAAGTGAACCCATGTCTCCAGTGTCAAAATTCAAGGCCCTATCCACTGCTTCATAAGCAGCATCACAAAACTACTTTTGTATTGTTCACACAAGGCTAGAGTCCTTTGGAATTAACTGTGCGCTGCTACATCTTTGGCAAAGACTGGGGAGCGAGCAACAACCAGCATCAACAGACCTCAACCAAGGCAGCTGGACACCACCTTCCCCTGGACCCAGGCAGTCAGTAGGCATGCAGAGGTCTTAAGCTTCCAAGGGAGGCAGAGTTAACATGCTGAAGTTCCGCCAGGCAGGGGGAGGGGAGAGAGTGTGGAGGGGAGAGGAAAACAGAGTTGAATCTGAACCTGCTTGTCTTTCAAATGGCAGCTAAGGGTGGGTCAGGTGAAGGTGAAAATCTTTAAAACTGAAACACACGCAGGTACTGGGCATTTAGAAAATATTTTACCTCTGCTAATAGTTTTGTTTAAACCTTAAAACATGATTTGTAACATAGGATTCCATGAACATATATCTTCACAGTGCAGCATACCATTTTCTGAATGGCAAGATCAATGCTTGCTGGAGGGTCTTCTTTTTTTGTATTCCTTCGGTGCCGATTTTGGCAGCTCAAAATTGTTGCTTTGAGCAAACTTCACTGCAGTGATCAAAGGGAAAAGTCATAGATGACTCCGTGGCGTTCTCAGAATGGAGTTTTGGCTTTCTCAGTCGTAACGAACACATGCTGCGCTACTGCATTAAAGAATTAGGATAAGCACTGCAATCTGACTCAGATTCTGAAATAACTGCACCAGACCAAACTAGTGTCAGCAGATGTAACCAGGTGATGATGTCCATCTGGACAAATATATTTTCATGAGCTTCTTTTATTGTTCTTCCAGGATTTCACCTTCCCTGACCAACTGATAAGAGCTATACTCTTGGTGAAGTTCTTCACACTCGTGTATTTATAAGGCAGGGGAAAAACCGACATACAAAATGCTCAGTACTTGAAAACCCTAATCTTGCTGCATTTTGACAGTCAGCTAGTTTGCAGTTCACAGCTGGTTGATTTTTTTAATGGATAGGTTGTAGAGAGCATACTGGGCAGCCTTCATGTATAGTACCCTGGCTGTTCCAAAGAATACTCCCGTCTTTCTCTGATGTGTGACTTTCATTCTGACCTTTCCTGAGCTAACTGGATATAATGCCAAGGAACAGGCTTCCATTATCAACTTGTTTTCTTTGCAAAGGGTACAGCCCATGATGTGTAAACCACACCAATTCTGACGTTTTGTCAACTGTTTCACAGACATACTGGTGTTAATTTCTTAATTTAGAAGACAAAGGAAAGAGGCTGCTCCCCTTCATGAGTTTGTTAAAGATTGCAAACAACGGAATGGTTGTCTAATGGGAAAATAGATGGCTCTCAGTCACAGAGGTTTGGAATGACTAAAACAGGCATAAAGAAAAGGAGGACTTGTGGCACCTTAGAAACTAACAAATTTATCTGAGCATAAGCTTTCGTGAGCTACAGCTCACTTCACTGAATGCATGAAGCTCATGGAAGCTTATGCTCAAATAAATTTGTCAGTCTCTAAAGTGCCACAAGTCCTCCTTTTCTTTTTGCGGATACAGACTAACACGGCTGCTACTCTAAAACCTAAAACAGGCATGTGTAACAATCTGTTTTGTCACTGTCTGTAAACAAGTAGCTCTTGAGAAGGTCATATTGGATGACAGCCCTCACATCAGCTAGCTCAAAGCTTAGCCAGGAGCCACTAATGTGTTTCAAGATTTATTTATTTTGTATTAGGTGTCAGAAAAAATTATTAAATGCTCTCTTCAGTGAGTTCTTCCCAAGTCAATGGAACAGGCCTATAGTTAAGTCTTCCTCACCAGACCCAGGGATGCTGGACTAGCCTGGCAGCTGTTGTTATGGTGGGAGGGGGACATAGTACAAATATCTAACATAAACACACTTCATTCTTATCCAGCACCCAGCTCTTCACTTAAATTCAGTGAACCCATACTGATGCTTGCTTTATCCACAGATAATCCAACCAAGTTCTTCCACAACATATTGCTATACTCAAGTGCTGCATCAATTTTAAAAAAAGATTGACTCTGCATTTGTCACTCATCCATCCACCTGTCCCTTCCTCCCTGGTCTCCCACTCACCAAAGGAAATAAGTGCCCAGATGAAGGCAGTAGCAGTGGAAAGTTCAAGGCCCCTTGCAAAGATGGCCTTCCCAAAGGGTCAGCAGGAGAGGTGCTCATATGCGTGAGAGTTAAAGCTTTATATATTATTGAGTTAGATGCAAAAGCCAAATGCTTCTGTCACTTGCAAAATGCTGTAGAATGGTAGGTCTGCTAAGGACCTGGGGAGCCAGGACGCATGCAGACCTGTTTGGATGCAGGACAGATACCGTGTGGAGCTTGTCTCCCAATACCTGCCGTATGTATTTCAAAAGTGCTAAAAACATATTCCAGATTATAAAAACTCTTAAAATGGAGTCACTGGTGAGAGTACTAATTCATTTAATTTGTTGGTAAAAACAGTATTAAAGTGATGCATTTAAAAAACCCACTCACATACTGGCAAATAGAAAGATTTATATGGTGAGTGGAGTAGCTCTAACAACACCCGCTTCTGCAGAATCCAAGCTTTTTTGGTTAAAACCTTCAGAATACGAACCGTATGTCACTGATGCAATATCATCTTCCTGAGTCTGCAGACAATTCTAGTTGCTTCTGCTGCTGCTCATTTCAAAGTTGCATCAGAGCGCAAAAGGACCAGAATTCTGTCAGCTTCAGAAATGCTATCCAGAACCCGGCGGTCAACAGTGAAACTAACAAGCATCAAATATTTCATTCCATAACTGCTTCTTGAGAAAGCTCAGAGCAGCAGCAGCAAAAGACTGGAGTTTTAACTGATGATAGCAATCAGACAGAGGGTGTGTGTGTGTGTGTGCCTCTCTTTTGCTGTGGAAGCCAGGAGTCTGGGATAGGCTGAGCGTAATGGAAACACTTGCACATCCTCCTCAAGTCACAGAAGCCAGAAGGCTCTCGAATGGAAGAGAGGAGAGAAAACTTCTTTTCAGCACTCAGAAGTGCCTGGAAGCGTCAAATTTATTAGACACTTCCCAGATTAAAAAGTCAAACTAGTCAAACCGCACTGTGGTGGGTCTCCCAAGGAGTACTCAGGGAAGGCACATTAATGGGAATCCCAGCTGTTTGCCAGGGCACTGCCCCTTGCCTACGCCCCCCACACCTCTATCTTGTGCACTGGTAGTTGGCGCTCCGGTTAACACACAACTGGTAAATGTTTCAAGCCCTGAGAGTGCTTAATGTTTTGGGAGATTCAAGACTCGTGTTTCGCTCCCAGCTCTGTTGTTGACTCTCTATAGCAGTGGTTCTCAAACATTTGTCCTGGTGACCCCTTTCACACAGCAAGCCTTGGAGTGCGACCCCCCCCCCCCACTTATAAATTAAAAACACTTAATTTTTATTTAGCACCATTATAAATGCTGGAGGCAAACTGGGATTTGGGGTAGCAGCTGACAGTTCGCGACCCCCCACATAATAACCTTGCGACTCCCTGAGGGGCCATGACCCCCAGTTTGAGAACCCCTGCTCTATAGGACCTTGGTTAAGTCATAACTACTCTGTGCCTCGGTTTCCCCTTCCCAACTACCCCCAATAAGCTTACAAGCTTTACAGATGCCAGTCAACTCCAAGATCTATGGCTGAAACCTAATGTATACAAGACGCAGAGCATATTAGGATGCTGACAGGATGCTCATTCCCACCTTCTGTCCGTACTGACTGAGACTATGCCTACACTACGAGCTAGGGGTGTGATTCCCCTGCCTGTACACACGAGAGCTCGTGCAAGTATAAATGACAAGTGCAGCCGAAGCAGCACAGACAGTACTTGAAACGGGGCGGGGGGTGGGGGGAGCTGGGATTTACTCAGCTCAGCTGTGCCTCTGCTGCTCCCACCTGTACTATGGTGGCCAGTCACTGCTATTTCTACTTGCACTTCACAATTGCCATTGTTTGTTGGGGAAGTGCTGTTAAAACTGTTGGGGTGACACCCGCCTGCCACATATTAAATAATTAATAGTCTCCAGCTATTTGCCCCTGCTGCAGCTTGAAGCACTGGCACACACTGCCTTCTTTAAGGAGACAATCACTCAAAGTCGCTAATTCGTCACCACCTGCAGATTGTCCTGTATCGGTTTCCAGAGGCAGTTCACTTGGCACAAAAGGCTTTGACTCACACTGTCCTGAGAAGTTCTTCCCCCTAGCCCCAAGGTCCTCCTCAGGCTACATCTATGCTACGAGTGAGGGGTGTGATTCCCTGCTCATGTCCACGTACTCATGCTAGCTTGGTGAGAGCTAGTCAGAGATACCAGAAGGCTCTCAGCAACACGTGGGCATGCTCTGGAATGGAAGGATATTCACGGTCTCTGCTCTGAGCAGAGCTAGGTAATATGTTTTAAATGGCAGGGGCTGCCTGGACCTCTGTCTACAGTTGTGCTCCCACAACAATGGAGTTGAACTGGTGGTACCAACCCTAATAAGTTTTAGTGGGGTTATAAAGTCTAACACAGCCACTGCCAAAAGAAAGGAAGAGGCAGCCTATATGCTCACATATAGGGTCACTTTATACTTGGAAATCTGCTGACATGTGAATACAGTCTTAGAGACTTTAAATTCCAGGAAAGGAGGGTTTTGTGATAAAACCAAAACCAACCCCCTCACCCAACTCACTTATTATTTAGTATTCTTATTACCATAGTGTACTGGTCAGGATTGGGACCCCACTGTGCCAGGTGCTATTCAAAAACCAAAAAGGTAGATGTGGTTCCTGCCCCAAAGAGGAGATTAATATACTTTCAGGAGTATTTATACTGAGGCATGTACATTTCCAGCTCTCACATTCCATTGTTTTACCCCATATGCAGTACTGGAGCTTTAAATGACAAAGGAAAAGCAAATCAAATTTTAGGCCTTACATTACAGTTAAACTCCCTGAATAGTGACCTTCGGGGGGCGGGGGGGGGCGGAGAGAATGGGCGTATGTCTTTTCCCACTTTCTGTTGCATAAAAGAGACATGAAAGATTTTTGAGATTTTTGCAGACATTAGGTATTCAGGTTCTTTTCTGTCCTAGCAGACTCAAGGGGGACTGAAGAATTAGTGGAATTATGACATCACAAGAGCCTGAGTAGAGGAATCAATAAAAGGAAGAGTGTTTTAGTCAGACTGTTAGAATGTGGTAGTCTTTGCTTGTTTTTATCAACACTTACTAACATACACTTGGGAAAAAGACCTTTGTTAGAGATTGAACATCCCTAACTCTTTCAATTGAGATGTGAGAAGATTCCCAGTATACATGAGTATATATACCCCAAACAAATCTTCCAGCAAAGCCAGACTTGCCCTTCTGAGTACTATTACTACAGTAAAGAACAAGCAGAAAAAACCCACCTCTTAAAAAGCTTTCAATCCCCTTTTCATCACGGAAAGATAGAGAACACAAACCCATTTTTCTCAGAAATTCTTTGCTGATCACCTGAGGGCTTATTTCAGTATTTTAACATCTCACATGCCACAGATGTCCTAGATTCCCTAAAAGCTGGTGTATGCACAACACTAGCAATGGTTTAATGAAAATATGTTTTAAAAGTAATTTTATTTAACCTGATGCAGACACAAAGTAGTTTACAACTGGCTTATGTCATTTATCAAATTATGGTACATTGGTTATAAGACAGTTGTAAACCAACTGAATTGTGTCCATCAAGAAGTCTGCAACAGTTGAACTAAAGTGACTTTGAAAACAGACTTTTGTTAAAATGGTGTAAATTACTCACAGAAAAGGCTTAAGCCTCACTGTATCACAAGATCTGACCTGCTCCAGTTTCTTGTAGAATTTTTTTATTCGTTAATTTACTTAATTTTTTAAAACAAATCACTCTCAGGTCATCAGTTCAAATCCAGCCCAGGTCCATTCAGTGGCTACATGAAATTACTTTGGGTAAACTCAATGCAATCCCTAGGAGGAGGACAAGTGTCTGCTATTATCTATAACATTTCTAAGGTGGTAGAAATGGTTTGACACTGCACCCCATATTCTTCACAGACATATTATGATATGATTATTGCATAATTATGCTGCATTTTGTAGAAGCTAGGTCATGTGAGGTGTCATTGGAAAAAGTTATGATTTGCTGAATATGATTATCCTATTTGTATGCAAATACTACGAGATCTGGTTGGATAGGAGATGTGGCAGCAATATGCTTTAAAAATGTACAGAGCCCAGGTCATTCCTAGTGCAACTCTTCTGAAGGCGATGGAGCTGCACCAGGCTGGATCGGCCCCTGATATCTAATTAGAGCGAAAAGGTAATGACCATCTTGAAAATTCCCTTCATTGGCATAGTCGTCTCCCAGCTCTTATTTACTTAAGGATAAGATCATGAGCGAGCAACCAGTCTTTGTGACTCAATTTTTCCCAGATAAGGAAGGAGCCGCTGAGGATCTGTTGTCTGCACAAAGCATTTGTTATGCCAGATGGTCTCCTAATCCAGCCCTGGTCTGAACACAACATTCTTGTACATTTATGCTGGGATTTTCAAATAAGCCTGGAACGTTGGACCCCTTTGAAAATACCTGCTAGACATTCACAGAGGTGCTGAGCGAACAACACTTCCCAGGGACTAATTCCGAATCACAGGACCTCTGACATACAGGCTCTTGAAGTTTATCCTCCTCTCAAAATCCAATAGCTGGGGGCAACTATTCAGAGTTGTGAATCTCACACACACACACACACAAAATGAATGTGACATTGGTGAACGGTGCCAAAGTGACAGCTCTGTAGCCGCAGCATGGACGGTAGCAGCGCATCGATCCCCAACACTGCCTTGTTAATATGTCTCTGCCCTGCCCCGGAGGAACTCCTCTACCAGGTGTGAGGGGAGTTTGGTCCCTATGGACCAGTCAGTCCCTCATCACTCTGCTAAGACAGCCAATAATGAGTCAATTAGTCCTGAAGGTGCCAGACAGCTGTCTGTTTCATGTCAGTCAGTGAAATGCTGTCATTCTCTACCTGCCTAGGCCTGGATTGGATCTGGCAATTTAGGAGAGAAAGGCTTTGTACTTTGTACCCAGTCTCTCAATATGAATTATTAATCTGCTGTCCTCTTCCACAGCAGTTGTATGCTACCAAGAAACGCTGCCACAATACTGTCCCCTACATTGAATTTCCAAGGCTGCACCCTTAAGGAGCAGAAGGTCTAGCTGGCTCCAGTTGCTGAAGAGAGCCCATATAATCTCAAGTATCAGGGGGTAGCCATGTTAGTCTGTATCCACAAAAATAACAAGAAGTCCAGTGGCACCTTAAAGACTAACAGATTTATTTGAGCACAAGCTTTCGTGGGTAAAAACCTCACTTCTTCAGATTCATGGAGTGAAAGTTACAGATGCAGACATAAATATACTGACACATGAAGAGAAGGGAGTTACCTCGCAAGTGGAGAACCAGTGTTGACAGGGCCAATTCGATCAGGATGGATGTAGTCCACTCCCAACAATAAATGAGGAGGTGTCAATTCCAGGAGAGGCAAAGCTGCTTCTGTAATGAGCCAGCTACTCCCAGTCCTATTCAAGCCCAAATTAATGGTAAAGCGGGAGCGAGGGTGCTGAGGCGGAGGAATACACCCCGGAATCCCTAAATGCATGCAGCCAGGAGATTGTTCTCAAGCCAGGAGGAAGGTAGCCAGTCACGGCGGCCGGTGCTTGGGGAAGGACAAACACCAGAGGAGGTTCCCGGTAAGCGGCTTTTATTTTGGGAAGGAAGTTGTTCGGTACGGGCTCTTGGGGCAAGGAGGCTTAGGGCTGCATGCATACCTAGATGCGGAATAGGGCACTGATGTGCTCTCTCACATCATGGTAATCGGCCTCAGTGATCTCTTCAAAGGTCTCAGCCAGAACTTGGGCAATGCACTTGCGCAGATTTCTTGGGAGAGCCACTCTGCCCCTGTGCTGTGAGGGGTGGGGGGACCATTGCTGTACACAGGCAAGCTGCATATGGGCCAAGGCGGAAGCTGCATTGCAGTAGAAGACCCTCCCTTGCTTCCCAGGTCACCCTCAGCAGAGAGATATATTCCAAGACAAACTCCTGTGGAAAATGTGGGGACAGTGTTCAATATAGGGGCCCCCACTGCTGTTGGCTCTCCCCAAGGCACAGAAACCCAGAGGACAGTACAGCCATAAAACAATCAGTCATGCCTGAGCCTGTGCTTACTCACTATTTTGGGGCTCCCGTGGGTTATGTGCGCTCGCTTTGGGACGCGCAAATTATGCTATTGTGTAGACTGTGCTTGCCCTTAAGTATGGGGGAATCATTGCTCTGTCTGGTGTGAACAATGCTGCCTCTGTTAAGTGTTGCATTTTGCCTTTACAGTTGCAACCTTGAGATCTCAGCCATCCATGTTATCACCGGCTGACAGACTCCCAAGAATCGGAAAGAGGCTACGTAAAAGCAAGGAAGACATGTTGCATGAAGTAATGCAGCATTCAAGTAATGAAAATCGAAAAGTGCAGGAGTGGCGGGACAGTGAAAGGAGGATCGGCCACCAGAATTCGGATCGCCAGCACCAATTCTGATGAACATGTTGAAACTTCTTGCTAGCAACACAGTTGTTGACTAGGCTATATATTCCATACCTCCAGACACAGCTGCATTGTGGTAGAAAGATGGATACAGTGTGGGATGTTTACATTGCACATAGTCTCAAGGTCTAGACCAGAAGCAGGGGAGGAAAGGGAATCAAGAGGAATGCCAAGCCTTACGTCCCTCTACCACTAAACTGGCAAGAATTTCTGTGCATCAATGAAAATACAAATGAACTCTTCTGCTTCCTTGCAAAGTATATTACAAAGCTGGCAGTAGAAACAAAGAGATAATCACCACAGATGGTCGAGATGTACACTGCAGTCCCGCACGTGATAAGACCAGACTTTCCCCATGCAACTACAAGGAAGCAGATACCAGAATGATGCTGCATGCTCCTGATGCATTCCATTGAGGATGTATTAAAGTCCTCATACGCACAGCTGACACAGACGTAGTACTCCTTGCTGTTACATACACGCCAAAGCTTCAGGTCCCTGAACTGTGGATTGGATTTGGGACAACACTTAAGATATCTGCTCATGACACTTGTCTTAGGCAAGTCAAAGCCTTTAATGGGGTTTCATGCCTAAACTGGTTGCAACAGAGTATGCCTTTGCTGGAAGAGGAAAGAGGTTGCGTGGGAGACCTGGCAGACATATGAAGACGTGACCTCGGGCTTTCATGGATTTGTCTGCGGCACCACAATTTATAGTTCCATCATCTAAGGGTCTCTGTTGAAGAGCTTTGTGGTGCTTCTGTATGAAAAGGACCAGTGGCACAAACAGTGCTGATGAGACCTGGAGGCGACTCTTCACGCAGAAGGGCAGAGTTATGGAAGCCCTCCCACTAACCAAAGCTGCTCTAGAGCAACACAGCATACACAGCATACCAACCACACTGCTCCGGTCAGGCCTTGATACCTGTTCCTGAACTCCCTGATCCAAGGCATGGGGTTGGGCTGAGGGCACTGATGGGTGGCGTCCATTGTGGACAACCCTCCCAGAAGCAAGTGATTATTAAACTCATAGAATATCAGGGTTGGAAGAGACCTCAGGAGGTCATCTAGTCCAATCTCCTGCTCAAAGCAGGACCAACACCAACTAAGTCATCCCAGCCAGGACTTTATCAAGCTGGGCCTTAAAAACCTCTAAGGATGAAGATTCCACCACCTCCGTAGGTAACCCATTTCAGTGCTTCACCACCCTCCTAGTGAAATAGTGTTTCCTAATATCCAACCTAGACCTCCCCCACTGCAACTTAAGACCATTGCTCCTTGTTCTGTCATTTGTCACCACTAAGAACAGCCGAGCTCCATCCTCTTTGGAACTCTCCTTCAGATAGTTGAAGCCTGCTATCAAATCCCCCCTCACTCTTCTCTTCTGCAGACTAAATATCCCCAGTTCCCTCAGCCTCTCCGCGTAAGTCATGTGCCCCTGCCCCCTAATCATTTTTGTTGCCCTCTGCTGGACTCTCTCCAATTTGTCCACATCCCTTCTGTAGTGGGGGGGACCAAAACTGGACACAATACTCCAAGTGTGGCCTCAGCAGTGCCGAATAGAGGGGAATAATCACTTCCCTCGATCTGCTGGCAATGCTCCTACTAATACAGCCGTGAACTCCTAAGACGTGGCTGCAAATTGGGGTGCAGGCAAGGCGCAAGTGTGTCAAGACAGCACTGCGACGCATCGCCCCGTGCCAGTGTAGTGGGGAATGCGACATTTGAATACACTGAAGACTGAAAGATTTTCTTGTTTTTTATTTTGTTTTAGGCTGCATGTTTATTCGGGCTGTCAATCAATTGCAGTTAACGCCTGAGATTAACTGAAAACAAAATGAACACATTAATTTTTTTTAACATGTTAATCACATGCCTCTGGGAGGCTAAAACCCTCAGCCCCAAGGGGGCTGAAGCCCCGAGCACCCAGCCCCGAGCCTATATTTGAAAGTATAGGAAATATCCAAAAATATTTAAATAAATGGTATTCAATTGTTTACTAGGGCAATTAAAACAGCAATTAATCACGATTAATTTTTTAAATCATTTGACAGCCCTCATGTTTATATAAGGTGCTTTTTCAATCTTTTTGAGACTCAGCAAAATCCTGTTATGCACAGATCAATCTGAAACATCGTTATTAGCAAGGGGGAAAATGTAACTTTCTGATCATGAACAGAAACTTGTAAACTTATTGTGTTAATTGTCTATGTAATTAATATTTTAGTAAATACTCTCCGGTGACACGTTCCTGAGCATGGTAATTCTTTATATTTTT
This sequence comes from Chelonia mydas, assembly GCF_015237465.2. Lineage (NCBI taxonomy): Eukaryota > Metazoa > Chordata > Testudines > Cheloniidae > Chelonia > Chelonia mydas. The sequence goes on from NC_057849.1 coordinate 182,175,770, forward strand.
GTATAATCTCAAGCCATCACAATTCATTGCTTTAGTTTTTAGGACACCTCAGACAACAGGAATATAAACGTACAAAAAATAAAAACACACAGGGAAGGTTTAATACCATAAACAATCAGTAGAAAAAATGCATTCGGAATTTAAAATGGCCGCCACAGCCAACGTGGCATGAGTTGGCAATGGCCCCATATCTGAAAATATTTATTAGAACAGGTCTTAAGACTCTGGCAAATTTCATGCTATTATCATAAAACCTACCATTCTTTCACAAACCTGGTCGGCTAACTATCCAAATGGAGAGTTCTTTGTGTGGGTCACTGGGTCACTATATAACGTGAAAGGGATCAAATTCCAGCCAATTGCTGGCCCTGTAAGTATTCCAATATTTTGATTTATAACTATTAAATATTTATCTTGAGGTCCTAAAATAAATAAATAAAGCTCTGCAGGCCCTTTATAAACCTGTAGCCCTTGAGTCAATGGCTGTCTGCACTGCAGCTGCTGAGCTACTTTCTAGGACATACAGGAGACTCACTCCATAGTGGGAACACAAAGAATCTTGAGTTCAGGCCTTGCATTTCAGGCAAGGAGCTTTCCCCAGTTGTTAGTATAGAAGTACAAGGCTTCCTTCCCCTTCCTCCCACCTCTTCACCTGCAGCTGACCTATTTCAAGCCGTTTAAAGTTTTCAGCTCACAGTGAAGTTGATTAAACAGCAGCACTTGGGTGAAAGCCAGTGGTCTTTAATACGTTAGACCTAAATTACTGGAGGCTTCCTACAGTCCTGGCTTATCTGTTTTAGACATCCTCTGAACCTGGGAGTGCTTCATATCCCTAAGAATGAAGGAAGAGCAGCTCACACAGAGGGGGAACTTGTAACAATCAGTTATCAGAGAGGAACCAGTTATTTCACCAATTCACCCCCCCAACCTCACAGTGTTAAGAGTACAATGGTTGTGGTGCTGAGGGTGAACAACAAAGTCAATCACAAAACCTCCTGGACCTCACCCATTACACAGGGATTTACACAATCAAGGTACAGCTACAGAGGACTAGTATTCCAGGCTTTTAGGACCGCTATTCTAGACTCCTCCCTTTAGCCATTCCAGACCCCTAACCAGAAAAGGGTAACAAAAATTATCAGCGACGGGGATGGATCACGTGATGATTACCTGTTCTGTTCATTCCCTCTGGGGCACCTGGCATTGGCCACTGTCGGAAGACAGAATACTGGGCTAGATGGACCTTTGGTCTGACCCAGTATGGCCGTTCTTATGTTCTTAGTAATGAACTTCTTCACATGGCCCCAGGGAGATATTGCTGCTTGCCACTCATTCATTTAGGTCTGTGGCCAGATCAACCCAAGCTTTATTGCAATTGAGTGCACACAACTGAACTGGGAGGCAGCTGGTACAGCCATGGGGTTCTACTCTGATAAACTGACACAGTTCATCAAGGAGGTTAAGTATAAAAATTACCTTGAAACTTGATGTGCAAGGCCTGGACCACTAAAAGGCAGCCGGTCAAGGTCTGACCCATTGGTCCAGAAGCAACCATTCCTATTTACTACAGGCCCCAGGTGTTGCATACCCATCGCTGCTCTACAGACAGACTAAGTTTCACATATCATTCAGCTTTGGAGGTGCACTGATCTGCGCCATGAGGCACTCCAGTCACAGAGGTGACCATCATCACAGGTTGAGTCAAGACCAGATAGCTATAAACAGATTAATCCAGCAGAGGATGACCATCAATGCTAGCAAGTAGTGCTTGTCTCCTTGTTCTGCGTGGGCACCTCTTACATGGAGTCTGTGTTTGCTAGGAAAACTACTCATGCTTGTCACCAGCGGCTTCCGCAACCCCCAGTCTTCTACCAAGCAGTCCTGAAAGCAGGATAACTGTTAATGAGGACAAAACTGTTTTCAGTATCAGCTGCGGGGAGGCCAGGAGGACCTGCTGGCAAGCATTGCTAGCAACAGGTTATTTCCTCACTGCCAACGGACCCTCACTCAGGAATATGTTCTGCCCCCAAAGGGTGTTCCATAGGGCTAGACAGATCATCTCTCTCCTTAGAGGGACCTGCCTGGATTGTGAGATACCTGCCTTGAACAGGCTCACCTGCCAGGGTCCTGAACTGTTCCTGTGAGCAGATCGACGCAATCGACACATTTCTGGGAGAGAGCTGTGTCCCGCCTCAGAATAGCTTTGATTAGATTGCTCCCTTCCAAGAGACAAGCACACTGTGTGTTGTGCTTACAGCTACTGCACAGGGCAGGGCAGCTCCACAAAGCTGCTACGCTTTAAGAGTTCCTTATTCCACCGCAGCCAGCTGGCATCTAGACTATCAGCCCCTCCTGCAGCTGCCCAGAGCCCCATTTTGCATACTACGAGTGGATTCCTGCTGTTCAAGTCTGGAAGGAAAGTCTGCATGTCTAACAGCTCCCGAGGCAGAGCACCTTAGGGACAACTAATCATATAAACATCACCAGCAATTCTCCATGCTCCCCAATACACAGGGCCAAAACTCTGAGTCTCAGAAAGGCAGGCTCTGTGAACCAGACTGGCCTGACAGAAATACCATGGCGAGGGAGGAACAAAGCTGGAGGAAAAAATACCTTGCATATACATAGATCCTCTCAGAGCACACTGCAAACATCAATTCAATTCTAGGGTGACCAGATAGTAAGTGTGAAAAATCGGGACAGGGGGTGGGGGGTAATTGGCACCTATATAAGAAAAAGTGCCAAATATCGGGACTGTCCCTATAAAATCGGGACATCTGGTCACCCTAATTCAATTCAGCCCTCCAGGAGGGAAGTGAGTATTATCTGCATTTTACAGACTGGGGAAAGAGAGGCAGAGAAGTTAGGGACTTACCCAAAGTCAAGCTGTGAGTCAGTGGCAGAGCCAGGAATAGAATCCAGATCTCTTGATTCCCAGTGAGCTGCTGCAGCCATTCTACAACAGTGCCTCAGCATCAGAGATAGCAACAAGGCGGGGGTGGGGGGGGGGAAATATGACATTTTCCTCCAACTATGGGAAGAGCTGTACATTCAGGAGGGATCAGAGGAGGGCATGGGAGGCTGCTTAAGCACTGGCAAATACAGTACTTCAATTTTTGCAAAGCAAAGACAGCAGGAGAGAAGAATTTTTTACTTTTAGTATTTGTTTTATAATCCAGTGTAGCAGTTTGTTTATAATGTTTAGATTCCATTACAAATCGAGGAAGCCCTGGAAAAAAGATGTGCTTGTTCCTCTAGGGCAAACTACACACCTGCCATATCCTTTTGGATGTTCCTGCTAGAAGCCAGAGTGTAAGCAAGTTTTATTTTGTAACCAAATCAATTTCACTCCAGCCTGACTAGGAGTTATGTTGGCAGTTAGCAGGTACCATGCCACAAGGGACTGTGTCTATTTGTAGCATGCCTATAGGAAAAGCAGGTATTGCCAGCCCTATGGCCGAGACTGTAACCCATACATATGGAGAGTTTTTAAAACAACTTGAATCCCTTTCTCCACTTCCTTTCCTTAGAGAAGAGTCACCTCATCAAACCTCAAAATGTTCTCTTGTTAACGAGGAAAAAAAATACACATCAGTGTGGCTCATGCAATTTTAATCAAACTAATGACTGCAAAGGGGCGGCAGGGGGGAGGGAGAGAGTGAGGGGAAAGGGGAGATTATGGTGCTCGTTCAAACCGCTCCCATTTATTCCACATCTGCGATCCCTTTGTGCTCACAACAGCAGCAAGGAGTACGAAATGTACAAAGCGAACATGTTGTGCACACAGAGCTGTCTCTTTGTTTTAGTCACCGTCTGCTGCGAATGTCAGAGAGAGAATCTCCCGGGAGCAACACTTCGCTGGCAGCACCAGCTAATTACACACTGACAAAAGCACCAGGGAAAATAAAATCAGATAACTTTTCACTGGTCTAGATGGGGGTGGGGGTGGGGGCTGAGAATCACCACCAGGAAGACTCAGGGGAACAAGAGGGATATACAAGGAAGGCAAATAGTTGCACTCTGAACTGGCTTTACATGTAGGGGGTCTTTAGTGGGATGCAGGGGAAGATGAAAGCAGTCTTCAAAAAGCTTGACGCCCAAACAGCTGAGTTTACTGGAACAGCAAAGCACAGGCATTTAAGTGGTGGCGGTGGCGGGGGGTGGTGGGGGGGGATGCTAGAAGGCACCTGTAGAGATCTGCATCTACGCTCGCTATAAAGAGACAGCAGCATTTTCTGTAGAAGTACCAAACTTAAACGTTTGGTGGAACACCAGGCTAAAAGCTGGCACCCTAACATCAGGACAAAGTGTAGAGATCTAGGTGTGGCAGTCATGTGCCAGCTATTCTGATGACCACCATTTTCTAAAGACTGACACACAAGGAGGAAATTAACTCCTAATAGCTTCTTTATATGGGGCGGGGGGGGGGGGGCATGGCCTTTTGATTAGAGCAGGGAAACAAGCAAGAATTCTGGGGCTTTATTCCTGTCTGTCATTGCTGTGTGATTCTGCAAGTCACCACCTCTATGCCTCTGATTCGCCACCGTAGACTGGGGATAACGATACTCATCCACCTCACAGGGGGAATCCAAGGCTTTAATACTGTTTATAAAGCATTTCATTCACCAGACCACCCCCCTGAAACACAGATACACACACACCTGGATCTCAAGCCTCCCAAGAACTCCACCAGCATATTGATTATCAGGAGACTGAAGGCGAGAAGCTGGATTTTCTCAGCAGTGGTTTCTCACCATGGCTCAGGTATTAACCCAAAGTCACTGAGATGCACCAGGGAACTGGCTACGGCTTCTAGACAGGGATTAAGGCATACAAAATGAGAATTTCAAAACAAGCAGCAGGGAAGCACATGTGTACACCCACAGCAGCAAATAATCAGGTGCCAAGAAGATTAACTCCATGGTACTGGAGGAGACAAAGGAACAAGAGTCATTGTGTTTCAAGGGATGCTGCTCCTAGACAAACAAATCCAACCGGCAGGAACAAGGGTACGAGCTACGCAAACATCCTCTAAAATACACATTTACTGGCAAGGAATGAAAGTCTCTGGTTTTATGTAGTCCACAAAAATGGTGCAGACTTCCTGCTGCCGGCTGGCCAACAGCTGGCAAGACAACGGGGAGCCTGCTAGGCTTCCTACAGAGTACGGCCCCTGTACATTTACCTTAGCTAGCAGTAGTTTTCTGGTGTATGTGAAGCTGCGCTTCCTCGTTCCCTGCAGACCAGGGTCATTGAGTACCGAGGTGCCGGGCCCTCTGCATAGAGCATGTTGGCAGAATTCAGGTCACAAGAGCACCATGCACTTGCTGCATTGCTACACATGCATCCGGCACAGGAGGAAGCACCCCAGTGAGTGCTCTCTGTGCTTCAGGCAACACGGTGAGTGGAACACCAAACCGCTGGGCAGGGACCATCATGCCAAGTGGGAAAATCAGTTCTGGTTCTGCATCAAAATTGCACAATTCAGTGCTGGTGCTGCAGTGCCAAGGGGGATTAGAAGGTGCCCCTCAGCAGGTTATTAAAACAGAACATGCCTGTCTCTAAGGCCCAATTCAGATGGAAGTTTAAGGTGTCATGACACCTGTTTGGGGTGGAGAAGTAAGAGACAACCCTGGGGTCTTGACCAACATTCACTCATTCAGTAAAAACAGACCCTGATTCTCAAGGCTGCGTGTGAGATATTGCCAAGTGCAGAATGGCTTGTCCCTACTTTGCAAACACAGACATTGCCGGAGCAGTGACTGTAAAGACTTTTGCAGAGATATTTGAGAGATGAGGCTCTCGGTGGAATCCACTTGCAGTATAACGACTAAATGAGATTTTCATAGGAGCACATGGCGTAAGAGCTACGTTCAATGGACAAAATGCACACACTGTGATGGGGTCTGAGTGACAAATCCTAATGTTAGTGCTGCTGCAGTGGGAAGAGTTCCCAGTTAGACGGCCTGCAGCAATACCACCCCAGGATAGGACAGTCAGATCTCTTAAGCTTAATCAGGTTCAGCACAGGTTTGTACTCCTGGCTTTATTTGTAGGTCTCCTGTCAAGGAACGTCAGGGAACGACATGTGATTCAACCGGTGGTTCTCTTTTCTAGTATATCTGTACATCATACTATTTCCCTCACCTGGGTAACTTCAGCTAAGAAAATTGGTGTCTGGGTGTCTCAAGTGACCGGTAATGGGATAGGGACCTATAGGTCACTGGTTCAAATCAAACACAGGTGGGTAGTGACCAAAAGCTGGTAACACCCGATACTTCTGCAGTAGATTACGGAAGAAAATTTGAAGATTTCAGTCTGGCTCCTAGTGTACACATGACCACATCAAAAGCCATCCCTGTAATGCGTACTATGCAGCTTGCTCATTGCAGTCTTAACGGAGGCACCAAGGACTGAGTGGGCCATGGAAAACAGACTCCCCTCTCAAACCCCTAAAGGTGGTCAATGATATAGCCCAGGGGTGGCCAAACTGTGGCTCCGGAGCCACATGCGGCTCTTCAGAAGTTAATATGTGGCTCCTTGTACAAGCACCGACTCCGGGGCTGGAGCTACAGGCGCCAACTTTCCAATGGGCCAGGAGATGCTCACTGCTCAACCCCTGGCTCTGCCACAGGCCCTACCCCCACTCCACCCCTTCCCGCCCACTCCCTTGAGCCTGTTATGCCCTCGCTCCTTCCCCTCCAAGTCTCCTGCACACCATGAAATAGCTGATTGGGAGGTGTGGGCAGGGGAGCTCCGGTGGGCGGGAGGCGTGGGAGCAGGGGAGCGGATGGGGGGCTGCTGACTATTACTGTGGCTCTTCGGCAATGTACATTGGTAAATTCTGGCTCCTTCTCAGGCTCAGGTTGGCCACCCCTGATATAGCAGCATAAGAAAGCTTGCGCTTGCCTGTTCTTTGGCTAGACAGGGAACTTCAGACTGGCACCTTTCACCAGCAGTGAATTCACTTGAAGTGACAAGCCCTGACCTGAGATAGGAGAACCAGTGTTGTCTTGCCAAGGTTCCACTCAATCCCCACACCACACCTTTGAAGACAACCACAAGACACTGCAAAGAGTTAGATCGGACCTTCAGCAGGATCCTCCTGAAGTAGATGAAATCTGACAGGCATCATGCCTCTGAGGTGAAAGACATTGCGCTGTCTGCGCTGGCCTCAAAAATAAGGTGTAAATCATCTAAAATGAACTAAACACTAGTACAGCGGTTCTCAAACTTCATTGCATTGCAACCCCTTTCTGACAACAAAAATTGCTACACAACCCCCAGGAGGGAGGATTGAAGCCTGAGCTCGCCTGAGCCTGTCCAAGCCCTGCCGCCCGCAGGCAGGAGGCGCCAAAGCCAGAGCTCCACCACTCTTGGTGCGGGGGCCAAAGCCGAATCCTAAGGGCTTCAGCCTCAGCCGGGGAGCCTGTAACCTGAGCCCCCACCCACCCTCACACACACTCACTGCTGAAGCTCTTGGGCAATGGGGCTTGGGCTTCGGCCCTGGGCCCCAGCAAGGCTAATGCCAGCCCTTGGCAACCCCATTAAAACAGGGTCGCGACCCACTTTGGGGTCCCAACCCATAGTTTGAGAACTGTTGCACTAGTATGTTACCTATTCCTCCCAAGCCCTTGTTACCAATCAAGTCACTTCAGAGGCCTTCAGTATCTTCTTTGGTTTCCCATTAATTCCTCAACATTTTTATATCTATCTAGATCTACACACACATACATGTGTGTATTAGGGGGTAACCAAATGGCAAGAGACAGCATGGAGGTAATCACCCCATTCCCTCTATTCTAGCCCAGAGGATGGGCTTTGCCAATCCTATTTGAAGTCTTGCCTTAATACCAGGTACAGAGTCCAGCTTTGGTCCATTTTTAAATGCGGAAAGGATGCCTGGATACAACTTACCCCACCCATGAACCACTGTCTGAAGGGGGAACTGGTCCCATGGAAGTGGCTCCCAGGTGCGGATATTCAGCCTCTCAGCCACCATAGCCAATAGCAACCCCACTAGTGAGACAGCTACTCCAGACACAAATTCACTTCCATTGCCCCACTAAGGAACTGCTGCTTCCTCCAGACCTCCATGCGGGGGAGTTCTGCTACTGGACAGGTTGTCTAGAGCTGAGGTGTGCCAGCTGGGGTGAGAGGCATTCTCTGAGGGGACGCGAAGAAACTGGGATCCAGCAGGTACTGCTGCCACAATAGAGGGATAAAAATAGACTGGGTATTGTGGGCAGGATGGGAGCGAGATTTTAAAAAGTCCTCCCATGCCACAAACAACATGAATGCCCCAGCCAGCAGCTGCCGCTCTCGGTGCGCCTCCTCTGAAGGCAGAACTGCTACCGGCAGCCGTGCAGAAGTAAGAGCGGTGGCTGCTGGCTGGGGCATTCATGTTGTTTGTGGCGCAGGAGTACCATTTTTTTAATCACACTCCCATCCCACCCCACACTACCCACTCCGGCATTGTTTGTCGAATTTTAATCCTGCTCCCGCTATTATGACAGCAGGATCTCAGTCCCACTGAAGGGTAGAGCCCTTGGGGAAAAAAACAGACAAAACAAAACACAACTTCAGATTACACGTAGTGGAGGGGGCATGACAAATTCTGTGAAAGGGAATGGAGTTGCAACTGGAAAAAGTTTATGCACCACCGCTCTAGTGTGGCCTTTGGTATTACTTGTAATGCCTCCATAGTTTTATTTGTTAAACAAGCACTGCGAGCTCCGGCCCTGCAGCATTTGTTTGGACCAAGTCTCACCACTATTGTATGCTGATGGACCCAAAGTGGCATTGTTGTAAAGCTGAAGGATTCCTGGAAGCCCTAGTGTTGCTGCATCACTGTTGCAATGGGTCCTCCCAGTCTTCTCCAAATGCCCCACAATGCCCCTTCTGGTGATTCTTCTGTTCAAGGCTCTGCACTTCGTAGCCTGTAGGCATCTCTGGCAGGCAGGTTCAACAGTTCAGAGTTCCTTACTTATATATTATGGGCCGTATGAGCCTCCAACAACTATAGCTCATGTCTCTTTGCTAGCCTCTTCCTTCATGAGATCCATGTATTCCTGTGCAAGCTAGCTAACCTTCAAGGAGCTGTGCTGGGAACTGTGAGATAAGCACCCACAATGCAGTCAAGAGCCTGCGGACAGGCTGCTCTGGTGCACCTGAAACAGGACGACTGGTGCAGAGGAGCTGCATTGTTGCAATTTACATCAATATAATTTGCAGTGGTACAGTTTTTCAGTGGGTAGAGGTCGGAAGAGCCTGGTCATTAACCCTCAGATGAGTAACTTATTGCTTATGTATTTCCAGTGGTTTGTATACACAGCACAAACTGGCAAGCAAATTGGATTTTCAAGATTCTCTCACTTTCAAGAAGAGAAAAGAATATATTTAGTGCTAGTGTTTGTAACAGAGAAATAGATTTATTTAGCATTTATAAAGCCAGGTTCCCTTCAATAAATGTGTAACAAGCTGAAAGGGTGTGTGGGCACCCTGATCCATCCATGCCTCATGGGCACCCTGCCCTGCCTGTGCTGGCTAAAACAATATTTCCTTTGTATATTTCATAGTTAATAGGATGTTGAATTACTGTTCTTAGTAATACGTAATATTTAATAATGCCCTTTAGAGTGCTGCAGACCAGAACATATGCAGCACTTAACTAGCTCCAGAGATTATCACAGCCAAGTTTGGAGCAGCCTAGTGGGAAATTCAGGACTGAGATTTTGAACATGCTGCTCCTGATCACATCAGATTTAAAGTCAGCAGCCCTGAGACACACTTGGAGAGTCTATCAGACCGGTAGGGCCCTGAAAGCTAAGAGTGAAGATCACAGACCTAAATAAAATCAGAGGAACTAGAGGTGGGGCAGACATTGCAGAAAGGAAAAAGGTAATGGATTGCTCTAACTCAGCCAGTAGTGGACTGTTCTGTTGAGAGGTCCAGTTCAGTTTTAAAGCAATAGATGCTCTATCACTTGACTTTGCAAGACTAGTTTACTGTCTCATATTTGCATCATTATGAGATTTTCCCCCAAGCATTCAGTATGGTGGTTTTTGTTCAGTTTCATCCCTTTAGTCCTAATTCTATCCCCTAGAAAATTCGCCCTTAGGTGACTAGAGTGGTTATTCTACTGTCATTAGGCCAACATGCTAAGGACTTGCAATATTTCACAGGCGACAGGTCAATGTTCAAGAACAGTTCTGAACAGCAGAAGAGTAATGCTAAGCTAGTAGGTGTTATTTACGTTTGTTTACATCCCTAAGGCAGTTTTTCTTTATTAAAGTACATTGAAGAAGGGGAGGAGGAATAGGACTGGGGCAACGTGAAGTTGTTTCTTATAGACACACAGCAAGTTATGTGCTCTTGGAAAACAGATCTGAAAGATAAATAAGGTCATGCTTTGGGCTTCTTGCCCTCAGACATCCTGAAATATAAGAAACCCTGGGAACACTGTTAAAGGAAATTTAGTAGTGAAAGACCAAGGAAGCAGCATTCAAAATCCTTTGTATGGTTTGAAAAAAAAGATACATTTGAACAATCTTTCCTTCAACTTTCTGAATACAGCCTGGCTTGCCTTCCTTTGTTTTATGTGGACAGTGTAGGTGGCATGAAAGCCTTAAAAGGGGTTAGAGGTGAACAGTGAGTACCATCACCTTTCAAGATGAAAGGTGCTCTAAAATATCCTAAAGCACTTTTACAAACATATACTCTGTACTTGTGTATGTGCACACACAACGCACCACTGAAATGCAACTATGTCTGAGATGGAATGTGGCAGGACAGCTGTTTCAGTGTATGGTAACACTGCAGAACAACAAACTGAGGAGTGTAAGTAAAGAATACCATAGTGAGAAGTTTGGGGAAAAAATAATGTAATTACACCAAACGGCACTTGGCCAAAATATTAGAGTTAACAACCCCTATTCTTAAAAAATGCACCATGTGATTACTAACGATACGCTAAGTGGCCAGAGTATTTCAGCTTCACATTTCATCAAAAGATGGAGCCTGCAGCACCTTAGCGCTTCTAGCACTATGCTGGGTCATTGGTTCATTAGTTAATTATGGGAGGGGACACGCCTACTGAAACATTATGCAGCACTTGAGATTTTCTTGAAATACTCCCTTCCACAATACCTTCAACTTATCAACAGATGGGTGACAGTATGACTAGTCAGAATTTTGTGGAATGAGGTTACATTTATCCACATTGCTGCTTTACTTTCTTTGGTCTACCCCAGATACCTCTTCCCCTCCCTTAAGAGCAGACTAGAAAGCCATAATACCTTCATTTTTATCCAGATTCTATTTTTTTAAATAGTGTAAACAATTTACTTATAGCCAATGCAAAAAATATTAAATACAGTTAAACCCTCTTAAAATAAATACTTTCTGAAGGAATATCAGCTGGAGACTGCTTGCCGACTTATAATAATCCACCATACCCAGGGAAATCCTCTTAAACCTATATCAGATAAAGATTGTAAAACTGTTATAGGACTAAGCTGACTGGCCAGCCCCAGTATCAAAATGGAAAAATGTCTCCTCCCAGCCCCTCGAAACCACAAGGTAGCTCACTACTAATTCAGGTCAAGGTTTCTTTCTGAACACCTCCCCTCCTAGGATCATATGTTTCCTATATGAAGAGCCCAAGCTGTTCAGTATTTCAGGATCTACAGAAAACAACACAGGCTTGTTTGGCAAAGCAAGAGAAATAAAGTTGTGAGCATTAATCATTCAAACTTCATATAGGCCTCAGAGATGCCATTGGTGAAATGTGTCAGCATATGTCTGAATGACATATGAAATGTGACAGCATAAAGACCCCCCCCTTTTTAGATACTTTATTATTCCCCCATTTTACAGATGGGAAGATTGAGACATAGAGATATTAAGTGACTTGCACAAGGTGATAGCTCCTAGGTTACTGCTTCGGCCTCTAGATTATGCTCTTCTCCATTACAAATCCCATAATTTCCTGCCAACCAACCTTACCACCTTACTCCCTAAATTACCAAATATTAGAAAAGTCATTTGAGGACTAGAATCAAAGAACCTTGGGCAGATGTCTCTTGATCACCGTACAAAACAGCAAGAAATCTTTTCTCCCACCCCCACCTTCTGACTTCCACACAACAGGCAATGTTTTGGATAGAAAGCATCCTCCCTGTAAAGTAGAAAAGAAACAGCAGCAGCCCTAGGCTAGGACTTTAGAACCAAGAGTGAAAGTGACCCATTTAAGTTGGATCTCCAAGTTTGAGTAATGTGGAAACAGTACAAACAGCATCAATCTAAAAAGTACATTAGATTTAAAAAACAAAAACAAAAAAACCACACAATCGGATGCATTATTAGAAACATGGTTAGAATTATTTGTTGCTGCAAGTATTCTATAGTTTACATGGTGCCCCTTTAAAAAAAAAAAAAAAGGCAGCAAAACTGTAGTCACTATTGAGAGGGAACACTGATTGGTGACCAAAAGGTATACACAAGCAGAGACAGAAGCAGGCTGGTTTTACAATGGGTATTGAACTTCTTCTCCTGCTATGCTGGGACTTGGTTCTTTCTTCACATGGGGAGGGGATCAGACTTATTTTGTGCCTCAAGGCTGACAAAGAATAGCACTGGCATCAGCAGCAAAAACAGCTGCCCCTGCCTCTAAGGAGCAGACAGACAGACGCAGAAAACCCAAACTTAAAAGACTGGAGATGGAGAAAGAAGGAAGTAATACTACAGGGAAAATGAATTAAAAAAGAGCAGGGGGAGGGCAGAAATGTAGCAAAACATCCCCAAGAGAGGCAGCAGGAAAATGGGAGATGTGAAACGTGAAATTTTTGCTGGTAAAAGAATAATGGCCTGCTCCATTATAGGATTTCTCAGAGCTGCATCTGGCTGGAGCTGCAGGGACTGTATTTCACTTTCAGAGTTCACTGAGCAATTGCTAAGGCAGGGGACGGGTGCCATATGTTAGCAGCTGTGCTCACAGTTATCACTTTCCCCACTTAATGCTGAGAGACTCTTTTGAAGTACAGAAGCAGAGAAACTGCTCTCCCCTGCCACTCATTATTCCAGCAAAGCATTCAGAAACACCAACAGGGTCTGTCAGCAAGTCAAAAAACAGGTCCCAAGGCAGAAGGGTTGCCAAGCTGCTTTGACCAATCAACTCCTATTGCATGTGTCACAGGGAGACACAGAAGCAGAAGAGATGGATGCTTCTCTCCTGCCCTTTGGCAATGCAGCTATGGTTGCAGGAAGTTCAAGAAAAGGGACATAAATGCTTTCTCTCTGCCAGATTCCCTCTGATGTGTGGAGACATCTTTACAAAAAGGGACTTGGACGCACGTACCAAACTCTGTTCAATCTCAACATTAGGGCTCACTCACTCCACCACCTGCTAGCCCAGTCTTTCCAATCCTGGCTCCTCTCTCTCACTCTTTTTATTGTTATATAGCATATTCCATCTCAAAGACCTTTACAACCGTTAGAGTGCTGCACAAAAAAGTTTCCTGCATATAGCAAACAGGGCTTCATCTGAAAGAGCCCCTCATGTCCGGAACTCAATTCACCTACCTAGGAAGGATAAAAGGATCAGTGCTGTGGTTCGAAGCAATCAAAGAGTTTATCGACACTGAGACTTCACGTGCAGCAAGACAGGGTGTGAACGCACAGCACACTAGTTTGCTCTGCACTAGGTGGCCACATGGACCCTGCTACCGCACACACACAAAGTTCTGCAGTGTGCTCTGAGCATTTCAAACAAGCGTGTGTCAAAGCGCAGCACGGAACTTTTAGTGCATGGAAGATGGCGTATACACTAAAACGTATTTACTACATGAGGACTCCTATTAAAAGAGGTATATGCAGAGCCATGGCGCATGAGAGATTAAAGAGGGAAGATTCAATCAGCAAAGCAAAGGGAGCAGGCAAGGTGGCTGATCCAACTGCTACTTCCGCTCCAGAACAAAAGTCAGTGCAAGGCTGCAGCCAGCAGACTGTACAGTCCCTCTGAACTGACACTTGTAAGGCAGAGGGCATGAAAGAAAAGCTAGTTGATGTTCCCAACAGGCCATTAGCAGCACGGACACCTGCAGGGAGCTATGAGCTGCTTGCAAGAGTCAAGCATTAGTGGAAGCAGTGACCGAGTTCAAACTGATGCTTGTGAAAACAGCATCATGCGGACGAGATTATTTTAGTGTCAAAGAGGAATGTTTGAACTGACCGGTCTGGTTTCACTATCCAAACTAACAGACATGCAAAAAGCCACAAACACGACAAGTCCTGAACTTTAGAGTCAAGTCTAGCATTTGGGTTTTGATTTTCCTCCCCATGTCAGGTAAAAAGCATCACAAATCAAACAAGTACAAACTGGCAGAGGGCTTGTTATAAAGACTAAATTATGTTTGGAGCAGAGTGTAACCTGAAAATCTTTTATTAATTTCTAAAAATGCACCTAAACTACTACAGAAATGTAAAAAAAGTATAGAGATTCACTCAAAAAAATCCAAAGATCATAACATTAAAAACCCACACCACATGTTAGCTAAAATTAAAAATTAGCCCTACCCGCATTAGGAAGAATCCAGGAAAATAAATGGAACTTTATAATGTGCTGTAAAGGACTGTAACTCCAGGTTCACTGGGGTGGCGGAGGGACAAAAATAGATTAGTTCCACAATGGAGATCCCCACACTGAAGAGGTCATACCACCAGCCCCCTCCTGCTTTCAATGGAGGGGAGAGGGTGTGCCAGACTATTTGCCATTAGGAACACGTTCTAGCTGAGGCTCTGCAACTTGTTTAGTTTCCTATGTATATGTTGGAGTAGAGGAGGGATGTCAAATCCTACAATAATAATAAAGTCAGGCATGTAATTCCAATCTGATAGAATAGCACATGGCATACTGCAACAAAAGGTGAACAACAGACTGTTTAAACAGGAGATGAATAATAGGTACATAATAAAGATATGCAAAATGAATGAAGCAGAGAAGGTAGGTCAAATGCTCCTATTTACCTTCTCTCATAATAAAAGAGCAAAGGGATATTCAATTGAAAGAGATACCTTCCAGTGTAAAGCTGAACGGAAGTACTTTAAAAAACCACACACAATGCACAATTAATCTATGGAACTCATTGCAGCAGGGTATAATTAAAGAGCTTAGCAGGATTCAAAACGATCAGCCATTTCAATAGATACTGAACATCCAGTTATGGCAACTGGATTTTTTTTTTTTTTTTTTTAAATTTGGAAGGGATATGAACCCTCTTGCTTCAGAGCATCAGACATCTAAATGATTGGGACGAGGAGGAAACATCCTTTTCTAGAGAGTTACGTTAATCCACTGTTGTCCACTTTGGGGTTTCTTGCACCCTCCTCTAAAGCATCCATTACTGATCACTCTTGCAGACAAGATACTGGACTATCTGGACCACTTATCTGATTCAGAATGGCAATTCCTATTGCCCTAATAATTTTAGAAAATATTAGAAGATGTTCTTAAGTGGCTACACAACAGTTTCAAGAAACTGGGAAACAGGCAAGTAGGACAAGAAGTGACTCTCCATTCAATGTGATTTATTAGACACAGCAGAAACTTAATATTTTTGCTTCTTCTAACACCTTTCACTTGAGGATCCAAAGCCACTCTACAAACATTTAGTTCAAGTCCTTGTAACACACCTGTAGAGTATTATCCCCAATTTACTGATGAGGAAACCGGGACAGATGACAAGTGATTTACCCAAGGTCACGTAGCAAGTCAGTGGCAGAGAACGGAACGGAACCCAAGAGCCTTGACCTCCAGCTTCCTCCATTAAAGTGCCAGAATCAGACCAAGAGCCCTCCTTTGGTGAGATGATTCTCACAACTGAACCCACTGCAGTTGAGACGTAAACCCATTTGATGTATGCCACCTCTCATCTTTTCTAGACCCAGAAAAAACAGGGACAAAAGATGAGGGTGGCATGTCAGATGTATTTACCAAACGATTAAAATACAGTAGGATTCTGTAAAGGAAGGGTGGTTGCAAAAAGGTCTTGGCATGGATACAAGGAAAGGATGACAAAGAAGGAAAAAAACAGACTCCGAGGATTAGAGGAGAGCAAACAAAGTTCCCAGAGCTCTAATACCAGGATGACAGGGGCCATGTAAATTGATACATTACAGTAGATATTTTATTAGACCAATTATAAGGGAGTCTGAGAGCACAGGATGCTGCAACTCTGAGGGGACTAGCAACCCACACTGCTGTGGAGCAACATATATAGCCCAATGAGCAAAGTGACCTAGAGAGCTCACTATCCCCTGGAAAGCAGAAATTCTAGCCAGATGAGAAGCAATTCTGGACCTGCCTCTTACCGATAGGCTGCTTTGCCTGAAGAACCACAGCTGGATGTGTTGGGATAGTCAAATTGAAGTAATCAGGACAGCCCAAAATTCTGTTAAACTGAAGTCTAGGATCCTTTTATTCTTCCCTTCTGTACGGAGGCTCTGTCTATACTACAAATTACTGAATTGAATAATCCACACCCTGAGCGACGTAAATTACACCGACCTAAACGCTGGTGTGGACAGCGGTATGTCAGCAGGAGATAGCTTCTCCTGCCAACATAGCTACAGCCTCTTGGGGAGGCAGGAGTCAGGGCCATCCTTAGGCATATGCAGCATACACAGCTGCTTAGGCACCCGAAAATTTGGGGCACCCCTGGGTCTTGGTGTCCACACTTCTCCCCTCCTCTTCCTATCACTGTTCTAATCTGACCCTTCCTGCAGGCTCCCACCACAGCTGGCTGCTGCAGGCTGGTGAGTCTTCCTCTAGAGGGGATCTAGTTCTTAAAAGTGAAAAAGCCTTCCAGACCTATTAGCACAACATTGAAACTATTAAAGAGCAATTCAAGTGGTAATGAAGCCATTTACAATGCATTTGCCAACCCCCAGGTATATACTGTCAGTTTCTGAATTTACTGACAAAACAGTTGTGAATTACTGTAATATTTACTCAGAACATGTTAGTCTACAGGACCTAAGTTTAAAATTTGCTTTAAAATATTTCATTAGTGTGTTGCTGAAGATTATAAAATCACATCTCTAAAAAAATCCTTGCACAGATTTTTAGATGCACAATGTGAGTATTCATCTTTAGCCTTAAATGCTTGGATCTTCAGACATAGTTTTTAAAATAAATCCTTCAAAAGACCACCCTTATCTAAAATACGCATGTGAGCCCGGGCTGCCATCGGGCACAGGGGCATCAGTTTAATAATATTGCATAGGGCCCCATAAATCCTAAGGATGGCCCTGGCAGGAGTTAAACCAACAGAAGAACTCTCTCCCATCGGCTCAGAGCGGGGCAGCTGTGCTGCTGTAATGTAGACATAGCCCTTAGATAGAGGTTTTTTTAGAACACAGTCCCCTGCCCACCCTAGTACCAAAAAACAAAGAGGAATGGGGTGGGGGGGGGGGGGAGAGAGGGCTGGAGGAAAAAGCCTCCACTGTATTAGCCTGGCTGAGGTCTCATTTTGTGCCATTTTACAGCTTTCACTTTAAATAGCTAATTGTCACAAGCTCAGCAATATTTGTGTTGTAGCGCTGGAGCCAATTTCACTGCCTCCCCAGGCATCTGCCTCTCACCTGCACACGCGGGACAAACTCCTTTCTTGGGGGAAAGGCAGCTTTTAAAAAGCCTGCAGGAACCATTCCTGTCCTAAACTGCACACCATGCTCCCCCATCATTACCAGTCTGTGTTACAGTCCTCTCCAACCTCCAAATCCCCCTGGAATGAAGCCACCTGTGCTCCAGCTGACAGAAAAAAATAAGAGCTACACAAGGCCACAAGACCCATTAGAGCACAGTGATTGCTCAGCCACATGATAATGAGAAGCCAGGAGATATGAAGCAGGAATACAAGGGAAAGGCATAATTTTTCCTTCTGCTTTGAGCAGAGATTGTCCATGGTTGCATTTCTTGAGGAGGGACCATGTAGAGGATGGTGAGAAATCCATCGAAGACAGATGTGTTCTCTTCCTCTCTCTCCTCTGCCACAACACATTCCTCCCATCCCTACCCTCACTTTCACTTTGCTCTCTGTGTGAAGAACTTGCATCCCAGGCCAAGGAAAGAGGCCAACTCCCTTCTGTCTAAAACTGACTACGGATGTTTTTAGTGATCAATATGGAGGGAAATGCTAGATCCATGCAAAATGCAAGGAGATGTAAAAAGTGTTTCCCCCCTATTCCCAGCTCAGTCAATGCACCTTAATCCTGCTTCACAGCACACCTCTTATTTGAGTCCTGGGGCCCCCATACACAGGTCTGTCTCAGTCTGGATGGGGCAGGCAGGCATAAATCTTTAAAATAAGACAGATTTTTAAAATATATTTTCATCAGCTGAAGCGATACATCCCCCACAGTTCCCTAATCAAGTCCCATCTGTCCTATGTCCTGTATGGAAAACACCCAGCTACCTGCCACGTTTGATACATTACTAAATGCTGGTCACACCCAATGAGAATCCTAAAGGGAGCGACACCAACAGACGAGCCCAAGTGCGTTGGATTTCAGTCAGGGGAGGAAGGACAGTAGATCTGTTGGCTGTGGGTGCAGTGTTCGTAGGAAACGCCTCGCCAGGCACAGCAGCTGTGTAGCAAGGCGGAATACCAGGCTGCAGGGCCACCGTGCCTCACGGCTCATTACTTCTGCTCCTTTGCCTGCTTCCAGGTGGCCAGATTTAGGATTCAGTGGAGAAGACATATGCCGTCCCCCTCACCCACATCCCAACCGCGTCAGTCATGCTAGGACTTCAGGAAAAGAGAGCAGCAGGCAGAGTGTCTCTCTCAGCCAGGTGGCTTGTTGCTACAGCTGGAGAGGGAGCCAACAGGAAAAGGAGTAGCAATATAAATGCTGCAGAGGTCTGGTTCCTCCACACCTTTGACCTCTCAGGACATATCTCAGTGTCATACTGTGACCTGTGAAAGACAACAGAGAAACCACAGCAACTGGGCAGCCCTCACGGGCGCAGTGATGTAACTGAGTCAGCTTGCTGCCCCTAGGGCCAAGTCACGAGGAGAACCGCGGGGACTGCAGAGACGCCAACAACTGACTGAGCTGTAAAGAGGAGGAGACATCACCCACTTCTGATGCTGGGCTGTGTGTGTGAAGACTGAGAGCAGCAAGAGGAAAGGTATTGGCTTTGGTGCTGGTTGGCCAGGAGGAGCATGGCACAGAATACAGATTAAGTGCCAGTCTGCACAAGGTGAGCAAGGCTTACTTAGACTGGACTGGCTGGGCAGGAACAAAGTCAATGAGTTGGGGGTATAGCTGGGTTAAGAAAGCGTGGGGGGGGGGGGCCACCAAATTCTAGTTAGCCCTATTCCAACCCTGCTAAATTTTCACCTAAATCTGCCCAGCCTCCCAGGAAGGAGAGGTCACCAACACCCCCAGTCCCAGCTCTCTTTAGTATGAACTAGCCAGGTACCCGGGGGCTTTGCATTGCAGATTCTACATTGGAGACAACTGTGCTCAGTTGCTTTTGGTTTTTAAAGTCAGAACCAAGACACAATCTTCAGAGTGCCCCTACAGCTCCACCACTTTCAGAGCAGAAAAATATCAGGATGAAACGAGAGGATGAAGGCATGAAGAGTTCACATAGCTCCTATGCTGTAAGCCTTGGGATATGGCAGGGCCCTGATACAGCTAACCAAACCCCATACATGATGGCCTCAGGTTCCTTTACAGGGCAAAGCATGCCTGCAATCGGCTGAATTCTGCAAGGGACTCCCTTCAATATGCCAAGGCATCTTCTCAGTTGACCTAGCAGGTCTTTTCCCATCTCTAACTTCTATGAATTGGGAATTAGTGTTGCAGCCTGCCCATTTTTCATAAATTTACAGCTCCTGAAGATAAATGCCTCAAGGCGTTTTAGGAGCACCTCAGGTTGTGGGCTTCAAGAAATACCAAGCAAAGCTGAGGGGGATCGAGCCCAACCCCAGATTCCCTATACACACAGAGGAACCCTCATCTTGCTGTATATTGAGCTATAAAACAAAAAAACCAATTTCCTGATTTTTATTAAATGTGGGAAGAAGTGAACCTTCAAGCCCAAGTGACGTGATTTTAAAAATACCAAATCAGTCCAACAGTTAACGATTGAAGTGTCTTGGCTTCGTAGCACAAGGCACCTGTTCCAAGCGGGAGAGAACAAACACCACAATAGCTCGGGGTGAAAACACTGGCCAAAAGGAACAGTTAACAGGATGCATTAGCACAGCAAGAGGTCACTGTGCTGACAAGGAGTCAAACAGCAGCTATCTAAGGCAGGCTGCACTAGAATCCCACCTGACCTCAGAGCCAGATGGCTCCAGATCCCTCAGACCTGTTCAGAGAGCCTTCCCTGATCGCCAGGTCCCAGAGCCACCTTTTGTAACTAACAGGAACAGATTGTTCAGTTACCATTTACCATGAACCACAACAGCACTAGGCGATCCAAAAGCCCAGACTATGCAGCTTCTAAACCCTTCCCATGCCCCTCTCCATACCCCACGTGTCCCACATCGTTTTTTTTAGCATCTCTATTCTCTCTCTCACCAGCCTCTCTACTGCCAAAAAAAGCCGCTCAACCTAATGAGGGATTTAAAAATTTATAATTGAATGAAAGGAAAAATGGTTGGCTCCACTTTGGAGAAAATGAGAACAGTAACTCACTCAAGGCTCAGCAGCTCTTCTTGAACGGGTATGCTTTACTCCTGCGTGGGCTAAAGGAAACGGAGGACACACACGTGTGCAAACAAGAACCCAAGAGGAGGAAACGTGGCTGCAAACCTCACGCCGTCCAGTAACTAGAAGCATTCCCCACCCACCCACCCACAAGGAATCACTGCCCTGACTCACAGGGGGATTTCTCACATTAGCCAACAGAATCCTGGCATCTTGCAGAGCAGAGACTATTGCATTTCAGGTGAAAAAACTGCCACTGAGCAGAAGAAGAAACAGTTGATTGCCCCACATGACCTGCTAACTTTGCCAGCTTCCTCCTCTGGCTCCATTCCTGTAGTTGAGCCCCATACTGCCCCCCCAAGAGGCAGGATGGGATGCAACTGCTGTTTAGTGGTGTTTAAAAGGAAGGCAGAGAGAAGCAGCCAGTGTTTGTTAGCCCCAGGTCTAAAGCAGTTAGGCAGGCAACACATCTAGGATTTTCAGGGCAGGTCCTATCAGCTTCCCTTGGAGGAAGGGACAACTTTACAAAGCTAGTGCACTTCCGCTACAAAAAAAGTCACGAGCCACATTTTCCTGTAGGAAAGCAACTTGAAGTCCCAGTTGCCTTTGAAAGCTTTGTCTCCTATTTGTCCCCTATCATCCACTTCTTAATGGGCAAGCAAGGTGAGAGAAGGCCAGTTGTCAAGGTCCAAAGTATTCCAACAACACATCCCTTCCCTCTCTCATAAATCACCAAGTGGAAGCCCTCATCCCAGGCAGAACCTGAACTCTGATCTCCCTTGTGACACGCCCAACCACCTGAGCAAGAGGACCCAGGTTCAAGCTCAGGGGGTACTTGGCTCCACTCCGTCTGTAAAGAGCACTTAGGCCAAGTCACCTCTCAGAGTCTTCACCATCTGCCCCAACCTAGGAGACCCACATCCCTTCCCCTTCACGAAGAGGTTACTTTCCACCCCCATAACCCACTTGCAACCGGTTCTCTTCCACCCTGGCAGGCAGAAGGTGTCCCACTCCACACCCGTGCAACAGCACAGCAGGCTTGGTCTTCCTTCATGCAGTCACCTAGCAGCCTCTTATTGACCTCTCCCCCTGATCAGATAGCCCTCATGTCTCCATGACACAGCTCCTCCAGTTAGCCACCTTCAAACTCTAGAAGCTGGCCAATTCACAAGATGTCCATCCCTAACCCCAGCACAACATTAGACTGGCCTGCTGGAAAGAGTTTGCTAGTTCAAAAGTTTGCAGTGCCCCCGGTGTGCAGCTCTCCTCTTTCTCCAAGAGCTAACTCCCCTCTTCCCTACCAGCAGCTTTCTGCTTCCATCACTATTTCAGATGCAGGAGTCATGCATCTACTCTAAATTCTTCTTCCACCCCATGCTCCTTCACCTAGCTCTCCTACTCCTGACTCAGGAGCCCCTGATATCCCCGCCCGCCCTGCCCTCCAATCACTGTCCCCTTCCCTATCCACCATCTTCTCCCCATTCATGAATGCTTAAAATAATTCAGGAATTAAATTGTTAAACTCCAGGTTAACATCCATAATCCTAAAGGGTTAAAAGCCTTCAGAGAGCTAGTGATTGCTCAGAGTTGGGAGAGGGAGACAAAATGATTTGGAAACCTGTCTATTTTCTGCATTTCTCTGCCCTTGTTACTTCAGCTTCTAGGGACAGTTTATATTAAAAACCAAGATCTACGTTCCTTAGGAGTCCATCTGCTCCTGCTATTTATATCCCCACCAGAGGTCAGAACCCTCTGTTTTACATGGTGACAACTGAGATGTCACAAATATGTCACAGACAGATGAACGTGACTTCTTGTGGGGGAATAAATACCAGGGAAGATGTACTTATATGAAAATAAGATTTTGGTTATTTAAAACTGCTCCTTAGACATTAAGGAAATGAGGAAAGACGTACACAGAAAACAGAAGACAGCACTGTCCAAAGAGACTGATTTGCAAAGATTCCCCAGAAGACACCTTTGAACACTTTCCTCCAAAAATTTAAGCTTGTAAGGAGAGAGAGAAAAGCCTAGTCAAAGCAGTGTTTTCATGATCTCTGACAAGTAGAATATGTAACTGTTATATTCTTATTATATTATTTCCCAAAAATATCAATCCCAAGTTGTTTTTCTGAGGCTGAAATCCTCTAAAATGCCAAATTCTGCACATTCAGCTGTAGGGTGAATAAGCAGTAATGCTTTGCCATGCTACAGCACTTTTTGTCCCAGGATATCAATAGCACTTGACAAATGTTAACTGATTTGCACGCTCCTACGAGTTAAGTCACTATTATCCTCATTTTACAGATGGGAAGACTGAGACACAGAATTTACCCAAGGTCACAGGGCAGAGTCAGAAGGAGAACACCTATGTCCTTGCTTCTAGCCACATGCTTCTTAGCAGAGGACATCGCACCATCTGCTCCAACCACAAAGCTATGCTTATTCTGATACACCCAGGGTGGGTAAGAGTGGATCAAATCTCTACCCACAGCAGCCCCCCAGTTGTTATCCCACCCAGTTATTCTAAAAGCGGGGAGCATAGTGAGCTGATTACAGCATGGCATTCGGAGTCAGGCATTCTGGAGTCTGTTCCCAGCTCTATTTAAGATTCACTGAGACACCTTAGGCAAGGCATAATCTCTATGCCTGAGTTCCCTCCTTGTTAAATTGGGATACCACTGACCTAAACCTGACAGAGGCTTTAATTAAAGTTGGAAAACAACTCTGAGATCTTTTCTCTGAAAGGTGCTAGGAAAATGCCAAAACAAGGCAGCTCTTTCCGATTCGTCTAGTACAAAGGAAAAGACAGCCTCATCACCCTCACCACAGGAAGCTCATCCCACTCCTTGTTCATTTCAGGATCCATTTCAACATTTCCCTCTTTAATGCAGACCTCATGAACCTTGTCTGGCTGATTGCCTTTATGCTTATCTAGCACTGGCTTCCTCTCTTCCCTGCCACACAATTTTGCCCCCTTTGGCATGAAAGCTCTCTTCTCTGTACTGGCATCTGGAACAGGCTTCCTATTTTCTGCACATAAATCAACTCCATGTCCTGCTTTCAGCCAAGATTTGAAATGCCTTTCCCCCTCGCCTATGCCTCTTGATTTCTCTCCTCTTATAAGCCATATTACTGGAGTCTTAATTTATTCTCTTATGCTGTCTTTACACCATTGTTTCATATAATTTATACTATATACATTCTCTTCTCTTGTATTTTCTCCTTACTCAAGCATTTTGGGACACAGCATGCATGGGAGACACCACACAAGGGGCTTAATGAATTCTAGTACCGTCAACCCAGGATGAAGCCAATACTTAGTGATCCGGGTTCCAGACGACCGAGATAAAGCAAATACCTTACCCATCAGTTTCATCTTGGCGCTGTAACTCCCGAAGTACCTCTCGTCGGTGGTGGGTGTGTGGCACTCATACTCGCCGGCGTCCCGATCCTGGAGCAACGTGATGTGCAGCAGGGCAGAGTCCCCCTGTACCCTCTCTACATAGATCTCTCCACTCCGCACACGCTGGGTGTAGATGGCGTAAGGGAAGGAGGGATCCATGGTGCTGATAATCTGCACTTCCCGCTCTGGGGCAGATGGCAGGTAAATGGACCACTGGAAATTCTGCTCTGAGGGACCCTGGTAGCCACTGACCTTGCACCAGATGGTGATGTGGGAGCCCTCAGTACGGTATAGAGGGCCTTCCTGAACGGTGACCTGACGCTGTGCCAAGGCCATGCCTGTAAAAAAGAGGAAGGGCAAAAAGTTAGTCCAAAAAAATTAAAAAGTAGTCCACAGACTTTGCTATTTAGCAAATTAATACTTCATACACACACACCCCCTTTCACTTAGATACCATTCAGTGCTCAAGACAGCCCTAGGGGATGGTTAAGTACCACCCTAACCTTGCAGATGGGCACATATATGATGAGTGATTTGCCCAAGATCAAAAAGGGAGCCACGAGCTGAGCTGTGAACAGAATCCAGGCGTCCTGACAGCCAATCACTGGACAGCACTCTATGCCCCACCCCAGTTAGCAATTTTCTTATGCCTGCACCCTGTAAGTCACTATTGATATGAAAATTGTTTAAGAGTCTGAATCAAAATGCTTTGGGCTTTGTCACTGCAACCTCCTAGCTGCTTCACAGTTGCTGACCAAAAGTAAAGCATCTTAAGAGATCCGTTAAAAGAAGTTTTAGTTTGGACTAAGACCTTTTCCTGCAGTGCTAAGAACCCAGATACACGACTATTGTGTTAGCACAATAAGAAACAAGATCAGAAAGTGAAATGGATCACGCCAGGGTCACTGTCCAAGTTGGGTCAAAAACTAAAAACAACACTGGAGGTGAAAAGCTAGGATAATGATTTTTAAATTTTGGTTTTAAACATCTAAGGCGTTAACATAGGTGAGAGATATTTTTAGCATTGTTTTTATCTTGGCAGCGTCCTTTTAAAGGAGGGGAGGAGACATGGGGAGAAAAAAATAACAGCATTTAGCACAGTGATAGACACATACTGGAGCTAGTCACTCCTTGCTGCTTGGATCATGATGGAGCATTGCATGGTGGGACATGTGATCTCTGCAGGCTGTTTAGAATAGAGAGGATGACTGCAATCTGCTGCATTTTATACCAATTATTTACGACCTGGCAGCCCCGGCATATGGATAGCACAGCCCACAACGGGCCGGTGTTCAGGAACCTCCAAATTACTGAAATCTGGTTTGTTTGCATCTACATCCAAGATTCTGGGGTTTGGCGATCAAAGTGGGTACTCAGTTATTGAGTTACCAGCAGTATGTACACATTGCAAGGCCAATCGCCCTGGCTCCTGTTACTGTTTACTTGTGATCATAAAACAGCAATAAGCCGATTTAAAGCAGCCCAGCATAATCATGTTTGCAAATGTTATCCATTTTTAAAATAAAATATAATAATAAATAATAATAATAATAATAATGCTGAATTCCAGAGGAGAATGTAATCTTTTCAAAAACTAACCACTGCAAGTGAAAGAGGTAGTTTGCCATCTGAGGATTATTGACTCAAGCCCTCCGCTCCCTGAGGACAGCAGAGTCCAGATATGAAGTTTTCCCAGCAGAAACCTTGGAACGAATCCAGAAGAGACTGTTCTTACCAGCTCTAAAACAAATTGTGAAAAATGGCTCAGCATATCCATCAGGCCATGCAGCTGAACAGATGGAGTGCAATT
This sequence comes from Chelonia mydas, assembly GCF_015237465.2. Lineage (NCBI taxonomy): Eukaryota > Metazoa > Chordata > Testudines > Cheloniidae > Chelonia > Chelonia mydas. Next base: position 182,201,707 of record NC_057849.1, read on the forward strand.
CAAACTATTAACTTGGGCTCAGCTCACTGCTGCTCCAAATTATGTTTCTTTTTCCTCTTTATGAAATAATGTGATTTAAGAGGAAGAAAGGAATATCTAGCACACTGGAAGCTGCGGGGCGGGAGCAGGGGTGGGTCAGGAAAAGCAGACACAAAGGCTCCTATGCTGCTAGTCATGCCAGTATCTCCATCCCAATGGTGCCAAGGCACAGGTTACACTGTTGCCAATGACGCCAGTACCCCAATTCCCTGCCCTGTGGAGTCTATATTACATATTTTATTAAAGATTGCAACACCAAACAAAAGTCTTGCAGGAAAAAAATAGTTTGTGACCACGTAATTAAAAACGGTATCATAATGCATTCTGCATACACACAACGGGAGAAAGCTGGCGTGGCACAGGCAGCCTAATTCTGGCACTTCCTAATTCCTTAGGAATGCATCACTTGATTCTAAAAAGTTATTTTAATGCAATGCTTTTGTTTTGCAGTGTAATTTGTTCTGTTTGTTTTAAAGTGTAATTTCCTAGGTTGGTCAATTTGTTTTAAACAAATTGAAAAACAAGTTCTATCACTCGTAAACCTTTTGACCCCCCCACACAGGTCATCAGCAAGACTGGGAACTTTAGATCCATAGCACAGACCTCTGCCACCTGAATTAGAGAAGTAACTGCTAGCAGTAGTAGGCCATTGTCACCTGCGGACCAGCACTAAAGGAGAACGACAGTCTGTTGTCAGCAAGTATTTGTGAAACCCACTGGCATACAAATGTTGGGGCTCAGGAATCTTGGGTTCTATTCTAGGTTCTGAAGGGAAGGAGTCTTTACAAACACTTCTTCCCAGGTCATCCTCCGTACCACAGTTGGCATCTTTCGTCCCTGTCCTCTAGTATCTCCCCAAGCCCCACCTGTCCTGATCTACCCCAGACCTCTTCTCCCTCCCCTCTTCTATCCCGCTTGGTTCCTGTCTGCCACAAGCCTGTCCCATCCTCTCAGCCCAGCCTCTTCTCTTACCCTCTGCCCCATCCCTCACCCATCTGGATTTCAGACAGATGGCTTCCCTTCCTCCTCCTCTATACGGCCACGGCATGAGCAGAGTGAGGCATTGAGAGCCCAGGAGAAAGTTTCCCTTTTCTCAGTTCCAGTGCCCCACATCAGAGCAGCCCCCAGCTAACAAGAGCAGCAATTACAGATAAAGTCCTGTTGAGTATGATCCTGTCTGGAGTTGAACAAGTGCTGTGCTGATGGAGAATGCTCAGAGCAGATAGAATGGTCCAAGAATTTTGCTGCCAGCCTATAACAACAAGCCTCTATTGAACATGTATGAACTGTGATTTTCAGAGTCTTATCGTTTTGGTGAATTTTCATGAGGACAGCAAGCAGCATGTCTCCAGTACTAGAGTGAGACCCCCACCACCTTGCCAAGCATCAAGCCCCTGCTCCAAATAACAAGGCAGCAGCTCCAGAGTTTTTCCATTGTAGGAATGTTTGTGCTCCCCCCTATACACACACACCTTTTTCACCCCCTCTAAGTTTCCTCTAACCTCATGCTCAAACAGCTGTACCATCTTTGCTAAAGCTTTCTAAAAAACTCAGCTTCAGAGAGACACCCAACATGGAAAACTTCAGCATAAAGGTTAAAGTTTTGCCTGGTTATAAGCAACTGAAAACAGGGCCTTACAATGGAAAGAGTTAGGCAACTTTAAATTACAGTAGTGACATATTGAGCTTCTCCCAGTCAATCTAAAAGTTCATCCACTTGGGGCATGGGGTAGGCGTCAAAGTTAGAAACTGCGTTCACCTTCCTGAAATCTGTGCAGAAATATAGTGAGCCATTAGGCTTTGGGACCAGCACAATAGGACTCCTCCAGTCACTCTGGGACTCTATCACCCCAAGTCCCAACATGGTTCTGATCTCTTTCTCTACACCCCCCACTCCCTCAACTTGTTGGGGATTGGTCAGAGCCCTTCTCTTATTACCTTACCAGGTTCTGTATTAATATGGTATTGTGTTAGGAATGTCTTCCTGGGTAGGGCCGAGAATACCCATGGAAAAGCGGCCACCAGCTGGAGTGCCTGTTCCTTTTGCTTATTGTTTAAGTTCTTCCAGAGGATCACCAAGCCTTCTTTTAGGAATTCTTTACCTTGGGGACCGTAGGGAGGCGGCGTGGTTCCCCAGTGCCCCGGAAAGGGACGAGCTCTGCTGGACACCAGAGTGTGTGGAGCCAGAGCATTCTAAGCCCGCCCCCCAGAGGATCAGAGGCTGGACAGGAAGTATAAGCGTTCAACCCCAGAGCTCATTCGAGAGGCAGCTGCTGGAGAGGCCAGACACCTCCGGCCCAGCTCCTGCCGGGGAGACTCCAGCAACCAGCAGCAGACCTGGAGACTGGCCTGACCGGCCAATATTCGACGTGGACCAGTGTATGGGAGAGTTGCCGAGCCTACCCTCCAGAGCCTAGGCCTCCAGGCCAACCCACACCTGGGGACGATCCAGTTACAGTCCATTCATGGTGACATACAACCCTACCCCAGTGCTCAAGTCCAGCTGACCGTGGATGGGGTCACGTGACAGACGGTGGTCAGCCTGGCTCCTCGACTCTCCTACCCGGTGATCCTGGGGCGGGACTGGCCAGACTTCCCAGAAGTCCTCTGCTCAAACACCGAGGAGAGTCCTGCAATTGCCCCAGTACTGGAAGGGGGAGGAGGCACCAGACCAGAGCGGACAGGAAGAAGAATCCAAGAACTCCCCTCCGGGAATTGCTGCTGAACCCCTGCTTCGCACCGACTTTTGCCGTGACCAAAGGGCAGATCCCGCCCTTAGTCACGCTTACAAGCAACTAGTCACTGTTGATGGGGCCGTAATTGACCCACACCGGGCGAAGCAGTGGCCACACTTTGAACTATGTCAGGATCGGCTCTATCGGGTAGAACGGGACCCACGCACTGGAGAACCCCAGACACAACTACTCGTGCCTCGATGTCACCGGCGAGCGGTAATGAAACCCGCTCACGACATCCCTGCTGCCGGACACTTGGGCCACGAGAAAACACTAGTCCGGATACTGACACGCTTCTTCTGGCCCGGAGTGCATCAGGAAGTGAGGAACGATTGTAGCTCCTGTCCAGAGTGCCAGCTAGCCGCACCACCATGGACACCCAAGGCCCCGTTGGTCCCCATGCCCATAGTCAAAACACCATTCGAGTGCGTGGCCATGGACCTGGTGGGGCCCCTCCCAAAAAGCACCGCCAGATTTCGGTACCTATTGGTCCTAGTAGATTATGCTACCTGTTTCCCGGAGGCAGTACCACTATGGAGCATCACAGCCCGAAGCATCGCAGGTGAGCTCGTGAAAGTCTTTGCTCATACAGGCCTGCCCCAGGAGATTCTCACTGAGCAGGGCACCAATTTTACCTCCCAACTGCTGCAGCAGGTGTGTGGGCTCCTGGGGATCAAGCAGTTGTGCACCTCTATCTACCATCTGCAAACCAATGGCTTGGTCGAACAGTTTAACCATACTCTGAAGGACATGTTGCACAAATTCCCCCCAGAAGAACTACGCCAGCTACTCCCGCCTTTGCTTCTGGCGATCTGGGAGGTGCCCCAGTCCTCTACGAAATTTTACCTCTTTGAATTGCTGTATGGCCGCCGCCCATGGGGGCTACTGGACCTGATGCGTGAAACCTGGGAGAAAGCTTCATCACCAGGGCCTCTTGAAATATGTCCTCCAGCTCCAGGAACGCCTCACTCAGGCCGGAGTGCTCACTTGGGAAAACTTAAGGGTCACCCAGGAGGCTCAAGCACAAACCTATAACCAAGACACACAGGGCCGCGGCTTTAAAGCTGGTGACCGAGTCCGGCTTCTCCTGCCCTCGAGCGAGTCAAAGCTAGTGGCCCGCTGGCAGGGGCCCTACGAGGTGGTCCAGAAGGTTGGGCCCGTCACCTATGAGGTCAACGGACTGATGTAAGAAAACCCAGAGGTACCATGTCAACCTCCTGAAGCCCTGGCGGGAGCGAGAGGACTTATTAACTAACTCCTACCTGCTGGAGCCAGAGCTGAGCCCCTGTGCCCCCTGACCCAGGACACTGAGGGGCCCCAGCTTGAGGAGACCCTCACTGACGAGCAACGTAAACAAACCTGATGCCTCTTGCAGGCGTTCCCGCGAACCTTCACCGTCCAGCTGGGTTACACAACCCTGGTTTATCATACTATTCAGACAGAACCTGGGGTAGTGATCTGAGAAACCACCAGGCCCTTGCCGTACCGAATGCGGCAGGTCGTTGAGGAAGAGGTACAGGCCATGATAGAACTGGGTGTAACTGAACCCTCACAAAGTGAATGGCGTAGTCCGGTAGTACTGGTACCCGAGCCTGATGGGACGCGGCACTTCTGCATCAACTTCCAACGCGTCAACGCTATTTCCAAGTTTGATGCATATCCTATGCCTCGTGGAGACGAGCTGCTTGGCTGGTTAGGGGAGGCTCGCTTCCTCACCACACTTGACCTCAGCAAAGGGTACTGGCAGGTCCACCTTGACCCCGCTTCCAAGGAGAAGACCGCGTTTGTCACCCCAACAGGTCTGTACCAATTCACCTGGATGCCCTTCGGATCTCCATGGGGCCCCAGCCACGTTTCAGCGGCTGATGGACCGTGTCCTCCAACCCCATCAAACTATGCAGCCGCCTACCTGGACAATGTGGTCATCTACAGCCGCCACTGGGAGGATCATTTGGTACGAGTAGATGCAGTCCGGAGAGCCCTGTGGGCAGCCAGATTGACAGCCCACCCAAAAAAATGCCGCACTGGATGGCAAGAAACTACTTATCTGGGGTACACCATAGGGAACGGACAAGTGAAGCCCCTTGTGGGAAAGGTCCAGGCCCTGGCGGCCTTCCCGCCTCCCACCACAAAGCATCAGGTGCGACAGTTCTTGAGGCTCGCCAGATACTATTGGCGCTTTACTCCCCAATTTGCATCTATCGCCGCCCCTTTGGCCGGGCTTTTAATCAAGGACTGCCCTCGATGTGTGGTTTGGACCCAGGAGTGCAAAGACGCCTTTCAGGAACTCAAAATGAGTCTCTGCCGTGAACCGGGCCTCTATAGCCCAGATTTCAATTGGGACTTCATCCTCCAAACAGACGCCTCGGAGGTAGGACTGTGTGCCATCCTGTCCCAAGAGATAGATGGAGAAGACCATCCGGTCTTATATATCAGCTGGAAATTGTTTCCACGGAAGAAGAACTATGCAGTGGTGGAGAAGGAGGCCCTCGCAGTGAAATGGGCTTGTGATGACCTATGTTACTACCTTCTTGGAGCCCCGTTCATCTTAGTCACCGACCACGCCCCACTTCAGTGGCTAAACAAAATGAAAGACAATAATACGAGAATACTAATTTGGTACCTGGCGTTACAGCCCTATGCCTTTACGGTTCGCCATAGGGCAGCCAAGGACCGTGCTAATGCTGACTTCCTGTCTCGCCTGGGAGGTATGGAAGGGTCTGGCCCCGACGAGCGGGAGCCAGACTTAAGGGGGTGTGTATGTGTAGGGAGGCGGTGTGGTTCCCCGGTGCCCCAGAGAGGGACGAGCTCTGCCGGACACAAGAGTGGACAGAGCCAGAGCACTCTAAGCCCGCCCCCCAGAGGCCGGACAGGAAGTATAAGAGCTCAACCCCAGAGCTCACTTGAGAGGGAGCTGCTGGAGAGGCCAGACATCTCTGGCCCAGCTCCCACCAGGGAGACTCCAGCAACGGACCTGGAGACTGGCCTGACTGCCGATATTCGACATGGACCAGCATATGGGAGAGTCGCCGAGCCTACCCCTCGCCAATTACCCTGAAGAGCCACTGAGCCTACCCCTCGCCAGCTACTCCGAGGATCCAATGGTGATCGACCGCCCTGAGGACCCCACCTTGACCCAGGTACCTCCAGAGGGGGAGTTGGGAAGTAGCCCGAGGGCAGCCGACCCAAATCTGGCTTCAACACAGCCGGAACTCATGTCAGTGTGTTGCGGCCAGGATTCCCACTGACACAGCAGCCGGCCTTTGGCTGCTGCTAGAGCCCTGGGCTGGGACGCAGTGGAATGGGAGGGCCTGCGTCCACCCTGCCACCCAACATGTGGGAGGCAGGCTCCCCCTCTCCCAGGCTGCTTGGAGCCTGAACCCTTGGTGTTCTATTTACCTGTGTTTGCTCAGCCCCTGCCTGAGGTCCTGAGCCTTGGACTCTTTACTGCCCCACCCTGACCTAGGGCCTGGGCTTATTAACTGCTAACAGGTATCTGGGTTTGCTCAGCCCCTACCTAAGGGCCTGAGCTGTGACTCTATTGCCCCGCCCTGACCCAGGGCCTGGGCTAGTTACCTGTTAATTGTTACCTGTGTGCGCTCAGCCCCTGCCAGACAGCTTGAGCCAGGACTCCTGCAGCCTGACTGATTCCCCAAGGGGCCGTGCAAGGACTAAGGGAGGCGGTGTGGTTCCCTGCCGCCCCAGAGAGGGATGACCCAGAGGAACCCTCTCTAAGGGGTCCTAGTTCTCGTTCCTCAGGGTTTGGTGCTGCGATAAAAAGGTTTTCCCTGGCTTTCCAAGGCTTCAATGAATTTATGGAGTAGATTTGTTCTTCCTTTTTTCCCCTCCATTTGTCTGATCAAGTAGTCCACAGTTCCCACTTTATCACCTCATAAGGGCCTTGTCACTTGACCATTAGCTTTGATTCCAAGCTTGGAAGAAGCAACAGAACTCAGCTGCCCAACTGAAAGACAGGTGTCTGTCCCTTGGTTATACTGGTGTTGTTCTTGTGCTTTCTTGAAGTTCTCTCTAGCATATGCCCCCATAACCTTCAGTCTCTGGTGCAACTTTAACACATACTGCACCATATTTTCAGCTCTCAATATTTGGCTTTCACAGGTTTTCCATACCAAGTCGTGTATGCCCCTTGGGGTTGTCCGCATACCAGTTTGAAGGGTGAAAACCCCATGGAAGCTTGGGACACTTACTTTTCGCGATCAGATAGTCTGGGAGTAGTTAGTCCCAGTGTTGGGGGGTCCTGAGCAATGAACTTCTTGAGCATCATCTTCAGGGTCAGGCCATCCATTTGAAGGTGGTACATGGATGTGAGCAAGACTCTGACTTTTAATAGTTCCCACACTCCATTCATCAGCCAGGATGTGAAATTTGTCCCCTGGTCTGTTGGGACCTCTTTGGGAAACCTGATCTGTGCAAAGACCTTGAGCAGCATATTGGCAATTGTCTCAGCATTTGTAGAATGTAGTGGCATGGCCTCTGGGTATCTGGTGGCATAGTCCAGGATGACAAGTATGTGCTGATGCTTTTTCTAGGGGACCTGTAAGGTCAATTCCCACTGTTTCGAAGGGGGCCTCCACCAAGGGGAGAGGTACTAGTGGGGCTTGCAGCATTCCCTTAGGGGCCACCAACTGGCATTTGGAACAGGAGGCACAGAAATTCTCAACTTCCTTGAAGACTCCTGGCCAAAAGTATTGGGCCAGGATCCTAGACTGCATCTTGTTTTTCCTAAGTTGCCCTGCACATGGGATTGCAAATCCAGGTGCAGCAACTCACACTGATATATCCGAGGTACTAGTAATTGCATCCATATCTCTTGCATCTACTTGTCTTGGTCTACACGGTATAATAAGTTGGACTTGAGGGCAAAGTGTGGATACTGCTGAGCCCTTGGGGGGGGGGGGGGGAGGGGTCTATCCCTTTGTCATCTAGCACGGCATGGCGACCTGCTCGAAGGCTCAGCTCAAGGTCTCTCCAAAATCTTTGAGAATCCTGTTAACTTCTCCGGATCCAGTTACAGCACAGGTGATGTATGTAGTCACATCACTGGTCTCAGCTCCAGTGTCTGTGGTCCCTATTTTGGTGACAGAAAGGACTGACTCTGCTACCTCCCTCCACTCTTTCCTCGCTACTCATTTTTCCTTCTGAGATTTGCTTTCCTTGGGTCGGAAGGAAAGAAGGTCAAAGACCTTAAAGGGGAAAAGGACACCTAAGACCTCTTTTGGGGTGCCTTCCTCGAGCTCCTGGGCTAAGGAAAGCTTCTGCAAGAACTTGGGGAAATACGGCCAGTCTTGGCCTAATATCACAGGATAAGGTAGGTCAGCAGACACATGTACCTTCATCTAGGTCTTGGTGCCCATCAACAGTCAGTCTTATTGTCCTGGAGGGATACCATAAAACATCGCCATGGATACATTTAATAGGGATTTCCCCCTTCTCGGGTCTCTCTGCCACCTGGGATATCCACTCTGGGACGAATGTCTGGTCAAATGTCACGTCTATGATGGTTATAGCCTGTTGTCCCTCTACTTCAACTGGGATTGTGAATTTCTCTGGGATTTTCCTCCCCAGTCGACACCTGCCTGAAGTTATACTCCACATAAGGGCAGTCTTGAAAACTGGTGCCCTGTTGTCCACAGGAGTAACAGGTTATTCTGCCTGTCCTTTGTTTTCTAGTGGCTCTGTCACCTTCTTTCTGGGTGGGTCTTCACTCCTGTTCAGGTTTGGAATGAGGAGTCGGTGGGGTATTTAAGGGTGTGGGCCTGTTGTAGTAGGGAAATCTTACCCATGGACCCTGATGTGCACCCCTATCCCTTATGCTACCCATTGACCAGCTAGCAGCATTGATTTTCCTGGGGTTTATCCAAGAGGGACCACCACTTTTGGTTCTCCAGCCCATCTCCTTCCCTGGTGTATCTGGAGCCATCATTTCCTCCACAGCGGGTCCCCGAATGGCTTAAGCAGCCATTTAGTCCTCCATGAGGCGGGCAGCCTCAGCTAGGGTTTCCAGCCAGTGCCTACAAACTCAGTCTTGACCAGCGGGTGGAAGGATCTATATAAATTGTTCGAGGACTGAGTGCAGCTGTCTGGGGTCCCGTTTGGGTCCCTGGTTTTAACCAATGCCTGCAGAAGTCCTTAAGCCTTTGGATGAGCGCTGGGGGTCATGCTTTTTTTTTGGGGGGGGGGGGTGCTTGTAGCGAAAATGCTGGCAGTAGGCTTCTTTGTCTAGGCCTAACCTCTCTAATATGGGTGCCATGTTGACGAGCCCCAGTACGCAGCTTGGGCTTCCCTGATGAGACGTGGGGCGAGGGAGATCGCCCACTGAGCATGAGGCCAATGCAAAGCTGTGGCTACCTTCTCTAAGGTTACCAGGAATGATCCTGGGTCATCATCTGTCACCCTAGGGATCATCAGGGCTGGAGCATTTCCCTGAATTAAGGGGGACACATTTCCCATAGGGGCAGGAATCTGAGGGGTAGCAGCTGGTAATAACCCTGCTACTGATTGTAACAACTGTGGCTGATGAGCTGCCATCTGTTCGAACAGCTGTTGTTGCCGCTGTTGTTGTTGGGTTTGAGAGTCTGCCAGCCATTGCAGGTGCCGATTCCCCTCCTTAGTTCCGTGGCATATACAAGGGGAGAAGGGGGGGGGGGCCTGGAGGGGGAGTTGGGTTTTTTGTGTGTGTGGTTTTGTTTTTGTTTTGTTTTTTTGCTTCCCTTCTCTGCAAGGATGGTCTGCTGCACAAAATTCCATTTCAGGTACCACATTGTCACCAGTCCTTGATGTAGTCTTTTGAAGGATCTCTACTGCCCCTGACTGGCTTCCTTTGGTTAGCCCCTGGTAAGGACAGGGTACCGGCCATCTGCCCCACTCAGCCTGCTGCCAGCCTGGGATACCAGCCACCAGTCCCACTCATCTCGTTGCTGGTCTGGGGTTCCAGCCGCCCGGCCCCCTGCCAGCCGGGGTCCAGGCCTCCGGCCCTGCTCAGCCCTCCTGCCAGCTTGGGGTACTGGCAGCCAGCCCAGCACTCTGTTCCTGGCCTGGGCCCAGCACTCTGCAGCCCTTATCAAAAATTACACTACAATTAGCTTAAAAACTTGAAAACTTTGTATATTACAGTAATTGTTAAAAAAATGTATAATGTTAATAAATACATAGGTTTGATGACACAAAGTAGTTGTACTTATGTGCCTGTGCTTAATTTGTGTTTTTGATGATTTACCTTCTAAAGAAATCTCACGTCTCGCACCCCCGAAAGGGCATCTCGCACCCCCAGGGGGTGCGTGCACCCCAGGTTAAGAACCACTGCACTAAACTGATAAGATCTGCATTTTAATTTAATTTTAAATGAAGCTTCTTAAACATTTTAAAAACATTGTTTATTTTACATACAACAATAGTTTAGTTATATAATATACTTAGAGAAAGACCTTCTAAAAACGTTAAAATGTATTACTGGCACGCGAAACCTTAAATTCAAGTGAATAAATGAAGACTTGGCACACCACTTCTGAAAGGTTGCCGACCCCTGCTCTAGGCCATGAAAGAAGAGCTAAGCACCTTTGTTTGAGGTGCATTTTAGCTTGATTCCTGGGAATACAGCTTCTTGTGATTCTTTCCAGCATCCGCAGCCTTATAGTATAATCTACTGAGTTTGTTGAGGCAAGAGTCCAGAGTTTTCAGAAATGACTCTTGATTTTGACTGTTCAACTTGAGATACCTTAAACAGCCACGATTTTCAGAAAGTGCAGAGTACCCACTCTCTGAAACTCAGGCCACTTTAAAGGTGTCTCAAGGTGAACACCCAAAATCTTAAGGCACTTCTGAAAATGCAGGCCTGGGGCTTTGTTATAAAGGGATAAATGGGCAGATTTTAAAAAATTATATATATCCCACAGCTGCATTACATAGGGACATCATGGTAATCTAGACAATGCAACATCAGGGACAGAACCCAGGATCCGGGCGGGGGTCCGGCCTGCCACAGCCTGGCCTGCATGGCGGGGGTCCGGGCTGCCGCAGCCGTGCCACCCAGCCTCTGCAACCCAGGTAATGCAGCCCACAATGTGTAATACGTTGAGAACCACTGGTCTAAGCTAATACCAGAAACAATTTCCACTCAGACAGCTTAAGGAGTTCAGCGTTTAAAAAATGGGATTTTTATGATCTGTATTATGGCCATTTGATAGGCTATTACCTATACAAACAGCACTAAATTGTGAGCGCGTGCCTGTGTGTAGGCAGGGAAAGAAGAAAATGTATACATCAGATATAGCGACAACAGATTGGCATGTGCAGCAGACCACAGGCCCTGGCAGGAATTCTCCAGTAATGAAGACAATTAAGACACAAGTGATAAAAAGCAGTTAAACTAAATGCAGATTTGCGATGCTGAAAGGACGCCCTGGGCTCACATTACCCAACAGCAGGTGCTAGACCAAGTGCATAACCTTACGATGCCTACCGCTCTTCCCCTGCAGGGCTGAGATTCACTCATGGACTCTCATACAGGAAGAGCAGCACAGCAGCCAAACCCCCACCAGCCTATTAGCTCCCTGTTACCAGACAACGCTCTGCCACCCTCACCAACCACTCAGGGCTTTGTCTCACGGTAAACTACAACAAAACTCCACAGGCAGAGTTTGGCTCCTCTGGCTTTACTGCACCCAGTGCCACAGACTGTAAGAGACTCGAGAAGAAAAATAAAGATAACGATATAGGCTGAAGGGGAGGAAAAGGCTACACTGGGGAAAAGGCAGGAAATACTTGATTGTGTTATGTTTCAGAGTAGCAGCCGTGTTAGTCTGTATTCGCAAAAAGAAAAGGAGTACTTCTTGATTGTGTTATGAAATCAGTTTACAAAGTCCATGATTTCTTTATATGGTTCTTACTTAGTGACCAACCGCCCCCACACCCCATTTCCTCCTCCCCCCCCAGTGGGGGGGGGAATTAATGGGTCAGTGTGGGGAAATCCCACAACAAGCCACACTGTTGAGGGTGTTGTGTGGGAAAGGAAGGATCAGAGAAAAAGCTGGCTTGTTTTGCTCCCAGCAATAGCTGTTTGTGCTCCTACTCCGCAAAGAAATGCAGTGTGAAACTGGCTCACTAAGGGCTTGTCTTCACTGCCCTTTTTTTTTTTTTTTTTTTTTAAATAAAAGTAAGTTTTTACTTCTGGGTAAGCAATCCTGAAGTAAAAAGAAACAGTGAGGACCAGGCATCTGAGTTTTTCCATGAGGTAAACTTGCCCAGATCAGCACCATATCCCTGCCTGGAGCTGACATTGAGTTAAATTCACCACACAATAAAACTAACACAACTGGTCTTATTTTTTTTAAATTTCAGGATAACTCACATGCATGAGTTACTCAGAGGTTTACAAAGGCAGTTTTTTTAGCAGTGAAGATCACTCATAAACAAGCACTACAGGGGTATCAATTAGACTTAATCCTTCCCAGGGGGTTGTTGACCCCTGCACAGTGTCTGTCAGAGAGTAAACCCTGAGGCTGCAACCTGGAGCAGCTTCTTCATCCCATTTGTATGAAAGAGGGAAGAATTCCAGGTCAGATTTAAAAAAAAAAAAAAAACCCAAGGTACTTGGCTTCTAGAATGACTAATTCTGGGCTTGGAAGAACCAATCTTCTCCATTCATGTACAAATACACCACAAAACAGCCACCTTGTTTTCTCTGCGAAATACTGAATTATGTTGTATGGGAGCCCTACTACGGTTGCAGGACAATACCAGAATGGAGACAAACCTCTACAGCAATCCTGCATCTGCAATTCTGATGAACCTCCAATTAGGACAAAAATGAAAATTAGGCTTGAGCACAATTTCGGGATAAGTGAAATACACAGCAGGAACAGCCTCAAAATACATTAATCTGGCGGCAGGTTGCAAAGATAATGCCATAAAAATGAACATCTGCTACAAAACTCCACTGTCATTACTATGAAGCCTTATTCTAGTCAAATACTTGATGGCACCATTTGTATTTTGTCATGCCAAGGCAGTTCATTGAATCGAAAAGAAAGATTGAACCACCTGCAGGACATCTCTGCCCCTCTTCTACTTTTCTGCCCTTGTATTTTAAATGCATTGCCTCTCTCTGCTTTATCATTAATTCCCAGCTCAATGCCCCTATTTGTCTGCTCCTGCTGCAATCACACCACTTTTTTCCAGGCCACTCCCCATACATGGAATGCCCTTCCAGAACTGATCCTGGAGGCTGTTAACTTCTCATTCAAATTCCTCCTTAGAGATGAGCTAACTAATGATGGCTACATAGAGTAGCAGCCCGGGATGGTTAATAATAATCAGCATGGAAATATCAAAGCATGGTCATGCAAAACCGGATCAACCCATGAAGTTCTTTGTTCTTCCAATTCAACTCCTCTCACTTCACTCATCTCTGCTAGTTGCTCATTTTCACAGCAGATGTTTATGAATTCTCTACAGAAATATTTCCACTTTGTGATCCATAAATATGAAAGAAGTGACATTTCTTTTAATCACTATAGTGTGTTCTAGCCTATGACTGGCTTGCCAAATTCCAACTGTGGCAAAGTCCTTGTGCCTCTATTATAGTTATGTATCCATTTTGACACATCTAACCTCTGCCAAGATCAGAGTTGCTTGTCATCCTTTCGTTGCTTCTCAGATCTGGTAAGAAAGTATGCATGTCTATTATACAGACGTTCCACTGTCTAGTTTCCGTATTGTGACATTGTTACTCGGTAGTCACCTAGTGCTAAGTCCGATCATCTCTTGAGACAACAGCTTTTATGAGCACGTTATTCACTATATGAATTTCACATTCTCCTAATCCATTTGCCTGAGGGTTACTGAGATTATACATGTTAGAATTCATAAAAGTTTTATAGGAATTATTCTCAAACTGCAGCTTATTGTATGTTGTTATAGTCCCTGAACTTTCCTGACATGTAAATGTGGATTTAACGTATTTGATCACAGTTGATTCTGAACTACCTTCAATAGTTAATACTTTTGGTTTTGACCTGAGATCAATCTACCCAAGGGCCCATCCCTCTCCCCACAATAAATTGCAACTGTTGTGGTCAGGGATGTGCTGATGCTAAATATAATGGGCGGTGGGGACATGCTACTGGTAGGACATTCTCTGTAAGGACCTCAGAGCTCTGGAATGCCCTCTCGGCACTGGTCCAAAATAGCCCAGATTTGGCAACTTTCAGGTTACACCGAAGGGCCTGTACATTTCACCTGGCCTTTGAAGAGGGGTAGGTGAACAGAGGTAATAGCCAATATAGAAGATTGGTAACGTTAAAGTACGTGCTGAGGCTTAGTCGAAAGAGTGTGCTGATGTAATACATTTTGGCTTTGTAATTTTAAATAAGTGGCAGAGGGCTCAGAGCCTGTGTATGGGCACTCTTTCTAGAATAATTTCGAATTCTGGAATAAAGTTGCTAAAGTAGTCCTGGGCAAACATCAATTCTGACTCTGTTCATATGGTATTAGTTACTTCCCACTGTACATCTCTCTACTTAAGATCGGTTTCACACATGCTCATCACGACCACTTAATCAGAGGCCAGAGTAGGCAATCTATTTCTAATACTTAGTTATGCCAAGATGCCCTTCATAAAGCCTTTCCAACATGACCCTTATCACCTTGGGAAAGGTGCACAACAGTCATTCATTGACAGCTTATGTTTATATTGGGGACATGCAGATGGAAAGCATGGATTTGCACATCCTTCATTTACAACTTGTGTCTTCACTGTTTCCTCTTCCCAGCTCATTCCATATTCCTGACAATACTGTAACATAGTACTTCTATCACATTTAAATGTGCCATTAGTAGAGTGGATAAAGATCAATGTTTTGTTTTTTAATCAATTTTTATTTAAAATAACTTTTTAAAATTAAATTAAATAAACCTATTTAAAATTAAATTTGCAATTGTCAAGGCCTAAACTTATTATAATCATTAAAAATTAAATAAATACTAGCAGTATGTTTGCTGCCAGGTTTTAAAGAAAGTTCCAGCAGTTCAGTGATTCGAGTCACTGACTAAGCACCTGGAACCAGAGTTTGCTGAAGTGCTAAACCAGCTGTTGACAGCAGTAGCCTCTTCTGCAGGTGCAGAGAGAATATTTTCTTCATTTCAGTTCATTCAGCTAATTCAGTTCAAACCCAAGAAACCAGTTAGGTGTTGAAAACAGCAGGAAAGCACGTTTTCCGCTTCCAATCTATGACTAGCAATTAGGCGAGAGGATGTGATCTACTACTTCTAAAATCTTGAAGCACATGGTGACCAGAAACAATCACAATTCACTAAACTACAGATAATACTTCCTTAGTTTAATAAATCAGTTTTAAATGCAACCCATGTTTTGATCAGGAAAAAAACCATCAAAAAGATTATGTATCCAGCACATTTAAATGAAATGATTTAATAAAACATTTAAAATACTGTTTTTGTGCATCCTAAATTGAATTTTTATCCATATAACTAGGTGTCAAGCCCAACTAAAATGTTAATCTAATAAGAACTGCATCATTCACCATTTTCTTATATAAGAAATTTAAAAATGAAGAATCTGAATAAATGTGCATTGATATTGTGCATCTTTCTGGTTAGCAAAATGAAGTATCAAACTGAGTGTGAAGATTATATTTAATTGTAAATCAACATGTTTTAATGGTTACTAACCAACAAGAATCATCCTTTCTTTAGGAAAATAAAGTATAATTGCCAATGTATTTTTCTGCTTGTTTAAATTAAAATCAATGATTTAAAATCTGATTTAAATTGTTTTGATTTAAAAATCAATCCACCTGGCTGTTTCTGCTTACCCCAGATCTGGCTGTGCATCATCAAGTAGAGCATAAGTTCTGGACAGTACATCTGCAGTTACAAAGTGACATCCAGGCTGGAACGTTGGAGCCTAAGGCAATGATCAACAACCTGCAGCCCGCCGCTTCCCATAGCTCCCATTGGCCAGGAACGGCGAACCGTGGCCACTGGGAGCTACGGCGGGGACCGTGCCTGTGGATGGGCAACATCAGCAAAATGTCTCGCGGCCCACAATTAGGTTACCCTCATGGGCTGCATACTGCACACCACTGGCCTAAGGGTACATCTACATTGCAATACACAGCCCAGATCAGCTGGTTTGGGCTCGGACTGCGGAGCTATGAAATTGCTGTGTAGGTGTCCAGGTTCATGCTGGAGCCTGGGCTCTGAAGCCCCAGGAGGAGGGTGGTTGGGTGGTTCTCAGAGATCAAGCTCCAGCCCAAGCCCCAACATCTACACCACTGGTTCCCAACCAGGGCCACGTGTACTCCTCAGGGTATGCGGAAGTCTTCTGCGGGTACATCAACTCATCTAGATATTTACCTAGTTTTACAACAGACTACATAAAAAGCACTACTGAAGTCAGTACAAACTAAAATTTCAAACGACTTGCTTATACTGCTCTACGTGCTATACGCTGAAATGTAAGTACAATATTTATATTCCAATAGATAGATTTTATAATTATATGCTAAAAATAAGCAATGTTTCAGTAACAGTTGCTGTGACACTTTTGTATTTTTATGTCTGATTTTGTAAGCAAGTAGTTTTAAAGTGAGGTAAAACTTGGGGGTATGCAAGACAAATCAGACTCCTGAAAAGGGTACAGTAGTCTGGAAAGGCTGAGAGCTACGGATCTACACTGCTGTTTTAGCCCCACAAGCCCAAGTCAACTGACCTGGGCACTGAGACTCAGTGCTGCAGATCTTTTATTGTAGTGTAGGCATACCCATAGCCTATTTGTGTTCTTTCCAAAGCCTTCGTTTGTTACCTGTCAGCTCTGTATGCTTGGGGAACCAGGGCGCAGTACCCAGCCTGTCTGACTCACAAAATACATCCCCCCGCCCCAGCCTCTGCTTGAACCAAAACTGATCAGAAGACAGACAGACTTACAGAAAGCAATGAAAAGGCTACGGGAGACACACCTAAACGCCTGGGATAAGGATGACAGGATTAAGGAAGCAGGTTTCAGAGTGGTAGCCATGTTAGTCTGTATCAGCAAAAGCAAAAACAACAAGGAGGAGTACTAGTGGCACCTTAGAGACTAACAAATTTATTTGGGCATAAGCTTTTGAGGGCTAAAACCTGTTGATAATAGCCCACTTTAATTGAATTGTCTCAATCCCCCCACTTGGTAAGGCAACTCCCATCTTCTCATGTACTGTTATATATAACTTCCTACTGTATTTTCCACTCCATGCATCTGATGAAGTGGGTTTTAGCCCACCAAAGTTTATGTCCAAATAAATTTGTTAGTCTCTAAGATGCCACAAGTACTCCTTGTTGTTTCTGCAGGATTAAGGAAACTCCCCAGCCTCATTTGCATTGAAGATGGGACAAGGAGGCATCTCCATTAGCATACAGAATGGAGAACAGAGATTCCAAGGCAAGAAGCACACTGAATTCTAGGACCAGAAAAGCAGAGAAGCACTGCATTATGGGAGATCTCTGCTCAAGATGTTAATGAACCCAAGCCTGTACACACCCAGCTCAGTAGTTATCAGACCAATTCTAGTAATAAATCCTTTATTGGTATCCAAAATAGCGGAGCTCCCTAATTGCATTGTGAGCTCCCTCCAAGGAACGCTGTTGAAAGCCAGGAATGATCCGCTCCCATGGTCTAGCCTGAACAAAACAACTTTGGTATATTCCCTTGTTTACACATAAACAAATCTAGTGTTCTCCCTTGAACTATTGTTGTTTCTCTACAAAAACCCCTATCCAGGCTCAAGTAAGTGTTCTAATGCCTGGATCCAAAATCTGCATCAGTTCTAATGGGACTTCATCTTCTCCTGACTGCTCATGCTGTGGGCTCTGCCTGTCTCCAGCACTCCAGACCCACACCACCACCTGGGACTCCCAAACAATTCAAGCTTCATGGAGTGGTGAGAATCCAGCTATATATCCTTCTGACCCTGACTTATGTGATCAGTTATAGTTTTCTAAACTTGATTATAAAAGTCAAGTTTAAGTTAGATTTAATATTATAGCTGTTTTGTTTGTTTGGCTCCCCTATGGTTATTACCTGGCAATAAATAACTTTCATGATTAAACTGCTTCTCTCTCTCCCCACCCTTGTGGGTGTTTTTTGGTTTCCTCATTCACTCTGCAGCAACGCTCCTCATACGTAAGCTAAAAGATCCCTGCAGCACTCAAAAATCCTGTGGGGTTTGCTCATCAAGTGGGTTACTACCAGAACAACTGTAACGTGAAAGTGGGGACAGAGACGTGCTGAACCTGGGACATATGAGGGTGGCAGCTTGGAAGTGCTGCTTGACCCAGACTACCGAGTCCAGGGACATATAAGGGGTCAGCCTAGGAGTGCGGATTAACCCAGTCCTCTCAGACACGCTCTGTTAATGCATGTGTGTGTTTGTCTGATTCTGGGGCTGGAAGAACCCAGCCCTGGGGAACCTAGGTCCTGCAGGATAGTTGCATTGGGAGGGGACTTGCAGCAGGGAGAAGTAGAGCTCCGTATGAGAACACAAGTGACACAAACAGGACATTGATAGAACTACAGAACCTCCCTCCCCTCCCCCCCGTCCTGAAGAGTAAGCATACCCCATAGTAACGGGTAAAGCTGGTAACACATTACAGTACCCAAGAAGGGACACAGTCAAAGCTTGAGCTTTGAAAGTATGGACCATAGGGAAAAAAATTGTAATACTTAGCATATAGTTAAGTCTAGCAGGTCTAATAATTTATGCATATATTCTCTGCTAGCATAGCTCCTGCAGCATATGTTCAGTCTTTCGTCTCTAGAAGTACAGCTCCCAGCCCTGCTTTCGAAGCACCTGTGGAGAACTTGATTTTTTTAGTGGGTCAAAAAATTGCAACACCACTGCCAATGTCAGTACATGCTTCAAATCCTTGAACTCTGATGCTGTGGTCCATGCTGAGAGAGAGATGAGGGTTTTTTCCTTAGGCAAGTTGTTAGAGCTGGACAGTTGAATTATGTTAGCAATTTCATACCCAGCATGCCCTACAGCCTCTGATTTTGAGGGGGAAAGGGAGTCCCACCTGTTCTGTATCGCCTCCATCTCACAACGTTATTCACATTACGGTCAATTTCTCTCTTAAGTAGGTAATATCAGTTGTTTGATATTTGGCCTTGTTCATTTTCAGGTTGCTTCTTGCATTTTCCAACATGCTCTGCAGTCACTCCTGATGTTAAATAGGAGGGCCTACCCAGGCTATTCCAGATATATCAGTGTACACGTTCACTCAGGAGACACTGTTCAGCAGGTGGGGCATTGTGCAGTGAAATATCCTTGATGCTGATCATATTCTGAAAGCAAGACTCAGGGAGCAGTATTTACTAAACATTAAAAGTGCAAGTCTTGGAGTTTTCTGCGTGATGGGGAAGTCTACCAAAACATTGCTGATATATGTAATATACTGAAGAATTTTGTTCCTGATATCTCAAACATTTTGTTCCTAAGGAAACTGAAGTGGAAGTGTTCCTGTTCTGCTCATTGGAGGGAGGCAGGCTCGTCTTATGTCCCCTTTATGATCCACAACTGCTGAACAACAAATCCAGTCTGTTGGTTCCTCTTTCTATACTCATGACAGTTGCCATACGGTTATTACTGGTTTCATGTTTTTTCCACCTCCTTCATCTTTTTATTTTCTGTAAGCTATGGTGTTTAGGAGTTGTGTACTATGTCACTTTCTCTATGGCCTTTATTTGCATTTGTTTGTTCATTTGCATGGCAGATGGATATTGCCTCTTCAAGTGTCAAGTCCATGTTCTTGAGTAGCCTTTTATGTACTTTTCAGTTGCTGCATCCCAAAACTATTTGCTCTTTAATAGGAGAGATTTCAAATTCCAAATCCACAAGACAGGTCTTTGTGGCAGTCATTTTGACTGTACCTTTCTTGTTGCAAACACTTGAAAGCAATGTTGACTGCAATCTGTTGTTTTTTTCCCCCCTGGATTCACCAGGAACCATCCTTTCCACTTCTGATTACATGCCATATTTCACTTTTAGGATAACATTTATTCAACTAGCAACAAGAAACAATTTATAAGGTAAAAGAGAACTGATATAGTAAAGCCTCAGAGTTAAAAACAGCAGAGTTATGAACTGACCAGTCAGCCACCCCCCTCATTTGGAAACAGAAGTACACAATCGGGCAGCAGCAGAGACAAACAAACAAAAACCAAGCCAAATAGAGTATAGTACTGTGTTAAACAAAATACTAAAATATAAAGGGAAAGCAGAAGTTTTTGTTCAGTTGTAAACTTTTAAAAGAACCACCATAATGTTATCCTCAGAGTTACAAAAATTTCAGAGTTACTAACAACCTCCATTCCTGAGCTGTTTGTAACTCTGAGGCACTACTGTACTGTTATAATCTAGGCTGGCTGTATTGTCATCTCCAACTCTGCAACTTGTTCCTGTGTCTGTGCATAAGCAAGTCTGCAAGAATAAACAAGAAGTGTAGCACTGTGTAATGTTCTGCAAAATGGATGTCAACTTTCTCCAAATTTAACCTGAGTTGTAGTATTTCCAATGAGAAGCGCAGTAAGGAAAGCAACTGAAATACTTCCCTGATTGTATTTTCTAAAGGGACAACCTACTCTAATTCAGATTGTCCCTCAGTCTTCACTCTGATATATTTTGGTTGTGGAAAGCAAATCTCTGTTCAGCGAGTGATGTACCCGAATACTTGGTTATTAGTATTCGCACTGTATTCTTAAATTTATTCACCTAAATTTGGGTTATTGCAGATTACGTACTATATGTATCATATGACTTTTAAAAACAAACTTTGTATTTGTGGATATTCTAGCTATACCCAGGTGTACACTCTTTTCTCAACCTGTGTATTATATAATTTTAACATTAGCTTTAATAAAAATTTTATTTCTGCAGCAACAACCAGAAACCAAGGTAGCTTTTCCCATGCCCACCACCCACCCATGCACTGCACCCATGAATAGTCTCTCAAACGGCCACTCACAGGAAAGAGAAACACTCTCTCAATCACCCCTGGCCACCAGAATGGGATCTTCCAATTTATGAGACAGTGACAAGGCAAAACCAAGACAAAGTGGACGCCTTCCCCACCATCGCCAATGGGGTTCACAGTGGGAGCACTCTTCTAGGACACAGCACAATTCCACAAGTCAATCCAGATAGCCAGAAGCAGATGTGCATCTAGTACCTTTCTCCAACCTTGCTCTAGGGGTTATGGGTAAAAACGACCCACAACGAAGTACCACCATCAGTAAACAATGAAAGCTCACAACAGCTCAGCCAAAGACACAGCCTGACATTGGCAGAGGAGTTCCATTTCAACCGAATCCTTGAAGTGCAGCAACTAGACAACTGCTTCTAGCCTTTGTCTCTGTTCTAGAGTTTCATCTCCCCGGGGGAAAGATTCAACAAGATTTTCCCTTCTACGCTACCCTACATGATTCAGAGTCCACTTACACACACAGATTGTGCCTGAAATAGCTCTAGAGCTATTTCTAATCCCCACCGCTACTGCCTCCTATTGTTAATTAAGATGAGTCCAGAGATACCACAAGACCTTGGCTCCTTGCAGAACACAGCATGATTTATTAGCCTGGGTTATTGGAGATTTATAGAGATCACTCCTAGACAAGCACGACTCCTATTTCTCATTTTACAAAGGCAGACGGCTGCTTTCTGTGCTAGGAGGAAAGGCTCAAGAAATGCCGAGGGGCTTACATTTAACTTACCATTGTACTGACAATTTGGAAAAGGTAGTGTATATACCAAGAGCCATAGTTTTACCTCAAGTTCAAATAATATGACCCAGGAATAAAGAAAAAAGAAGATGTGAAGATTACCCCATGGGGTAACCTCTCTCACAGCTCTTATTCACGTTTTGCTACTGCGCAGATAAGCTGGGCACACAGAGAATGGGTACGTGCCCTGCATTGCTATATGGCTTTTACTGCAGCAGTTTCGAGGATCAACAGTGAAAGCTCAACTTTTCTGAGAACTTTAGCAACATGACTGCTTATGGGGTTCTCCCTGATTGTAATAAGAGCTGCCTCCTCTGCTTGACATTCAGATTCTGGGGAAATTAAGAGATGGATTTGTAGGCCTCCGCTGAGCTACTCCAGGCATATGGCCCAGCACCCATCAGCCTCCAGAAGCAACCCTTCTCTCTCCCTCTACCTTATCTCTGGGAAATCTCATCTGCAAACACAAAATTCAAACAGCTCTATGCTGGGGACTCACAGATCTACCTGTTTTCTCCACACCTGTCTCCTTTTGTCTAAGCTAAAATCTCAGGCTTCTCTTGGACATCTCATAGGTGTCTAGCCACCAGCTCAAGCTAAACATGGCTAAAACAGCACTCCTAATTTCCCCCCTGGACCACACCTCCCAAGTCCTTCCCTCTACCTCCTTTTTCAATCAGTGTGGACTACACCACCATCCTGCTGGTCACTGAAGCCTGTAAATAGAGCATCATCTTCAAGTAGGTCTCTCGCTAGGTCCTCATATCCAGGCTATATCTAAATCTTGCTGATTTCTTTCTACACGAGATCTCAAAGATTCGGCCAGTCCTATTCATCAACACAGCTAAAATGCCAGTCTCGATTATGGCAACATCCTTCCCTTTGGTTTCGACAAATTCAATTGTGCCCCCATTCATATCCATTTACCGGGCTACCGCACAGATCATTCTCCTAGTCCATCACGTTGACTATGCCACCCCTCTCTTTGAATCCCTCCACTTGGTCTCCCTTCTCTATGGCATAAAACATAAGCCAATTGTCTTCACTTTCAGAGCCCCTCACAGTCAATCCCGACCCCACCTATCATCGCATTTACTGTCAAGCTGCCGATGCTCAACTCTGATTGACCTCCACTGCCCACTTGTTAAATTTTCAAACACCTTCGTGCTTTCTCCAATGCTCCCACACACACTTGTGAGAGGCACTCCCCAAAGATATTTGCAAAACTACCTCACTATCCACCTTCAAATCCCTCCTCACAGCTCTGCTTTGCCATAACACTTACAAAGAAACATTGACGATTATAAGGAGTACTTGTGGCACCTTAGAGACTAACCAATTTATTTGAGCATAAGCTTTCGTGAGCTACAGCTCACTTCATCAGATGCATTGACAATTATGACATTGCTGACGTGCAGAGACAACTTATGTCCATTCTGCTGACCAGTACACTCTCACTATTTCCTTGTACTACTCCCCCCTCTGTCTGTATCTACCTGTTTTGTTTTATTACGTAGATTATAAACCACCATCTTTTTGTTCTATGTTTTTAGCGTGCCTGCGGCTGGTCTATACTGGCATAGTGTAAAAAAAATCTATACTCTTAACAGATGTAGCTATGCCTACCTAACCCAGTATAGACAGCATTAGGTCAATGGAAGAATTCATGACTGAGGCTCCTAGGCACTATGGGAAAGCAAATGCTACCCACACGCCCAGGTCAGTCAATTTATCCTCGGAACCACTCCCAAATAAGTGAATGAGAATTTTGCCTCTGACTTCAACAGAAGCAGGAGCAGTCTTTCTGGAAATATGTGGAGAGATTCACAGGATTATGCTTCCTGAACACTCCTTATTTTATGCATATGGGAGACAATTAAACAGCAAACAGATTTCAGTTGGTTTTAAAGGAAGACACTTTCCCAATCAATTAAAAAACAAATTCAAAGGGGAAAAACGCACAACAAAACATTGATTGTTCTCTTGTCTAAATTCCCTGATCAAATCATGAACACAGAAGTCTTGATATTCAGCGGCTTGCTTAGTATAGTTAGTCCCTACTGATTAGGAGCTAAGGGAAGGGCTATGTAGCTAGCAGGAAGAGAGGCTTTTCTATTTATCTGATTTCAACGTGCCTGAGTTATCAGACTCTAGAGGGATTCATTAATGAGAATAAAACTCTTGCTTGATGCAAGCCAGGAAGGTTCTTCTCTGTAAATATCTATGCTCCAGAGACTTTACACTGATTACAACAAGCCTTAGTGCTGAGTGACGCACGTTAAACTGACACAGCCATCACACCAAAAAACCCACCACACTTATTGAGGTTGACAAATCCAGAAGAGTTAGTAGTACAAGATAGGAATGGGAGGAGAGGGGCAGGAGAAGGGGCTTCACTCCCCCAGAAGGGAGACCGAGCCAAGGAGAGGACTAATAAAGGACTAAAAGAATGCACAAGGTAGATGTTCCCCCAACACTGACTTGCATCCAATGAAGTGAGCTGTAGCTCACAAAAGCTCATGCTCAAATAAATTGGTTAGTCTCTAAGGTGCCACAAGTCCTCCTTTTCTTTTTGCGGATACAAACTAACACGGCTGCTACTCTGAAACCTGACTTGCCATAGTAACTCTGTTCAACAATTGACACCAGTGACATGTAAAAAAACCTGTTATTACATCCTCACAGACACCTATACAAGGCAGGTGTGTATTATCCACATTTCATAGATGGAGAAATGGAAGCAGAATGTTTAAGTGACCTGGCCAAGGTCACATGAAGTCTGTGGCACAGCTGGGAATATAACTCTGCAGTTTGGCTGCTGAACCTACTGTTGGTAACTCTTCCAGGGAGGGGGGAAAACATGCACAAAGCAGGCTTCTCTTCCTGACGCTGCTGCCATTTTCCAGTGACAATCCATTGAGAAGTTGCCAGGATGGGAGGGGTCCAGCCCAGACCCTTTCCAGACATCTGCTTTCCTTCAGCCATAGTAATGCCGTTGCACGTGGTCTGCACTGGCATCTTCATTTCGAGCCCCATGTGCAGTATGCCACCCTGGCCACCAGTCTGACTTGGCCTCTCGGTGGGAGAAGCAGCCATCTGGGAAGAAAGGAGGATGATAGCAGAGTGAACAAACCCTCTGCCCGACCCGCCAGCCACTGGATGTTGTGTTGTGTCATTAGATCTGTGAATAGTGGCCCTGGGCTACACAGTTCACTTCAGTCTCTCTGGGCTGCAACCTACAACCATCTACACACTCTTTGCATGTGGCTTTTCTATACACCTGCATAGGTTTCCATACCTCTCTCTGATGATCCTGTACCTGAGCAGTCCTCCCTCCAAGAGAAAACCAGTTTGTTATGGCTGTAAACATCAGATGCTTTGAATTTTCCTTGAGAGAGGAAGGCTTCCTGGCAGCTGTTGAAGTGCCTCAATAAGAAGCTTCTATAGAAACCCTGATCTACATTGCTGGAGTGTACTGCCTTAAAGAATACAGTACGGTCTTCTCACATAGTGTTCGTGCAGTGCCCAGGGTTCCTCACCATCAAAGTGAGTGTAATAGGGAGGCTACTTTATTCTGAGATTCTTCTTGCTTCTTAGTGTGCGCGTTTTGGAAAGGAGACGGTTTCTGAGATGCCAGTCCCTCTGGTTGGTGTTCCCGGAGCAGCGTAGGCAGAATTGTCAAAGAAAATTATAGATGGTTTGCCTGGTCGCCTGACTGGAGACCATAACAAACATTTTAGTAAAATCTGAAATGAATAAACATTGGGTAAATCTCCTAGGCATCCATGCCGGGCTCACTCTAGGTTTTGAATTACATTTCCGTTCACAGCAGGATTTTAAAAATATATATATTTGTGCATTTTTGCAGCGGACTTCTATGGGTTTCTGTTGGCTGTGGCGGACACTGCAGCTGGGGCCGGAGTGGAGCTGACGGCAGAGTGGGGCTGGGTGGTGCTCCCTCCCTGTCCCCTTTGGGGGCTGGTCTGGGCCCCACCATGCCCCCCTGAATGTTCCTCCATATCCCCCAGGGGGCATGCCCCACAGTTTGGGGAACACTGCATTTGTGGGTTTTAAGTTGCCCTTTTGGCCTGAATCTGGTTAAAATGCAGTATGGCAAGGGCATCAACTGACTAAGCAGTTGTGGCCTATCGAATAACAAATATTTAGCAGAGATGTGCACTCATTCTTCCTGGCTGCTAAGCATCAGTCTTTGGTTATATGCCATATAAGCCCAAAGCCCTCAGTGGAAGGAGTTCTTGGAGAGGGAGGATTTGACAAATAAAAGCATAGTGGGACTGGCACTCTTCTAACCTCATGTTTCAAAGGGAATCAGCTGATTGCCAGTAGGGACCAGGAGGGAATTACTTCCCTTCCCCTCTGCCACAACATCCAACATTGCACAATTGACTGCGTATTATGTCTCTTATCTTACAATGCACCAGGTGTGGGCCATTCCTAGAAGAAACTGGCTCCCATCCCATCCAGTCCAGGAATTCCTGACTCTTTAGTCCTACACATGGATAGTTCTCAAACCCAACCTCTACCAAAAGTGCAAACTGCTTAGTAATCTGCCTCTTGTGCATGCCCTGAGACGAGGGCCCAGGAAGCCTCGTCAGCATTTTCATCTCTGGTGAAAGATGGTTCTGCTTTAAATGTATCTGTCCAACAAAACTGTCCTTGAACTAAAGGAGGAAAACTAATCTCTGAACCGCAAAACTTTATATAAGCTGTTGTAGTTCTTAAAAGTAATGGGAGGTGCTTCTCGTTCAAGGGAATGTAAGATTCCTAGACTGTTACATTTCAAAAAAATAGGTAGTTACAGCTGTTTCTTCTCCTCAAAGTGACATATTTACAGAGTGTGGTTGCTACAGCTTTGATGAGACCAGCTAATAGGGTTGATGGTGGTACCTTACCAAGCTCCGACCACAGTGCCAGAATACAATTTGGGGGATTGGGAAAGGCAAGATGTGAAAGCACAGTGTGTGTGCAAGAGACAACCAATACCAGTACTTTGTAACCGGTGAGCAGAACCATTGAGTGTGTGATAAAAACCTTCCACTGCCCTTGACCTTTACTCCGTCCTCCAACAGATCATTCCACTTGACCCTGCATGCTTCTGCCTCCCCCATCAACCCTCCTCCCACCAACCCTCCTGTTTACACACTCAGATTCCGGCAATCTACTCTATCATGCTTACCTATGCTACATGTGCAATGTAAAATAAGAGCCAAAAGTATGCCGTCTAGACAAACTAGGCCCAAATTTAAGTTTAGCAAAAAAAAAGGTTTTGCTGCAAGACTTGAGATCAATAGGGCCCTACCAAATTCACGGTCCATTTTGGTCAATTTCATGTCATAGGTTTTTAAAAATCATATATTTCATGATTTCAGCTATTTAAATCTGAAATTTCATGGTGTTGTAATTGTAGGGGTCCTGACCCAAAAGAGTTATGGGGTGTGGTTTGCAAGGTTACTGTAGGGGGGGGGTTGCGGTGCTGCTACCCTTACTTCTGCGCTGCTGGTGTTGGCGGCACTGCCTTCAGAGCTGGGCAGCTGGAGAGCGGCGGCTGCTGGCCGGGAGCCCAGTTCTGAAGGCAGAGCTGCTGTCAGCAGCAGCAGAACAGAAGGATGGCATGGTATGTTATTGCACCCTTACCTCTGCACTGCTGCCGTCAGAGCTGGGCCGTCAGTCAGCAGCTGCCACTCTCCGGTCGCCCAGCTCTGAAGGCAGCAGCACAAGTAGCAAGGGTGGCCTGGTATGGTAATGCCACACTTACTTCAGCGCTGCTGCTGGTGGGGCGCTGCCTTCACAGCTGGGTGCCCGGCCAACAGCCGCCCTGCTCCACCACCCAGCTCTGAAGTCAGCGTAGAGTAAGGGTGGCAATACCACAACCCCCATAAAATAACGCCGTGACACCCCTGCAACTCCCTTTTGGGCCAGAACCCCCAATTTGAGAAAGGCTGGTCTCCCCCTTGTAATCTGTATAGTATAGGGTAAAAGCATACAAAAGAAAGACCAATTTTCACGGTCCGTGACGTGTTTTTCATGGCCGTGAATTTGATAGGGACCTAAATATAAATACCCCTGGGGGAATTCTGCGCTACTCCAAGTTGCCGTTTAAAGTTGATCAGGATGTGCCCTTCAAGGCTCCCCCAGCAGGCAAAAAGAATCCTCACTGGAAGCCATTAGAGAAGCCTTCATAGCCTCATGTCTTCAGTGACACAAATCAATGAACTTTAAAAAGCCCACAGACACCAGCAGGACTATTCATCTTGAGTTTTTCCTCTAATGAGGTCGGGGGTTATAGCTAGGGAGGAGCAAAAAGTTTAGGACAGTCAAAAGAGGCATCTGGGAGGCAGGCAAAAGGAGTCGCCACATGAAAGGAAGGGAAGGATTCAGAAAAGAGTGAGAGTGAAAGGGGCACAGTAGTAAAGGCTAATCAGAGAAACAGGAAAGGGTTAAACAGACAAAATAGGAAGAAGCAGAGTTAGTTTACATTTTAATATGAACAAAAATTTAAACAGTACATGTCAAACCACCTCCCAATCACTCTGTTTACATTACATCCACCCTTGCAAAAAAAGTCCCCTCCCAACTCAAGTGAGGACAAGATACTGGGGAGGAGGAGGGGAATTTTTACCATCAGTCACCAAACTAAAGGGCAGATGAGTCGGTTTGAAATGATGAATTTTCATAAAATTTTGCAGGGCTAGTTCCATTCCTTCCCCTTTTGTCTCCAGAGACAAAACTTGTTAGGGCAGGGACCCGTCTCCTGAGATATGTAGAACACCATGTATACTTTGGGCACTATATAAACAGAAACAATGGTTTTCTGGGCTGCCCTTGTCTCAAGGGAAGTTTTGCCTGGGCTTGTGCCAGCAAGTTTGAGCCTCTTTGCTCTGCCTGGCTAGTGGCTACTCAGGGGAAGAGACCTTGAAGAAAACGGTTCTTCTCTGCAGGAGTCAACCTATTCCCAAACACAGCATCTTTCTACAGACACTGAAGACAGGAGGGGACTTGAGGAAAGATTTTATGGGAGAGAACCTGTGAGGAATACAAGGCAAGAAGGAGAAATGTGGGGAAGGGAGGAGAACAAGAAACAGGGTGAAAGACTGAATAGATCGAAGAGCGAAAAACAAGAGGAAAACTTTAAGGTTAGAAATTTGGGGTTCAATTTTTGTGCTCTCACACTTTGAGTCAGCAAGGACTACCTAAAAAGAGAGAGGCAAGGGAGCATCCACTAAGCCTGTAGGGAAGAGTGTTAGTCTATATTCCACCTGAGCCTTGGGTGTGAAACATATGCCTCCATCAGCACACTCCCCGCCCTGCTTTTTCAAAAAAATTTCCACCCCTGCTTTTGATAGGTTGTATCTTTTTTGTGTATGTTCATGTAGCACCTCAGGTACTTGAATGGAGAAGCACATTATACGGACAAGTTCTCTCCTTAGGGGAATCTGTTACCTTTTGCTAGGTTTCCCCCTCCCTGTTACTCCCCCCTCCTCCCCAGTTCTTCCTTCTAACCTCTAACATTGGCCCGAACTTCCTTCAGGCCCAAGAGAGCTGGATATGTTGCCATAGCTTCCAAGTGGGCTATAGTTATGGGGAAAAGGAGCATGTGAGGTCTTCTCGCCCGCCCCATGTTATTTCTGCAGTATATCCAACCCAGACGCTGAATGCCGACTGCCTACAAGTCAACCAACTACAACAGCACTAAACACCTAGATTAGCTTTTTTAACATCAGTCTATTTACATTAGAAAAGTCAGTGATGTGGGGGTACATCGACTTTTCTTAAATGCTGCTGCTGTTATACGCTCTGGATTAGCGCCGTCTCCCACAGCCCCTGGCACGAGACTGATTTGACACATTAGAACAGCTCCAGATAGCCCAATGATGCAGAGAAGGATGAGATGAATCATAATGTCTCCACCTGAGCTACAGATTAAAGAGCCACACTACTGTATATGAGCTATTCCCCTCTAGGTATAGGGAGGTGGGAAGGACAGGGCTACACCATATATACAGAGAAGCCCCTTTGCATTGAATTAGTCTGGGGTGTGTAACACTAGGGAGCAGGAAGTAAGATCAATTTCACAGCTGGAATTAAAAAACAAAAAAGTCAGAGTACAAGAGCCTCCCCCACCTTCACACCACCTCTAGCCCACACCCCATCCACAAACTCTCTAACCCTTTAAAGAGTGTATTTTACAGTAAAAGGCAAAATATCAACCCTGACAATAATACAAATATTTCACACTTACACGGCACCTCTCATTCAAGAATCCCAAAGCACCCTTAATCATTAAGTCTGTAAGGCACTATCCCTATTTTAAGGAAATGGAAAAATGAAGTGACTTGCATAAATTCAAGCAGAGCAAAAAGAGTATAATCCAGGAGTGCACTCTCTCTCTCTCTCTCTCTGTCACACACACACACACACACCCCCCTCTAGATCCTGGACAGCCTTTCAGGCCACAGGTTACACTAGGGTTGCCAACCCTTTCAGAACAGTTCTGGAGTCTCCAGAAATTAAAGATTAATTTTTTAAATTAAAGATGTCATGTGATGAAACCTGCAGGAATGCGTCCAACCAAAATTGGCAACCCTAGGTTACACACGTTAGCGGTTCTCAGACATTGTCCGCAGACTGCTGGCAGCCAATGGGCAAGCTGGCAGGTTGCATGGTGCTAGCTGCTCCTTGTTTCCAGCTGCTTCTACAGGTGTCCAAGCTGCGAAGAGCTTTGGCACCCATAAAAGGTGACAAGGAGCCAGTCTCCACCACGGATTGATGCTACACAGGAGAAAAGGAGACAAATCTCCAGAGGAACAGTTGGACTAGGGCAGGCTAACCAGGAAGCGAAAAAGAAGCAGATAGCAGAGAAGTGTAAAGGGTAGAAGAGTGAGAAACAGGAACATAAAGGGCAGGAGATGGAGATGAAGTAATGAGAAGGCAGAAAAAGAATACACTATTTCTTCTGAAAGAAAAACACTTACCATATCAAAGAGAGCTAAATATACTCAGATACCTCCCTAATATTTTTCCTGCTAAGCAATTACCATAGTTACTATAAGAATGGTGCATAATTGTAAATGGAATCATAACTAGAAGGGGAGATGCCCCATGGATTTATAGGGATGGGGGTAGGGAGAAGACGGCAAGGAAACAGATGTGGTCCATGAGATATTTTATTAAAATGCAGTCCCCAATGGAAGCGTGGGAGAAAAACTAGAACAGACATGCAGCTAGGCCCTTCAGTGAGAGCCACACACAGAAGTGTTAACTGCTTAGTTCTCAGAAGGGCCTGAAAATTGCAGTCGGCCGCTCACCCAGGGCAAGGGCCATCAGCTTCTGCAGTACCTATGCTTTTACTTATTCTTCTTAAAGCAAAGTCTCTAACCCTTGTGCAAAATAAGAGCCTTCCAAACGTGAGCAATACATAACTGATGCAGGGATGTCTGCCTGAGCCTGCACTGACAGCTCCAGTGCCACTGCCTCCATCATTAGGGAAAGGACGGAACGTGGTTGTCCCCATCCTTGAAGAGGCAGAGGAAGACTGGCAGCTGCTGCTGCTAAGAGTAGGGTGTTGCAGATGGCTGCCACTCCCACCCCTTGAGCAGGGGGGTCAATGAGAAGGCACCTGAGGAAGGCTCTTCACATATGGGGTTTGTCCTCCCCACCCTACAATGACACTCCCCCATTACCCCAGCAGAGGGCTGTATGCATCTGAGGGGGCGGGGTGTTGGGGTGGGGCGGAGATTCTTGTCTCTGGTTGTCAGGCTGCCTGGGGACTCCTGCTGCTCCCTGTTTTGGGCCAAGCCAGGGTCCCACATTAGGAGGTGGCACAACTTCACCCTCCGTGCAACCCCAGCAGAGGACCTTGCTTATTGGGGGACCAGTGTAGATTGACTTGTTGAGGGGATGCAGTCCAGACATTAATTTGTTGGGGGCCTAGCACTGGTTGAGTGCCTGGGTAACATGTGTTTGCTGGAAGACAGCACAAAGTACTTACCTGTTTTCTGCAGGCTGAACTGTATTGGGACCAAGCTAGGGGGTACCAAACCTGTAAGGCCTTGTCTACACTACGAAATTAGGTCAAATTCGTAGAAGTCTGTTTTGTAGAAAGCGTTTTTATACAGATGACTGTGTGTGCGTGTCCCCACACAAATGCTCTAAGTGCATGTAGTCAGCGGAGTGCGTCCACAGTACCGAGGCAACCGTCGACTTCCTGAGCGTTACACTGTGGGTAGCTATCCCACAGTTCCCGCAGTCTCCACCGCCCATTTGAATTCTGGGTAAAAATCCCAATGCCTGATGGGACTAAAACATTGTCGCGGGTGGTTCTGGGTACATATTGTTAGGCCCCCCTTCCCTCCCTCCCTCCGTGAAAGCAGCGGTAGACAATCGTTTTGCGCCTTTTTTCCTGGGTTACCCATGCAGACGCCATACCACGACAAGCATGGAGCCTGCTCAGCTAACCATCACCGTACGTCTCCTGGGTGCTGGCAGACGTGGTACTGCATTGCTACATAGCAGCAGCTTATTGCCTTTTGGCAGCAGACAGTGCAGTATGACGGTTAGCTGTTTTTGACTTAGTTCAGGGTGCTCTTTTAACTGACCTCGATGACATCAGGGACGCCTGGGCAAACATGGGAGTGACTCAGCCAGGTCATTTCCCTTTTAATTTCCGTCTCACGGCGATTCAGTCCTACCGGCAGTCCTAGTGCACTGTCTTTTAATGAGCACCCAGGAGATGACGATGGCTAGCGATCGTACTGCACAGTCTGCTGCCAGCAAGATGTATAAAGATAGATAAAGTGGATCAAAACAAGAAATAGACCAGATTTGGTTTGTATTCATTTTCTCTTCCCTTCCTCTGTGAAATCAACGGCCTGCTAAACCCAGTTTTGAGTTCTATCCTTGAGGTTTTGAGTTCTATCCTTGAGGGGGCCATTCTGTTTCTCGCAAAGCCACCCCCTTTGTTGATTTTAATTCCCTGTAAGCCAACCCTGTAAGCCATGTTGTCGGTCGCCCCTCCCTCCGTCACAGCAACGGCAAACAATCGTTTCACCCCTTTTCCCTGGATTGCCTGAGCAGGAACAGACACCATAGCACAGCAAGCATGGAGCCCGTTCAGCTCACCGCAGCAGTTATGACCACTGTAAACACCTCACGCACTATCATGCAGTTTATGCAGAACCAGCACTGGAAAAACCAGGCGAGGAGTTGATGGAAGTGCGGCGATGAGGACATGAACACACTTTTCTCTAAAACTAAATTCCCCCGCAATTTGGAGATCATGGTGTTAATGGGGCAGGCTCATGCCATGGAACGCCGATTCTGGGCTCAAGAAACAAGCACAGACTGGTGGGACCACGTAGTGTTGCAGGTCTGGGATGATTCCCAGTGGCTCCGAAACTTTCACATGCGTAAGGGCACTTTCACGGAACTTTGTGACTTGCTTTCCCCTGCCCTGAAGCGCAAGAATACCAAGATGAGAGCAGCCCTCACAGTTCACAAGAGAGTGGCAATAGCCCTGCGGAAGCTTGCAACGCCAGACAGCTATCGGTCAGTCGGTAATCAATTTGGAGAGGGCAAATCTACAGTGGGGGTTGCTGTGATGCAAATAGCCAGTGCAATCATTGAGCTGCTGCTATCAAAGATAGTGACTCTGGGAAATGTGCAGGTCATACTAGATGGCTTTGCTGCAATGGGATTCCCTAACTGTGGTGGGGCTATAGACGGAACGCATATCCCTATCTTGGGACCGGACCACTAGGGCAGCCAGTACATAAACCGCAAGGGGTACTTTTCAATGTTGCTGCAAGCACTGGTCGATCACAAGGGACGTTTCACCAACATCAATGTGGGATGGCCAGGAAAGGTTCATGACGCTCACGTCTTCAGGAACTCTGGTCTGTTTCAACGGCTGCAGGAAGGGATTTACTTCCCAGACCAGAAAATAACTGTTGGGGATGTTAAAATGCCTATAGTTACCCTTGGGGACCCAGCCTACCCCTTAATGCCCTGGCTCATGAAGCCGTACACAGGCACCCTGGACAGTAGTAAGGAGCTGTTCAACTATAGGCTGAGCAAGTGCAGAATGGTGGTAGAGTGTGCATTTGGACGTTTAAAGGGTCGCTGGCGCAATTTACTGACTTGCTCAGACTTCAGCGAAACCAATATTCCCATTGTTATGGCTGCTTGCTGCGTGCTCCACAATCTCTGTGAGATAAAGGGGAGACGTTTATGGTGGGGTGGGAGGTTGATGTAAATCGCATGGCCGCTGAATACACACAGCCAGATACCAGGGCGGTTAGAAGAGCACAGCAGTAAGCGCTGCTCATCAGAGAAGCTTTGAAAACCAGTTTCATGACTGGCCAGGGTACTGTGGGACACTTCTGTTTGTTTCTCCTTGATGAAAACCCGCCCCCTTGGTTGCCTCTAAATTCCCTGTAAGCCACCTGCCCGCCCCCCTTCGATCACAGCTTGCTTGCAAAGGAAATAAAGTCACTATCGTTTAAAAAACATGTATTCTTTATTAATTGATTATAAAAATAGGGAGATAACTCACAAGGTAGCCTGGGTGGGGTGTGGGAGGAGGGTAGGCGGGAAGGAAAAGGCCACTTTAAAACTTCTTGAATGACAGCCTTCTGTTGCTTGAGCTGTCCACTGGGGTGGAGTGGTTGGGTGCCCGGAGCCTCTCCCCCCCCCCCGTTCTTGGACATCTGGGTGAGAAGGCTATGGAACTTGGGGAGGAGGGAGGGCGGTTAAGCAGGGGCTGCAGAGGCAGTCTGTGATCCTGCTGCCGTTCATGAACCTCCACCAGACACCGGAGCATGTCCATTTGATCCTGCAGTAGCCCCAGCATTGCCTCATGCCTCCTCTGATCTTCCTGTCACCACCTCTCCTCACGTTCATCAGCCACTGTCCTGTACTCTGCTATTGTGTCCCTCCATACAGCTCTGTCAGTGCCGGACGACTGCATGAGCTCAGAGAACATGTCATCGCACGTGCGTTTTTTTCGCCACCTTATCTGAGATAGCCTTTGGGATGGAGGAGGGAGGCTTGAAACATTTGCAGCTGCTGGAGGAAAAAAAAGGGAGTGAAGTATTTAAAAAGATACATTTTACAGAACAATGGCTATACTCTTTCACGGTGAACAACACTATTCACATTACATAGCACATGTGATTTTGGTAAAAGGTTGCATTTTGCATCTTATATTGAGTGCCAGGCGGCCATGGTAAGCCATAGTCTTTCAGCTTCTGCAACCTTCATAACAGCAGCGCCCTCCTTTCCCATACCAAGCAAAGCCCATTGAGCTGGCCATTTAGTGCTGCGGTTTTCCTGCTAACGTGCAGCAGCAGAAACCAAACTAACCCCCTCCCCCCATCCAATTCTCTGGGACGATCGCTTTTCCCTTCCCCCCACCGCCTGGCTGGTATCAGGGAAGATCCCTGTTACCCAAACGCGAACAGCTCAGCGCCAGTGCCGCCCCCCCCCCCCCCCCCCCCCGATGTGGCTAACTGCGGGGAGGATTTCTTTTCAGCCACAGGCAAACAGCCCAGTAGGAACAGCCACCTCTGAATGTCCCCTTAATCAAATTCCCCTATTTCAACCAGGTTACCATGAACGATATCACTCTCCTGAGGATAACACAGAGAGATAAAGAACGGATATTGCTTGAATGCCAGCAAACACCAGAACCACACACTACCAGGCTTTGTCATGCAGTGATACCAGATTACTTGCTACTAGCATGGCATGGTAAAGTGTCCTACCATGGAGGACGGAATAAGGCTGCTTTCCCCAGAAACCTTCCGCAAAGGCTTTTAGAGAACCTCCAGGAGAGCTTCATGGAGATGTCCCTGGAGGATTTCCACTCCATCCCCAGACACGTTAACAGACTTTTCCAGTAGCTGTACTGGCCACGAATGCATCCCAAGTCCTCAGGGCTGCTTAATCATTAAAAAAAATGTTTGCTTTTATAACATGTATTATATTTAAAAAGGTACACTCACCAGAGGTCCCTTCTCCGGCTTCTTGGGTTGGGAGGGTATTTCAGTTAGGATGATAAAAAGATCCTGGCTGTCGGGGAAAACAGTGTGCTGTGTGCTCTCCCCAAGCTCATTGTCCTCCTCCTCCTCAACCTCATCTTCCCCATCTGCAAAATCCTCAGCCATGGCGGAGAGTACCCCATCATCAGAGTCCACGGACAGGGGTGGGGTAGTGGTGGCGGCCCCCCCTAGAATTGCACGCAGCTCAGCATAGAAGCGGCATGTCTGGGACTCTGTCCCGGAGCATCCGTTTGATTCTTTGGTTTTCTGGTATGCTTGTCTGAGCGCCTTAAGTTTCACTCGGCACTGTGTTGCGTCCCTGCTGTAGCCTCTGTCCCTCATGGCCTCAGAGATTTTTTGAAATGTTTTGGCATTTCGTCTTTTGGAACGTAGTTCTGATAGCACGGATTCCTCTCCCCATACAGCGATCAGATCCAGTACGTCCCGTTCGGTCCATGCTGGAGCTCTTTTTTGATTCTGGGACTGCATGGCGACTTGTGCTGATGAGCTCACCTGGCCAACCAGGAAATGAGATTCAAAAGTTCCTGGGGCTTTTCCTGTACACCTGGCCAGTGCATCCAAGTTCAGAGTGCTGTCCAGAGCGGTCACAATGGTGCATTGTGGGATAGCTCCCAGAGGCCAATACCTTCGAATTGCGTCCACACTAACCCTAATTTGAAACAGCAATGTCGATTTCAGCGCTAATCCCCTCATTGGGGAGGAGTACAGAAATCGGTTTTAAGAGCCCCTTTATGTTGAAAAAATGGCTTCGTTGTTTGGACGGGTGCAGGGTTAATTTGGATTTAATGCTGCTAAATCCGACAAACTCGTAGTGTAGAGAAGGCCTAAGAGACTAGGCCTGGATGTTGGGGCTGGAAGAAAAGGGACATTTTTCGTTTGGCATATAGGCCTACTCGTTGGGTTAACAGGTACTGGGTAACTTTTCCAAGCCCTTTTCCTCAGTTAACATTAATGCCTGGTTCAAGCAGTATGGTTTTCCAAAGCAGGACTTTTCCTGCAATGGAACAAGCTATCAACTCTTGCAGACTGAAGCGTACCAACCTTTATCCACGGTCCAGCTTTACGTTCTCTAAGGCCTCGAGCGTCGGAGAGATGGGGAAGAGTCAGACCACTTTCCTCCCCAATCTGATGATGCTGCTGCATAGAAAGATCAAGACTTGTCCCAAGAACAAGCTGTTCTCAAAACATACTACTGTTGTGTCAGATCAGTGCCCTTCCTTGCAAATGGGACAGATCCTTCCTCCATCCAGGGTTAGTGTCTCACCTCCAAATTTAAAAGGAATCTCTTGGTTCCCCTTTCTCAGAGCTTAATTTCCAGAAAGCCTAGAAATGGACCAGTCTTGCCTAGTAGCACTGAGAAAGGGGGATACCACGGAAGTGTCATTTTTACTTTTGCATACACACACGGGCAGGGAAGGATCATGATAGTCCCTTCTAACCTTAAAGTCTATGAGAGCATCGTATTTTAAGTGAAACATACAGTAAGTTCAACACTTGTGTCACCAACACGTTAACTGAACCCCGCAGTGGAGAGATGACTGCACAGCACTATCTCCAACCAGCGCAGTCTCCCTGACAGCCTGCTTTTCAAGTGGCACTAGGAGATTGTGGGGTGGGGGAGGAACACCTCTTACGTCATTAGAATGAAACCTGCCACACACAATGGCTCCAATCTTGCTCCACATATCTGTCCTGTGAGTCTCTTTGCAACATATGTGCTGCCTTTAGTGATAAAGAGTTCACTTCTCTACTCTGACTGGAGTCTATTCTGCCCTGCATTTCAGAAGTTTCAGCTCATTTCTGATGGCAGAATCTCTATTGCTGGTGATATGAGAGACTGAAAAAGCACGGTGGGATTTTTCAAACCCCAAATAGAATTGATAGCTCACTAGTTAGTGGGGGGAGGAGAGTAAATCTCTTGGCTGGAGTACATTGCTCTGGAATGATTGAAAGAATAGATATGAATTCCTACAATCCTTTTCTCTCACACCCAGAGTCTATTTCATGACCTTAAACACAAGCCTTTATCAACAGACCCATGTCTTTTAACAAGCCAACACTTAGCTGCTGAAAATTCTTGAGACCTCACCTTTTACCCTCCCACCACTCTTCCCCCTTCTTGTTTAACCACCCAGCTTCTTTTATTTAGCATTCTATAACCTATCCGAATCACCTCAGCAAGACTCCCCTACGCCCTCCGCTGGCCCTCCCCTCCCCCGACAGTGGTGCACCTGGAAACATCACAGAAACACCAGCCATAGATTAGAATTGAAAAAAACAGGACCGTACAGACAGGGTTCCAAAGAGGGGATTCCAAAAAACAGAACAGCCTCTGTTAAGTGACTGAAGCTAAGATTTATGAACACTAATCAGTTCTTAAGTCATTTCATTGCCTCTAGGCAAAGAAGAGGAATCACAGTGACATTTCCAATGTACCACAGTACCAAGGCACAATGTGTTAACTCATGCTGTGAAAGGACTTTTGTCATTTGGCTGAAACAGTACTTTCAATTTCTTTTGGATTATTGCAGAAGTTATATTTTCATAACTAGAAAGGCAAAAATTCCTTTTATGGCATTGTGGCGTTCCAGTCAAACCTTCTAATGACAAAAACTTGCTCACATCCATCATTCTGAAACATGGTCTCTGTGTATTGATGGAAATGGAGTGCTTGGTAAGGTTAGCGAAAGGACAGAGATAGAGATTATACAGAGAGACAAGGTGGGTGAGGTAATACCTTTT
Organism: Chelonia mydas; assembly: GCF_015237465.2. NCBI lineage: Eukaryota > Metazoa > Chordata > Testudines > Cheloniidae > Chelonia > Chelonia mydas. Next base: position 182,240,094 of record NC_057849.1, read on the forward strand.
ATTGGACCAACTTCTGTTAGAGAGAGAGAGAAGCTTTCAAGCTACACAGAGCTCTTCTTTAAGTTTGGGAAAGGTACTGAGAGTGAGTGTCAAAGCTAAATACAAGATAGAACAGATAGCACATATTCTAATTGATGGGACCCGGTAACACACCCATAATCATAGGACTAAAAAGGGGGTTAGTGGGATACAGTGTTGTAATAAACCATAAATCCAGTGTCTTTATTAAGACCATGATTTTTAGTATCTAGCAAAGTTATGAATTTAAGCTCCCAGGCTCCTCTTTTCAAAGTGTTGTGCAGGTTTTCTTTAAGGATAAGGACTGATAGGTCAGATACAGAGTGACTGCTTCGTGAGAAGTGCTCGCCCACAGGTGATAGAGGGTTTTTGTCTTTTATCATTTTCCTGTGTGAGCTCATTCGAGAGTGCAGCAATTGTCTGGGTTTCACCCACATAGTTGTTGTTGGGGCATGTTGTGCAATGGATGAGGTACAACACATGTTGTGAAGGGCATGTGTAGTACCCATGATCTTGAGAGGTGTGTCGTAGGGTGTGTTAATCACTGTAGCAGTGGGAATACGTCTGCAGGTTCTGCATCTCTTGTTCTAGCAAGGTCTGGTGCCCCTTTGAGTTGGTGTGTCCTGGTCTGTGGGGAGCATGTTTCTGATGATGAAGAGCATTGGAGAGGTTGTGGGGTTATTTGAAGGCTAGAAGAAGGGGTTCAGGAAAGATTTTTAAGGATGGGGTCCCCATCAAGTATGGGTTGTAGCAGTTTGATGATACCCCATACAGGTTCCACTGTGGGCTGGTAGGTGACAACTAGGGGTGTGCAGTTGGGGGCGGGGGGTAATTTTGTTTTGAAGCATGTTCTCTCGGGGTATTTGGGTGGTCCGTTCCACGATGCGATCTACTTCTCTGACAGGGTGGCCTTGTTTGTGAAGGCAGATTTGAATGTGTTACAGTATATAACCTGGACTTTCTCCTTGGAGCATTTTCTGTGGTATGAGTGCCAGGCTGCAGATAGCAGATTTCTTGGTGTGTTGGGGGTGGTTACTGGATCTATGCAGGTAGGTGGGTGATTCATGGGTTTTTTGTGTATAGTTGTCTATAGGGTTCCATTGCTGAAGCTAATTGTGGTGTCCAGGAAGTTGATGCTAGTGTGAGAAGCATTCCAGAGGGAGTTTAATGGACGGTGGTGGTTGTTGAAATTGTGGTGAAAAATCTATGGAAGAATTTAGGTTGCTTGTCCAGAGAATGAAAATATCACCAATATATCTCAGGTACACCACTGGTTTTGGGTGCACTTTTTTCAGAAATTCTTCAAGGTGGCTCATGAAGACGTTGACATATTGAGGAGGCATGCTAGTACCCATGGCTATTCCCATGGTTTGGACAAAGTGTTTGCTGTTGAATGTAAAACTGTTATGGGTAAGGATGAAACGGACGAGTTTCGCCAAGTGTTTAGCATGGATATCTTAGAGTTGTCCATTGTCTTATAGATATTTGAGGCAGGCAGCTATGCTGCCATTATGAGGCATGTTGGTATATAGGGAAGGGATATTCACGGTGGCAAGGCTGGTGTTCTGAGGAAAGTTGTTAATGTTGTAGGGTTTGTGGAGGAAGTCGGTTGTGTCCTTGAGGAAGCTGGCCCTTTGTGTGGTGAGTGGTTTGTGAATGGTATCTCTCTACCCCTGCTAGGACAGCTACACAGTCACTGAAATCTAACCACCAGATAGTGACCAAACCAGCAGACAAGAAGGGCACCACTGTAGTCCTCAACTGTGATGACTACGTTAATGAGGCCAACCGACAACTTTCCACCACCACCTACTATGAAGGACTCAAAGAACACCCCATATCACAATTAACCCAGGAATTTAAGGATATCATCAAAAAGAAAAGGAGTACTTGTGGCACCTTAGAGACTAACCAATTTATTTGAGCATAAGCTTTCGTGAGCTACAGCTCACTTCATCGGATGCATACTGTGGAAAATACAGAAGATGTTTGTTTTTATATCAACAAATCATGAAAAAATGGGTGTTTATCACTACAAAAGGTTTTCTCTCCCCCCACCCCACTCTCCTGCTGGTAATAGCTTATGTAAAGTGATCACTCTCCTTACAATGTGTATGATAATCAAGGTGAGCCATTTCCAGCACAAATCCAGGGTTTAACAAGAACTTCTGACTTAGCCACTCCCAGTCTCTATTCAACCCTAAGTTAATTGTATCCAATTTGCAAATGAATTCCAATTCAGCAGTCTCTCACTGGAGTCTGGATTTGAAGTTTTTCTGTTGTAATATCGCAACTTTCATGTCTGTAATCGCGTGACCAGAGAGATTGAAGTGTTCTCCGACTGGTTTATGAATGTTCTAATTCTTGACATCTGATTTGTGTCCATTTATTCTTTTACGTAGAGACTGTCCAGTTTGACCAATGTACATGGCAGAGGGGCATTGCTGGCACATGATGGCATATATCACATTGGTGGATGTGCAGGTGAACGAGCCTCTGATAGTGTGGCTGATGTGATTAGGCCCTGTGATGGTGTCCCCTGAATAGATATGTGGGCACAGTTGGCAACGGGCTTTGTTGCAAGGATAGGTTCCTGGGTTAGTGGTTCTGTTGTGTGGTATGTGGTTGCTGGTGAGTATTTGCTTCAGGTTGGGGGGCTGTCTGTAGGCAAGGACTGGCCTGTCTCCCAAGATTTGTGAGAGCGTTGGGTCATCCTTCAGGATAGGTTTAGATCCTTGATAATGCGTTGGAGGGGTTTTAGTTGGGGGCTGAAGGGGACGGCTGGTGGCGTTCTGTTATTTTCTTTGTTAGGCCTGTCCTGTAGTAGGTGACTTCTGGGAACTCTTCTGGCTCTATCAATCTGTTTCTTCACTTCCGCAGGTGGGTATTGTAGTTGTAAGAATGCTTGATAGAGATCTTGTAGGTGTTTGTCTCTGTCTGAGGGGTTGGAGCAAATGCGGTTGTATCGCAGAACTTGGCTGTAGACAATGGATCGTGTGGTGTGGTCAGGGTGAAAGCTGGAGGCATGTAGGTAGGAATAGCGGTCAGTAGATTTCCGGTTTAAGGTGGTGTTTATGTGACAATTGTTTATTAGCACTGTAGTGTCCAGGAAGTGGATCTCTTTTGTGTACTGGACCAGGCTGAGGTTGATAGTGGGATGGAAATTGTTGAAATCATGGTGGAATTCCTCAAGGGCTTCTTTTCCATGGGTCCAGATGATGAAGATGTCATCAATATAGCACAAGTAGAGTAGGGGCATTAGGGGACGAGAGCTGAGGAAGCGTTGTTCTAAGTCAGCCATAAAAATGTTGGCATACTGTGGGGCCATGCGGGTACCCATAGCAGTGCCACTGATTTGAAGGTATACATTGTCCCCAAATGTAAAATAGTTATGGGTAAGGACAAAGTCACAAAGTTCAGCCACCAGGTTAGCCGTGACATTATCGGGGATAGTGTTCTTGACGGCTTGTAGTCCATTTTTGTGTGGAATGTTGGTGTAGAGGGCTTCTACATCCACAGTAGCCAGGATGGTGTTAACAGGAAGATCACCGATGGATTGTAGTTTCCTCAGGAAGTCAGTGGTGTCTTGAAGGTAGCTGGGAGTGCTGGTAGCGTAGGGCCTGAGGAGGGAGTCTACATAGCCAGACAATCCTGCTGTCAGGGTGCCAATGCCTGAGATGATGGGGCGCCCAGGATTTCCAGGTTTATGGATCTTGGGTAGTAGATAGAATATCCCAGGTCGGGGTTCCAGGGGTGTGTCTGTGCAGATTTGATCTTGTGCTTTTTCAGGGAGTTTCTTGAGCAAATGCTGTAGTTTCTTTTGGTAACTCTCAGTGGGATCAGAGGGTAATGGCTTGTAGAAAGTGGTGTTGGAGAGCTGCCGAGCGGCCTCTTGTTCATATTCCGACCTATTCATGATGACAACAGCACCTCCTTTGTCAGCCTTTTTGATTATGATGTCAGAGTTGTTCCTGAGGCTGTGGATGGCATTGTGTTCTGCACGGCTGAGGTTGTGGGGCAAGTGATGCTGCTTTTCCACAATTTCAGGATATCAAATCCTTCCCCTAACAACTGCAAGAGAAACTCTACAAACTCATCCCCCATGAACTCACCCCAGAGACCTTCACATCTTCCCAAGATACACAAAGGAACCCAGGAAGACCCATCACGTCTGGCCAGGGCACTCTTACTGAAGGAATACTGGGACTCAGAAACCATCCTCAAACCATTCACCACAGCTGCAAAATTAATTTTAGATTCTATGCATCAAATGCCTAACATCTCCAAACATTTAACCAGAGACTTATCCCTCAAGAGTATTGTATAGAGAAAGAGAGAGAGAATGCCAATGTCAAAACAAACGTGACAGGTTTGTGTTAACAAAGGCATATTCAGCATTTTAAAAGCCAGAGGCAGTCGTTTGTATTGCAATTCATTCCAGACAATGACTCCAGGGCCTAAATGCCCTTGATGCAAACAGGCAAGTCAATCACATCAAAACAGTTGTGTCTGGAAAGCTTTCCCCTTCCTCCCAAACAGCTTTCTGGAACAAGAAGTTATTGAGAAGGAGTTTGCAGATTAGAAATTACTTATCAGGCTAGCGTCACTCATTCAGATTATAGCATGGTTCGTGACATATCAGTGCGTCCAAGAGAGTTACACTTCATTAGCTTATTACTAGCTTTTGTCATCTTTTTCTAGGGCAACTATTTATACAGATTCTGTGATTTATTCTGTGCAGCCAGGAGAGGAGGGCCAGGAAAATTCTCTCTCCCTCTCCCCCCATCACCCAATCACCTCCTTTCTAAACAGTTTCCTAGCTCCAAACATTCAGTAACTTTCCAGACATGGAATGGATTCTCTCCCTCCCAAAATACACAAACGCTATATTCCCCACACATCCCTTGCATTATTATTTATTCATCCTTGCAATTTATATAATACATCTGTCAAAAGTGTTCTAGGTACATGTACAATTTACAATAAAAAGCGATTTAATAAAGAAAGCTAACTTGACACAATGTCAATTAGATGTCCAACCTCCAAAAACCAAAGCCCTCTGCATTAAAAGCTTAAGCAAATAAGTAGGATATGCAACATGCTCTGAAGTTCAACAAATTTCACAAAGACCAAGGGAGAGGGAGATTAGATTTCAGAGTTGAGGTCCTTTCACCCAAAACGCATGCAAGACATGGTCAGTTCAGGTACCACAACTGCCATGGCATAACACAGTGAGAGAGGCAGCTTCCAAGAGAAATAAGCACTCAGATCATAAAAAGCACTATAAATACAAGGACTTCATCTGCCCTTGGAAACAAACTGGCAGCCAGTGCTGTTTACAGGGCACTAGTGTAATACACTCACTGAGGGCAGGTCTACACTTAAATCGCTGCAGCTGTGCCACTGTAGCGCTTCACTGAAGACATGACTACGCTGACGGGAGAGCTTCTGTTGGCACAGTTAATTCCACCTCCATGAGAGGCAGTAGCTATGTTAAAAGGGAGAAGCCCTCCCATCGACACAGAGCTGTCTACACTGGGGGTTAGGTTGGCATACCTACGTCCTTCAGGGTGTGGATTTTTCACACCTCCGAGCAACACAGTTATACCAATGTAAGTTTGTAGTGTAGACCTGGCCCCTGAAAAGTTCCAAGTAGGTAGCCACAGTCTTTATTAGCTGAACCCCAAGCAGTATAGCCCCATGCAGAGTGCACTGCAGTAATCTAGTCTGGAGGTGGCAGAGGCACAGGAGACTGTGGCAAAATCAATATCTAAGAGCAGTCACAGTTTTGTGGCCACTCTCAAATGCAAAGAGCAAGCTCATAGACTCATCTTCTTCTGGAGGTCTAGTTAGCAACAGTGGCTGTCAAAATTCTTAGACTGCAAGTTTTGATAACAAGAAGTGGACAAACACCACCTCTGCTATTTTCTCTGTTTGCTTTCACTAACCAAAGAGCACCCACCTATGTCCTGTCTAGATTTATTTTCAGCCACCTAGCTCTCCTCCAAGCCCCACTCTCAGCCAAACAATCCCAGCTAGCCAGCTCAGTTGAAATGGAAGAGTGGAGTGTGAGGAGCATACTGATGCTATGGAAACCCAACAGTCTAAAGGAGTGACAGGAAAGAAGCCTGCCTCTATAGGAGAGGGGCCTTTGGGGCAGATGAGCAACCATCCAATAGTATCCTGGGAGTCCTCTTGGCATTATCACTGTTTTGTATATTGCAGCATGCTATTTACAAAGATCTGAAGTTTCAGGACCTTTCAGTGGCTCCACTCCCCTCTAAGAATAAAAGAGCACCCATTATTATGTATAAATGAAGAGAGAGGGAAGATGTGTGTGTATATAATATCCCTACAAGCATCTAGATATGTACATATAATGTTTAGAGCTCTTTGTGCTCACTCACAGATGGCATTCTTGATACTGTAGAAAGTCAAATGTAAGTAGGAAAAAAAACCTATTCATAGACCAGTGACCAATGAGATGGAGTTTTGCATTCTGTAGAAGCCTATTGTACTATGTTTCCTATATACTATATTATAGACATAAATAGTATCAGAGTTTGCATCCCTGGAAGAAGCAGGTAAATCTCATAACTACATACAAGATTAGTACTGCCTGGCAGAGGTATTAATAATCTTAAAATGGGGATCATTTACAGTACTTGCCCTGGTCCCCCATTTTATACTCAATGCGATGAAGTGCCACATGCCTAAAGCCTTGAAAACTGAAATACTGCAGTAAAAGAAAAAAGCAGCAACTGTCTCAGAGTGTGACACCCACATGCCAGCTGTGGGTTTTCAATCCCTTGTTCTGCAGAGTTATTCTGAATTTGTTAATATAAAATAGTAAATCAAGTACAAGCTAGTTAAGTTGCCTTCAGCTTTTATCATCGCCTTTCTTTTTACATTCTAATGGGTTTATAAATAGTAGAGCAATATGAACTACACTCCTTTTTAAGTGCACCTATCACCATAGCATCAGCACTATATATTATAGCACGAAAACCAAAAAATAAGAAGAAAATCACTCTGAATCCTTATTTGGAAAGCCAGTCAGAAGATTTATGTTATAAAACAAGATAAGCTTTTGACCCCCACCCTATCCTTCTCCTTAGTAAAGCAAATTAAGTCTCTAGCTTTCAGAAACACTGCCCTAAAGAATTTTTGAGTAGCCTGTGGCTTTCAGACAGAGCAGAAGGCTTCACGGCACTGTCAGATCAGGTGTTATTAAAAAACACCAGTTCAGCAAATATCATCCAAACAGTTTAAAGAAGCCCAAAACCTAAACTCTTGTGATGCATACCAAAATGGGACTAGCCAATTCCCCCGTTAAACTGTTCCTTTTTTAAAAAAAACAACATACATCTTACACATATGCTTCTACTTGCACACATAAAGATACCAAAATGCTTTACAAAACCAGATATGCACATAGGATTCTGATGCATACAATTAAAAAGTAGCTCTTCTGAGATAGAAGGCAGCAGCTGTTTGATAGCTGTTGTTGATACAACACTGACATAAAATTAAGAACATTGGATCCAGTTTTAATTGGAGAAGTATAAAACATAATTCAGGTTAACAGAAAGTAATTACCAAGATGGAATTTGACCAGGGCACTGGAGATAACACCTAAACTCTTATATATCAGAAGAGTTGTCAAGATCTGTGTTTTATATCTGATCTGAACGACCACTCCTCTAGCAACACAATGCCCCCTACTGCTATGCTGGGGTATCAGTTTAGTATCAACTTTGAAGGAAGAATAGACAAGCACCCACTCACTCCTTATTAGGAAAAGGTTATCCAGAATAATATTGTTCTTAATCCAAGAGGATTTAGTATTCAAGCATGTAAAGTTAACTCAAGCAGTTTCAATTCATCCATGTTGACGATCAGAATACAATAGATTCAGTTTGTAAATTATACAGCAAAGTAATCCAGGCAACCTTGGTTTCTAAGTGTTTTTCCAGGGCGTGGGGAGGAGAAACAATCATTTTTTTCGAAGTTTGAACCCTATCCAAAACCAGTACAAAGGTTCACCTCTCTCTCTTCCGGCAAAGGAAAGATAGCATGAGAAACATGAAATCGGAGATGTGGAAGCACGGCTGTGCAAGTCGAGCACAAGTGTTGTTTCCAAGCTATCCTGCATTTGCTTTGCCAGTTCTTACGACTAGACACAAAAGATGCTGCCAGCTCTGCTTCTTTTACTCCAACAGTTTCGAAATTAACAGAAAATCCTCACTTCCATAAGAGCAAAGGAAGCTTTCGCCATTACTAAATATCTCCCTTCACACATACACATCAGGTTGTGTTTTTCAGGTGTGGAAACAGTCTGTGTTATCACAAAGATATCAGTTTACTCAAAAATGCATTTTGCTAACACTAAACTAGATATATGGGCCATCACAACTCGTATTCAGCCATTCTTGAAATCGTAAAGGGGTCTTACATTGCTACAGCATCTCTCTTCCAGAAAGATCCCAAAGCACTTTACAAGACTACATACATTCACCCACTGAGCTGAGACAGACACTTGTGGGATGGGACACAACAGTTATTCAACTGCACACAGCACTTCTACAAGACACTTTAAGGCAAGATTTCAGAGTAACAGCCGTGTTAGTCTGTATTCGTAAAAAGAAAAGGAGTACTTGTGGCACCTTAGAGACTAACCAGTTTATTTGAGCATGAGCTTTCGTGAGCTACAGCTCACTTCATCGGATGCATAGCATATCGGAAGAATATTATATCCGATTAGAATGGTAGGGGGAATTCAGGGAGACAGAGTATACTTACACAAGTTGAAGTTTAGCCAGGAAGCCACCTCCACTCTCGTAAAAATAGAGATTACATTAAATTAATAAGAACCATAGATTAGGAGGACTTTGGTTTTATGCTTTTTTACATCCAGCAACACAGCCAAGGCATTCCTTCTGTACTTACTAGGAGAGATAAGCACAACCTTATTTATTCACCAAAACTTAAGTTTTCGTGGAGGTATCCCAGTCCAGTATTAACCAGGCTCAAATGAGCTTGTGAAATCTGACAAGCAAAGTTCAGAGCCAGAAATGGTACAGCTGCAGGCACAACAGAAAAGGACCATTCATTGTTCCCTTCTCATGCACAGTTTACAAGTTCTGAATGGATCCCAGTACACAGGCATCAGGGAACACTTTTCTGTTCTGTGTTTGTACAGCGCCTAGCCTAATGGGGTCCTCACCTTTGACAAGGATTCCTAGTGGTAATACTGTACAAGTAAATAATATAAAGAATTTGTTCAGTGCTGAAAGGGCCTTAGATATTTTTCTCCCTTCAATTCCAGCAATAGCAGTTGCTACTGCATTTCTTCTGGAAGAGCACAGGGTATTATCTGCCACTTGGAATCTCTCAGGAAACTGAATGGGTGTGATACAGTCCTATTCCATATAAAATGCACTGCTAAAAAGAGAAATGAATGGTGGGTCAAACTTTTAACAGATTATTGATATAGACAGGCAGTCACTTACCTAGCAGTAGAAGAGATGTCAGCTCTTGCAGAAGGCACCTCATCTTTGTAAGAGGGTGAAGATGAAGGGGCAGCTCTTGTTCCCTTCCTCCCTCACCTATTCTTTTATCTTCAGCTGTCAGACACCAGTTGGCTTGTATTTCCAGAAAAATATTTTGTTGGGAGCGAAAGTACAAAGTAGAGGGGAAGAAGGGAAAAATAAGTGAGGGAAAGGCTTCGTGGGCAGCGTGAAAACGTCCTCAAATGATGAATTATCTTCCCAAATCGATGCTACTGCCTTTCCAGATCCTGACACACTCTGTGTCTCAGTGTCCACTTTGATTTTTTCCAGGTCCAGTTTCAACAGTGGCTGTGTATCCTTTCCTTTTAGATTAGTGCTCCAGGGAAGAGGAGGGAAACGAGTAAGAGGAATCCTTTCATCTGCTCCGTCTGGTAACGCTAGATCCTCCTCCCAGCGAAAATGTGCCTCCCAGAACAGTTCCCAAGAGTCAGTTACCGGCCCCGCAGCTGAAGAGATAATGGGAGTTCAAAACCCCTGGCGCCCAAGCTTGGCTGCTACATGACAAGAGCGCGTCAGAGTCGGTGTCTTTGCTTCTCCAGCGGTTTCCTTCCTTGGGAAGGGATGAGCGTGAGCTGTGTCCCGATCTCCTCCACCCGCCAGCGGGGCTGGGCTCGGCTCTGCCTGACGGTGCGCGGCTTCTGGCGGTGCAACCGGGGCCGGGATCCTACCCTCCGCCGCTGCTCCCGCTCCTAGCTCAGCTCATCCCCCGGGAGCGGGCAGCTCCTTCCAGCTCCCCCTGCGAGCGAAGTTAGCAAGGCGTGAGAGGCGGCCTTCCGCGCCCCCCAGCCCAGCGGCGGTCGGACGCGGAGGGCAGCGCTGCGGGGAACCGAGCCCCGGGGCTGGGCAGCCGCGAGCCCAGCCCGCTATTGTCTCACGCTCGCGGCTGTTCGGGTCTCCGGCGGGGCTCATGCACCGGGAGACGGGGCGCTCCGAGGGGCGCCCCCGGCTAAGGGGCGGGGTGGGGGAGAGCAGCAGCAGCAGCAGCAGCCAGCCCCTGCCGGCTCCGCTGCCCCGCAGCGGGCTGCAGCAGCGGGCGGCCCGTCTCCCCGCGGAGGAGGGTCCGGGCGAGCGCTCCCCGTGCCCTGGCAGAGCCCGCAGCCGGGCACCGCCACACACAGCAGCCCGGCTCACGGCGCCTCCAGGTGTCCGGGCTCCCTCCGCACGTCGGTCCCAGGCGCCCCGGCTCCCCGGCCCGCCCACGCTGGTCCCCGCGGGCGCTGCTCCGCCCCCGGGAGAGGTGGGGCCGCCGGGTCACCTACCTGCCCTGCAGCCGGCACCGCCTGGCTTCCCTTCTCCGCTCGCAAAGCCGGGGGGAGGCGGGCGCTTCCTCTGCGCCGGGAAACTCCTCCCTCCGCTCCACCCTCTGCCCCCTGGGCCTCCCGCTCCCCTCCGCCCTGCCCCGCCCAGTCCCTCCCCTCGCTTCCTCACGTCTAGCACCGGCAACCCGGCCGCCCCGGGCCACGCCTGTCTCGGCCGGCTCTCCGGGAAGCAGGCGGGGCTGGGCTTCCTCCCCCCTCCAGTAGGGAGGGAGGAAAGGGGGGGATGCAAAGGGGTTGAGATAAGCTGGACGCACCCGCATCTGCTTTTTGAACCGGGAGCCGGCTCATGTTACAGCCGGGCTGAGATACTCTGGTTCCAGCTCCTAAGGCTCTGGATCAGTGGTTCTCAAACTTCTGTAGGGGTGACCCCTTTCACATAAAAAGAAAAGGAGGACTTGTGGCACCTTAGAGACTAACACATTTATTTGAGCATAAGCTTTCGTGAGCTACAGCTCACTTCATCGGATCTGTAGCTCACAAAAGCTTATGCTCAAATAAATGTGTTAGTCTCTAAAGTGCCACAAGTACTCCTGTTCTTTTTGCGAATACAGACTAACACGGCTGTTACTCTGAAACCTTTTCACATAGCAAGCCTCTGCGTGTGACCCCCCCTCATAAATTAAAACCACTTTTTTATATATTTAATACCATTATAAATGCTGGAGGCAAAGTAGGGTTTAGGGTGGTGGCTGACAGCTCCTGACCCCTTCCCCCCCCCATGTAATAACCTTGCAACCCCCTGAGGGGTCCCAACCCCCAGTTTGAGAACCCCTGGCTGCAGACCAATCTCTGCGGTCGGGAGAGCTAGAGAAGCTTCCCCCTCCTAAGGCTCCTTCAAATCCTTACTGCTTATTCGTTACTCATGCAAGTGGGGGTGCAGGAACAGTTTGTATAAGGGGGGTGCTCAGAGCCATTGAACTAAACTGTAAACCCTGTATACGATGGAAATCACTTCAAGTCGGGGGGTGCAGCATGCAGTGGTGGTTGTACGTACAATCAGGGCTGACACTTTTTGTCTTTCTGGGACAAAAGCAGGCCTTCTTCCGGCCCCTGTGATATTTATTGTTGTGGCAGCACATTGTTGTGACATATTGGTGCCTGGCAATATGGTATCAAGGCAGCTTGGGAGTTGCATGGAAATGTCACTGTGCCACAATGATATTTTGCGGGCTGGGAAGCGATTTGGGTACTTGTTATTAAGGCCAAATTGCTAGATATGTATCCTCCCACGCTACACAGACTAGATGATCATGATGGTTCCTTCTGGCCTTAAAGTCTATAAAAGTAGGGCTCAAGAGTTTGATTGTATCACGCTGTCTCCAAGTGAGATCTGGAAAACAAATGGTGCTGTAGGTATAGAAAGAATATACCTGTACATTTCCCTTCACTTCTACAGATGGTTTTAGGGTTAAAACATTATACAGTGTAATATGATTGAATTTGTTTAGTATATTTATATAAAGTACAGTTTTGATCCTGCAAACACTTATGCACATATGTCATCACCTGCCTTTTCCAAGGCACACAGTGTGTTCGACACTGTACTAGTACAGCCCTTTCACCTTTCTCAGGGTGTGTACACACTATGGAGACTATGTTGCCCGTGACCCATAACCTGGTAGTGTTGATGCAGCCTACAGCAACAGAAGAGGTTTTTCTATCTCCCTGTACAACAGCAGTTAGGTCTACGGAAACATTCTTCCATCGACCTAGCTGCATCTACACTGGAGGTGAGGTCGGCCTAACTACAGCACTCAGGGATATGGAGTTTTCATGCCCCTGACTGAGATAGCTATGTCAACCTAATTTTTAAGCACAAACCATGCCTAAACTTCCTTTCAGGACACTTGGTTATGCATCCCCAGGAATCCTGGCGGCTTTTCCTAACTCTGTTTCAAGAGCCCTGAATCTCTCTTCAAAACCTGCAAGATGACTACATCTCCAACGCTTCTACTTCTTATTCCTAGAAGGAAAGCTCAATCTTATGAGAGCCCAGCAGTGCTGCCCTTGGACCCTTCCTAATCACAGGATAGCTCCCTGACCCTTTCCATGATCCTTCTCTCTCCGCAGAAGCCAAACCATGACCCATCAAATTCAAACCCCCAAGGTTCCAAACAAGCAGTCTGGGTGGAGTTTCTGTCCAGGAGCCCTAGCCTCTGTGTCTCCATTTATCCAGTGGCATATGTTCTTTTTGATTTTCATCCAACAATGTAACCCATCATACAATTTCACTGACCACCACCTCACCCTGTCACATCTCATTTCAAGTTAACACAGTCCCTTCTCCCCACCATGCATAACTTCACCCATGACTAGGGCCCTACCAAATTCACATTCCATTTTGGTCAATTTTAAAAAAGGTAAAATTCATGATTTGAGCTATTTAAATCTGATATTTCATGGTGGTGTAACTGTAGGGATGCTGACTCAAAAAGGAGTTGGGGGGGGCACAAGGTTATTGTAGGGGGGTTGCAGTACTGGTACCCTTATGTCTATGCTGCTGCTGGTGGCAACGCTGCCTTCAGAGCTGGGTGGCTGGAGAGCAGCAGCTGCTGGCCAGGAGCCCAGGTCTGAAGTAGAGCCACCGCCAGCAGCAGTGCAGAAGTAAGGATGCAGAGTATGGTATTGCCACCCTTATTTCTGCGCTGCTGCCTTCAGAGCAGCTGCCGCTCTCCGGCCTCCCAGCTCTGAAGGCAGCACAGAAGTAAGGGTGGCAATACCCTAAAATAACCTTGCAATTATGGGCAGCGGGTGAACCTCCGCTTTGGGGAGGCTAGCCTGCTGGCCACACCCCTTCCACCCAAGGCCAAACCATGTCGGAGCCCTGAACCCACCCACCCATAACAGGAGAAGCCCTGAGGGCCCTCCTGTGACTGGAGGAGCCCTGGTCTGCCCACCCCAGCCACGACAGCCTGCCCCACCCTGAGTGCTGGGCTGAGCCACCAGCCGCCCCCCCACGCCTGGCCAGCCGCGTCCGGCCAGCTGCGGGCCGGTCCCCTCACTCCCCCACCAGATCCTCCCACCCACTGCTGGCTCACTGCATTCCCTCCTCACTCCCCCACCCCTGAGGAGCAGGGACGTGGCGAGCAGCAACAGGCAGACTGCAGCAGCAGGCAGTGGGGGCCTTGGGGAAGGGGCCGGGCCACTGTGGCCCAGGTGTCTGGTGGCGGGTCCATGGCAGCTGCGCCAGGGAATGGTTAGCCTTCCCTGGCTTATTATACCTGCCACCCATGCTTGCGACCCCCTTCCCCACCCCACCCCCCCGCAACCACCTTTTGGGTCAGAACTGGGTATCTGGCTGGCGAATCTTGCCCATATGCTCAGGGTTCAGCTGATCGCCATATTTGGGGTCGGGAAGGAATTTTTCTCCAGGGCAGATTGGAAGAGGCCCTGGGGGTTTTTCGGCTTCTTCTGTAGCATGGGGCACGGGTCACTTGCTGGAGGATTCTCTGGACCTTGAAGTCTTTAAGCCATGATTTGAGGACTTCAATAGCTCAGACATAGGTGAGAGGTTTTTCGCAGGAGTGCGTGGGTGAGATTCTGTGGCCTGCATTGTGCAGGAGGTCAGACTAGATGATCATAATGGTCCCTTATGACCTTAGTATCTATGAATCTATGACCCGCAATTTGAGAAAGGCTGGTCTCCCCCATGACATCTGTATAGTATAGCGTAAAAGCACACAAAAGATCAGACTTCATGGGGGGAATCCAAATTTCATGGTCTGTGACGTGTTTTTCACGGCCATGAATTTGGTAGGGCCCTACCCATGAGTATCTTCACTGGACACTATGGGGCTACTCATAAATCAAGTTATGCACCCATTTAAGTGTCTGTAGGATCAGGTCTTGTACCCCAAAATGCTTCAAAGAGTTACAAATAAACAGCAAAGAAAATTAGGAAATAGAGATAAGGGAGAAAAATACATTTCAGGCTAAAATTGGAAAGAGATAAAGACTCAGAGTCCAGAGCTTTGTCTAGAAGACCATGCTGCTATGGAACTTGAGATAGGTTTGGGAGTATTCTTATTATGTACAGGTACCATATTAGTATACCCCATATGAAGTCTAAAGGAGCATAAAATAGTATGCACTGCAAAATACCAGAGATTCACCGAGCTTTCACATCCTCCTTTTCTTAAAGCTCTTCCAAGGTATTGCATTAATGCATAGTAACAATAATATACATAAAGGGACCATGCAAATGACATTATAACATTATAAAATTAATCCTATTTTAGTCAAATTAGATTATAATAAGCACTGTGTGCTAAAGACTAAAGGGAACCTATGTTTCAAAAGCTTCATCATCTCCGTGCTTGGTTCTCCTCTTTGACCCCAATAATAAAAATAGCTTCACGTTCATAATAGCTCTTTTCACTTTCAGATACTTTACAAATATTCTTTGAGGAGAGCAAGGGTATTATCTCCATTTCATAGATGGGGACACTGAGGCCAAGAATGGTCAATTGACTTTCCCAAAGCTGTCGAGAGATTTGATGTTATAGCTAGATTACGGGGGTCATGGATCAGCATTCATGATGCACTCCCCATCACTACTCGGCCCGGGCTGGGGAAGCTAATGATCCAACTAGCAGATTAAATTTGGTGATGAATCTTGGTCATGTGCCACTGGAGGCCTGTTGTGCATATGCTAAGAAGCAGCAGCTAGATTAGAACCCAATGATTCCTACTGCTCCATTCTGGGCTGTGACAACTAGGCCACGTCTCTGCCTACAGAAATATATTTGTAGGCATGGTTTATTCACATAACTTACATGGTGACTTAAATAAATAGATACATGGGCAAAATATCCTCGAGCCCCAGGTCAGTGTAATGTTCCAGGACAGGACCGGGCTGTGTGGAGCTCTGCACAGATCCGCATATCCGTATTCACTTACCTCTTCTTCAGGAACTGCCAGAACACTTTGTTCATACCACTTGGTTGCACGGTTTGTCGGCGGGGATGCCATAGTAGCCGGAGGCTGGTGGGTGTACCTCTGATGGTGCCCACACTGCTGCCCACAATGTGGGGGTTCTCTCTGCCACTGCCAGTGCACTGCTCAGAACTGCTTTCTACTTTGCTCACCAGAGCCTCCAGCATGTCTACATCCCTGCCCTCAGCAGGCAGAGGTGAGACAGTGCTGGTGGACCCCTGGCATGAGAGAGGGAATGATCCAGCTCACTGCAGTCCGCTGAAAAGCAACTGTGGCACTTAATCGGCAATTCCAACCAATTCCCATGTCTTCCCTAATGAATGGGATTGTACCTGTGAGACAATTCAGCAGAGTTCAGCATCAGGCTCCCCCAGGCCTTTGTGCAGGAAAAGGAAGTGACACAAAGCAGTTGCTGCTTGGATTAGGACAATTAGCAGTGGCTCTGTTACCAGGGGTCCCTCGAAAGAGTGGCTATGTTTAAACAAAACACCTTCCACTGGTTTTCCCTGAAACAGTATCCTTTGCCTCAGGAAAGCACAGACAAGTGACACACAAATTCAGTGTCGTATGCAGTGTAGTTGTAGCTGTGTCACTCCTAGGATGTTGGCGAGACACCCACCATGTCCCAGAACTCCCGCTCAGATAGGAATCTATTCCTGCCCTTAGAAAGATCTGCCACTTTGCTGAGGCACAGAGGGTCATACAATTAGGTCAGGAGGTCCCCTCTTGTGTGCACATGGTAGATCTCAGCTCTGATATTCTACTCTTCCTACACACATAGGCCTCCTGTGTTCCACAGATGGGGGGAAAGAAGAATGTCAGACTGCTATGTAGTCCTGAGAGAAGACGTCTGAATGCAGCTCGTCTATGTCTATGGCATAATAATTACATTACTTAGCCATTTCATCTCAAAGTGCTTTACAAACCTTGAATCCAATTATCATCAGTTACTCTGTTCCTGTATTTGTTACAGAATGGAGAGGGAGCAAAGGTGGCTTTAAACCAGCTCTGTAGTCCATATATTCTGGGGCAGGCAAGGTCCTGCCCAGCCTTGGTGTAAATTAGAATAGCCTCTAGGCTGCTCAGACTTACACTCCACTTCCCTTTATAGGGGAAGAGAAGCACAGAATGGCCATAGGACAATGTGTAGTCAGAAAGCCCTTATACTACTTCCACCCCTTTAAGTCACCTAAGTTGCAATGGGGGCCTCAGTGTAACTGAGAATCAGGCCCGTTATTTTATCCTCACAACAATCCAGAGAACAATGCGAAGTAAGTATTATTATCCCTATTTTACAGGAGGGGAAACAGACACAGGGGGCCAACTTTGGCCCTACTTGAAATCAACCCAAGTTGCTTCCGTTTACAGCAAAATTGAATCTGGCCCAGAGAGATTAAGACCCACATTTTTTAAAATGCCACTGATTCAAGGTGCCTTGGCTTTTGTGTGTGCAACTTACCACACCCTAAGTACCTTAAATCAGGCAACCAGAAATTGCATCATCCATCATGAGAGACCACTTTTGGAAATGTTATTCCATATGACTTGTGCAAGGCCCACACTCTGAAAACCAGTGAGTGGGGTGGGTCTCGGAGCTCAGGCTCCAGCCCAAGCCCAAATGTCTACACTGCTATTTTTAGCCCCATAGCGTGAGCTTGAGTCAGCTGACCGAGGCTCTGAGACTCATTACTGAGGGTGTTTTTTGCTCTGAAGCCATACCTACAGTGAATCAGCAGAAGAGTCGAGACTAGAATTTAAGAATGTGTAAAATTATTCTAACTCAGAAGTTCTCAACCAGGTGATCAGAAAAAGGTATCAGTGGATCACAGCCACTCTGCTCTTTCTTTCCATATTGCTAAACCTGGGGAGGGGGTCACAACTAGATAGTAGGGGGGAGTGTTCCCAGCATGGAAAAGGGATATCCTCCCAAAAAACATGAGTGATATGAGCCACTATCCTACCTGCTAATGAAGAGTGGCCAAACTTCTTGCTTAAACATTCCCAGACCTTTCTTAAGCTGAGAACTTCTAGACACTAGTTTCACCCAGTGAGATTTTTTTATTGCCAAGGTTCAAGTCCATTTAAAATGGGTGTGAGAGGTTGTAATGGGGACCAAGACATAACCCTAACTGCTGTGGCTTGAACAGTGGTGCTGTCATTGCAGGAAAGCTGGCATCTGTAATTAGTCCAAGTGTTTGGGTTTATTTATGCCTAGTGTGTGCCCTGGGATCAGTATGCCAGCCTGTGGCAGATACATGCACTGAGATGATGTCCCAGCAGCATAGTTGATGCCAAGGAAGTTCGGTCCACACAACAGAGGATCAAACTGAAAAGGGGGGAAAAGACTATTTTAAGATAAATCAGTGTTTTCAGATTTTCAGGGCATCTGTCAGCACCACAGCATAAGGCAGTTAAATCCTTTTGCAGATTTTCTTTTAACCATTGCTTGACAGGAAAGTGTGTCACTGGATATGCAAACCCCAGATCATTCCCATGCTCACAGCCACACTCTGCCTAAGACTGTGAACTGGTTGCAAGGAAGGCTATCACACTACTAGCACAGGAATGGCTACACTAATGTTATGGAAAGATAATATGTGAATAAATGCTTGTGTTAAGCCTGTGATAATGCCTACTGTGAACTAGAGGTTTCTAGAAGCCTAAGCATTCTCAGGCTCAGCTGGGTGCTTGAGCAGTTAATGCCAGTGTCTTCTCTTCAACCAACCTGCCTCCTGACTACCCATTTCGCCAGTCAGAGCTCAGACTCTAAACAGGTGGTGAGTGTGATCCAGAGACTCCTTAATGCCACCTGGCAGAGGACACACGGGGTGCATAGGGTTGTACAGGGATCCCCTGGGTCAGATATCTTCACAATGGTTCATCCATGGGTGGCACTTGAGGTCTCTCCTGAGAGACAGTTGCCCATTGATCAGCGTAATCATTGCAAAATGTATGTATGGATCATATTTAAGAAGTTATGTATCTATACTGAAAATTATGCTCTTAATGCCTTTGCGATTCCTTCCAGGCAGGAGGTAACTGACACCTATCGCCCTGTCTGGCCATTTGTGGATCGTATACCTCTGTAGCTGGCTGGCTCTCAGCCTGGGCTCAGGCGTCACCTCTAAGTTTCTTGCCCCTTGGTCTTCTCTGGCAACCAGACTCCGGGGCAAGCTCTCGGTTCCCTGCAGGAGTGGAGCTCCCTTCCAGGGTCCTTTCTAAGTCTAATTACCTGGCACTGTGCCTCAGGTCCAGCTACAGGGCACTGATGGAGACATCCAGAGCCCCTCTCAGGGCTGCAGTGTCTGTCTGCCCTAATCAGGGGTGGGGGGAAGAGGGAAAGCTAGTCATTGCCTTGGGCTGGCAGCGTCTCTTCTTGGGTAAACTTCTCCCCTTGGTCTGTGGCCAGCTACACCTTTTTAAGCTCCTCATTCTCCTAGCAGACCATGCTCTTCAGGTACTGCCTGAGCGCAGGGACACTTGTTGGGCTTGCTGTCCGTGGGATGGGCGTGTCCCTTCAGCCTCACACTGTATGCCTATTTGTATACTGAGCTGGGTGTGAATTGTGAAACTGCAAAATCTATAACAGAGGATATCTACAGGAAGAAACATACAGCAAGGGGGTGTCCTGCTTATGAATAAAGACAAAGAATTGGTCTGGAGAGCAAAGAGACACGCTGAAATCCTTTACCTCGGCATGTCTGTCTTATGAAAGGGGGTCACAGCCAGCCTGGCTGTAAATCAGTGTGCAAGGATTTTGGTGAGTAATCCTTAGACAGACAAAAGAGTATCGTGTTAATTAGGTCTAGGCTCTCGAATCTGCATTATGATTTTATTTTATATGTAACCCTTTGGTTCCAATACTTCTAATTGCTACTATTGAATCTCTATGCTTTGTTAAATGAACTTATACTTGATTTCACTATAAACATCTCTAAGTGCTGTGTGTAAAGCAGAGCGGTGATCTGTGTGGGAATTGGGAAGATGGGGAATACTGTTTCTTTGGAAGCAGCAAATGGGTGAATACAGTGAGCGTTCACTGGACCAGGGGCTGAGCACTCCAGGGGGACACTTGGAGGGCCTCAGAGTTGGAGTGTGCCTATTGCTAACCTGTAGAGTGACAGTGGGGCCTGTGAGGCCTAGAGGGGCGTGCTTGTGTTGCCTGTGGCTGATGGAATCAGCGACCTGACCCCTGGCAGGCACAGACAAGGCTTCCTCATGTTAAAGGCAAGTGGTGGCGAGGTGCCTCACAACCCTACGTACCCCCGAGAAGCATCATTGTGACTCTCTCAAGTGCATAAATGGGAGACCTCCAGGAAATACCCAAGTGACATGGGAAGTGCTAATCAATGGCTGGTGCTCCCACCTATTGGTCAGTACTGAATCAATACCTCCGCTCCGCTGCTGCAAGTGCCATGTTTCATGTGAGATGTAAAACCAAGGTCTCTGAAGGCACTTTTTGCAGGATGGGATAGTTAACCAAAGTGTCCTGTCCAGATTCTGTCTCCTTAAGTTCTCCCTACAGTTGCAAGTAGATACAATAGTCTTCTCCACTTTCCATACTAACCTGTTATGTAACTTCTGAGTTTTACCCCAGAGGCAGATAAGATGATACTTGTGTGTAGCTCGGATAGCACTTTGGGTTCCTTAAGCATGGAGGGAGCTAGAATAATGCAAAGGTTTATTTATTACTATTTTTAATGTGCTAACCCAGTAGGATCCAGGGTTTGAGTGGACTAATCTGCAAGGGAGATGCAACAGATAGATACAACTCTCCTTCCTTACTGCCAAGGTGATGTGTCTTAGTTCTGTAGATAAACAGAGGGCTTAGCTTTCCAGAACAACTTTTTACCAGCACAGAATTTAATAGAAACAGAATATATATAAATCTGGTTATATGAGTGGGACTTTTGTCTGCATCTTGTTGTGTGTGTATGTTTCTTTGCATGCCTGCCTGTTTCACTATCCTAAGGTCAGCAGTGGCATGCTTAAACAGGCTACTGATGGATCATCCTGATGAGAAACAGCAGTATTTGAGATAACTCTGCATTAATCTGGAATACCTGGTTGCAGCACTGACGCACAAAACCTGTTGCCTCCTTTGAGAGAACACAGGAGCCGAAGAGTCAGAAACTATGAGTCACTTACTGAGTAGCAGAAAAAGCCAGTGCCTGTCTGGCTCACAACTCCAAACAGCTGTTCGGATGACTGTGCTGTGTGCTCAGATTTTACGTCAGAAGAGAAAAAACAAAACTTTCACTACCCAGCAAATGTCTGTTTAAATTTCATCAGACTCCTTTCAGCATTAGGTAGCAAGACAGAAGTGAAAGATGAAACAGTGAGAGGAAAAGCATAAGCCAAATTCAACTATGACCTCATGATGAGTAAGTGCTTTGAAAGGAAGAACAGATTCCTGATAAAAGGAAAAGAGGTCCTCTACACACAGAACCCTGTGTCTTCTGTGTTTTGTCACAGAATTCACGTCTTTCTCCTAAGCCTAAGCTTTCATTTAAAAAAAAAGTTTTAGTCTTTATGAAAAAAACCCTTCTGAATAGGAGCTGATGCAGTGCTATCTTTCTAAGTCGGCAAAAAAACAATAGCTCAGAGAGAGGTGTGAGCTGTCCCTATTCACTAAAACAGAGATGTTGACTCTGAAACCTACTGATAACCTGCCTGTTGATATCAAGTCTTTTACTGCTGAGCATTTTAGCCCAATCCTTACAAAGCAGATGTATATATCTTTTCCCATTAAGTTCTGTGCTGGTGAGAAGTCATTTTGGAGAACAAAGCCCTGTATTTATTCACAGAACATACACAGTACAAAGCTTCCTTGTCACACTGCCCTTCCCATACCCCTTCCCCTAAGGTGGAAGGACCACTGTGGATGGGGTGAGAGAGGAGTTCACTCTCTAGGACTCACTCAGTCCTTACCCTCTCTGCTGAGGCTACTAGCAATTTGCCAATTAATGTCAGCTGAGGTGGTGATTTGGGACAGACACTTCTAGTCTGATTCTCCGCTGCCTTTCTCCTCTTGTTGTCATTCACACCAACCTGTGCAAAGTGCTACCAAGTCAGAGTGGGGTCATTTTACACACACTCAGCACAGTGACTACACAAGGGGAAGGGCAGTGGAGAATCAGGCCCATGGTCCACTAGAATCAGGACTGAAGCCCAGATACACAAAGAGACTAAGACACCTAAGTCCCAAATTTAGACACTACTGTGATCCCCAAAACCTCTGCTCAGCTCCCTCCTAATTCTGTAGGTGCCTTAATTCACTCAGTTCCTATATTTTTGCAGTAAAAGTCCTCTAGACACCTAGGTTTCTGCCTCTGGGCATGCACACTGCTCCCTCAGGGAAGTACCCAGATGCCTGTCACAAGCCTAAGACCCAGCTGGATCCTCAAACCAGGTGAAGATAGGCAGGGCAACACCTATCTCACTTGTGGGTTTGATCTGGTAGGCTTGCTCACACCTAACACATGCAGAATGGCTGGACAGAAGGGGGAGACAGTGGCCTCTCTTATAACCTTTAGTCCAGTGTTTGGGGTACTCACCTGAGGAGTGGGAGATCCTGCTTCAAATCCCTCTCCCTCCCTCCCTCAGATGAAGAGATGTGGGGAACCCCTCTTCAAATCCCTTCTCAGCTGAGTGCTCTAACCACTGGGCTATAAAGTTATTCCCACTCTCTTTCTCTGGCCCCAATTAATATTTAATACAATGTGGAACAGCTTCAGCTAGCAAGACTAGGGTGACCAGATAGCAAGTGTGAAAAATTGGGATGGGGTGGGGGGTAATAGGCACTATATAAGACAAAGCCCTGAATATTGGGACTGTCCCTATAAAATCGGAACATTTGGTCACCTTAAGCGAGACCACATCAGAACATCCCAGTGACTAGGGCACTCATGTGGGAAGGAATTGAACTGGGGTCTCCAGTCCTTAGTAAGTATCCTAACCATTGGGCTAAAGGCCATATGGGAGGCCACTGCTGCCACCACCACCTCCTCCTCAAATTGTGCATAGAGTTGGGAAGGCACCGAAGCAAGAGTAGCTTAGGTGGGGAGCTACCTAGTGTGCTGGGTTTTGTGGACCCCAGTCTCAGGTACCTTTCTCCCCCAACATGGCGTATAGGAAGGGCTGCCAATTTTGACTGGATGTATTCCTGGAGGTTTCATCACATGACATCCTGGAGGATTGGCAACCCTATGATCCTAGGCACCTTTCTCAGGATTTGTGGTGACTTTTCAAGGTGCCTACAAGTTAGGCATTGGAACACCTAAGTGCCTTAGTGGATCCAGGCCTAAGACCCTAAACTCCTTTCACAAAGGCTGCTTCACAGCCATCAGATGATTACAGCTTTCATTCACTACCAATGTGAGCCAATTACATTGGCCATCTATCACTGATAGCAATCCAGATACTCCCACTCACAGTTAAATATGGCTTGAAACTGGGTTGCATGATTTGCGTGCACACAACACAAATTTTAAACCATGTTTCATATGCCAGATTCACTTTCTAGTTCTATTTGACAGATGAATTTTGACAGAGCTTGGTTTCCAGAGGGAGGAGTAGGAGAGCTGCCACATGCCCTAAAATGGCTTCTGGCTCTGTAGCTGGGAATCAGTAACTTCTTTTGAGAAGTTTTTGCAAACACCCTTTAACCTCATTTGAAGAAAAACAATTCAAAATAGATCTAGCATTGCAGTAATGCAGACAGAGTTGAACAAAGAATTTCATCTCGTGCCTAATTCCTGACAGCAGGTCCTTAGATAATAATAAGGAACACCACAATGAGATTGGAAGTGGTATTGGCTAGTGGCAACAGGGTGTCAGGATTCCTGGATTCTAAATCCAGCTTTGCCACTGACTTGCTTTTTGATATTGGGTTAGATATTAGATTCTCTATGCCTCAGTTTACCCATCTGTAAAGTGGGTAAAATAATACCTAATATGATGTTTAGAGAGCATTCAGATGTCTGATTTGTCAAACGAGAAGGTATCACATTTTCATTAATTGCACAGGCACTCAAATCAGTCTCCAATTAAAGTCTGAGAAGGTGCTTAATCCATGTAATCTAAGAAGTACTGGAGAAAAACCAGGAAAAAGCAGACTTGCTATTCCTGGTATTTCTGTGTCAGAAAATAAGCAGAAAAATTACTCAGGTGTAACCAACATACACTTTCTGCCAACATGTCACAGAACTATGCTACAGCCCTGTACAGATCAGGGCAGAAGTATAATTTTGTAACAAGGTTCTAACTCAGTTTGATCCTGCTTAGAAAATCAAGACAAAACTGTGTTATAATAACATGGTCAAAGTATCACCACATTATAATCATCTTCTGGCAGGAGATAGGCCTTTACATTTATAATCAGAACTTTCCTTGAAGTTGGAAAAGTTTTAAAATAGCATTTTTCTTTTAATGAAACCTTCAGTTTTGAGAGAAAGAAGGAAAATTGATAGAAATGGCCTAAAAGGGCACAATTCATGTCTCCCCCTCTCCCAACTTGTTTATAATTTCTAACAGCCCATTCAGAAACAACCCCTAACTAAGGACCTGATCCTGCAAAGACTTACACACATGCTTACCTTTAACCACGTGAGTAATCCCAAAGAGTTCACTGTTACTATTCATATGCTTACAGTTAAGCACGTGCATAAGTCTTGGCAGGATCAGGCCTAGATCATGACGTAGCCTGAGAGTAGCAGGATGAGTGTTAAGAAAGAGACATGGCACACAGCTATCCCATTTGCAGTACAGAGAAGTCAGCCCTTTCTGACAGAAAGCAGCATAGCTGGTTAGAGACCCCCAGAAGGAAATTACAGTAAGAATAAATTTTCTGTACAGGAAATCCAAGAAAGATGAAGAAAAAAGAAGCCCTTTATCTATATTTATAAGATGGAGCTTTTCCTACATGAATAAACCTCTTAAGACATTTCCTGGGCACTTAGGTTATATATTTAATAGGTTTTTCTGGTATAATTTGAAAGTAGATCACCACCATGCAACGATGCCTGCTTCACTTTGCTCCAAGCAGCCTCACTAGCCTCCTTCACCTGTGCCCTCAGAAACTAGAGTACCAGGTGTTATTCTCACTATACTAAGAAAGCAGATTTCCACACATACACACACACACTTACAGATTTTAGAGCAGGGGTGGGAAAACTATGGCCCGCGGGCTGGATCCGGCCCAGGAGCCGTTTTAAGCCGGCCCACAAGCTCTGGCTGGGTAGCGGGTTGGGGGCTGCACCACACGGCTCAGCCCCGCTCCAGCGCTCCAGCCAGGGTGTTGGGTTGGGGGCTGCACCACTCAGCTCCCGGAAGCCACGGCATCGCCCCTCTCTGGCTCCTATGTGCTCCGATGGCCCCCTCTGACGCTCCAATGGGATCTGCAGGGGCAGTGCCTGCAGATGGGGCAGCATGCAGAGCCGCCTGGCCACACCTCCGCATAGGAGCTGGAGAAGGGACATGCCACTGCTTCTGGGAGCTGCTTGAGGTAAGTGCCACTCAGAGCCTGCACCCCTGAGACTCTCCCCATGCCCCAACCTGTGCTCCTGCCCTGATCCCCCTCCCACTCTCCAAACCCCTCGATACCATCCCGGACCACCCTCCTGTACCACAAACCTCTCATACCCAGCCCCACCCCAGAGCCCGTACCCCCAGCTGGAACCTGCACCCCCTTCCCGCACCCCTGCCCCAATTTTGTGAGCATTCATGGCCCACCATACAATTTCTATTCCCAGATGTGGCCCTCAGGCCAAAAAGTTTGCCCACCCTTGCTTTAGAGCTATTTGCTCCCCTTTTGCTGTTCTGTCTTAGCAAGTTCTTGCTTAGGCCTCCATGCTTGCTTGCTTTCAATTTGTTGT
This sequence comes from Chelonia mydas, assembly GCF_015237465.2. Lineage (NCBI taxonomy): Eukaryota > Metazoa > Chordata > Testudines > Cheloniidae > Chelonia > Chelonia mydas. Next base: position 182,265,813 of record NC_057849.1, read on the forward strand.
AACACAACAGAAAAAGAATTACCTCAGAAGCTAAAGAAAAATGTAAGCCCTAATGAAACCATCCTCCAAACCCTTCATTCAACACCTTGAACACATTCTCAGTTATTCCATCCATGAGCTTGGGGCAGGAATTGAGGAGCCATGCAGGGACCTGGCCAGGCCTCAGTGAAAGTTAAACCAGCCTCAGGGCTGTTCTAACTTATGCTGTATATCCCATGGTCTGCTCTAGGCTCTGGAAATCGGAGAGCAGCCATAGCACAGTGTGCACTCCTGTCATACCCCTGAGCAACTCCATATGCCATATGACTGGGAACAGAACCAATGTGGAGCCTTTACACAACAGTTGTTTCCTGGCTCTCTGCACATGGGGTACTTTCAGGGGAACATTTCCACTCATTTTAAGGCCATTTTATGTTACCAGAGTGGCATAAAAAGATTACAGGCATTTTACATTCTCATCAGTGTGGCTAATCCAGCATTTATACTGTAGTTTATACTTTAAAGGGATTCACAGAGTGGTGGAACAGCAGATATCTTCCTCATTTCCCTTCTTGGGCTTTGCTCCTTTCTGTCCTTTCCCCTACCCAACCACTGCTGGTGTGCAAGTATTCTCTTCTGCAGCTTTTCCCATTGGGAACAGCCCTTCCTGTGTGTCTTCCTCATCCTGATGCTCCATCACTTGGAACATTTAAAACAAGACTGACCAGACAAAATACTGACGAACATACTACAGAGGGAAAGCCTGGCCCCCAAGGTGATACAGTTGGCATGAAAGAACTATACTCAATTGTCATAAATATAAAGGGAAGGGTAACCACCTTTCTGTATACAGAACTATAAAATCCCTCCTGGTCAGAGCCAAAACCCTTTCACCTGTAAAGGGTTAAGAAGCTAAGGTAACCCCCTGGCACCTGACCCAAAATGGCCAATTAGGAGACAAGTTACTTTCAAAGCTGGAGGGGGGAGGGAACAAAGGGTCTGTCTGTCTGTGTGATGCTTTTGCCAGGAGCAGGTCAGGAATGCTCTTCAGAACTTCTGTTAAGTTAGTAAGTAATCTAGCTAGAAATGCATTAGATTTCCTTTTGTTTAAATGGCTGGTAAAATAGCTGTGCTGAATGGAATGTATATTCCTGTTTTTGTGTCTTTTTGTAACTTAAGGTTTAGCCTAGAGGGATTCTCTATGTTTTGAATCTGATTACCCTGTAAGGTATTTACCATCCTGATTTTACAGAGGTGATTCTTTTACTTTTTCTTTAATTAAAATTCTTCTTTTATGAACCTGATTGTTTGTTTGTTTGTTTTTTCATTATGCTTAGGATCCAAGGGTTTGGGTCTGTGTTCACCTATGCAAATTGGTGAGGATTTTTATCAAGCCTTCCCCAGGAAAGGGGGTGTAGGACTTGGGGGGATATTTTCGGGGAAAGACGTCTCCAAGTGGGCTCTTTCCCTGTTCTTTGTTTAACACGCTTGGTGGTGGCAGCATAGGGTTCAAGGACAAGGCAAAGTTTGTACCTTGAGGAAGTTTTTAACCTAAGCTGGTAAGAATAAGCTTAGGGGGTCTTTCATGCAGGTCCCCACATCTGTACCCTAGAGTTCAGAGTGGGGAAGGAACAGCCCTTCCTGTGTGTCTTCCTCATCCTGATGCTCCATCGCTTGGAACATTTAAAACAAGACTGACCGGACAAAATACTGACAAACATACTACAGAGGGCAAGCCTGGCCCCCAAGGTGATACAGTTGGCATGAAAGAACTATATTCAATAAAGCTGTTTAAAAATACTTTTGATCACATTTGGCCTCTTGGCTTTTTTCTATGCACCCCTCCAAAGCCCCCTCCTTCCCCTCTTCAGTGATTTTCACATATTTATGCAAAGCATTGGGCAATTCTGCCTTTGAATGCATGAAGAAATTACTGGGAGCCATGCATGTTTGTATCCAAAGATAGAAACTGGGTCTTATGTTTAGGGCTTGCCCTTTGGGAGCCTGCACCCCTGCTATGCTACCGCTGTGTTCCTAATTTCCATGTTGTTGACTTGTTGTTTTTACTTTTATCTCACTTCCTTCACTTTTCCATTAAGCTATGGATGCAAGTTTCATTTTGTTTCTTTATCATCTTTTACATCTATATTAGATACAATAAATTAAAGCTACTGCACTTACAGCCATCTCCCAGGAGGAACCAACTGAATTATGGTTGTGTCACACCTATACTCCTTGCTTGTACCTGCGAGAAGATTAAGTGTTTGATAGTTCTCCTCTAGCTCTGGGGGAAATAAATATCTTGTATTTATTTTGCAACTTTCAGCCAGAGACTGTTCAAATCACTTCTATCATTACAATAACAGCCAACTCTGGGGTTGAACATTGTGGCAGTTTAATAGCAGCACTACACACCGATGTGGAACAGGAAGTGAAGATACTATATCCAGCTGAGACTACCTGTGGAATTAAAGAGAGGCAGAACGTAATTCTCTGAATTGGAATTAAGCCAGAACACCAGGAAATCTTTAATGACCACAAGAAGTCAGAACCGTGTTTTTTATATCTCATCCAAAAGACAGAACCTGCAGCACAACGCTGGGAACTGCATACTAAAGTACAACAGCTAACTTCTTGCAGCACCCGTTTATTCCTTTTCATTCATCTAGTGCCTAATCCTGCATCTGCTTGCTTGTGAAATCAGATGAGTTCACAGGCAGAAATATACTAGTTGCAGATGAAATAGAAAAAGAACTAGTCACTGCCCTTTCTCAAGACCCAGACATTCAGATCATACGTATTAATTCATATATTTCTTGAGTTGATGCATTCATATCGCTGAGAACACTGCTGAGCCCATTCACTTTACTTACATTTTTTAGATGAGGCAGCCTGCACTCTGGTACCTGCGTGAAGATACAGTGTGATAGCTCTCCTCTAGCTCTAGAGGAAATAAATATCTTGTATTTATATAACAACTATGAATCCTCTCCCTCCCACTCCCCCCAAACATCTCCAAGAAGGTGGAAAAAACCCTGCAGAACTACAGCTGTACCAAGGGTGGATCAGAGAACAGAGTATGACTAGGAGCACACTGAAGTTAGAAGTTCCTGCATTTGGTTCCTAGATACTACAGTGATTAGCAAAATATAATTATGTGGTTAAGATAATACAGATAATTTGGATGTTCTGACCTTATGAACAGCTGGATGCAAACTCCTTCTAAGACTATCAGGAGTTGAAGGTCATGCCACATGTCATCGGAAAGGTATATTTTGCTAAGGCTGCAACAATGTCTTTAATTGGACCTATTATATCGGTGTCATTATTTTTATGCACACAGTATGGCGCACGTTCAAACAAATGGGTGACTTTTTTAGTGCCACAGATTTTCTGGAATCGTATCTCCAACAAACAGAACTCAACCATTTCTGAGTTTTTATGTATTACCTGGGCCTCAGAAGTGGAACTTGCCGGCAATAACACTTATGCATCCTTTTGTGCCCAGGGGGCAAAATATGCGTACGGCCTCAGCATTAAAATGAAAAGGAGTACTTGTGGCACCTTAGAGACTAACCAATTTATTTGAGCATAAGCTTTCGTGAGCTACAGCTCACTTCATCGGATGCAACCGATGTTGCATCCGATGAAGTGAGCTGTAGCTCATGAAAGCTTATGCTCAAATAAATTGGTTAGTGTCTAAGGTGCCACACGTACTCCTTTTCTTTTTGCGAATACAGACTAACACGACTGCTACTCTGAAAGCATGAAAATGGGCTTTCCAGCTACAGCAGCCCATGTGGTGCAATACCAAACACTTACCATTTAGTGGCAGCAGGTGAACGAGAAGGTGCCCTCTAAAATAGGTAGCAGAGGAACAGCTCAAGGTCACTGACATCACCAAGGTATCAAAGCTACACAGAGGATATACACTATTAAAAACAGAGGTCCCAGTCCTCTTCTCATTGAAGGCAATGGAAGTTTTACCCTTGACTTCAGTTGGGGAAGAATTAGGCTCAGAAGATACAAAACCATGCCTTCAGCCCCTCCGCATCCCTTGTCATTATTTATTCACTTGTAACTGTTTCACAGTGGAAAACTCTGATTGACCAAAAGATACTAGTCCGAAACGGAGAGTGACCAATTCATTATGCAGCACAAATCAAAATTAGAGTGAATGATTTAGATTTGGAGAACAAAGCCAACAATTCCTCACTGACATCTGTAAGCCACCAAACATTCTCATGGAAATGTATAATTCCAAGCTTGCAGCACAACTGTGAAATCTTTCTCATGTCCTCCCTTAATTGCACTGCGACCCCCAGTTGAGGTCTGGGAGCCAAAATGGAAAAAATCTGGCATAAATATTTAACTAATTTGAGATGTGTGTTTCTAATTACTAGCTAATTATTTTATGCCAGTCATAAAAGATTGTTTGGGTCTTTTCAGAGGGTTACATGAGGATAACGCAGTTCAACCAAATAAATGGGTAAGTGAAACAAGTCTCCGTGCTAATTAATATTAATAAATGGATCAAGAACCAGCATCTCTTTGAAAATATGAGATCAACAGAACTCCAAGAGTGATTCATTACAATTAGTGCTGTGATGACAGACATTACAGATCTCTTAATGTGAAGCCTCCATTTCACACAGCATCTCTGGGAAGTGCTCTCTTGTTTGGGGGAGAAGGGTGGGTGTAACTAACAAGGTGATGGTTCCAAATAAATCAGCAGGTAGGTGGGTAGGTATAACTCTCTGAGTTGGCTTTTAATAAATGATTAGATTGCTTCTGGGGGAGGTGCACATGCACAGCACCACCTCAGTTAACTTATTTATCTAGTAAAAATGGTTGGACTGCAGTTGAAAAACCAAGTACTTCCCTTCTGGCTTCCTCTTCCTGACAACCCGGGCCCAGCTCCTTTGTCTCTAGCAATCTACACCTTTTTCAGATGGGACTGGCTGGCCAGTTTCACTGCCAGTCCTGAATGATCCTGAGCGGTGTATCCTTTCTCTGTACCCAACAGCATTATTTCAAAGCTAAGACCGGTGTCTCACACTCCTGTTCTGTCTCCTTGTCACTCCACCTCTTCCCCTGCTAGGATGAAACAGCAGACTTTCCTAAGGGCCTGATTATGACTGTCAATGTATGTGAATGCAGGGTGTGTGTGTCATAGACTCTACATCTAGGCAGGCAGGTGTGTTGTACTGCTCTGTTGCTGTTGCACAACTGCCTCAGAGGGGAGGGCTGCAGGATTCACTTTCCTCACCATGGCTGTGCAGATCCTTGCTGCAGACACAGGTAAAGCTGGGATTTAGCCCCAGATTTATACACACTGGGCCAAATTCTGCCCTCCCTCTGTGTAACCCCACTGAATTTGTTCCAGTGAGTTCTCTGAATGCCCCTTAGAGGCTTTTCTGTCCATGTTCATAAGTGACTGGCCATCATCCAACATAAGCTAGAACTTCCCTCTGTGTCTTGAAAGGCAGAGAATATGGAGATCTGGGTCTCCCACTCCACCACTGATGTGTCGTGCCTTCACCCAGGGCAGCTTCTCTTCCTTTGTTTTTCACCTGCCTGGTGTCAACCTCCTCCTAGCCCTGGCCAAAATGGCCATCTACAAAACGAGGGAGAGGAGGTTGGCCGACGGGGTTTCCTGCGACTGTGGAGCCTATTTCCGCTCCTCAGTCCGTTCACGCATCCGGGCAGAATTCCTCTGGGCGGCGTCCGCTGTCCCCCCCTTGACACCGAGGAGCAGTGGGCGCTGTCCGGGGTTCTCTGCCCGGTGTCCCTGTCAGGTTCCCTTCGTTTAGCCCTGTGACCTCACTCCCATTCCTGTTACCTCCTTAGTTGTCCCCCCCAATTATTTGGAATCCTGGACCTGTGGATTCTACCCTTAGGCTGGGGGGAGGTCCTTTAGCACTTTCTGGATCCCAACAGGACTAGCTGATAAACATTTCCTTTTCCTTGACAGTCTTTCTTGGCTAGATCGTCTCATCCTTTTCCTGTAATGTAATACACCATCTCTAGAAGGTTTGTCTCTGCTAGAGCTTTTTAATACTAGTTAATTGATTGCCTATTAATTTGAGTTAGCTAACACATTTGTACATGCTAGTTTGGACATCACAAATACCTAGGGTTAACCACAAACATTTGTGTCCTGCCACAGATATTGGTGGAATGTTTAGACTAGCATGTACAAATGTGTTAGAGAACACAAGTTAACTAGCAATCAACTAGAGTTAAAAATCTCTCAGGGAGGCATACCCTTAGCTGCAGGATAAGGCCCCCTCTTTCCCTGTCAGACATGGAGCTGCTTCCTTCATAGTTTGTGTTAATAGCGTGCCTGTCTTTTCCACATGTAATGTCTTTCTTACTCGTGACTTTAGACTGTATCTACACTGGCAAAAAGGGACCCATCATTCACCACCAGTGCAGCTCCACCTATTGTAGCCATGACACAGAGACCCCTTGGCAAAGGGTCCTCTGTTCTTTGCAAACAGCTCTCATCTCAGACTTGACAAACTCTTTGACCCCAGACACGTCTTACAGGATTGTTATTCATAGCGAGTCACATGGACAGTATCTACAGAAAACTCATTACTTGTCAAGACTCATAATCATTGTGAGATGAATGTACAGGTAATATTTAAGGAATAATATATGTATACTGACAGCATGCTTTATGGACTTGGAGTAGAAGGTAGTCAGCAGGGGTGATGTGTTTCAATGATGACCTATTCAAGCCAGAGGGAGTTGTCACCCCAGCCTAGTCAGCCAGCAAGGTAATGCAAGGTTCTATAGCAGCGGTACCCAAACTTTTGAGGGTCATGCCCCCCTTACCTCTGTCCGTTCCTCCCCTCCTCCCCCCCCGGAGCTGGGGCTGGTGATGTGGCTAGTGCGGGATGAGGGGGGGACGCGGACAGGGGTAAAGGAGCCGAGGCTGGAGCTGCAGCTGGGGGTGGGTCTGGGGCCAGGAGTCAGACCGAGGTTGGGGGTGGGGGTAGGAGTGAAGCTATATATAGGGTTAGAGGACAGGGAAGCAAAAACTCCTGAGCCCTTTCTGCACTATAGCTGCAAGAACATCGTTAGAGCTGCCACCAGTGGTGAATTACAGGTCCTATTTCCACAGGTTGTGGGAGGTCCCAGAACTCAGGCTCCAGCCTGAGCCCAAATGTCTATACTGCAGTTTTATAGCCCCACAGCCCACGCCCCGTGAGCCCCAGTCAGTTGACTTGGGCCAGCCACAGGTGTTTTATTGCAGTATAGACATACCCTTAGCTAAGCTTCCCCAGGGAAATAAATGGTGTACAAAAACAAACAGCACAGCTCGAATGATTTCTCCCTTGTCTACAGTCCTGAGATTTTATAATTGCTCCCTCCATGGCCAATTTGCTTTGTAATATGCAGAGTGAAGTTTTCCATTATAGTTGTGTTTATTTAATCACTATCATTTTTTAAAGTGAAGTTAGAGCTGGTGATAGTGCCAGGCTGCCAGCTCTAAAGAATTCAATCACAGAATAGTGATGCTGAAGGATTCCCCACTATAATCCCTTGCCAGTGTGTCTCATCCCTGATCTAGACTGCCCAACTCTAGGGATGAGAAAGATACTCAGTATCTATGGTCCAGGGTCAGTCCTTGGCCCCTCTTTTGACATGGGTTGGAGCAGGGCAATTAGTCTGAACTTTAGAGGTGGTTTTGGTGATCTGGAAACCTGTCCACTTGGCACTGGACTGAGACCCACCAAATTTCAGCAGGACAATTAATGAGTCCAAAGTTATTTCAGATATCAGCACACTGGATTGTAAACGGCAGTGTAGTCTTCCCAACAAGGTTATATTGAACATTCTCCTCATGAAGGCCACACCATCCTGGCATGGATATTTAATCCTGCAGGGGAAATACAGATAGGTTTTGATTCCAGATGGTGGCAACTTTCAGATGACCTGGGTCCAGACTTGGATTTGTGAATTAGAACTGAAAGGCTCCATACCCTACACCCAACCTCCTGAGCCATCCAGGCCTTTTGTTAACCTACATTTAGAACTTTCAAAGACCAAAGCCCTTAGCTTTTATAAAAAGAGCAAAGGATGATGGGGACACAAGGAAGAAATAAGAGGAAATATCACCGCAGGAAGCTGGTAGAATGCAGAAACTTTCTCCCTACACACGCACAGCATCACCTTTCAAGGAGGGGGGTCTGCCCTCAGAATGTTCAAGTGGTCTTCAGCATCAATGTCCTCCTGACCTCTCACTGTTTCTGTGTGCCCAACTGCCCTGACTGGGGAGAAGAAACCCAACCCTACACACTCCCAAAAAACCCCGTGCCTCTTTTCCCTCTATGGATGGCAAGATGACTGCACCCTCTTGAATTTGTTATAGCCCTTTGTCATCATGATCCACACATTTTTCTCCTCTAGTCTTTGTTATTGTAATTCTCTGTACCTAGGAATAAAACTGTCACTATTTGTTTTAAAAAACGGTACAGTTGGTTCAGTATGCAGCAACCTATCCGCTTGCAACACACGCCACCAAAAGTACATCACCGTGGTGCTGCATTATCTTCACTGGTTTTCAATTGAATACCAGGTCAAAGTCAATGGTTTGGTCTCATCTTCAAAGCATGATGTGGGCTGATACAAGTTACCTGGGGAATCTCGTCATCCTACGTGAACATGACCTCCCATGACAGCGAAGCTTCACTAGAACAATGGAACTGTCAAGCTCCAAAATGCAACTTGTGTGTGCCGAAGATTGGCCAATGGATCTTGGTGATTGGCTAATGGATTTGGAACTCATTTCACTCCCAGAACAGATGAGGTGGACCATGAACCTCAGCTTCACAGAGCAGAATACAAAACCTCCTCCTACAAATTACCCTTTTCTGTAATAGCCCAATCACTATGACCACCAGTAAGAACAAATTCCCCTGCAAAATGCACGGAAGAGGGATTGAGAAACAGGAGACACTTCATAATTTTGAGGCGCTCTAAGATTCCAAGACAATGGAACCTCGTGTGTGAAGAGCTGAAGAAGATTCTACATAGACAGGAAGACAAGGAACAAATAAATTGATTGCTTTTGTATTATAAGGTGAGGCTTCTCCGCACCCCTTGTATAAATAACTGTAACTCATTTCATACTTTATGTTGCTATGAATGTAATTTAGTCATTTCAGTAAGTCTGTCACACACCGTGACTGGTCCCTGAGTTGACAGCTCCAAGTTTTACCCTCCTTCCCCAGTGGGAGAGATTCAGGATGCAGACAAGTTTAATTTCTCTATTTGCAGAAACAAATCTGCATAATGTGAAGTTATGACAAATTTTAGTGAACAAGTTTGCATTATGTGGTGTTGAAGGGAGAAGGGATGCAGGATGAATCCAACTGCATAGACACCGCTGCTGTGAAGTCAGGCTGGAGGATAGTTGGATGGACATTGAGGGTACCCATTTCTCATTTACAAAATTACTGTGGGTAATAGAGATGGGTCTGGGAAAGCTTGTGGTCAAGGACACATTTGGAATTAGCACTTTGCACTTCTCTGCCTTTGCTCAGAAGATCTCAAAGCACAGTGCAAACATGAATTAAGCCTCCCCAACACATCTGTGAAGTGGGAGTAGCGTTAACTATAAATATAGCCCCTTTATTTTCTTCTGAATTAAATACTGGCTGAATGGTGTTGGACTGACAGCCCTGGAGCCTGAAGTCTTGTGTCTCCGTAGGAGAAGCAGCAGTATAAGTTTCCTCCAGATTGCCCAGCCAATGTGCCCTGGGAAGACAGCCCGTAAAGATGAAAGGTTAGTTTATCACCCAGGCCCATTCAGTCATTGGCCTTTCAGGTGAGAGGGACAACAAGGGGACCAGTTATCACCAGTTTGTAATAGTGGTTTTGGTGATGGGGACATCTGTCCATTATGAACTAGATAGAGATCCATCAATACTTTTGACATAGATCACCACTCAGTCACCACATGGGCACTTCTTTTAGTCATTTCTGTCAGACTATGACAGAAGGGGAAAGCCTGGAGGGGAAAGCCTGTTTATCTATTATCAAGCCCCTGTGCTATGCAGCCCCCAGCATGAGGTTCTTCTGGATGAGCCTGAAGGCCACAATCCCTGATCTCAAATATATTGGGCACATCACTACACACAGAAAATCAGCAGCTGCAAATGTAGCCATATAATGGGTTTCTTTCCATTGACTTCAATGGGCTTTAGCTCGAGCTCATGTTTAAGATACAGCAGCAATTCTGAGCCCTGAATGGGGAAGAAGATGCCACCCTCCTCCTGTAATAGCTAGACACTTCCATGGCCCCTCTCACCATAGTGTTTGAGCCTTTCCCAAGTATTTACAAATAACCATAATCTTTCTTTTTTCCTTCCTTCTCAGCCTGTAAGAGAACGAGCTCAAGCAGTTCGTAGTGGGCGTTTCGGTAAGTTTGTCTGTGAGAGAGTGAGTGGGTGTGTGGCATGTCTCTATGTGTGAAGAAATTACTGAGGGAAAGTTAAGTCAGAGAGGAGTTCTACATGGAGTTCTGAGTGTGGTGCAGTCCAGGGTCAGTCTAATTTCCTGCAGGAGTAAATTTCATAGTCTAAACGCAGTCGTTGTGGTTTCGTTATCCAGTGGAATGTGGCTGTCATGGGAGGTCACGGCTGGGGATGGAGAGATGACCACTTGGGTAGCTATGACCAGTTCCATGAGGGGCTTTGAACTGGTCCCAGTGGCCAGTGACGAGTCTGTGCAGATAGCAGAGCACTGGGATGCCATGTTCACAATGGCCAGTGCTGCTGGCCAGACAGACTGTTACATTTTGTACCAGATGGTGCTTTTTCAGGGTGTGTGGCTTCATGAAGGTGCAAGACAGACTTCAGACATCCCCAGGCACTGAACCCTTTCAAAGGAACTGGATATGAGCATAGATTAAAGACAACTTTCACTGCTATTGTTATGACTATAATAATCACCTGTCATATAGCATATCATTAGGAGATTGTATTGGTGTACTGGAGACTTGTCACAGGATAATGGTCTCCTGCTGCTACAGCAACACACAGCACAAGTGTTAATAGTTGTCTGCAAAAGAGCAGATGCTGATCCTATGACACATTCTGAGCCAACAACTTTCTCCTTTACAATAATAGTGCTAAAAGAAAAGGAGGACTTGTGGCACTTTAGAGACTAACCAATTTATTTGAGGATAAGCTTTCGTGAGCTACATCACTGCATCTGATGAAGTGAGCTGTAGCTCATGAAAGCTTATGCTCAGATAAATGTGTTAGTCTCTAAGGTGCCACAAGTACTCCTTTTCTTTTTGCAAATACAGACTAACACGGCTGCTATTCTGAAATAATAGTACTAACATCATTTTATCAGCTAGATGCATGTGCAGTAGGGGGTGGCAGGTGCTTACCATATTGTGTGCATGCCAGTTGGATTAAAGACCAGGTTGATTGGTTGCCTGAGCCAGTTACACACCAGATTGTCCAGAAGAGGGTACTTTTTAAATGGTATACTCTGCTTTTATGAATAATCAGCTTTCCCATTGGCTGAAATGCCATTTCTCTTACTCACTAAATAATAGAGATGAGCACAACCCAAATACCAAGATCCAAACTCAGAATGTATTTTAAGCTATTTATGGAAGGGGAAGGGGAAGGGAGAGGGGGAGGGAAAGAAAGGTTAGTCCCAAGAGAAAATGTTCTGGGGTTGTTTCTCGCCCTCTCATCAGTCAGAAAGGACTGAACACAATTGGCTTTCCAGAAATTGTCGCCTTTCCATAGAGCCCAGGCATGGGAAATTTAAGCTGCCAAGGAAAATTATTTAGAAGGCTATGAGTGAGTAAAAATACAGGGATAAAATCAAAACTGATTTGCAACCTTCACTATAGAAAGTGCAGCTGTGACTGGTAAAATACACATTCCAAAATTCAACAACAGGCATCCTTGTTTGGTTTTCGTGAGGTAATAGTGGTTATGCTTAGCTGTAGTCCTGGCCTACGTAATCGGTCCAGTCCCTCCAGCAGGATTGATCTGGGGATGGATGACTCACGTCAGTGCCATTTAAAGGAGAAATAAACTCAGTACCCCTCGCTGCTGCTTGGTTTTTTGCCTTATTACATCTACAACACTGAAGGACCAAGCTGTGCAGTTAAAATAGCTGAATAATGGGAATTAGAGAGTCATAAAACAAGCCTTCTGCTTCAGCTGACTGCTACCCCAGCTGTGAAAGCTGCTACTATCCCAGCAGGCCATTTGGGAAGACGTGCAGCTTCTGGTGGTTTCACTTCCCAGGAGTTTCTGGCACAGACATTTCCTTTTATTTCAATCCATCTGGCTCTGTACGCCATACCTCCAATTCAGAGCTAGCTTCACTACTGCTGCCAAACCTGCACCACAGGGAAACCCTCGAGAACCGGGACCTTGCCAGGGACAGGCTGGACTTTGGTGCCCTTGCTCCAGCACAGTGGAGGGTGAATGGCTTCGTGCTGACCAAGAGCTCTTCACAACTAATACTAGAGCCCTCTGGGGAATCAGGACATCTTCCTCCTTTATGGTGGCCCTGACTGGGACATACTGCAGGCTCCCCTCTCCTCTGTCTCCAGTCACCAAACAGTTTCCAGCAAAGCACACACCAGCTCTGGGCATAGTCCTTGCTGCATCCAAGCTTGTTAGCAGAGCAGTGTGGGACAAGTTGAGAGGTGGGAGAAGGTTGCACAAGCAAGCCCAGATTTTCTGGCTGAGGCAGATCAACAGGACAATTCAGCTGGTTCTGGAGCTAGTTCAGTCCTCAGTGTAAGTTAGAGCAACCTCTGGGCTGCTCTGACATACACTCAGCTATCCATATCCCCAAAAGACCTTTATGGGAACCAGGAACAACTGGAGTGCACAGGCTCTGCAGCTACTCACCCTCTCCCTTAGCTAAGCTCCCTACCCCAAGGGTTGTGATGGGGTGGCATAAAGCCACAATGCTGACCCCATGCCACCTAGGGATTCTCCCTATGCTGATGGAATTCCCAGATATCTGGCTAAGTTGGTTTTGCATCCCCTTTGTGGCACCAGAGAGTGGCAAAAAGAGGCCAAGTCATAACAGAGAATAAGGGCTTTGTACTGAGGATGGAGAGGGTGCAGTCCATGGATGTTACAGGAAGCCACCAGCTCTAATGTCCCCTGCCTCCAAGCTTCCCCTTGGAGTTTCAGGAAGTTCAAACCCCAAATCTCCTTATGATAAATCTCAGGGCGACCAGCCAGTTGGAACAGGAAAGGGCTTTACACACCTATTAGATGTCTGAACACTGTCCTAGAGGCTCTCCACCATTCTTTCCCCAAGCCAGTTTTGGTACAGTGGACATGGCCAGAGAGCGTACAGAGGAGGAACCCAGAGGATCTGGCCTATGCTATGCAAAGGGAATGCCAGTATGAGTAGTTTTAGTCATTTATTTTTCACTAACACCCTTAACAAGAAGCTCTAGGGGTCCCCAGGGCCCCAGCAATGATTTGGCTCTCTGCCTCCTCCCCTCAAGGTCTGTGATGGTATAAACAGCTTTGCACTCTTTTGTGTCACTAAAATGGAATCCAGCCTCTGTGGGGAGGAGAAATCAGTATCCTCAGACAGGGACAGGATTTAAACAATCGGAGCAGGAAAATCTTATGGGGGACATTGCACCAGCCTGGTAAGGCAGCCATGGGGATAAAGTGTCATCTTGTCTGAGCTCAAAATCAGGACATGTGAGGCTGGAGAGCTGCTGTTTAGTGAGTGCAGGTGTCAGGCAGTAATAATATATCACACTGAGGGCCCAATTCTTGAGTCTATTATATTTCCCTTGCACTACGCAGTCTCCACACAGGGGCCTAAAAGCCATCTTAATGGAGTACCCAGGAACTCCCTGGTATGGATTAGATTTAGACTGTAAACGCCTTGGGATACAGACTGTCCTTTTGTTCTGTTTTTACGTCAATAACAACATAAGGGAAATGTGTGAGTGGAACAGAGGTGTGTTGTGTCTACACCCTACCCTCTCACAGCCCCTGTTGACAGGGGAATACGGGGTCCTCAACAATTCAAGGTGTTCAGAATGGCCGCTTGGAACTGTGGGCAAATGGGCATAATTGAAAGCAACCCTGGGGTCTTTTAGTTCCTCTGACTTACACTGGTAGCCATAATGGCCCCTGAATCAGGACGCCATGGAGGTGGTATAAAATTCTCCCCACTTGTTGAACACAGCTCACCCAGACCCAAGAATCAGGGGGTGTACCTTGAAATAAAATGCTGGCAGGTCAGGAGCAGAGGGAGTAGACAGGAAGACAAGCAGTGCAGGGTGACTGCACTGGGAGATGCAGACGTAGGAGGAGGACAATGGCCAAAAGTCATTGCTCAGAGGAGAAGGAGCTAAATGCACACCCTAGACCAATAGAACTGAATTTGGGAATTTAGTTCACATCATTTGCTTCACTCCATTTAATCTGACCAGATCTCAGTGAAGCAACTCACTGACGATTACCTCCCCGATCCAAATGCAGGTTCAAATGCAGAAGAAACAAACAAAGGGTAAAGGAGATAACACAGCTAATTCTCCCCTCACTTACACATGTGTACATCAGAAGCAGAGGTCAATGCAATATAAAACTGGTGTAAGTGAGATGAGAGGCAGGGCCAAAATGTGGAGTATAGGAACATAGGAATTGCCACACTGGATCAGATCCATGGTCCGTCTAGTCCAATTCTCTGTCTCCAATCAGCACCAGATGTATCACAGGAAGATGCAAGAAATCCCACACTAGGCAGATGAGGGATAATCTGCCCCCTCCGAAGGTCTCACCCTAATCCCTAATAGCTAGAGACTGAATTAAACCCTGAAGCATGAGACTTTTTTTCCCTTCCAACATTTTTGTTAGTGTTAACTATTATAAACTCTGAATATTCTTGATACCCATATAAAAGTCCAATTCCTCTTTGAAACTTGCTTAATTCTTGACCTCAATGACCTCATATGGCAATGAGTTCCACCGTCTAATTACATGTTGTGAGTATTTTTTAAAGCAAAGAGCAAAAGAGTGTAGAAATCCTTTACCCCATAGGTTCTCATCTGGGGGTCGCAAACCTCTCCAAGAGGGTCACAAATGATATCAGAGGATTACAAAGATCCTGCCCTTCCCATCCTGCTAAACGGGGGTGGCGGGGTGGGGAGTGTCCTGGTATGGAAAAGGAACTGCTGTTTTTCCCCTTTAAGAATCACTAAAAACATTCACTCAGACTTCCACCCTGAAGGAGGTCACCCAAGGCTGTGCAGCTCCAGAACCAAGGCTTTGTAATAGCAACAAAAAACATAGTAGCCATCAGAGTGCTCTAGCCAGATAGGACACAGCACTTGCCCCTGGCTGTTATTTTAGCTTTCTGCTTTCTTTATTTAGCAAACAGTCTTTGTAGTACTACTCATCACTGACACCTGAATATTCTTGATTCCTTCCCATACCCCTCAAAGATGCTCCTGTTTAACTTTAGCCTGGATTCCTGTGAAGGAGACGTTCTGTCTCATGCTGCCTTTCTGGTTCAATCTGCAAGAGGAAGGTCATTCCTATACCAAGTCTAACCTCTAACAGGTATTCAGTTAAGTAGGGTCCCACTGTATTTAATGATCTCTCCCCTTGTAATCTACTTAATACTTTCTATAAACTCATCATGCTGGTAATATTTCAGTTGTATGATATCTGACAGCGGCTCCAAACAGGGTCATATGGCTCCAGAGATTACAAGAAGGAGAGTATAGAGCAAGGCTCTGAATTTTGTAGTGGAGGGTAGTCCTTCAGGTACCAGGAAAAAAGTACGACAGTTAAGATCCTAGGGATGGCAGACAGGGGAGAAGGTCTGAAGTTCATTGGAGCATGAGGTGCCACAGGAGGTCCTGGTTAACATCAGGAGCATTAACATTTGTAGTCTGGCAAGGTAAAGGTAATCCAGTCAACTCATGATTCTTTGCGTCTTCTTCATATCACCTCCTATTGTCTGGAACTCCTTCTCCTTCCCCAGCACAGCCTGCAGCTATTGTCTCTTTTTTCAGATCCCTCCTTGAAAGTGACAGCTGCTGTGAGGCCCCGACACGCCAAACCCACCTCAGACATGGTCACTGCTTCATTACTTAGCATTTTAAAACAGAGGTGCAAAGGTAGAATCATCCTCTGGGCGTCCCAATGCATTTCTGTATCTGATCTTAGTCTTAGTCTATTTCCGCAGTAATCTCCTTGGGACAGGGACAGTATCTTCTTTGGTATCTTGCACACAATGGTAGTGCTTAATAATAGTGAGGGTGTAGATTTATCACTGGAAGGGTCAGGAAGGAAATTCCCACATACACAAACATTCACTTGGCCAGAGGTGCTAATAGTTGTTTATTGTTGGTCACCTTCCTGGGAAGCAACCAACACTGGCCTGGGATGGAAGGAGGATATTGGCAGGATAGTCTATGTGGTAATGACCTTGGGTGGTTCTGATGGTACCACACCCTACAGTTAATTGGTGTTTAACATTGTACATCTAAGAGTGTTATAGGGCTTCCCAGGAGACAATTATCATCTATCCTGGCAGAGGTCCGTAGGGTACATTTTAGCAAAGGCAGGTATTTCTACAGAGATGGTAGAACTGAGACAGAGAGAAAAGTGCAACAGCTACATTTCAGAGAAATTAATTCAGGGTTGGAGGCAGGACAAGGGAGCATTTGTGACAGTGGTGAGAAAAGGCAAGGAGAGAGATGGGATCTGGGGAGTCAAGAGATGGGGTAATGCAAGAGAACGGTTTGCTACTCGGGAGGTGGGGAAAGGATGGGGACAGAGAGAAGAGGGGTAGTTCATCCTCACAATGCTTTAAAAGGAATACAGTGGTGGTTAAAAGTGCTGGATCCATTGCCATGGAGATGAAAGCTCCTATTTATCTGCAGAACAGGTACAGTATAGGAAGTGGCAAGCCAGGTTTCCCTACACTGGCTCCCAAATATGCCTCAACCCTGATCTGGAAACGACCATCCCAGGGATGAAAAGGGAGTTCAGTCTTCATTGCCCAGTCAGTCCTGCCCTCTCTTGCTGAAGCTGCCACACCAACGGTGTGTCTAGACTAGGATCAAAGGTGGTTTTCTAGCCCTAGCATAGACAGGGCAAGTTGTATTTCAATACAATAGCAAGTGGAAGTGAACCTGAGGTGGAACCTGTTATCTCCCCTAAAACACAGTGTATCTTAGTCTAAATGGTCTTTAAGAGGGACAAAAAATGGCAATGTTTTATTTTTTATGTGAACATTGGTCTACTGGGTACTGCACTGAGATCCTGGACTCCTTTCACACAGGCCAACAGCACACAGATGGAGCTCAGCCGGAAAGGACGTGTAGTCACTGACCTGGGCGGGAAGGCTCTGAATCTCATTACCAACGTGCTGAGCTCTCTATGCCCCTGAGTCTGCCCTTTGGAGTTAGGCAGGGAACAGGTGAGAGAAGCCGGGTGGAGGTGGTGCAGTGTGGGCATTGCAGAGCAGACTGGGCCTGCACAATGCATTCCTCTCGACTCCACACAGAAGGATCCCCTCATGACAGAGGGGGATACACAGTGAGAATGGTGAGAGGGAATGTGCTGCCTGCCGCCTTCCCCTTTTAAAACGGATCTATATTTAGAGGCAAATTGTGAACAAAGAAATAGTGAGCTGCTGGCTACAAATTATCCCCTTGAATGGGACGCAGAGTAGCTAGAAGACACTGAGTGTTTTTCCCTCCAACGTTTGCCAGGTCCCCTCACCGCCCCCCGCAACCTCACCCCCGCTCCACCTCCATAATCAGCCCAGGCAGCATGAATTGCCGTTTAGCAGATGGTTGCCATGGGTTACCTCGCTGCGCCATAGATATTCCCTTCAGAAATAGTAACATGAATTGAAAATGGGGCCCCGGGACTGTCACTGCCAGGTTTGCTTCTACAGCAGGATCAGATCCATCCCGGGTGAGACAGTCGACTTGTGGCAAGCTAACTGGTACGCTCATGAAAATGACTTTTCATCACCTCTCCAGCCAAGATGCTACCGCTCTCAGAGGGGCAGCAGAGCTGGCTCTTGATCTGATAATAGGGTTCAATCTTCCACCCTAAATTCTGAGGGTGGAAACTAACCTGTTTTTGCTGAGTACTGTGGGCTGGCACAGCAGAGAAGCCTGACACTCAGTTTCACCATAGGAAGAGAGCGGAGCAAGGAGAGTCAGGGGAAGGAAGTGGACTATATTCCCAGCAGTGGAAATGCACAGCAAATCACTCTGGCTTGTTGTTCTTCCTATGATCTCTTCCCCTGCTTCAAGTTGTAGGGTACATGCATTGCCTGGAATTCAGCCATGTCACATGGCGCATGATGGCCCTGTGTCTCCTCATAGCTACCCACACCAACTTTCCCATTTCCAGCTTCCCTCACCCCCAACTCCTTCTTCCCACTCCAAGCTTCAGCCTTTGCTCCCACTTCAGCTCCTCCAAAGGATTCTGGTCCCCTTCTCCACCAGCCCTACGTCCAGGCTCCCAGCTAGCTGAAGCTGCTCAAAGCCCATTCTGACAACCTGATGCGTGGAGAAGTCAGAGACCCACCCTACTGTTCTGGAAAAGAATAATCCAAAATAGTTATTGAATGTGCTTGATTCTCCCCCCTCTTACGCCCTGTGTAGCACTCACACTAGGGCAAAGTGGGTGTAAAAAATGGTACCGAATCAGAACGGGAGTACTTCACACAGGTGTAAATGATTACACAAGGTGCAAGGCAGTGGAGAATCAGGCCTTTGGAAAACAGTAACGCTAAAGGAAACCTAGGGTGATAGTGGACAGCAAATTGGAAAGGAGCCTGTAATGCAATGTGGTAACACAAGAGTCAGTAGAATATTGGACTTCATGTCACAGAATACAGGTTGATCATTCCTTTCTGAATGCATGTAGGGTACCACCTGTCTGTGTATCACATTGTCAGAGAGATGTTAATACACTGGAGAACTGAGAGAAGGGTTTGATTTAGCAGAGATGAAAAGAACTAAATGTATACAGTTTGGCCAAATGACATGGGATCCCAGTCTACAAGCATTTTAAAGATGTAAAGGCCAAGGAGGGAGAGGAATGGTATAGAATGGTCCATGGTGATATCACTAATAGGATAAAATCAAGTAATAGAAAATGGAAGAGGAATATTAAGAAGAATTTCCTAACCGTAAAATCTATTAGGCTATGGAATAATCTCCCAAGGTCAAGGTAAAGGGTGAAGCCCCATTGCTTAGGACATTTAAAACCGGATTAGAGAAAGCACTGTTGGGAACTGTCCTGAACTGGGGGCAGACTACAGGTGAACTAATAAGTCCTTTTCTTGATATTATTTCTCTGCTCCTTTGATCGCCTCTTCATTAAGGTAGCATTTTATTTTTATTTGCCACAACCATTGGCAAAACCAGCTCTGGATTTCCATGTTTAGCTGGTGAGATGCTGGACTGTGTGTGCACCCGGCAGGCAGCTAGCAGATTTTAGGGGAAGTAGCCAGACCTAACAGTACGATATTGCAGCTGCATCAGTGGGACTCTTTCACTCGCTGGCAGGCACAGGAAGCACAGTCTGGAGCTGTGAGCAGAAGGGGTATTGCCGGTCTGCCTGCTGGCTGGATGAGTGAGTGAGTCTTATTAACAAGGATTTATCAGGGCTGCTTTTAATAATTCAGAAAGCATTTGTCTCTGGGGATGCGCCACAGCAAAAACTTATATTGCCTTTGTACTTCAAATACAGCCTCAGCTTGCAAGACAGGCTTCCACTCTGTCAGAGTGATTTGGTTACTTCAAATTAGATGGGTTAGGAGCTTTACCAGAAGCATGGCTCCTGCCACGGTACAGGGACCCAGCCTGGAGCCTAGTGGGGCTTGCAGGGACCCTGATTTTGAAGCTGCTCTCAGGGTGTGTGTGACAATGGGCCGGGGGTGGGGGGAAGGTGAGCTACCAATCTCTCACTGAGGCAGGGGGCACTCCGGATTGTCATGGAGCGGGGTATACCAGGTCCTGGTTTGCTAATGATTTCAGTGCCTTCAGGCAGCAAACAGAACTGTGGTTTAACTCCTACCAAGCTGTCCAGACGTCCCAGTTTATAAACTCCTTTCCAGGAACATGAGAGTGGTCCAGGTTATTGGCCACAATTCTGAACTGCAGTTTAGCTAAGCTGGATGGAGTGGAATAAAGATGGGTGTTTGTCACCTTTGTGCCCCACCTACTCTGGGGCTGGCCAGGGACCAGTACAAACTCTGGTGAAAGGACTCACCCACCAGGCATTCTTGCAGACAAGAATAGCAGAAGCTCAGTAGCTCCTCTGGCCCTACCCCCTTTCCCTGAGCCAGACCCTTACATTAAGGGTTGCGAGGATTGGGGGGAAGCACAGAGCTGTTCGGCCAGTTCTGTGTCATGCAGGAGATACCCTCCCAGGGGGCCACTTCCCCTGGCTCTGAAGTCTCTTTATACCAGTTCTGTCAGCATAAAAGGAGCTGCAGTTGGGGCCAGAATCACTACGTGCTTGAGGCCCTAGAGTTCTAGTCCATTAGTGGGGAGCAGGTTATAATTCCCCACTGGAGCACGTGAAGGCCTTGGTTTATAATTATAACCACCGCTTACAGTGTGCAAGATGGGGATTGATTTATAGCTTCATACTGGGACTTCCACATCACGCAGTCTATACTATTGATTCACCTGGTTCTGGTCTATAATCTCTTATCCTGGTGGGTGTCTCGATGATTTTATTTAACATTTCCTCTTGCAACAATGAGAAAGGAGAAACCTTGAAAGTGGGCAGCCTGATAAGTGCAGTAGCAAATGTCTGTCCTTCTGCCACTGTAGGTTGTTCTCCATCCTGAATGCTTTGGGCACTCATAGCAATATCAGAAAGAATTAATTGCCTGGGGCTGTGCCAATGGCATGTGCAGCCCTCGGAGTTCTCTGGAAAGCATTAGGAAGGGGCATTAACTAAGCTGTATCCCCCCCTAAGAGAAAATGTTTCATGCCAGGTGAGATATCACCATCTCCTGGGAGGACTGAGAACCTTGGGAGATGGAAACAGGCTGGGGGTTTCTGCGTGGCTGCATGGGTGATCGCGTGGCTGGGATCTGATTGTCCATGGGGAAGGGAAATCGGATTGTGGTGGGGTTGCAGGATGGTGCTCTCCCATTGGGGTGTGTGCGCACACCTGTTTAAGGCAGAGGAGTGATCTAGCGCTAGGAGTATTACAGACTCATAGAAAGCGGATTCATCCTTGGAGCCATTTGCCACCATCAGCATGTGTAACCAGTTGCCGCAGGAAGTTCTTATCCAGATGGCCAAATGGGATAAATTTAAGTTTCTCAGCGTCTGCTTCTCCCTCCTTCCTTAATTGGAGCGTACACCCCTTCCATCCACACCCTTCTCTCACTGCTCCCAAGGTACATTTGAAAGAGGGGTCCCTAACACTGCATCCCACAACCTCACAGCTTAAGGAAAAGGAACGGATTCAGTTTAACAAACAGTTTGATTTATTCATCGACTGTAAGGTCCAGGGGCCTGCTCCATTTGATCCCTAGGTTCACCACTTGGTCCCTAGAGAGATCAGAACTCCCGCACAGGCCCGCTTGGATCTACAGCTCTCAGTGATGACTCATATGAGAAGGATATGGATTGACTGGTTTCCTATAGAGGGCCTGGAGGCTCAGTAATCATATGCACACTTGGAGACACTACCCAGCAGAGGGGGTTTCACAGGACTTTGGCTCAGGGACCATAACAACACTATCCTATTCTCACTGGGCTGGGCAGCTCTCCAAAGCTGTGCACCCTCCCCATCTTAACCTCTTATGAAGGTGTCAATGTTTGCTCCGGTGATACTGCAGAGCATCTATAGCCCTCGACTTTCAGAAGGAGAGGGGTGCATTGCTGAAAATCCCTTCATAGGCACTAAAGCTTTGTAGGATGGGAGACAGGGGTGGAGCCCTGTTCTACAACCCAGCCTCCAGTTACCTTCCCGCCATGACTGTTTCACACTGTTAGATAGGAGTTGTCTAGGAGTCAGTAGTCACTAATTAGCTGTGTGGCCTCACTTAACCCCTGGACTTCATCCTTCCTCTCTTGAGGCACTTGCCGAGGACTTGGGAGCCCCAAGCTCAATTCCCTGTGTGTCCTTGGGCAGGTCCATATCTGTCACATGGAGATAACAGCACTGCCCCAAATCATAAGGGTGTTGTGAGGATAAATACATTAAAAATTGGGAGGCCCTTGCTCAGCTACTATGGAAATGTCTCACTTTATACATCCTATGTGGCCCGTCTTACTAAAGAAACAATGCCATCATACTTGACACTGGTGAGACCTCAGCTGGAATGCTGTGCAATTCTAGTCACCCACGTTCAAGACAGATGAATTTAAGCTGGAACAGGCACAGAAAAGAGCTGCAGGATGATCAGGGAGCTGAGGGCCTGTCTCATGAGAGGACACTGCAACTTGAGCGGCACAGCAGAGAATAAGGCAGCGAGCAGCAGCTGAGGTCAGCCGGCTAAATGGGGACAGTTGACCAAAAAGGGAAGTGACATCACTAGAAGTAAGGTACTTTTTCAGTTCTCCTCCTTGGGCCGCAACACTGCTTACCACAGAAAGCTCTCCTTGCATTCACAGGTCTTCTTTGGGGAAGGCGGCCATGCGGGACTGCCAGTTATGAAACCAGAGAGATGCCCCTTCCTTCCTTTAGGTGTACCCTTGCCCCTGCCTCTCTGTCTATAAGCAGTAGTGGCTGCCCTCCCTATTTCATATCTGAGTCTACACCCTGCCATTCTTTTTTCCCCTCCAATATTGTATGCTTATTAAAATAAAAGGCTCCACTCCTGCACCATCCCTTCACAACAGCCCTGCCAATACACCTCAGTTCTGACCAGCCACACCCTTTGCTATTCCAGTCTTAAAAACCCCTATCTCCCCCGGATTGCTCTACCAATACCTCAAAGTCAATCATCCCTAGTGTAGAGACATTAAAAAAATCCCTGCAGCAGCTGCAGCAGCCAGAGACCTGAAGGCAATTTCTTTGCCACGCCAGTTAAAGAGAGGGGAGCATGGGATGGAGCAGCTCCAGTTAGAGCCTCTGGAAATTTAGAATTCAGAGCCTTGTGTAAATCAGAGAGAGCATGTAACAGAGGATAGACTCTTCCTTGCTTGATACAGAGAGCTGGACTTATTGATACTGAGGCAGATCTCAGAAACCCCAGTCAGAATAAAAACCCGTTTGTGCTAAGACTTAACATCCACAGAGGCTTCTGCCAGCATGAGGAAGAAGTGGGTTACAGAGGTCTGAGCAGAGGCCTGAGAGCTAGAAATTCAGGGCCAGATCCCCAGCAGACATTAATTGACATAGCTCCAAATCGGTCTCAGAGATTTCTACAGTTTCTCTTTCTGCTCAGGTTAGAGATCCCCATAAGACCTCGCCTTTTGCCTTAGTATTTCAGCATTCCAGGTTCTGGAACAAGGATTTGTAGAGTCCAAGGCCAGAAGGGACCACTGTTCTCATCTAGTCTGCCCTCCTGCATAGCACAGGCCATAGAACTTCCCCAAAACAATGCCTGTTTGAACTAGAGCATACGCCTTAGAACAACATCCAATCTTGATTTTAAAATTGCCAGAACTGGAGAATCTACCACGACCCTTTATAAATTGTTCCAAACATTAAATTACTCTCACTGTTAAAATCTCACACCTCATTTCCCATCTGAATTTGTCTAGTGTCATCTTCCAATCATGTGCCAGGGCATCAGTGAAAATGGAAAAACAACACACACACACACACACACACACACACACAAACAAACCAAGCCTTTCCTCCCCCAAAACAAAACACCACAACATAAAGTAACCTGAAAATTTCAGAACCCTCCTGACAGTTCTAGGTTTCTTTGGATCCAGATACATGTGAAGCTTTGGAGGAAGGGTCTTGTTTTCCCTAAAACTGGTCTACTCTCCCTTACCAATGGAGTATTTCACACCCCTTGAATTCAGCCACTTTTGCAGCCCCTGAAACAAAGTCAAATTTCCCCCTGGGACTTTCCAGTTCAATTCTAGGAGGAGGACCCAGCCAGCTTCCTGTTTCAAACAGGCCCCTGGCATTTGCCCCCTACACCAAACAATCTCCATGAAAGCAAAGCAGACTTCCCTGAGGAGTTTTCCAGGTCAGTAGCAGGAAGTGAACTCTGCTGCTACTGGACTCCACAACCACCTCTAGAGTAACCAGTGAGACACACAAAGCACAGACAGTCTGCCCCACCTAACGCCACTGCTGCTTGGAACTGTACATGTGTCTTACAGAAACCAGATGCTGCAAGGCAAACAAAGCTCTCTAACAGTTATTTTAAAGCTCGGGGGAACCTCTTCGGATAAACAGTTTAAATTAAAGATAAAAGCGTGGCTGGTTTGTCAGCAGCATCCCCCCTCGATGGAGGATAAACCCTCGCTCGCATCATACAGATGTCGAGCTGCCAAATTCCATGCATCCCTTCAGCAGATTTTAACCCTATCTAGGCAGTCTGAGCAGGGAGAGAAACCCACCTCTCTCCCCCCCCCCCCCCCCAACTCGGCTTTCTCTGAGCTCACCTGTTGTGGTGTTTTGGACCATCCCAGTTTCCATTTTTAGGGTCGCCTGGGAGAATGTAAAATCCAGGCCAGTGCTGGTGGTATTTAAAGTGACTGTAATTCACATGGATTGGGCCGTGGTTATAAGCTGAATTACATTCCAATTTAGCAACAGGGATTAAGTCTCTGCATTTTAATTTATTAACTCAACCCAAGTTAGACGAATTCTCTTATCACCCCGCTGCTGAGCTCCAGCACAGGAGAGTGCATGGCTGCCTGGGCAGGCAGGGGATGGGTGAGGCACGGTCTCAGTCAGGTCAGCAGTGCACTGAAGCTATTGCCCATAGGCGGCAGTAGCTGTAGTGAAATGGAAGAGCACAAAATGGATTTCACCCCTGATTTTGTATTTCTTCTCTGTGAGGGGAAGACTTTCCGGTGGGGGCAACAGACCCTCCCCTTCTCTCTGCCCCAGGCAACATGGGGTGTGTGATAAACCATCACATTACAAACACACTGCTCTGGCTGCGTAAAGGGGGCCTTTAAGTGGGTGAGTGGCTGTGCACACCCACCTGATGGCCCCTTTACATTGCCACGTAAAAGGGTCATAGTGTAAATGAGACTAAGGCCCTAATTATCTCCCTTCTTGGAAGTCTCAGCAGAGATGCCAAGAAAGGGGCCATGGAGACTGAATTCCCCCATCCCCACCCCTCAGCAGTGGTTTTGTCCAGGGCTGGGGAGAGGCACATTAGGAGGGCAGCATGAGGAAGATTCTACATCCTTTCCGCAGCATAACCTTCACCTGTTCTCACTGCAAAGCGGTCACTCTTCTGTGGGGACCCAAAGGCATCACCATCCCCTCCTTTATTGCAGGGGGTTCACCTCAGCCACTCCAGAGGTAGCTTGTTAACCTACTGGCATCTTTGTGTTGGAATCTGACAGCCAAAAGTAGAGCAGTGCTGCCACACTCCTGTAAATGTCTCTCCATTTAATATTTTATGAAACCCCTATGTAACTGTCATATCTGTTTCTGTATTTCCTTTCCTGGTGCTGCTGACTGCTAAGGTATCTGTGTGTAAACAGCCTGTTTCCACTCAGTTGCATCCTCTAGCCTAGGGCCTGGATTGTGATTATTCAGGACAGTCCTGCTGAATCCAATGGGACTACTTGCAGAGTAAAGATGAGGAAGAGTATCACAACTTAGTCCCAAGAGATTGAGTGATGACATAATCCAGAGTTTCTGACATCACATCCACAGTGATGAACTCTGACATCACAGCCACAGAGTATTACAACCACACTTCCAGAGTGACGAAATGACATCACAGGTCATATCACTCTCAAGTACGGTTGCCTACCCTTCAGGACTGTCCTGGAGTCTCTGGAATTAAAGATTAATCTTTTAATTAAAGATTATGTCCTGTGATGAAACCTCCAGGAATACTTCCAACCACAATTGACAACCCTACTCTCAAATCTAGGACATCACAATTCCTTCTTGTCAGGGAAACACCACATTGGATTGTGGCATCATACTCCCTTCCCTGCTGAACTGTCATGTCATAGATGCACCATATTTGCTCCTATAGTAATGAATTGTGACTAGAGCCAGTTGGAAAATTTTCCTGTGCCAAATTTTTGACTTTTTTTTTTAAACTGGAAAAGCAAGCTTGTGAAAACTAATGAAAAAAATCAAAAGTTTGAGGAAAGCAGACACCTACAAAATGTGTGTGTGCATGCGCGTGCATCAAAAAACCCAATTTTCCATTAAAATTTGGTGGAAAATTTCCAACAAGCCACAGTTGTGACATCACAAGTACTGTACTGTGAGAGCACTGAATGATTCAGGCAGGAGAATGAAGAGGTGGCCAATCAGAAAGGAAAGGGCTTGGATGGTGCTTTTGGCCACCTACCAACAGCAGCGCATGCTGCCTCTTGAAGGTCCCAGATTGCTGTTTCTTTTTCCTCGAACTTAAGGAGGATGCATAAATGTTGAGCTCTTTGCAGGGGAAGGAAAGGAGGTATTCACATCACTCTGCAAGGAGCTGTCTCCCTCCCTGAACTGAGAGTGCCATGGAAGGCAGTGCTCTGAGCCCAAGGGAAGGGACAGGGAGCACCTTGTCTTGCTCTGTACCAACCCCTCGGTTCTTTGATCTCTGGGGCACAGGGACAGATGGACCTATAGAAGCTGTGAACCTCTCTGCAGCAATCCCTCCGGTCTCTTGGGCCCAGATCTGCAAGGGTGTTTAGATACTTAACTCCCATTGAGTTAGGCACCTAAATACCTTTACAGATTAGGGGCTTGCTCCCTGGACTGAGTGGGATAAGTCCCTATTGGTGGACAGGAAGGGAGTGCCTCAGGTCAACTCCCAGCAACCCTTTCCACAGACCCAAGGAGAGAGTACCCTAGGAGCTGTACCTACCCTCCCCCCCTCCCAGCCCCACACTGTGCAGGGTGGAGAACTGCTGTAATATGGAGCTTCTGTGCATGTGTTTGTACAGCAGTTTAAAGAGACAGAGAACTAAGGAATGCCTGTGAAGGAAGAGCAGCTGTGCCCAGAGCACCTAGGAAGTGCTTTAAAGACTGAGTGGCCCCCAGGTGGCTTCCGTTCCCTTGAACTCTTTGACGGGAAGGCTCTGCATGCAGGTTTAACTCTACTGAAACCACAGCCAGAGCAGTGTGTTTATAATGTGATGGTTTATCACAAACCCCATGTTGCCTGGGGCAGAGAGAAGGGGAGGGTCTGTTGCCCCCACCAGAAAGTCTTCCCCTCACAGAGAAGAAATACAAAATCAGGGGTGAAATCCATTCTGTGCTCTTCCATTTCCATTAAGGAGGAGGAAAGCTGACACAAGCTAGTCCGCCTCTCCTTCCACGTGACTGGCATTCAGACGCTCAGCGTCTTTCACTCACACAAAAATGATGGCAATCCCGTCCCCCACTAAGGTGCTATAACTTGGGGAAATGGATGGCTTGGGAAAAGGGGGTGTATGGGACACAGACCTTTCATCTCTAGGTCATTGCTTCCAACCCTCTCTAGGGCCAGGACAAACATCACTCACCTAATGGCTGTCCAGTGGGGCTGACGGAACTGAGCGGGTGGTCTCAAGCTATTTCCTAGTGGCAGTGCTTAATTTGCAATGGAAGAGGTGCTGGGGCACAAGCAAAATTTTTTTTTTTACATTCATAACGGATGCAGCAAGCCCAGAGGTGTCAGGGCTATGAACTGCCAAGCCCAGAGGTGCCAGGGCTGTGAATTGCCACGCCCAGAGATGCCTAGTAGCAAATTAAGCACTGCCTAGTAGCATGTCAGAAAACAAACCACCAGAGCAGAGACTAACCAGCTCCCTTGTTGACAGTCTCAGCCGACGAATCTTCCTCCAGATTGTTGCTGCAGGGTCAGGGCTGAGGCACATGGTCAGGGCGTGGCATGGCATTGGGGCTGCTAGTCCTGCAGCTCTGCATGCTGTGATTAAGTACAGAAATTCAGTCTCTGTGGTTGTCAACAGTAAATTTACTTTAGAAGAAAATGACTTAACTAATCTTTGGTCCCTCATCTTCAATTCCTGCCACAACACAGCAGGAGGTACACACAGCCCAATTGTTTTATTTAAGTGTATTGATTTTAACCCAGATTGGAAGAAAACAAGCAGATAAAGGGAAGGAAATTCCCTCAGCCGTGAGAACCACACAGAGTGCTCGAAATCAGAGTTCAGTTAACAGATGAAAATACATTTGCCAAAATAAAGTAATGAATCATTCTGCAACAGCCCACAGTTTGGGCCAAAAGCCATGCCCCACCCTTTTAGTTTAAGCAATGATTTGGGATATTAATGGCCACTGAATTATTATTAATGACTACTATTTAGAATTGTGACATTTCCCAACAGCCCTATACTGGGATCGAGGCCCCATTGCGTTAAGTGTTGTACAAATACAAAGTAAAATACGACTCCCACCCCAAAGATCTCATTATCTAATTGAAGATAAAATTAAACGAGTGAGCCAAAGGAGGAGAAAGGAGGACAGATTTAACAGGAACAAACTTATGTGGCTACATTTGCTAAGAACATGCGCAACGGGATGGTACTGAATCACTGAATAACACTGGGAGAGGAGGGCAGCCAGGGGTTGTTTTTGTTTTGCCTCTGACAATCAGTCATTATTAGCTGGCTAATTTCTTGTAGGCAGCCAGGGACTGAAGTAGCTCAGGACAGGTTACCAACTTTGTTGGCTGTTGTCATAGGTTTTGACATGTGCTAATGCAGCATTACATCATCTTGTGGGGACGGGGCACAGCATGTGGAAGAGAATGAGGGATGAGAAGCAATGCACCAGAAGTGAGGTCATAGCCATAAAAGTGCCTATAAGTAGGAAAACAATTGTGTGCACACAGTAGCTCAGCCCTGGCCCTTCCCACCTCCTTTTCTCCCAGAACGGAGAACTTGAACCGATGTGAAAATACACACAAAGGGGCATCTTCTGTGGATCCATGAACTTCTGTGGAAATTTCTGAAGTGCCCCAAACAATTTCCTGCACTCAAGAAGATGTAAAGACATTTCAAAAGAGAGATTTTATGCAAAATGCATGTATCATTTGGTTTGGAGGGGCAGGGATGGGTGGGAGGTTTCTGTCCCCTCTCCCATTGGCAGGGGTGGGGAGGCAGCAGAAGTGGGGGATGAAAAGGTGGCTAGGAGACTCCCAGCTGGGACACCTCTTCTTTTTCCATTAAGCAAGAACTCTTGCTCCTCCATCCACAGGTAAGAAAGGCTGGCAGCACCAGCACAGCCAGGTGCCAGCACTAGCTCCCTCTTCAGATTCTTTTGCATCGTGAGTCCTCCTTTCTTCAGCTAGCGAGGAGATAGGAGGAGGTGGAGCTCCAGGAGAAATAAGTTCCTCATAGAGATGGCTGTGCTTCCCCTTCCATTAACGACGTAAGCACACAGCAGTGGTGGAGATTGGGGAGGAGAGCCTTGTAGTCTAGTCCAGTGACGTGTTCCCTGTGAAAGGGGAAGCAAGAAATTATTGTGGGAGAATCAGGTAGCTAAGGCTGGCACCATTGGCCAAGCAGACAGGACAAGAGGGGCAATGTGGTAAGAGACTGGAACAGATAAGTAGGGAGCAGCACAGTTGTGAAAGGCCTTGAAGGCAAGTGCCTGTTACAGGAGGAGATAAAAGATCAGCATTTTGCAAGGACAGAGGGGATTCTCCCAGGCGAGGTCAACCGGCTCTAACGTGCTCCCATAAACATTCTTTACCTGCTACCCAGGGAGCACTTGAAATGGTCAAATTTGTTCCTGCTGTTGAAAACAAAGAAACAACAATCTAACCCTTGCAACTGAAAGCCTCAGTATCAATGTAAGCCTGGGGCAAACACACCGAAGGACGCTCGCACGCACACCCACACGCTTTGGGAAAGTGAGATCTGCTCTGTAGAGGGAGGTGATCACTATGAACTGAGATCTGCCCGACCAAATTCAACAATCTGTACCATGAACCATCAGAAGCAAAACTCCTTGGAGCCTATTTTAGGTACCAGACTAGGTTACTGCAAAGGTAATTCTGCCTAGCTATGCAGCAAGGTCATTTGAACTATTGTGATTGCTCACTGTTTGGAGGCATTAGTGATCCCTAGACAAGCAACAGAAAAAGAAAATCAGTTTGGTTCAGATTTGCTTGAGTTGTGTTTATTTCCAGGGATAGATTGTATGCTTCTCGGGGCAGAAACAAGTTCTTCCTCTGTGCTTGGAAAGTGCCTAGCACATTTTGGGTGATACTTCAAATCCAAATAAGAAACTCAAGTAGGGGATCTCCTTAATTTTTAAAATGTAACATTTTTACCTTCAATATATATACCCCAGGGGGAGACAAATAGCAGGTGCCACAATTTTTAGCTATGTGTGTTAGAAAACCCACGTGCTGCATTTTTTAAAAAGCATTTCTTTTAGGGAATTATTGATTTTTCTCCATTAAACTGCAGGTGAAAAGCATCTAGCAGAGCACCCTGTTTAGTCACAGATGAGCCACCACATGGGCAGCAGGAGTAAGGGCTTCCACATAAGTACAGTCCTGGCATTGTACCTCTTCACTTCTGGGGTTGAAAGGTCAGTTCACAGAGCCTGGGGAATCTCCAACAATCATTTAGGAGGGATTTGCCCAAACGTCATTCCTGATCCATATGGGTTCTCAACCTCTTGCATTTTGGTTTAGGCCTAACTCAAAGCAAGCCCTAGTTAGAACTGAAGTTTTACCTGGTTTTGAATCAAAACAACACTCAACTGCATGTTTCCTGCAATTTCAGTGAAAAACTCCATGATCCCCATCTCTGCTGCAAGCCTTGCTTGTTGGGGGGCTGTTTACAACACTAATCCATTGATATGGTTAAAAAACACAGTTCACACTTGAAGTGCCAGTTTGAGAGTTTCACTAAATAGGGAGCTGTTAAGCTCCCCCCACTACACACCCACTCCTCCCCCGCAAACAAAGACATAATGATGGGCTGGTTTTCAGAACTGCTGAGCACCCCCAACTCCAAATGAGTCAGTGAGAGCTGTCACCATTCTGCCCCTCCAGAAAGCCAGGCCTCCAGACTCTAGCAAGGGATTCAGCCAGTCTACGCTGCAGCACCGAAGTGTTTCAACCATGTTAGGGGTCACTACCCTGTTGTAAATGGTTCCTCAGAAGTGTTAGAGTTTGTAGAAGATTTAAATCTTCCCAGTATCGCCTGAACCCAGGCCCAGGTCATGCACCTTAGCAGATCTTTGGGATAAACCATGGCCCAGTTTGACTTTGTAAAAGAATTCCCAAACTAGCCATTTTGTTTTGAATATTGTTGATGTCACCCTTCAAGTTTGCTATTCAGACTTTGGCCATTTGGCGGAGATTGACAACAGGTCAATTTGATACCACCACACCTAACTGTGTAAGATGTGACCACTACTTAATATTGGGAAAGCACACAATGAATGCACCACGGCTATTTCAACATGTTCTGCTTCACAATAGAAAACAGAGGGCCTGATTCTCATTTACACTGCGGACTCTTTACGCTGCCAGAGCAACAGACCCAGTGCCTGAAAGTGAATCAAATCTGGAGCAGACAATTCTGAATTCAGTAATTCTGAATTAACTGCTGCATCACTTCCATTTTATGGTGCTGTAACTTCAACTTCAGCCCCTCTGAAAAATCTGGCCCTATGTGTCTAAACACCCACCACTCTTGTTGACTTCATCTGGAGTTGTGGGTGCTCAGCACCTTTAAAAATAAAGGTCAAGGTGTCTCAAGTTGAGCACCCAAAGATATAAGCATACCTGTCAGAGGCCACTTTAGAAAATTTTGGCCTCCACACCCAAGAAAAGTGATTTTAAAAAGTCACAACTTGGACTTTAAGATAATTTTCTCTTAGAATCTAGGATCACCTTCAGGATTTCTGCAACAATAGCTTCATTAGATAAGTATTTCTGTGTGGGAGTTTTACTGGGCTCTCAGTAGCCTTCTGACCTCTTCTGTGGGGAAAAGCAGCTTTATCTTTACCAAGACCACAAAGCACAACTGAACTCTTCACAGTACTCCAGGTTTCAGATCATCAGGGAAAGCATCTGGTACTGCCAAATGGAGCATACTGGTTCTCCTGTGTCAAAATGGGCAAAGGTAATCAGGTTTGCTGAACAGCAGTGAAGATCCCAGCAGTTTAGCCCTCTCTCTTTCCCATTTACTTTCAAGTGATGTTGACATCAGCAATGGACAGTTTCCAAAAACATTGCATAATGGTGGTGAGATCAAGAGAAAAAAAGGATTTTTTTTTTTTTTTGCTACTGCTGACTCAGCCTGACTGGGCCATAATCAGCCAAGGTGGAGTACACAAACACACCCTAGGGCCAGGCTGATGCAGCCAAAAATTGATTCATTCTGTCACAAGTGTTTCCAAACAGCATGAACTCTACACCATAGAATTTGGGATCACCAGCATTTCCTGCTGCCTCAGGATCTTCCCTTCTGACCTTAATATCTATGAATCTATGACTCCTCATTGATACTGGACACCCAACTAACAACAGCTGCTAAAATAGTATTTTCTCACCTTTCCCTGAAAGACATGGGCTTCACCACAGTTATCCACAAAACAAAGCCTACCTGGGAATGGAACTCCAGGCACTGAAAACAACTCCAGCTGGTGCAGCAGACAGCTGCTCAGCTACTAAGCAACACAGTTTGCCATCCCTCTAGAGCTCTGGTGCACCATTCGCTACGAAATGAAACAAAGTTTGGGAGGCCTTGATTTTCAAAGCCTTCAATGGGTTAGGCTTACATTAGCTCTGGCCCCGTCTACACTGGGGAAATTTAAGATGTCCTAGCGTTGCTGGCACCAGTTCAACTCCACTAGTGTTAATGTAACACTGATGCCCCGGGAGGGTGGGGGCGGGGTCATCAGCAGTGGGGATTGAACCTGAGACCCCTGGATCATAATGGATGAGCCTCTGCTGCCTGAGCTAAAAGAACGAACTCTCTTATGTAGCAGGCTCATCCATCTCTAATTGGCCTATCCACCATTAGCGGGAGAAAGGATTCCACACCAAGTAGGCATAGCTTACATTTGCAACATTAGTCCCCTAAAGTAGAAGGCCCCTGGCTGTTGACACTGTTTTACACAAGCCTAAATGATACCCTTCTAAGTGAGGTATCAGTAGACACCAGGATGTCTTCTACTGTTAGACACCATGGAAACATTTTGGAAAAAAAATATCATCCCTGGTGTAGACAGTGCCTGGGCTAAACACATTTCCCTCCAGGACTAAGATCTACAACAGTGGCTGCTTTACTAAGGAACAGTGGACCTACCAAGGACTAGAATGAGACAAGCAGGGGACTGAACTTTCAGAGAATAGCCCACAGCCCATGCAAATCCTTTTCACATGAGTCAAGACAGACCTTAAACCTTATGGTTTTCATAATGGAAGGTAATACCCAGCTGTTTGCCATGGCCTCCCCCTGTTAAAGAGTGATCCCTGCTCCCTCCCTCAAAGAGCCACCAAAAATCCCTGCCCATTCTTGGAAAGGAATATTGCCTATTCTTATTCTTGTATAAGAATCAGCGACAGAATCTATGTTTAGCCTGCCCAGCTGGGTTCACATAACTCTGCAAGGCGCTCAGCTAGCACAATGCTTCAGTGCAAGATAATTAGACGACATAATAGGAGGTATGACTTCCGTGCTCGTGCTTATTCTGTACAACTGTCTCAGTAGGTACAACTAGCAGAGCATGGAAACGTTACATGAATAGAGTGGGGAAGGGACAGTGAATAAGGAAAGCACCAGTGGCACTTATCGTCTAAACTGCTGTTTGCATTACAGTAATTCCTGAGATTGGGGCCCAGCCTGTTGTGCTGTGCATTGTGCACATAGCCACTAGAGTTACTCCCTGCCCTGAAGAGTCTGCAATCCAAAAGTCAAACCAGATTATTACCCCTATTTTACAGAAAGGGAAACTAAAGCATGGATTAGGGCAATTTGCTTAAGTTACACAGGAAGTTGGTGGCAGAGTCAGGAACCAGACCTAGATCACTTGAATTCCAGTCCAAGGCCTTAACCGCAAGACCACCCTTCCTTATTCCTGTTTATAAACATGGCTGTATGTTAATGCATTGTTGAACAGCTGCCAGGTTTCCACCCAGAGGCAGCTGCATCTCAGTGACACGTGAAACAATTTGTGAATGCAGGGCTGGCTCTGGACAGCAACTCAAGGATATTCATGCATGTGTTTAATATCCTGGGTTCCTGCCATGTTTATGAATGTATTAGAAGTCTCATGAAACACTGGTATATCTCTGCACATTTCCTTAGTGCCCAGCAAGAGCCAGTGTGGAGGGATCTAGTTGGTAACTCACTGGTTATAGGCAGCACTGGAGAGGCCTATTTTAAATGCAGTATATAGCTGGAGAGTCAGCAGAGGTGATTAGGCAGGAACCTTGTGATCCAGGCCTTGTGGTCAGAGGAAGACTAAATGGAGCAGGGAGACAGAGTAGCAGGCAGCAGCCTTGAGTACTGCTGATAGGGTGAGATGGGAGTGAGAAGACAGAGTCTATCCAGGGGAAGATAGCAATGGGCTGGGGAGTAGGGGAATCCAAGCAGATGAAGATTTACAGTAGGCTGGTGGAAAGTCTGTTAAGGTAGCTCCGAGCCTTATTTAGCTGCAATCAGGCCTGATACTCAAAGGGGAGGGATGGTTTTGATAATTGATGAGGCAGCCAGCACCAAACTCTACTAAAGGAGAATTTATCCTCTAAGCTCGTTAGCCTATCTAAGAAGAAAATGAGGTTAATTTAGGCTGATTTGTCTGTGACGAACTCCTGTCTCTTACTATTTATCACTGCACATGAATACAAACTGACTGAGGCTAAACAAATCATCTCTGGGGCAAGGGGACTGGTGGCAGTGGGGTCAGGCAGGGAATACTTCCTGAAGGCACCACCTCTATGTTGGGGGAATCCTCATCCTTGGGGACTTTCTAAAACGGCTTCTTCGACCAGCTCTCACCTTGGGCACCACCAGCAGGATCCATACATGCCCCGAAATTACACAACATTTTCATAGTTATCTGGAAGTAAATATAAAATCACTGCTGATAAAGTTTGCAGATGACACAAAACTTGTCAGCATGATAAATGATGAGGATGGGGCAGTCACACAAAGCGATCTGGATCACTTGTGTAAACTGAGCCCATTCAAACAAAATGCATTTTATATGGGGAAATGCAAAGTTCATCTAGGAATAAGGAACGCAGACTATGCCTACAGAATGGGAGACTGTGTCCTGGAAAACAGTGACTCTGAAAAGGATCTAGGGGTCATAGAGGATCCTATACTGGACAAGCAATTGAACATGAGCTCCCTGTATGGTGTTGCAGCAAGAAGAGCTAATGACATCTGTGGATATATAAACAGGAGTAATGAGTAGGGAGGTTATTTTACCTCTGTTTATAGTGTATTGGTGAGATTGATACTGGCATACTACATCCAGTTCTGGTCTCTACATGCTCGGTTGAGGAGTGGAAGTGTGCTGAAAAGATCTAGAACTATTAAGGCTGGAGTAAAGCCATCCAGCCCCCACTAGCATCTCTAGCAGGTGAATCTTATTTTCATCAGTGGTTGCTCAGGTCTGTTATGAGTTAAATGAACCTTAATCCTTTTCTTGAACTCATCCATAGACATATTTCATTGCTCATTTCAATGCCTCTCTGGGAAAAGAAGGCCTTCCTTGTAATTAATCTGAACCTTAAAGGGCACTTGTTGTCTGAAAAGTGAGTCTGTGGAGTTCCAGATTAATTTTCCCAGATGTTTGCAGACATGCTGTGTTCAGTTTGCAAGTCCGAAAGTGTTTTTTCTAACTGCCTGTCCTGAAAACCCAGCCTGGGATCTGAAAAGTTTTTGTGCCTCTTTAATTACTAGTGATTACATGGGCTGGTGAAAAGGTAAAGTGGTATTATTATCCCCATTTTTCCATGGGGGACTGAGGCAAAGAAAGATTGAGATCAAAAGTATCCATTAATGTTGGGTGCCCAACGTGAGACACCTACTGCCTGCTTTTTCCAGATATTTAGCATTTTTACAGCACTTTCAGAGCCCAGGTCCCACTGGCTTCAGTTGCATATGCAAGTGCTCAGCCTTTCTGCAGATCAGACCTGAGTGTCTCCGGCTGGGCACCAGAAAAATGAGAAGCACATTGGTCGTGCCGCTCCGCCCAGGGAAAAGTTTGGCTTAAGTGACTTTTCCAACATAACATAGGAATTCTGTTAGGAGCAGGCACAGCCCGAACAGCTGGGTGAATCCTCTGCCAAATTTAAAGTCCCTGCTCAAAACATGGAGGTACTAGAGCTTCAGCAAAACAGTTGCAAGAATTTTTTAAAGCTATATTTTCCCCTAACTTCATTCTGGGAAATGTCTGAACCATCTTAACTGAAACGTAAAAGAAAAAAAAAAAGAATTAGCCTGAGGCAAAGTGAAAACCAGGGTCTGAGAATGGGAAGTGTCAGGCAACCTTAACTATAGAGGACTCGACCAGCTCTACCTACAAGTGCAACTGGGTAACTTGAACTCAGCTCACACTTGGGTGATGTGCGAGGCGGGAGAGAGTTCATCTCCCCCTCCCGCAGCCACATTGGCTCTGTAGGGCTAGCAGAAGTCAAACCTTGACATTGGTAGTGAGGGAATGGAAGTTTCACCTTCCTGCCAGAGCAACGTTGTTCCCTGCAGTACATTTTCTAGCATTTTGTCTCACTTCTTGTTACTGTATTAAAGTTGAGCAGATGTGACTCAAGGGAGCAGATATGTGTGACTGTTTAAAAAAACAAACACTAACTCCCAGTCATTCACACTTGCAGGTCCATAGTTTTGGGGTCTGAGAAGGTCTCTTACCAAATCTTGGTTTGTGATATCCCTTTAGGCAATTATATATTGTAAGACAACATCCCAGCACACACATGCACACCCCTCGGTGAATTTTTCCTCCAGGCTAAACATAGTCAGTTGCTCTAGCAATTCCATGGCTGCTACAGACTACCTATCTATCATCTACTTCTCATCCGCACCTTAAAATTGTGTGGATTTGATGCTCATCAACTATTTCTCATTCTGCAAGTGCATAAACCTCATGGACACCAGAGAGGATTGACCTCGTGACCTACTCCTCCAAAAAGCACAGACCATAGTGTTTAACTACTTGGTAGTACAAAGCAACAACCATTTAGGACACAAATTAAGAAGAACACTGCATCCAAATTAAATTACAGGGGGCACGTATGGAGGCAGGATAGAATTATCCCAGTTGGAATCAGGCTACCAACATGACCACCCTTCCTGTTGAGAAAGTGCATCTTTCAGTACCACAAATTGTTAGGACTTCAGTTTTACCTCTCATCTGAAGGATGACATTTCCAACCACAGAGTGGTCTTTAGCACTAGGATGGGGCATTGGTCTTGTTTTGATCCAGAGGTAAGAGTGCTACCTACTGAATTAACACTGCTTTCTATAGCAACCTGGCATTCTTTGGTGGCCTCCCATCCAAGCACAGACCAGAGATCTGTCTATATTGAATCTAGTGTTGTAGAATCTCAGTGCCCACAGAAATGGGCCAAAACTTTAGAGTTTGGATCTGAACTTCCATAACATTCAGATGTTCAGATCCAGGGGTTTAGTTTGTATTGATATCTTGGACCATGTCTACCCAGAAAGCCAGAAAACCACACAGCAGCAAGTCTCAGAGCCTGGGTCTACAGATTCAGACTCGTGCTATGGTGCTAAAAGTAACTGTCAAAGTTCCTGCTTGAGCTAGAGTTTGAGATACCTTTGGTGACCCAGCACAGCTTGTGACAGCAGAGCTTGAGATGATCTGGCTGTAGATAGCCTTTGTGCCCAGCACTGAATGCAGGGTCCCAATTCTGTGTGTCTGGGGTGTGTTGATAGCAAGGGCAGAAGATGAAAGTCGGGACATCGTGTGCAGATCCAGGAGCAGTTATTAGCACAACAGACCGTGTTATTGAGAGGAGGAATGACAAAGACACTTATTGAGGGATTTCAAAGGCAGGATGCCGACATCTTTGTCTTGCACTCATGTGGATGTGACTCATCCTCACTCAATCACATCCTATTACTCTTCTGTAACGAGTCACATGAATCCCTCAGCTCCTGAGGGCAGCCCTATAGAAGTGTGTGACCAATGCTTGATGCTTTGGTGTTTCACTTACTGTGAAACAGTTTTTGCCTTCCCTTCCCAAACGGAGGATAAAAACCAAGGAGCAAGAGAATTTAGACCTGGGGGTCAGAGTGACTATGACTAGGAGCAATGCAATGAGACCTCACAGTGAGATCTATTATACTATGAAATGCACTCCCAAGGGAAGTGGTGAAAGCCACATCACTTGGGACATTTCAAAGCTGGATGGGACAAAGCAGCACATTCAGGGCTTTATACAGCCATAAAGTCATCAGAACATGTACATATGGCATCAGGGATAGCACTCCCCCTAGGGTGACTTTCTGCTCCTAAATGCCCACAGCCCTCTACCATTTGTGCTCATTATGCTTGCATGTATTAGAGCTTTTAGCCGCCGGTCAATGAGCAACACGTACAAGTCACTAATCAGATGCATTGCAGCCGCAGCTGATGGAACTAGTAAGTGAAACTAGGAAGCTAATCAGGAGTCAGTAAGCCTGTTACTGAAGCTCTCTAGCCCTATCCTACCCTGGCATGGCAGTGGGTTTGGTGAGCAATCCATGGTACAGGCCTGGTGAGTTCTGCTTCTTGAGGACCTGCACTCACACACCACTGAAAAAGTACAAGTCCCTGACATGATTATCTGTAATCACCAAGGTGCCTTGTATATGCTTAGTTTTGCCTTAGGCTTTTCAGAACCCTGGAGACCAGAGTCTCTGCAAAGCATGAAAAAAAAAAAGGTTTGCATGGGCTAGGCAGTGCCACAGGTTATCACATCAGCCTTTTCCTTCGAGACAAGGGAGTGACTCTAGCCAAATGATTGATGTCCACTGGGGGAGAGGATGTGGAGAGCCCCTTCAACCGCCCGGCCCTGGTGGCAGCTGGAATGTACCTGCCTGAACTCTATGAGCACTGAAAGCGGTGGTCACTGTCACAAAAGGAATTTCAGATATCAGGGGGCTGTGAACACCCCCTGTTGGTAAGTGGTAGGGATCCCAGCTAGCTCGGGGGAGAGGGGGATAGAAAAGGTCGAGATCTACCATATTAGAAAGTTGGCTAAAGGTCTGCCCCGGGGAGAGAAAGCGCTCACTCTTTTCCAGCTGTGAAGCTGTGGGAGCACACCTTACTGCTGAGAGCACTTGGGGCTAGAGGTGCTACATCTGCTTCTCTACCACCAAGAGTAACAGCTCCAGCCAGCAATACTTGGGCAGGAGGCTTCTTCGCCCCCCTCTAGGGTGACCAGAGGTCCCGATTCTATAGGGACAGTCCTGATAGACACTTACATAGGAAAGAGCCCTGACTATTACCCCCACCCACTCCCGATTTTTCACCCTTGCTGTCTGGTCACCCTACCCTCCTCACAGCCTGGCTCCGGATCGGAGTGGCATAACTGAGCCCTTGGTATGAAATAGCAGACAAGCCTGAATAGTCACAATTTCTATTCCTCTTATGCTGACAAAGCTTCTTAAGAGACGGGATTAAACATTTTGTAAAAACCAAATGCTAGACCCTCCCCAGCATCCCGGGTTTGGATTACTCGGAGCTCACAAGAGGACATGGACAGATCTTTAGGGGTGAGAACAGAGTTCCGCCTGTTGCCTGTTTTGTTCTGGGCCCCTTCGCACATACAATCGCCAAGCATGGTGGTGGTTTTTGGGTTGAGGATGCTTTTCCACTAGGAACTAGGTGGAGGAAACTTGACCACATTACGCCACTACTATCGTCCAGTTAGAAATGACCTGGGCTGGATTTTAGCCAAATTACATAAAGAAACCAAAGAAAACGTCTCTATATAGATATATAGCCCTGATGTTAGATCCTACAGAAAACAGGTGTGTTTAAAACCTCTGTTGCTTCCACGGGAGCAGCTACCATAAAACTTAACACATCCCATTATCAGAGCACTTTGGAACATGAATACAGATTGCCTGGAGGAAATATTAGGTGAGGTGTGAGAGGAAGCTGTTAATAAAAATCAGTTCACATTCGTTAATTTCGGCTCCATGCATTCTCAGGGAATGACAATCAAAGGAGATTTTTAAGATGAGAAATAGGGACCATGTGAAAAGCGGCCAGGGTAAGGGGGAGAGAGACAGCTGGAACCATTTGGAGGAAGACAGACAGACAATTTTACAAACTTCTCAAAAAGTTTATAGACAAAGGAGAGCAAAATGAAGTTAAAAGCTTTAAAACAAATGCCTTGGCAGGGCCTCACATACTGCTATGCTCTATGCCCCTACTTTATCTCCATGACCGTCAAGTGTTTAAATGACAAAAAACATACAAGCCAGAGAGACAAGGCAATACAAGCTCTTTCCTACAAGAGCAGCACAGCTGCTGCATAGCTTATTGCAGACAGCTGGACTCTGCAACTCTCAACAGGTCCTTGTATACCCACAGGAGCAGTGGTGCTGGAACAATTTGTATAATGGGGGTGCTGAGAGTCATTGAATCCAACTGTAAACCTTGTATATGATGGACACCACTTCCAGCCAGGGGGTGCAGCATTGTTGCATTGTTTTAATCCATAGTAGATGACTAGCATAAACAAAAAAGAAGACAGGACGCAACCCTGCTTTACACCTGTCTTGATGCTGAATGGCTTACTCAATCCATTTTCCATTTTAATGCAGCATTTTGAGTTGGAATAGAATGCCTTCATAATCTCTATCCTTAGAGGTTTTTAAGGCCCGACTTGCCAAAGCCCTGGTTGGGATGATTTAGTTGGTGTTGGTCCTGCTTTGAGCAGGGGATTGAACTAGATGACCTCCTGAGGTCTCTTCCAACCCTAATATTCTATTCTATGATTCTAATGTTAATTAATTTTGTTGGAATTCCACAATTGTTCCACAATTTTCCACATTGTTTCTCTGTTTACACTATCAAATGCCTTTTGAAAGTCCACAAAAAATTGATGGCAAGACTGCCTTGGAATTCAATTGTGTTCTCAATAATCCATCTCAGGGTGAAAATAGCATCTGTGCACAATCTCCCTTGTCTAAATCAAGATTGTTGTTCATGTAGGATGGTATCCATCTTTCTTTTCAGTCTGTTCAGGAGGACTGCTGAACAGTCTACAACACCATAATTGTATGTAGTAATTTACAGACAGAGAGCCGGTCTCTGTCCCACAGAATTTACATTCTAAGGGCCAGATCTTACAGGGTGCTGAGCACTTTCAATTTCCATTGACTTATATGGAAGCAGAGTTATTAGCATTCTTGTGCAGGTACTCAGCATTTAGCAGGATCTGGCCTTAAATTTGGAATAAATAGTAAGGGATAACTATAAACACCTTGTGAGGAGGGGAGTGTGTATGGGAGGAGTAGGGGTGCAACAAGGGACGGTCAAGAGATACAAAGTGGAGTCCTACGTGTATGTTTTACAAATGAATCTATTAACACTTGGGGACAAAATCTGGAGAGGAAGCTATTGATAGAGGAC
Source organism: Chelonia mydas (assembly GCF_015237465.2). Taxonomy (NCBI): domain Eukaryota; kingdom Metazoa; phylum Chordata; order Testudines; family Cheloniidae; genus Chelonia; species Chelonia mydas. The sequence goes on from NC_057849.1 coordinate 182,307,540, forward strand.
GGGCTGAAAGCGGTGATTTGCAGAGGAATTTCAAGGAAGAGCATTAAGTCATTTTATACACAAGGGGCCAAAAAATAAGGCTCATTGCTGCCTGTTGGAGAAGGGGACAAAGGGAGCATCAAGATGGGAGAGCATATAGGGCACCAACAGAGCAACATTTGGGTCACCTATTCTCCCTCAACCACCTAAGCTCTCTGCATCCGATGAAGTGGGCTGTAGCTCATGAAAGCTTATGCTCTAATAAATTTGTTAGTCTCTAAGATGCCACAAGTCCTCCTGTTCTTCTTCCCTCTCTGCTGTCTCCACTGTATTTCTCAGTTGCTTGTATCTCCTCAGCTATTGTGTCTACTCTATCTATAGCTTAGAGGCCTAAGTTTCAAATACCTCCCAGAAGCACAGATAAGAATGCCTATGGCGCTGACTCTTTCCTGTCACCCCGAGGTAGATCACTTCAATTTCATGCAAGTCACTCTATGTGGTTCTTTTAATTGAGACTCTAAAAAAACAAGGTCCTCTGGGATCAAATAAAGATCCCAAAGCACTTTGCATGAGAGTAGGGGTTTGCCACAGTATTTCTGTCCAAAACAAAGCTAACCTCTTCTTCCCACTTGTGTGCAATGCATGGTTTGCCTGAGCACAGCCCTCCTCCCTAGAACGGGCTGCATTTCAGCAGTGTTCTGTAGTTTGTGACACTGCTTCAAGACACATTGTGGTCCACTAGGAAGACCACAGGATTGGGCGTTAGAATACATGGTCTTCTCAAAGTGGCTTCCTGTGTGATCGCTGGGCAAATCACTTAACTGGTCTGGGCTTCAGCCCCCCTCCCTCATAAAATGGATAAAGATTTGCCCTCCTTTACAAAGCACACAGAGATGCTGGGAAGAAGAACGGTAAGTATTCAAAGAGCTTACACAAGTGTAAAATATTGTGTAGGTACCTATTCTTAGATGAAGACATAACATCTACCAGTTTCAGAGTAACAGCCGTGTTAGTCTGTATTCGCAAAAAGAAAAGGAGGACTTGTGGCACCTTAGAGACTAACCAATTTATTTGAGCATAAGCTTTCGTGAGCTACAGCTCATCAGTTGCATCCGATGAAGTGAGCTGTAGCTCACGAAAGCTTATGCTCAAATAAATTGGTTAGTCTCTAAGGTGCCATAAGTACCCCTTTTCTTTTTGTGAACATCTACCAGTGTTAGTTCTGCCAAGTGAATGCTGGGGTTATAGATCTTATTCCAGATCCTCTCACAGGTAAATGGGTGTGCCTGTTTGACAGGATGCTAAAAAGGCATCTACACTTATCTAAATGACACCTGCATCATCAGCACTTCTGTAGTATTTCTTCTCCATTGCTCTCAAGGTGCTCCCCAAGGCAGCAAATCATTATCATCTTCCTTTACAGTGTGGGTATGGTGAAGAAGTTAAATGAGTTGCCTAGGATCTGACAGCAAAGCTAGGGGAAAAGCCAGTGAGACACTACCCAAGAGCACCCAAGTTTGAGAGGTTCCTCACCCCTCCCTGCCTTTAGCTTGCAGGGATGTTGTCTGCCTGCTGCAGATCAGCTCCCTGAAACCACCAATCTCTGGCAGGACAAGCACTGCTTTCCAGACCTTGCTTTCTCTGTACCGGTTAGCAATAGCCATAGCCCCAAGTCCTCAGAGCATTTCGTGCAATGTCCAGCCCCTTATCCACGGGACAGAATTACCAGGCTAACTGTTCCCACAGGGGTCCCTCACCCCAAATTCCTTGTTGCAAACAGTCCTCACACACTCCTGCATAGGTTCACCACCATGTGCTTAATTTATTTACAGTGTGCTATACAAGTCTTTGTTCCCCCCCAGCATAGGCCCTTTACCTTCTCCCTAGGCACAGTAGGAAAGGTATCTTCCCTGAGGTTCTGGGCTTCTCTGGCCTTTCCTTCTGTCCTTCCCCTCCTTCAGCCTGTCTGTCTTATCCTCAGCTGAAGCAATGAATCACCTTGTTAATTAGTTAATCATCCAGTCCTTAACCAATTATCTCTTCAGTTTGGCTCATGTGGGGACACTTGCCAAGTGCAAGGAGTGACGAGTCAGCCACTCACACACCGGCACAGAGTGATTTACAGAAACTGACAATTGCTTGGTCATAGGCCTTGTGGGCCGAGGTGTGTCTGTTCTCCCAAGGGCTGATCAGATATTCGGAGTACACAGGTTAAGAGCTTCCCATCGTTCAGCCATCCCTGCGGCATTAAAAGTTCATAAGGCAGCAAAAAGCTGCCTCTGCAGACATCCACCAGCTGTTCCTCTGCACACATGAACTGTTCCAGCCTTACGAATAACTCCAAGGGATAGGTTTCAGAGTAACAGCCATGTTAGTCTGTATTCGCAAAAAGAAAAGGAGTACCTGTGGCACTTTAGAGACTAACCAATTTATCTGAGCATAAGCTTTCGTGAGCTACAGCTCACTTCAGCTGATGAAGTGAGCTGTAGCTCATGAAAGCTTATGCTCAGATAAATTGGTTAGTCTCTAAGGTGCCACAAGTCCTCCTTTTCTTTTTTCCAAGGGATAGATTTTTCAAAATAGATGTTGGGTTTTATCCACCTCTCCCACATTAAAATCTGTGGGGGCTGCACAGATAAACCATGACTCAGCCAGGGTGACCAGATGTCCTGATTTTATAGGGACAGTCCTGATATTTGGGGCTTTGTCTGATAGGCACCTATTACCCCCCAGTCCCGTCCCGACTTTTCACACTTGACTCAGCACTTTGAAACAGTGCCCCATGGAGTCCTGCTGCATGGAGTTCAGGGTGGGGATAGCAGTATTGCAGAGTGGGCATTGGGAGTGTGAGATGAAGCGCTGCTATGGGAACAGCTTCCTTATGAACTAGGGAATGAAACTGTTGCATGTGAACCCCTGCCTTTATAGCGAGCGCCATCTGCCTGCCCTCACACTCATTACCTGCACTCCTCTCCCTTACTTCAGCAGAGTCTGCTCTCTTGAACAATGATCCCTCTTGCTCCCACTGATGGCAGAAAGGGAGACTGTAATCTGCTTAGACACCTCACCCCCTGCCCTCTGCCCATTTTTGGCTTACACCAGCCTGCTAAGGGCAGGCCACAAACACCACCACCCAGAGGCTTGATCCAAAACCTGCTGAAGTTAAGGGGTGTGTACATGTGTGTCTGTCTTTCCAGTGAATCCAATGGGCTTGATCAAGCCCCTGAGGAACAGGTTTGTGAATAGCCCAAAGCAGCAGATTTGCTGGGGATGGAAGCCTCTATATCCCCTTTCATTTGAGCCCCTCAGTCTCCACTGTGGGTCTGACTGCATGGCAGGAGCAGTCTCACTTTGTCCAACCAAGGACCACATTAGCAAACTGCCAGGAGTTCAGGGCTGCAATTAGCATATAGAAAATGGAGCCGGTTGCAGCTACCTTCATCAAGCCAACATACTGTGCTATATCATGGTCAGAGCAGCTTGACCACCCTGCATGTCAGGGGCTAGGATCTCATGGGCCACAGTCTTGTCACCAATGGCTTATGGACCAGCAAATCCTGTGGAGTTAGTTAACTGCACGACTCATGATTCCATTCTCCTCTGTGCTGTCAGACCCTGAAAGTTCTTGCTTGATAAAGAAAATGTAGCTCTTGGCAAGCCCTTGCTATTTCAGCTATGGCTCATCAACCATCCTTCTGTCATTATATACCTTATTATGTGCAATTAATAGACTGACTGAGAGGAGCTACAAAGTCATTCTCTCTGTGAACTGACTAAGGCAGCTGGGTTACTTCTAGTGACTTCTTAACGTTCATTACCCAATGCAGCTGGATAAGTGGGAAAGGGGAGGAAGGAAAGACTCAAAGCAAATGAGTTAGAGAATTCAGAAGTTATGCAAATGTGGCCTTTGTACGCCTCCAGGGTGCAGTGAGACATGAAGCTTCTGCCTTCCCAAGGCTCATGTTTACATTACTTAAAGGGACAACTTGAAATCTAGTCAATTTCGAAAACAAATTAAACTCCTTAAGGTTCTAATCCCATCCCATTGCCATTGTGTAGTTCTACCACTACATTTTCCTGTTCAGGAAACTGACTCCTCACAGGTAACAACTGTGAAACTGACCATAGCTAGAGAGTTGTCAAATGTACAAAGTAACAATAAAGGGCTTTTTTTCCTTTCTGATCTTAGTCATCTTAGATATTAGAAGTAACAGACCTACAAAATTTGTTTTAAAATATGATTTAAGTTGGCATCCCTTTATGACTTACCTATACCATAGCAATAAGCCACAAGAAGATTTGTATTAGTTATTGGTGCACATCTTGGATGCATTGTAAGGCCAGAAACTAAGAGTCTTCAGCTGCCCAAGATGTGCATTAATCCCAAACTAAATGCAATATTTGGATCAAGCAGTTTTTCTCACCCCACTGGATGTTGCAGGTAAATTGTAGTCCTTAATACACAGGTTTCCCCTTAAAGCGTGGGACCAGTCTCCGCAGTTCAAGTCTTTGTTTTCCCAGAGTTCTTGTTGCTTCCAGCATAGGTGGGGGAGGAGAAAGATAAGATCATGATGACACTGTCCTTATTTTATACTCTTAGTCCATGGCCCTGGAAAGAAACTAGCCCAGGCATGCCTGGCAGGCCTTGCTGAGTCACAGGGTTGAGCCATCCCCATTGTGTGGTGCTCCTCTTACAGCACTGTAAATCCCTTGTCTACAACTCCCCTGCTGATTAATGGTCATTTAATGCCCGCCTGGGTGTTGATCACCTCCTTTGCTGTCACTGGAGAACTAGCAAGGGATGGCTCCCAACTTTAAAACATTTTTCAATAACTGCCATATAGCAAAATCTCATAACTTCATACACACTAATGATATACATATTTTGACAGAACAATGGGTTTCAGATGCTCATGACCTTTCCTATGATATCTTACATGGCATACTTTGTACAAAAAATATCATAAATACATGACTGTGGTGAATATGGGGGTTCCAAGGTGCTGCTTTGAGGTACAGAGTGCCACAGTAATGTTTTTTTAATGGTACCTAGCTTTCCCAGCATTCTCACCAATCCTTTCAGACCATTTTTCACCCCACATTGAGACATCATTGCCACAGCAGATGCTCAACTGTTTCTTGGATTTTACATGTGTTGCATAACCCCTCCTTGTGCTTGTTTAGTAAATATGAAACCCCATTCAGGTCACAGTGACCTGTTAGCCCTCTACATGTGGGTACTTCGCTTCTTCTATCATAGCTATTAAGCATACCATTGTCCTCAAGTTTAAGATATATTTCATAGAACCTTTGTTCTTTTTTCCTCCTTGGTCCAGTTCTTGCCATTCCTTCTCAAGTTCTCTCTTAATCAAACTTTTGAAGTCTCGTTTACTCAGAGACATCTTTATGTCAGCCTCCTTATTTATAAGGTATTTTTCACTGCTATATCTGCCAATTCATTGTCATTCATTTCTGATATGTGCTGGAATACACACACACACACACTATACACACACACACCTAGTTGTAATATCTCCATAGTTAAAAACAATGTTTCAATGATTAAGTCATTCCTGCTTTCTGAGGCTCCCTTTCTAATTGTTGTCATACCCAATCAAGAGTCAGATAGGATAGCAGTCATAGTTGGATGCACATCTCTTATCCAAGTCAGTGCCAACACCTTGCTCATCAATCCAGCAGTCAGAATGTCCACAAAATAGGATAGTTTGATAGATCTTAATTCCAAATTCAGGGATATGAAAGGCCATTTCCACTCTGTTGCCATCTCTAGAGGAGTCAGCATAGATTTAGCAATCCTGACTTCATTTGCCATTTATAAACTCAAACCATAGTCGTCATATTTGATGGTTGTGCTCTTCCTGTATCGTTCCAAATCCACAACTGGAGAGACAATCATCCAACTTATAGTTTGATTTCCAGTGACTAAGTATGTTCACCCAAATCTTTTACTCACCTTTGGCCCTATTAGCATGTAGGCGTTTGTGGCACTCAGTTACTTCTTCTCTACTTAATTCCCAACAGTTGACATATATTTTGTTTAATACCCTTATCTTCACTATTTCCATGAACCTTAGCCAAAAGCTAAATCTAACAATCTCATCCATAAATTTATAGGCATTTCTCCAGTTGCTATCTGCAGCACATGCAACCCTGTTGCAATACTCGCACTAGATGTGAATCACAGAGCTTGGGTTCTCATTTTTAAAGTGTTGATTTAGAAGCTGAATTAAAAACTTGGCATCCATAATCTATAACTGGTCTTATTAGTGCCCCATACAGCATCAGCAGCGTATTCTCATCTGCACTCCAGGTGTTCCTAGCAATACTTAAGTAGATGCATCCTATCTTTACAGTTGGTCTTGATATTATCTATATCAATGTTTCTCAAGCTGTTTGATAGCAGGGACCGGCTTGCTGCTTTTTCTTGCTGTATCAGGGACATCTCAGGGACCAGCACCGCTCCATGGACTGGTAACGGAGAAATGTTGATCTATATGATCCTTCCAAATTAGTTTATTATCAAACATAACTGCTAAGAATGTAAAATTTTGAGCTACCTGTATTTTTTCTGTATAGAGTGACAAAGTTCCTCCTCTGCCTTGGTGGGTCCTGCGCTTATTGGTGGATTTGCTCGCCTCAGAGATTCACGGCAGCCCTCAGTTTGGCCACTTTTGCTAGTGGCTCAAACCTGCCGTTCACTCAGCTAACCTCATCACTGGCCAGCATGGGGAAAAGGAAGGAGAACAATCCCCACAGTCTCTGCTGGTCCCCCTAGTGGGTCTGGGGATGGGCCAGGGACCTTCCCCTCTGGTGGGACCCACAGTCCATGTCAGCTCCTCCTGTGTCTGACCAGGAGTTGGGAGGATTTGGGGGGAACCTGGGCCTGCCCACTACTCCGGCTTCCAGCCCAGGGCCCTGTGGATCACAGATGTCTACAGTGTTTCTTGTAACACCTGTGTGACAGCTACAAGTCCCTGGGCTAATTCCCCATGGCCTCCTCCCAACACCTTCTTTATCCTCACCGTAGGACCTTCCTCCTGATGCCAGATAGCGTTTGTCAGTCCTCCAGCAGCATGCCCTCTCGCTCTCAGCTCCTTGCGTGCCTCTCACTGACTGAAGTGAGGTCCTTTTTAAACCTGGTGCCCTGATTAGCCTGCCTTAATTGATTCTAGCAGCTTCTTAATTGGCTCCAGGTGTCCTAATTAGCCTGTCTGCCTTAATTGGTTCCAGCAAGTTCCTGATTGTTCTGGAACTGCCCCTGTTACCTTACCCAGGGAAAAGGACCTGCTTAACCTGCGGCTAATATATCTGCCTTCTATCACTGTCCTGTAGCCATCTAGCCCGACCCTGTCACAAGAGATATAGGTTCCATTCTTCCCCAATCTTCCTCTTTGTGAAGATTGTTCCCTTTGTTTTAGCCAGTGAGAACTTAAAACCCCAAGTACCTCCCCATTCTGAAATCCCCCTGAGCTCCTGGTTGGTTCTCGCCACAGTTATTTTAAACCTTGCATGTTTGGCCCATATAGCACAGACATCCACAAATAGAGTAAAACCCATTTCTGACCGTATACTCTCCAGGAGATCATTAATCAGAATGTTAAACAGGGCTGGGCTGATAACACTCCCTTATGGAGTGCCATGAGTAAGTTTATAAATATTCAACAAAGCTGCCCCCACCCTGACTTGTATGGTTCTATCACTTAAGAAGTCTCTTATCCACCAGAACATTCTTCCGCATATTCCAATTATGGTTAGTTTATACAGAAAGCCTGCCCACCATAGCATGTCATAAGCTTTATCGACGTCCAAAAAGACAGCTATCAAAAACTCTCTGTTCCACATGTTCTGGGTTTTTTTGTATTTCTGTTTCTAATCTTATAATATGATCAACTGTGCATCTTCCTTTCCTGAAACCACTCTGTACACAGTTTATAATTTCATTTGTTCCCTAGTATGCTTTTAACCTCTCATTTATCATTCTTTTTATAATTTTGTCCACACGCGATATAAGGGCAAAAGCTCTACATGCATCAGGTCTTGCGCATAATTTGCCAGGTTCTCCTATTGGTGTAACCACCACTTGCTTCCATTCTGCTGGTAGTATTACATTGCCCCCACATATTATATAATTCCAATACAACTCAAACTCCCTTCCGGTAGGTGCTGAAGCATTGTATTACATGTGCTATCTTTACCTGGGGGCTGCATTTTTACTTTTATCTATAGCTTTGAGTTCCTGTATACTGAAATTTTCATCCACTACGTCATCTTTATATTCTAACCAGCTCACATTTTTCTTCAGCAGACATACTTTATTTGTTCATAAAACTCTTTAATTTGATTTGTATTTCTACTAACTTTTTGGAATTCTTCTGCTAAAATGGCCACTTTTCCTAAATTAGAACTTTTAACTTTATCATTTACTGTAAGACCAGATTGATTTTACTCCTTATCCCATTCATTCTTTTAACTTGTTAATAGATCTCCGAAACCTTGAAATCTTTGTTCATTTTCCCTCCGTACTTTCTCCAACTCTCTTTCTTTTACTTTAATAATTCTTTGTGCCACTGCTTTACATCTTTTACAGTTCATTAAGTCCTTGCTATTCGTTTACTTTTTGCTTGTTTGTATGCCTTCTTTCTTTGCTGGTTTAGAATCTTCATTCCAGCGGAGAACTGAACTTCTGACTTTGTGGCAATGCAATGTCTTACATATAGCTAGGGCTGGCTGCTTCTAACACAACCTGTATTATATTATCATGAAATTCCGCTAGGTTATCATGTATACAATTGGTACTTAGATACGCAGCACACTAACTCTTAAAGAGTCCCCAGTTTGCTTTTCTAAGGCTCCAGGTAGGAATTCCTTCAGTGTTTTCAACATTACCTTGGCCTTGATATGTAATTAGCATAAGGAAGTGATTGCTTCTCATTCTGTCTTCTTTATAGATTTCCTAGTTGCAATTACTTGTTATATTGCGTTTTGCAATTCCCAGATCTAAACATGAAATGGTTCCTTCCACTAAATTAAACCTAGTAGGTGCTCCAGTATTGAGCAATACCAGTTTGTACAAGTCAATGAATTGTTCCAGGCATTTGCCATTACAAACAGTTTTCCTGCTTCGCCTTAATTTATTATGGCTATTAAAGTCTCCACAAATAATATATGGGCTTTTAACACCCTTAACTAACTCTACCAATTCTAGATTGTCTAGTTTTTTACATGGGTTTTAAACATTATCGATTTGTGTAAATGTACTATAATTTTGCAGAGGAATCTCACTGTTGTACTCAAAACTTAGTTTGGTACATCTATTTCATCTATTGTATTATACATATACAGACCCTTCCTCCTCTTATTTCTCTATCATGTCTGCTTAAATCATATCCTGAAAGCCTAAACATGAGTTCTCACTAACCATTGTGACAGGGTCGGACCAGACGGCTACAGGAGAGTAATCCTATTGGGATCCGGGAAGTGGGCGGGCAAAGCCCACCCACTACTAAAGGATCCGCCCCCAGCCTAAGAGGGGGATCCACAGGACCTGGACACCAAATAAACCCGGGGGCAACTAATGAAATAACAGGGACAGGAGTGTGGTCAAAGGGTCAAATGAAGGGAACCCGACGGGGACACCGAGCAGAGAACCCCGGACAGTGCCCACTGCTCCTCAAAGGCGTCAAGGGAGTCAGTGGACGCCACCCAGAGGAACTCTGCCCGAATACGTGAATGGCCCGAGGATCGGAAATAGGCCCCACAGTCACAGGAGACTCCATCGGCCAACCTCCTCACTCTGATTTTATAGATGGCCATTTTAGCTAGGGCTAGGAGGAGGTTGACCAGGAGATCCCGTGACTTTATGGGGCTGCGGATAGGGAGTGCATAAATAAGAAGGGCAGGGGAAAAGTGCAACCAAAAACATAATAAAATATTAGTGAGGAGCCAGAATAGGGGCTGCAGCCTGGTACACTCCAAATATATGTGTGCCAGGGTTTCCCTCACACCGCAAAAGGGGCAGGTGTCTGGAATAGGAGTGAACTGTGCCAAGTACACACCCGAGCTCACGGCTCCATGAAGGAGCCGCCAACTGATAACCCTGGCAGGCCTCGGGACCAAGGTGGAATATAGGCTGGCCCACCAGGGCTCCTCACCCTCCAAAGGTGGCAGGAGGTCCCACCATTTTGCATCGGGGTGGGACATGAGGGTGAGGGAGTGAAGGGTGTGGAGCATGAGCGTGTATAGATGTTTCCTTGGTGTGGTCTGGAAGCAGACTGGCTGCAGCTTGTGCAGCCGGCTCAAGGTGAAGGGGTGGGGGGGTCGGTTGGGTCCACGGGGCAGGGGCCCAATTAAAAGGTCCGGTGGGCCTGGAGTGGAGGGTGGGTGGGGCGCGCCCTCGTGCAGGACCCGGACGAGGTAAACCCGAGCAGCGGGCGGCAAAGTGGCCTTCACCTCCTGAAGTATGCGCCGGGGAGTACGAGGTCTGGAGAGCCCCATGCGCTCAGCGAGCATCAGGAGATCCAGCCAGTCTCCCCGGTCATAGTCCAGGAGGTCTCCGACTCTTGTGACTTCTGCCAGGATCAACCTCTGGCGCACCGAGGGGGACTCCGCCACTTACACGCGAAGCTAGGGGTTGTGTAGCAGGGGCTCCGCTAGGAGATCTGCCCCCTCGGTGGCCGCCACGGACCTGGTCATTGAAAGCAGTTTCCAGGTCCGAAGGAGGTCCTGGTAGAAGACAGGCAGCCTGGAGAGGTCTCGCGGAAGACCTCTCGGATGGAGATAAAGGAGCTGCCAGTCTTATTGGAGCCCTCGGAAGTGGCGCAGGAAGGTGTGCACCAGTATGCTCCGCGCCGGACTACCTGCACCATAAAGGAGCCTCTGCAGGGCCTGGAGGCAGAAGACATGGACCTGAGTGTGCAGACACTTCAGGCCCTGCCCTCCCTCCTCCAGGGGGAGATGGAGAACCCCTGCAGGGACCCAGTGCAGTCCTGACCAAAAGAACTCCAGAATCGATGTCCGGAGGTTGGCCAGGAAACCTGGGGCCGGGACCATGGGGTTGAGCCGGTACCAGAGCATGGACAGGACTAGCTGATTAAGCACCAGCGCTCTCCCTCGAAGGGAGAGGCACCGGAGTAGTCCTGTCCATTTCCGGAGCCGCTCTATCACCCTGCCCTCTAAATTGTGCCAGTTCTTCAGCGGAGAGGGATGCGTGGCAGAAAGGTAAACGCCGAGATAGAGCAGCGGACCCGCGCTCCACTGGATGGCCTGAAGCGCGGGTGGGAGGGAGCTCGCCTGCCAGCCATCCCCGAGCACCAGGCCAGAGCTCTTGACCCAGTTGACCCGGGCGGAGGAGGCTGCTGAATAGATGGCCTGGCAAGCCTCCACCCGCGCCAAGTCGTCTGGATCCTGGACCACGAGGAGCACGTCGTCGGCGTACGCCGACAGGACCAGCCGCACCTCCGGCTCCCGCAGCACCAACACTGTCAACCTCCTGTGGAGGAGACAGAGGAAGGGCTCCATCGCCAGAGTGTACAGCTGGCCCGAGAGGGGGAACCCCTGCCGTACTCCTCGCCTGAAGCTGACCGGTTCGGTCAGGGTCCAGTTGAGCCTGACCAGACACTCTGCAGAGGCATACAGCACCCGCAGAAAACCCACAAACTGGGGTCCAAAGCCAAATGCTCGTAGAGTGCTCAGGAGATACCCGTGATCCACCCTGTCGAACGCCTTCTTCTGATCCAAGGACAGGAGGGCGAACAACAGACCATCCCTACACCCAAGTTCCGAAAGGTCCCGGACCAGATATAGGTTGTCAAAGATGCTGCGGCCTGGGACAGTGTAGGTCTGGTCTGGATGGACCATGTCCCGTCAGGGGGGTAACCGTGGGGCAGCACGAGGGAGGGAAGATTCCCCTTGGGGCGGGCCCTCTCCCAAGCCTGGCGGTGTCCCTACCGCACCCTCCTCCACAGGCCCCGCCAGATTGCAAGCAGCGGGGCCGGGGTTCTCCGGCTTATCTGGCCATAATCGGGGAGGTGCCCCTTGGGCCTGAGCTGGAGCAGTGGTGGACTGGGAAGGAGGAGGGGCGGCTTCAGGCGCCGGGCAGCTGCAGGGGTGCCGGCGACGATGGGGCCGGTGCCCTGCCGGGGCTTGGGGGTCCCGGATGCCCCTCCTTGCCGGGCCAAGGGACAGTCCCTCCGGACATGCCCCATCGCCCGGCAGAGGTAGCACCGGGCCTCCCCCGTGGAGTAGTGCACCCGGTAATGGGCGCCCTGGTAGGGGACCAGGAAGAACCCCTCGAGCGCCTCTCCGTCACGCGCCGCCGGCGGCAGTTGAAGCAGCACTTGCCGGTGGAACGAGAGGACGTGATGGAGGGCGGGGTCTTTGCAGCTCAACGGGAGAGGGCTGATAATGGAGATGGGTTTCCCCAGGGTGGAGAGGGCAGGTAACAGGGCGGCATTGGGAAGAAAGGGAGGGACAGAGGTCAGGACCAGATGGATGCCCAGGTCCTCTAGCGGCTCCAGGGGGACGAACACTGCCCCCCCACTGCCAGGCCCTTCTCCGCAGGCTTAACATTGAGGCAGGCTTAACATCTTCAGACCCCTCTGTGGGGGCCTGTGCCTTTCGTCTGGCTCCCCAGAACAATGACCCTCCTCCCCATCTCTCTCTCAAGAGGCCCTTTTTAAACTGTCAGAGTGCCTGTGTTCTCCTGGGTTTTGGCCCTTTGAGACAAAACTAGAGTTGCACGTTGGCTGGGGAGGAGGTAAAGCCTTGAAAGTCAACAGTCCTGGCACTGTTCCTTAACCCCCTACCATTTGCTAGAAGGCAGCATATCTTGAGTCATTCTTCCACTTTCTTATAGCCCCCTATTAAACTAAACAAACAAGTTTATACAGTAAGTCTCCCAATAACCAGATCAAAATACAGCATTCAGAAGTATTACAGCGCAGCTCCAAATCCATCACAGGACCCGTTCACGATTAATAGAAAAATATGGATTTATTTCCATGTTCGAGGCCAAGAATAGCTTCCTGTTACACAGTGCAGAAGTGCTAGCATTACTGATGCACAGAAGGGGTCAGAAGCTAATACAGACAGGTAGCGTTCACAGAAAGAGAATGTATTCTCATGGGTACAGAGCAAGACTAGAAACTGGAAAGAGAAAGCTCCCCTTCTTAAAACTCTTCTGTGATCCCTGTACATCATTTTCCATTCCGAGTCCCATCCTACAGTCCAAATTCTCACTGGATTTCAGAGTAGAACGCTCAGGATAAGGTCTAAGTGCTGCCTCCAGGTGGAAAATCCCTATGGAGTGGTAAGTGCAACTGAGGAAGCCTCCCTGACCCACCTACCCCGAAAAGATCACTTCAGCAAAGGTCCTCGGCAGGCTAGGATTTCCAAGGGCTTTTAGCTGTATTTCAATGAAATCATAATGGTTATAGTCCATCTGAGGGCCAAGTTCTGCTCTCAGTCACACAGGTGTAAATCCAGATTGACTCTACAGACGTCAATGGCACTACTCCAGATCCACACTATTTCAACGGAGAGCAGAATTTGACCATGAGGTAAAGTTGCATAATATTAGCCCTGTCTTTCCCCACCCTCACTCACAGCTTGTCTTTCTTCAACTGAGGGGATTTTTCACAGTGTCACACAGAAAGAAAAGCAAAAGCATCTGTCTTCACATTAACCCAAAGGAATACTTGAGACAGAATTTTCCACTTCAGCCAAGACATCTTCTTAATACTATTCAAGCTGGGAGCATCTTCAGGGCTTTGTTGTCTTAGTCAGAAAGGAAAGCTCTAAAGGTTGAGTTCTAACATTAAAAATTTTTTTTTGAACTCCTAAGATTTCTTGGTGTGTGTGTGGCTCCTGATAGAGACACTCATTTGAAAAAGAAGGGGAAAAAATCTATTCCCTCTTGGTTTGTGTCACTGCTTGATTGCACTGCAGGTTTACCAGGGAAATTATCAGGGGTGGGGGGGAGGGGGGGAAGGAGTTAGACAGCATTTCCCTGACAGCGGCTTGTCAGCCCTGTTCTTTTAGTGTCAGGGAAAGAGCTGCATTTCATGTCTTCAAAGCGCCATTCTGACACCCCAGAGGGAAAATACACACACACACACACACACACACGCCCTACTTCCTCAGCACAGATACAGCAATACATCCACACAGCCTACTCCTCAACAACAACAACAAAAATACAGCTACACACTCACTACATGCACACCTATGTCCTACTTCCTCACAAACACTCACTGCACACAGTTGCACAATTATAGAGCTTTAAACCAGTGTTCTCATTGGAAGCTCATCAGTGGCAGCTCCCAGCGCTGTTGTGCCTGCAGTAGGCAACGTGCCTTACTAAGCACTGGGGAAGTACACACACAAGTGTGTAGTAGCAACAACTGTTGTAGGGTGCAATATATGTTCTCAGCCTCCACAATCATCACATCATTGGTTGGTGCTGAGGTGGGGGGAGTTGGGCATGGTTCTCACATATCCCTAACAAGATATGTGGACTCAGTCCATGTTAAATAGTAGACTTTTAAACAACTATTGACACTGAGAAGCTTACACACTGCTTGAGTTCCAGCTTTGTCTCTTTTGTTTGTCTGGAATGCTAAAAAACCACTAAGAGGCATTAGTGGTTGAATAATGTACTGCAAGAGAATAACATACAATTACTTACCCTGTACCCAATCAGCCTCCTTATGCATATACATTATGATACAGTCTTTAATTACATATCTTTTTGTCTCAATCTACTTCCCCTCCCGCTCTGCATTTGAATCAGGCAGCTCCTTCCTTCACGTTGCGTGGGCCCAGCATGCAGGGTACTGAAAGCCCAGGAGAGAGAGGGTAGCTGCTCTCAGTTCCGGTGCCTGACTCTGGTATGGCCCGCAGCAGCCCAGACTCCAGTTGCGGGGAAAGTACTGCTGAGCCCCATGTTGGAGCACACTCCACGTGAACGGAATCTTTGGGGGAATATAGCGACACACTAACAAGTTTGTAATCATGTGCTATTCCTGAGGAAATTCTGTGCCAATGTGTGTGCACAGAATTCATGTTCCACGTAGATTTCTTTGCTTCCCTGCAGAAAATGATGGGGAAACAAAGGGAAGGCGCAAGAGCGGTCACATGCCCCTCCCCAGTTGTGCGGACGTGTCATTTCGGGCGCCTGGAGTAGTTGGCAGAGAAGTGGCAGCTCGAGGATTAGACTCAGAACTCTAGGAGTCTAATCCTCAAGCTGCCACTTGCTCACAGGGTAGCCTGAGGGAAGTTAGCTGCTCAAACCAATAGATAATACTGATTCCATGGCTAGTCTTTTCTGTAATGTTTTGTGGGTCTTATGGACAAATTCATCGCTGTGCCAGAGTCAAACTCAGCACAGGGACAGTGTGTGGTGACAGAGGGTTTACATCATCTTTGTGCCTCACCTATCATGGGCTGGCTGCCTTGTGCCTAGCTACCACAGCCCGTAACAGCTCTTCTGGTAACCAGGAGTAACTAGGACATTGGATGATGCTGGCCATACCTCCCTGCCAACTCCCTTACCCCTGTCATCCTGTGCCCCACCCCCCCGAAGAGATGGTTCCTACAGAAGGTGGCCAGAGCCAGCTATGCCTACCAGGGACTTCCTCCTAGGTCAGGAAAAAGGCTGTTTTCCAAACTGAAATTTCCCTTCTGTGCTCAAACAGTTGCATGGGTGCAAAGATCCAACCTCTAAATGACACTGCCATAACAGGTTTGCTCACTTCTTCCTGGAAGAGGAACAAAGGTGTGAGGTGCATCTTACAAACCAGGAACGTTTTTAACACAAGCCTCTGAGGCTGACAGACAAAGCATTGCTGTGATGTGGGTAGAAGGTGGCTATAGCAACCAAACATGTCCATGTTTATTCTCCCCCACCAATTTTTTGCCTCAGAGAAGCTGGACCATGGAGCTGGGAATGTTCACCTTCTCAAAATGGAACTTTTACATTTTGTTTCACAGCAAAGTTGTTTTGAAATTGAATATTCTATTGTAATAAAAGAAAAAAGTGAAAATTGGAACAAAATGTTTTACCTGTTGATCAAATTGAAATGTGTCAATTGACATTAAAACAGCATTTTTGGAATTTCGTTTTGTGGGAAAATTTAGATGCTTGTCGGATCTAGAGTGAAGACAATTTTCAAAAAATTTCCAATCAGTGAGTTAAAATGCCCGGCATGTCACAAAGCTGGCTGCACTGAGCATGTGAAGATGTAGCACTTTTGGAAGTTGTCAGCCTCAGCATGAAAGATAAACAGGCTCAGAGCCCTGTTTGTTCTGCAACTAAACAGGAGCTGAAAGTAGGGATGGGGAAAGCAGTTGGGAAAGCAGTTTGGCAGACAGTAAGACTCCCCTTCAGCCTATTAAATACTTAGCTGTTGCCAGTGGTACTGCACAGTGGGGTCTGCAACTTCTCCTTGGAAATAACTGGGATAACTTTAACAGTCTCCATCAGAGAGGCTGTTCTCATGATATTTTGAGATGGTAATGAAGTGCCAGAATTCTCACCAAAAAGCCTGTTCTCCGGAGATTCCATCCAAAGTAGCTATAACGCTCTGAGCACCCTTGGTTCTGGGACAGAAGAGGTTTGAACAGTTTGGGGGCACATCCCAACAATCTAAGCTGAACTCTGAACAGGACTGGCCTTAGGGAAAATGGCACCTGGGGTGAACTTGTATTTTGGCACCCTGAACCCTGTTGCCTCCGCATCCATCTCCCCATTGCCCCTGGCCCCCGTTGCCTCCACTAGCCCCCCACCCATCCTCCATTGCCCCTAGCCCCCGCTGCAGTGCTTATTTGTGCTGGGGCTGAGCCCCAGCATCTCTAGGCTTGATAGTTCATAGCCCTGGCACTTTAGGCTCCCGGCTAGCTGTTTGCCCGCCCCCTCCTGCCATTGCCCTGAGCTCCCTTCCATGACCTCACATCCCAGGCCCATCCCACTCATTGCCTTTTGACTATGGCACCCCCCTGACCACAGCACCCTGGGTGGTTGCCCACATCACCCAACCATAAGGCTGGCCTGACTCTGAACTTCTTGGGGTTCACCCATCACAAGCGGGAAGTGCTGCAGAGCTGAAGTGCTACGGTGCTAGGTGAGAGGTAGATGCAAAAAGGGAGCATCTTGCCTCTCCATACCATCCTCATGCTGCTGGCTGCATAAGGAGAAGCACTAGTGAACTCTGAAGGGAAAAGGACTCATTTATGTCTTCTCAACAAGATGGAAATTTAATCCAGTGGGTGGAGCAAAGTGAGGAAGCAAAGGGCACTTTCCCCCAACTGCTGGCAGCCATCCAGAAAAGTACATCAAAGACCTTTGCAATGAGTCCAGATGACCAGACCCTGGACAGGTTTCAGAGTAGCAGCCGTGTTAGTCTGTATCCGCAAAAAGAACATGAGTACTTGTGGCACGTTAGTGACTAACAAATTTATTTGAGCATAAGCTTTCGTGAGCTACAGCTCAGTCAACTGCTGGAAATGGCCCACCTTGATTATCACTACAAAAGTAGTGATACCTCTTCCCCCTCCTGCTGGTAATAGCTCACCTTACCCGATCACTCTCCTTACAGTGTGTACGGTAACACCCATTGTTTCATGTTCTCTGTGTATATAAATCTCCACACTGTATTTTCCACTGAATGCATCCGATGAAGTGAGCTGTAGCTCACGAAAGCTTATGCTCAAGTAAATTTGTTAGTCTCTAAGGTGCCACAAGTCCTCCGTTTCTTTTTGCAGACCCTGGACAGGCACCTTAGTATCAGGGTAAGGACTAGAGAGATTTTTGTTAAGGGCACTGTCATAAACATACAGCTAAGGGTAGCCTAGAATTCCTCCTTACCTGTAAGGGGTTAAGAAGCTCAAATAGTCTGATTGGCACCTGACCAACAGGCCCAATGGTGAAAGAAGATACTTTCAAATCTTGGGAGGGGGGAAGGTTTTGTTTGTGCTCTTTGTTTATGTATTGGTTCTTTCTTGGGACTGAGAGGGGCCAGACAGAAATCCATCTTCTCCAACCCATCCCAATCCAAGTCTCCAATTTTGCAACCAGTATAGGTCAGCCAGGCAAGGCGGATTAGTTTATCTTTTGTTTTTCTTGTGAATTTTCCCTGTGCTAAGAGGGAGTTTTATTCCTGTTTTCTGTAATTTTAAGGTTTTGCCCAGAGGGGGATCCTCTGTGTTTTGAATCTGAATACCTTGTAAAGTATTTTCTATCCTGATTTTACAAAAATGATTTTTACCTTTCTTTTTTTTAAAATAAAATCCTTCTTTTAAGAACCTGACTGATTTTGCCATTGTTCCAAGACCCAGGGGTTTGGGTCTTTGATCATTTTGTAACCAGTTGGTTAGGATATTATTCTCAAGCCTCCCCAGGAAAGGGGGTGTTAGGGCTGGGGGAAGAGGAATTCCAAGTGGTCCTTTTCCCTGGTTCTTTGTTAAATCACTTGGTGGCAGCGTTACTTAAACACAAGGTACAAGGGAGAATTTGTGCCTGGGGAGTTTTTAACCTAAGCTGGTAGAAATAAGCTTAGGGGGTCTTTCATGCGGGTCCCCATATCTGTGCCCTAGAGTTCCGAGTAGGGAGGAAACCCTGACAGGCTCACACCATATTCCCACTGGAGAAGTAAAGTAGGATGGGAATGGATCAGGTGTTCAGGTCCCATATCTTGACAGCCGCTGCACAGATCACATCAAAGCCAGCAAACAATGTAGTAAGTGCAATCTCCTTAGAGCTAGGCTCCCCAGTTAGTAATTAGCTCCTGCTTAGAAATACAGGCCTAAAAAAAGTCCTGTCACATCCATTTCTGAGACCTGTACAACCTGATAACCATAACCTTGCTTGAGCAGCTTCAGCAGAGTCAGGCGGCAAAGTAAATACCTCAGCAGCAGCAGAGAATGATCAGTCTCTCCCTTAGAGTTCAGACCAGGGCATCAAGGCTGGAGGAGCTTTTTATAGATGTTATAAAGTGAGAGTTCTGTAAGGGTATGTCTACATTGCAATTAGACACCTGCAGCTGCTGTGCCAGCTGAGTCGGGCTTGCTGGGCTCAGAGTAAGGGGCTGTTTAATTAGGGTGCAGATGTTGGGGCTCAGGCTGCAGCCTGAGCTCTGGGACCCTCTCACCTTGGAGGGTCCTATAGCCCAGGCTCTAGGTCAATCCTGAATATCTGCACCACAATTACGGCCCCTTACTCTGAGTCCCATGAGCCCAAGTCAGCTGGCACGGGCCAGCTGCTGGTATCTAATTGCAGTGTAGACATAACCTAAGTGAATCCAGACAGAATCAGAGTCCAAGCAAAGTGTCACAAATGGATACCATTTAGATAGCAAAGATTAAAACCAAGCATGGACCAGGGCTGCATCAACCTTTCCTGAAAAGCCTCTTGATCAACAGCTCCATGTTCTTACCAATGTCAGGCTCCAATTAACAGTATGCATCAGTGATAAAGGGGTCTGCCATCTAGTTATTTTATTCATGCCTTAGAAGTCAGGTCTGCACACAGCGATTTGTAGTACAGGACTAAAGATGATATATTGTTTAGCCAAAGAACCATAAAAGTGTGTGGCAAACATTAACTGTAACTGCAGCTACCACTGTAAAATATTATTACCCCAACAGATAGGCAAGTAGGCATGACCAGCTGAGATGGCATACCAGCTATGAGTCCTCCACTTTAGTCATTAACATGCCCGATCACAAGTCTTGAGTACAAAGGACATGGATCTGCTTTGTAATGTCTGAATATTATGTGACCTGGCTAACAGCATTGTTACTGCATGATTATATTGTTATTGGGATAGTTAATGTCTGAGTATATTGGGTGAAAATCAGCAGGGCTGCTAGGAAACAGGAAGGCAAAACAATGACTCTAGATAAGACACTATCACCAAACAAGGGGGCAGTTACAGGACAATGGGAGAGCCATTGGTGCTAAGGAGCCCAGCTTAACCTCCCTCTGAGCCCATCAAACTGGTTTGGACAAGCAGGGCAAAAGAGCCCAGGAACTGAGGTACGTCTACATTGCAATTAAAAACCTGCAGCTGGCCTGTGCCAGCTGACTTGGGCTCATTGGGCTCAGGCTACTGGGCTTTCTAATTGCAGTGTAGATCTCTGGGCTCACGCTGGAGCATGGGCTCTAGGACCCTGCAAGGTGGGAGGGTCCCAGAGCTTGGGCTGCAGCCTGAGCCTGGAAATTTACACTGCAATTCAACAGCCCCTTAGCCCGAGCCCTGCTAGCTCGAGTCAGCTGGCACAGGCCAGCTGCAGGTTTTTAATTGCAGTGTAGGCAGACCCTGAAAAAACAAAGGAACTCTGGCTGGATACAAAGAGAGGGACACTCAGCTGTGTTTATAGACCACAGTTCTGTTTAGATGGGGGAAAGTATAAACAGCATTTACACAGATCATAAAAAGATTAGCTTACTTAGAACTTAAAACTCTTCAATTCAGTGTTGACCCTAGGGAGGCTCAGGGATGCGTTTCCCAAGTTTCCAGGCTGATGCTGCATAGTGGATGGGGAGGGAGGGGAAAGGCTTGCCTGGCTACAGTTAGGGAAGCAAACTGGAATACAGGACTATTGAGTCATTGGCAGGCAGGAAAAGAACTCACTGTGTGATCTCAGGCAAGTCACTTTGACACTCAGGCAATTTATTCCCATCTTATAAACGTGGACAATGATCCTTCCCTGTCTCTGTAAAAAGAAAAGGAGTACTTGTGGCACCTTAGAGACTAACCAGTTTATTTGAGCATAAGCTTTCGTGAGCTACAGCTCACTTCATCGGATGCATGCAGTGGAAAATACAGTGGGGAGATTTATATACACAGAGAACATGAAACAATGGGTGTTACCATACACACTGTAAGGAGAGTGATCACTTAAGGTGAGCTGTTACCAGCAGGAGAGCAGGGGCGGGGGGGGGGGGGACCCTTTTGTAGTGATAATCAAGGTCCTCCCCCCCCCCCCCCCCCCCCCCGCTGGTAATAGCTCACCTTTTTTGCAAATACAGACTAACACGGCTGCTACTCTGAAACCTAAAAAGAAAAGGAGTACTTGTGGCACCTTAGAGACTAACCAGTTTATTTGAGCATGAGCTTTCGTGAGCTACAGCTCACTTCATCGGATGCATAGCATATCGTGGAAACTGCAGAAGACATTATATACACACAGAGACCATGAAACAAAACTTCCTCCCACCCCACTCTCCTGCTGGTAACAGCTTATCTAAAGTGATCATCAAGTAGGGCCATTTCCAGCACAAATCCAGGTTTTCTCACCCTTCCCCCCCCCGCAACACACACACACACACATACAAACTCACTCTCCTGCTGGTAATAGCCCATCCCTCTTTGAAACCTCTCTTTATAATGCGCATGATAATCAAGGTGGGTCATTTCCAGCACTAATCCAGGTTTTCTCACCCCCCCGCACACACACACCCCTCCAAAAACCACACACACAAACTCACTCTCCTGCTGGCAATAGCTCATCTTACAATGTGCACAGCAATAATCCAAGTTTAACCAGAACGTCTTGGGGGGGGTTTGTAGGAAAAAAACAAGGGGAGATAGGCTACCTTGCATAATGACTTAGCCACTCCCAGTCTCTATTCAAGCCCAAATTAATAGTATCCAATTTGCAAATGAATTCCAATTCAGCAGTTTCATGGTCTCTGTGTGTATATAATGTCTTCTGCAGTTTCCACGATATGCTATGCATCCGATGAAGTGAGCTGTAGCTCACGAAAGCTCATGCTCAAATAAACTGGTTAGTCTCTAAGGTGCCACAAGTACTCCTTTTCTTTTTAGGTTTCAGAGTAGCAGCCGTGTTAGTCTGTATTTGCAAAAAAGGTGAGCTATTACCAGCGGGGGGGGGGGGGGGCACCTTGATTATCACTACAAAAGGTTCCCCCCCCCCCCGCCCCTGCTCTCCTGCTGGTAACAGCTCACCTTAAGTGATCACTCTCCTTACAGTGTGTATGGTAACACCCATTGTTTCATGTTCTCTGTGTATATAAATCTCCCCACTGTATTTTCCACTGCATGCATCCGATGAAGTGAGCTGTAGCTCACGAAAGCTTATGCTCAAATAAACTGGTTAGTCTCTAAGGTGCCAGAAGTACTCCTTTTCTTTTTACGAATACAGACTAACACGGCTGTTACTCTGAAACCTGTCTCTGTAAAGAACTCTGAGATCCAATTCAAAGGCACTGAGGAGGAGTTATTTTTATTATAACTCCTTTTGAGTCACGTTCTCCACTGGCACAGCAGAAGCAGTAGGTGGCATCAGAAGATTGCCCTCCTCCTGGTTTCTTCAGCCAGGGGATTACTGCCATCTGCCACCCTGAGTCATCCCAGGGAAGATGGAGTGAGCACTCCTTAGCCCATGTTCTGATTCCTTCCTCCCCTACATTTCATTTACTCTTATCTCTAATCCTCGGCTGGTTTTCTTCAAAAGCACCGAACATTTTGGAGATTTCTTCTAATTCCTTCCCCATAAGAAACCGCTGTTATTTTTAGATCCCACTTATAGTGGCATTTTTAGACCATCCAGATTCCCACTCCTCAGTCCCTCTGTTTTTCCCCAATCTCTTCCCTACTTATGCTCTCCTCACCCCCATAGTTAGGGGTGGGTGAGCTGCTTTGGATGCACGAAGCCCCCTGTCCCATCATCTGCTTTTGGATCCAACTTCAAGCCGAACCTTGAGACTCTAAGAGAGCTTGCCGGGTTTGCAGCCTAGAGCGGAACCACAGTGAGAAAGCTGGTCTCATGTTCGCTATTTCCAGTCACCTCCAGAGTGGGGAGTTGGGGGAGGAGGAAAGAACAAATCCTGCCAGGCTACCTACTGACCATTCCCCAGAGCAAGGGAGCAGGCCTCCAAGACTGACTCCTGAATGGGAGTGGAAGAGAGGCTCTCTAGGGCACCCTAAAAGGGGGAATTGTTTTTCCACAGACTGCCCCCTGAATAAACCTCAGGAAAGTAACAGTAGCGAGCCAGGGGATCACAGGAGCTGCCAAGGGGCAGGAGGGGCAATTCTTGGGGATCCTTCTAAGGATTTGAATAGGCAGAGATTCACCTAACTCTCCTATGCCTCCCCCGCACCCCTTTCCAGTCATACGCTTCCCTCTTGCCTTTCCCAGGAAGTCTCTCTTCTCCCGCAGAACCTCTCCAGTCTGGTTTTTCCAACAGCCGCTCATTCTCCTGCCCTGATATGGCTGGTTTCTAGAAAGCCTATTCCCTTCCTTCCACTTCAGGTTTTTCCTATGGTAGCATCTCCCCTTCCATCTTTGTGCAGCTTGTTGCGATAGCAGCAATCCGCCTTCCTTCCCAGGGCACTTCGTTGCCATGGAAGCATCTCCTGTTCTCTTCTGCGACTAGCGAGTTGCTATGGCTCATAAGACTACAATTGCCAAACTTCCCAGTCACAGCGTCCCTCTTCCTGTTGCTCTCTTCGTCTCCCCAAAGCACCCACAATGCCGTTTGTAGCCCTCCAGTTCCCCAGCGCTTCTTCTCGGCCCTCCATGGCTGCTCTGCTCCCTCCCTCTCAAAATATTGGGGCCAAAGTGCCCACAAATGCTATGGCTAGTTTTATGCCTTATCTTCCACTGCCCGTCATGGTGTTAGAGCAGCTGCCCTAAGCTAGATTCACTGGCTGCCTAGGTAAGGAGAGACCCCACCTCGCATAGCCTGGTGGGTACACACATATTAGCATCACCAACAGCAAGGGATGCTGATGGAGAGACCCACCACTTTAATGGAAATAGTACAAAACTTTGGGTGCCTCAAGGGCACGTGCAGGGAGGAAAGTCCAGCCTTTCTGGATCTTCTTATCATCCCAGTCCCCACACATCTACTTCTGGCCAGTTGGCAAAATGCCCACAGGAAGCCACTCTCTGAAACAGGTTTTCAAGGGAAGGCAATACATACCAGGACAGTGATGATGGTGTAGAAGGGACTCAATGCAGACAGGCAAGTGGGAAGTGAACTCTGCAATACATGCAGTGCTGTTTGCCCAGGTAAAGGGCTTTCGAGGAATTTGCCATTTCACCCCCAGGAGTAACAGACCTTCACGCAGAGTTCCTGCCAGCGTGATGGCAGCTGCGGGGATGGAGCCCTGGGTGTCCCTGCAGTGCAGTTTTACCAGTGGCAGAAGACAGTGCTCTCTCTCAGCAGACTTAAGGCAGATTATAGTATGGAAATCAACTGAATCAAAACTATGATTTTCTTTCGCTAGCTCATTTCTTCCAAGGATCTCAGAACACTTTATGTAATACTTGCAGTGGAACAATTCTGGGTAGTCTACATGCTTATCTTATTGTAGATGGCACATAGATACTGTCATGATTGGCATCCCAGAAACACACAGATAAATGTAAACAAGAATTGCCATACCACATCTGACCAACAATGCACGTAGTCCAGCATCCTGTCTGAATGTGCAAGCAACCCTGTTATGGGAAACTTTCCTTCTAAACCCATAATTTAGCAATTGATTTATGTTCTGACGCATGAGGGTAACAAGCGCTATAGAAATAGATGAACATTAAATTCTGTTTATTACTTTTGCTATTTGTTGTTCTGTTGATCACAGAAACGAGATCTAGTAGCAGTGAGTTTCACATGTTAGTTACATATCAGGTAAAATAATATTTCCTTCCCCCTTAATTTTGTGGTATTAAGAGGGTAAATAGTTGGCCCCTGATTTACCTTCTCTAGTCCATTTATTTTGTATAGCTCTATATCCCCTCAGTCTTCTTTCTAAACAGTCAGTCTTTTCTCTCTCTCTTTATATGGAAGTTTCTTCATGCCTCATGACATTTGTGAGCCTCTGTTTATGAACCTCTTCTATTTCTGCTTTGAGTTAGTATCAGTACTGTGCACAGTATCCCAGATGGGAGGGAAGGCACCCCATCAATTTATTAAGTAGCATGACAATATTTTCAGTATCATTTTCAATCCCATTTCTTATACATCCTGCCATTTGTTTACTTTGAGCCAAAGTTTTCACTGAATAGTCCACAAGGATGCCCAGGTCTTAAGGAGTACATACAGTTAATTCGGATCCCAATGAAGGGGAGGTATCACTCATGTATTTCCTTCCAAACGTGCATTACTTTGTGACTGACAGTACTGCATCTGCCATGATGGTGTCTATTCACTTAGCTTGGTTAGGTCATTTGAAATTCCTCTAATCTTCTCTGGTCTTGACTAACCTAAATAAATGGTTGCAGCGTTGTTGTAGCTGTGTCGGTCCCAGGATATTAGAGAGACCAAATTCTGTTGGTCCAGTAAAAGATATTATATCACCCACCTTGTTACCTACAAGTTTTGCAACCTCAGTGTTCCCCTTTTTCCTAAACACTAGGTTAGACGCTGGCCCCACTGCGGAAGCTTGGCCGCTCAGAAGTAAAGCCGCCCCCGCCCGGTTTGGATTCACACAAAACGGTTCCATCACTGGGATACCTCACAGTCTCCTCTTATGTCTATTTTACAAACCCAGGAGGGAGGACCAGAGACCTGGTGACATACAGGAGGCCACACAGAAAGTCTGGGGCGGAGTAAGGAAATGAACCTATATTTCCCCACGCCCAGGCTACTACCCCAGCCACTTGGCCATCCTTCCTGTCCCGTAGTCAGTCTTTGCGGAAGAGCCCGCTACCTCTCTACTGAAACTGCTAACAAGAGGACCAGATAACAGCGGTGGCTTCTGATGTGCGCATCCATCCGCAAGTTGTTGGGTTGGTACCGACTAAAGATCCTTTCACATAGGCCAGCAGATATCAGAGGGCAACACATTTTGGTCATTACCAATCAAGCCGGGAGTTGATCCCGAGAAACATATTCCATTACCAGCCCCCCAAGCCATTCGGTCACCGCAGTGCTCACTCAGTTTCTCTTTTATACGACAGCTGACCCATTGCCCTCGCGCAGTCACCTGCCCTACTTTCAGAAGAGCCATGAAGCAGCAAGCCGGCTGGGTCCCCCTTGTCTGACTTCAGACAGCTCATGGTTAATGAATCGAAGCCATTTCCAACAAGTTCTTTTATATTCAGTCACCAACATACTGTGGCTGGCACGAGCAATAAGGGACCGGCCTGAAAGCTAGTGTATTATAAATGATTTATTGGTCTAATAAACAGTCTCAAATTATCCACCTCCTTCCCTTCCCCCTCGCCCCAAGGACTAATACAACTTCTGTACAAACATTTTGTGCCTCACATTATGTAATGTTACAGAGAAGAAAAACAAGAATATGGCCCCCCCGAGATTCTCTGTGGCTGACAAGTTCCCTTCCCCCATCCATCCAGCCTGCCTGCCTGTTAAACAACAGTCTTTGAAACCATGGCAGACACATTTTAGGCAGATCTCAGACAGAAACAGATTGCTCCACTCTCTGTCATGGAAAACATTTTGCAGCTATTCTCTTCTTGGTAATGCTTTTTCCTCAGGCATCCCAGAGAACACATTAATTACCTTCCTTCCACCCACTGCCCTCTCCTGGCCCTGCAGTTTTGCTCACTGTTAGGGGTTTATCTGCCAGCTCCTCACTATGTCTTGCTTTGCAATAGCTCAGGGGTAGTCAGCCTGTGGCTCCGGAGCCATATGCGGCTCTTCAGAAGTTAATATGTGGCTCCTTGTATAGGCATCGACTCTGGGGCTGGAGCTACAGGCGCCAACTTTCCAATGTGCCGGGGGGAGTGGGGGTGCTCACTGCTCAAGCCCTGGCTCTGCCATAGGCCCTGCCCCCACTCCACCCCTTCCCGCCCTCTCTCCTGAGACTGCCATGCCCTCGCTCCTTCCCCTCCCCCCAGAGCCTCCTGCATGCCATGAAACATCTGATCGGGAGGTGGGGAGAGGGAGGGGGAGGCGCTGATCGGCAGGGATGCTGGTGGGTGGGAGGCGCTGGGAGTGGTGGGGGTGGGGGAGGCTGATGGGGGGCTGCTGACGTATTACTGTGGCTCTTTGGCAATGTACACTGGTAAATTCTGGCTCCTTCTCAGGCTCAGGTTGGCCACCCCTGCAACAGCTAGAAACAAGACAGACAGTCTGAAAAATAGCCTCTCTGCATTCTAGATTACTTACTAGCTGGGCATTCCTCACTGAATTATGGTGCCTAGCTGAGGAACTTGCTGTCACAGTTTGTTCCATTGTAGTGTTGCACTGGGGGTGAGGGGGAAGAGAAAGACATTGTCAGTTGTAGAATTTTGTCCTACTAGATAAGATTTGTGGGCCTACTAGTCTCAAACCCTGCCTCCTATCCCACCAGACCAGATATTTGGTCCATCTAATCCAGCCCCCCAGATATTTGGTTAATCTAGTCTAGGCCTTTGGTTAATCTAGTCTAGGGATCGGCAACCTTTGGCACGTGGCGTGTCAGAGAAATCCGCTGGTGGGCAAGGACGGTTTGTTTACCTGCAGCATCTTCAGGTTTGGCCGATCGCAGCTCCCACTGGCCCCGGTTCGCCATTCCAGGCCAATGGGGGCTGCGGGAAGCGGCAGCCAGCACATCCCTCGGCCTGCACCGCTTCCCGCAGACCCCATTGGCCTGGAACGGCGAACCGGGGCCAGTGGGAACTGCGATCGGCCGAACCTGTGGACACTGGAGGTAAACAAACCATCCTGGCCCACCAGCGGATTTCCCTGATGGGCCGCATGCCAAAGGTTGCTGATCCCTGATCTAGTCCAATATACCATCATCTACTGTGCTGGATCAGATTATTGGTCTACCTAGTCTGGTAGCAACCCTCTTGTCTTCTGTTTTCTGTAATTCTCCACACTTCAGAGCAAGGCAAAAACTGTTCCTAGGACAGCTATCCAAATGAGCAATCCTGTGCATGGACAGGGGCTAAAGTACCTTCCAGTCTGACATACACTCATCTAATGACCTGAAACAGTTTTATGATTAGAAAGGAAGCATTTAGTGGTTAAAGCACAGAGAATTCAGCAAAACTAGGTTCTCTTTCCAGCTACACGACTGACTCACTTGAGCAAGTCACAACCTCTGTGCCCAAATTTCCCCACTTGTAAAATGGGAATAATAAACCTACTTCAGATGGTTTGAGAGAGTTACCTTACTACCATTTCTAGGTTGCTTTGAGAGCCTCAGGTCAGAGTACAATGGAAGAGCAGAGTATTATTACTAGAGACCCTTATCCTGAATGCTAAGAGGTAGGATAATGTGACCCAATGCCAAGGTAAGAGCTGCCCGGAATACGTGTCCCAGATTTAACCATTTTTGAGCTTTGAAAAAGAGCTCCGGTCACTTTCTTTCCTCCTCACTCTGTGCGATCTAGCCTCAACTCAAACATTAGCACAAGTGCCAAAACACTGAGACAGCCCATTCCCTGTGCTATTTCCAGCTCAGCCAGGCAGTTTGGGTAATGTCACTAGAAAGGCAGATGCGTGCAGTTTGCTTACCAAAGAGGTTTGGACAAGCGTGTGTGTCAAAATCTAAAGTCCAGGATGTTTCTCCAACTCAACCTTTGGAATAGGATCATCTTGTGAGAATAGGATCAACAGATCCTGCTTACCTAGCTGAAAGGCAACTAAAGTGTTTTGCGGCTTATGGACTAATGAACTCTTAGGGTTTGTGTACACTATGAAGTCTATGCTGGCATAGCTATGTCGGCATAGTCCCATAGTGTAAACTCAGTGTACTCTGACAGAAACAAGTGTTCTAATGGTGTAGGAACACCACCTCCTCACATGATGTTAGCTGCGTGGATAGAAGCACTCCTCCATCAACATAGCTGTGTCTGCAATGGGGGTTGTCATAAATATAAAGGGAAGGCTAACCACCTTTAAATCCCGCCTGGCCAGAGGAAAAACCCTTTCACCTGTAAAGGGTTAAGAAGCTAAGATAACCTCGCTAGCACCTGTCCCAAAATGACCAATGAGGAGACAAGATACCTGCAAAGCTGGAGGTGGGGGGAGAGGAAACAAAGGGTTCTCTCTGTCTGTGTGTTGCTTTTTCCGGGACCAGAGCAGGAATGCAGGTCAGAACTCCTGTAAATGGTTAATAAGCAATCTAGTTAGATAGGGGTTAGATTCTGTTTTGTTTAAATGGTTGATAAAATAAGTTGTGCTGAATGGAATGTATATTCCTGTTTTTGTGTCTTTTTGTAACTTAAGGTTTTGCCTAGAAGGATTCTCTGTGTTGCGAATCTGATTACCCTGTAAGGTATTTACCATCCTGATTTTACAGAGGTGATTCTTTTACTTTTTCTTCAATTAAAATTCTTCTTTTAAGAACCTGATTGCTTTTTCATTGTGCTTAAGATCCAAGGGTTTGGGTCTATGTTCACCTATGCAAATTGGTGAGGATTTTTATCAAGCCTTCCCCAGGAAAGGGAGTGTAGGGCTTGGGGGGATTTTGGGGTGAAAGACGTTTCCAAGTGGGCTCTTTCGCAATTATATTTGTTAGACGCTTGGTGGTGGCAGCAATAAAGTCCAGGGACAAAAGGAAAAATAGTTTGTACCTTGGGGAACTTTTAACCTAAGCTGGTAAAAATAAGCTGAGGGGGTTTTTCATGCAGGTCCCCACATCTGTACCCTAGAGTTCAGAGTGGGGAAGGAACCTTGACAGGGGTATTGTCAGGGTAGCTGGGTGTGTGTTTTTTTCCACACCCCTGACCTATGTAGCTATGCCAACATAACTTTTAAGTTAGACCAAGCCTTACTTTGGGAGAGTCCTGAACCACTTAGCCATTATGAAAAAAGGATCAAACATTCTTTTGTTTATACAGTCCTGCACTGTCTCAAGGTTGCTCTGTTTACAGACTAGTACTGCTTGAGTGAATACAGCTACTGGGAAAAGCTGGTAAAGATTCTTCAAAAGCAGCCTGGAGTTTTCCCATGTATGAAGTGAAAAGTACAGAGACCAAAGGTGACTGTGAGGTCTTCTACTTGGTGTGTGTTTCATATATGTCCATCCTTCACTTAGCAACCACATAATCTCAGGGATGTTTCTGACTTTTCACTTACCTTTGCTCTGAAGGGGTACAGCTGTGTGTCAGTTTCCCTCTCAGGGGTAGGAGTCGCGCTTTCCAGATAAGCCAAGGACTCCACCTCCTTGGGTGTAAGAAGAATCCAAATAAAAGAAGAGTCCGAACAAGAGTTGAAAACCTTCATCCAGTTTCTTTTGATGGGTCACCCCCTCCTCCAAATTATAACAGTCTTTCTTCTCCCACTTGTTATAGGACAGCAGAGGGAAACTTACTCCCAGAAGCTGAGACAGAAGCCCCAGGTCTTGGGCCCTGAAAAAAAGGAAACAAACACCAGATGCATTTCCCAAGCCCTTCACATCACCTCTTGCCCCACCACACATCTTCTCTCCCTCCAGGATCCCCTCACAAACAGCCTCAGTAGCAACCTTCCATCCCTAGGCTTTTCCTTTTCCAGCCACCTGGTTCTCTGAGGCTCTTCCAGTAACTAGCCAGACTCCTCCTAGGGCTCTAAAACTCCTCTCCCCACCCCGCAAACCGCTATAACAAAATACTACCTCTTATCTTAATCTCAGTTGGGGGGAAGCAGTTGCTTATATCCCCAGACATGCCTTCCTAGCATTCTTTACTATCGCCTCTAACTCCCTCATATGCCTTGAAACTGCAACTCCAAAAATTTTCCTGTTCTGGTCAGAAATCCCAGACCAGAACTCTGCTGGGTCTGTAGTCTGCCTTAAAGAGCCGGCACACCCTGTTACCATGTAGCCCCTGCCCTTTCCCCTCCCCTCTCTCTACTTCCTTGTTACCCCCTCATTGCATCACCTCTGAAATTAGTTTGTAAATTCCTTGTGGGAGGGACCATGTTTTTTTATTTGAATTGGTTGGTGCTTAGCAGACATTTGGGCAAATTGTTAAAACAACAGTATGTGGTGTTGTTAAAGTGGATTAATCTGCATTTCCTAGGTGGTTAAATCACCGGGCCCAATAACACCACTCAGAGTTGATTGCCCAGCCCAGGTACTCACTGCCTGCTTTGCCATGTTCACAAATGAAATTAGTGTAGGTGAGAAGTGTTGGACTGGACCCAGAAGTATCCTGTTTATCCACAGAGTAGATACACCAGGTGCAGCCTTCTGCCACCTATAGGCCGCAGTATAGGTGGAGTTCACCTGATTTGTTGGGACAGGGTGGGGGAGATGCTTAAATTCCACCCACCCTCAGAAACACCTGATTCCTTCCAAACCACAGACACTCTTACCTCAGTGCAGGCTTCAAGAGGATTCTTCCCCCAGGGAACATAGACAGCAGGGGGTGGGTTCCTTCTCTATTCACCCTAGAGCCGTGACCAGCACTGCCTGTGTTCCTAGCTCTCATCTGCTATTGATACGTCGACTCCTACCTCCAATCGGGCCATGACTGCCCACTTGTTAAATTTTCAGATGAGCACCTTCATGCTTTCTCCCCTACTGCCTTCATGCATGGGAAGAGCTCCCTGTAAATGTCCAAAAAATTAGTTCATTATCCACCTCCTTAAAACTCTTCTTTTCTGTGATGACCCCAAAACAAGTTTCAAGTTAATGGCTGACTTAGAACAACGCTTCCTCAGCTCTTGTCCCCTAATGCCCCTACTCTACTTGCACTACATTGATGACATCTTCATCATATGGACCCACGGGAAGGAGGCCCTTGAAGAATTTCACCTGGATTTCAACAATTTCCATCCCACCATCAACCTCAGCCTGGATCTGTCCACACAAGAGAGCCACTTCCTGGATACTACAGTGCAAATAAGTGATGGTCACATAAACACCACCCTATACCGGAAACCTACTAATCGCTATACTTACCTACATGCCTCCACCTTCCATCCAGGACACATCACATGATCCATTGTCTACAGCCAAGCACTAAGATACAACCGAATTTGCTCCAGTCCCTCAGACAAACACCTACAAGATCTTTATCAAGCATTCTTAAAACTACAATACCCACCTGGGGAAGTGAGGAAACAGATTGACAGAGTGAGACGGGTACCCAGAAGTCACCCACTACAGGACAGGCCCAACAAGGAAAATAACAGAACATCACTGGCCATCACGAACATCACTGGCCCCCAGCTAAAACCTCTCCAGCACATAATCAACGATCTACTACCTACCCTGGAAAATGATCCCTCACTCTCAAAGACCTTGGGAGACAGGCCAGTCCTCTCTTACAGACAGCCCCCAACCTGAAGCAAATACTCACCAGCAACTACACACCACACCACAGAAACACTAACCCATGAACCAATCCCTGTAACAAACCCCGTTGCCTCCTCTGTCCCCATATCTACTCTAGCGACACCATCGGAGGACCGAACCACATGAGCCACACCATCAGGGGCTCATTCACCTGCACGTCTACTAATGTGATATATGCCATCATGTGCTAGTAATGCCCCTCTGCCATGTACATTGGCCAAACCGGACAGTCTCTATGTAAAAAGATAAATGGACATAAATCAGACATCAGGAAAGGTAACATATAAAAGCCAGTAGGAGAACACTTCAATCTCCCTGGACATTCAATAACAGATTTAAAAGTAGCCATCCTTCATCAAAAAACCTTCAAAAACAGACTTCAAAGAGAAACTGCAGAGCTGCAATTCATTTGCAAATTTAACACCATTAATTTGGGCTTGAATAGGGACTGGGAGTGGCTGGCTCACTACAAAAGCAATTTTCTCTCTCTTGGTATTGACACCTCCTCATCAATTATTGGGCGTGGACCACATCCACCCTGATCAAATTGGCCCTGTCAACACTGGTTCATCACTTGTAAGGTAACTCCCTTCTCTTCATGTGTCAGTATATTTATGTCTGCATATGTGATTTTCACTCCATTCATCTGCAAAAGTGGGTTTTTACCCATGAAAGCTTATGCCCAAATAAATCTGTTTAAGGTGCCACCAGACTCCTCGTTGTTTTTCCAAAACAAGTTGACAACAGTTAGTCAGCTGGTGCGCTGAGACCACTGCCTATCACGCTAACCAATATTGTCTCCTTTATACTCCCCCAGCTGTCAGCCTGCAGACAGCTGTTGTCTTTTGTCTTATAGTTAGATTGTAAACCCTTTGGGGGCAGGAACCATCTTTCTGTTCTGTACTTGTACAGCACCTAGCGCAATGGGGTGCTGGTCCATGAGTAGGCCTCTAGGGCACTGTGTAATACCCACTGATTAATAATAATTCACTCCTGTCCACTCTCTCTCCTGGCACCCCCTCATGTTGTACTAAGTGGGAAAGGGGGGGAACAGCATTGAAGGAATGGATATGGTGTAGCTGCTGTTTAGTAGCCGCACGAGCGGACTCTAGTGGCCAGAGGACAAAATACAGCATGATAAAACTTTTTGACCCCTTCACTCCCTCTCATGGGAAGGGGGAAAGGAACTCAGTTGAAAGGCAGCCGGTTCCAGAGCCTCATTCTTAGGGCAATGTGACTGCTAAGTTGGTGCAAAATGCTACCAACCCAAGATGGCAGCATGTTACCTTCTCGTGGTGCTGGTGCAAGTGTCGGCACCAGGTGCTGGAGAATCAGAACCAACAGCAAAGGAGAGACAGCACAGCACAGCAAGATGCTCCCACTTATAACAAATGTTCCTATCTAAACTAGAGGGAAGCTATACCCGCCTAGATCCACCACTGCTTCCAATAATAATGGCTAAGCCCATGAGCTGGACATTTCAGCTACAATGATTAGCCATGAAGGATGTTGACATTTCTCTTCAAAGTCAATAGCACCTGAGGTGGATAGGCCAGTTCACACCTCTCAGTGCTATTGTTTCAGGCTGTCTGCAGCCTCAGGCACCCAAATCAGCAACCTACAGGCAAACAGCCCTGAAAATCCATTCCCGTGCCCTCCCAGTAACCCCTATTGTGCCTTAGTGCTTAATGACAGCCCGCTGGCAACTCTCGTTAAGAGCTGGGGCTGTGGATGTGAAGCCCAAAATGAGAATGGGAGATTTTCATCTGAAACCATTTTAATTGGCACAACATTGAACAGTAGTTCTGTAAATAGATGCATAATGGAAGTTGCAGGATGGTTGTTCTTCTATGGTTGCACTTCTATGTTTATGCACTTATAGGGAGGGCGTCTAGCATATCATGCTCTCCTTGGAGTCCCTCCCACCTCAGTAGCAAAAAAGTGTTCGCCTGTATTCACATTATCTAGTGTCACGCTGAATTATGTCACCTCCCGCAATGCTATTCGACATGCTGAATAGCAGCAGAACACAACACAATGAACCCCCAGTACAAAGGAATGTCATTCCTCACTGCATGCACATGGCCAGATTTGCTACCCACAAGAGGCAGGTATTCCAGCTAATTGGTCTGCTTTGTGACAGCTGGAATCTTAATGCTCACTCTCCTTTACATAACCCATTCACTGTGAAACCCTCTTCAGCAGGCTTGGGAGAACTACTGCAAGCACTGACGCTAGTTTATTAATATTATTGTTATTATTTATTTGTATTATAGCAGTGCCCAGAGGCCCCGATCAGGATCAGAGTGCCATTGTGCTGAGTGTTGCGTGCGCCTAGCAAGGGGTATTAGTTTTAATGGAAACGGAGTGTCTAAACCCCTTAGTCAGCGGTGATACTCTCAGCCATGAATAAAAGCTAGCCCCTGGCCTCATGAATTTACAATCTGACTCTGTGCCTTCTCTCGCTAAATTCCCACAGCCTACATAAGGCGCCTCTCCAGAGCGTGCCCACCCATTCCTGGAAGGGCTCCAGCTCTGAAGCCAAGTAGACAGTCCTTTATTTTCAGTTAACCCTCCCCCTTCGAGAGCTCCAAGAGATGTTGGCCTAAAAAAGATGTTCTCAGCATCAAAAGACAGCTTAGAAATCAGGGAAACCCATCTCTAAATTTGTGGGAACTCCAAAACTGGAGCAGGCCTCAAGTTAATATTTAGGCCCTGATTCTCTACTGTGAGCCTCTCCCTTACATTGCTCCAGTAGCACAAAGAGGGCAGAAAGCTGGTGGACATGGATGCTGGGGAATATCTCCTCTCAGGGTCATCTTAAGTGTGCAATGAGAGCCCACCATCTGGCCCCAGCACAGAGGGCATATCAGGGGATGGAGAGCATTCTGAGGGAGTGGACAGAGCATGCTGCCCTCTGGCTATTCTCTGCTTCCTGTGGCTCCCATACTGGCCTTAGGAAGCAAAGCTGCAGCCCTGAGGTTGCTCTCATTTACAGCAGGAAGACCCCAGGATCACCCAAGAATACCAGAAACAAAATGTGGTTGATTTAACAACACACAACAGCACCACACCAGTTTAAGAAATGACATGACAAACACTGTTTTCCACTTTCATTGTTCTTTATTATTTGTACAGCACCACTGGTGTGCTGAGCACTTTACAGCACATCAAGAAGACAGGGCTCTGTCCTGAGGAGCTCAATGTCTAGTTCAGACGTAAGTAACAAGGGATTACAATAAACATCAGGGGTGCTGTCAAGGTTCCTTCCCCACTCTGAACTCTAGGGTACAGATGTGGGGACCTGCACGAAAAACCCCCTAAGCTTATTTTTACCAGCTTAGGTTAAAACTTCCCCAAGGTACAAACTATTTTACCTTTTGCCCTTGGACTTTATTGCTGCCACCACCAAGCATCTAATAAATATATAACAGGGAAAGAGCCCGCTTGGAAATGTCTTTCCCCGCCCAAAATCCTCCCAACCCTTCCTCAGGAAAGGGAGTGTAAGGCTTGATAAAAATCCTCACCAATTTGCATAGGTGAACACAGACCCAAACCTTTGGATCTTAAGCACAATGAAAAAACAATCAGGTTCTTAAAAGAAGAATTTTAATTGAAGAAAAAGTAAAAGAATCACTTCTGTAAAATCAGGATGGTAAATACCTTACAGGGTAATCAGATTCAAAACATAGAGAATCCATCTAGGCAAAACCTTAAGTTACAAAAACAGGAATATATATTCCATTCAGCATAACTTATTTTATCAGCCATTTAAACAAAACAGAAAAGGAGTACTTGTGGCACCTTAGAGACTAACCAATTTATTTGAGCATAAGCTTTTGTGAGCTACAGCTCACTTCATCGGATGCATACTGTGGAAAATACAGAAGATGTTCTTATACATACAAACCATGAAAAAATGGGTGTTTACCACTACAAAAGGTTTTCTCTCCTCCCACCCCACTCTCCTGCTGGTAATAGCTTATCTAAAGTGATCACTCTCCTTACAATGTGTATGATAATCAAGGTGGGCCATTTCCAGCACAAATCCAGGGTTTAACAAGAACGTCTGAGGAACCGGGGGGAGGGGGGGCGGGGGGGAGGGGGTAGAAAAAACAAGGGGAAATAGGCTTGAATAGAGACTGGGAGTGACGAAGTCATTATGCAAGGTAACCTAAGTTAATTGTATCCAATTTGCAAATGAATTCCAATTCAACAGTCTCTCACTGGAGTCTGGTTTTGAAGTTTTTCTGTTGTAATATCGCAACTTTCATGTCTGTAATCGCGTGACCAGAGAGATTGAAGTGTTCTCCGACTGGTTTATGAATGTTATAATTCTTGACATCTGATTTGTGTCCATTTATTCTTTTATGGAGAGACTGTCCAGTTTGACCAATGTACATGGCAGAGGGGCATTGCTGGCACATGATGGCATATATCACATTGGTAGATGTGCAGGTAGGAATAGCGGTCAGTAGGTTTCCGGTATAAGGTGGTGTTTATGTGACCATCGTTTATTAGCACTGTAGTGCCAAGGAAGTGGATCTCTTGTGTGGACTGGACCAGGCTGAGGTTGATGGTGGGATGGAAATTGTTGAAATCATGGTGGAATTCCTCAAGGGCTTCTTTTCCATGGATCCAGATGATGAAGATGTCATCAATATAGCGCAAGTAGAGTAGGGGCGTTAGGGGACGAGAGCTGAGGAAGCGTTGTTCTAAGTCAGCCATAAAAATGTTGGCATACTGTGGGGCCATGCGGGTACCCATAGCAGTGCCGCTGATTTGAAGGTATACACTGTCCCCAAATGTAAAATAGTTATGGGTAAGGACAAAGTCACAAAGTTCAGCCACCAGGTTAGCCATGACATTATCGGGGATAGTGTTCTTGATGGCTTGTAGTCCATCTTTGTGTGGAATGTTGGTGTAGAGGGCTTCTACATCCATAGTGGCCAGGATGGTGTTATCAGGAAGATCACCAATGGATTGTAGTTTCCTCAGGAATATTCTGGGATATCCTGGGATATTCTATCTACTACCCAAGAGCCATAAACCTGGAAATCCTGGGCGCCCCATCATCTCAGGCATTGGCACCCTGACAACAGGATTGTCTGGCTATGTAGACTCCCTCCTCAGGCCCATGCACTGCCAGAGGGGTGGATTACACACATCTGAGCATATTCTGGATCTCCTGTTCTATAGCAGTTTTAGCTTGAGGAGACACCCGGTAAGGTTGGGCTTTAATTGCGTGAGCATTACCTGTGTCAATGGAGTCGTATGCCCGTTCAGTCAGTCCTGGGGTGGCTGAGAACGTCGGCGCGTAGCTAGTGCACAGCTCCTTGATCTGCTGTCGCTGCATACGCCCTAGGGTCATGGAGAGGTTCACCTCTTCCATGCCACCATCACTTTTCCCTTCGTAGTAGACACCTTCAGGCCACTCAGCATCATCTCCTCCCTGGGCTGTAAACTGACAAACCTTTAATTCTCTCGAATAAAAGGGGTTTAGAGAATTAATATGGTACACCTTAGGCTTTCGGTTGGAGGTGGGGAATGCTATGAGATAATTAACAGCTCCCAGGCACTCCTGGACCGTGAATGGCCTTCCCATGACGCTTCCATTTTATGGGCCTGGAGCACCTTTAAGACCATGACCTGATCTCCTACTTTGAAGGAACGCTCTCTGGCATGTTGGCTTTTTGCTCTTTTTGAGCATCCTTTAGGTTTTCTTTAGCAAGGGCTAAAGAGGTTCGGAGGGTGTTTTGTAGGTTGGTTACAAAGTCCTGAATGTTAGTTCCTGGAGAAGGTGTAAACCCCTCCCATTGCTGCTTTACCAACTGTAATGGCCCCTTAACCTCACGGCCATATACAAGTTCAAATGGTGAAAACCCTAAACTGGGATGTGGTACAGCTCTGTAGGCAAAGAGCAACTGCTGCAACACTAGGTCCCAATCATTGGAGTACTCATTTACGAATTTACGTATCATGGCCCCCAAAGTTCCATTAAATTTCTCCACCAGGCCGTTTGTTTGATGATGGTAAGGGGTGGCAACCAAGTGATTCACCCCATGAGCTTCCCAAAGGCTTTCCATAGTTCCTGCCAG
This sequence comes from Chelonia mydas, assembly GCF_015237465.2. Taxonomy (NCBI): domain Eukaryota; kingdom Metazoa; phylum Chordata; order Testudines; family Cheloniidae; genus Chelonia; species Chelonia mydas. Next base: position 182,345,842 of record NC_057849.1, read on the forward strand.
AAAATTAGTTCCTGCATCCGTGTGGATGTTGGAGGGCCAACCTACCCTGGCAAAAATGTCTGCTAGTCCCTGGCACTCACTTTTAGCCCTGGTTTTGTTTAGAGCTACTGCTTCCAGCCATCGGGTGGCAAAATCCATGAAAGTCAGTATGTACTGCTTTCCTCTGGGTGTCTTTTTCGGAAAAGGACCCAGAATATCCACAGCTACTCGCTGAAATGGAACGTCAATGATGGGGAGTGGCTGGAGATAGGCTTTGACCTGGTCTTGGGGTTTTCCCACTCTTTGGCATACCTCACAAGACCGGAGATAGGTGGAAACATCCTTGCCCATTCCCTCCCAGTGGAATGACCTCCCCAAATGGTCTTTGGTCCTGTTCACCCCAGCATGGCCACTAGGATGATCGTGGGCTAAGGTCAAGAGCTTTACCAGGTACTTAGTTGGAACTACCAACTGTCTCTGAGGATGCCAGTCTTCCTGGTGTCCACCACAAAGAGTTTCCTTGTATAAAAGTCCTCTTTCTACAACAAACCTGGATCGATTAGAAGAGCTGAGAGGCGGTGGGTTGCTCCGGGCCGCCGTCTAAGCTCTCTGGAGGCTTTCATCTGTTTCCTGTTCGGTCTGGAACTGTTCTCTTGACGCTGGAGACATAAGTTCCTCATTGGATTGTGGACCTAGGTTTGGTCCCTCTGGAAGCGATGTAGGCCTGGGGCTGTTTCCGTTGACTGTGAACCACTCTCCGCTGGTGCACTATGTTGGGGTTCAGGCTCCGGCTGAGCCTCTTGTGTAGGGTTATCGGCTGCTGCCGGTTCCAGTTCTGGGACTGGCTCTGTTTGGGTCTCTGGGACGGGATCCACTACTGTTGTAGCAGATGTTGGCATGGGGTCCAGGTCCATCACCTCTGACCGGGTCCTGGTAGAAGTTTCCGGAATAGAGCTAGGCGGGACGGCTTGCTTAGCCTGGCTGCGGGTGACCATTCCCACCCTCTTGGCTAGCTTCACATTATTGGCCAAGTCTTCCCCCAACAGAATGGGGATGAGATAATCATCATAGACTGCAAAAGTCCACGTTCCTGACCAGCCCTTGTACTGGACAGGCAACTTGGCTGTAGGCAAGTCAAAAGAGTTTGACTTGAAGGGTTGAATTGTCAATTGGATCTCTGGGTCGATTAAATTGGGGCCCACTAAGGAAGCATGGATAGCCGACACTTGTGCTCTGGTGTCCCTCCATGCCGTGACCTTCTTCCCACCCACACTCACAGTTTCCCTCTGCTCTGAGGGTATCTGGGAGGTATCTGGGCCTGAGGACCTCTGGTGTGATTCCGGTGCAATGAACTGTAATTGGTTGGGGTTCTTGGGGCAGTTGGCCTTCACATGCCCCGGCTCATTACATTTAAAACATCATCCAACTGACAGGTCACTGGGGCGAGGTGGGTTGCTGGAGAGCGGTGTGGCAGGATGATAAGGTGTCTGGAGTATTCCTTGGTTGGGGCCTTGGGCTGCCCCCGGTAGTAGGGTGTGGTCTGAGGGTATCCCTTCTGGTATCCACTCCAACTGCGAGCAGGGTTGTTCCTCTCTCCTCCCTCCACCCGTTTTGTTCCAGCTTGCCCCGCCTCTCTGGTGGTCTGGGACTGCTTGTATCGATCAGCATAAGAAGCAAGACTTTCTGCTGAGTCCATTTCCTTATCCCATAAACACTGTTTTATTTCCTCCTTGGACATATTCAGGAATTGCTCCTGAGCTATCAAATCACACGTTCTGTCAAAGCTAGTGACACCCCTTCCTTGGACCCATTTATTTAACAGATCCTTCATCTGGTTTAGATAAGCCACATTACTTAGTCCAGGCCCTCTCTTAAGGGTTTGAAATTTTACTCTGTACGTTTCAGATGTAATTTGAAATTGCTTTAAAACCAAATCCTTGAATTTATTATAGTCAGAAGCCTCATCAATAGGCATCTTATTGAATATGTCCAGAGCTCTTCCAGTTAATTTTGCGACCAGTGTGGTCATCTTGTGAGCTTCAGGAATTTTATGGAGATTGCACAGTCTCTCAAAGGTGAGAAAATATTCAGCAATATCACTGGATTCATCATACTGTGGACAAAGTCGCTCCCATTTGTGGATTGTTGGGGAAGGATTGTTAGGGTTATCCAGTAGAGTCCGCTCAGCCCTTACCTTCTCCAACTCCGGTTCATGCTTCCTCTCTTTTTCCCTCTCCTCCATTTCTTTTTCCCTTGCCTCCATAGCTCTCCTGTGAGCAGCCTCTTGGTGTTTTTCTGCCTCTTTCGCGGTCTCCATAGCTCTCCTGTGGACAGCCTCTTTGGCTGTTTCTGCCTTGGGCTCCGTCATGTTTGCCTCTCTGTTTTTAACTAACTGTAGACCCGAGAGTTAGAAATAAAACAAACAAACAAAAAAAAGTTGGCTTGTCAAAAAAAAAAAAAAAATATATATATATATATATAGGTTGTGCTGTAACCGGATACCTATGTGCTCTGATAGTGATTGTCAGCCTACAGAAAAATCCTTAAAAAAAAACAAACCTAACACCTTTGTCTCCAGGCAAATAGACAGAAAACCCCTCTAGTTGCTCTTAGGTAAAAAAACAACTTCAGGTCTGTGAAGACTTGTGAATTTCCCTGCAGGAGGTTAACTACCCTGCCTTTAGGTAGAGAAAACTACAGCTCACAAAGGACAATTCCCTTTTGTCTCTGCTCTGGCCCCCACGCAGAGACCAAAAAACCTCTAACTGCTTTCAGCTTAAAACCTGCTTTCCAGCAGCCCAAAGGAAAAAAAATATTTCCTTTTAAAAAATCTGTGCTTCTGGTTCAAACAAATCTCAAAATGATTTCAAGTTTATCCCACCACTCTGCCACCATGTCAAGGTTCCTTCCCCACTCTGAACTCTAGGGTACAGATGTGGGGACCTGCATGAAAACCCCCCTAAGCTTATTTGTACAAGCTTAGGTTAAAATTTCCCCAAGGTACAAACTATTTTACCTTTTGCCCTTGGACTTTATTGCTGCCACCACCAAGCGTCTAATAAATATATAACAGGGAAAGAGCCTGCTTGGAAACATCTTTCCCCCCCAAAATCCTCCCAAACCCTACACCCCGTTTCCTGGGGAAGGCTTGATAAAAATCCTCACCAATTTGCATAGGTGAACATAGACCCAAACCTTTGGATCTTAAGCACAATGAAAAATCAATCAGGTTCTTAAAAGAAGAATTTTTAATTGAAGAAAAAGTAAAAGAATCACCTCTGTAAAATCAGGATGGTAAATACCTTACAGGGTAATCAGATTCAAAACATAGAGAATCCCTCTAAGGAAGACCTTAAGTTACAAAAAGACACAAAAACAGGAATATACATTCGATTCAGCACAAATTATTTTATCAACCATTTAAACAAAACAGAATCTAACGCATATCTAACTATATTGCTTACTAGCCCTTTACAGGAGTTCTAACCTGCATTCCTGCTCTGGTCCGGGAAAAAAAAAAAACACACAGACAGAGAGAACCCTTTTGTTCCCCCCCACTTTGACAGTATCTTGTCTCCTCATTGGTCATTTTGGTCAGGTGCCAGCGAGGTTATCCTAGCTTCTTAACCCTTTACAGGTGAAAGGGTTTTTTGCTCTGGCCAGGAGGGATTTAAAAGTGGTTAGCCTTCCCTTTATATTTATGACAGATGCGGTATGGGATTGCACCTGAAATGGCATTTGATGCACCTGAAATGGGATTTGATGCAAGAAGAATGTAATTCCCCAAATTAGAATTTGACCCAGGCTAATACCATTATGTGTCAAACATTTACTATGGGCTTGTTAATGACCAGCAACATTTCCTGTGAGCTACAGAAACCCCACAGTAGCACAGTGCCCCTACTAGCACGCTGGGGCAGTGCTCAGCACTGAATCACAGGGAAGAGTCCCACCTACCGAATCACTAACAGAACATCCCATAGCAAACTGGCTGTCTCCCATCCAAATACTAACCCACCCCTGATTAGCTTATGAGAGTTAACTAGCTCATAGGCTGAGGTGAGAAACAGCTGAATTTTGTGCCTTTTTTTTTGCCAAATGTAACCCAGACTCTTTTGTGGTTCCGCCATCACTATGTAGATCTCCCCTGTACCTTTAAGAAGGCCAGTCGTACCTGTGCAAGCAAATGAAGCTGATCTGGCTTCATTTCTAATGGCCACCTGTAACACAAAAGTCCCATTTTGCACTCCCAGAGCATGCATATACTGGGACTCGTGTATACCTCTATAGTGCAGACCATTTGAAATGTTTAATGCTGGGATCTATCAAGCAGAAAAAAAGCACTGACCTGCCAGGCTCATTGCAGGATGGACTTTGCAGGGCTGGGACATTCAAAGTGATCCAGCAGGAGAAGGACAAGCTGCTGGCATGGGGGAAGGGAACCCAATACCATCCAAACGGAGGTTTCCGGAGCTTCGCCTGTCCACGAACCTTAGCTGGGACTGTGCATTCAGCTTTCAGCCAGCCAGTTTCAGCGTGGACTAAGTGAAGTTCACTGGATTCAAAGAGACATTCTCAAGGGTTTCGTTTAATCTCTTCCATGCTTGTAATGACCCCATAAGAGTTTGTGAGCAGCATTTCTTTCCCCCTCAGGTGTTGCTCTTTTCTGTTCAGCAAGCATCGATTGCCACCCCCCTTGTTTCTCTAACGGAGCTTGAAATTATAACACAGCGATTCAGCTGCCTTCTGTGTCTGCCAGGATGTCAGTGGCACAGCGCTGGGAATAGGGCTCACTAGTTAGCTTGTCTTTCCTCAGCTGGCTCTCCACCAGTATCTGTGCACTTACAAAGAGGGAGGTACCACACTCTCTTTGGGCTTCCACAGTGGCAAAGGAGGGCTCATTTCCCATTCACGCTAGTGCACCTCATGTCATGCTGAATTATAGCTCCCCGGGTGATGCTATTCAACAAGCTGAATAGTGCCAGAACATAATGCAATGAACTACCAACACAAAAGGACGTTGTTCCTCATTGCACACACACACAGAGGCAGATTTGCTACCCACAAGAGGCACGTAATTAGTCTGGTATGAGATAGCTGGTATTGTATCACTCACTCTTTGTTGCATATCCCGGTGCTGCAATTGTAGCCAAGTTGTGGCAGGCCCAGAACCTGAGCCCATCCCCATCTGCCCCCTGAAGGTCTCTCCAGCCATCAGGGATCTGTGCCCAGGAGGCTTGTAGCGCTGAAACCAAAATATTGTAGGGCTACATAAACTGTGGTCAGTATTGTCTTTTTAATGTTATTGTGAAAGGCTGGGGGGGATGTTTCCATAAAATCTGAAGGAAATTCCTTATCCAGCTGAAAGGTCAGTCCTTTTAAAATGTTTGGTGATGAATGACAGTGTATTGTGTGAGTGTGGAAAACTGTCCCAGCCTCTCCACCTCTGGGGCTCTACACCTGACAACCTTCCCACCTCCTGCATTGCCCCTTCCCCCTTTCTATTCTCTTCCCTCTCAAAGTCCTGCTCCAGCTCCAGAAACCTCCCTCCCCGCTGCTCCCCTGCACCGATGCAGGACCCCCTAACTCCCTTTCCTAACACTCATATGATCCTAGTGCCCTCCCGCTGACTTAATATCTGTTATGGCCCTTTGCTTCTCTCATTCCCTCAGACATGAGGTCTGTGTCTGCCCTTTAATCCTGCTCCCTCTCCCTCCTCCTCTGTCCTATCACTCGTTCTTTCTGTGATCTCTTGACAATCGACTGGCTACTCTTAGCCCGCTCCACCCCCCATTCTGTTGACTCGAAGGTCCCTGTGTGTGCCCCTATCCGTGCTCTCTCAGCGCTCTGTGTACCCTCTAGTTCCCAGCCTCGACTCCCTCCCCAAAGCCATTACCTTCACTCCCGTTCTCACCCAGGGCACCTTCCATTACCTTCACTCCCGTTCTCACCCAGGGCACCTTCAAAGGAAGCCCCTGCTTATCCTCAGCTTTTTGTGTGTGTTGCTTTTAAACAGCGTAACTTCTCCTCATTGCCTAACTCTTATGCTACCAACTCTTCTTTACCGGTGAGTCTCTTTGACTGACAAACCCTCACCTAAGCCCTATGCCCCAGCAAACCAAAATGGCTACTACCTTGACACTACAGTGCTAATAAACGATGGTCACATAAACACCACCCTATACCGGAAACCTACTGACCGCTATTCCTACCTACATGCCTCCAGCTTTCACCCTGACCACACCACGCGATCCATCGTCTACAGCCAAGCTCTGTGATACAACTGCATTTGCTCCAACCCCTCAGACAGAGACAAACACCTACAAGATCTCTATCAAGCATTCTTGCAACTACAATACCCACCTGCGGAAGTGAAGAAACAGATTGATAGAGCCAGAAGAGTTCCCAGAAGTCACCTACTACAGGACAGGCCTAACAAAGAAAATAACAGAACGCCACTAGCCGTCACCTTCAGCCCCCAACTAAAACCCCTCCAACGCATTATTAAGGATCTACAACCTATCCTGAAGGATGACCCAACACTCTCACAAATCTTGGGAACAGGCCAGTCCTTGCCTACAGACAGCCCCCCAACCTGAAGCAAATACTCACCAGCAACCACATACCACACAACAAAACCACTAACCCAGGAACCTATCCTTGCAACAAATCCCGTTGCCAACTGTGCCCACATATCTATTCAGGGGACACCATCACAGGGCCTAATAACATCAGCCACGCTATCAGAGGCTCGTTCACCTGCACATCCACCAATGTGATATATGCCATCATGTGCCAGCAATGCCCCTCTTCCATGTTCATTGGTCAAACTGGACAGTCTCTACGTAAAAGAATAATTGGACACAAATCAGATGTCAAGAATTATAACATTCGTAAACCAGTCGGAGAACACTTCAATCTCTCTGGGCACACGATTACAGACATGAAAGTTGCGATATTACAACAGAAAAACTTCAAAACCAGACTCCAGCGAGAGACTGTTGAATTGGAATTCATTTGCAAATTGGGTACAATTAACTTAGGCTTGAATAGAGACTGGGAGTGGCTAAGTCATTATGCAAGGTAACCTATTTCCCCTTGTTTTTTCCTACCCCCCCCCCCCAGAGGTTCTTGTTAAACCCTGGATTTGTGCTGGAAATGGCCCACCTTGATTATCATACACATTGTAAGGAGAGTGATCACTTTAGATAAGCTATTACCAGCAGGAGAGTGGGGTGGGGGGAGAGAAAACCTTTTGTAGTGGTAAACACCCATTTTTTCATGGTTTGTGTGTATAAAAAGATCTTCTGTACTTTCCACAGTATGCATCCGATGAAGTGAGCTGTAGCTCACGAAAGCTTATGCTCAAATAAATTGGTTAGTCTCTAAGGTGCCACAAGTACTCCTTTTCTTTTTACCTTGAAGAAACCTCTCTTCCCCTCCCTGCCTCTCTCCCACAACTAATTCCACCCTTCCGTCCTTGCCTCCTTCACCCCAAACTCAGATCCTGCCGTCTCCTTTCTAGATAACTCTACTAAGTATCATCTCTTAGCACCTTCTCTCCACACCTCTCTCTTTTTTCCAGCCCCTCCCTCTGCCTTACCTTTTGATGCTCTGGCTCCTTTCCGTTTGCCTACAAGTTTGCTCATGTCCCATATCCTGAGAAAAGTTTTCTTTGTCCCCACTTGCCTCTCTAACCACCATTCTAGCTCCCAGCAACCCTTCAGCTGCAGAATCCTAGAGTGTGTTGTCTACTCACACTCCTACCTATTCCATACTGCTATTCTTTCTGTGCTCTCAAGAATAATTTGAAACAGAATGGAGCCACTCTGGCCTTTGGTCTTTCCAATGGTCTATAACTCAGGATGGTACATATTTGCTATTGGACAACTAGACAAGCCACCTTCATGCTTGCTTGCTTCACTGCAGTTCAGAGACGCTTCCTTTTAGCCCCCAGGCTGAGTGGAAATTGTTAGGACTTGCCATGATAACTTCTGTTTATTGCCCATTTACTTTTAATGATAGTTCTGCCTGTCAGCAAGCGTGCAGTGCTGTACACATGAATGGAGAGGCAGTAGATGTGTGGATATGAAGGTTGCCATCTTGGCTGACATGGGGGCTTGAAGTGGGCCCTGCCAGAGCTGACAGCACGTGTCTCTATGGCTTGAGTGAAAAAGCCAGTGTCTTCAGCAGCGAGCTGCAATAAACTCGGTCGCTGTGACTCAGGCACAGAGGGGGAAGTGTAACGTATACTGACCGGGGGATTAGCTGTGCACTTCTTTGTGTGATTGTGTGTGCACATGTACAGCAGGGAGCATGTATTTATGTCTGTGGGTATGCAACAGGGGCACGAGTGAGGAGGCAGCAGGTGTGTGCCTAGTAGGGAGTGTAACTCGGTGGTCTATCAACCCGGCCGTGAACATGTGAGGAGGCAACGAGGGTGGCTGTACGTATTATGGCTTTATGCATTGCTGTGAGTATTGCAGTGTGTGCATGTGCGTGCTTAGCTCTGTGTGTGTATGTAGTTTGGCCTTTCAGGTTAATTGATTTAGGAAATAATTAGGCTTTGCCTCCATTAGTGAGACAACAATTCTTCCCTAGGGCTTACCAAGGGACACTTTCCAGTAACTCTTCAGATAGTTCATGCATCATTTATTGCTAAAGTCACTACATCAATAAGTGGAAGTTGTATTATAAACTGCAGCTGTATGAAGAAAGAAAAGTGATTCATAAAAGCAGGCTCCTCCTTGTACAGTTAGTGAGTCAGATTTCTTCAGTACTATTGGCATAGTTATGAAGCAAGGGTAGTTGCTCCATAGTAATGGTTGCTACTAAGTTTCTGTTATAAACCAGAGTTTAATCCCCCCCATTTGAAAGCCATAAAAAAGTCATATTGGCCTCAAAATGGATAGCTCAGCTCAGGGATTGAGGTAGAATTTTTCTATCTGTAGTGGGTAGTATCCCTTTAAATAGTTTGTGAGCCCTCTAATGATGCTCTCTGTGTTCTGGAATCTGCCAGAAGCCTGCAGAGTAGCAGTGTATACGTAGCTAAGCCTTGGCTTAAAGCGAGTAAATATGATCATGTGGACTCCTCGGCACCCCTGTGGTTCCTTCAGATTACATGTCCGAGTAAAGAGCAAAACCCACAACACTCTCTCATTTGAAGTGAATCAGACACGAGATCCATAGGTATGAGACCCTAAAACCAGATTGGTTAAACTGGAATGCCAAGTCCTCTTGCGTTTTCTTTCGCTTCTTTATAGCAAAAGGAGAAAAAAAACAAGAACAGGAAAGTGCAAATGCTTTTCCTGAACTGCGCTTGCTGAGCTCTAGCGCGGAAGCTCATCACCTCAGTAACTGGAAAGGAGGTTACTGTAGAGCCTCACACAGCTGCTGGAGACTGAGTCCTCATCTGTGTGGGGGAGTTGCACCAGTTTAACTTTACTTATACCAGCATGAGCCGCTCTGTGGCTACACACAAATTGTCCATACATGGTTATAGCTCTCTTCTTGCATCGAAATCATCAGCTTGAGTGCTCACCATGTAATCTACCCCCATAGACTTCCCCATGGAAACAAGAGAACCTTGCAACAAAAATGCTTGCAGGGATGGGGGTCAATTACCCTCCCATAGCTCATGGCGAGCTCTCCTCTCTTGCACAGCTCAGCAAGTCTTCAGGGAGGGGGGGAATGCTCCCCGATCCCCAATTTTCCCTGTTCACCCTGTTCTGACCCAAACCCAGTCCTCTGAGGGTGGTAGAAAGAGAGTCCAGCTGCTGCAGGTCTGAGGGGATATGCAGGGAACGTGACTGGAAGCAGCAGGGGCTTTGTGGGGAAACCATGAGAGCAACCTGCTCCTTCCTGTGGGCCCACTTGCTATGTTTCCCAGTTGCTATGAAAGGCTCCTTGTTGGGTAGCGTGTGCTATTGTGACAGCACAAGTGCAGTCTCTCCTCCATACACCCTTTTCTCTCCTCCCACCTTTTTGCTCTGCTGGGGCAAAGCGTCAAGGAGTCTGCACTGCCCTGTACTGACTGGATTTTTATGTTAGAAAACTGAAGGCCAGATTCTCAGGTGAAAAATTTGCCAGAACTCCACAGACTTCAGTGGAGCTATGCTGCCATATACCAGCTGAGGCTCTGGGCCTTTAGCCTTGTTGTAAATGTGGGATGATCTCCCAAGTCCCAGGCAAGCTTTGCTGAGACTCTCTCTGTGTACTGAAGGTCAGTGAGTGGCTTGTACATTTCCTATTCCTGACAACCCGTAACACTATTGCCGTTTAATCTTTAAATAATTTTTCATGCCAAAAATGAATGTGGCAGTAGAAAGTGGGTGTGAATCTACTGACCAATATACTGCTACTCTCTGTGAATTCGTTACAGGGCATTAGTGGTATATGGCAGATGAGATGAACTGAGACTAGCTCGTGGAGAAGACAGCCTTACCACGGAAGCAATTACTGCTGAACCAGAACTAACTTTATAGCAAGCTGTACTTATTGCTAGTCAAATAGAGTCTGCCATGGCAGAGGCTAAATTAATTTCTCAGGGGGCCTGCAGACTAGAGCAAGGCAATAATGCACAGAAAATATTTGTGAGCATTCATTTGACCAAGAAATATGGATTTGCTTTGATGATGTTCCCAGCCTTTTAATTAATTTTTGATGAATATTCAGAGGAGGTAGGTTTGTCTTTTTCACCAGCACATTTGAAAAAAGCAAAAGCCCCTGTTTGTGCGAATCTGGTCACCGGAAGTAGCGGGGCAGAAGAGTGGACAAAGGGTGGTCCTGCAGTTAAGGCACTGGCCTGGGACTCAGAAGACCCAGGTGAAATTCCATGCTCTGCCGTAGTCTCCCTGTGTGACCTTTGCCATGCTGGGGAGTAACTCTGAGGAACAATCTCTCCCTGAGCTTCCTCTGTGGTAATGAGGCTTCACAGTAATCCCAATGCAGGGCTGGGGCCTGCAACATTCACTCTCCTGAGTGAAATCACAAGGCCAGCTTCTGCCTTGAGTTATGCCCATGCACCTTCCCTGAAGGCAACGAGGTTGCCTAGGTGTAACAGAAAGTATTTGTCCCTGATGCCAATGCCCTGAGTGTTAGGCAACTGCAGTTCACCTCACCCTGTTTATGAACTGCTTTGCTCTGCTGACATTTGCACTGCTGGAGGATAGCCACACTGATGCTGGAGATCAGCTGTAGCATTTTGGCTTGAATCTACTTACAGCTCCTGCACTACTTTGAGCGTGCCCAGCCAGCATATGCCTTACATTTGTGGATTATTTGATGAAAGCAATCCTTGATCTTGGTTAGACTCTTGCACTAATTGTGACACCATCCATGGAGTTCTGCACTGTAAAAACTGGCACCCCACTCTTTCAACAGACCTTTTTACTGTTGTTAATGGATGGTGTTCCTTTCATAGTTCCAAAGAACAACACTGCTCATTTAATCTTGACCTCCACGGGATGCGCTGTGTCCAACACACAGGGCCACGAGACAGATTAGGATGGGGAGGGGTTTATGTGCAACAAAAGTTCAGACAACTAACTGCCGTTGTAACTAAAGCTGTGCCAAGGAGCTATAAAAACCTGAATCTGATAAAAAAAAAAGATACAGTCTAATCCAGCACAACAGACTCGATAGGACACAGTTCAGCCGAAGCAAATGGCACACAACCCTGTTCTGTAACATGAACCCCATCCAGAATTCCAGTGAGCTGCTTTTGTAAGAGTTTGTGAAACCTGGGCTGTATAAAATAGAATACACGGGGGATTATCAAAGTGGAACAGCTCTCTTCAGACTGCAAAACTAAAAAAAAATCTCTCCACATATCAGTTACCAGTTGAGAAAAGCTTGAAGTGCTAGATAAATTGCACCTGTAAATCTGCCACAAAGGAGCTGCGTTCCTGATTCGCTTTTTGAACTAAACTATGATGTTTTCTCATAAACTACAAATGTCCCACAGCAAAATTAACTTGGGCCACACAAGGCTAGCATCATTTGTTTACGTGGGCCAACATTTTCAAAACTGGCCTCTCTTTTCGGGCGCTTATCCGGAGACAATGTGGAACTGCTGAGCGCCCACAACCCCAACTAAAGTCAATGGGCTTACCAGGTGCTCAGCACCACTGGACATCCAGCTTAATGTGCCTGGAACTAGGCATACAAAGCCAGAGGCTGCTTTTGAAAATGCTGGCTGGAGTGCCAGAAGTACGCTAGTCTCTGTATGGACAAACAAGCAGACATAGTCTTTGCCACAAAGGGCTTAGCATCAGAACACAAAGAGCACCTGTATGGACCAGGGATTATATTATATGGTCCAAGACTGCAAATGCCTATGAACTATCTGGCTGGATTACTGTATTCATGGTGCATTTACTGCATTAGGATGCTTTAACCATAGAAACAATGATTTTGGCTAATTTGTAACTATATACTGATGGCTATTATTGTGCTAAGAACTGTTCTTTCAGTGAGGAGAGGTGTAAATTACGTTGGGAGCTGGCTAGATGGTACTAAGCACTTCAGACATCTATTGCTATACTAGTGTGACTGTCTGGAGTACAATCCTACTTATTAGTTACACATTCCTAGAATGAAGTAGATCTTTAAGCTATAAAGTGCTGTTTTGCTATTTTAGACCTTGTTTGCATGAGAATTTTTTTTTAGTATAACCCAAGGTATGAATTTAAAGTGCTATATTTATACCGGTATGACCCCCCCTATATAAACACACTTTTTTCCAGAATAAAAGTGCCTTTTTTTTAGGTTAGGCTTACTTTGCTTTGGAAGGTATTTAAGCTAAACAAAACACTGCTCTTATACTGGAATAAGAGTGCCTACACAGGAGGCTATAGTGGTATAAAACTCCCGGTATAACTATACCTAGTAAAACTTTAGACAAGGCCTCCTTAGTTACACTACATACAAATATCCCCATCCTCAAGTCACTTCACTATCTCCCAAGCCATGTCAAGGATCCAGTTCACCATTACATTTTGGGGTAATGGAGTTATTCTAGAGTACTTATTACACTTTATTCACATCCTACTTTATCCAAACTAACTTTCAAGTTTAGACATGAACTTGTTTTTTAAACCCTCCATGGATTTTCCCCAACCAACCTCACGTCTCTCTCTGCCCCCTTCCTGCTCATTTTGTGCCAGCCACCTCTGTCCCTCCTTGTGACCTGACCATTGTCAGTGCAAGAACTATCTCCTGGATACCTCCTGCTACTTGGAATAGCCTTGCCCCACTTCACTTACTAGCTATCTCTTGGCAAATTTCTGCCACTACTATCATTGGTCTTCCTCATTTACCCCTCTTCATTTCTGTCATCCTCCATTACAAGACTGTGCACTGAGTCACTGATTTGAGGTGCCACACACAATGAAGGTACTAGGGTACTGTGGACTTGGAGGGCAGAGAGCGGCAGAAAATCAGGAACTCCTGGGATCTATTCCCAGCTCTGTCACTGACTTCATGTGTGACCTTGGACAAGTGACTCAGTTTCTTACCCGGACAGGTGGGGATATTAATACTAACCTACCTCCCAGGGCTGTTGTGAGCATTAAGTAACAACTGTACGGCGACACTGAACTGCTCAGCATTATCATCATAATTGTTTCACGTTGTACTCTTTGATGCCATGTGAGATTTTACATTGAACCCCTGCTGCTGTGCCTGACGGAGTCCCCACAAGGCCCCCTGCCTGAGTCGACTTTCAGGGTGCCAGCTGTCATTTGTTCTACGTCCTTCCTGCCAAGAGGTAGATGTAACGGAGTGTAGCAGCAAAGGCAAAAAGGGCATCTGGAGAGATGGAGCAGTACCAAGGGAGCGAGGAATAGCAAGGGAGGAGAGTTCTTCAAAGAGGAACATCAAAGCGCCAGAGAGGCAGGGAAGAGCTGGAAATGACAGATCTGGTTTAAAGAGCCATCTATGTCCCAGCTCTTGCTATGTAAATTACACTTGCTTGCCTGACTCCACCACTGCAGCAGTCATTGTGAATGTTTTTTGGAAACACCTCCTCATTGCCGGAGCGTTTGGCTCTTCCACGGACAGTGGTGGGAAGACAGGTTCCTTTGCCATGGGGATGGCACCTTGCCAGCCATGCATCTAGGACTTTGGTGCTGGCACTCGGGCTGAGACTAATGGACAGTTAACATGAGCAGATTACTCATTCCCAGTGATCTGATCCCCAAACCCCTTTCTCCTTCTACCCCCTCCTGAATCCCAGCCTTCTCCCTAGACCCCTTTCCAGTCTACTGGTCTCCTGCCCCCCTACACACAGCCCTCTTTTCAGCCGTCCTCCCTCCTGCCCCTCTCCTTCCCCCCACTATCCCCACGCCCCTTCTACATCTCACTTCTTCCCCGGATCCACTGTCCAGCCTGCCCCCTTCCCAATTTTCTGTCCTGCTCTTTTTCTGTAGCCTGCTCTCCATCCTACCCTTCCCTCCCCGCCCCCTCTCCCCCTAGGCCCTTCGTCATCCCAGGTGAACATGCAATTGTCAGGCATCAGGTCCTGCAGCAGAGTCAGTCTCCTGGCAACCCAGCAAGCACAGCTGGCCTGCAGCAGGCTACCTGATTGACTGCACCATCTGACTGATCAAGAAGGGCACCTGGCTGGCTTTTAAACCCAACAGCAGCTCTCCAGCTCTGTGCAATGTGCTTGCAGCTGTGCTTGTCCTTGTTCCAGCCCCTGCTCCAGTTCCTGCTCTGCTCCAGCCCTGGCTCCCCTTCAGCTCCACCCCGGCTTGTGACTCTGGTTGACCCTCTGGCTCTGGCAGTTGGCACCTGTCTCTCTTTTATTGATCCCTGGCTCCGCCTCTGATCTATGACTTGGGTACCCTCCATCCCCGGCATTTGGCTTCTGTCCCTCTGGCACTGACCTTTGACTTGTTCCTGGACTCTGCCTACCCTGGACCCAGCTCTAACTGGTAGACAGAACTCTTGCTTTAACCACTAGACTAGACTGCCCACAGGCCAGTCTCTAACAGCGATCTCCTGCTAAATGGGGGGTGTGATGGGGGCAGAGGAAGTAGGAAAGACTAACCAGCAAGTCCGGGTCAAGCAGGGTTGAGATGGAGGAGCCAGGGAAAAGACCTGTCACACTGTTTGGATCAACAGCCCTTGGGATCCAGTTAAAATGGAGGTGGAACAGTGTGTTCCGTGTCAGCGCTGGATGTGATTTCAAACACTCAATATTTTGGGATTTCTCAGCCAAGCTGCATCCCACATGCCAGAGCCTTCTGCCCTCCACAGAGAGTTTGGTGTCCTAGAAATGATGCTGCTTTGGAGTGAGCCAAGCCCACAGAAGGCACCAGAAATATCTTGTCCATTCAAACACTGAGTGGGAGTAAACTCGGTTCTGGGCCAGTCCCTATTCCCTCCCCCAAAGATCAACACTGAGATTTCCCCTTCCCATGTCTCTAGCACCCCCACAGACTCCATCCCCTGCACTGAGCAACAGAAACCCTCCCCATTCCCAGCTTGCCCAGCAGCCTAATGCCTGTACGCTCCCAACACGCCATGCCTTGGCCCCCTCCATGCGTGAAGCTGCTCTAGGATCAGTGTGTCAGTTCTTCCCAGATTGACCTGGATCTCTCCTCATCCACCACTTAACCCCCTGCACATGCTGGCTCTTGTCCTGAGGGAGAGCTCAAACCAGCAGTGAGGAAAGCGAATGCAGAGCAGGGGAGGGGAGGGGTGTTCGCGGCAGAAGGAACTAGGAAGCATTAGCCCTGACTTACCCAAGAGTCCTGAACCATCCCGACTAGATGTCCCTCCTCCATCCAGTCCTCTAGGAAATTTCGCTACTTCCCAGACAACAGCCAGCTAAGGATTAAAGTGTCACTATTTTTTTCACACTCCGCCCACTCAGAAAAGAACAACCCTGAAATTCACCTTTTGGGCAGAAAAGTAGCATGAGCAATTGCAGCCCAACGGGTCAATGTTTCAGAAAAGTCTAAGTGCCTGAAGCCAGGGGCTCGGCGTAAGCCCTTGCTGCAGCGGTGCTGTAATCAAGGTGCTTTTCATGTAAGCGACCTATTTTCTAGGGAAGCCAGCTCTCCGAGTGGGGAACTGGAAAATGACTAGTGCAGCAGTTTCTTTCTTTAATATGTTTCCATTCTCTGTGAGCAACAAGCAGCTCCTGTACCTGGAGGACTGAGGAATTGTCTGCAGATCATTTTTGATGATCCTCCTCCCTTGGGTGAAAGGGAACTATATTAACCCGCTGTAGGTCAGTGTCCCCCACTCGTAGCTGGACCGTACATAGAGATGTTTCAGAGTAACAGCCGTGTTAGTCTGTATTCGCAAAAAGAAAAGGAGTACTTGTGGCACCTTAGAGACTAACCAATTTATTTGAGCATAAGCTTTCGTGAGCTACAGCTCACTTCATCAGATGCATCTGATGAAGTGAGCTGTAGCTCATGAAAGCTTATGCTCAAATAAATTGGTTAGTCTCTAAGGTGCCACAAGTACTCCTTTTCTTTTTACATAGAGATGTGTAAGTCCACTAACGCCTCCATGCAAAGGTTCTTTGGCTCAAGCAGCTGAAACAGATGCTTTTTGATTCAGAAATCCCTGGTTCAGTCCCCGCAGAGGACCCAGCCAGAGGCGTTGTTTCACTGTAAGCAGCAATGAAATCGTTAACAATCTTAACATTTTAATCCCCATCCTAAGGCTTCCGAGTACCTTACAGATGAATTGGAGCAGTCAGAGCTCTCCCAGCAGCGCTGCTTCGGGCTCTCCGCAGACAGCATGACAGGGGTTACACGGTGCATATTTTGAAGGTTCTCTTTGCTAAAAACTTCTATTAATATTGGAAGCGGAGATCCTTTTGAGGAGAAGTCCCAGCTCACCAAGCTGCTGTGAGTCAGCCCACAGCACTGAGAGAGATTAAAAACCATTAGAACAGTGGAAACACAGGGCCAGGATAATCAAACATCATGGGAGCAAATGATGAGGACTGTTGTTAGACAGTATTTTACAGTTTCTCTTTGTCCTTCATTACAGGGTCCATACTTGAGCAGCCTGCGACTGAGTGTTTGCTTTCTTGAGCCTGTACCATTAATACAGGCCTTATGGCTCTGTTATATGAGTGAGGCATGACTGGCCACATGCCTCATTTAATTCCCCCTGCATTTATTGCTTTGGTTTAATGTTGCTGCTTTTTAGCCAGGCTGCTGACTGCAGCTTCCTCTGTATGCTGATTGCAGCTTCCTCTGTTTGCTGATTTTCTTTTCTTGTATTTGCAATTCTAAATAAGCTGCATGTTTATTATTAGCCTGTCATTTCCAACGGGAAACCATCCCCCTGAGCTGGAAAAGGTCTCTGCCTGGTTTTCCTGTAATATCGGACATTCTTTGTGTCTTAAATAGGGTCTCCAAAAAGGGCAGCATTAAAAGGCCAGAGCTGGACTGGGCCCAGAAGCTGCAGTAGCTTCCTCAGCTTTGACTCCCTCCCGGTCAGGATGTTCTGCCTACAGACCTATATAGCTGCCATCCAAAAATTTACCCATATTCACATAAGGACCAGCCAGGCAGGGAGGCACACAAAGCCAGAGGCCAGGCTGCAGGCAGCCCACAGAGGAAATGGTAGCACTGCTGCTCCCAGAGACCTCTGCTGTGTCAGTTCATCTGGAAATCCAAGGGCTCGCAGGCACGCGGTGAGGAGGAGAAGGAGGAGGAGCAGGAACATAGTGTGGCCAGAAGGAAGCTACAAGTGGAGGGAAACGTCCTACCCCCATCTACTGTGTCAGGACAAGCGGCTCCATTTCTCATCAGACAAAACAACCTGCTGCTGCTGGTAGAGTCGTTGCTGCCTTGTCATCCTGGACACTGTGACATCAGTATGCATCCGATGAAGTGAGCTGTAGCTCACAAAAGCTCATGCTCAAATAAATTGGTTAGTCACTAAGGTGCCACAAGTCCTCCTCTTCTTTTTGCGAATACAGACTAACACGGCTGTTACTCTGAACACTGTGACATCATGGGAAGGGGTTCTCTTTCTCAGGGCTGTGACCCGGTGACAGCAGTGCGCAGGTAGGTATGGCGATTCTTAATCAACAGTGGGACCCTAATGGGGGATAAGGCCAGGGGAAAGGTAACTACTGCAGTTTGACCCCACGATTTTCTTCCTGGTCATTTTTCTTCCACAGGGGAAAAGAGACTCCCTGAAATGCCAGGCTGGGATTCCATGCCAGCAGAAGGGTCTGGTCTCTGTAAGGAGAGCCTAGCCCTGAACCAAGAAGGCAGGAAAAGAACAGATTACCTGGAAGAGACCTTGGCATGGTCTAGTAAAGTACCTGAGAGAGAGCCCCAAAGATGGCTGAGGTAGCCGACTTGGCTGAACTTGGACGCAGCCAGTGCTGAGACAGAATGCAGCTTCAGCAGGCACATCCACTTATTTTTTGATCTGCAGGGAGGCCCTTCACAGGACATCCATCAGCAGGCGTGCAAATGCACCAGCTGGGAAGGAAAAACACAAGGCCCAGTTACAAACCACTTTACATCCCTTTCCTGAGGGCTTGCTTTACTCAGAAACAGAGCGTGTCAACTCAAATGCCTGGGTAATGATAACCACCCGAGGCCTGTATGACTTCAGCCAGCTAGGCAGATAGGGGACATATCCTCCTCTCAGCCTGGCTTCCTTTGCACCGGAGTCCCCTTTCCTTTTATAGCCCTGTCCAGCCCAGTCATGTGACAGGCAGAGGGCCAGTAACCCCTTACACGCCAGAGCACCTTTACATCATGTCACAGCATCACAGGCAGCGGCCGGCATTCCTCGGCTTGGGAAGAAACACACTGTGTGTTCCTTATATTTTCCATTCTGGTAGTCTTAAAAAAAGCTTAACAATTAAAAAAAAATGGCTTTTGCATGGGGTCAGAATGGATTGAAATAATTACGACAGGTGAGACTACTGCAGAATTTAGGGGGTAATGTCATAGAATATAGGGGTTCTTGCCTCAGAATGCAGATCCCTATTGCCACCGTGTACATGAGGCCTTGCGTCTAAGCTCACGCTAGGTGATGTGCTGTCACCCTGTCCCATGCAGATATGCTCTAACGGTCTTGGTGTCTTGCCTTGGTGTCATCACCCTGGGGTGAGCTGGCGCTCAACTGAAGATGGCTGTTGCCCCTAAAGCATAAAGGTATCATGTGCATTGCTTCGTGGAATGAGGGGCAGCACAAAGAAATCAAACAGGACGGTGGATCTCTGCAGGGGGGTGGGGGGTGGCTTGGCTGTACCTAGTAACCTGCTGGCTTGGCTAAAGCTCTGCACACTGAGTTACGCCATTCCGCGCACATCTCTCCTCTATGAGCAAAGTCCTCTGCACACTTCAGGGACTTGTCTCATGAAGCAAGTAGGTCATTCTCCTAATCTCTTCAGCCGCATATTAAAAAGCTCATCCAAATTTAAGCCTGGGGTGGGTCAGCCTTATTACTTCTCTGTTGTGCATCTCGGGGGCTAGATCCAAAGCCCATGGAAGTCAGTGGGAGCCTTTCAGTGACTTCAGTGGGTTTTGGAGCAGACTCTAGGGACTATCCTTCTAAGACGCACACAGAAAAGAACCAAACTGGCCCTGTAAAAAGTGCTCAGAGCAGGAAATTCATGAGCTGTTTCATTTATTTCTGAGAACGTGGGTCATTATTTTCCTACGGGGCCTGGTACAATGGGGTCCTGGTCCATGACTGAGGCTCCTAAGCTCTATCACAAGCCAAATAGATAATAAACATAATTAATAATGATTGGAAGCAGGGGACAGCCTGCAGTCACAACCACCCTGCCCTTCCCGTGTTGCTAAGTGGGAGCAACATCTTGTACCAGTATGGAAAGTATCTGAAGAGAAGACATTTACATTCAGGTGTAATGCTGACCCGCTACTGCAGTGGTCCCCAAACTTTTCAGGGCCACCCTCCCCCTCCTTAGTCTTGTCCGTGCCCTGCACCGGAGCCAAGGCCAGGAGCGGGGCCACGTCTAGGGGCAGGGTGTGATGCAGACAGACAGGGATAAGGAAGCGAAGGCTGGGGCTGGGAGTGGGGATGGGGCTGCAGCCAGGGGCTGAGGCTGGGGGCAGGGCTGGGGCTGGATGCGGAGCTGCGGCCAGGCCACAGCTTGGGGCCGAGGCTGGGGTTGGGGCTGGGAGCTAGGGCCGCAACTGGGAGCAGGGCTGGGTGGTGCTCCCTTCCCTTCCTTCCCCCTGTGAGGGCTGTCCCGGGCCCCGCCATGCCCCCCTGAATTTTCCTCAGCGCCTCCCACAGTCTGGGAACCTCTATGCTACTGCATGAGCTAAATGATACATATCTCTTAGCTAAGGGTGCAGCAGGCTCATCAATCTCCAGTTGGCCTAGAGGGGAACAGAGCACCACTCCCAGCCCGCAAGGGGTTACACAGGTGTGAAGCAGTCCAAGCATTCCACTGCCCTAGAGATGGTTGTGCAAGAAGGGATACTCAGATTTGGCATACTAGCCTCTGGAGACCAGAGCCCATCATTCAGAGATGAGTGCAGACTCTATCGCAGAGTAAATTGAAGATACCTGCTGTACGCAAAGTAATAACTATATCATGGGCTAAATAAACTCTGAGATTAAAGTTCCTATCGCTGCATGACACCCTTATTATAACTGAGTTAACAGGAAGCAAACAAGTACCCTGAGATGTACTCTCTCGCCTGGTTTCCTGACAGGTTATTATAAATCACTCTGCTTCTAGCAGCGATTGCCTCCTGAAATCCCTATCTATCAGCCCATAACAAATATGACTGCCTTGTCTGTTGACCCCCCCACCACCTCATATTGTCAGTCCACCTCAGATCTTTCACCTTCCCAAACCCCCCACACATAACGGAGAGCCCTGCAAAATAGGTAGCAAAAGCCAAAAATCATAGTAGTCCCGTTTTGCCAAGGATATGTACAACTGGATGCTTGCTCTCTCTCTCTCTCACACACACACACATTTTGTATATATGCTGCAGCCCACCAGACACTGTAAGAGACAAGCAGTTTTTTATTTCCAAAGAAATTGCCCAGAAAATGGTTCTGGTGCTTTATTTTCTCATCATAAAGCTAATTTCCCGGATATGTCATTTACAATGACAGGGCGCTCAGCCTGGCTAACAATGGTTCAGCTGCAGTATAGGGAATTATGTAATTCAGTTATTCAAAAGTAAGTAGGTCGGCATCATCTCCCTTTTACAAAGAGGGAAATTGAGGCACAGGGTGCGTATGTGACTCGCCAAAGGCCACGGAGTGAGATCAGAGTCAGGCTTAGAATTCCCAGCTTTCCGTTCACTAGGCTGCACTGCATCTCTTGCTGCTGTTCAAAGTTCATTTGCAATGCATTATATCACTTAAGCAATTCATGCCCATTACAGATGTTGCCTGATATTTCAGATGAAGACAGCCCAGAACGTATTTCATGTTTCAGATAACATCACAGTTTCCCTTTAAGTTAAATATTGACTTGGACAATATACACACCTTTCTAACTACTGTCATTCATCTCAACAATAGTACCTATCTGTTATTGAGCAGCTAGCCATGCTCAGATGCAGAACCACTGTAAAAGTGCTCAGACAGAAATTGGTCCTCTCTGCTCCATTAGGGACCAAAGCAAAATTCATCCTGTAAGAACAGTTCTGCTCTTCTTATAAAGGAAGCAGAACCTCACCTCTCCCATTAGACACTTCAGCTTCCCACAAGATGTGGAATCAGTGTGAGATTTACAGGAAAGGGATGGGCGTGGAGATTGCTTAAGTGCTCACTTACATTTAATTCTCCTCCACAACAGCTCAGGGGGGCTGGAACCATTTGTATAGTGGGGGTGCTGAGAGCCACTGAACTCAACTGTATATGATGGAAACCACTTCAAGCCAGGGGGTGTGGCAGCACCCCCAGCATGCCTAGTCCCAGCACCTATACAACTGCTGGGGGAAAGGCAATCGAGGGGAGAGCAAGTCATTCCTCTGAGCAGAAAGAGAGGAGCTGAGAAGTCAACCCAGCTTTCCTAGAATTGAAGGCAGCAATGCTGTCTGTCCTATGTACAAGTTCCTAGAGTCGGAGAGTGAAAGAGGCAGTGGTGGGGCAGAGCCTTTCCCACCTGAATAGTCCTCTTGCTGTCACCAAATCCCTGTCATGGCAGTGCCTTAACAGACATGTATCAGAGGGGTAGCCATGTTAGTTTGTATCCACAAAAACAACAAGGAGTCTGGTGGCACCTTAAAGACTAATCGATTTATTAGGGCATGAGCTTTCATGGGTAAAAAACCACTTCTTCAGATGCATGCATCTCAAGAAGTGGGTTTTTTACCCACGAAAGCTTATGCCCTAATAAATCTGTTAGTCTTTAAGGTGCCACCGGACTCCTCGTTGTTTTAACAGACATGAGTTCTTGTTAGTTAGGGTTAGGAGACTAACTGCTATGTGCAGGCAGATTATTCATCACATGCACTATGGATGACAGGGTTTCAGAGTAGCAGCCGTGTTAGTCTGTAGTCGCAAAAAGAAAAGGAGTACTTGTGGCACCTTAGAGACTAACCAATTTATCTGAGCATAAGCTTTCGTGAGCTACAGCTCACTTCATCGGATGCATTCCATGAAGTGAGCTGTAGCTCACGAAAGCTTATGCTCAAATAAATTGGTTAGTCTCTAAGGTGCCACAAGTACTCCTTTTCTTTATGCACTATGGATGCTCTTTGTTAGATGATAGAGAGACAAGATGGGTGAGGTAATATCTTTTATTTGACCAACTTCTGTTGGTGAGAGAGACAAGCTTTCAAGATACACAGAGCTCTTCTTCTGGTCTGGGGAAGGTACTCAGTGTCACAGCTAAATACAAAGTGGAACAGATTGTTTAGCATAAGTAGTTAATATATTTCAAGGGACCATTCAAGGCAAAGTGTCCTGTTAACACCACACCTGGGGAGGAAAGGGAAAAAAAAGTTGCGGAGGGGAGTTGGGTTATAAATTGATGTAACAAGTCATAAATCCAAGAATTCTTCTCCCAATTCCGCATCAAAGAATTCTTTTACAACAGTGATGATACCACCCACAATTACCACGTCCCTACTGACAGTCATAAGAAGAAAGATTAATCTGACTGGACACCCTACAGTGGACACAACCACATTCTTGATCATTATATTGATTGCATCAGGAAAATAATTACCTGTGAAATCCTTAACAAACATCACATCCACTACAATCTCTCCATCCTCAAGAGGACAGCTATACTCTTCCTGAAATCCAACCACCAGATAGTGATCAAACCAGCAGAAAAAGGGGGCACCATCATAGTCCTCAACTGTGATGTCCAGTGACCTCATTAAAATAGTCAACTCTCTGACACCACCTACTAAAAAGAACTCAAAGAAGCCCCCATAGCACAATTTACCCACGAATTTAAGGATCCCATCAAATCCTTCCCCAGACAACTCCAAGAGAAACTCTACAACCTCATCCCCCATGAACCCACCCCAGAGACCTTCTTCTACATGCTTCCCAAGGTATACAAACAAGGGAATCCAGACAGACCTATCACATGTGGCCATGGCACTCTTACAGAAGGAATACTGGGACTTGTAGAAGCCATCTTCAAACCAATCATCACACAAATGGCCAATTTCCTCCAGGACACAACTGACTTCCTCTAGAAACTCTGCAATGTTAACAATCTCCCTCAGAACACCATCTTTGCCAACATGGAGTCACTTCCCTAAATACCTATATCCCTCACAATGATGGCATCGCTGCCCACCTCAGATATCTACAAGACAATGGACAAACCACAGATATTCACCCCAAACACATGGCCAAACTCATCCATTTCATCCTCACCCATAACTATTTTACATTCAACAACAAGCACTTTGTCCATACTATGGGAACAGCCATGGGTACTAGGAGGGTCCCCCAATACACCAACCTCTTCATGGGCCACTTTGAAGAAAATTTATCGACAAACACACCACAAAACCAATCAGATACATGAGATACATGAATGATATTTTCATCCTCTGGACTGACAACCTAAACTCCCTCATAGACTTCCACCACAACGTCAGCAACCACCCCTCACCCAGTCAACTCTTTTTAGAACACTCTCACACTAGCATCAACTTCTTGGACATCGTGATCAGCTTCAACAGACGACAACTATATACAAGAAATCCCCAGATCACCCACTTACCTTCATAGATCCAGTAACCATTTCCAGCACACCAAGAAATCTATTGTCTACCGCCAAGCACTCATACCACAGAACCAGACTTGCCAAACCCACGAAAAAAACCTCAGAAATTGGGCTTGTTTTTGGCTTAATTGGCTTGTGAGTGGCTAGTTTTTGGCTTGCAGCTTGTTGCATCCTTTTTTTTTATTGACTCCCGGCAAACAGGGGTAAGGGGGCAGAGAGAGTCAGGGGTGCACAGCGGGCCCACCACAATCCCAGATTGCATGCCGGGGGGATCTAGTCACATAGAGTGTTGGGGTTCTTAGTGATTGGCTTGTTTTGGCCTTGTTTTGAAAGGGGATTTTGGCTTATTGTGAAAGTTGGGGTGCTTATTTACCACATGAAAGTTGGCAACTGTGCACAGAACATGCTTGAGGAGAAAGTCCAGGATATACACCTTAGCACATTTAAAATCACCTTCAGCAAACAAGGACACTCCACCAGAGAAGTAGATTGCACCATGGAGCAGGCCACCCAAATACCACAAGCGAACTTGCTTCACTACAGAAATAAAACCCACCTCCCACTGCACACCTCTAGTTGTTACCTATCACTCTATACAGAAACCCATACAGGTTATCATCAAACAATTACAACCCATACTCAATGGGAACCCCATCTTGAAAGAAATCTTTCCTGAAGCCCCTCTTTTAACCTTCAAACAACTCCCTCTCCAAGCTCATCATCAGAAGCAACTGAAAACGGCACCAGATCCTGTCAAAAGAACAGATGCAAAACCTGTGGACAATCTCCACAACATACCTTTCAAGATCCATGGGTCCTACATATCTCTATCACAACATTGTGAGTGGGAGGGATAGCTCAGTGGTTTGCGTATTGGCCTGCTAAACCCAGGGTTGTGAGTTCAATCCTTTGAGGTGGCCATTTAGGGATCTGGGGCAAAAATTGGGAATTGGTCCTGCTTTGAGCAAGGGGTTGGACTAGATGATCTCCAGAGGTCCCTTCCAACCCTGATATTCTATGATTCAACATGTGGTGTATCTCATCCAGCACATTAAATGCCCCAACAGTAACTATGTGGGTAAAACCAGCCAATCACTATGCTCATGACTGAACTCTCACCAAAAAATGATAAGACAAAATACCCTATCACCTGTGGGCATAATGCTTTTCACAAAGTAATCATTCTTTATCTGACCTTTCAGTCCTCATCCTCAAAGGAAACCTGCATACCACCTTCAAAATAGCAAGCCTGGAAGCTTAAATTCATAACTTTATTAGACACTGAAAATCATGAACTGAATAGTGACACTGGATTTATGGCTTATTACAAACAATCTAAAACCCACTAACCCCTTCCCCCAGCTTTTTTTATTCCTTTCCCACCTGTGACTGGTGAGGTGTTAATGGGTCACTTCACCTTGAATGATCCCTTGAAATATGATTTAACTACTTATGCTAACCAATCTGTTCCACTTTATATTAAGCTGTGACACTGAGTACATTTCCCAGACCTGAAGAAGAGCTCTCTGCAGCTTGAAAACCTGTCTCTCTCGCGAACAGAAGCTGGTCCAATAAAAGATATTACCTCACCCAACTTGTCTCTCTAATACCCTGGGACCAATATAGCTACAACACCACTACATAGAACTTTGTTAGATGTAACATTTTCCCTTTATTACCTGTACAGACAATTTTAATATCCAGCTTGGCTTTCTCTGTGGATACTTACCTGCCCTCATTTTAGTGGAGGAGTGTTATTAGATTTACTTTGTTAGTTATGGGTGCTGTTTGGTAACGCAATTACATTTAATCAGAGAGGTGTCACGCTCTGACTTTACTGCCGACCACAACTGAGTGTCAATCACTTGTTGAGTTGGGGAAACACCAAGTTGATAAGGCAGGCTCTTTTATTTTCCTAGCACACAATGGTTTTGAGGCACGTGTCTCTAGGGATCAAGCTTCTATTTAGTTAGGATGTGCTGCAAGATTGTGACCAAGGAGATGATTATTGTGTTGTCTGAATCTGGCCTTTGTTACTATGCAAAACTCAGTGGTGTGACGTGACATATTTAGTCAGGCATGCAATTCTACAGTTGCGTGCAGAATGGTGTCCTCCAGGCAATGTGACTTCATACAGTGCGTGCCAAGGCACACTGTGAAGAGGAGGGTATTTTGTTCCACAAAATGGCATCCTCCACATGCATTTGAAGACTGGATGGAATCATCCGATGGGTACCGCTGGTCCTGGCGCATGCCATGCCAAAATCCCCTGCATTGAGCGTGTGCGATGAAGTGAAATTGCTTCAAGTGTAAAAAGTGCCAAGAAGAAAGAGGCTGGTGATTTAATGCATGTGCACCTCATACAAACAGCCCTCAAGCTCATGGCATAGTGTGTCACAACTGGCCAGCTCTGCTCAGGATGGGTCCTGGACTGAGCTAGCAGGGGTGCTACACGGCAGCATCTAGGTGCCTTGGCCAAACTGTGGGTGTGGACAGCTCCAGCCTGCAGTACGTCTGGCTGTGAGCAGCATCAAATCCCTCACAAAATCACACTAGCCCCTTGTACTCTGAGACCCAGAAGACTGGCATAACTGATGCAAAGAACTTAGAGCTGTTAGGATCTCAGAGGTCAGCCCCCTCTGTATCTAGCACAGTTTATCCCCTCCACTGTTCCCTGGAGCATGTTAGTAGTATAAGGGCCCTACCGTCAATCAAACCCTAGCCCCGTCCCTTGACCCCTTGACCCCGCCCCTTGACCCCTTAGCCCCGACCCCAGCTCAAGGGGGCCCTATCATCAATCAAACCATAACCCTGCCCCTTGACCCCTTGACCCCGCCCCCTTGACCGGAAGTCCCACCCCCACCTGGGGTATTACTTCCAGGGTCAAGGCTGCCACGTGACCGGAAGCAAGGTATGTCATGTGACCCCTCTAACAACTCCTCCCACTGCCCTCTACCAATCAGGAGCAGTTTCGCCCCTGTAGGACTTCCCCTCAAGAGGAGATTTGACCAATCAGGGTGAGTTCCGGGGCGGGGGTGTCCTCTCCAGAAGTGGGTCTTGTGACCCCTCTAACAACTCCTCCCCCCACCCTCTACCAATCAGGATGGGGTTTCGCCCTTGTAGGACTTCCCCCAAGAGGAGCTTTGACCAATCAGGGCGAGTTCCGGAGCAGGGGTGACCCATCCGGAAGTGGGTCTTGTGACCCCTCTAACGACTCCGCCCCCCAAACCCTCTACCAATCAAGAGGGGGTTTCGCCCCTGTAGGACCTCCCCAAGAGGAGATTTGACCAATCAGGATGAGTTCCAGGGTGGGGTGACCCGACCGGAAATGATTTGCGTGTGACCCCTCTAACGACTCCTCCCACCGACCTCTACCAATCAGGCAGCCAGGAGACCAGATTTGACCAAAATAGGGCACGTTCGGGGACGAGGTGAACCGCCCAGAAGAGGGGCGTGTGACCCCTCTGCCAATCAGAGTGCAGCACCATCACCCCATAAGTCCCAGCGTCGGGTGGAAGAGGCTGTCTTTTACCAAGAGCGCGTGTTTTACAAATCGTGGAAACATGGACTCCTTCACCACCCCCGTGAGAACTTCGGACTTTGTTTTAGCCCCGAGGACCTTTGGACTTGTGTGGAGAAAGCGCTACATCAGTGAGAGTTCTGAGGAGGACCCTTTGGCCCAGCCGTTGAGGGACACACCGGAAACCGACCCCGAAACCTGGCTGCTTGTGAGGCACCGCGATGAGCATGATGGCCTCTTGTTGTCCACCCCCCGAGAGGTGGAAGGTGATCATGGCTTGGGGGAGTTACGGGCGGACAAGGTGAATGAAAAAGACGTGGCTCAGGTAAATGAATGTTTAAGAAGTGATGGTGGGGGGTGGGGGTGTGTAATGCGGGGGGCTAGGAACCAGGGATTGTGTAAATCAAAAACCAAGCAGTGGGGTGCTTATGCTGTTTCTTTTTTTGAAAAAATCTCTCGACAGCTCGATGATGCCTTTCTGGAGGCCTTTGAGAACTTACACTCCCACTTACTGTGGGAGTAAATGTATCATGCATCAGCTGTTTTTGCTCATGTCTGAGACACAGATCTCAAGAGGAAAAGGACAAAATGGAAGAATGAACCAGCACAGACACCCTCATGTTAGGAGTCATGGCGTCCATTTTTACAGGTGGTTGTAAAAGGTTGTGTTAAACAAGGCGATTAATAAAACTCATTAAATGTGTTCAAATGAATGTTGTCCCCCACCCTCACTTGTGTTAGTAAAAGATGGTACCAGTAACAGTCATGTCTCCACAGGCGTCTCTGTTAAAGAAAATATATTACACCCCCGGGGAAGTTGGGAGCTTTGGCGGGGTAACCCTCTTTTTCAAGTGGCCAAAAAGCATAGTAAAACTTTAAATAGAAGACAAGTAACAGCTTGGCTTTCAGACCAGGATGCTTATACTTTACACAAACCGGCTCAAATATGTTTTAAAAGAAACAAGACCATTGTTTCGGATGTGGATGCTCAATGGCAGGCAGATTTGGTGGATATGCACCGGTTCTCCAAACACAACAGCAATTTTAAGTACATCTTAACAGTGGTAGACATTCTATCCAAATATGCCTGGGCCTTAGGCCTAAGGGACAAGACGAGCGGGGAGGTAACCAAGGCCTTTAAAGCTATTTTTAGTGAAGGGCGCGTGCCTCAAAAATTACAAACCGATCGGGGGAAAGAATTTTTAAAAAAACCCTTAAGCAGATTGTTTAAGCGGCACGGCGTTCACGATTTTGTTACTAATAATGAAGTCAAAGCAGGGGTCGTGGAGCGATTTAACAGAACTTTAAAAACTAGGATGTGGAGATATTTTACAGCCAATAACACCTTTCGCTACATCGATGTGTTACCTGACTTTATAAAGAGTTACAACCAGAGCTTTCACAGAACTATACATACCAGACCCGCTGATGTTAATCCTTCAAATTCTCTGAAGGTATGGAAAATGGTTTAATGGCAATGGTTTTAAAATAAAACCGGTTGTTGCCCCTTTTAGAAAAGGCGACCACATGAGACTATCTAAAACGAAAGGAGCTTTTGAAAAAGGTTATGAACAGACATTTACCAATGAGATATTCATAGTGGATGAAGCCTTAACCAGGGGTCAGAGACCTGTATACCGATTAAAAGACTATGAGGGGGAGACAGTTACTGGATCTTTTTACCCTGAAGAATTACAAAAAGTAAACCCCAAACGAGACAGGATTTACAGGATTGAAAAAGTTCTAGCGGAGAAAGGAAAAGGGAGAAAAAAGCAACTACTGGTGAAATGGTTGGTGTGGCCTGATAAGTTTAACAGCTGGGCAAAAGCTTCTCAACTCTGTGACATTTAGACGCAAACAAACAAAAGTTATTCCTCCCCGCAAAGACAGAGAAGATGAGCGACGGCGGGTTTTACATTACTTTGCCCAGCAACGCCAGCTCTGCAGTTTTTCCCCAAAACACCAGCTCGAACTTTACAATACGGCTAATTAAGCCCTTGGATCTCCGGGGTGCCTGGGAGGTGGGGTTAGTGGAAATACAATACCCGCACAGCTGGAACGCTATCAACGAAGACACCCCTTTTGAAGTCACCTTTGGAGATATGGCATGGAGTTTCATCCTACGACGAGGTTATTACGCGTCCATACCCGAATTACTGGATCATATGAACAGTATCATAGCTCGTCACCCCGGACCGCCTGAGATGGTCATGAACTACGACCCTGTGGGTAGAAAAATTAGACTTAAATCCGCCGCTTTTACTTATATGTTTTCTACCAGTGGGGAGCTAGCTAACATTCTGGGCTTGGGCCCCAAACACAGCATCCAAAAATTCCCTTTCTCGGCAGACATTACAGGGGGTTTTAATTCCTTGTATCTGTACACGGATATCGTAGAACATCAGTTTGTGGCGGACTTTTCTGTTCCCCTGTTACGTTGTGTCCCCGTCCAAGGAAGGAACAACGAGTTTGTCACCATCACCTACGATAAACCTCATTACGTCCCTATCAGTAAATACCACATTGACACCATTACCATTGAAATAAAGACAGATCAGAACAAAAGCGTCTCATTTTGCTTTGGCAAGGTGATCATCAAGCTACACCTGCGCCCCCGGAGAGAGCGAGTTTTCTAAAAAAGCAAAACAGTATTATGGCGATCCTAAAAAATTATGGCGACCCCAACGTCTACAGAAACTATTACAAAGCCCAGGCGGGATACGCCCTTCCCTGATATCATGGGGCCCCCGTGATGTATGGGGCAGGCGTGGGTGGAATATTCCATAGCCTCTTTCGAAAAGCCATACCACTTTTGAGGAGGGGGCTAGAGATTATTAAACCCCACGTAAAAACCGCCGCTCAAAACATAGCTAAAGACGTGGTAGGTCACGTCTCCGGTGCTGTTCTGGAGAAGGTGGGGAACACAGCTTCACAGGAAGGATCGGGGCTGATGTACATTAAAAGGAGGAAGAAGAGAAAGAGAAATGCGTCATACCTGCGACGCGCAGGTCCCCCGAAACCCTTTAAAAGAAGGGCTTTGACCTGCAGGGTCGGCCATAAGCGAAAGTCCAAGAGGAAGCCTGGGCGAAACACTCACCGGCTGATACGAGAGATATATTTTAATCAACATGGCTTTCGTTCACTGCGGGTCTGAAGAATGCACCAAATCCGAACTAGGCTTGTTCCAAATAGCCCCTACGCAGACCAGCATTGAGAAAAGCATATACATCAAGGTGCCGCCTCTGTCGGCCATTATGGAGTCTGCCCCCATTGACTTTTTTATAGCAGGGAATGGCGTAGATTATATGGATTTAAACAACAAACTGCTGTACCTGTGTTGCAAGATTGTAAAAGGAGACGGAACTGAACTCGACGCGGATGCCGAGGTGGGCCTGGTGAATTACCCAGTGGCCTCTATTTTTAGTCAGCTGGATGTCACGCTCGGAGACCGCCTTGTAAGCCAAAGCAACAACTGTTACCCTTACAGGGCCTTTATAGAATCGGTGCTCAATTACAGCAACGACACCCTTGCCACGCAATTTTCCACTGGCCTCTTTTACAAAGACACTGCCGGACAACAGGAAGACACAGACTTGGATGGCGAGAATCTAGGGTTTGTGAGGCGCGCAAAGCTGACTGCTCAAAGCAGAACAGTAGAGCTTCTGGGTCATCTACACAGCGACCTGTTTTTTCAAGAAAAACTATTGTTGAACGGAGTGGATGTGAAAATTAAACTGACGTGCACTAAAGATCCTTTCTGTTTAATGGGCAGCGGAAATGAAGGCTTTAAACTGCGCATTCTATCAGCATCCCTTTTTGTGAAGAAAGTACGGGTGGCCCTGAGCGTTCGTCTGGGGCACGCCAAGGCCCTGCTTACCGCTAATGCCAAATACCCCGTGGACTGTGTGGGAATGAAAGTGTTTAGCATCCCTGCGGGCAGCAGGGTCAGTAACCAGGAGAACCTGTTCTTGGGACAGTTACCCAAAATGCTTGTCCTGGGGTTCGTGGATAACGATGCCTTTAGCGGAAGTTACGCTAAAAATCCCTTTCATTTTAAGCATTACGATATTAATTTTGTGGCCTTGTATGTGGATGGTGAGCAGATACCGACCAAGCCTCTGCAACCAGACTTCGAGGCAGGACGCTGCGTGAGAGAATACATGAATCTGGTACAGACGGCTGGTAAACACATGAAAGATCGTTCTCTGTTAATCGACCGTGAGGAGTTTGCACAGGGTTACACCATGTTTGCCTTTGACCTGTCCCCCGACCAGGAATGCGCCGATCATCATTCCCTGATTAAAACCGGGAACCTGAGAGCAGAAATTTGTTTTGGGAAGGCTTTAACCATTACCGTCAATATGATCGTGTATGGGGTTTTTGACAACGTCATAGAGATAAATCAGAGGAGAAATGTTCTGTTTGACTACATGTGAACATGGACACCGTGCAGCTCTCACATGTCTTATCAACGGACCCTTACATGAAAAAGAATTTCTTAGACGTGTTTCCCTGCGATTGACTCCCTGGCGGCAAGCTGTCTCAGAGACCCCTAGGTTTGGTGGTCAACACGCATCCACACAACCGACCGGGTGAACACTGGCTTGCCGTGTATCTGGTGGAGCGTAACCTTGGAGAGGTTTTTGACTCATACGGGCATCCCCCAAACAGTGTGTTCTTTCCTAAAAGCATTATGAAATTTTTAAACAAAAATGCCACAGACATTGTGTTTCACAACAGACAATTACAAGACCCCAGCTCCGTCGCCTGCGGCTATCACTGCATGTTTTTCTTACACCATCGTAGCAAGGGTTTATCTTTTGACCGGATTTTAAAATTGTATTCTAATGACTTAGTGCAAAACGACCAGATGGTGATGAATTTTGTAAAAAATAAATTTAAATACTTGGCCATGCCCAGCCTTGCTCAAAGCATGTTTCAACAAGCCCAGACATGCGTATCTTGCAACGCTTTTCATAGTCATGTTACCCAATAAAGCACCCCTGGTGAGGGGTTTAAAGACAATCGATGTTTGGCGTGGTTTTTTTTTAAAAAACAAAACACAATGACCCAATTCAGAAATGTTTTATTTAAAGCAAAACATTACCAGTTAAAAAAAAAAAAATAGAACGTGAAAAAGATCACAAACTGAGCCATTCGGCTCTTTTAGCCAATTTTTGTTTTTTAGATGGCAAAAAATGGGTCACTGCTTCTTGGTCCACACCGGTGTCGGCGATTGAGGCCTTGAGGCGTTCCAAAAGATCTCTGTTGGTCGCTCTGCCCATGATGGAAGATGGTATGTTCAGTTCCGCCATGGCGTTCATAAACACATCCCATCCTTTAGGTACGTGTCTGCTAGGAACAGAGCGCATCTGGGTGACGGCCCTGATTAAGTGGAGCATGTTAGAACCATTAACCACAGAGCCTTTGTACACAAAAGACCCTTTATCGGTCCATGAAGAAATGTTTTTATCTTGGCCCAGCTTATTTAGCAATACTGGTGCATTTTTCTTATAACGCTTATTCACGTTATCCAACACCTCCTGATCAACAGACTCTGAGGTCTTTGGTGTTTCGGAGGGTTTGGCAGTCACACTCTGTTCCTGTTCTGGTAGAAACAGACTTATTTTTCTTTTGTCCACATCGCTCTGCTTCACGTACGTTAGGTACCTTTGAAGCACAGTGCTGTAAAGTTTAGCCTTTTCATATTCACCTAAGTCAGTTCTTTGAAGAACAGATTTCATTTTAGCATCCAGTAAGCGTGTTGCGGTCGTTCTGATATTTTCCTCTGCCGGAGGGGGAGCGCTTAATTGCTCCAACTGCCGGCTGGGCACCAGGTACATTTTTTCTGCATACTCCATTATCGATTAGTTAAAAGCCCCGTTATCAGAGGGATAGCAAAACTTAACTGCGGTCCGATAAACCCTCCAGACTGCTTCACCAGATGCTTCTTTCTTTTAAGTGAAACCCTTTTATTACACAAAGTTTTTATAAGCGTGTGTTTCTTTTTCAGCACACGCACTTGCGTCTGTGTTAAAGGTATGTTTCCTTTTAGGATGTTGAGCGCTATTTCTGAGATGGCTGCTACTAGATCGTCAGAGGCCGAGCACAGTATAGCCCTCCTTTGCTGCGGGGACGATTTGCTAAGTAATTTTAAAAGGCCCAGGTTTCTTTTTACGCAGCTAGACATGTTTTCAGTCAGCAACCCCGGCTGTTAAAAAGGGGCCTGCCAATAATTCATCTCTTTTTATACCGGGCTGTTGTTCTTTTTAAAGTATAAACTGCTGGCCAGTCTGGAGGGAAAAGACCAGTTCTTAGCCTGTAAGCTTCTGGGGTGGAAGCATTTAAATCCACCACCAGGTAGCCATAAGGCCTTTTGGTAGCATCCTCAAAAGCTTCTAGAAAGAACTGAGCTTTGCCGGGGTACATTTGCCGAGCGAGTGTAGCAATTTGTAATCTGTCCCTGGGGTTTTTGAACAGAACCATGTACTTTGTGTTTAGGTTAATAGTGCGACTCTTTTTTCCCTGGCAAAATACATTCTGAACTATATACATAATGCTCAGGTTCCTGTGATGCACGTACTTGGTAAAGGCTTTCTCGATTTCATCACTTTCACAAGCGGAGTTCATCAGATTGTCTATGATAATCATGTTCACTTTATTGGTAGGAAACAAACGGTCATCGTCAAAAGCATCAGGCAGACCCTCCACAAAATTGACAAAGGGGTATTTACAGAGCAGTTCTTTATACAGAGGTTGCCAACAACTGTAACACCACACAATATTTTCAGGTATAACAGACAATGTTTGTTTGGGATTATCCAATACATTTTTTATAAAGTAACTTTTCCCGCAGTTGCTAGGCCCCGCGAGAATTGCAGAAAAGGGGTGTTTCCACCTCGTATCCATTTTGCAAAAGCCGTAGGGCAGGGTTTTAAACCCTTCTCCTAGGACCCTCTTGTTGTAAACAACTTTCTGTGTTTTTTTAAGGGTTTTTGTCTCTATTTGCCACGGATTTTTGTTTCTTACAATAGAGGGTTGCTGCACCTCTATCTTTTTTGAGGGGTTTTCTCGCAGAGCCGTGCAATAGTCCAGGACTAAATCTTTCAAACTGTCAAAGTTGATCTTTTCACAGTTTGCTACGTTCAGGGTAATACCTTTGACCTTCATACAGGCCTTTCCTCCCGACAGTTTATACCCGTATGTTTTTGGGCCTGCCGACACAAACTCGGTGATGTGTTGATCTGGTGGGATCTCGCTCGTGAGGTCCCCTAAATAATCCCCCAGAGGGGGATTCCAGGCCCCCTCCCTTTTCACAAATATCACAGAGTCAGTGTCGTGGTACAGGCACCGCTCTTGCAATCCGTCTAGGAGGCTGTATAGTTCTAAGCGGGCATAAGCGGTGGTGAAACAGGCTATGAAAACATTGGTATTGCCAGAGACAGAATAACGGTCTTTTGCATGCTTCCAAGATACGCACGCTGTTTCATCGTCGATAAACTCACAGGATGAAACCTCGTAGTTGGGGGAAAATAGGTACTGAAAGAGTTCGTCAGGGTCTCTCACGATGCTGGTATTGGGTAGGTTGATTCTTTGGCCGAATTTACCCCACAGAGAATTTAAAAACAGTTTAGCAATTTGGTGTTTAGTGGGGTTTAGCCTGATCTTGTGTCGGCGTAAAAGCACGCCTGCTTTCTGGTAGAAATTGTTAACATACTTATTTTGTTTGTCTTCATCTGTGCACCAGCTGGGATACCCTGAAGCCTCTTGTTTCTGGCGGAGGTGTAATTTTATGTACTCCGAAAAGAGTTCATCAGATTTTTCATTAAAATGCCAGATTTCATAGATTTTAGCCACCACGTACCCCTTCGCTATGGCTGAGTTCAATTCCACTGTGCACCAAGTCCCCAGGATGGCCCTCTCCTTGTCAGTTTGGGTGCACGTCTCCCGCTGCTCGGTTTCCGCGCAGGTTCGGCATAGCGGGAACATAAGCTTGCCGCCCACTCTGACAGGTAACAATGGGAAAAAGAGGCCTCGTGGGGGGTACACTTTAACTTTTGCAATTCCAAAATAATTTGCAAGGGGTCCAAATTTGTCATAAACTATATCGGGGTGCCCAATAGGGTAGTCTTTGGTTTTGTTTACAAAAGGGTACAAGCTGGTAAAATCATAATAGTGGATTTCTTCGCCGGGCTTAGGTTTATAATATAGGTGGCGTTCGTCCTCCCCCCAAAAAGAGCATCCCTAGGCATGAGAGGCTGGGGTAACTGGGCTCGGTTTAAAAAGCTTGCAAGCTCCCTGTCTGTTTCTTTCATCACCACCCACTCGTGCTCCCAAAGAGTCCTCACTACAAAACCAAGCCGTTTTAGATAGCCAGTCTTGAGCTGCGTCTTGTAATAAAGAAATCCAAAAGTTGTACCCATCATAGGGTTTTGTGCTTTTTCACAATGACAGGCAACACAGCCGTGAAAAAAACACCCATTAAACTCAAAGGCTGTGGGTACCCTGTCAATATTGGCATAACCGTCTAAAAAGTAGGGGCCTACCTGTAGTTCCCCACCCTGTAAAGCGTGCCATATTTGTATATTTTCTTTTTGAGAGATATACAACAGCCACTGGATAGATGGTGTCGAATATCTCTTTTTCTGTCTGTGATAGTTGTCTGGAGGGAGAAGAGCTACCGTGTTAGGCTCTAAAAACATAAACCTGTACATAGCCATGCAGACGGATGCCAGCGTTATGTACCGGAACGGATCTATACGCAGTTTTATCTCCGTGAATTTACCGGGTTCTCTCTCTACTAGATCGATCTTCTCCGTCATATTCATAATTTCTTTTCTGTATAGGATACAAGCCTGTCTCAAAATTTTTACATCCTGCTGGCAGTAATACGCAAGCTCTTTCTGCAGGTCAAAAGTCTCAGAGCTGTGGTCTTGATACCAGACGAGAAACTCTGCTTTTTCACCGGGCATCATGCTTTCTACACTGTAGTGCTCCACACCGGGCACAGGCCCCACATAATTTTGATTTTCTAAAGTGTTAAAAATATGTGGAAAATACCCTTTGTAACCTTCAAACCCCATCGCCTGCGGGAGCTTGCTAAGCTTCATGGGCAAGAAGTTTAAAGAGTCTATAAAACAAATGCCAAGGGCCTTAACTTCCACGCACATTTATTTACTACCCTGAGCGATCAATTCTATGCACATCTTTTCCTTCAGTAACTGTCTAATGCAGAAATACGCATCATAACCTTTGGAATTGTGCGCTAGGAACGTGTAGTCCTGGAACTCTTTGCCAATAAAGGTCTTAACAAACATAGAAAGACATTCGTCACCCTTAAATTCCCAGGATTTTTCCGTCTTTAGGGACATCGCAAAAATGTAATTGGGAGTGTGCAACCCAGTCTCCTGCATGCATTCAAAATCATAAAAAATATACTTTTCTGATGATTCGGGCTTTCTAAGGCTGCCCATAAAACAGAGGTGAATGTCTACATCTCCAATGATCAAACCCTGACACTGCTTACAGTGCCTCCCTTTACACCTGTGCCGCTTGTCCACGTACGCCTGACACTTATCGCACAAAGTTTTAGACAGGCATTCAACTTGGTTTTTTGACGCACAGTTGACATGTCTGTCTAAACACTCTTTGGACCGACAATACAGTTTACAGCTAGGACACCTCCGCTGCACACCCACATTGTCAGAGCATGTTGCGCTCAAGCAGAGGCGGCAACGATACCTGCAAGAGTGGTCGTGACTGTACCCCGTGTGGCAAAACTCACAGTAATTTTTTGCTCCGAACAACTTTTTCACATCCAGAACCCCATAGTAATGTTCATCGTGCAACAGGATAAAATAAGTCTTAGGGTACACGGGGTCCCCCATTTTAAAAAAACCTCAGCCACCTTTCACCGCATACAACACCACCTGTATGTTAACTCCTAAATGCTGTTCAAACTTTGCTACGTCACTGAGCATAACCTTTTTTTGATCTGACCAACCCAGTTTCTCGTGCAACTTTCTCGCCTCTGCTAACAATTCCGCATCCGTAGGTTTATGACCGGCCATGACGGCCAAGAGCCCTCCCACAAAACAGATTGGTACCGGTGTAAGTCAGGTCTACTAAACATTGTCTCTTTTTATGAATAATCTGACTACTAAGGATAGAATTTAAAACTCTTCGAGCGCCCCCACCCCTATTTTTTACAACTGTCACAACGAGGCGCAACATACCATCGAGATGCAATCTCTGTTGCTCTGAAGCAGCTTTGAGGTCTGATTTAAGAAATCCTCAGCGGATAGCTCATCCCTAGTTCTTCTGACCGAAAACAAAGAGTTAGTTAAACAACGGCTCTCTAAACGTAACTGTACGTAATCATCAGGGCCTACCCTACCATTAACGTCATCAAGAATTAGCTGTATCCCTCTGTGTATGGCTTCAACAGCCTGTTGAGCTGAATTTATTTGCTCAAGATGGACAAAACGAAACTCCTCACAATACACCAACCCCCCAAATCTAGGTAATTCACGTTGCCAACTTCTCACTCTCTCCATATACACCTCTGCATTTTCAGGGTTACTTGGGGGTTCCTCTACGGAACCATCAATGGCATCTTCTACATCAGATACTAATTGAGAGTCAGACTCTGAGACGCCCCCGTGAGGGTCATTGGGAGTAGATGGGACCCCGTCTAGAGAGCCCTCTGGGGAATTTTCTAAACCAGAGTCTGATTTCGCCTCCCCATTTTCAGACATGCCAGTTTGAGAGCCTCTGTTAGGGGGCATCTCTTTTTGTTTTTTTTTCCCTCATTACCTCTTTAGCCCTTTTTTAAATTTTTACAGCTACCCTGGCCTGGAATTTTTTGGCAGCCATCTGTTTATCCCCCAAGCGCCGTCTGCCCTTTTGTTTACACATGAGCTGATGTGCACCCTTGAGGGTACCCCTTTCCACACCTAATCATGCCTGATCAGACCTACCCTTTCCAGCCCCCCTTTCTTTTAGGCCCCCTGAGGATTCAGTGTCCATCAGTTTTCTGAACAAAGCGTCGTATTTTTTCCAAATCTTTTTAGAATGCCATAGTTTTAGACCTCCCGAGGATAGAGCATCCATCAGTTTTCTGAATGAAGCATCAAACTCTTCCCAAATACTAGAATATGGGTAAGCACCCCACTGCTTGGTTTTTGATTTACACAATCCCTGGTTCCTAGCCCCCCCCCCATTACACCCCCCCACCATCACTTCTTAAACATTCATTTACCTGAGCCACGTCTTTTTCATTCACCTTGTCCGCCCGTAACTCCCCCAAGCCATGATCACCTTCCACCTCTCGGGGGGTGGACAACAAGAGGCCATCATGCTCATCGCGGTGCCTCACAAGCAGCCGGGTTTCGGGGTCGGTTTCCTGTGTGTCCATCAATGGCTGGGCCAAAGGGTCCTCCTCAGAACTCTTGCTGATGTAGCGCTTTCTCCACACAAGTCCAAAGGTCCTCGGGGCTAAAACAAAGTCCGAAGTTCTCACGGGGGTGGTGAAGGAGTCCATGTTTCCACGATTTGTAAATCACACGCTCTTGGTAAAAGACAGCCTCTTCCACCCGACGCTGGGACTTATGGGGTGATGGTGCTGCAATCTGATTGGCAGAGGGGTCACACACCCCTCTTCTGGGTGGTTCAACCCGTCCCCGAACATGCCCTATTTTGGTCAAATCTGGTCTCCTGGCTGCCTGATTGGTAGAGGTCGGTGGGAGGAGTTGTTAGAGGGGTCACACGCGAATTGTTTCCGGTCGGGTCACCCCACCCCGGAACTCATCCTGATTGGTCAAACCTCCTCTTGGGGAGGTTCTACAGGGGCGAAACCCCCCCTTGATTGGTAGAGGGTTGGGGGGGCAGAGTCATTAGAGGGGTCACAAGACCCACTTCCGGAGGGGTCACCCCCTACCCCGGAACTCGCCCTGATTGGTCAAAGCTCCTCTTGGGGGAAGTCCTACAGGGGTGAAACCTCTCCTGATTGGTAGAGGGCAGTGGGAGGAGTTGTTAGAGGGGGTCACATGACATACCTTGCTTCCGGTCACATGGCAGCCTTGACCCTGGAAGTAATACCCCAGATGGGGGGGGGGGGGAATTCCGGTCAAGGGGGCAGGGTCAAGGGGCGGGGTTAGGGTTTGATTGATGGTAGGGCCCCCTTGAGCTGGGGGCGGGGCTAAGGGGTCAAGGGGCTGGGTCAAGGGGCGGGTTAGGGTTTGATTGACGGTAGGGCCCTTACACTACTCATGTTAACTTATCTCCTTCTGAGCCTTTCCCCTGAAAGTGCCTCAATGCCCTCTCTTGGTGGCTACATTTGTATTTCCACAGTTGATTTCTCTACCTTTAGGAACAAGAAATCCTTCTCCCTATAGAGACTCAGAGTAAAAGGTTACTGCCTCTTTAATAATGTGTATGAGCTGGAACTAGAAGTGAGGTAGGTGTAAGGCCTGGCAAGAATCAGAGAGACAAGGATAAAAGTGCAGAGCAGTGATGTGGGGAGATGCAGGACTGTTTGCCGACAGCTGGTAGCTGAGTGGAAGCAAAGGGGGAAAATTGAGAGTTGGTTCTCCACTGCCTGGCACGTTGGGCAAGACATTTACACCTGTGCATAGTGGCTGTAAAATGCTACCATCCACAAATGGTAGCATTCCACCCACTTTGTCCAGGCTTCAAACACTGCAGCAAGTGAAAGGCAGTGGAGACCAAGTCCCTGGCTAAAGAGCACTGGGAACGGCAGCTGGAGGAACTTGGTGCAACAGGAAAGACGTTTGTACCCTGAATGTAAAGGAAGAGTTTTATCAGAGACTCATTTGCTGCTTCCCCCAGTAAAAAGGTGATGACTCACTGCCACATAGGCTTGCACCAACCCACTGCAAGGGTCCGCAGTATAATGTAATCAAAATGTCATGCTGCCAGAGCCAATGCCTTGTTATTGTCCAGACTGCTGCATCCCGGCACTTCAAGAATATAGCAAAGTTCCTTTTATGGCACTCCGTTTCCCCATAACATCTCTGAACAGAACTGGCTGGAAGCTGCCAGCAGACCTGTCTGTGAGAAGCATCAAAATCACTAGCCCTTTGTACTCCAAGATGTGGGGATATGACAATTCAGGGGTCACTTAGTTCATAGATTTCCTCTGCATTATAGATTTAGTTTACGGAAAACTGTGTAAACGTTCCATAGCATCTTC
Source organism: Chelonia mydas (assembly GCF_015237465.2). NCBI lineage: Eukaryota > Metazoa > Chordata > Testudines > Cheloniidae > Chelonia > Chelonia mydas. The sequence continues at coordinate 182,386,747 of NC_057849.1, forward strand.
TTAATTGAGACTGGGTTAATTTGAGCAGAACCTAAGGTACCAAATAATTTGTATTAGCAGCACCACAACTTTCCTCTAGGTTGATGGGTTAAGGCAGGTGCTGTTAGCTAATTTAATCAATGGATATAGAAAGTTGCCATTTAATTAATAAAGAAGGCCCAAATGCAGAAGACAGGAGAAAAAAGAATGAAAGGGGGAAAAAAACCCTGTGTGTTAATAAAAGAGGATACAACTAAAAGTTCCATGGGTTATGATAGTGGTAGAAGGGAGCTATAGCTACCTCACAGCGGTGGGGGAGACCTTATTAATTAATATCAGTAAGGTTCTTTGAGAACTAAAGATAAAAGCTGCTACTGAAGTGCAACAAGTTATTAGCAAGCCATTGTTACTGACAATGCAACCACTACCAAGCGTTGTGCAAGTTGCAATATGCCCCTGGTGGCTAGACAGAGAACAAGACAACCCAGGGAATTACAGAACAGTCAGCTTAATTTCTGTGCCCAGAAAGATAATGCAGCAAATAATTAAGCAATCAATTTGCAAACATCTAGAAGATAATAAGGTGATAAGTAACAGTCAGCATGGATTTGTCAAGAAGTCAACGAATGGCTACGCAGGTAGTATCAGAGAGAAGGCTTTGGATTCTTTGACCATGGGATGGTGTTCCAAGAAGGAGGATTGCTAGGCAGAAAAGGACTCCACCTAACAAAGAGAGGGAAGAGCACCTTCGCAAGCAGGCTGGCTAATTTAGGGAGGAGGGCTTTAAACTAGGTTCACCGGGGGAAGGAAGACCAAAGCCCTGAGGTAAGTGGGGACGTGGGATACTGGGAAGAAGCACGAGCAGGAGAACGCGAAAGGGGAGGGCTCCTGCCTCATACTAAGAAAGCAGGACAAACAGCAAGTTATCTCAAGTGCCTATACACAAATGCAAGAAGCCTGGGAAACAAGCAGGGAGAACTGGAAGTCCTGGCACAGTCAAGGAATTATGATGTGATTGGAATAACAGAGACTTGGTGGGATAACTCACATGACGGGAGTACTGTCATGGATGGATATAAACCGTTCAGGAAGGACAAGCAGGACAGAAAAGGTGGGGGAGTTGCATTTTATGTAAGGGAGCAGTATGACTGCTCAGAGCTCAAGTATGAAACTGAAGAAAAACCTGAGAGTCTCTGGATTAAGTTTAGAAGTGTGAGCAACAAGGATGATGCCGTGGTGGCAGTCTGCTATAGACCACCGGTCCAGGGGATGAGGTGGACAAGGCTTTCTTCCGGCAACTAACGGAAGTTACTAGATCGCAGGCCCTGGTTCTCATGGGAGACTTCAATCACCCTGATATCTACTGGGAGAGCAATACAGCGGTGCACAGACAATGCAGGAAGTTTTTGGAAAGTGTAGGGGACAATTTCCTGGTGCAAGTGCTGGAGGAACCAACTAGGGGCAGAGCTCTTCTTGACCTGCTGCTCACAAACCGGGAAGAAGTAGGGGAAGCAAAAGTGGATGGGAACCTGGGAGGCAGTGACCATGAGATGGTCGAGTTCAGGATCCTGACACAAGGAAGAAAGGAGAGCAGCAGAATATGGACCCTGGACTTCAGAAAAGCAAGATTTTGACTCCCTCAGAGAACTGATGGGCAGGATCCTCTGGGAGAATAACATGGGGGGGAAAGGAGTCCAGGAGAGCTGGCTGTATTTTAAAGAATCCTTATTGAGGTTACAGGGACAAACCATCCCGATGTGTAGAAACAATAGTAAATGTGGCAGGCGACCAGCTTGGCTTAACAGTGAAATCCTTGCTGATCTTAAACACAAAAAAGAAGCTTACAAGAAGTGGAAGATTGGACAAATGACCAGGGAAGAGTATAAAAATATTGCTCGGGCATGCAGGAGTGAAATCAGGAAGGCCAAATCACACCTGGAGTTGCAGCTAGCAAGAGATGTTAAGAGTAACAAGAAGAGTTTCTTCAGGTATGTTAGCAACAAGAAGAAAGTCAAGGAAAATGTGGGCCCCTTACTGAATGCGGGAGACAACCTAGTGACAGAGGATGTGGAAAAAGCTAATGCACTCAATGCTTTTTTTGCCTCTGTCCTCACAAACAAGGTCAGCTCCCAGACGACTGCACTGGGCAGCACAGCGCAGCACAGCATGGGGAGGAGGTGACCAGCCCTTTGTGGAGAAAGAAGTGGTTCGGAACTATTTAGAAAAGCTGGACAAGCACAAGTCCGTGGGGCCAGATGCGCTGCATCCGAGAGTGCTAAAGGAGTTGGCGGATATGATTGCAGAGCCATTGGCCATTATCTTTGAAAACTCATGACGATCGGGGGAGGTCCCAGATGACTGGAAAAAGGCTAATGTAGTGCCCATCTTTAAAAAAAGGAATGAGGAGGATCCGGGGAACTACAGACCAGTCAGCCTCACCTCAGTCCCTGGAAAATCGTGGAGCAGGTCCTCAAGGAATCAATTCTGAAGCACTTAGAGGAGAGGAAAGTGATCAGGAACAGTCAGCATGGATTCACCAAGGGAAAGGCATGCCAGACAAATCTAATTGCCTTCTATGACGCGATAACTGGCTCTGTGGCTGAGAGGAAAGCAGTGGACGTGTTATTCCTTGACTTTAGCAAAGCTTTTGATACGGTCCCCCACAGTATTCTTGCCAGCAAGTTAAAGAAGTATGTGCTGGATGAATGGACAATAAGGTGGATAGAAAGCTGGCTAGATCGTCAGGCTCAATGGGTAGTGATCAATGGCTCCATGTCTAGTTGGCAGCTGGTATCAAGCGGAGTGCCCCAAGGGTCGGTCCTGGGGCCAGTTTTGTTAAATATCTTCATTAATGATCTGGAGGATGGCGTGGGCTGCAAATTTGCAGACGACACGAAACTGGGAGGAGAGGTAGATACGCTGGAGGGTAGGGATAGGATACAGAGGGACCTAGACAAATTAGAGGATTGGGCCAAAAGAAATCTGATGAGGTTCAACAAGGACAAGTGCAGAGTCCTGCACTTAGGACGGAAGAATCCCATGCACCGCTCCAGACTAGGGACCGAATGGCTAGGCAGCAGTTCTGCAGAAAAGGACCTAGGGGTTACAGTGGACGAGATGCTGGATATGAGTCAACAGTGTGCCCTTGTTGCCAAGAAGACTAATGGCATTTTGGGCTGCATAAGTAGGGGCATTGCCAACAGATCGAGGGACGTGATCATTCCCCTCTATTCGACATTGGTGAGGCCTCATCTGGAGTACTGTGTCCAGTTTTGGGCCTCACACTACAAGAAGGATGTGGAAAAATTGGAAAGCGTCCAGCGGAGGGCAACAAAAATGATTAGGGGACTGGAACACATGACTTATGAGGAGAGGCTGAGGGAACTGGGATTGTTTAGTCTGCAGAAGAGAAGAATGAGGGGAGATTTGATAGCTGCTTTCAACTACCTGAAAGGGGGTTCCAAAGAGGATGGATCTAGACTGTTCTCAGTGGTAGTAGATGGCAGAACAAGGAGTAATGGTCTCAAGTTGCAGTTTGGATATTAGGAAAAACTTTTTCACTAGGAGGGTTGTGAAGCACTAGAATGCATTACCTAGGGAGGTGGTGGAATCTCCTTCCTTTGAGGTTTTTAAGGTCAGGCTTGAAATAGTCCTGGCTGGGATGATTTAGTTGGGGATTGGTCCTGCTTTGAGCAGGGGGTTGGACTAGATGATCTCCTGAAGTCCCTTCCAACCCTGATATTCTATGATCTATGAAATCATGTCAAACCAACCTGATAGCTTTCTCTGGCAGGGTAACAAACCTTGTGGCTAAGGGGAAGCAGTAGACGTGGTATATCTTGACTTTAGTAAAGCTTTTGGTGCTGTTTCGCATGACCTTCTCATAAACAAACTAGGGAAATGCAACCTAGATGGGGCTAATATAAGGTGGGTGCAAAACTGGTTGGAAAACCATTCCAAGAGAGTAGTTATCAGTGCTTCAGAGTCATGCTGGAAGGGCATAACGAGTGGGGTCCTGCAGGGATCAGTTCTGGGTTTGGTTCTGTTCAATATCTTCATCAATGATTTGGATAATGGCGCAGGCCAAGGGACTTGCTGGCCACCCTTCCCGCAGCCCCCATTGGCCTGGAGCGGTGAACCGCAGCCAGTGGGAGCTGCGATCGCCCGAACCTGCGGACGGGGCAGGTAAACAAACTGGTCTGGCCCGCCAGGGGCTTTCCCTGAACAAGCGGTGGACCAGCTTTGAGAACCACTGGTCTATGTGACATCCATTAAACGGGCAAACAGTTCTGAGGCATGGATCCTGACTGCAGGGTACATTTAGTCAATGCATTTGCTTTTTATGGTGGAATGGTTGTAACATGATATCCTTGCTAGAATGTTAGTGGATGGATTTCGGTTTAAAAAGTAAATCTCCTGTTTAAAGCACCCTGCCACTCTTTAGTCTGCTTGTGTGGTTTGAATTAAGCTTCTTATTAACACAGTTAATTCTCCACTTTGCCTTCTGCCTCAATGTCTGTTACTCCAAATACCAACAGTAGCGAGTGACAATTGTTACCATCGGATGCTGGCCATTGGGTGTGTGTGGAAATGAGTTGTGGAGGAGGGGACTTGATGCAGGTCCAGTGGGCAAGCATCTTTGCAACACAACCATCCATCACAACTGGCTCTAGTTTTTGCCAAGGATAGCTGTCTCAGCAGAGCTCTAAATGGGCCATGAAGACTCCCCCTTAGAGGTGGCAGCTTCTCCAGAACAGAGCCAGGCAGTGCTGAGGTAGTCTTGCATTACCATGTCCTGGGTCCCTGATTACATGGACTGTAAACTCCCCCCATGTATTTTGTAAAGCACTGTGTGCACAAATGATTAATACCGAACAAAGCTTTCAGTCTCCAGGGCTTGACTGTTGCTACTGTTATGCTGGTGGAAAGTCCTGCAACACCTGTGAAGAAACTGCACTCCCCAGCTCCCTCCAAAATAAAATAAAGTTTCCCCACAGGATGTCAGCTCTCCCCGGCCTTTGTATAGCCTTAGCCTGGCCATGATGATGCAGAACAGAATCGTTTTATTGCTGTTTGGATGCTGTGCTGTTCGGTTAGGAAATGGCTTTGCCTTTTATAGCATGTGCAGTTTCCTCATAGTAAATCTGCCATTCCCAGGGGCAGAACACAGTAATTGCTGCATTTAATTTGGGCCTTCTGTGAAAGAAAAGGAGGAAAACACCAGGTTGGCAAGAAGGATGAGAAGAAATTGGGACCTCAGGCTTATTTGTAAACCATCTAACCTCTAGCAGGAGATTCTCCTGCACTCTGCACTCTCTCCAGCCTGTGTTTGGGGAAATAGCAGAAACTGCTGACTTGCCTAAGAGTCTCTAAACAACAGGACCTAGTGTAGCAGCTGAGGAATTGTCATGCTATTTCTCCATCCACCTCCTCCCCCCATACAAATGTCTCTCATTGCCTGAAGGTTCCTTATTCTCATGCTGCTGCTGCTGCTGATTAGACATACAGATGTGCTTTCTGACCAATATGTATGTAACCCTTCTTCCAGGTGTTGTCAGCAGCAACAAGGGCTGGGTTCAAATAGCCAGAGGTCCCCCTTAAAATTTACAGACACCACCATCTCAAGCCCCCACCAAGGATTTCTGGGATCACTAAATACCATCCCTGGGTACCCTGAATAGGCAATACCTCCCCGCTCACAAGCACTGAATCTGTGTATGAAACAAGGAGAACTTTAGTAGGGGTAAAGGGAACACAGCATCAACTTGACAAAACACAGCAACACTGTAGCTATATGAATAATAAATAAAATACTCTCCACACAGTAACTTTGACAATAGTCCATTAACTCTGTTCCCCACTCACCAATGTGAACAACCGCTAGTCAAATGTCTCTTCACCACATCACTTCAGTTGAGGAGAACCACTAGAGGAGAGGACCTTTGAGCAAAGCCTTTACCACTAGATACACTCCTTACCATAAGATAGGAATCTTTTCTTTACTCCTCAGTCTTTCAGTTCATTTAACTACCCACTATATTCTGAGTTTGTGTACAGTTATGGTGACACCCAAAGTGTCACTGGAGGAATTTTGGGTAGAAAACTTGTGCAAATGAAGGTCTTGCTGTAGCTATATATCCCCCTTATTTACCAATAGATGGGGGCAGAATGCTTCTTCCCCATTGGAGGGTCTGTGCATCTGGAATTCTGGGTTGCTAGCCTGTGCAAATGAAGCAGCTCAATGGCCACTCTTCCCCCTACTCACCAACAGCAAACCTTACCCTCTAGATCTTCAGGCCACAGGGCTTACATGTACATGTATTATCAATAGGCTTGGCAGAATTCAATTTTGATAATTTCAACAGATATTGGTCTTTATTTTTAAGCATTTCTTAAATTTTTTATCTATTTAAGCTTTCACAGTTCCAGAAAATTATGGTGATGTCAGACAATTATTTAATAACAGTAAAGCTTGTGATTCAAAAAGTTATAGCTTTGTAACTGTTAAAACACAAATCATCAATATCACGTGTCAAAATATACAAAGTAAATGTCCTTAAATCAAACTCAAATAAGTTCCTATGCAGCATTTTCCTTACTTTTCCTATCTGTAAGTTTCGATTATTATTGATGGAAATATTTTTTCAACAATTTGTGTGTACGCAGCGAAATCAATATTTACTGAAAAAAATCGAATCCTTCCAGCCCTCATTATAAAGCACACAGGGCACACAGCTTTTCCCCAGTCCTTTGTGGTGCCAGGTGGCACCAGCAATAGCTGCGTGGGGATCCAGGAAGCACAGACCATGCCCAATCCTTCTCACACACACCTTGCAATTGTAGGCTTGCAGTTTTAATTGTCTGGCTCTCTCCACATGTACACTGCTAACCCTTCCTGAGGCTCTTGTGATTTGGAAGCCAAAGGACAAACTGACCTGTTCTAAGCTGAGCTCCAGGCTAGTATATGGTGCCACTGCCCTGTGCTAAGAGGAGTGCCACACCAGTTACGGAGAGGGCATGCTTGTGTGTGTCAGAGTCTGTTGCCCACGAGAGGCTGGTGCGCAAAAAGAGGCTGTAAGCCCTAATATTATTTAGCCCTATTGGAGATCTGTAGTTCAAGAGGTAAAGACAAGTATTTTTGGAAACAAAGGCCCAGCCTGCTACCACCCATTGCACATGAGTGTGATTTAGGAGTTGATTAACTTTACTAGGCAGCTAAGGCTTGGTTACAACATGCAATCAATCAGTCTGTCGCCTTTTGCTTTTTCTCAAAGACATGACATGCAAAGAACTGCTTTAGTGTAACCATGACGCTGGCAGACCAGGTGCCAGCTCATGCCAAGGCCACTGGGCCTCACTGAACACTGACAAATGCATAGCTGGAAATCACTCTGGTTTGCCTGTGTGTTAGCTTTGTTGAAACAGATATTAGAGTTATGAGAGCATGTTTAGGCTTTATGAAACGGTGGTAGGATGCTGCATGTATTAAGCTTACTTATAATATCTGTATGTAATGTTTAAGTGTTTGCTCTGTAACTATAAAAATGTTTGCTCAGATTGTAAACCTCAGCCCCAGGCAGGGGAGAAGTATTACTAAGTGTGAAATCCTAGTTTACCACAAGAGGTGTTATCTCCTCCCCACAAAAAGAAGGCCTACAACTACCAGACAAGCCATTGTGGACCATCAGTGGACAAAAGACTGTTGCTTGCTTCCCCAGCACCCCAGAAGAGGGTATATGTGCAGGGCCATCCTTACCCATACACAAAGTATGTAGCTGCGTAGGGTGCCCTGTCCAGCTGCGTCCTGCTCCAGCCCCTGCCCTGCCTCTTCCCCAGGGCCCCCACCAGTGCTCCGCCCCAGCCCCGCCCCCACTCCACCCCTTCCCCAAAGCCCCCACCCTGCTCCGCCCCTTCCCCGCCTCTTCCCGCCCCTGAGGATTACAGCAGGGCTGGACCTGAAGTGGCCAGCAGCGGGAAGTGCAGCGACCTGGCCCCAGCCGCGCCGTCAATGAGTGCTGGGGGCGGTTCCCCCCTACCCCCCCAAGCCAGCCCTGCCCCCCCACGGAGGCCTGGGGCCCCACAATCCCGCACATACACACCCAGTGGTGCTGCATAGCGCCCCAGAATAGCTAGGGACAGCCCTGCGTATGTGCACAAGCCCTTGTTCCATTACAGCTTGAATGCTGGGGGAAGGGACTAAAACCCCCTGTTAAGGAGAATTTGTTAGCCCTATGCTGCTTGAACCCATAAAGGAGAAAATTTCTAAGCATAAGCAAGAGGTCCCCAGCTGTTAGCTTGGGTTAGCCCTAAAGGTCATATAAAACTTGCATATTATAGCAGCTACCATCATCTTTTGGAACCAAAGACTGTAACTCATTTGTGTGTGCATGTTTATCTGTTTTAACCTTGTCAATAACTCTCATTTCTTTTTCCTTTAGTTAGTTAATTATAGGACTGGCTACAAGTTGTCTTTGCTGAGAGATCTAGGGCGCACTTAACCTGGGGTAAGGACTGGTCCTTTGGGACTGGGAAAAATCAGAATATTGTTGTGATTTTTGGTGTAAGGAACCATCTATCACAAAGGCAGGCTTGCCTGGGAGGCGAGCTAGACCAGAGTGCCCCAGGGGACTGTCTGTGACTCCATGTTAAAGCTAGGTTTCAGAGTAACAGCCATGTTAGTTTGTATTCGCAAAAAGAAAAGGAGTACTTGTGGCACCTTAGAGACTAACCAATTTATTTGAGCATAAGCTTTCGTGAGCTACAGCTCACCTCAGCGGATGCATACTGTGGAAAGTACACAAGATCTTTTTATACTCACAAACCATGAAAAAATGGGTGTTTACCACTACAAAAGGTTTTCTCTCCCCCCAACCCACTCTCCTGCTGGTAATAGTTTATCTAAAGTGATCACTCTCCTTACAATGTGTATGATAGTCAAGTTGGGCCATTTCCAGCACAAATCCAGGTTTTCTCCCCACCCCCCTCACAAACCCACTCTCCTGTTGGTGATAGCTTATCTAAAGTGATCACTCTCCTTAAAATGTGTATGATAATCAAAGTGGGCCATTTCCAGCACAAATCCAGGGTTTAACAAGAACGTCGGGGGTGCGGGGGTAGGAAAAAACAAGGGGAAATAGGTTACCTTGCATAATGACTTAGCCACTCCCAGTCTCTATTCAAGCCTAAGTTAATTGTATCCAATTTGCAAATGAATTCCAATTCAACAGTCTCTCGCTGGAGTCTGGTTTTGAAGTTTTTCTGTTGTAATATCGCAACTTTCATGTCTGTAATCCCGTGACCAGAGAGATTGAAGTGTTCTCCAACTGGTTTATGAATGTTATAATTCTTGGCATCTGATTTGTGTCCATTTATTCTATTACGTAGAGACTGTCCAGTTTGACCAATGTACATGGCAGAGGGGCACTGCTGGCACATGATAGCAGATATCACATTGGTGGATGTGCAGGTGAACGAGCCTCTGATAGTGTGGCTGATGTTATTAGGCCCTGTGATGGTGTCCCCTGAAAAGATATATGGGCACAGTTGGCAACGGGCTTTGTTGCAAGGATAGGTTCCTGGGTTAGTGGTTCTGTTGTGTGGTATGTGGTTGCTGGTGAGTATTTGCTTCAGGTTGGGGGGCTGTCGGTAGGAAAGGATTGTCTGGCTATGTAGACTCCCTCCTCAGGCCCTACGCTACCAGTACTCCCAGCTACCTTCGAGACACCACTGACTTCCTGAGGAAACTACAATCCATCAGTGACCTTCCTGATAACACCATCCTGGCCACTATGGATGTAGAAGCCCTCGACACCAACATTCCACACAAAGATGGACTACAAGCCCTCAAGAACACTATCCCCGATAATGTCATGGCTAACCTGGTGGCTGAACTTTGTGACTTTATCCTTATCCATAACCATTTTACATTTGGGGACAATGTACACCTTCAAATCAGCGGCACTGCTATGGGTACCCGCATGGCCCCACAGTATGCCAACATTTTTATGGCTGACTTAGAACAACGCTTCCTCAGCTCTCGTCCCCTAATGCCCCTACTCTACTTGCGCTATATTGATGACATCTTCATCATCTGGACCCATGGAAAAGAAGCACTTGACGAATTCCACCATGATTTCAACAATTTCCATCCTACCATCAACTTCAGCCTGGTCCAGTCCACACAAGAGATCCACTTCCTGGACACTACAGTGCTAATAAACGATGGTCACATAAACACCACCCTATACCGGAAACCTACTGATCGCTATTCCTACCTACATGCCTCCAGCTTTCACCCTGACACCACACGATCCATTGTCTACAACCAAGCTCTGCGATACAACTGCATTTGCTCCAACCCCTCAGACAGAGACAAACACCTACAAGATCTCTATCAAGCATTCTTACAACTACAATACCCACCTGCGGAAGTGAAGAAACAGATTGATAGAGCCAGAAGAGTTCCCAGAAGTCACCTACTACAGGACAGGCCTAACAAAGAAAATAACAGAACGCCACTAGCCGTCACCTTCAGCCCCCAACTAAAACCCCTCCAACGCATTATTAAGGATCTACAACCTATCCTGAAGGATGACCCAACACTCTCACAAATCTTGGGAGACAGGCCAGTCCTTGCCTACAGACAGCCCCCCAACCTGAAGCAAATACTCACCAGCAACCACATACCACACAACAGAACCACTAACCCAGGAACCTATCCTTGCAATAAAGCCCGTTGCCAACTGTGCCCACATATCTATTCAGGGGACACCATCACAGGGCCTAATAACATCAGCCACACTATCAGAGGCTCGTTCACCTGCACATCCACCAATGTGATATATGCTATCATGTGCCAGCAATGCCCCTCTGCCATGTACATTGGTCAAACTGGACAGTCTCTACGTAATAGAATAAATGGACACAAATCAGATGCCAAGAATTATAACATTCATAAACCAGTTGGAGAACACTTCAATCTCTCTGGTCACGGGATTACAGACATGAAAGTTGCGATATTACAACAGAAAAACTTCAAAACCAGACTCTAGCGAGAGACTGTTGAATTGGAATTCATTTGCAAATTGGATACAATTAACTTAGGCTTGATTAGAGACTGGGAGTGGCTAAGTCATTATGCAAGGTAACCTATTTCCCCTTGTTTTTTCCTACCCCCGCACCCCCAACGTTCTTGTTAAACCCTGGATTTGTGCTGGAAATGGCCCACTTTGATTATCATACACATTTTAAGGAGAGTGATCACTTTAGATAAACTATTACCAGCAGGAGAGTGGGGTGGGGGGAGAGAAAACCTTTTGTAGTGTAAACACCCATTTTTTCATGGTTTGTGTGTATAAAAAGATCTTGTGTACTTTCCACAGTATGCATCCGCTGAAGTGAGCTGTAGCTCACGAAAGCTTATGCTCAAATAAATTGGTTAGTCTCTAAGGTGCCACAAGTACTCCTTTTCTTTTCATGTTAAAGCTGTGAATGTGCTTGAGGAGGTCACACTTGATACTTGGTTAGTGAAATCTAATTATGGAACGCACAACCAGTGTGGGGTTTGTGCCCTGGTTTGTAACAGTCTGCCCTGAGGTTGGCACTCATGATCATGGGCTACTCCAGACAGCAACATTACAGCTGCGATTCAAACAGCCCAAATTTCAAATGTAATTGAGCCATGGTGCCTAGTAACGTAACAGCAAATATGGAACTAGAGCCAGAGAGAAAAGGCCAGGTTCTCCAGTGTGGGGCAGCCAATTCTACCCAACCACTAGCAGGTGCAGGCCCCAAAGCTAGCATATCCAGCCCCAGAAGGATTGCCCCAGAGTTGGAGGAGCGTCTTCTGGTTTACCACTGGCATAGCTTCAGGTTGCTTTAATTTATGCAGGGAGAGTGGGCTAGTACATAGCTAACCCAGGAGATGGGGGAAACAAAGGTGAGGTTTATATCACCTTCATACCCATCACCCCAAACATGCCCTGTGTGTACCTCCACCATGGCTCTGGCCCAGAGGGAAGATAATTATGGGACATAGCTATTTTTATTTCTAAGATGTGGGTTTGAACTCTGCCTCAAACAACAGGCCCCCCCCCCCCCCGCACATGGGGTTAATGGTTTAGTCTCCCCACTTGGGATTACACATGGCCAGGAAAACTCCCTTACTGTTTGCCTGCTTATGCTGAACTATGACAAAGGCGAATATGAGAGTAAAGCAGGCATGGGACCACGTCTACCTCCCGACCACTGGTCTGTAGCAGAAAGAATTGGAGCTGCTTGTGTTTCAGTGGCTGGAGGGCTACAAGGAGAACAGAATTAAGCCCAGGTAATAGTTCAGCTAATCGAAATTCACCAGCTAGAGACCTGTGCTTTGGGGCAAAAAGGGATGAGTTCTATTTTTCTTTCTGTCACATGCTTTCAGTTTATCTGGTGGCTAGTGTGTGGGCGTCTCTCCAGGGCTCTTTTCACAGAGAGAGCTTATTAGGCAGCTGGCACAGTAACACTTTGGCTCAAGCATAACTGATGGAAGATTTATGTATTCATGGGGTGTGAAAAATAGTTTCTGGAGCCTGCCTGTTTTGATGCTAAGTCACAAACTAGAAGTGTTGGCCAGCTGCCGTGAAAAAGAGGGAGGGTAAGAACCCAAGTTCCGAAGTCCAAGGGGAGTCTCTATTTACAACTATATTCATGTGACTGTAGCCAGATCATGGGTAAAATCATTGGTCAGGCTTCCTCTAGGCATGATGCTGCAAAAGAGCTGGAGAGAGATGGAGCCTTTCACCTCGAGGCAGCTGTTCCAGCCTGCCCATATCGAACATTACCAGGGAACAATTTGTGAGTCTCAGCCCAGTTCCCGCTAGATATGTGTTCACATCTCAAAAACTGTCACAACTGATTGTGATCTCCTAAGTATTTCAGGGGTCTAGTACAGAGATTTTTAACCTCCACTTGACAAGATCACAGAGACCTTATGGACTGAATGGGCTCTAGAAACTGAACTGCCCTCTGATTTCTAGAAGTGCCCTCCAAAATAGGGCTGAGGCATGCTGGAGCAGGCATTACAGGGGAAGCTTGCACCAATCCAGTGCTGCACCATCGCTGTACAGAGAGGGGACTCCATTCTGGTAGCTCTTTCACCAGCACTACATTCAATGAAATTGAAGCTAAGAACAGAATCTGACTACAAAGCATCTAACCCCCACACGAGTTTTTCCCAGTCTCTTGTGAGTAATTGCAACAGCTGAGGATCAAACCTTCAGTGCAAGACTCTGACCCCATCCAGGCCTCCCAAATACTGGTGTACATTTTGCTTATATGGCACCCGTCATGTGAGGCTCTCTGAAGTTTTGCAAACATGAAATTCCCACAACACTCTCCTGAGACATGGGTAAGTATTGGACCCATTTTACAGAAGAGTAACTGAGGCTGAAACCACGGTCATAAAGTGAGTCAGTGGCAAAGCCAGAAAGCAGAAGCCTTGAATTCCCATCCATGCTTCTAGAAACACGGGGCCTCATTTTCCTTTGCTTTACAGCAGTTTAACACTGATGTAACTGCATTGATTTTAGGAGAGTTACTCACATCCATGGTTGTAAGAAGAAGAGAGTCCAGCCCACTGTTTCTATATACAAACCAAAGGGAACAATGTGTTACGTGTTTGAGCATATGCTTGAAGAGAAAGTTAGCAGCTACTGAATTTCAGACTGGACCCTCAGCTGGTCTAAATCACCCTAAATCCATTGGGATTCTGAAATCCTTTAAGGTGGCTACCAATGAAGTCAGTGCCGGAAAAAGCTTCCTTAGGCCAAGTAATCCCACTCGTCCAGCTGGTGGGGAGGAAGAGGAAATTTGATAACACACTTAAAAGTCAGCCAGGATCTGCTTCACAGCAAACAGCTGGTTGGGTTTTGTCCAGTGACAAAAAACTACAGCCATGGGTGTGGAGAGAGATTAGATACTACAGAAGCCTAGTGCTGACTACTGTACAGTCCTTTGTTCTGGGGAGAGATTGCTCCCAGATGCTGCTACACACCCAGCGCGGGAGGATTGTAGGCCATGGTAAACTAATGCTTTCTCCTGATTATCCTTCTCCAGCTACAGCCCAGAGAGCAGTGCAAGGTGTTGTTCTAAGGGCTATGCTGTAGAGCAGGGGTAGGCAACCTATGGCGGCATGCGTGCTGAAGGTGGCACGCGAGCTGATTTTCAGTGGCACTCACACTGCCCGGGTCCTGGCCACCAGGCCTGGGGGCTCTGCTGCCGGCCGGGGGTACCGGCCGCCAGCCCTGCTCAGCCCGCTGCCGGCCCCGGGTGCTGGCCACCGTTCCGGGGGGCTCTGCTGCTGGCCTGGGGTCCTGGCCGCCGGCCCGAGGCTCTGCAGCCGCCCCCAGCTGGTGCCCACTGGCCCCAGCCTGGAGCAGTGAGAGGTGCAGATAGAGGCAAGAGGGGGCACAGCTCAGCACCCTCACCTTAACAATTGCTCCAGCTCCACTGTACTGGGATATATAACCATAGCATCAAAGCCAACAACTCCAGGGTCCTACACTCTCCCCCTAATTCTGCAGGACATGAGAAATTCCCAGGGAGTCATTTATAGGCGCCGACTGCCTCTGTTCCCACGGGGGGGGGGCGTGTTCTCCACCCCCACTCCGACCCAGGCCCTGCCCCCACCTCTTCCTGCCCCTGCTCCACCCCAGGCCCCATCCCCCCCACTCCTTCCCCCAAGCCCCACCTCTTCCTGCCCCCACTCTTTCCCCAACCCCACAGTGCTTCCTGCACAATGCTGAACAGCTGATTGCGGTGGGTGGGGGGGAGAGGCGGAGCTGATCCACAGGGCTGTTGGTGGTGCTGAGCACCCACTATTTTTTTTCATGGGTGCTCCAGCCCTGGAGCACCCACGGAGTCAGCACCTATGGAGTCATTCATATCCTGGGTGGGGAGAATTGGGCTCTTGCACGGTTAGGCCCAAGCCCCACTGCAATGCAGGTTTGTCACAGGTTAGAGCCAAGCTCAGATTAACTGGTTATAAGAAACAGTTTACTTTTCATCTGCACAGTGGCTTTTGGGCATCACAACTGTCATGGACACACTTACAACTCCGGTTAGACAGCATGGTGGCAGTGCAGTCTGGGAAAATCTAGGCAGCTGCCCGACAGAGCTTCCACAGCAGACTGTGTCTGGAGGACAAGAGAAGAGATCTGGGCCAGCAGCAGCCCGTGGGACAATACTCTCTGGGAAGTCCTACTGCACAGAGTGGGGAGGAAGGACGACAGGCCAAACCAGTTACATTTTTAAAATTCCTTTCCCCTTTGTTTTCTCTTCTTTCTGTAGGTGGGATCCAGCTTGTCCAGACACTGTGTCATGCTGTGGTGCAGGCAGGAGCCATGAGCAGAGGGGACATGTGGTTTCAGAGCCAAGTGCTTTATCAATAACAACCTGGAAACAGAGTCTGGAAGCAGTGAGAGCTACAAGGAATGGCCAGATCTGCACAGGTCCTGAGCTACTGCTCTCATTGATTTCAGAAGGAATCATTGGTGCTCAGTACCTCTGAAAAATCAGGCCCTAATCCTTTCCCATGCTTTCCAGAACAAAGTAGAGTTTCTGCCATTGTCCCAGCAAAGCAGTAGCCTGCCATTCATTATTATTCAGCTACTCTGGATCCCTGCAAGACATCCCTCATGGATACCCCGATGGAGCATATGCCAAGTGGAATATACTCTGTGTTTGATCAGTAATACTGAGATGTGTACAAAGCTGGGCGTGTTATGGTTCTGCAAAAACAATAGCTGGCAGATTTGGGGCATTGTAAAACTAAGACATTGTCATTCAGATCTAGGTCCCATTTTATCCAACCCCCAGAGTTCAAGAGGGTCCAGAGAACGGTTTCTGGTTGTGCCCCTACATGGGTTTGCATATCAACTAACCACAACCAAACACGGGTTTGCATATCAACTATCCACTGCTCTCTCTCTTCAATATCCTAGCAGCTGAAATCAGGTGGGACACTGATGATGAAAGTCTTCTTGCTCTGGACTTGATGCGGTTCCCATCCAAGTCAATGAGAGATTTGCCATTGCCTTCTGGTGGATCCAGCATTCTGTGAAGATACTGAGCCTCCACAGACGCTCCTTCTGAAATCAATGGGAATTGTGAGCACGAAGTACCTCTCAGGCTTGGGCCCAGCGGGAAGGGCACTGGACACTCAATGGATGTCACTTTTCACTGTCCGATGCTATAGCAATGAGCTTTCCTGCCCCTCTCTCTTTTCCGATATTTCTCTTCCACTGCATGCGATTCTTCCTCCCTCCTTACAGAACTGATTTGCAAACCTTTTAGATTTGAGCTATGTCAGCTGAAAAGTGAAGCTGAAATGCTTTACATAGATGCGAGTTTTTTCTCCTCTGTATTAATTTTCTCTGGAATCTCCCAGGCCAATTGTTTGAGAGCATATTTTATAGTTGCACATGACAGTAAGCAGAGTGAATATGCTAATAAACTCTAAACAGCGAGAGGAAGAGAAACCCGGCGCCTTACTGCACAAGGCTTCAAAGAGCCAGCAGCCCAGTGCAGAAAATCAGCTTTGTGCATGCAAGGAGGGCAGCTCACATTCCCAGTTCTGTGCTATGGCATGCTAGGGAGAACCAGCCTCGTTTTTCCTATGGCCTCTCAAAACATGTGTGTTTCTCATTGAAAGGAAGGATGATTTTACGGTTAAGGTGTTGGACTGGGACATCTGGGTTCGATTCTCACTTCTGCCATAGCCCTGCTGTAGGACCTTGGCCAAGTCTTTTCATCTGTCTGTGCCAGCTGTAAAATGGGGACAACTGTGTTTCCTTTTCTCCCACCCTGTGTCTGTCTATTTAGATTGCAAGCTGTTTGGGGCAGGGACTGTCTCTCAGCATGTGTGAACAGTGCCTAGCACAGCAGGGTCCCAATCTTAATCTTTCATAATAGAAATAATAATTTAACACGATGGATGAAATTAGAGCCTTCTGTGATTCCAGGCTTTTCAAGGGATGAATTTAGCCCTATATATTTTAAAGGGCACTAAGTGGGCAGTTGGTCATATTTCAAGTCATTCTTTATATCTGGTTTTATATGCCCAGCCCTAGCATGCTGCAAACAGGAAATTGTTTCCTTACTGAAATACTTATCCTCCTTTGTACTGTCATTACTGCACAGGCCACCGAGGGGATGCCAGAGCTGCCGAGAATGGTTTCTGACTGCAGCATTGGGCTAGTGAGATTGGTTTGGTTTTAGAAAACCCAATGCGATAGCATTTGTTTTGAAAATATAATTACTAGTAAACTGCTAAATTACTAATAATGAACTTGAAGAAGAAATCAAAGAGCACTGTGGGGTTTCACTCTGATCAGGATGGGGCACTATGTGCTGTGATATGGGCGTCACAGGCCACACCTCCATCAGAGAGGAGAGTGGAGCAGGTCACACCTCCACATGCCCCTGTATTAGTTCCCCCTAGTCAGCAATGAGCATATTTCACAGTGGCCTGCAGCAAACCTGATTGCCTTGCTTGCATTAACCAGTGTTTCCCCCTGGCTTGGCTTAATGCACTGAGATCTCAGATTCCTAAGTGGTGTGCAGCTACCAGTCGGTTTTGCTCAATCTCTCTCACATTATGGGCCAAAATCAACTTATACATTGATTTATAAGCCAGTCCATTTGTGCAGACAATGCCACTGAGGCACAGCATTGCATCCTCTCTGGCTAGCTCCCTGCCCCCATTACAGTTACTAATAAGAATGAGCACATGGTGAATTAGCGATGTCTGCAGTCTATTATCTAGATGAGGTTAGGAGACCCTGCCAAAAGTAAAGAGAGAGACCCAAGAAGTGCGTAGTTTTTAACCACGGGTTCCTCCACTAGTCTCCATCTATTGCAGAACAAGGCAGTACATCAGGCAGTTTCTTATTAGACAATGGCAGAGATTCCCACACCCCGGTGATTAATACATGGGAGATTCCCTCCTCTTTTCTTCAAAGCGAGGACAAGAGTCTAATTCGAGGAGCTGGAGATGAAAAGGAACAATGACATATGTTTCTGCACCATTTTCTCCCACCCTCAGCTTGGTGTGGTTGATGCAAGCCCTCAGGGTAGGGGTGCACCTAGAGCCGAATTTGCTTACCTCAGCGTGTGTAGCTCTTCCAGTCTAGACCCTCCTTCCACAGCAGGGTAGCCCTGGGATAGGGAGACAAGGCATTTCTCCAGTGATAGGAACATTTTGGAGTTTATGCAGAAAGATGATTGGGAACAGACAGGTTAAGAGGGGTAGGAAGGACTTGCTAGCAGGATCCCAGTAGATGGCACTTCATTTGGACTAGGAAGAAGAGGTTAAGCACAGAATACAAGGGAAAGCAACACGAAGAGAAATAAGATTAACCAACCCCTTTCCGCAGGTGTGTTTGTCCATTTACACTCCAAACCAAGGGCTACAAGGATATTAGAATGAGAGCCTTGGTGGAGCTGGGTGAATCCACCATTCATCCCATCCTATGTGATTACTAGGTTCAGTGGAGCCCACCAAAATGATGGCAGGGCTGCCTCCTACCCTGAGGAGGGGGCCACCGAACCCAAACATCGACCACATATTTTGGTCATTTTAAATACTAGAAAACACCACATTTCTGACTAGAAATGGGCCAAGATCTGTAAAGCCCAGACTCAGATTTGAACTTCCTTTAAGTTCAGAGAAGGTCACGTTCAGGATTTTGCTTCAGGCCCAGCTCCACTTCTAGAGCTGGATGGCTCAGGGGACTGTTAATGAGATCTGGTGCTTGCTGGCTCTAGATCACCAGGTCACATGCAGCCCAGCCAGGTAGAGCGCCTAAGTTGCTGCCATGGGCTGGGCTAGTAGAAATGCATTTTGGGGCTCAGTCAAAGCACAAGATGTCCACAGCACATCGACTACCACCCCAACTCATTGGCCACCTTGTTGCCAGTCTCAGGAGGATGAAATGGGCCATGAAGCCCAAACTCTTTCTGGTCCCTGGAAGTCAGGATTGAGGCCCAATGATGTGGTTAGGAAGTTTGTATTGCTGGTACATGTACTCTGTATCTGCTCTCTGTAAATAGAGGCTGTCAATCTCCCAGGCTGTCAGCCTTTCACCAGGAATAAATTGACCTGAAAAGAGAAAACAATCAAGATGAAAATAAAAAAGGAAAGGATGCTCCCAGTGAATGGCAGGGAAAGCACTGTGTGATGTGCGCATGAAGGGATAAAATTAAGTGGACACACACTAATAAGTGGTATGACATGAACTGGGAGCCTTGTGTTCCTGGTGGGAAAGAACCATTAATCACTGGCAGTGGATAGCATGCTGCTCTCTTGGGGTCCCCCCATCTGATTCTCAACGGGTTTTAAATTTACCATAAGATATCCAGCAGATGGCACTGGACTGTCACACAGAAACCCTACTGTTTCCAACTGCCTATTTAAACAGCATTTTAGCACATCTGAAAATACCTTGAGCATTTGTGTCATGTCTTTCTCTTCCTGTTTGGGATGCATGGAAAGGAGGTGTTTTCTTCTATGACTTGTCCTTTTATTTTTAAAGCCCCTGAATTACTGAATCTAATAGCAGAGTATTAAACAATAGATTCAGAGAGATGAGAAAAACCAACTAGGTCATATTTAGCCGATCCCCCTCAGCTAGTGTGACCAGATGTCCTGATTTTATAGGGTCAGTCCCGATATTTGGGGCTTTTTCTTATATAGAGGCCTATTACCCCCCACCCCCCGTCCCGATTTTTCACTTGCTATCTGGTCATCCTATCCTCATCTAATATAGGACTGTTTCCAACAATATATGTTCCAGTATAGTACTGTGTCCCCCTGGCAATGGAGTTTCTACCATTTCTCTTCACAGACTGAACTGGGCAATTTCTCCCAATCTTCAGAGTAAGGTTCCTTTGAACCATTTCATCCCATTATGCCAGAATAATCAGGGACTATTTCCCTACCAAACATCAGCTGCAGAGCACCAGAAGGATGACCGTTTCAGTGCTGATAGCAAGTAAAAACAAGGTTAGAATAAAAACTATTCTTCACAATTAGAGAGGGAGCGATCCCGTTATAGAAACTATGCATCTCTCATCTACGGATCTCAAAGCACTTCGAAAATCTGAATTAACCCTCATAACATCACTTTGTTGTGAGGGTTTTGCCCGTTTTAGAGATGAGCAAACCAAGGAGCAGAGAGGTTAATGCCCAAAATGTCAATAGCTTGCACAAGCTCGAGAAGCTAGTGGAGTACCTGCTTATAGGCAGAAATCAGAATTGGGTTTACTTGGGGATTTGAGAGGCAGGCATGGGTATTAGCCAAGTTCCCTGCACATTCTGGATTGCCTGTGTTCCACGGGGATGGGGCTGAGGCCTGGCTTTTGGGGAGGAGTGTTCCATTAGCATTTTCAAAAGTCATCAGAGTGCAGAGAGGCTGCTTCGGGTGCCCCAAACTCAGGACTGGCTCTAGGCACCAGCAAAGCAAGCATGTGCTTGGGGTGGCACAATTCCAGGGGCGGCGTTCAGGTCACCCTTTTTTTTTTTTGCCTTGGGCAGTTGCGCTCTCGGAGCTTGGGGTGGCAAATTTTTTGCTTGGGGCGGCAAAAAGCCTCGAGATGGCCCTGCCCAAACTTAGCACTTGCCTCTTGCCTCAGTCGTGCCTCTGATTAGACTTAGGTATTCCAGCAGCAGCCCCTCACTGGCTGTGCACCCTGAAAATGCTCCAGGGGCAGACTGGATTCCCTTCACCACTGCCAACAAACAACTGAGCGCAGGTGAGCAAGGGACAGAGCCAGGTGTTGATAAGGGTCTGGGAGAGGCTGACAGGGACGGGGCACACACTGACTGGTGCAGGAGAAGAGGGAGTGTTGGGGGCGTGGACTTGGAGCTGGCAAAGCAGCTCGGGGAGTCCGGCAGTATTGCATCCAGCCACGCTGGGCTTCTATAGAACAAGGCATCTTAGGGAGAGGCAGAGGCTGCAAGAGAAACAATCAGAGGAGACACCTGGACCCTCCTCACAGCCGAAGCAGTGTTCAGCAGTGGTTTAGTTGTCAGCAGCACGTGCGTTGCTACATAGATCTAGATTCAAGGGCAGGGAAGGGTGGCGTCCTACTGTCTTGGGCCCACTAAATACAAAATGTCAGATCAACAGCTGGTGCCCCTGGAAGGTGCTGTATTAAGGGGGTCTCCGCACTTACCCCTACCAACCCTCCCTGGACCTGATTTACAGAGGTGATCTGTGCCCACAACTCCAGCTGAAGTCAGCGGGAGCGGAGGGTGCTCAGCAGCTTTGCAAGCAAGGCCACATTCACCCATGGCTGGGACCGCCGGACCGCCCAACACACAGGCGCAATACACGTGTGCCTTTCTCAGCTAGCGGAACGCTGTTGCCACCCGGCACAGAGCCAGCTGCTGGGTCTAGCAGCCAGAGACACGCCTGGGTTTCGTCTGGAGTGCAAGTCTTGGGGGCTCACTTCTGGCCAGGAGCCCGTGGGTCACGCTGGACACTGCTAGCAGCAGCGTCACCCCCCCTCCCCCCGCACCCTGTGGAGACTCCCAGGGCATCAAGTGGCTGTGCACACTGAAGATTTCTGACTCCACACACTGCTCTCAGATGGAGCCCTGTGTTCTGAAATTCCCTGGACAGTCCCCAGTCGCTACACCCTCTTCTGCTCAGCACCCCCCTTCCTCCCTCCCTCCCGGAGCATTGATCCAACGTGTCTCTCTACCTACATGCCATGGAGACACCGCTACCCCACACGTGAGTGCCACTCCCTGACATCGCCGTGGCACTGGCACGTCCGTAACCCTCTCGTTTGTTTGGCATTTCTGGGCCACGCGCCCGAGTCTGCATCTCCCTCTTGAGGTCTCTTGGCTCCTGCATCCGGGGGAGTCTTCTTCCCTTTGGCCCCTCTCCGCTGACACATCTCATCAAGGGCTCAGCTGTTGAAGCAGCCTCTCCGTGGTGTGCTGCACAGACCGTTTGTGCGTATTAGCGCACTCAGTCGGCTCACCGGCATTAATCTGGCAGCAAGCAGACAGCCCCAGCCAGCATGGCATGGATAGCACCCCAGCGGCGTCCACGAGGTGTTAACAGTCACCCCCATGATCCCTCATGGAGACGACCTGAGACATATGCTGCTCTCCGAGGAGAGCTGAGGGCACAGTGCTAAGCCTCTGCCGACATTCTGGCACGCTCAGAGCTCAGCATATGGGATCTCTCGACACGGAGCGATCCTCCAGCATAGGGACAGCTAGCAGACAGCCTTTCGCATGTCGAGCAGGCTTTGCTCTGGTCCCCCGACGTTTACCAGGGAACTGCCGCAAATTATTACCCGGCGTCACCTCTCCTTAGCACCTTCGAGTCACAGATCTCAAAGCACTTTACAAACATTAGCTAATCAAGTTGCACAACATCCCTACATGCCATTATTATGTATTGATTGTATCGCGGTAGCCCCTGGGAGTCTGTAAACGGGCACACCTGCCCTCTTGTGTTCCCTGCTGGCCAAGCATGGCTCTGCGACACCCTGTCTTAGTTTCCCCTCCACAGGAATAATCCACAGAGGCTTATGTTCAATAACTCCCCCTCCCTGGGGGCTGGTTTACTAACATGAAACAAACCCAAACCCAAAATCTTTTCTACCCCAGCTTCCCACGGCACAGAGCCCCTCCTCCCTGAGGTCTGTCTGGCTCCAAGCTCCTCTGCTAGACTCAGTTATTAACCCTTCCCAGGCTCTGCTCAGTCTTTCCCCTGTGGGCCAGGAGGTAGCACAGGCCCTGCTCTTGGGCATATGTTTGCTGGACTCAGGCCGCTCCTCCAGCAGCTTCCCCAGCTGCTTCCTTCCTCAGCCTTCTTGGCAGCTCTTCTCTCTCTTTATAAGGCCCAGGTGCCTTCCCTTAAGCCCAGTTGGGCAGCAGGTAGTCAGTGACAGGTGCACTGGGCCCTGCTCTTGACATTAAAGGGCCCATTTTGAACATGGGAGCATAAATTGCACCTCCAAAATAGTCCGTGTAGCCATGTGCTTGGCGTACCCATCAGATAACAGTATGCCCAACGGCGAACGTGTGCAGCTGCCCAGTCGGCATTCAAGTGCACGCTGCGTGAGCCCAGGGAACACGCACATTTCCTGGGAAGGCAAATTAGACCCCACATTTGAAAACTGGGATGATGGGGGCAATTTCTCAGCTGGTGGAAATTGGAGTGGGTCCATTAACTTCAACTGAGCGACATCAGGTTACACCGCCAGAGTGTCCGGCCCATAGCAATGGCGGTACCTGACTTTACACCCGAAATAGTTTCTCCGTAACATACATGCCAGGGACAGAATCCTGGATGGTGTGCTGGGGCACAGGGCTTAGTGACGTGTGCTTGGGAGGAGCTGCCTAACTCACTCATGGCTTCACCACTCCTGAGAAGTGCACCCGCCTCAAAGGCATGCCGCCAGTGAAGTCTTTATATCCCACACCAGGAGGGTGTCTGTGTACAACTTGACATTATCATAGAATCACAGAATGTCAGGGTTGGAAGGGACCTCAGGAGGTCATCTAGTCCAACCCCCTGCTCAAAGCAGGACCAATCCCCAATTTTTGCCCCAGATCCCAAATGGCCCCCTCAAGGATTGAACTCACAGCCCTGGGTTTAGCAGGCCAATGCTCAAACCACTGAGCTATCCCTCCCCCCATTATAAAATGAGCAGAGACTGTACTTAGCATCAAGATACACACAGAGACTACGTTAGGTCTCTATAGTCCAGATTTATAAGGAAGACACACAATCAATGTTGGCAAATATCTCTAACAGTTACAAGTGGTAAATATTTTCAATAACTAATTGTTCTTTCCCTATACCACCCTCCTCCCCTCCCCAACATACTCATTTCCTGGGACACGGGCCCTTCAAGATGTTCCTTTCCCAGAGTCTCTCCGAGTACCTTCTTTTTACTCAGTCATCCCATAATAATGCCCGACTTGCAGAGGTCAACAGAATCCCCAGCAAAGCCCTCTCAGCAGGCTGGCATTTAAACGAAGGTGTTTCAGTGCAGTTGGGAGTTTCACACAGGGTCTGATGCCAGCTTTTTCACACTCTGAACAGGATCCCTGGGGCTAGGTTTCATTTGTGTGAAATGAGCAAACGGGAAAAAAGGACATAAAGAAAACAGGCTTCAGCAAAACAAAAAAATAAAAATAAAGCAGGGACTCTAAGGCATTGACATAGAAGCAGAGACTGAGAGTAGTGCTATTGTAACCAGTTGTAACAGGGTTCACGCTGCGCCCCTGGGTATTCGGCCCCTGGGCCTCCCTCGTCAATGAGCCAGGGACACTTCAGTCTGGTGCAACACCCACGCTCTTTATTCTCAGAAGGTTTCCCACCACCAGTTCCCAACTAGATACAGGCTTCACAGCTACTTTGCCTATCACAGGCCTGGCCAGCAACAGACTAGGAGGCTCCCACTTCCTTCTGTGCCTGACCTTTCTCTTTCCCTCTCCCCACTTCTCTGGCTCCCCCCAGCCTTTACAGTTCCGGGCTAAGAAGACTGGCAGGTGCAGCCAGTTAGCAGGCAGGCACAGGGCTATTCACCCCACCCCAATCCATTCCCCTTGATTGGGGCTGGAGTGGCAGGAGCCGATTATGGGCTTCTCAGCCAGCACCCTGCCACACCAATCCATGCACTGAACATCTGTAATTGTCCTACCTGCCCTGGCGGCTCAGACCTTCATGCCAGTGGAATACAATTCAGGAGGGGAGAGGGGATCTAGTGCAGACGGAGTGAGAGGAGTCACAGACAAAGCAGGACAGCCTGCAGGTGCATTAGCTTTTCTGCAGATTTGCTCTGGGGTGTTTTGGGGTGAGAAACCAAGGCCCAGCACAGAGTATATCTGCTCTTCTGCTTCACGCGCTGTGCTGAGTAATGACCCCGTGGTATGATCCTTTAAGGTTGTGTCTACAATGAACACGTCCCTAAAATGTCCTCATTGCTGTCCCACAGGTGCCAGCTGGACAGCGCAAGACATGGCCAGCCACACCAGGCTGAATGAAGTGGGATAAAAATGCAGGCAGCTGCCAGTGTTGCAGCTGCACTCCCACCAGTGGGGCTACCACTGGAGGTGGGGCGGGGTGAAGAGTCCTAAAAAAATAATTCAGGGTAGATGCAGCATTGTGACCTCAGATTTTAGTTTGATCCTGGAATTGTGCAGCCTTCATCCCTCCCTTCCACCCACCCTACCAAAGTAATGGAGGCTTCTGCAGCCTGCAGACAATAACACTGCATCGGTTTATACTTGTTCACATCTGGAGGGTTTCCTTTGCCGTCGGTCATGAGAGCCACAAACCTGTCTTTTCTATCTCAATGAACACAGAGAGGTTATAGAATCTGACTGTGCTGGGTGGGCCACATAAATACATCCCCGCAGGCGTCTAACACCACTGTGCTACTGGGTCCTCTGCAACAGGCAGGAAAAGAGCGTAAGATGACATTTACAGCATGAGCACAGGAAGTACCCTGGGACAGGTCTGCCACGTCTGATAACGGTACGTCACAAAGCTACACCATCTTTCCTGAAGGACCTCCAAGCACTTGGACACACAGTTAGACTCAGCTCCCTTGGGAGGTGGGTATTTTTCGGTCAATTTTGCAGCAGTGTCAATTGAAGCAGAAAGGTTAATGGGTCAGATTTTCTTTGGGGCCTTTGGAAATTTTACACTAAATGACTTACCCAAGGTCATACTGAGTCAGTAGCAGAGCCAGGACCAGACACCCCCTCCCCCCAGCTCTGTACTCCCAGCTGCCTAGCCAAACCACTATACCACACAGCCTTTGTTTTTCTCAAAGTCCTTCTTATGGAACATTACCACAAGGTGGCAGCACAGCAACACTTATCTTCTCCTAAAGTCCCACACTCCATCAAGGCACAAGTGCTTCAACTTCATTCCTCTCCATGATCCTGCTCCCACTACAAATATCCAGAACAGACCGTGATCTTTTCAGAACCAAAGGGACTTCTCAAAGCACCAGGGTGGGAGGGGGCAGAGGGGAGGGAATTGATGGTGTCAGATAACAAACACACAATTGAATTCTTCTTCACAAGAGGGGGATGCTCTAAAAGCTGCCTCAACATTGGTGCAAAGTGAGGAAGCCCTGCCTCCCACCCCTGCTTGAGGGCTTTTATTTGTGTGAATTACAGAGTTGCTGTAGGTTTCAGAGTAGCAGCCGTGTTAGTCTGTATTCGCAAAAAGAAAAGGAGGACTGGTGGCCCCTTAGAGACTCACCAATTTAGTTGCTGTAGTAATTTGGATTCTCTGAGGTTGTTCTAGTTGCTCCAAGTAGAAGCGCTCCTTAATATAAATCCTCTGAGACTGACCCTGCTGAGGGGTGGTTTGGTTCATATATCTATATATGTATGTTTTGTTTTCAACCAGGGTCTGAAATATCCATCTCACAATGGCTCTGCTTAAGGCACGTCACATGCTCCAGACCTAGAGACTGGAGGTGGGTGAGGTAATATCTTTTATTGGACCAACTTCTGTTGGTGAGAGAGACAAGCCTTCATATTCCAGCAGCGGTAACACTGCATGCCCTGAAGTGAGTTGTCAACAGCAGGGATTGAACCAGGGATCTCTGCTTGAAGGGTCTACTGCCTGAGCTAAAAGACTCAGCCCTACTGCAGCCTTATTAACCACTATATGTGGCTCAGCCATGACTGGAGGGAGACAGAGCCACACTTGAGTTGCTACACAACCACCCCCCCTCCTGGCTGCTGAAAACCACTGAAGAACAACTATGGCTACTAGTAACAAAAATCAACCGCCCCCGCTGGGAAGCAAACCTGCCAGCCTCCCTGAGAAATGCAGTAGTCCACTCAATCCTCAAAAAGCCAACGCTCAATGCAGGAAAACGTACAGCTATTGCTCCATAATTTGGTTATTAGGCGCATGGATCTCCTAACTTTCTTGGTCTGGAGCTGTTTGGCTTGGTACCTCTTGAACCAAACCTTCCATAACTGGAATTACCCATGTTGTTAATATACACTACAAAGCAGCTGCAGTCACTGTTCCCCACCCCACGCCCCCAGTGATTATGTAAATAACACTCTTGGATGGGTCACTCACAGGGATGGAAACTAGAACACCTTGATCTAAGAGCATGAAATGCTGCCACTTGAGCTAAAAGGACTGGATCCATCAGCTTGGAGGCAGTAGCAGAATCATAAACCTCTTACATGGGCCAGCCACTAGAGGGGGACAAAGATCCGCACAGTGGCAGCATGGATTACCCTCGGAATAATCAACTACTAATAATCTAGTTTGGACAACGGCCCAATCAAGACCAAGTTTTAGATTCAGGGTATGGTGCAGCTAGTGTGCTACTGAGCACAGCCACCATTTTGAGCAACACTAAAAACCTCTCAAAAATAGACAAAATTCTAATCCAGACGTACAGCATTCCCCAACGTAAATGTTCATTCCCTTAAACTCTTCCCTCCCCCCAAAAAACCTGCTTTGACTCTTAGAGCTCAATGAGATTTACAGAACAAGTCACATTTAATATCTCTACATCCCTTGATATAGGGATTTGTTGTCCCCACATATGTGATTGAAACGTAAGGGAAAAAATAAGATTAGATCATGTCAAGAAAAATAATTAACTCTGCTTAAATTCTCCAGAACATAGGCTGAGACCAAGCATGGAAATTTTCAGCCAAAACTGAATTTGAGAAATTTACAAGCCACAGAAAAAGTGGAGTTGGAATGGAAATTGAAACTCAACCTTATATTTATTGCAGTCTGCCCCCGTACAGTGTAACACAGGACCCAGGAATCCTAAATCATACACATACAAAATGTAAAGCTAGAAAAAAACCAAAACCAGTTTAGTCACATGGAGATGAAATGCCAATAAAAGCAGTCAGGCTAGAAGAGGGGTAGCTGTTTAAATGCAGAAATGGGGAGGGAAAGGATTTCTCAAGGCTCCAACAGTGACACAGAAAACTCTGCTCACAGAAATAAATGCTCTTGCTATGGATTTTTGGGACAGCATGATGGCATACTCTACAGTATGTTCTTATAGTCTCACAGGTCAATAATCTGCATTTAACTAAGTCCCTTTGGTGTGTGATGGGCCATAACGCTTGCAAAACAGCTGCTACATGCTGAAATAATAATCAAGGACGCTGAGAGCAGAGCTGACAATTGACTGTGCTAATGTGCCAGTCGAGACGTTGAGTTATTGATCTGCTGCATTTTAACGGCTCAGTGAGAGCTCACAGGCTGCTTTTGGAATTATTCACTTCATCGTTACGGAGATTGGGATCGTCCCCACTTCAGATTTCCACCTGCTGCAGGTTTCTTTCTGCCCGGCTCCTTCAGCTAGAGTCCTTGAGGGCTACTAGTGCAAAGCAGCTCTCTAAGTCTCTCGTTCACGACTGCTGGTTTCCTTCACATCGACGCCTGGAGGGATGGGGGCTGAGCCTTAGAACACCAGGAAAAGCTACACTTTCTTGCAGTATATTCACCCCAAGAATTTACTTCATCCTCATTCCTTCCTCTCTTCCCCCAGCATAAGCCTCGATCCCCTTCAGACTATTGATCCCTCCCTTCTTCCCCCCTCAGCCTATATATAAATGAACCTTCTCACCTTTCTGACCTTCTACGGCTCCTCCTTTTTCCCCCCCGCAATCAAATCCTCTAGATTGGGAACTGATCGCAGGGGAGTGGGAATGTGGAGGTGTCCAAGCATCATGGAGGCTTTCTGGAGATGGGGACACAGGGACTCAGAGAAGATTTCTAATCTGTCCTTTGCCCCAACTGGCAGCTGTCCATCCCCACTTCCCTTCCCAACTTTCAGCCACCGTGGCATTTTTTCAGGCTCTTGATCATTCTCGTCACCCTTATCTTCTTAATTGCTCCCTTTTAACTACTGGTGATCTAGTGGACCCACTCATTCTTTTGCAGGCTTCCTGCTTCACATAGACTTAAAGAATCTGGTTTGGTTTTACACTTTTAGCTTTTTGCTCTTCAAAATCCATGTTGACCCTTCTGATTTCCCTTTTATATATTGCCTGCAGTAGTCAAAAAATGACTAAAAAAAGCCTTCCAGAGAGACTTCAAGAGCTCAGTCTATTTAGCGTATCAAAAAGATGGAGGGTGACTTGATGACAGTGTATAAGTACCTTCACCAGGAGAAAATACTGGGTTTCTAAAGGGCTCCTTGATCTAGAGGGAAAGGGCATCACAAGAACCAGTGACTGGAAGTTAAAGCCAGGCACATCCAAGTTACACGGTTTTAACAGTGAGTGTGACTGAGAACTGGAACAAACTACCAAAGGAAATGGCAGATTCTCCATCTCCTGGTGTTTTCATATCAAGACAGGGTGTCTTTCTGGAAGACGTGCTTTAGACGGGCAAATTTCTGGGCTCAATACAGTGGTAGCTGGGTGAAATTCTCTGGCCTCTGCTATACGGGAGGTCAACCTAAATGATCTAATGGTCCCCTAGCCTTAAAATCCATGAATTCCAAATGCAACCTCTACCCAACACACACCCATACTAACAAACAGCTGCTTCCGAGGTGTTACCCAAGTGGAGACTGTCTGGTATTCTAAGGATTAGTGTAGAAATGTGATCCCTGCATAGCATCTAGCTATCCTGAAACAGCGAGAATGTCCCTAACCCATATGCCTGAACTCATGATTAATCAAGCTTCACTGGGGTCACTCTTTTCATTGCCTCTGAATATCCAGCTGAAAGCGGGAGGCAATTCTCCACTGCTTCTCACTCTGTTATTGGTACAGCTACACAGCCAGCTTGAATTTGTGCTTATTGGAAGTAAACAATGAGGACAGGCGACTATATGGTTCTTTCAGTCTTGCGTACCAATCATCCGCCAGAGCTCCTTAGTGCTAGAGTTCAAAGAGGATGCGCCTGTGTTATGAGCAAAAATCTACACACCCACCCCTTCATGCTCATTCAACAGAAGGCACAGTAAGTACACACTTGCACACACATCGCCAACCCCAGCTTCCAAGCCAAAGGCAGAATCAGAGGGGAGGTTATTTTGTTACCCATAGTGTTGTTCCTTCATTTAATTGACAATAAAAAGCCAGGGAGACACTGGACACTTGCCTACTAGGAGACTATTAAGAGGTGAATAACAAAACCATGGCACGTTGCCGTGCGTCTGCTGACAGAAGCGGGGAAATAGTGGTGAATTTTTGAACAAGCGACATTTGGAAACCATGGCTCCGGCAAGTCAGGCTTTGTGGTGACTGCAGCTATTCATTGTCTCATGCAGTGGTTTCCTGCTCCAGACGCTACTTTGTGCCTCGATGTTAGCACACACGTCTGAGTGGCTGTGGTGGTTTTTCTGTTTGAAAAACACACTGCAGGCTTGATGAGAAAGTCAGCTCATTTGAAAGGTCACATGGTAAGAAGTTCTGATGTGACATGAATGTTGTACTGGGGTTGACATGAGAGATCTTAATGTAGCTGGGCTAGTCTAGAGATGCTGATTGGAGGCCACAATTAAATGGAAAAACTGACGTGTTTTGTGACAAGAGTAACACCGAGAGCAAGAAGACAAGTCTGCATCCTACAACTGCCATCTTGATGTCCTGAGATCTTGCCCAAAAGCGTATGTTAAGCAGGCTCAGATCTGGGCAAGACTTGGCTAGGAAAGTCCAGAAAGTGTGTGTGGCTCAGCAAGTGGTGCTTTCCCCTCTGAATCAACCCTGAGCCTGAGCCCCGCCTTTTCAATAAGACACAAGGTCAAGGTCCTGACCTATTATGCTTCTTAAAGACCCTGTGACACTTTTAGCAGGGGGAAGATGTGACGTTCCCTTCTGGTGTTACCTGGCCTGGTGATCTGCTAGGTCACTCCAATCCTTGACTCTGAGAGCCAGCCTTACCCTGCTCTGCTGTGAGAGCCCTCACTCCCGGGCTGTTCACACACAGCCTCTGGCAAGTAAGCTGCTCCTTGGATTGTGCAACTGAATGACACTAGACAATATCTCCAGTCCAGACACAACCCTAGGAACCTCTATCTTGCAGTGTCCAGTTATGCCCTCTGAATATACAAATAAAAGGAAGTTCTTCTTCACACAGCGCACAGTCAACCTGTGGAACTCCTTGCCTGAAGAGGTTGTGAAGGCTAGGACTATAACAGGGTTTAAAAGAGAACTGGATAAATTCATGGAGGTTAAGTCCATAAATGGAATGGTGTCCCTAGCCTCTGTTTGTTGGAGGGTGGAGATGGATGGCAGGAGAGAGATCACTTTATCATTTACTTGTTAGGTTCACTCCCTCTGAGGCACCTGGCATTGGCCACTGTTGGCAGACAGGATACTGGGCTTGATGGACCTTTGGTCTGACCCAGTATGGCCATTCTTATGTTCTTATTACCTCATCACAGCAAAGTTTGTCATGTTGGGTGTCTTTGGAAGGCTCGTGGTGTATTGACCATTGTTATGGTAGTATTATAGTAATCGCTGTTATAGTAATGTTATAGGTTGTAATTTCATGTATATATTGTTATGAGGCTGAAAATGTGTCCTCATGACTTAAAGCAAGCCCCGGCAAAAACCGTCAAGAAGCAGAGAGGCAGTTCACACCTCATCAGGGCATATATGGGACAAACCTAGCCCAGCCTCACAGGAACAAAGGACACTGGCCTAGGCTACAACAAAGGATCTGTTGGACTCTCAAGTGAATAACCTCCCTTCCTTTGGTCAGTTTGGGACTACAATCATATTATAAGGATGAACATGGGGGTGCTGGGAGTTCCCCCGAGGTACAGATCATCACAGAAAAGCATTAGCTTTGTTGTCTAGGCCAAACTTCAATACAGTTCAGTACATTCTGCTTCACTAGATTTCCCCTAAAGTTTCAGTTGGCTACATATTTATCTTCAATTCATTTTAAACAGAACTTAAAGTTAACCAGATACCTACGTCCCAGGACAGGGGTGCACAACAAGGTCCTGGCAGGGACAACACCATGGTTAGAAGCCCAGCCTCCTTTCCCATTCCTGGCTGTGGGGAGCTGGACCTCTGAGCCTTGTTTGAGGACTCCCTCTTTGTCACCCTCCTGTGGCTAGTAGGTGTCTGATCCTCTGAATCCACCCCATCTATCTGATGAAAAAGAGAAGGTGCTTCAGTCTCTTCTCTCCCCTCCACAACCCACTGGCTGCTACAAGATGGGTGGATTCTCCTTTCCACTACTCTAGCCCTGCCCCTTGCCTCAATTTTATTGGTTCGTCTCCCCAGTAGATAGCTCCAGTGCCAGATATTGCTCAGCTTCCTGAGTCTGCAGCCAAATAGCTCTAGTACCTGACTTTGCTGGTGCTCAGAGTTTTCACCAAAAAAAGTGCTGAAATTGCCATGGTTTTTGGCAGTGTCCCAGCTGCCCACAAGGATCTAGGTAGCTGCTAGTGAAACTGACCAGGCTCTTGTCAATTTCAGACTTCAGGGTTTGGAAAGATAATAAACAACTGGAAAGGCAGACCCTGGACTGGACTCAAGAAGATGACACTGTAAGGCTTGCTATGCAGTCATAAGGGATACATAATTGAGTCAGGGGGCGGGGGGGAATTAAAAAGAAAGCTTAAATTTTGAGGAAATGGATGGTTTAGGCCTCACACATTCTCTAGGGGAAACTTCTCAGATGCCACTGCCAGTTGGACAAATATTATTGTCCACCCCACTTCTAAATTTGCATAACACTGATGCATGCTAGTGTACCATTCCTATGTTTCCATCTAAAAGGTGGTTGCATTTCACAGAAGGGTGATGCAATTCTTGTTTATACTTGCATGTCAGATTCTCAGCTGCTGTAAACGACCATAGTTCTGCTGACTTCCACAGAGCTATGCCGATTTACACAAGCTGAGGATCTGGCCTACAATCTGTAACATAATGTGTTTTGAGCGCCTTTAGGTTGAAAAGTGCAATATACAACACGTATTTCAGTGGGCAGGGGTCTGCACCATCTCAGCACAGGCCTGTCCCAACAGCTAGTGGCAACACTGTGTCCTGTGCCACAAAAATGAAACACCATTTTGTCACACACAGTGTTTCACACCAGGCACACTTCTGCCAGTATTAAATATATGGGGGTCTGGATTTAAGATTCCTGAGCCCATTCCCAACAGCTGATACACCCTGAGACTGGAGGGAGAGCCCACAATGAGAGAATAACTCAGTGTGGACAAGAAACTACTTCGGCCTGAAAGGAGTACCGTTCCATTCTGGAGTAACAATCAGTGGAAGGTGGGTGAGAACAGGCAGCACTGACTACAAGCCCCAGGAGTGGTAAACCACAGCCAGACCAATGCTGCAGCATAAGGCCTGGGGCGCCGTCCAATCAACAAGCCAGTTCCTCAGTGCTGGAACCAGGGAGCCAGTTGCTGACTGCTGTCCTGACCACAAGCTTATGACACTTCCCTAAACTTGAAGGAACTTTCCAGTAAGAGTAGATTCACACATCTTGATACCCTCAGCTGCCTGGGTCAGGCAAGATTTTCCTGACTGATAGTGCGACTTACCTCATCCACTGTCTGAGTACAGCTGTGCCTCTGATTCCCTTCCCTGGCCACAGGCCAACCCCTGGCTAGTAGGCTGGCTGATTTAGCGCTCCAGCCAAACCAAAAACTCCTTGTGTTCAGCAAACAGAAGTCCAAATACACCTCAATGGCTTTTCACAATGGAATTAATCACCCTCTTTGGGCTACAACCCATTAGTCATGGCCCCCGTATGACCTCTCTCTCAGACAGTTCCTTGCTGCGTGACCATTTCCCCTCCAAGTCCTTGCCCTTGGTTGCAGGGGTTTCCATGCCACCAGTCAGTGGTGCTGTAGGGAAGCCCATTCCTTCCCTCTGCTACAGGCCCAGGGACCCTAAACAGCGAATCAGCTGCCCAGCCCAAACTCTAAGCCATTTTGCTTCCCTTTTCCCCAGGGCCACTTCCTCTGCCATACAGCGAAGCCCCTTTCAGACTCCTTCCTCAGCCCCTAATCAGCCGGGAAGGAGGGTGGCCTTGGTACAGACCCCTGGTCACAGCCATTGAGAAAGTGGCTTGACTTTTATCCTGGTTCCCACTTCCCAACAGGCCTTGCTTTCAGCCTACCCAGGGGAAATCAGGCACAGGTGAGAGCTGGGGCCTGAGCTCATTTAAAAGGCCCACTTCACTCTGCGGCACTGACTCTTGTCACGTGTGGGCAAAACTCCCTCTGCATGTTGTTATCCTCTATCAAAACCCTGTTCAACTGCCACATTTCTAAATCTCCTGTCTCTCATCATTCCCCATGGACCATCACCAAGCTTACAGGTCTGTAGAGAGATGCTGTCTCCTTTAGAACTGTCCTTTGCCTGTCTGATCCATTCTGTGGGGGACAGATCAGAGACAGAAAAGATCTCCCAGGACAACTGGCTCATTGGCTCCATTCAAAAACAACATTTCATGTTTGTATGGTCCCTTTCCTGTCTCACAAGAGCTTTGCATACCATATGCACATCATCTCTGACGTGGAGGGTAGCACCTAGCTGGTGCACAGCACAATGCAGAGAAAGAAATGCTGACCAAGGACACTGGATATTCTTCCAGTAGGGGCTGGGGAATCTCAGGCTACGGCTACACTGTTCTGCAGTCCACACTATGGGGGTGTTAATGGCAGAGTGCCCCAAAGTATTGTGCTGTCACTGCCCCATATGGGTGTTGCTGGCCCGGAGTAAAAGGTAACTAGTTCAGGTTAGTGTAGACCTCTTTCATTCAGGACTACATTAATAGGAACTAGCTATCTTGTAGTTCACACCAGCAACATCCACAGAGGGCAGTTACAGCACAACACTTTGGTGCGCTCTGCACTTCACACCCCCATAGTCTGCAGTGCAGTGTAGACACACCCCTAGTATCCACTCGGAGCAGACAAGAACTTGCCCTTTAGTATAATAATCCCCAGTGATTCAGTGCAAATGTAAATGTCTCAGCTGATGGGATTTGACATTTCCAGCCATGACAGCTGAAATTCCTGCTATTCCCACCCATTATTAGTGTTCTGTGATCATGTATGATCCTCAAGCCCATGTGGCTTTGATGCCCACAAGAATGGCTGCATTTTGGCACTGGGTACAGTGGTCATTTTGGTGGAATTGAGGATGCTCAGCACCTTCCAGGATTAAAAACGTGAAATCCAGGCTCAATATTTCCATAGAGACCTGAGCTTTGGTAGCTCAGTGGTTTGAGCATTGGCCTGCTAAACCCAGGGTTGTGAATTCAATCCCTGAGGGGGCCATTTAGGGATTGGGGGCAAAAATTGGGGATTGGTTCTGCTTTGAGCAGGGGGTTGGACTAGATGATCTCCTGAGGTCCCTTCCAACCCTGATATTCTATGATTCTAACTCTAAGGATTTATTGGGACACTGCAAGTAACAACTCCAGCACACACCGGTAAGATTCAGAGTTACTACAAAAAACCATTTTCCAACCATACAACATACAAGACAACACCACTAAAATAAAGATATAGCACCACCTGTTGGTGGAGTTGCTGCCTACGCTGATCATTACAATTTCCCCCCTCTAGTTAAATAAGAATTTAAAACAATAATGAAAGTTTTAATATTGTTGCAACTCCTAGGAATCCAGGCAGTCTGCCATCCACACAGGTTTCCATCTTGGTCTGCTTACTTAAGAACATAAGAAAGGCCATACTGGGTCAGACGAAAGGTCCATCCAGCCCAGTATCCTGTCTACCGACAGTGGCCAATGCCAGGTGCCCCAGAGGGAATGAACAGAACAGATAATCATCACGTGATCCATCCCCGTCGCCCATTCCCAGCTTCTGGCAAACAGAGGCTAGGGACACCATTCCTTACCCATCCTGGCTAATAATCATTTATGGACTTAACCTCCATGAATTTATCCAGTTCTCTTTTAAACCCTGTTATAGTCCTAGCCTTCACAACCTCCTCAGGCAAGGAGTTCCACAGGTTGACTGTGCGCTGAGTGAACAACGACTTCCTTTTATTTGTTTTAAACCTGCTGCCCCTTAATTTCATTTGGTGGCCCCTAGTTCTTATATTATGGGAACAAGTAAATAACTTTCCTTATTCACTTTCTCCACACCACTCATGATTTTATACACCTCTATCATATCCCCCCTTAGTCTCCTCCTTTCCAAGCTGAAAAGTCCTAGTCTCTTTAATCTCTCCTCATATGGGACCTGTTCCAAACCCCTAATCATTTTAGTTGCCCTTTTCTGAACCTTTTCTAATGCCAGTATATCTTTTTTGAGATGAGGGGACCACATCGGTACACAGTATTCGAGATATGGGTTTACCATGGATTTATATAAGGGCAATAAGATATTCTCCGTCTTATTCTCTATCCCTTTTTTAATGATTCCTAACATCCCGTTTGCTTTTTTGACGGCTGCTGCACACTGCCTGGACGTCTTCAGAGAACTATCCACAATGACTCCAAGATCTTTTTCCTGATTATTTTTAGCTAAATTAGCCCCCATCATACTGTATGTATACTTGGGGTTATTTTTTCCAATGTGCATTACTTTACATTTATCCACAGTAAATTTCATTTGCCATTTTGTTGCGCAATCACTTAGTTTTGTGAGATCTTTTTGAAGTTCTTCACAGTCTGCTTTGGTCTTAACTATCTTGAGCAGTTTAGTATCGTCTGCAAACTTTGCCACCTCACTGTTTACCCCTTTCTCCAGATCATTTATGAATAAGTCGAATAGGATTGGTCCTAGGACTGACCCTTGGGGAACACCACTAGTTACCCCTCTCCATTCTGAAAATTTACCATTTATTCCTACCCTTTGTTCCCTGTCTTTTAACCAGTTCTCAATCCATGAAAGGATCTTTCCTCTTATCCCATGACAACTTAATTTACGTAAGAGCCTTTGGTGAGGGACCTTGTCAAAGGCTTTCTGGAAATCTAAGTACACGATGTCCACTGGATCCCCCTTGTCCACATGTTTGTTGACCCCCTCAAAGAACTCTAATATAGTGTTTCCCAAACTTGTTCTGCCGCTTGTGCAGGGAAAGCCCCTGATGGGCAGGGCCGGTTTGTTTACCTGCCGCGACCTCAGGTTCGACCGATCGCAGCTCCCAGTGGCCTCGGTTCGCTGCTCCAGGCCAATGGGAGCTGCTGGAAGCGGCGTGGGCCGAGGGACATACTGGCCGCTGCTTCCCGCAGCCCCCATTGTCCTGGAGCAGCGAACGTGGCCAGTGGGAGTCGCGATCAGCCAAACCTGCGGACGTGGTAGGTAAACAAACCGGCGCAGCTCGCCAGGGGCTTTCCCTGCACCAGCAGCAGGATAAGTTTGGGAACTGCTGACCTAATAGATTAGTAAGACATGATCTCCCTTTACAAAAACCATGTTGACTTTTGCTCTACAATTTATGTTCTTCTATGTGTCCGACAATTTTACTTACTTGAGTCCTATATTCAGTTGTGGTGCTATCACTCATAGTTGGACCTAGATTATCAGTATATACAGGTTTCTTGTCCTCCAGGTTAGGCTTATCCAATTGTAGACAGACTTTCTGTTGAAGACTGCAGTGGGTTGAGGTACCAGCGACACACCAGCAATTCTTTGTCCACAACTGGTCTCCTACCATGAGCCACAGGATTCTGCTGGGGTAACTCCAAATCCTCCTCTGCATCCCCCGGGATAGCTGTTGAGCATGCTCAGTGGTTGCCCTCCCCTTTCTTTCAGTGGATCTGTGCACTAGTTCTCAATGCACCAGAAAGGGAGGAGCTCTTGCTTTTTATATCAGCAAGGATATATTGTTTGTTTTCTTAACTCTTTTGTAAGGTCCCCTCCAAAAAGGAGTAAGTATGGGATTTTTTTTTTTTAAACCAGGCTGCCTTTTCCAGTTACATAGCCACATCTTATTTCCTTCCTGGATGGGCACATAATTCTTGTTTTTCCTGGCTTCCAGTACCTGGCATACTTGCTTCCAGCTCATCTCTTGCTCCACCTTTTGGAATGCTCTCTTCAGGTCATCAATGTAAGACTCCACTGCATCACCCACCTCTGTAGGTACAGGAGGCCTAGCTGGTTCTTGCTTCCTGAAGATCAAGTCACAGGGAAGCATGGGTTTGCAGAGTCCAAAAATAATCTCACAGGGAAAGTAATGGAAGGCTGAGTGCCAGCTGGTGTTTATGTAAAAATTACAACAAAAGATGTATTCATAGAACTGTTTTGTTGGCCCTTGCTGACTAAGGGCTTGTGTACACTTGCAGCGCTCCATCGGAGTGGTTCCACCACCATAGCACTGGCTTGTCTGTACTACACAGCTTTGTTGACAAAAGTCAGCTTTTGTTGACAGAACAGTGGAGGTGTACACGCTGCAGAGCTCCTCCCGCCGATGTAACTCCCCTGCTCCACTGACATAATAAAACCACCTCAACGAGAGGCATAGGGCTTAGGCTGGTGTAGTTAGTTCCTTACATCGGCGGTTGGCTGTCATTCTTGTCAATTTCATGGCTCCAGTGAAGCTGGCTCCTGAGCTGGGCTGCTGCCCAGTCTCTGCTCCAGGCCAGGCTGCTGCCCAGGCTCCCCAGTCACGGCTCCCCAGTCACGGGGGTCACGGCTCCCCACCGGGAGCATGGCAGCCAACCGGACTCTGGGCTCACATCTCACCGCTGAAGGTGAGAAGCCCTGGGTGGCTGCCCCATGCTGGGAGTGTGGAGGCAAGAAACCCTAGGGGGCAGTAGGACTCCTGGTGGGGAGCTGCGTGGAGCTGAAAGCCTGGCTCTCCACCCCCCACACTGCCCCTCTTCAATGGGTGGAAGTTCTCCTGGTGAGGGCGCACGCCATGGACAGAAGGAAGGTAGTGTGGACATCAGCCACCGCACTAATGAATGCGGTGGCTGTAAGTCGACCTAACATAGGTTGACTTATCACTGTAGCATAGACATGAAGATGCTACCTATGCCAATGGCTGTATGCTGATGTAAGTTAGGTTGACATATGGTAATTTTATAGTGTAGACATGGCCTTGGACTCTAAACATGGAACCCCGCCCCTTTTAAAACATAGCTACCACTAACTAACACTATTTTCATCTAAAAAGAAAAGGAGTACTTGTGGCACCTTAGAGACTAACCAATTTATTTGAGGATAAGCTTTCGTGAGCTACAGCTCACTTCATGGAATGCATACTGTGGAAAGTATAGAAGATCTTTTTATACACATAAAGCATGAAAAAATGGGTGTTTACCACTACAAAAGGTTTTCTCTCCCCCACCCCACTCTCCTGCTGGTAATAGCTTATCTAAAGTGATCACTCTCCTTACATGGCCCAACTTGATTATCATACACATTGTAAGGAGAGTGATCACTTTAGATAAGCTATTACCAGCAGGAGAGTGGGGTGGGGGGAGAGAAAACCTTTTGTAGTGGTAAACACCCATTTTTTCATGCTTTGTGTGTATAAAAAGATCTTCTATACTTTCCACAGTATGCATCCGATGAAGTGAGCTGTAGCTCACGAAAGCTTATGCTCAAATAAATTGGTTAGTCTCTAAGGTGCCACAAGTACTCCTTTTCTTTTTGGGAATACAGACTAACACGGCTGTTACTCTGAAACCTATTTTCATCTATTCATTCGAAAAGTGAGAGTGCAGGAAATGAGAGCAAGACGGTGCTGAAGTATTCTGAAGGCAGGAAAACTGGAATCTAGGGACTGCTGTAGAGCAGGATCTTTTATAAGCTTGGGTCCCGCAACACTGAAATCCTAACTAGGCCCACGCTGTACTACTGGTCATGGCTCTGTGGCTCCCGTACATGGTATGAGACCACTACAATGCAGGTCTGCAGAGGCAATTCAGGATGGAGAAGGAAAGTGTTGAGTGACCGTCTGCAGGGTTGGTGAGCAGATGTGTCAGTTTATTAGGGTAAGCTGCTCTTATAAACCAAACAGCAAGTTAATAGCAATCTCATTTTAAAAGACGATACCCCTTAAGTGCACTGTTTTACTGTCCTGAGATTTAATACTGGCCACAAGACAATGTCACAGTTTCTGTAAGCGTCATGCATAAGAAAGATTGTCTATGAGACAAAGGAACTCAGAGGAAGGAAATTGCTGAGATCAGGGGTAGCTGGATCCTGAGTACATATAACCTTTTTCTACTCTTAGTATATTAAATTAAAATAAAACTGAGTCAGACCTTATTTTCCCTATTAATTCAGCTTGATATAAACAACATAACAGAGGGAAAAAACAGGTCCAACTAGCTGAAACAAAACAATTATATACAGGCACATAGTCATAATAAAAGCAATTAGCATGCACGATATTAAAAACCTATCCCATCTTAAAAAGTCTGTGGGCCATAAATAGAGATGCATGAAGGATAGATTAGGAGTAAATCTCGACCTCTTCTGCCATCAATTCTCAAGTTAATTATCTGATAATCACCACAGCGTACATTTGCAAAATAAACACCCCGTGTAAATTTAAATCTGCATGTAAATAGAGTAAGAGTTAATTAACGCAAGGATCAAAATACCCAGTGATGTGAGCACTCCAGTGACTCTACTCCCCATTAAAGGGGAGAGTCTATGAGAACTTTGTGCTCAACTCCCTGATTGAACTACTCAGGGCTGTAGGGTTAGCAGCAAAGCAGCAGGTAGCATCACAAGGAACAGGGCAGCAAGTTGATCAGTGATCAGGATTCTCAAGTAACTTTCGGCCCGGATTCAGCAAAGCATTTAAGCTCAGGCTTGGGTCTATCCCTATTCAGCAAAGCACTTTACATATATAGAAGTCACATGCTTACGTACTTTGTTGCATAGGTGTAGACATAAGCACGTGCTTCAGTGTTTTGAAGAAACAGGGGCCATAGGCTCCTGATTTTATATTAAAGCAATTAGCTTCCAGGATCAGACACTTCTTCCTAAATTCATGTTAGATGCAGCAGAGAGAGAGAGAGAGAGAGTCTATTTGGTTCTCCCTGCTATGGCAGAGCTTTTCTTCCTGCATCTTTCTTTTAAGGTCTTCTGTGGAGAGGAGGAGGGATTCCTAGGTTCTTTGTCTAACTCTGCCACTGACTCATGGGTCTTTGGCAAGTCACAGTGTCTCAGTTTCCCCATCTGAAAAATGGGGATAATATTCATGTGCCCCACCAGTGTACTGGGAAACTAAATAGCAGTTTGCAAAGCACCTTGAGATCCTTAAATGGAAGGTGCTATAGAACAGTGAAATATAAATCTCTCAGACCTTAACCTTGCCTAGTGACCCACAGACTAGGATTCCTTACCTTATGCAAATAGGATTCACATTCAAATGAAGCCTTTATGAAAGGGAGACAGCGGGAGCTGATACACCATTGCCTTACACCTTGTGTAGTTATTTATCCCCGTACAAATCCAGTGCAAAGTAGATGTAAAACGCTACCCCGACCTTACACAACAGCTCACAGGTCTGTTCAAGACATTGTGTACTGCTCTAAAAAGGAATTGTAGCCTGCTTCTACCTTAGAGCCCCTAACAGTGCAGAGTGTGGTATAAATGCCTAGCTAGGCTGTCTAATACTCTACAGTTCTGTCTTCACACAACTTGGACCTTCGCCTAAACAAACATCTCAAAAAGGTTTCACCAGCCCACCCTCTGACATGTGGCTGAAACTTATCATGCCCTCAGAGCCCTGCAAGTAGCTCTCTGTCTAGCTAGACATGCCAAACCCAGTCTGATGAGGCAGCAAAAATGACCTAGTAGCCACTGAATACCCCTGAAGCCTGGATAATCTGCAGTAATGCACACAGGCTTCCAACAACCAGACACAGCTGCTTTCACCTTGTTCACGATGCTACTGAAGTCCTAAGCCCCTGTTACCCTCCAGAAGTCTAATGAAGTGATCTAATTACAGTAAGACTGCACCAGCTGGCATTTGCTGCCCTCCAACTAGACTTAGACATTTGGGATCTCCTAACATTGGGACAATTTCAACCAAAATAGTATAAATTGAACAGAAGTCTCAAGACTGCCGCTTGGTGAATCCCCTACTGTTGAGGGCAAGGGACAAGGCAGCATCCAAACTGCCCACTCTCACCGTCACCAGAGCGTTACTCTACACCTTTC
Organism: Chelonia mydas; assembly: GCF_015237465.2. Lineage (NCBI taxonomy): Eukaryota > Metazoa > Chordata > Testudines > Cheloniidae > Chelonia > Chelonia mydas. Next base: position 182,428,843 of record NC_057849.1, read on the forward strand.
TTAATACGCTTAACAATCGAAGATCCATCCATTGGCAGAAGCTGACTCCACAGCATATCCCTACTAATACCAGGAAAAGCACCTTGAAGGTTTATGAAAAACCAATCCTACGTCCCAGATGCCCAGTGTCCTTATCAGCTAGAAACAGAAGGTGAAAGTGTTCTTGGCGGGTGAACAACACACCCTGCAAGCATGGCATGTCAGTCTCAGGTTAGGCAGCGTTGAGTGCTCAGTGCCATAGGGCACTTGTCTTTGGGGAGAGTCAGGCACCACGCAGGGGCAGCCCTGAGTACCAGATCTGTGAGAACTATGGAGGCAGGGACCTGGTTCACGAGGTGGCCGGCATCGCCTGTAATCCCCACGGTTGTTCCCTGAAACAAGGGGAAAATCTTGTTCCTCAGCCGGGACTGAATCCCCAGCCAGTCTCCTGCCAGCTAATCCACCCCACTGCAGGCAGGTTGAAATAGCGCTAAGCAGTGTTCATGCTCCGAGCCAGAAAAGCTGCATTGCCTCCCTCTGCCTACATATTGCAGCACAAACCAGTATCTGCATAATCAAGGATAAGGCAACAGGACCGTAAACTCTGAGATTCCCCTTTGGCACAATGGGATTGACTTGGTGCACAGGAGGGAATTTTCAGAATGGTGAGGGGGGGCGTCCGTGACACAGCCCACACTGATGCCAGTGAGAGCTACGCTGCAGAGTTCCCATCATTTCAGACCTTCAGTCGTTCCTCTCTGGATTTCCTGCCTCTCATAATGTTATCTGATTGAAGTGTACGTCCCACTTCGTTAAGTCCATAAGCCAGTGGCTGGATGGTATCTGACTGACAGCTGTTTGCAATTTAAAATGGGCATATGCCTCAGATCAAAGCAGCAGAAGCGGGAACAGCAATTAGAATATCTCAGTCTCTCTCACTCCACTTTCATTGCCACAGAGTGTCTCACTGAAGAAATGAAAAGTCTTACAGTTCAGCCTTTTAGCCCCTGGCCACTGCGTGAGGCATTCTTGCCACGTTTCACACTGATTGGTCATGGCCCTTCTCTTTCAAATTTGACAGCATGCCTCTTGTTGGCATTACCACCACATAAGGCGGACACAAAGAGTTGGTACCCCGGTTATCTTTCCATACCGCTCTTGGTATTCACGGATTCGTTCCCATGAGCTTTTTAAGAAATAATACAACTTTTTTTCCCCTGCCTGTCAGTTTTCATGCTCTATTGACACCAGTGGAAACGGCAGTGCTCACTCTATCTGCAGAACTGGTACAGAAAAGATAGTGCCGGCCCCATTCATCCACAGGACTCAGTCCTGACCTGTGAATTCAGGCTACCTGGTCCATTCAGTCTCCCTGGCGGCCCTGCTCCCTGGTCCTGCGGAGAGAGTGCTGACAAGTGTTCTAGATTAGCCTCAGATATGGTGCTGGTGTATTTCCTTGTTATAAGAAATCCTGCCCACTAAGAATTGGACAGAGCCCCACCAAATTCATTTCACAGGCCACTGAACAGCCATTAGATAATAACTTCTGGTCACTCACTACCACCCTGGGCCACATCCAAAACTCGGAATACTTGACGTTCTCTTCTCCCCTCCAGGCCTGCAGGCATCTGTGTTGAGCAAAATGGAAGCAGAGAAGCATTTTTTTCCTTCATAGTTTACAGTGGACATGGGATTGCTGTTTTCCTTTTGTAGAATTCTGAACGGAATTTGGTGTTCATGAAATTGAGGGGCTAACAAAACTCTGGCCAAATCAGGGCCTCACACACGTAGCTCCATCAATGCACCGCTATCCTGAACTACAACGCATGCTGCCAGAAGCTGGGCATGGACAACACTTGCTGATTGCCTGGTTCTGTTCATTCCCTCTGAAGCACCTCGACAGGATACTGGGCTAGATGGACCATTGGTCTGACCCAGTATGGCCGCTCTTATGTTCTTATGCTAGCCCAGGCCTTGGCCCTCACTCAGCTGTGCCAATGTCTCTCAGTAACTCTCACTAACCCAGGCCTGAGAATAATCATCACCCAGCCTTGTCAAGCGGACATCAGTCCAACCTCACAGTATTCTCTGCCCTTTGAGTTCTATCAAATTGTGCCAGCCAAAATACTGGGTTAGCTGGGTGATATTTGCAAATGAAGAGATTAGGGCGAGAGCACTAAACTCACTTCATGTGAACTGAGGCCTCCAGGGTGAAAGGAGAATATATAAGGCCCTTTGTGCCAGGAGCCCCTCCCCAAAACACTTTTCCTTTCGAAGCATCTCTGGCACAAAACCCGCTCCTGTAAGGTTACAGAAGTAACAAGCACATTGCCAATTATGAACACACACTTGCATTACTTTCAGTGAGGTTGCAAATGGCGGTGAATGTTTTGCAACTGTTTGTACTGCTTGCCAGCACTCTCATCATTCCAGGGCTTTTGGGAAGGAGCTGGTTTTATCTGGAAAGGACCTTTTCCTGCTGCAGTCATTTATAAACATGTAAATCTCTCTCACAATGTAAATGACAAGTGTTAGGATATAGATATTCAGGTCTGTCTGTAAAGGCCTATACTCTAAGAATTTAGGTGTATTCTTATCACTTGGCTAGTTATAGAGGTATAAAAGAAAGAATCAAAATCACTGTCTGCGGGTGTAAGGGCCTTCTCTTACTGTGATAGTCTGAGGCCTTGTTCTTAGGCTAAGGCCTTTGGCTAAGCAACAGGCAGCCATAAACTGGGAAGTGACCGGTCACATCCTCACATTCCAAACTAGTCACATTGAAAGAAGGTGCTATTGGGCTGTTAGGAATACAATCCTGTCCTGATAGTGCCTATCACCCACAGAGAAAGAGAAGGGCCTAGAAAATGTAAAAGGAAACTTAGTTTGATAGCATCCTGTCTGTCAAGAACTCACTTATCAATAGCTGGGATGTGAAATCCTCACTTCTGTATTGTTTCGTCATTACAGTTCCCACTTTGCTATTGTTTGTCTGTATAATCTCTGTCTGGTTCTGTGATTGTTCCTGTCTGCTGTATAATTAATTTTGCTGGGTGTAAACTAATTAAGGTTGTGGGATATAATTGGTTACATAATCATGTTACAATATGTTAGGATTGGTTAGTTAAATTTCAGGAAAATGATTGGTTAAGGTATAGCTAGGCAGAACTCAAGTTTTACTATATAGTCTGCAGTCAATCAGCAAATGAGTGGGTGGGGGAAATTGGAATCATGTTTTGCTAAAGGGGGAGATGGGAACAGGGAATGTGGGTAAGGAAATTGGAATCATGTTTTGCTAAAGAGAGGAAATGGGAACAGGGAATAGGGGTGGGGAAATTGGAATCATGTTTGGCTAAAAGGGGAAATGGGAACAGGGAATGGGGGTAAGGAAATTGGAATCATGTTTAGCTAAGGGCAGGAATGGGAACAGGGACACAGGCGTAAGGCTCTGTGGTGTCAGAGCTGGGAAGGGGGACACTAAGGAAGGAAACTGGAATCATGCTTGCTGGAAGTTCACCCCAATAAACATCGAATTGTTTGCACCTTTGGACTTCGGGTATTGTTGCTCTCTGTTCATGCGAGAAGGACCAGGGAAGTAGGTGGGTGAAGGAATAAGCTCCCTAACAACAAGGTGTAAAGCAACCATCTAAGTTGTGCAAAGTATAAATAGAAGCTTGTCCTCAAACTTCTCATTTGTGGTTTTGAGTTCCCTGCGTGGATTGCAGAAGCTTGTGCTATGTGGCGTCAGGGTGGCTTTCCTGTTTGCGTTTCTAGCTGGGAACCTTTGGGAGACTGAACTACTTGTGACACCTGTGAAGTGGTAGATTTTAGAATGTATTCGGTAGAGCGGGGGGGGCAAACTTTTTGGCCTGAGGGCCACATCTGGCTATGGAAATTGCATGGCGGGCCATGAATTCTCACGAAATTAAGGGATGTTACCGAGGTGTGGAGGAAGGACTCATGGGGTGTGGTGCAGGGGGGGTGCCCTATAAGGGATGTTACCAAGGTGCGGGAGGAGGAACTCGTGGGGCTGTGAATCGGGGGGCTCTACAGGAGCCGGCCCAGGGACTCCTAGGGGCTCTGCTGGCAGTGACAGCAAGGCGGCCATACTAGGCACCGCCATGGAAGGAGACACCCTAGCTGGGACAGGTATGGCCCCTGGGCAGTTTTGACAGTCTCGAGGGTGGGGCCGTAGGGGACTGGGAGGGTCTGGGCCACAGTGATTGGCTGATGAGGAACGAGGGGAGTCTCTTGGAGGAACGGTGCCTCAGGGATTGGTCGATGAAGGAGCTTGTGGTTCCTAATTGGACTCAATTAGGGGTGGCATCCTGCGATGCTGCTGGCCTTGATCATTGGCTAGTTTGGGTGGAAGCTGGCTCTTCGGGGATTGGGTGCGGTGCCGGGTAGGGGCGGGGTTCCGATCCCGAAAACAGCGCCGTGAAGTCTCAGTAAGTGGTGCCGGCGGTGCCTGCGCAGTGTGGCTCTGCGTGTAGGAAGATGGTGCTCACTGGGGGCTGGGGAGCACCAGGCAGGCAGAGTGGGGCAAGCCCCCAACCCCACTCCCTGGCAGGAGCTTGAGGGCTGGATTAAAAGATCTGATGAGCCTGCGGGCCATAGTTTGCCCACCCCTGAGTTAGAGGGCATTAGTCTAGAGATGCGGGGAGGGGCCAGAGGGTGGGGCAGAGCGAACGCCTTTTCTGGTTTGAGCTCCACCACCTTCCCACTGCCGGAAATCTTCCCAACCACAACTAGTGGCAGTGGCCCCTAACTCTGCTTATTTACGAATCTGAACGCTCCTCAAGGCAACTTTACTGCTTCCGAACCAATGCCTGGTCGTTCAGTAGGCCATGTCCTGATCTCAACAAGGCCAATGAAAGTTTTGCTACTGAGTTCAGTGAGACCAGCTAGTGCAGTGCCACCAGCTACCACAGGGAGAGAGGCAAACAGGAATGAAAACATTACTGCGCAAGTGTACTACCCAGCGCTTCTCAACGGCCAGTCCATGGACTGGTGCCAGTCCCCGAGATCTGCCTGCCACAGTTTAGGAAAGCAGCAAGCCAGTCTCTGGTATCTAAAGGTTGAGACATATTGTGTTAACCCACTCACACTGCTGCTTGCTGGTACTCAGGATGGTGCAAGGCAGGACAAAGGTCACTGGAAAACTGTCATTACCAAGCTGGCATATAAGGAAAGATCAAATCATGTTCTCAGCCTGGATGGACATGAATATCAAACCTCAGAAACGCATCACTTCTTTGACTGCCAATGTGCTCGCCCTAATCTATTGGGAATGCAGGAGGCTAGCAGCTGATCAAAATGCACCCAGTTATTTGGGCACTTCCAAACCCCGTCTTCGCCACCTGTGAGCCACAAGAGCAACTAGTACCACCAGCAGCGTTACCTGTTGGACCAGTGGGAGCCGGTATACCTGCATCAGGGCTGCTTTCAGGGCGGGTCTGGAGAACTACCAGCTGGAAAGGAGCCTAGGTCTTTGGTCAAGAGGGGGCACTCAGCAGCCTCGGAGGGGAAGCTAGGAGAGCTTGCTGTGGGGAGGGAAGATAAGGAGCTGTGGATTAGTATTCTCAGGGCTGTAACAGGAAAATCAATCAAAGGGGTAGGAGACAAAAATACCCCTTTCCCTCAGTTTTCCAGAGACCAGCGCTAGTGTGTATTGAAACGTCACAATGCTCCCATCAGGATTTCTTTGCCCTGTTCACCTGCCTTTTATTCATCTCAGAGAGACAGGTTCGCAGGGAGAGACCCAGAGCTCTATGTTACCAGCTTCCCGAAATAACTTCTCTCTGCTCAGGAGCACTTCTCAGCCCTCTCTGCCGAGGTGCAACACTATCACCACCTCATCCACTGGCAGGCATTTCTAGCCAATAGGCTCCAGTTAGCCCCCTGTGCACTATGGGAGATTATTTATTGGAATAAGACACATGGCCAGCAACATCACTGACAGCGTGGGAGCCTGAGCACAGCCACAGGGCAGTTATTTGCAGCTCGCTTAGCCGTCTTAGACTGTCACACTTGTGGCTGTGGCCTGTTCATGACTAGACAGTGTTCCTTGAGCCCCACAGGCATGGTCTCCTGACCTCTGTGTTGTTGACGCTCCACCTGACCATCAGCCTGAAAACCAGCAGTGGGAGGTAAGCCAGGCAGAACTGACCCTGGCTAGGTGGGTGGTGAGCTAGGACCTCCTGCGTGTTGTGCAAACACTAGGGTACCTTCCTGTCACTGCATCTTCTCCCCTCCTACCCTGTTTGTGTCCACCGGTTACATTGTGTCATAACCTAGATTGTGAGCTCGCAGGGGCAGAGACTGTCCTGTAACTGCATGTGCATAGAGTGCCCAGTGCAACGGGGCCCTGATCAGAGGAAAAACAAGAACATCAGGCGGATTCGTAGGGGGAAGTGACAGAGAGTTGAAATAGGTTCTTTCCAATTCTCCTCCAGCAGCAGGGAGGAAGGGATCAGCCTTTGCGAGGGGTTGAGGCACTTGCTTGGTGGCCAAGAGAGCGTTGGAGTCTCAGGAAAGAATCTACTTGCCTTGGTGCTCCAAGGTCTAATAAATGGAAGGACTCCCTGAACGACAGACCAGCGGGGGCTGAGGAAACCAAGCCCAGGATGTTGAAAGTCTGAGTAAGACCAAAGCAAACTCGAAAACATGCCCTTGTTTGTGACACTTTATCTGCAGTTTAAAACATTTCATCACAGGAACGAAAACAAACCCTATTTCAAAATACCTGGAGAGCTGATGGAAAGGAACCAAGAGACCATACTTGGCCTAGGAGCTGAGACAGGCCCAGAGGGACACACTACAAGGTGGGCAATAGGAAACCCCCTCGGCTGTTTCTGAGAAGTACCTGAAGGTTCAGCAGCTTTTCCAACAGCCCTGGATTTGGCACTGTCAGGAAGCATGCTGGTGATGTTTTCACTGTTTCCTGAATATGGCAGCAGTACTGGTGCTAGCCCACGGGGGGGCCCTAAGCAGGAATATTTTGCCTCCCCCCCATACTAAAACAGGGAAGTTCTTATAATAAAAAGTGAACGGGGGGGGGGTGGGCCTTGAGCTGCTTAAGGCCCTAAGCAATTGTTTAGAAATTATGCCTAGTGCCCGCTCTGTATGGCAGGGAAGCAAATACTGATCTATCAGCTCCAGGATGCACTACTTGCCTACCAACTCACCAACATGGCAAACTGCACCCAGTGCTGCCCCTGCTGAGAGCATAACCCTGCCCATCTACCTCCTCAGCTTTGCAGTCCAGGGCACCCCATGCCCCACAGCTCCTTTCTCACCCTCCGCAATCATCTGCCCCACCCCGAGAAAGAGCCATTGGGGTGGCAGCATGTAAAGCTGATCTCCATTGTAGCATTTCTGCTTCTCTCCAAAGCCAGCTTGCCACTAACAACTGCAACAAGGGAACGCAGCTTGCAAATCGCTAGCTGAACTTCAGGGCTGACAGCTGAAGGGCTGGGTCTGGTTGTTTGATTCAAACTGGCTCTCTCCTTCCCACTACCATTTCCACCTTGCTTCCTCGGACATCCACGCCCTCTTCCTCACACCCCATGAAAGAGAGCTTGGAAAACAGGGAATTGCTCACTGAAGAAAACCTTCCCTTGATTTCTTCTTTTTTGTGCCGACAGGCAAGTCGAGAGATAAGCTCATCAGAGCAAGATGGGAAGTGAGTGTATTTCTCTGGCAGCTTTCACAAACCTGACTAACAGCTCACTGATTTGTTTTGGCCGCACTCTCCATTGCCCTCTAACATCCCCACCGCTTTGCTGCTTTATGGTGTAAAAGGGCCATAAAGGCAGTAGATCGGCCCACCGTGTTACATCCCTAGCCCAGGGAATTCCCAAGGTGGGACAGAAAGCATGGAGGGGCAGAAGCACTGTTACACTTTCTTGATTATTCTTAGTTGCTGCAATGCTCCCTAGGGGGCAGGTGCAGCTCAACATAAGTGAGAGAAGCCTGGAGGCTAGTCTAAGTTACACCAGGGGCCAGAACAGGGGGATGCACAAAGTTGGCTCCTCCCCCATTTCCATTCCTGTGCTAAGTAGGGTTCTGGCAGCCCTCTGTCTCTTTCCTTCTCAGACAGTGCTGGGCAAAATGGTCTCTTTAAAAACAGGGAAGTTTTGGAGGTTTTTAGGAATGATAGGTCAGTTCACCCACGGAAGAAAATCAAATTTGTTAAAATAAAGTCAAAGGTTTGGCTAAAACGCAGCAAAACCAGGAAATTCAAACAGCAAGGTGTTGTGCTTCTCTAGCCCCATCTAATCAAGGCTCTCAGAGCACTTTACAAGCTTTAATTAAGCCTCCCAACCCAGGGATGAAGGAAGTGCTGTGAGGGTCGGCCTGTAGCTAGTCAGGCAAAGGCGAGGCGGCAATAAGAAGGGAATAATTCCCCCCACTGGAATAAACACGGATATACCAGGTGCAATCAGTTTTATTTTAGCAGATTTCAAAACATTTTCAACAAACATCGGACCACAGCAAAGAAGCCCACCCGGCCTGACTGTGGAATTCTCCAGGAAGCTACTGTGCCAATGGGATGTTAGGATCTGCTATTTAAATACCAGTAAGAATGCAACAAGCCCAGCGGTCACTGGGCCTCTAACGCCCTCACGTCGCTCCATTCAGAAACTGGAGATCGGAACCGGTTTGTCTATAACATAGGTATTAGCACGTGTAGCAGCAGGGCAAGCCACACCCAGTACAAGCTCCTGCTAATGTGCCTAGTCCACTGGGACCATGGCCCAGTACCAACCAAAGTTAATGCAAATTGTGATGAGGGGTTTGGGAAGCGGATGCACTTCTCCACTAACGATTGGGCTGAAAGCTCTCTCTCACACACACACATTTCATAAGACAAATCAGATGGCAGAGACTTTCAGTCAAGACCAAATGGATCTGGATTGGAGCCAGCAACCTAGAGAAAAAAGGCTCCATATTCCATTTGTACCGGTCCTCTGAGCCAGCCGGTCCTTATTTGGTTTTAATGCTGATTTGAGTGTATGGTGTGAAAAATGTAATTGTAAGGCAAATATAATAAAACCCTGTTTGTTCACTTTTAATAAGAATTAACACTAACTGTGGGGAATCAGGGCACAGGTGATATTGCAGGAGAATGAGAAATCAGCGATCACATATACGCGGGCAGTGTTCCAAGACTGTAGTTCTGCGGGTCCATCTGTCCATTTGGTGTAAAGAGCAGACAGACATTCTCTATATTTAGGTTAGAACCTCTGGGATCCCTCACTTTCTTGTGCTGCAGGGCTCTGAGGCATGCCTGACTGGCTCTGAATGCTGCTGTCCAAATAACCAGTGTAGCCTGGTGGGAGTAGCCATGTGGTAGCAGAATCACAGTTAAAACATTGCCAGATAGCTCCAGGATCTCCCGATTTGCCACTTATGTATTAATTATGTGCTCAGCCCCTGCCCTAAGCAGCTTACAGGCTAGTCTGGACACATACAGTGCATTGCATTGAAAGAACTGGAGATTAATTTTGCTGAAGTCATTGCTGAAAGGTGCTGCATCATCCCAGCCATCCTGCCAGCCATGGGGAGTTATATGCAGCTTTCTCCAGAGTCAACCAATAAAAGGATGGAAACAGAAAGTCTGGCACAGCAAAGTGATTACATGAGTGACACAGAGCTAGCCTGGCAGCTGTGGTTTCTTTCTGTGATCCCCAGCTCCATATAACTCCCTTGCTGGGACAGTAAGACCTTTTCTTGGACACCTTTCCAAGGTGCTGGGTGTTTTCCACATGGACATCTTTTCAGTCTCAGCCAGCCCTCACCTAATATAGAGCCTATCAGCTCTGTTCCGGGCCAGAGCTGGTACAACTGGAGTTTTAATTAGCAGATGGGGCAGGGCACTCAGGTCGTTTTGCACTGAGCGGCTAGCGGAAAGAGGGGTATTCATAGCATGCATTGGACAGAGGTGTTCCAGTGGGTGAGGTGGAATGGAATGGGAAATAGAGGGGATTTTTACATTTATGTTTTTGGAGTGAATTTAATGCTGGTGAAATACACTAGATGGACAGCGTTGGAGAGTGAAGGCCTCTACTTACGCACTGCAGAGGCCCAGCAATAGGAGCGACTCTAGATTTCCCCCCTACACACACACACTGTTCTGCCACTGTGCCTCCCTCCTGCCCTGAAGGGACCACTCTCTGAAAGGGGAGGGGAGTCCAGGCTCCAGGGCCCACTCAGATACGACTGCCAACAAGGAGGCCAACTGGTGGCAGCTGGAGCTGTGATTATTGATGCGAGGACTCCTTTCCCCTGAGAACTGGATTAAGACCCACCAACTCATCTCTCATAGACCATTCAAGCGTAAGTAGTTGGTAATGACTTTTGGCCCCTAGCCACTGACCACTGCACTAGAGCCAGCCAACGTAAGATGAAAATTGGTCTGGTGGCTAAGGCACTGGACTAGGACTTGGAAGATGTGAGTTCAGGTCGCAGCTCTACTACAGACCTCCTGTTGGACCTTGGTCAAGTCCCTTAGGCTGAGATTTTCAAAGTCGAATCTCGAATTTAGATGCCTTATTCCCATTAAAGTTAACAGGAATTAGATGTCCAAGTCCCTTTGAAATCTCAGCCTTGATCTCTCACTGTCTCAAGGCTCCATCTGTAAAATGGGCATCGTACCTTCCTTTTTCACAGGGCTTTTGTAAGGATAAATTGATTAATATTATGAAGGCCACAGAAACTACCATTATGGGAGGAGAGTCACATAAGCACCTATGCAAGTAGAGAGGCAAGAAAGCTCCAGTCCCAATTACCTTAGCCATCCAATCTGTCTCCTATCACTTTCTTACTTTGCTACATTAAGGTGACTGAAGGAAAATGCAAATTTTCAAGGTTCAGAGCATATGATACTGAACAGCAGCACACAGTCCCTTTCCCCCTGCATGCCACCTCAGCATTCAGTCCATTTTTTCCTCCTTCAGCTTATTCATCTCTTCCTCCAGATTACTGTGGTCAGAATAAGTGGGCTCAACATCTCCAGCCCCTTTCAAATCCACCCACAGCTCTTTTCCTTTCCTTTGATAGATCGATTCTTTGTGGGTCTGCCTGTTCTTGAAATACAAGTAGAGGAAAGCAGCTATCAGGCCAAGGAACAGAATCAGGGGGTAGATTAGGATGAAGTGGAGCAGTGACGGAGACGAACAGACCCTGGAAGAAATTGTTGACTCTGCAAAAAACAGAAAACAATTGAACACAGCAGCTAATTGTACTTACTCCTCCTGCTGTTCAATATTCATAGCACTAATGGGGGATTATAGCTAACAGCCCAGTGGTTATGGCACTCACCTGGAATGCACAAGACATGGGAGAACTACATTCATGTCCATGTTTTTCCTTATTCAGAGCAGGGGCTTGAATGTAGGTCTCCCACATCCCAGCTCAACCAATTGTGTGAGTCTCTCTTTCCCTCCCACACCCTTCACAATAAACTTTCAGGTTTGGCAAATCAGCAGTTTCCAACGATCTGCATAACACAGGCCATAGAAACGTCATCTCTGGCCTGCTTTAGCACAGACGGTCAGAATGGTCCCTTGGTGTATTCCTGGTATCTTTGTTTGTTTCCTTTAATTTTCCCCTTTATCCCATAAACACCCAGGCATGCTGCTATAGGGTTGTTCATGAGTTTGGGGCTGTACGTGTTGGTTTTTTGATCTAGGATTGTTCAGGAAGTGACTAGCCTGGAAGCCAATGTGGTCTAGAGAGTTAGGCAGGACCTAGGAGTCAAGCAACCTGATGTCTAGTCTTGGTGCTGACACTGACTTTCTGTGTTTCACTGGGAAAGTCACTTCATCACTCTGAGGCTCAATTCTCCCATCTGTAAAATGGGAGGAATTTACCCTACCCCATAAAAGTAAAAGTACTATATAAGAATTCTTCAGGCCAAGGAGTGTTAGCAGAGGGTCGAGAATTTAAGATATCATTCCTCTAGATCACAAATCCTGTGGGATGCATCCTCACCAGGACACACATATTTTTCGAGTGAGTGGCACTTCCAAGTTTGTGTGCTTCACTGTGAAAAACATCCAGTCTCCTGGAATTTTATGGAAATCAAAACACCAAGGATGCAAAACTACTTGGCAAAAATATATATGCAAATTCCATGGGAAATTTTCAGCAATTACTATTTCACTCAGCAACAACAACGAGGGTTAATAAATAATCCACACAAAGGAACAGCTAGTGAAAGAAACATCCCAGTACAACAGAAAGCTAGCATCCAGTTACGAGGATGACTGAGATCCTAACCGCAGATGGGTGATGACAAATCTTCAGCACCTCCCTAAACACACTAAATAAGTTTGAAATCTTTGGTTCTGTTTATTCAGTTTCATTGCTGCAGAATCCCTCTGCATTTCCGAATTTTGTCCAGGCCTTCAACACACCCCAGTTTACCCCCCAAAGGAAGGTTGTTCTCATAGTTGGCCCCCCTGGAAACAAACAGGACTGGAAGCATCACCAAGAAAGCCTATTCCCAGAGGATTTCCAGGGGCTTTCTGCAATCTCTAGAGATTCGGATGACCATCCAAGAGTTTATCCAAGCTGAATGAAAGCCCTGGTTTTTCTGAGTTTTTCCAAAAAAACTAAGCCTAATGAGAACACAGGTTCAAGCTCCAAGATTCAGGTTAGGACTGTGAGGGCTTGATCTCACAAGGCATTGAGTGCTCGGTCCCAATCCAGCAAAGCACTTAAGCACAAGAATAGTTCTTTGGAAGTCAGTGGGGTTGTTCACATGCTTAAAGCTCAGCATGTGCTTAAGTGTTTTGCTGGATCGGAGTCAGTGCTCAGCACCTTGCAGGCCAAACCCCAAAACCCCCTCCCCTCCAGAGTTTGAGGTACCCAGCTCCTGGGTCTGGCCCACTAGAGAGCTAAGGGACAGCTGTGGGACTGAGTTCGGATCCCCCCTTAGTAAATTCCAAAACATTCCGTTCCGGGGTTTGGTTTGGGCCCCATCTTCACTCCTTCCCCTGCAGGGCTGGAGGCAAGGGAGAGGTTTTGGAAGGACTTAGAAAGTTGCTCATTGGTTACCTGCTGGAAGAATCAGCACAGTGATGTTCCCTGAGTGCCTTACACTCCTCTGATACCAGCCGCGCCCAGGGCTGAACACCCACATCTCCCCATGGCACTGATAGTCCCCGCTGTCAGACGCCTCAGGCCTCAGCAGCGTCAATCTGTACTGCAGCTCCCCAGGCCTCTCAAACCGCAGCCGGTTCCTGACAGTGCTGGTGGTGGCAGGGCCGTACTGAAACACAGAGCTGTGTTTCACACTAAATAACTCTTCTCTGCCTCCCCCGGTCATTCTCCACCAGGTGACGGAGAAGGCGGTGCCGCTGGTGCCGGGCGATCCCAAGATGAAGTTGCAGTCTAGGTGGAGGTCCCCCTGGTTCTCTTGCAGCACAGCTGCTGAGCTTGCAACCTGCACCTGCAGGTCACCAGCTATCACCACAAGGAGAGAGAAGAGAGGCTTCAGGGAACTGGGTGGTTGTTGAACAAAAGCATCGTGAGGTATATTTTCTGCTGGCAGGCACTCCTCCCTTCTTTTCTATTCCCTGCATACCAACCAGCAGCACTCCATGCACTTCTGGCCCTCCCTCCCCAACATAGCTCTGCCTCCCTTCCCTGCAGCAGGCTATTCCTGCAACTGACAGCGCAGCTGAACCCTAACTTGCAGTCATCTCTGCTATTCCAGCTGTGCTCCCCTTTCCAGACCCTGCAGTGCCCCTCGACCCTGGCTGCATGGGAACATTGCAGAGACACAGCAGATGTTTGCTGGAGATGGGCAACGTCATATGCAGGGGAACTGGGAATGGCCCGGGAGCGTTACCTGGAGGCAGCGCAGTGAGCCTCGTGTACCCCGACACTTCCGACGCCCGTTGAACCCAAGTGCCACTGCTGTCCTGCTGCCACTCCTGCACCTGGCAGCAGTACAGCCCTGCGTCGCCCGGCTCCACGCTCCGCAGTATCAGGCTGAAGTCACCGAAGGATGGGCGGCGAAGGTGCAGCCTCCCCACCATCTCCTCGTCAGCATACTCCACCATGCCGTTGATGTGCACTTTCACCAGGGTTTTCATCCCAGAGTGCTCCAAACCATGGAACCAGATGGCAGAGAAGAGAGAGGCCGGTTGGGAAGGGCCCTGCAGGAGGCAGCTCATGGTCACGTCCTCGTTCTCAGTGGCTGTGATGTTGTGGTTTGTTTTTTCAACATGGAGTTTGTTTTCTGGTGTGGGAGGCAAGGGGAAGAGGCCTTCACTTAGGGACTGTGTTCCACAGCACAAAGAGACACACACAGGCTTGTTCGAGGCTGATCTGACTCTCCATACAGTATGTGTGGGGGGGGGGGTGGGAGGGCAGGGGGTCAGTGTGGATGGCCTGTTAAAGGGCCCCTGTTTAAGAACTGGAATCACATTCTTTTCAGGGTTGATGGGAAGTCATATGACTGGCTCCTGTGTGAGGCGCTCGGGGCTCCTTCTACCGCAAGTCCTAACTCCCACCCTTACGGCTCAGTCAGGGCTCTAGCCCCTGCCTCCACAGCCCCACCGGCTCACTTGGGCAGGTGACCCCCGCACCACAGTATTCAGAGGCTTCCTAATCACTCACTCAGGGCTCCGGGCTGCAGGACGCGCCAGGCCAGGGAGAGGACAAGATGGGGGTTGGAAGAAGCAATCCCTAAGGGACCATTCCAGCCTGCATAATTGATCAAGGAAGGCCTTCCACCACAGCTGTGTCTAGCATGAGCTCAGTGCAGCTGGAGATCCAGCCTTTGCTTCTTACGGACATCCATGCTGTGATAAAGGATCCCTTCTAGGACAGCATAGTTACCTGAAACCTTGAACTCCAGCATGGTCTTTCCTGATTCCTTCTTTCCAAGTTTGTACCAGCCACGGTCTGGTGACCACAGCCACTCCTCTACCAGGCAGTAGTACCTGCCACGGTCACCATGATTCACAGACTGAATACGCAGCCAGAACAGGTTGCTGGAGACCCTCTCACTGTGGAATTTCGATTTCTGTATAGCAGAGCTGAACTCTGAACCGTAGTCCAGGATATTGCTATAGTTGGCCCTCACGATTTGCAGTGGGGGAGCATCAGCTGGAGAAGGCGGTAAGAAGTACCAGGTAATGGCTAACTGAGAATCCCCCTGGGTCAGTGATGTGACTCTGCATTCGATTTCTGTGTCTGCGCCACCAGAGATCTCCAGGGATCTATCTTCTGTGTTTACTCTTAGCTTGCTCTCTAAATCAACAGGAAAAAAAAAAGAAGAATTTACTATGGTAGCTACCAGTACTAGAACACCAGCAGGAAAGGGATAGATTTCTTGAAATGATGGCTTACGAAGCCTTAGGAGAAGAGAAGCTGGAGGGAACAAGTCTGAAATTACACATAAAAGGTTCTGTTCAGGTGTTAGAAACCCCGCATTCTGAAGGATGCCCGGCCCCAATTTCAATCTCCTTTCTTTTAGGAGTCCTTGCAATGTTTCGGTAATTAAAAAAAAATCTTTGGACATGTTTTTCCTTTGCAGAGCCCCCATGAGCAATCCTACAATAACAAGATGTGTGTCCAACTCAGCCTTCACAAGCAACCCTACAAGAACAAGCCTGCGCACACACGTTCAAGCACTCAGGAGCAATCCTACAGCAAACCAATCTGCACAGACCTACCCATCCGACCACCAGGGCTAAAGGAATGCACCAGTGAGAATCACAGAGTCAGAGATAGAAGAACTCCATGGTCACTGTCAAAGGACTTGCCTGACTTGCAGCACCTCCTGCTGGCCAAGTGTGGCTCCGCAGCACCCTGCCTCTGTTCTTTCAGACCAGATCAGTCAGTTATCCAGACCACAGGAGTTCAAACATATACCACCTTTGTGGGGGCTAGTTTATTAACTCATTCTACAGAGGGTAACTTCTTTAGTTGCTGAAGTTCACAGCCACTCTGGGCCCATGAGTCCTGGGGCCAGTTTTCTTCCCTGCTCAGGAGGCTCTCACCCTCTTCCCAGAGCTGGCTTATACTTCAGACTCTCTCTCTCCTTAACACAGGAGCTAGAGTTATAATTTAGGCCAGCTGTAGCACCACAGCCAGCTTCCCCTCCAGCTGGCCCTTCCCCCAGTCAGTCCCTCCCCCCGCAGGCTAGGAGAGTTCAGCAGGCACTACCTTCTGCCCCTGGTAGAAACCGAACATATACAATCCTCTTCCCAGAGCGCGTCCCAATTCACTGGGAAAGCA
This sequence comes from Chelonia mydas, assembly GCF_015237465.2. Taxonomy (NCBI): domain Eukaryota; kingdom Metazoa; phylum Chordata; order Testudines; family Cheloniidae; genus Chelonia; species Chelonia mydas. The sequence goes on from NC_057849.1 coordinate 182,445,079, forward strand.
CAGAGCCCTGCCTCGCCCACTCTGTAAGGCTCCTGGTCCTAGGCCCTTAAAAAATGACAGCCTGGGTTTTCCCCAAGCCTTAACTATCGTCCCGGGACCATTTTCCTTCTCCCAACAGCTAGCTCTGTAGAGTGGATGAAGACCTAGGGAAGGCAAAGTCCCAGAACTTAAGGGTCACACCACTGAAGAGGTGTTGACTGACCACTACAGGCCCTACTACCCTTAAGGGGACGGTCACCCTGTTACAGTCACCCAGCCAACTCCCTGCCCAGGCAGGATTGTTCCTTTCCAGGCATATTTCCCATACTTTAATAACGCCAATACAGTTTAGTTTTAAATTTTCTCAAGCGACGGGGCTTCCAGTCCTTCCCTTGGGAGACTGTTCTGCTATCTCACTGTCTGAAAATTTCCCCAGCCAGTTAATCCCATTACTTCTAGTCAGACCCCTGTGTACCATCCCAAACAATTCATCTGCCTTCTTGAGGTTTACTCCCTTCACACAGCAGTAGGTGGGCCCTCCAAGCAGCATTACTGGCATGGGATTGATGCACGAGCTGATAATGGAGGGGGACAAACCGGGAATGAAGATCCCACTGGTGCCAGTCCTCTTCGGTGAAGCAATGGGGCAGGGAGGAGAAGATGAATTAACACAAAAGTGCAGCTTTGGAAAATGAACAATGAGGTCCTTTCATCTCAGACAAACTAAAGAGTCTGCGTGGGTTTCACTAACACTTCCTGCCTCATCTGTCTGCCTTGGTTAATAACTAGAAATGTGGTAATGTGTTTCTGAATGTCCCTAGTCATTATACCTGGTAATTGTTCAATTAAGTGCTGAATGGCTCTAGTGCCAACAAAAGAAACATCCTAATCCCTCTTCAATTCTGCAACCATCTCCCATTGGAATGATACTGAGGTGTATCCTGCTAATGCAGTCTCTGTTTATGGGGCTTAGTTCCGATTGCATCACCTGTTGCTAAATCGATTGGGAAAGCAATAAAAAGCATGTGAACATGCAGGTCTCTCACGTAATCCTCCCATCCCCCATGCATACATACCCCACATCCTGCTTTCTAAAGGCCCGTTTATTTTAGATGGAGAGACTAGCCACGAAGCAGGGAGATCACGTCTTTGGGGACTTTCCTCCTTCTCTTCTTTCCCTTTTCAGGCTCTCATTCACCCTCTTAGACAGCAGGTGCTGAGGATATAGAAAAACTATCCCATCCCAGAAGCTGCAGGGCTGGATGGGTTGGACTGGGGAGTTGTTGCCTTAGAGTTGGGATCTGATCATCATTTTGGGGTGGGATTGAGGAGCTGGCAAGGGAGAATCTTTTGTCCATATAGATGGTTCCTGCATCCTGTCCTAGAGGCCCCCCCTTATGCATTCAACTGGGACACTATTCTCTTTGCTGGCCACCATGGCAGAGAGAACTGAATGGCATTGCCATATACTGAACATACAGAGGACTGGGGAGGACAGAAATTAGCTCTGGGGTCTTTAATCCCAGCTATGATGGTCAGTGGGATCTCAGGAGAGGCAGAAGAAATTGCCTGTGAAGAGGTAGATGAGGTGCATGGCATTCAACATCCTGCCACCCTGGGAACAGGACAATTTTACAAACACACATGCATGCACTTCAGTGAGAGTCAGGAACGGTTGCATCAAGGAACTATTAATTCACGAGGTAAGAATTATGGCTCTGATCCTGTGAGGTACTGTGTCCCCTCAGCTCCCACTGATGTTACTGGGAGATGTGGGAGCTTGGCACCTTCCCCTATTCCTCAGGAGCAAGGCTTTTTGCCTCCTCCCTTCCTTCCCCACTGCCCTGAAGGCTCCTCTAACATCCCTCTCTACATCTGGTGTCCCCCACAGCCTATCTTCTCCCTAGAGGTCCCTCACTATTCAGAGCCCCCCCACATTTCCTCTTTCCTTTGGGTATCCCCTCAGTACCCCTATTCCTTCTCAGAACCTATGGACATTCCTTGTCTCCAGAGGGCCCCTCACGTATGCCAGCACCTCATGTTTCCCCTTCTCCTCTTCCTTCCCTCCGAGAGTTCCTCTGCACGTCTGCCAGTGCCCCCAAGAGCCTCACATTCCCCCCAGCCCCACTGTGTGCCTCCCCCTTCTAAACCTAGGTGTTACAGCCCCTCAATTCTCCGGCCAAAGACGAGTGTCTCCCTTCAGAGCTCATCGTTGCCGCTCCTCGACGCAGATAGCCTCCCTAACCCCTCTTGGGGCTTGAGTGGTGCCTTTGCCTCACTCTCACATCTGCTAGCCAAGTCTCTCTCGCCTTTATCCCTGTGTTCCTTTCCCTATTCAATGCATCTGCGTCCTCCCTTTCCCCCCCAACTCTATGTCTTACTCTCTATTTCTCACTCTCCCTCCCCCCCCCGCATCTCAAATCCCACTGGAGACATTAGAACATGTCGCTCTCAAATTGAAAACGCAATACACGGGGATCAGCCTCATAAATGTTTCAGGCAGGTGGAAAAGGCACGTTCCGCAGCCCGACTCTTTGCAGGCTGCTGCATCAGAGTGAGAACAGCAGCGAGGATTTGGGTCCTACTGTGACAAGAGTCACAAAGGGGCGATGGAAAGAAAAAAGACAGCTGCTTTAAATGGGGTGGCAGGATGCTTTGCTGCTCTGTATTTCCCAGCAGATGACATCTGTGCTTTGAAGCTGGGCTGTGAACGCAGGGACGGTTCTAGGGGCAGGCAAGCAGGGCAGCTTCTCTGGGGGCACTGACTTCCAGGGGGGTGCCATACCACTAGCCTTCCTCCCACCCCGCATTTTTTGCTCCACTCCGGCTGGCTGACCATTTTAACTCTGATTTTTTTGGCTCGACTGCTGAGGGGGAGAATTGCAGGGAGAGGAAAGAGGCATAGTTGCCAAAAAACATTTTCCACCCTGGCCAGCACAATAGCTAGGGCTGCTCCTGTGTGAATGCACAGAATGGCTAGGAAGCAAAGAGGAGCAAATGCATTTCTGTCTCAAGGGTCACCCACTTCAGTCATCTGTCCTGCTGCCATGCACCCCTCTGACTGTTCCATATCAGATCCCATGGGCTAAGCAGAGCTGAGCATGGGCAGGACTCGGATTTGACTTCATTTGTTTATTTCTCCATCCTTAAAATGGCACCCATCAGAGCCAGCTCTGGGTATTAGCACAAATCTAATGCAGCATAGATTAACTCTTCATAACCTAAAACGGATTCAACCCCAGAACCTAACTGCTAAATATAACTGAAATGTCACTTGCCCCCAGCCCAGATCCGGAAGTCTTATTCTGTGCCCTGAAGGCCAACGCAGACTCTGCCACCGTCTGACTAAAAGTGGAAGGAAATTCCAGGGTTAAGAGGCATCCACTGAGAATACCTTGCCAGCAGGCTTTTAAATCTAGACTTGAGCACCAGTGGATCTCAGCTCTTATGGCAGAGCAGAGGGAAGGTGTTGCTTCCTCAGGAAGCTAGGACCCAAACCATAGGGCTTTCAAAATTATGCCACCGTCAATGGCATGAGAACACCTGCATATCAGAGGAAGTGGTGTGATGGCTTAATAGAGGGTGCTGTTCAATACTGAGCTAATCGCCTTAATCTCAGAGGAATAGTGAGCCATTTCTTAGATGAGACAAAGGCAAAGGCCGTGATATCACTTGTGGTCATTAAAGATACTAGGCTTCCTTATTAGAATAGGGCTATGAATTCCAGACTCCTAGCCTATTTATACAATCACATTCTGATTCCATTTATTTCCACCCCACTTTCAAAGGGTTACACTATTCTTCTTCATTTCTTTTCCTGAAAGGCTGTGACTTTTGTATCCTGCTGGTCAGTGTGTCGTGTCCCCTTCTGTGTCTGATCCACAGAAGATACCATTCTCAGCTCGAGAGACAGGCTTTTTAGCTCAATGTATAACAACTCATGGTTAGCACTGAAAGTCCCTGGTTCAATCCCCTGCGATGGCCACCATAGCTGTGGTCTCATAAGAGTAGGCTCATCATCTGAGATTCAAACTCCTTGTGGGCTTCAGACATTTGGAATAATCTTCCTCTAGATGGCAGCCTTGAGCATGGTAAAACAGCTGCCTGTGACCCACACCAGAGTGGATGCTATTGCAGTAGTGGCAAATTGATTGTTGAATACAATTTGCAACGCACTCTGAGTCCTTTGGAGACAAAGAGCTATAGCAGGATCAATAATCTGAACTGAAAGAAGGGAAAAGATGGATCACACTGTAACACAGATTCAGGCTAACCTGCATGGTGGCCTCAATCATTGAACATCAGGGTTGGAAGGGACCTCAGGAGGTCATCTAGTCCAACCCTCTGCTCAGAGCAGATCAATCCCCAACTAAATCATCCCAGCCTGGGCTTTATTAAGCCTAACCTTAAAAAACCTCAAAGGAAGGAGATTCCACCACCTCCCTAGGTAACGCATTCCAGTGCTTCACAACCCTCCTAGTGAAAAAGTTTTTCCTAATATCCAACCTAAACCTCCCCCACTGCAACTTGAGACCATTGGTTCTTCTTCTGTCATCTGCTACCACTGAGAACAGTCTAGATCCATCCTCTTTGGAACCCCCTTTCAGGTAGTTGAAAGCAGCTATCAAATCCCCCCTCATTCTTCTCTTCTGCAGACTAAACAATCCCAGTTCCCTCAGCATCTCCTCATAAGTCATGTGTTCCAGTCCCCTAATCATTTTTGTTGCCCTCTGCTGGATGCTTTCCACATCCTTCTTGCAGTGTGGGGCCCAAAACCGGACACAGTACTCCAGATGAGGCCTCACTAATGTCAAATAGAGGGGAACGATCACATCCCTCAATCTGCTGGCAATGCCTCTACTTATACTTAGCCTTCTTGGCAACAGGGGCACACTGTTGACTCATATCCAGCTTCTTGTCCACTGTAACCCCTAGGTCCTTTTCTGCAGAACTGCTGCCTAGCCATTCGGTCCCTCGTCTGTAGCACTGCATGGGATTCTTCCGTCCTAAGTGCAGAACTCTGCACTTGGCTTTGTTGAACCTCATCAAATTTCTTTTGGCCTAATCCTCTAATTTGTCTTGGTCCCTCTGTATCCGATCCCTATCCTCCAGCGTATCTACCACTCCTCCCATTTTAGTGTCATCTGCAAACTTGCCGAGGGTGCAGTCCACGCCATCCTCCAGATCATTAATGAAGATATTAAACAAAACCGGCCCCAGGACCGACCCTTGGGGCACTCCGCTTGATACCAGCTGCCAACTAGACAAGGAGTCATTGATCACTACCCGTTGAGCCCGATGATCTAGGCAGCTTTCTATCCACCATTCATCCAGCCCATACTTCTTTAACTTGCTGGCAAGAATACTGTGGGAGACCATATCAAAAGCTTTGCTAAAGTCAAGGAATAACACATCCACTGCTTTCCCCTCATCCACAGAGCCAGTTATCGCGTTATAGAAGGCAATTAGATTTCTCTGGCATGCCTTTCCTTTGGTGAATCCATGCTGACTGTTCCTGATCACTTTCCTCTCCTCTAAGTGCTTCAGAATTGATTCCTTGAGGACCTGCTCCATGATTTTTCCAGGGACTGAGGTGAGGCTGACTGGCCTGTAGTTCCCCGGATCCTCCTCCTTCCCTTTTTTAAAGATGGGCACTACATTAGCCTTTCCAGTCGCCCAGGACCTCCCCTGATCTCCGTGAGTTTTCAAAGATAATGACCAATGGCTCTGCAATCACATCCGCCAACTCCTTGAGCACCCTCGGATGCAGCCCATCCGGCCCCATGGGATTCAAGATGAACTCATTGAAAACTGGGACCTTTCCAAAAAAAGTCAGGATGGGTTGTTAGTCCTAGCTAGTATTACAGCAGCCTGAGAGGGGGAGGGGACCTCACTTTAATGTGTGTGGCTTGGCAGTCTCCTCCCAGGAAATGTTCCAGAGAAACGGATGGGGGTTCAGCAGAGCTCACACAGGGAATTTGCTCACATAGCCTGCTATTAACAAGGGACACTTGATTCCCATGAGAGGAATTTTTGTTGCAACTCCTCTAAAGATCAACCCCAAGAGGCAGCAGAGTGCTTGCTAAAGCACCCCTTTTGCTTTAAGCTTCTGTCTCTCACCACCACATTGCTAAAGTTCAATTACTATAAAAAACAGACAGGCCGCTTCCCTCTATAGAAAGATGAGAATGCAAAAACAGAACCAATTTCAATTTAATTAACTAAGCAGAATCTCCCATTGACGGTCTCGTTTTTGAACCCTGTCTGCTGACAATGCGCTTTCTGCTCTGACAAGCTGGGGAACAGCTGGAGTATGCAAAAGAACCTACCTGCTCTCTCTCTCTCTCTCAGACAGACACACACACACACAGCAGCAGCACCAGAAGGGCATCTCTCGGGGTTCTGGAAGAATCCATTTGGGCAAGAGCTAGAAAGGAGCTTTATCCTTCTCTCCAGTAGAGTGTTAAGGTGCATTATGGGTAGATTTAAACTTCTTCTGAAGCAATGGGTATGGGCAACCCTAGGGAGGTAGGATGCTGAACTGTCAGGGCCTAAATTAGATATGGAAGTGATCTCTTGTTTTATAATCTAGCCTCCTCCTGCAAAGGAAGGATGGTTTCTTAGCCTTCGTTTTCAAGGGGATTTTGCCCAGTCTCCGTTTAAAGTGTCCCAAACAATGGGGCTCCCATCTCCCACCTGACAATATTATTTAGCCTAGTAGGTTTCATTGTAAAAGTTTTTCCTGATTTGCAGTCTCCTTCTTCCGTTACTCAGTTTCATTCCGTTATGCCTAGCTTAATTTCCCTTCCCCAAGCCCCTGTACTATCCTCTCTGGTACTTTTGTCCACCAGATAGAATCATAAGCCGATGACTTTCTTACCAAAGCAGTACACAGCTAGCTTTCCAATCAATCCCTCCATCCCCGTGATCATTTTTGTTGTTCTCCGCTCAACTTTAGTATCTTTCCAGTACTGCAGTTTCCAGGAAAGAACACAACATCCTGGGGGCATACAGAGCAAGCCAAGCCTCTTCCTGCTCCATGACCAAGATATGTCTGCATAAGTAACCTACAGCCTTCCACTGGTGTTTTTTGCAGCCATTTTAGATTAAAAAATTTAAGTTTGCTTCACTATCACCCCTTGTTCCCCTTCAGTGTTACTGTTTCCCTGGGTCCTCGTGCTCACTGAAAGTCTGTATTCCAGATGCAAACCAGAGAGTCACAATGGCCAAATCCTTGGGGAAAGGAAAGGGGCAGCAATGATGGATGGTGGGAGCACTAATAGCCTCAGTTTGCCAAGCTGGGAATGAGCAACAGGGATGGATCATTTGGTGATTACTTGTTCTGGTCATCCCCTCTGGGGCACCTAGTATTGGCCACTGTCAGAAGCAGAGCCGTCCCTTGGGTACGGCGAATCAGGGCAACTGCCCCAGGCCCTGCACTTTAGGGGAACCCGCGCTTCAGTAAAATCGTGAGGAGGCAGGCGGGGAGGTGAGGCAGGCGGGTGGGCGAGCGGGGTGGGGAGGTGAGTGGCAGGCAGACAGGCAGGAGGGGGATGAGGAGGCAGGCAGGCGGATAGCGAGGAGGAGAGCAGCAGTCGGGCAGGGGAGAGAGGAGATTGCCAGTGGTCACTGGCAGCCCCCCTACCAGAACCTCCTCCTCCCTCTCAGCACCTACCGCCTGCCACGGATCAGATGTTTTGTGGCATCAGGAGGTGCTGGGGGGAGGGGAGAGGAGCGAGGGCGCAGCGCGCTTGGGGGAGGGGGCAGAACTGGGTGGGAAAGAGGTGGAGCGGAAAGTAGTAGGGTGAGGGTGGGGCCTGGGCGGAGCACCCCACCCCCCTCAGATTAGACACTCGGCGCCTATGTCCTGGGCCCGGCAGTCCCGTAGGAAGCGCCCTGGTCGGAAGACAGGATACTGAGCTAAATGGACCTTTGGTCTGACCCAATATGGCTGTTCTTGTGTTCTAAGAAGTTATGGACCTATAGGGAATCATGGCAGTCGGGCTGAACAGGAGAGGACATATTAAAATACACTACAGCAAGCCCCTCACTTATGACCGCAGAAAGCTCAAGATTTCAGTTCATGGGACTGCATTCCCTATAAGCCAAAGGCCAGGTCTACGCTAAAAAGTGGATTGACCCAGCTATGTAGCTTAGGGGTATGAAAAATCTACACCCCTGAGGGACATAATTAAACTGACCCCACCTCCTGTGTAGACAGCGCAAGGTTGATCAAAGACGTCTTCCATCGACCTAGCTGCTGCCTCTCCAGGAGGTGGATTAACTATAGCCATGGGATAATCCCTCCTGTCCGCACTGAAGCGGTGCAGCTGCGATGTTGTGTAGCAGTTTAAGTGTAGACACAGCCTTAGGTTAAGTGGAAAAATTAGAAATAGTTCAAGCAAAAAAAGACTGATTTTTCGTGAACAGAACTGGTACTAGGAAATCCCCATGGCAACAGGGACACAGTCCTCGACTTGGGCTTCAATGGCCTAGTGGATCAGGCCTGGACAGTCACCATGTATTCTCAAGGGGCCAGATAATTAGCTGCTGTAAGTTGATGTAGCTCTATCCATTTCGATGGAGTTACACAGACCAGCTGAGGATCTGCACAAGGAATTAAATTCACTAACAACATTCAATGGTCCCATATGGGGAATTTCAGTCTGTGACTCCCTACAAGATACTGGGAGACTCTCGAGAGATAAGACACAGAGTACAGATCCCTATCAAAGTTCTGGTTACTGACAGAGAATCAGATATACAGATGCTGTTTAATCCAGGATGTACCATGCCTCAGAGGGATCCTTCCCAGCCACTGGAGTCAGAAGGGTAAAAAGTACAAAACACCCAGATCCACTCAGCTTCTTTTTCACAAGCCCTGACACCTTCCAAGTAGGCTATGTTGACCTCTAGTGTATATAGGCTGGTAAGAAGAGAAGAATGTGTTGTGGATACATTGGACAAGTGGAGACTGGAAGGCTCAAGGGACTGGTAGTAGGGAATGGAGCTTTTTACATCCAAGTCACTGGTTCCTGTCCAACCCAAAGCAGTAGTGACCATATGGTAGCCATTCGGGGGCCTAGTATAGATATGTAGCCTAGAAGAAACCTCAGTAGGTCATCTAGTCCAGTCTAAGTATTATCTAGTGAAATGAGGTGTTCATGTTTCAGAATCTCCTCCACTGGCCCCATTTTGTGACAGTGTGAGCAGAGAGGCCAAAGACTGAATAGGCCACGGAATGGACTCTCACTTTGCCTCAGAGGTTAGGTTTAAAGCCCACCAGCAAGGCTGTGTGTGTGTGTGTGTCTCTCTCTCTCTGTGTGTCGGGGGGGAAGGGTGGGGAGAATCTTCAACAGCCATTCCCCACATTGTACCCATTCTATGGATAACCAGAGGCTTGCACTCACCAGCACTAAGTTCACTTTAACATGCGTAACAGCCACACTGGATGAGGCAGAATTAATACAAGCAGCACCTGCTGCTGTGGCCTTGGTGTATGATCCAGCCCGGAGGAATTCTAGCAGCTTTAGGACCATGGAGACAAAGTAACTGCTAATTACATTTTTGGATTTATGCAAGTCGCACAGAAAGAAGCTGCTCTGGAGGAAAGCATTTGCTGCAGCTCACCTGGTGGATGGACCTTTATCTCCACAACGTTAGACTTCACAGCAGCAGCTGCTGCTATCGCTGGGTGTCGTGCTTGCTGGCAGCTTCTCCTCCAGACCTCCACCTCACACCTGTACCTGCCCGCATCCCGCTCTGTGGCACTGTGGATTAGAAGTTCGGAGGAAGATGCAGATTTTGTGACTCTGGTCTTCCTCTGAAAGTGAGGTTGGGCAGCCCCCCACTCGATGGTGCCACAGGGCATGATTTTGACCAGCTGTTGATAACCATTAGCCTCTGGGATGGTCTCGAATTGCCAAGTTACCGATATTGGCACTTGGGAGATGAGATGGGTGGCAGAGACCTGGCAGAACAGTTCAAAATCCTGAGTAAATTTGACATTTGCTGTTCGGCTTCTCAGTGTGGCTCTCAAATTCAGACCTGTTAACAAGGAAGCACATCATTGGTACTGGGTTTGTAAGATTATAACAGAGATTGTACAGTCATTCTCCCTGCTTTTATCCCTTCACATGCAGCACTGTCCTCCCCTGCCAGGAGCTGTTCCCACACTGATTGGGTGATTTGGGGTTTAGCTGTTTATTTTACAAGTGAACTTTGGGTTCGTGATACTGGGAAATTAATAGCTCTGTCCTGATCATTATGCAGGAAGCGTTGACCCAGCTTCCCTGCCATTCCACAGCTCTGATAACACACCTTGCTCCTTTCTTACCCCTCAATGCTATTTCAATCTGGGCTGCCCCTCGCTGTCAGTGTGCCTCCGTCATGACACAGAGCGCCCAGGCTATTCTGGATCATACAAACATTGCCAATACAATTCAATCCTGATTAAAGTCATCCATCCCCTGCTCTCCCATTCCTGTGCCCCTCAGTTCTCCGAATGCATCTCACTCCTGACGTGCACCTTGCTATTCCACTCCTGATCCCATGCGCAGCTCTGGCATTGTGCCTAAATCCTGAGCTGCAGCATCTCCTGCTATTCCCGACTCAGGCCTGAGCTACACTTTTATACAGGTAGAGTTGTGTGGATCAGGATGTGAAAAACCACATCCCTTAGTGACAGAGCTACATGGACAAACCCCCAGAGTAGACACAGCTACGTCAACAGAGGAAGGCTCCTGTCAGCACAACTACCGTAATAGGGAGATGGCATTCCTGCACTGGTAGAAAAACTCTGTCAGCATACACTGCATCTACACTAGGGGGCTCTGCCAGCACAGGCTCCTCAATGTAGATAAAGCCTTGGGTCCCCCATGCAGCTCTGCCAACACCATACTTCAATCCTGCCCTGCAGGACAGTCTGGAATTCCATCACAGCTCTGCTAACGGAAGGGTCCGTTTTTGAGTAATGATGAATGCTTCATTTTGCCAAGCACGCTTTCCCCACTGATCATCCGCAGTATTTATTTACATATTTATTTTGTTTTTTAAAATGCAATGGCCCATCCAGTGCTACAGGCACCTAGCCCATACTAGCCTGTAAACTAAAAGTCTAAACTAAACTAGCCCATAAACTAAAAGTCACCACATGGACAGAAAGAAAGGTGCCTAAATAGATGCACGTCAACCCAGACCCTCCTCAACAGCCAAACGGGAAAAAAGAAAAGGGGCTTGCCTGGAAAAGTTAACCAAACGAGGCTCTGGGGGGCAAAGAGTGTTCCAAAATCAAGGACCCCCCACCAAGAACTCTTGTCGTACAACTCAGCAAGGCCTTTTGTTCAGTTTCATTTCCATATACCATTGTGGCAATAGATTAATCCCTTCTCGTTTCAAGAAGCTGAGGATCCAAAAGGGTTCCTGCTGAGTAGTAATTGGTATTTACACAGTGCCTGGCATTCAGGGGTCTCAGAGCACGTTACCAGTGTTCATTGATAACCTCTCAAAACAGCTTGCATGGCCGGCAGGCAGGTAGGTTGTATCCCCCCCATTTTACAGGTGGGGAAACCAAGGCACACAACTGTTAAGTGATTTCTCTGCAGTCACATAGTATGTCAATGGCAGAGCTTGGAGCAGAACCCAGGTCTCTTCCTTCGCAGGCCCGTGTTTTAACCAGTAGACCACCCTACCTATGATAGAAGGTCATCCAACTGTAATGTAAGGAAGGGATTCTATCAACTTACTGAGAGGGCTAATGGCTACTGATGTTTCCTGTGCCTGTTTCCAGCTCCTGTCCATGGACCACTCTGTCACTTCACATTTGTAAGACCCTCCATCATCGGTGGCTGAAGTGTTGTAGATTGCCAGAGTGAACGTGGTGGAGTTCATCTTCTCTAGTCGGAGGTCCCTATTAGCGCTGCGTTCCTGGTAGGAGGGGCCTGGCCTCAGCATGCCGTCCTGTTCCATCCCAACTATGTGCTCCGGTTGATCTCCGTTCTTTCGCAGGTGCCACCAATTCACCGAGAGTGGGCTTGTTGCTCCGCTCACCTGACAGTGAAGGATCAAGGTGTCTCCTTCCACTATCTGACTTTCGCCGCTGAGCACAGACACGTGCATGTGGCTTTCTGTGAACAACAACAGCAGCAGTTATCTTTCCAAGCTAGTCAGGAGTATTCTCGTGCCAAGATAAATCTCAATGTAAAGGGTAGGGGGAGTTGTCCTGAAATTTGGAGCCATCTTTTCAGTACCCTGAAGTGCGTTTCTTTCTGCCCGTGGCATTCCTGGAGTGGTAGCATTAGGGCATGTGTCAATGAATACACTCAGTTGGCAGAGTCTTGCCTGTTGCATTGAGACAGGCAAATTCCGGGCTCCAGTGGGGACACATCGCGTCAGCTCTTCACAACTGAGCCAGATGCATTTAACTTTCATTTTAAAAGGGTTTTGTTTTTTTTTTAAGACACAAGAAGAGTTGTGACAAATATATTAAAGAAAACAAATTATTCTCTTCAGGTTCTTGTACTATGCCCATCACCCTGGCATTTGAGCACCTGTGGGTATTAAATAGAACGTATGAGCTGTCATGGCTACAAGAGGCCTGCAGTAAAACACCTACTCCACACGCCAGCTTTTACCTACATGTCACAGTGTGTGTAGCACCCTCTGAGGAGAGAGCAATTGCCTCTGTTTAAAGAGCATGGGTGAATTGGAACAGAAAGTGAGGTGTCCTCTGGAGAAGGAGCTGAGATAATAGGGAAGGACAAGTCGGACCAAGCCATGATGAGGGAAAAGTAGTCAATACTTGCAGACACACCGAAGGATGAAAAGGAGTAAAGGGTGCATCCCAAGCACGACTGGATGGTCAAAGCAAAATCAGTCAGTCAGATACCTCTTTTCACCTAGCACAGTTGCAAAATTCACACAAAAAGAAAAGGAGTACTTCTGGCACCTTAGAGACTAACAAATTTATTTGAGCATAAGCTTTCATGAGCTACAACTCACTTCATCAGATGCATCCGATGAAGTGAGCTGTAGCTCACGAAAGCTTATGCTTTGTTAGTCTCTAAGGTGCCACAAGTACTCCTTTTCTTTTTGCGAATACAGACTAACACGGCTGCTACTCTGAAACCAAAAATTCACACAGCATCATTGTATGAACAAAACCAAGTAATACAGAAACAGTAAGAACTTTTCTAGCTTGGATATTTTTCTAGAGTGGACTCCTGACTTATATGTGCATGACCTTCATTATTATTTGTGTTCCAGTAGTACTAGAAGCCTCAATTAAGACAGGGGCTTCATTGTGCTAGGCACTGTACGTACGTGTACGTACACACGCATACACACACGCACACAGACAGCATAAGAGACAGCCCCTTCCCCAAAGAGCTTCCAATCTAAACAGGCAAATGCAGGGTGGAAGAGAGTAGTATTATTGTCCCCATTTTACAGATAGAAAACTGAGGGACAGAGAGATTAAGTGACTTGCTTAAAGTCACTGTGGCAGAGCTGGGAATTGAATCCAGATCTCCTGAGCCCCAGTCCAATGTTGTAACCACCCCTGACAGTTTATTCACAGGGACACCATGGTGATGGTTGTCTCCTTTGCAATGTTGGGTAGAAGAGCATGCCATGGTAGGAGAAGTCATTGGGAGTGTCAGTAAAGCTCATTTAGCCATCCAGGCCTTAAAAAAAAAATACTGCAGTATTCTACAATAATAGCCCCAACACGGCAGTATTAATACTGGAAGCTGTCCGACTTTGGACCATTACCGCGTAGGCTATTGTAGCCAATGCTTAAAGTGGTCTGCGAAAAGTATGTGTATGGGGTGGGGGGAATGGGTTGGCTCAATCTGGGAGCAGGACCTTTGGTAAGACAGTGCTTAAAGTACATCTCTCAACAACCCAGCTTGACCTGAACTTTCTTTGGGGGGGGTGGGGGATTCTGCCTTCTCCCCCCACATCTCCCCACATTTTAAGCACTGACTGTACCATGCATAAGCATAGGCAATAAAAAAGGCAGTAAGTAGAGAGCCCTGATGAAACTGGGACTGATCCTACCAAATGTAGGATCTCAGTCACTCTGGGTGCACAGGCAGCTGCCTCAGAAGAGGTGGTGGAAACTGCAAGAGGGATTGTAGGTGAGAGGCAAAAGACTCTTATGCCTACTGGAGAGAGGAAGCAGGTCATCAGGACACTCTGTGGAGGTGACCCGGTGAATTGGTGCAGACAGTGAATTAGAGCGCACACTTCTCTTGCTACAGTAGAAGTGTTACGTGTGCCAGCGTGAATACCTTGGTTTCTATCACTGTACTGAGCACTATAGCCCACCTGCCCCTTTTAGGGGACAGCTTCCTTGTGCCAAGGCAGGAGGCCAAATAGCAGTGGAACCCAGACCAGGGACCTTTTTCAGATTTCACTTAGAAGAAAGGGCATTTAGTTTCACTGACCTATTGGCGTCACATTGACATCAATGTCTGACGATGTCTTGAACTGGGTGGTGGAAAAGCCTGTGGAAGCCTTCTCCATCTCTGAAACCTTACAGCTGTATGTGCCTTTGTCTTTTAACTCCACCTGGTATACTTTGAGGATATACAGCTCATTGCTTTTCTTCACCACTTGGAGATGTCCCAAGGCAGCTCTCTCTTCATACTCCTCCTTCAAGGCCAGTACCCCATGTGGGTCAATCCTAGCTACTTCTACTCCTTTGAAGAGCCAAACCACTTGGAACCATCGGTTTTGGCTATTCTGGGCTTTCACAGAGCAATTTACCTGCAAGGGCTCCCCTTCTGCAAGGGAACTTTCAACAGCAGCAATATTAGCTTGGAAATCTCTGTCTGTAGAAAAACAAAAGCAAGGTAAGTGTATGTCAAGAGGCCCTGTTCAATCATCCCTTCCTATTACTAGCTTCATTGGAGTCAGAAGGGACCTCTATCAAATGGGTCCTTTAGTCCATTTCCTTTGGATAAGATTCTCCCTTCTTGGAGGGCAAAGTATTTTTAGGTCTAGTACAACATAGACCAACTTCCACCCTTGCTGAGGCATCTCCCAGGAATTCTTAGATTTGAACCAAAGCCCCAAAAGGTGATTCAGAACAAGATTTTAATAGAAACTGGTCACTGCTGAGTGAGCAGGGAATAAGATCCCCTACCAAACTCCCATGCATGGAACTCATGAAATCAATGAGAATTCTGCGCAAAAATCAAACACAGAACATATCTCTGTCTGTATACAGGTCGCATTTTTACATGACCATTGCACTGACTACTTAGATCAATACTACACAGACAATACCTAGCTCCAAGGGAAATACCATATATTATCGTCCAAAGGTAAAAATTCAGTAACTCCTAAGATTTACAGCTGCTTTAAGTATTTATTGCAAATAAGTCATCCTACAGTTTTAAATGGTTGGTTCATAAACAATTCAAGAAGAAACATCCTGATTCCTGCACATATGCTTGGTATTCCCAAATATTGGCTGAATAGTTTATAGGCCTCCACGTTCAAACAATGGTGTAAACTGTTCAGATACCTCGGTGATGAGTATAATATACTAATCTAAGTAGAATAGAATTCTCAGCCTATAGGGAGTTTCAAAACTCTTTACTTTGACTAATCCCTATTCATGAATCATAGCATGTGATTGGTAATTGAAGTTACGTGGTATTGTTTCTGCTTTCTGATTGGATGACGAAACTTTAAACAGGAGAATAATGAAAAGCAAATATTCTTGTCTGCTATGAATGTTCATATGAACTGCAGCTGTTCTCCAAACAATGGTGCACACAAAAACCTCTCCTATGAATGGGAACGAGGGTTACAAACGTTGTCAAACCTGCCAGCCATTCCAAATTAAAATCTATGGCCATGAAGAGAGAGTTTTTGCAGTGTTTGACGGGTGCACAGCATGGAATCTTGCCCACAGCTTAATGAACTGTTCGAACCATTTAGCTCAGTGGGTTTCAACTTGTGGTCCACAGACCTCTGGGGTCCTCAGACTGTTTCTAAGGGGTCCGCAAAAGGTTGTTGTTACCATATAACAGTGGTTTTCAACCTGTGGTCCGTGGACCCCTGGTAATGGGTCCACACTTCCATTAGAAATTTTTTAGGTGTCTGCAAATGAAAAAAGGTTGAAAAACACTGATTTAGCTATTTGTTTCTTTGGTTTCCTGTTCTGAATCAGGGTCTTTACTAGATGCCAGCTTCCTTTACCACACACTCTAAAACCTGATCTTTCCTCTCCACCCAGGCCACTAACTTTGGCCCAAACCATGGTCATTTCTCACCTCAACCATCAACATCCTCCTTTCCTCTGGCCCCCTTACATCTCAAATCAGCCCCCCTTTCCCAAAATATTTCTGTGATAGCCTTCCTTGTGCACCGTTCCCACCACATCACTTCCTAGTCAGACCTCTTCACTGCATCCCCCAGCTCGCTCCAGCTCCTTGTCCTCGCCTTCCAGGGCCAGTATCCTCCATTAAGCTCCTTTCTCTCTCACTGCTTTAACTTCCCTACCCCACCCCAGGCCTAACCTTCTGCCTTTGCTCCCTTCCCACCTTCCTCCATGCTACCTCTGTGCTTGCCATAATCCCCTTTGTCTTGGTCACCAATGCCTCAATGCTGTACCCACTGCAGTCAATGGGAGTATTGCCTTCATTTGAATCTGGGAAGGTGTTCGTGTTGCCAACTCTCACAATTTTATGAAAAGTCTCACACTATTGGGTGTTTTTAATGGAGTCAGGTGATTATATGAGAATCTCAGTTTTCAATTAAAAAAAAAAAAAGTGTTTCTAGCCCTCATGGTTGCAGAGAAAAGCTTGAAAACTTGAACCCTAAAGGCTCAGATGCCCAAAGAAAAATAAGAACCCAAAATTTGTTTTAAAATGTCATGATTTCTAAGATGATCTTAAAATCTGTCAGGGATTAACTAATGATGGGAGAGTTGGGCCAGGCAATATTGAGTCATCCCTCCCTCAAGCACTTCTGATCATCAAACACAGGATTTGTGTACATCTGGAGCCATTCTGTCTCCTGTCTAGAGCCCCTGTCAGTCAAATGTGACAGGACCTACACCTTCAGAAATCTCATTCACATTAATGCTGTTGTATAAAATGACATTTTGTGCAGTGGCTTAATGACTGGGTGGATGAAGAGGCTTTAGAGACACACAACAAGCCTGACTCTCATTTACATAAAAGGCATCTTTGTAGAAAGGGTAAGCACATGAGTTAGGATCCCTCTGCAGCCCCTCAGATGGGAGCGGAGGTATTTTATAACGACAGTGCGTCTCACCAATGGGCTGTGTGCATCTTACCATGGCTTCTGATGGTCAGCGATGTCTTTTCCGTTTGTTTCCGAGCTATGTCTTTCCAAGTTCCACCAGGATCCTGAATCCACTCAACCGCCTCACAGTACACTTGGCCCTGGTCAGAGGGCTGCACTCTGCCAATAGATAGCTTGTATGTGGTGTCCCCAACCTTGTCCAACCGGACATCTGACAAAAACCTCTGCGTGTAGGAGGAGCCCGGAGTCAAGATGAAATCCTTGGACAGGGAAAGGATCACCATGGCCTGACCATCTCCTGATCCCTGGAGATGGTACCAGGCAACAGAAAGGTGGGTGTGTTGAGCTGTGGATTTTGACACCTCACAGGTGAGCTCTAGTGGATCTCCTTCCACTTGGATGAGGGCCTGCGGTGTCATGGTGGCGGAGAGGGTGTCAGGGATCACTAAACACAACAAAAACACAGCCATGCTGGTCACAAATGGAACAACTCTCTGTCTAGACATAGATACCCTGCTTATCAGCCACGCCCTCCTCCTGGTGCAGGGATTTCCACTCTGTGGCATTAGCAGCTTTCACTGCTGATTGCCACCGATACATAAAGGGGCTCAGCACCTGGGTGGGCAGAGTATGTCTCCTTTGCTGCAACGCTCTCTTGCGCCCTCTTCAGTCAACGTGAGCCAGTGTTAACTGACTCCAAAGAGAATCAGGTGTAGGCCAAAGAGTATGGGCTGGTACACCCCAAGGATAAAGGGAAAACATGTATGTAGGGGAGGGGGAGGTACCCCAGAGGCCCCACCAAAGTTACCACAGAGCATCTCCCTCTAGGGAATGCTGCACCGTCATTTACATAGGAGAGTTCAGAATAAGGCATTTTCCTTTGCCTCTCCCATCCGGTCATGCTTCCCCCTCCTAGCTCTCTCCCCCTTCCCAAAGATGTCTCTTAGGATGGTCACCCTTTCCGGAACATCTATGAGCATCCCACGTATGTCAGAGTGACCCTGTGTCCTATAGGCATGGCCTGAAGGATGCTGAGGGTCAGTTTTGAGGGCCTTTGTATCCATGGAGATATTCTGATGTGATCTGCTAGAGCTCTGTCATGACTAGGGATTCAAGAAATGAGGTGTGGAGAACACGGCTCCCCTTCCTCAACTAATAGCAGAGCGGCAGCTCCCCTTCCTTTCTCCTTTTCTGGCTGGGGGGGAAGCTCAGCTCCTCCTCCCTAGTGGAAGTGAGGATCCACCAGGAAAGGAACATGAAGTGGGAGCCGCTGGAGGGGTTTGTGACTGGCTGAGGGGCCCCCCGGGTGGAGCAGCAGCAAAAGCCCCAGATGGGGAAGAAGGAAAGGCCTAGCTAAGAGACCCTATTCACCTCCTCTCCCAATACCACACCATCTGCCCCTTCTCTTCAAGGAGGAAGACACCTGTCCCCGCCATCTCCCCATCCCCTGCCATCTACTCTGAGGAGGTGGGGAGAACAGCCATCTGATGTCTCTGTGCTTTTTAGACCCTGCACTTCACTGGCCTCTCCCTTTACTAAATGGGATGCTGACATACAGGGTTTCACTGCCAACTTGGGACCGCCACAGCTGGACAGCTTCAACAGCAAAAGAAAAGCAAAACCTGAACCGTCCTATCTCGCCACCCTCACCCAGTGCCTCAGAGCAGCTGATAGAAGGTGGCCGAATGGCAAGTGTGAGGCTAGCAACCTTCTCTAGCTCTTACCTGAGAGGTTCATCTTGGCGCTGTAACTCCCGAAGTACCTCTCGTCGGTGTTGGGTGTATGGCACTCATACTCGCCGGCGTCCCGATCCTGGAGCTCCCTGATGTGCAGCAGGGCAGAGTCCCCCTGTACCCTCTCTACATAGATCTCTCCACTCCGCACACGCTGGGTGTAGATGGCGTAAGGGAAAGAGGGATCCATGGTGCTGATAATCTGCACTTCCCGCTCTGGGGCAGATGGCAGGTAAATGGACCACTGGAAATTCTGCTCTGAGGGCCCCTGGTAGCCACTGACCTTGCACCAGATGGTGATGTGATAACCTCTAGCCCGGTAAAGACGTCCTTCCTGAACCAGCACTACTCTCTGGCCAACGCAGAGGCCTGCTTATAAATAATGAAACAGCAGTAGTGTTATGTGGCAATGCAAGTTCTTCTAGAGGCACATCCCAAAAGAGGGGATTTGGGATTTAAAAATACCTGGAATCTCAGTTGTAGAAGTGGGGTGCTTGCAGTCACAGGCTTAAGTCACTTGTGCATTTACCACAATTGTGAGAGCAAATCAAGTATCAGCGCAACTGCCATTTACAAGTGCGGATACCCAGGTGGCACATACAGCTGCAGTAACTGCATGTTCAAACCGAGAGCCTCACATTTTAAGGAGCGGCATCCTTTTAATGATTATTCTGCCCGCCTTGGTGCTGCTTAGATCTCTGTTTGGAGGGGAGAGCAGAGTGACATGGGGTTGAGATGGACGCCCCACAGTTCTAATGAGACCAAGCGGGGCCAGTTCAGAGGAGAGCACCAAAGAGGATAACAGGTTTCAGTAGGGTCCTATGAAGAGGTTAAGAGAACTGGGCGTGATTAGCCTGTAGATAACACAGCTGGGGTGAGTGGATATCCAAATTTCCTATCAGTATCATAAGGGATGTTAGAAAGAGGGCAGAAAAAACTGATCTCACCAGCCAGCATGCACATCTGATGGGCTGCAAGTGCAGTGGGGGATAAGGCTGGTTTGCCATTAGAAAAACAGTTATAGGAACATGTCAGGTGATGAGCTGTGCCAAAGGAGGCCTCATCAGAGCAGGCAGATAAGGACATCCCAGCAGAGGTGAATAGTCTGCAAGGGCGGTTCACCCCTCAGCTGTATGGCCCATCCTCCTTCTGTCTGCATGCGGCCTGAATGGAGTGGGAAAGGGAAGCAACAGGGTCGTCTACTCAGCTGGTAGTTTTTCTCCCCTCATTACAAGTGGAGTTCACAGAGCAAGTTGTTTTAATCTACATTTTATTTGAGAGTCCCAAAAAGGGCTTGTCTACACAGAGACATTGACCAGAATGACCATTAAGTAGATTACACTAACCCAGAGAAAGGCATTTGTATTCTGGAACACAGTGTCCACCTGGAGAGTTATATCAGTATAACTACAGCCCTTATAGTCACACCCTGCGCTATACTGGAATAGCTTCCCTTGGAGATAAGCCCTTAGTCTCCTGAGTAAAGTACAAACAACAACATAAGCAAAAGGACCAATAACAGCAGGTGCAGCTCCCTAGGGAGGCTGTGGGCCAAATTAAGTTGGGATGGAATTTATGGTGCAACACGCAGGTCCAGTGTAAGCTAGTGATAAATGGGGGTATGCAGTAAGGTGATGTAACGTGTGCCAGTCAGGCATTCAGCAGTTGTACAAAATGGAGTGAAACAGGCAGGAGTTTTTGCCGTTTATTTTGGAGAGATCATCATCATAGTAATCAAGGGCCAACGAGGAACAAGGCCCCATTGAGCTAGGCACTGTACAGAGAGAGTAGTAGGGGGTCTTGCCCTGGAGTGCTTCCAGTCCAAATAGCCAAGCCAGGGCAGGGGAAGGGCTGTCATACACAAGCAGCGTGAATGATGGGATGGCAACAAATGTCATGTCAGCGCCACAAGTTTTTGGTTTGGCTTTTTCAGTTGGGAGGGGACCAGGTAAATGGACAGAAAAGGGAAGGGAGCAGGAACATTGGAGGGGGAGATCAGGAGTAGCTCAGCCAGGGGAGCATAGCAAGAGGAAGCAAGTAAAAGGAGAGTGACAGAAAGCAGCCCCACCTGTCCATGCTAACATACCTCCACAGTGCTCTCAGCACCCCTATGGGCCATGCTAAGCCACTGAGAGGGGGGCATCTCTGTCCACGACTGAGCCCTAGCGCACCTCATTGCCAGCTCAGTGGCCAGAGTGACAGAGAACCCCAGACACACCCAGAACCCCAGGGGCCGAGTCCCCTCCCTGAGAGGAGCCAAAGGAGTGGGTGGCTTTGATGAAAATCAGCGAAGGGGGATGGATGGCTTGCACGTCTAAGCCCTCCCTTTGGTCTTTGCCTACTCTCCCTCCCACCCCCACCCCCTCAAGTGCTGAACGGAGAGGAAAGCCAACAAGCTCCACGACACTCACCGAGGACGAAGAGAAGCAAGGCGGCCGAGTGCTGGACGGACCCCATTACAAACAGGTGCAGACGGGTCCTTCCCCTGCAAGTGGCAGGAAGTTCTCCTCAGACAGCTGCAGCCACCAAGCCCTGCAAGAGCCACCGGATGGAAGGCAGCCGGCTCAGGCCGTGGTTTCCCTTTTTTCAAAGGAGGGGGCAGAAAGAGGCTGGCGAAGTGACTTATTTCAGAGCTGCAAAGGCAGGGTCCCAGTGCACAGACACAAAACCAAGATGTTACGTGTCAGATGCCCCCATTTCCTTGCCCTGCTTTGTGATGCATCTCACCCAGTGCTGAGGTGCAGCCTGCTTAGACTGTAAGCCTCTCATTGCAGGGACTGTGGTTTCTCTGCTGTCCATACAGCACCTAGCATGCAGCAAGTGCTCTGCAACGGATGATAGAGATCACTCCCCTCGTTTGTCACTGTGGCCACCATTAAAATGCTCACCATATAGCCCCATGTGCCCAACACTGGGGTTCACACCGCTGTGCTTCATTTTGTTATTAAACAAAAATCTAAAGAGACCCCCCAAACAAACCAACCAAAACAGACACACCCCCACACAGCAGAGGGAGAAGAGTTAGCAATTCCATAGGAGACCACTTCGGGATTTGGGTACTGCCCCCCTATTGTGCATGGAAGGTGCTGAGGAGCAATACAAAACCCTTACTTAGATCCACGGGGGTTCACATGATCACGTATGGCCAAGAACTTGGCATCACAACTTACACAACAGGCAGCGGGGCACCTCCATTACAGTGTTGGGGCACGGACTCCATACTAACTCCAATTAAGACCACGTTTGATTGAGTCACCAACACCCCTCTTGGCAACCACATTTTCCAGCGGGAGAAGAGAATCTCTCTCGTATCCAGATGCTGAGTAGGCCCAACCTGTGCGGCTTATTAGCGCTCACAGGATGACAGCCCCTTAGCGGGACAGCTGAAGGCCCGCTGATGTACTGAACTCCACCATCGGCCCCACTCTGCTTTAAATCTCAACACAGATGTCGTTGCATGTGTTCCGGGGCCTCATTGATGGAAGCCTCCCCTCCACTTATCTGCCCTGCAGCTGGAAAACAGCTGCCCACTTCCCCACCTCCACCCCGCCAGCTCCCTTTAACACCATGAGGTGGGTTAACGGGAGACCGGAGCACCTGCCCCACGGTTCTCTATGACCTTATTAGAGGCTGCGTGCCAAAAGCGGGCGTTTGCTTCAATTAACTTTTATGGCCAGGCATTGGAAAATCCCTGAACAGGCCTCCTGCTTCCAAAGCTTCTGGGATCCCTTTCTGCAGTTGCTGAGGAAATGGCAGCCACAGAGTAAAACGAGACCCCCCCCCCCGCCCCCAGCTCAGCAGTTTGCACACACCCACAAAATGCGGGTGAGCAAAGCAAGGCTGGTGGAAAGGCAGCCACGTGCAAGAGGCTCAGCAGCACCCAAGGCATCTGCAAACATTTGAGGAGACCCGGAGAGCACTGAGGCGGGTGGGGGGACTGCAGTGGAAATTGAGACTCCTGGTTTTTGGAGTTGCGGCAGCAGGGTCTGACACATAGCTACAGAGAAGAGCACTGCTGCTCCTCTTTCCTTCTGTGAGAGGCGAAGAGTTGCATCCTGGCTAGTGCTGCTTTCCCATTCATTTCAACGGGACAGTTTGGAACACCATGACCTCTCTGGCTTTCAGCTTCAAGCTGCCCCCTACAGGGCATCCTGGGGTCTGTCCACGCCATCTCTATGCACACCCGGAACCTGCAGGAGAGCAACACAGCCTGATGCACGGCCCAGCCAAGGGGAAATCCAGCCCCCCCCCCCCGGCATCTGGCTAATCCACAGAAAATGGTTTGAATTGGAGGGACTTTCTGAAAGGAGTTTTCCGTAGGAAGAATGTCGACACAACATGGTTAGTCGAGAGTTGTGCAGCTCCGCGCAGCACGGCTGGGGTAGCAGCTGAAACAGAGCACTGGTTCAGGGACGTGCCGTTGGAAGGCAGATTGTAGAACAAATGCTGTTAGCGTGAGCCCACCGGACTGGGAGAGGGAGCAAGGGGCATTTAAAGAACAAAACCAAACATCAGATCTCTATTTTCTCCTTTTAATCAACTGATTCACGTGACAGAGCCTGCAGGTCTGGGAAATAAAGACAGAGACTCGGTAGGTTATTCGCTCCTACTCAGGCTGCTTGTTAGCCTGCTTGAATGATTTCAGTACAGACAAGCAGCCCGAGCGACAGAGACCAGCCTCCATCCTTGGTGACACACACATCATACAGAGCTCCCCGCCAGGATGTTGCCTGTCTCCTATGTGCAACCATATAAAAACAGCATGTGCTTTCAGGGATCTGGGGGAGTACAGGGCCTAATTCTGCTCTCTGGTTCCACAAATGGCAGGAAGCAGAAAGTGGCTGATCATGGCAAGCAGCGGCGTGTCTCTCTATAGGTATATGTATATAGGGGAGGGAGTAAGCTCTGTGGGACCTTCCCCAATTGCCCTGCTCTGCAAAACTGCAAAAGCCCCTCATTGAGACAAAGCATCATGGGAGAGGACTGGCAAGGCGTGGGGGTCAAGCAAATGGCTGAAGCCCATGGCATTGTTCCTGGACTAAGTCAGTGCTTACCACATCTGCTTTAGCTTACTTTAGTTCCTCCTCCCCAGCATGAAACCCCCTTGGGCGGGGGTTAAGGAACATTCTGGGAGCGGTCTACTGTCATGGGCTCCCTGTGGATGACTCTGGCCTCTCCTACTTGAAGATCCCAGGTCAATCCCCCTACCAGGTCCATGGGAGAGTAAACTGCCATTGCTACCCCAACAGAGCAATGGAAAGGAAACACAGAGGTCAGACTCACTGAGTTTCCTACAGTCAGTGTGGAAACAATAACACTGGGACAATTTGGCTTTGAGTCTGTAAGTCAAATGATGTGTTAACTGACCTTTGCATTTGCAAAAGAAAAACTGGATACACTTGAAAAAAGAGGAGGACTTGTGGCACCTTAGAGACTAACCAATTTATTAGAGCATAAGCTTTCGTGAGCTACAGCTCACTTCATCGGATGCATGTAGTGGAAAATGCCACAAGTCCTCCTGTTCTTTTTGCGGATACAGACTAACACGGTGGCTCCTCTGAAAAGGATACACTTGCTTTATCCAGCCCCACAGGTGTGTGTATAGAGCTCTCTAAACAAAGAGAAACAACAACTCCCAGCCTGGAGGAATTTGCAGTCTTTAAAAACACTCCTCCTCCGAGGGAAAATGCTAAAACAAACATAGGGGAGGGCTAGCAAAGGCAGAAAGCAGAAAGAAGGGAAAGGATCAGAGTCCTTTACAAAGCTGGTTAAAAGTTGCCAATTCTGTTAAAAACCATTTCAGCAAAGCCAGATCAGTGGCTAGAGGTTTACCAATTCTATCTTTCAGGTACCTGGACAAAAAAAGGAGGGATGGGGAGGGGGAAGAGAAAGAGGAAAATGAAAAAAAATCAACTAAGACCAGGATAATATATAGACCCAGCTATGCACTAGCTCGCAGGGAATTGATTAGATGGAAATTAGAGCTGGAAAAAAAATTAGGGCACAAATAGACACTTACTTGTACCTTGAATGATGTGTTACGAGTGTTACTCTAGCACCCTCTGGGGGCAGATGTTGTTACCTCTCATCGCTTTCTCAGGGGAAGCTCGATCAATGTAAGAATTGGAAGAGTGGAGACTTTTTAAAATCTATAAATACCCCTGTAACACACACACTATGTTAAAACAACATTAAGGTTTCCTATTCTAACTTGAGTGCTTGACTTTGCCACAGTAAAAGCTGCCGCTACAATCTTCATTCAGCCCCTTTGCGCACATGCATTATGATACAGTTTTAATCACATGATCACACTCTCTTTTCCCTCCTCCTCTAGGCTCCCTGCCAATGCCTCTTCCTTATTCTCCTTCTTGGACATGGCCGAACCATTTTGGCTGAAATTTTCCAGAAAAAATGAGCCGGAGAGAAAGTTCAACGCGAACAGTTAAAGGTTGGTAAAGTTATAAGCAACTGAAAGTAGGGTCTGATAATGAGATGCATCAGGGCCACCTTAATATGTGGTGCTACCAGCTGGGCCTATAAATGTTAAACTTTCCAGAGGACAACTCATACAACACTCCGTTTAGGATCAACATTTTAAAAGCACTTTGGGACACTCATCCAAGCGGATGCCTTAATTGGCCTGAGAGAACAGGGGCCTCGCGTTTGTGGTGCCACGGGTGGCCAAGCAAGATGAGCCCATTCCACCATGACTGCACCGGGCGAGGCAGTGTTTGAGAGATAGGAAAAGCAGGGCTACATCTTTCAAAGGGTGAAAAAGAAGCCATTCAAGCCGAGGCAAGAGGATCTGTGTTCGATCACTGTTTTAAGGGGGCAGATTGATTTTTAAAGTTGAGTCATTGATTTCCACCCCCTTGCCTGGTATAGGCTCCTGGTTACATTAGAGAAGCCCTTGGCCAGGTGAGGATCTGTAATTGACAGCACCTGCCTATTCAGAGTACTGCCATTCTTCCTTGCCAACAGCTGACAGAGCTTTTGCTGGGGTGGTCCCCACTCCTTCTCAAACATCTAGCACAGCCTGTTCCTCCCAGCTTTTAAAAACCATGGGCAAATCCAACTTTTCCCAAGAAGTGTTTTCAGCTTCAATTCAGGGGACTCCCTACATAGGACTCACCCCTTTAAAAATAATGCTTCTAACCCTCTTGCCTTGTGTATGCAGCATAACTAATGACCTTGCTGCGTAGTACCTGGATTGATTATGGTGGGCGCTGTAGCTGCTATAGCAGCGAACCCTTAATCCTGACCTGCAGCACCTTTCTCCTTCCAGTCCTGGTCCTTCACACAGCTCCCCCAATGCACCACCACCCTGTTCAGATGCACTTCTTGCTGTTCTGCTGAGGAGTGAAGAATGCGGATGCCTTGAAGTTGGAGTCTCCAGCGTGAAGAGAGGAGCGAGGGAAGTGCCCCACTCCCACTTTGTTTGTTGGATGGCAGCAAACCCCATCTAATGTGTTTTTGTTAGGCAAGATGGTCCGGCAAGTAGGTCCCATCTCCTGCATCTCAGGGCTTGGTGCAGTTTGGGCTGAAAGGGGCAGTGAAGGCTTTTCGGTTGACAGCATTATCACGTTTAGCAGCTCTTAGAGGTATTTAATAATTGGCTGCAGCAGTGGCTGTTTAATTCTCTCTACCATTTCAAATGTAACCATTTAATTTAAAAAACCCTCGGCCACTGGAAATCCTGTAATCGAATCCAAGCCTCTGTCAATCTAATTAGTTTTGAAATACTGTATCTCCAGCACTTGGAGACCTAAATAAGCAGCTTAACATTAAAACCCAGCTTCTTTCCCAAACACTTACTGCTTATTTCTTTTAAATTCCAAAACAGAAGCCTCATGAAACAATAGTCAGCTGAAATTTTTATTTCCATTCCCCGCTTGGGACCCCCCGCCAACTCCCAGCATTTGCCTTAAGAGCTTAGGTCAGGAAGCTGGAAGGCAGGTGAGGCGCGATGTGCATCACCTCTGCCATTCTGTCCATCAGGCATTTTGAATCGTGCTGCACTATTGCTACAAAGAGGCTCGTGTGCCTTCACATCCCAGCGCAGACAAGGTTTAACCAGGTTATGTAACAATTTACAATGCCCTGCTGTAGCCTAGCTCAGCAGGACCAGCAACCAATGAGACCGAGGCTATCACCTGCTTTTCTCAGCCGTTTAGTAACGTGAGTAGGTCCCATCTGTGCCGGAATAGGGGTCACATTGCTATTTAAAAGAAATTAGGCTGCACTGTCCGGGGCCGGGCTGCTCTTCCTATGGGGCATGGCCAGGAATGGAGTTGTGAAGGGCTATCTGTGGGATTGCACCCTCTTGGCTGAGACAGCAGACCAATCCCATGCCCCATGTGTTCCAGCAGGGAAGAGAAGCAGGAGCTTTCTTTCTGCCCTCCCTGCTGCTGTTTTTGCTCTTCCCTTCTCTGCCCATCCCGGGCAGCAGAAGTGTGCTTCAAAGGGTCACGGGGTTGGATTAATGGTTCCCTGGAGCAAGGAAGTCCCAGAGCTGAAGGATGTGCAGGCAGGAAGGGGAAAGGGAGATGGCCCCCTGCACCACTAGGTCCATTCTCCACAAGTCCCTCAACCCACAATATATCCAAAAAGAACTGTGATCCAAATCCCATAGTCCTTTAGGATACACAGAGTCATGGAATAGGATTTCCCCCAGGCCCCAGCCATTTCATCAGTGGCAGACAAAAGGGTTGAGAGACTTGGTTAGTGGGACAGGGCACAGGGCGAGGAGACATGGGCTCTATTTTTGCCTTAGTCACATACAGTGTGACCTTAGGCAAGTCACTTAATCTCCCCATGTCTGTGCTTCCCCATATGTAAAACTGGCATAATGATACTTAACCTCCTTTCTGAAACAGCTTATGATCCAGAGGTCAATAATGCAGGGGCTTGATGGTGCCATTATTCACCATGGGTCCAGTCTGATTTGAACAGCGATTGACTTGATGCACACTATTCCCTAAATAACTTACTCAAGGAATAACAGCAAAACTGTGAACACGATTCATTGACTAACATCTGAGTAGCTCTATTTATTTTGGCTATCACAGCTTGCAGTCTAGGTCCAAGGAGGTGACAGCATCCCGCCCCCCCCCCCCCACACACCCCCGTCACTCGACGACTTTAATTTTAGTTTAAAAACCATGGGTTTTTAAGCTCGGGAATCAATAGCCTCCTTGCTGCACAAACCTAACCCTCACACACACCTTTCTGCTTTCAAAGCTACCCAGGTGGTTCATCACTACACCTCCCTTAACTGAACCCTTCTTCTTATCTGAAACCAAGTCACAGCCCAGGGGGGCATTAGACAAGTGAGGCTCAGATAACAGTGGCTGCACTCAGAGCTCCCTAGGCAGCTACATGCTGTAGGAGGAATGGCAGTTTCATTTCCCTTGCTTGGTACCTTCCCCCCCACACATCAAGTCAGGGCCAGATGGCTTCCCTAAGGCTGGCTGGCTCAGTGGCATTCGCTGCACAAGCCTTTATCCACTGAAATCTGACTTGACTCCATTAAAACAGCAGGAAAGAGCTTAAGCGACTACAGGCCAGCCGCTCTATTGAAGTTAATGGGGAGTTTGGGCCACGCAAGGACTGGAGGATTCAGATCTTTGCGCTCCAGAGTGAGCTTTCAGCACACGAATACATGCACGTGGGAGTGTAGCTGATCTGGCCAGCCTTAGGGCAGTCAGCCAGTCAGCTCGCTCTCTGTAATTAGAACTAACTGGCAGGCTTTGAAGTCTGCGATCAGGGCTGAGAAAACCTGACAGCAGACTTCAAAGTCTGCTGCGCCAGCTCGCCTGATTATCTGAAGGCTGCTAGTGTCCCCCAAGACTCTGAGATAATCGTGGTAGCGCTGCACTTTTCCCCTCCTCCCCTCCCCAAATTGCTAGGATTTGAACTCAGGATTATATTTCCTCTGCTCCTCTTGGTGTGTGAGAGCTGAATCCTCCCAGAGGAAATATGTGGGTTCTGCTGAAACATTTCAGTGAAGGGCTTGAGGAAGCTGGAAGTCTTGGAGTGAATTCACCACTAATTTTTGCTGCAGGTGCTGAAAGCCAGACAGGCCGACTGCAATCACAGCATGGAGTGCTGGGCCTTATTGTGCTGTGACTGACTGAGCTGACACCAGCTACTGAGATAAATGCTGACTCAAACCACACATTTTCAAACCTGGCTGCCTAAAAGTGGGCTCCTGCTCTCTACTGCCAGCCTAGTCACCCAAAACCCTGAGCTTTGTTGTCAAGAGAGCCCGGCTTGTAACCACAGAAGGTGGCTTGTTAGCAGGCACTGGCTGAGCAGCTCTGACACTGGGTGAGGCGCAATCGTGCAGCAGGGCTAAGCAACCAGGCTGCAGGGAGACAGCTGCTGGGCCACTGTATTTATAAAGCGCCCTGGCTCCGTGGAGGGATTGGGGTGCTGTACAGACACGCTGAAATGGACTGCAATGAAAACACCCTGCTAAGAACCAAGGGTTCAGCACTGGAATATCAGGGGATTGCACGTCCTCACCAAGAGGTACTGGCAGAGCTCTGGAGAGCTCACAGCTCCTGAACCCCAGGCTGGGGGTGACGCTACCCAGTCCTGTAGCGCCTCACTCTTGTCACCGTAACACGTACAATATACCCACCAGGAATGTCTTTGGGCATGGCCAGTGACACTCCACTCTAAACAGAAATTCTAAAGCGATTCTCTCTCTCCTCCCTCCCCACCCCCCATCCCCTTGAAATTGTGTATGTCAGACAGGCAGCATCCACAGAAGCTGCTCAGATTTCACAAGGTCCATTAGCAGAGTCAAAGTGGGTCCAGCTGAAAGCCTGGAGCTGCAAACTCTAGCTTACCGCAGGCTCCTAAAGCTTCCAACCTGCTTCATAGTGATTTATAGCTCCTCTGAAATGAATATAATCTGCAAACTCGGGATCATGCATGGCTCAGCAGAGCGTGGGGTGGGGGCAGAACCTTTCACTTCCAGTTTAAATACAGCACTGTTTGGCAGTAACTGAAGAGATACCAACTGATGGCTATTCTGCGGGCAGGGCGCAGGTGGTCTCTGCTCACCTGCTAGCAGACAGCTCTTCATATCAATACAATTGCTGCCCTCCCACCCCTTTGACAGTCTCAGCAAAACAGCCACAGACTATGTAGGCTGACCTGCTCTCCCCTGAAGAGATGGTCCCAGGAGATCAGATTGCAGGACAAGTGTAGGTAACACCTGTCCTGCTGCCGCCAATGCTCTGCCATTTGTATGGTGAGAGGCTGCTCCAGCATCTTTCACCGTTACTACATTTACTTGAAAAGAAACCCTCATTATGCCAAGTCAGACTTTGTTTCTTAAAAGCAGGTGGGGCTAAGTAAAGGGAACTTCTTAGACATGCCGTTTTTGTGACACAGATACATTCGTGCGGGTGCTGGATAAACCATATTCTACCTCGCCTCTCCTGTCGCACAGAGGAAGCAGTCACCCCTTTGTTATGCCAAGGGGTGCAAATGGTTCTAGAATGAGAAATGATTTGAAAAGTACCTGGATAAATGAGCCATCAGGACCAGCACTACAACATGGTGAGACCGATCTTACATTGACACAGCACCTTTCATCCAAAGGACCCCAAGCACTACGCCTATTGTACATACCCAAGGGAAACACCTTCCACTAAGGGAATGCAGCTCCCATTTGAGTGGGAAGTGGTGACAGTTTAACAGCACATGGCAGCACTACTCAACAGGACAGGACAGCACTACCCAACCTCACTGCGCTCAGACACTACCAACATTTATTTCAAAAGAGACCCTGCCCCAAAGATCTCATAACTTGGAATCTGGGAAATCATGAAAACTCCATACTGATTGTCATGATCTTTTCTTTCAGGCATGGCTGCCAGACCTGAGCTGGGGAGGGAAAGAAACCAAGGCATACACTTCAGTGGGAGCTGCCACACAAGCCACCACTCAGCAGTTCTACATGCTACCGTGAGGTGGCTTTGGTACTGCAATCAAGCAGGATAGCATGAGTGACCTGAAAGACTGACCTTGCCAAAGAACGAGTACAGGAGTTCCCAGAGGCTTTTGCACCAGCAGACTTAAATACCTACAGAAGGACAAATTACCACCCTTACTGCATCAGAGCAGGGAGGTGCATTCTTTACCCTGCTGTAGGGGTTGGTAATGTTACCAGCTGTGACAGGAAGAAAAAAAAAATCCCAGTCTGGGAGCACATCTTCACTGGCAGGGCTTTAACATGGCTTGAGTGGTCGTGGCAGAGCACTGGGAAAGAGCTCTTCCAGCGCTGTAAAAAAAATCACCTCCACAAGAGGCGTGGCTCTGGGGCACTGTCTACACTGGGGCTTTATAGCGCTGAAACTTGCTGTGCTCAGAGGCGTGTTTTTTCACACCCCTGAGCGAGAAAGTTGCAGGGCTGTAAACTGCCAGTGTGGACAAGCCCTCAGACGCCGGCAGATACAGTAGGCGAAACACAGATTTTCCGCTCCAGTACCACTGACTTTCCTGATGGCTGTTTGGCAGAGTCAGGAGAGCCAGCCAGCAGGCCTGATGCACTGGTTTCAGAGGATACAATAGGCATTAACTCATGGCCCTTGTGCAACCAACAGACTGGTTCAGGGTGGGCAGGAGGAGAAAGTTGCTGCTATCAAGAGTCCCTGTTGTATAGCGGGCAGAGCATGGAATCAAAGTTTAGACCTACCTCTGACAAGGATACACCATATAACCATAGACCAGTCATTTAACCTTTCCATAAAACCAGGAGAACACCTACTGAATTGGAGGGGGCGGGGGGAAGAGAGAAAAAAGGGCTGGAGGCTCAAATCTGATGTCTGTTTGAGAGGAGCTGTGAGTGCAAAGTCGATGGGAAGTGCTGCCTGCAGCGTGAACATTCTGACCAGAGAACAGTTACCAAAAGACTTGCTCTTTATTTTGAACATAAAAAGAAACATTACATAGCATCACTAGAACCGTTCAATTCCGACATTCCAGAATTGTGCCAAACACCTTATTCTGTACCTTCCACCAATTCCTGTCTATTTCATAAAGTCATTTTCAAGCAATGCCTGGTTCAGAGTCCAAGTAGAGAGGAATTTCCCAGCTGTAACCGAGTAGGAAACACATTGCAAAGTGAACAGAGTAAGATCAACAGGAGCCCTTAGCATACTTGGCTATTGGTTTCAATCCCAGGAGTTGCAGCTTAGATGGTACTGAACCCTTGCATCGCACCTCATGCAGCTTAATCCTTAATCTCCTCAGATACCAACCACTCCTAACACACACAAGTGGGCACAGGGAGTAAAAAAAAAATCATGGGAAAAGGAGTGACTAAGAGACACAGGTTCTTTAGTTAGAGACAAGATTCCCATTGTATAAAAAGAGGATAATACAAAATTGGCACACTTGGAAGACCTGCTGGGGAACTACTGCCCCAAGGATTTCAGCCTTTGAAAATACAGCAACAACAGGGAGTAAGGGGGAGGGAGCACCATCTCCCAAAGGGCTAGCAGCTGTGCGATGTAGTGGCCAACTCCTTTCACTTGGAACGGGAAGGAGATGTGTTATGGGCTATGATGGAAGAAGTGGTTACTCACCCTGTGCAGTAACTGTGGTTCTTTGAGATTTGTGCCCTTACAGGTGCTCCACCTAGGTGCACGTGTGCCCCAGAGGCCCTTGGAGATTTTCAGGAGCAGTGTCTGTTCAGCCCTTGCATGCATCATGGTTATCCTTGTGCCTGGCCCCAAGGCTGTATCAGGCTACATGGGTGAACTGTCCCCCCAGTGCCTTCTGCACCACTGAGTCTCAGAGGAAACTGAAACAGAGGGGAAGGAGCGTGGTGGAGCACCCACAGGGACACACATCTTGAAGAACCACACAGTTACTACACAGGGTAAGTAACCTCTTCTTCTTCTTCAAGTAGTGTCTGTATGGGTACTCCACTCTTGGAAACTCCTGAGCAGTATCCCCCCATAGGAGCAGGGAGCTTAGGATTGGAGTCCATCACAGAAGAGAGAACTGCATTGCCAACAGCCGCATCTGTGCCTAGAGAAGCTATGTATTGAAGACTATGTGACAGCTCTGCAGATTTCTGCAAAGGGAACATTAAGGAGAGCCATAGATGTAGATTGTGATCTAGTTGAGTGCACCAAAACACTGATAGTGGTGGAATGTCAACAGCCTAGTAGCAGGCTATAAAATACCCGGAAACGCATTTAGAGCGTGTCTCTAGGTAGAAATGGCAGAACTCTGTTTCAGTTGCAGACAGGTCAAAAACGTTCTAGTGGATTTATAAAATGGCTTAGCTCTGTCCAGATGAAAAGAGAATGCCCTCCTGACATCCAGAGCATGGAGAGCAGTCCCCAGGTTAGAAGAATGTGGCTTCGGAAAGAAAACTGGTCGGTATATGCTCTGATTCAGGTGAAATTCGTATGCTACTTTAGGAGAAACCGGAGACATAGCCGTAAGGGCACCTTATCCTTGTGGAATGTTGTGAAAGGAGGGTTAGCCGTTAAGACCCTGATCTCTCTGACTCTGCAGGCTGAGGCAATAGTAGTTACTAGGAAGGCCGTTTTCCTCAATAAAGTCAATAAGGAGCAGGTCGCCATTGGTTCAAAAGGGGGCTTTGTGAGGCTTTTGGGAACTAGGTTCAGGTCCTACACAATTACCTGTGGGAAGGTCTTTGTGTGGGAGAAGAGGGTCCCCAGGCTTTTTATGAATCACATGGGTGTGGGGTGAGCAAACAGAAAAGTCTTTGATCTAAGACTGGACTCCACCCTCTATAATCAAAAAAAAAATTCTTTTTCTTTTAAACAAATACTAATCTAACTACTAACAACTAAACTAAACTAGCTAACTAGGAGAAACTCTGTAACTACCGAGGTAGGCAAGAGGCGGACATGCTAACTCCATTGTGCCGACGCAGCCTGATATAGCCTCGGCCGGGGCACAAGGATACCAACGCGCAAGTGCAGGTTGAATAGACGTTGCTAATGAAAATCTCCGATTGAGGGCATGTGGGGTGCACACGCACCCAGAGGGACACTACTCGAAAAATAAGGTTGACGTTAGCTAAGGGCATTGGGACCCTTCACTAATGGGTAAGGAGCCCCCACAGCCAAAATAACCCTGAGTTTCTTTCTGCAGGGAGAAAATGCCAGCATGCAGTGTGCGCTTAGGAAGAGCTGCCATTCCATATTACTGCATTCCAAGCTTGGTTCTGTTTCCCCCAAACGTAACGGACAGCAACAGAGATGAGGGTTAAACCTGCAAGGAGAGCGAGTGACTTGTGCTTTGGATAACTAATCCCCACCCCACCCAACAGAGAGACATGCTAGGAACATTTTTAAAAGAACATCAATGATGTGAGGAAAGCAAATATTAAAGCAGGAAAGAGAAGAGTCGTTTAGCTGTGTGTGGGAAAGAGGACATCAATGCAAACTCAGTGCCCTGCAAGACCAGCAAGCGAGTGCCTCAGTGTGGTAAGGCAGCGCAGGAGAGGACAACAAACATTCTGTGCTGGTTCTGGAAGAGGATGACATCCTGCTCTAGCAAATCAACTCCTATGCTTTCCTCTTTTTGGAGAGTATAGATGCAAGTTCTTCCACTTTAACACGGGGAACTCAGGTGTGCCATGATGGCTATGCATTCCTCCCCCACCAGCTTCTTGCTGTGTCCACCTGCAGATTCAGGAAGGGCACTGAAACACGAGGCTCGGCTTCAGGAAAAGCTAGCAATAGGGGAAGGCTGCCGAGAAGACGCAGGTCAAGATTTTCCAGCTGTGACGAGTGATTTTGGGTGCCTCCATTTCTGGATGGCCCACATGAGACACCTTAAAGGGGCCAAAGTACAAAAAATGACGCTCAGCACCCCCTCTGAAAAATCAGGCTGCTTTTGAAATGCACACATCCAAAATAGTCACGCGAAAAATCTTAGCCCCAGTTCCCTTTCAGGGACAAAGTCGTGTGCCAGTGCTGGGGAAAATATCAGGACAAAAGTAACTGAACACTGAGCATCTCAAATAAATGCCGTCTGTAGCGGTTACAATACAATGGCGTTAAAGACTTCACTAGCTCAGCTGTGAAATGAAGTCATGTTAATAAAAGGAGGTTAGATCCTGCAGTACCCTGGAGGGTACGTGCGAATGGACTACTAGTCACAGAGAAGGCCTAGAATGTAATGAAAGTCTCGAGACGGTTAACAATACAGCAGGGCCTCTAGCTTTTGCAGATGGTCTCATCTGTCATTGGTTCTTTATTCCTAAAGCATAATGGAGAAGGATGGACCAATGGTGGTAACTCAATTTCCTATCTTTGTTGATTTTAGCCAAACCCAACATGCGATATCAGTGTACTTCTTTTGTACACAATGTCTGACTTTTATTGCTTAAAAACACCAGCTGTGCTAGAAGACAGAGCTGCCCGGATAACTGAGAGCAGCTCCTTAGGAGCCATGCCAAGGGAGTGTGGAAGACCAGAGCCGGGCTTTCATACGATAGCACCTATGAATATGCCTCAAACCCCCTGGAGAGATCTGCCCATGTAGTGCCCAGCAATGGAGAGGACCCCTTGAAAAGACAGGGGTCACTGCAGGTACAAAGAGACAGAGACCTGCTTTAAAAAAAAACAACAAAAAACAAAAATCAAACTCCCCCCTATGATGGCCTGATTTTGCACCCACACAGCCACAATCTGGCTGCTGTCGATTGTGGACACACTGCAGCCAAATTAGAGATTGCAGAGATGTGTGTTAGGTGGCTGCAAGGAAACAAAATGGAAATTACTTTAGAACCTGCTCTGTGTATAGGTAATAGCTGGTTCCCACACCATTTCCAGCCAACGGCCAGTTGACCATATACCTGAAAAGAGCTGGTGGTCTCCATCCTCTTCCTAAAAGGACGGGTGTTCCTCTGACGAACACATCACCACCGCCATGACTGGTAACTGGCGCCTTGCTGGTGGTCTCAGCAGGGAGGCCAGGGAGACTGACTCTCCACTCAGGAAGAGTAGCACCCCCTATGGGTCAGGGTAGAGGCACAGTGGGAGGGGCTGTGGTGGGAAGGAAGGCCTGCACTGTGAAGTACTTGGTCTGAGCATTCAGCCTCTAGGGTTGCCAAGCTAGCACTTGTCACCAGAACAAAGACCAACTTTAAAAAAAAATATATTTAAGAAAATTGTCACAGACACGTCCATACATGCTGTATTGTGGAGTGAACTCCAAACCCCTGAAAATAGGGGAAGAGAGGGCACCCTGACAACCATAAACCCACCCTTGACCATTGCATCTTTACCAAACAAGTACTAGAGCACCCCATACGGCTGCTTCCTTCCCAGCACTGGAGATAGGAACAAAACCCTGGGGGGAGAGGGGGGGGAGTGGGGAGGAGGGAAAAGACAGAGAGAACAGGTCAGCTAATTTTATAAAAGGCAAAATATTTCTCCCAAGCCCCGCCCACCACAATAACCCTCCCCCCCCCGCCCAACGATGTTCACACACAAAGAGAGATCCTAAAAACAAGACAAAAGGATTTAACAGTGAATCTTGTCTGAAGGCTGCTGAACAGTTTGCGTGTCAGAAGAAAACATCCCCACAGTAAGTGTCCCTGGAAGAAGAGCTCTGTGCTGGTGCACATGGCCTGTGCTCTCAGCACTTAGCATGTGGAGCGGAGAAGCTCTAGGTCCTGGCTTAGATCAGAGAGAAAGATACTGTCCATTGGGCATTTGTGTGTCTCACACACACACACCTCAGTCTCAGGCCAACTGCCCACATCTCTCCCAAAACGTGCATAGTCTCATTCCCACACTCAGTCCATCTCCATTGACATTAGCCGGCGTCGCTCCCGTCTGGTTTCTTGTACTTCCTTCTTGCAACACCAGCGGGAACTGCAGTAGCCAATGAGGCAGGATAAGAGTCCGATGATGGTGGCTAGACCAATGCCTATCAACAGTGGATATTTCAAAGCGTTCAGCACTAGGAAGGGGGAGAAAAAAAAGCAAAAGCAAAATGATTAAATACAGCGTATAGAGAAATGCCAAACTCGCTCACTCTGTCTAAGAAAGGGAAAATACACATCAGCCAGGGACAGATGAAACCATTCAGAAAGAAATTCTAGTTCCCCCTCCCCATTTCGAAGGTTCTGAAAAAATTCAGCTCTCACTCCCCTCTGTTTTGCTTCCATAATTCTCAAGCCCATATAGAAACAAGAAGGACAGGATGCAAATCTCATAAGAAAATGTCTCATTGTGAGATTCCCAGCTCCAGTCTGACAGACTCCAAAGGTTAAGCTAGTCCTGAGGAGCATCCACATTTTGGGTTCTTATCCAAACCAGATTAATCCACCAACAATTTAAACAAAGATGGATGGAAACCCATTCCTTTTACAACACAGCTTCCAAGTGACGAGTCAAGGGTTCTGACTTTTTGAAGGACTGTATACGTAGATTTAGAGCTCGTTAGGAAGCAAATTCATTCTAGCCACCTAGCAGTTTCCAGTCAAGTCCATATTTAGGTGCCCAAGAAGTGGCCTGCTTTTCAGAAGTGCTGAACATCCTGCAGTTCAGTGAAATGGAGGGTCTGGAATGAGGACCCATTCAGGGGATTAGGCAAATCAACTCAAGAGGCACACTGCTCCAGGAGGCTCATGCAGAGTTTGAATCAACTGCAGCTCTCTGCTATGGCTGGTATGGACAAGCAATATTAATTGTAGGATTAGCTCCACCAGGGATGGGAGTGGAGCATTAGAAAATTAGGGACATTTTGTCCCTGAGGTAACTCACTAGCTGCACAGAAAGCAGAACAAAGACTTATGTTTCATTTCATCTTCTTTGGGGCTCTCAGTGAGGCCATTCCTTGAATTTCTGGGAAGTACTTTGGTAAGTACTTGGCCTGACATGCCCCCTAGATTATCACTAAATCACAGTTTTAACTATCTGCTGGATGTATACACCTAATGTTAAGTACATGCAGCAGTTATCAAAATTAGTTTCTCATACTTCAGGAGATTTAAGGGTTGCACGTAACATGCAGAAAGGGCTGAAACATAGGTCAAGAACCATGAGCACAGGGAGCAGTGTATTCGTTGTGTTTACAACAGGGGATTAGGAGTCAGACTCCTGGGTTCTGTTATCGATTGAGATACTAATTGCACCACAATTCACTATGCCTCAAGTCCCCTGTCTGGGAAATGCAGCTAAGGCCTGGTCTACACTATGAAGTTAAGACGACTTACGTCAATCTTTGTTGACAGTGATGCCACCTCTCCTAGTGGCGTTGCACCATGGTCTACATACTGAGGTCAGTGCGCGTGCAGACACTGTGACCTGTATCAATCCTAACAATCCTCCAGTAGCTGTCCCACAATGCTAGACAGTAATTGCTCTAGTCACAGTTGTGAACTCCACTGCTCAGACGCTGGAAGCCACCCACTTCCCTTTAAAACCCACAGATACTTTTGGAATGCCTTTTCCCGATTGTTCAGCTTTGACAAGTGCACCCAACAGCTCTCCACTGTTGCGTACAACTGCCCAACCAACCATGCCAGCTACACACTATAGACATGCTCCTGCCTGGAGCAGACAGGAGATATTGGATCTCCTGGGCATCTGGGGAGAAGAGGCTGTGCAGACACAGCTATGGATCAGTCATGGAAACATGCACATCTGTGAAAAGACTGCACAGGGGATGTGGGTGAAGGGGTATGACAGGGATCAGCAGCAGCGCTGCATGAAAGTGAAGGAACTAAGGTAGGCATATCATGAGGCCAGGGAGGCCAACCGTCTACCTGGTGCTGAGCTGCAGACCTGTACAATGAGCTGCAGGCCATACTTGGACCCTGCACATCACCATGGATACCCAGACAGAGACCCTTGCCTGGAACAATGAGGAGGAGGGATATGCAGCAGGAGGTCAAGTTAGGCCACAAGCCAGGAACTTGGAGACTCCATAACCATCTAGCCAGTCCCGCCAGCCAAGCACAAATGAGCCCGATCCAGTAGAAGGAACCTCAGGGTAAACATGGGCATGCATTCTCCCTTCACGTGTTTCGATGTGGAGATGGCGCCTGGCCCAACCACAAGTTAGCAGGACACAGGTATCTACGTTGCACTGTTTTACTCTACAAGAAGAGGTAAAGGTACCACACACACACACACACACACACACACACAGGTAGTGTTTTCTGCATTTCAGTCTCCTGTAGAGTTAGGCAGTGGGGGGCATGCATGATGTGGAGCACTTTGTTTATGTACATAGGGACATCCCTTGTATTGTCCTGAGAGATCTTGATGAAATGCCCATGGAGGTACTCTTCAATCCTCTTCCGAAGGTTTTTAGGGATGGCTGCCTTATTTCTGCCTCCATGGTGGGACACTTTCCCCACGTCACTCCATGACGACTTTGGCAGGCACCGTTGCAGTAAACAGGCTAATGGCATATGGGCCCAGATGGCTTCAGGATGCCAGAAGTCACTGTGTTCTCTGGGCCTTCGTGACCCTCAAGAGCAAGGTATCAGCTAAAATCATTGCTGCCCGTGGTAAATAGTGCCAGTACTCAGTGCCATTGCCCTGTCCTCATGCCCACGGAAATAACTGCTGAAATTTTATTGTTTTACGCAACCAAACAATTCCCTCCTGATTCCCCACCTTGCCCCTAGTGGCCATAGTGACTGTGGCTGCTGCTGGAGAGCAGTGCTGTGCAGAGGTACTCCAGAGGGTCAATAAGCAGGTCTTGTTTAAAACTTGTAGGGGAATAAGGGAAGGGAATTCTGAGATCTTCTGCTTTCTGTCGTGACTGTAAATAGGATACATCTGTCTGTTTTATCTGTGGCTGCTGCCACTGCAGCCTTGAGGGGTGCCCCCTCCACACCCATCCCCTGATGAGGAAGAGAAAGAGGACATGTTCATCGAGATAATGAAAGTCAGTGGCGCATCAGACTGTGAACAGAGGGCCAGGAGGGTGAACATAGCAGACAGCCTGGAGAAGGAAGGAACGGGCAGGAGAAAGACACAGGAGTCCCAGCAGGAAAAGGAGAGGAAGATGCACCAGGACAATGGGGTTTCCCAGGCAGCAAACACAAATGCTGCAGACTCTTGTTGACCTATAGCTCCAACAGTCATGGGCTCACCTCCCCTTACAGTCAATCGAGACTTCCACTTCAGCAGCTTCTTACCTCTTGCATCAGGGGCCACATCCCTATCCCCCCACAGCAACGGACAGTAAGGAAAAACCACAGCTTCACATACACTGACCTGTGAGAGCCAGCATTGGTGCATGTTTGGCAGAAATGGACTGGCATGGACATGAATGTTTTCCACCGTTCTAATTTTAAAGTTCTGTTCTGTTAATTTACAATTAAAATTTTGCACCATCTTGGTTTTTCTTTGCACATTAATGTTTGGCACTGGTTTGGGTATGCAATACATTTTTATTTTTTGGACAAATTCATCTTTATTACTTCATTACATTCTGCGGTATGTCTGTGCTTCGAGTGCCACTAGATTATTCATAAGAGACCAGAGATACAGAATTCATAGGTTGAGTGAAAAACCCAGTGTAATAATTATAAATGTACAGTGAGCACTGCACAATTCATTGGTTCATTAAAAGATGAACATAAATGTACACCAAGCACTACACAATTCTTGACAGCCACCAAAAGGTCAGGGCCAGGTAAAGCACAGCCTACCACACCACAATGCTGTGGCTGATGGTTAAAATGATCTTTCAAGGTGTCCCTCAGCTGCACAGCTCCACACTGAGCTCTTCTAATGGTGCTCGTGTCAATGTCAGCCAACAGCTGTTCCACCTCCATCCTACCCCTCAGCAACTTTTCCTTCTTTGCCTCATAGATATTATGCGGTACATAGCAGGAAGCTATAACCATTGAGATGTTTTTCTCACAGAGATCTAATCTAGTGAGTAAACACTGCCGAAATCCCTTCCATCTGCCGAAAGCACATTCAGCTGTCATTCTGCACCTGCTGAGCCGGTAATTGTATCTTTCCTTGGAGCTGTCAAAGTGGACAGTGTACGGCTTCATAAGCCAGGGGAGCAAAGGATAGGTGTGGTCCCCCAAGATCACTATTGGCATTTCAGCATTTCCAAATAGTAATCCACCTGTCTAGAACAAGTGTCCCTGATGCAGATTTCTGAACAGCCCTGTGTTCTTAAAGATGGAAGCACAATGTATGTTCCCTGACCAGTCCACATTGATCTCAGTGAAGCATCTCCGGTGATCCACCAACTCTTGCATAACCATAGAAAAGTAGCCCTTTCTGTTCATGTGCCAAGAAGGGCTGGGGCCAAAATAGGGATATGCGTGCCACAGTTCTGGAAACCCACAGCTGAAAATCCATCCATATCGTCCTGCACATTGCCTAGAGTCACAGCCCTGTGTACCAGGATACAGTTAATGGTCCTACACACTCGCATGAAAGCAGCCCCCTACTGTGGATTTTCCAATTCCAAAATTATTTCTCACTAACCAGCAGCAACCTGGCATTGCAAGTTTCCATGGTGCTATCATCACTCACTTCTCAACCATTAATGCAGCTCTCATTCTGGTGTCCCTGCACTGGATTACGGGTGCCAGCTCGGCACACAGATCCAGGAACGCAGCCTCTCTCACCCGAAAGTTCTGCAGCCACCGCTCATCATCCCAAACCTTCGTTACGATGTGATCCCACTAGTCAGTGCTCAGCTTTCAGGCCCAGAAGTGGCACTCCACCGTCTGCAGCTGCTCTGTGAATGCCAACAACCTTGCATTTTTTTTTAATTTTTATTTTTTTCCCCACTGTGTTCCCTAGTCATCTGTCCTCAAAGAAATCATCAAGTCCCCCGTTGTTGCGGTACTTCCTGCAGCTCTGCAAATACCGGAGCACCATTCTCCCTGAGTTTGTAACGTTCATGACAACAGTACACAGCTGGGCAGGCTCCATGCTTCTGTCAGAGATGGCAGACACTAACAAGTGTGGGTTTGTAGGGTTTTTAAAAAAGACACAAAAACGTGATAGGATAGAGATGGCATTATGGGATGAGAAAATTGCCTGGTGGGAACTTGACCCCTTGCTCCCCCTTCCCGGCGACTCGTGTGTGCGCAAGCACTACAGCACGTTCCAAAAATTTCCCAAAAGGTATCGCGCCAGAGGGCAGCGCATGACGTACTGGGATACCTACCTACGGTGCACCGCATTTTACATTGACACTAGCTCTCCTGGTGTGTACGTGCAGCACCAACACAAGCAGTCGTGTACGCACAAGCGATGCAGTAACTGAGGTGGCTTTACACCGGTAGAACTTACATTTACCAGAGTTTGTAATGTAGACATGGCTTAATACTTCCCTTGTGTGGTCAGCATCAGGGTTACTTTACAATGTAAATCACGTGGAGTGTCTTGATTAAAAGATGCTATAGAAGTATCAGGCCACTCAACGGGCTGGGAAAGGGGAAAGCTTTGCTTTTGTAAGCACGATACATTGCTGGGCACATTGTATGATCAGGAATTAAAAGTTTAACATGCAACAGAAAATGCAAAGTTTAACTGCAGATAGAACTAGCACTTTTCATATTTAGAGGCAGTTGCAGAGTACTTAAAAAGCTTTTCTAGTTCTACGACAACACACATTAGACCCATAGCATTACATGTGTTCTTAACATCAATATGGGGTAAAGTGTCATCACTGGTATTCCTGAGCCTTAGCATCCCCACTGGCAGAATACAGCAGGTGTACAGATGGGCTATGAAGTACCCTGTGCAGTCACCTTCAGAAGAAAGGAGGCAGCTACAATGCAGGGGCCTCTAAAAGTGGGGTGGAGGGGGTGGAGGGAGGGGCGCGTGCAGAATGGGGACAGTTGGTACCTGAGGGCTCCAACAGGGGTGTGGCAAGTACATTCCCCAGCCTCAACAAGAAAAGTATCTAAAACCCTTACCATCCATTTTCACAGATATGAATATGGGCTTGGATTTGATCTCCGGTTCCCGCTGCCAGACACCCGTGGCTGATCGCACCCAAGGGGTTATTGAGCAGTAATGGTTGCCGAAATCCTGGCCCTCACAGCCATGCACCCGCAGCCGGAACTCCATGGGGCTGATCCTCTCCAGGCTGACGTCGCTGCTCCAGTTCCTCCTGGCCTGGGTCACGA
This sequence comes from Chelonia mydas, assembly GCF_015237465.2. Taxonomy (NCBI): domain Eukaryota; kingdom Metazoa; phylum Chordata; order Testudines; family Cheloniidae; genus Chelonia; species Chelonia mydas. Next base: position 182,488,219 of record NC_057849.1, read on the forward strand.
TCCCTTTCCGATCCAAGGAAGCTAGCAAGACAGGGGCTCTGTCCAGTGCAAAGGAATGCACAGCAAACCAGGAGACGTCGAAGGACATATCATCTGAGTTTGAAAGCAAACAGAATTTGGCAAGGACAGTGAGCTCTGAAGGATATTTACAGCGTCACTTAGGCAGCAAATGGGCAGAGTCTGGTGTCTCTGAACATACAGGAGCATTATAACCAAATGACTGAAAATACAGCATAGATTTAAAAACAAAAAACAAAACAACAACAAAAAAAACACTCTGCTCTTTGACAACTCAGCTTTCCAGCACAAACCAGGTAAATCACAGAAGGATTACAATGCAGGTGGTATCATGAAAATATGAACTCTTAGGCAGTTAACCTTATTTCTGAATTGACCAGACACACAAGGAAGATTATGACTGCAGGAAACTAAGTAGGCCGGATCAATATTTGGCATTAACCCTTGGAATGCTACCTAATTATGACAGAGATGTTGGGAGTCGTGGGCACTTACTAAAGCAGAGGAAGCAGAAAGGGAAGAGTCCCTAGGACACTTAGTGGGGTGGTTGGGTCTTTTTTTCAGGGATGGTAGCAAGGGATTTTTAGCACCTGGGAAGGGCTGTCAGTGGGAGCATAGGAAGGGTAGTGAGCAGAGGTGAAAGTAAGCCGGTGCGCCGTACCGGGGTGGCCTGGCTTCCGCAGGTGGCAATTTAAAGGGCTTGGGGCTCCCAGCAGCGGCTGGAGCCCCAGGCCCTTTAAATTGCCGCCAGAGCCCCACTGCTGGAGCCCTTGTAGAGGACAGCACATGAGTGTTTAGCAGCTGAAGAGGACTGGGATTAAGATGTTGTCAAAACACAGCTTTAGCAACTAGGGGACAGTGGGTAAATCGTGCAGGTACTTGTTGGGAGGGTAAGTGTGTCATGAAGTTGGGCTGGGGTACAACAGTAGGAAGGCTATGGACAGTTGGGAGAGGGACAGGGTTACCTACTGGGGACAGCAGAAGATCTTCTATTATGTCTTTTTCCTACTATTTTAGACTGAAATCCCAAATTTAATTTCATAGGTGAGTCTTTGCTAAGCAAGCCTAGAAGCTGGGTAAGACAGTTGTAATTCCCACATGATTAAACTAAAGCGCAAGGCCTGAGGAGCAGAATGCTAGAAGTTTGCTAGTGGGCAATAGTTTCCAAACACCATCCTTGACCTTGTCTAGTCCCTCGTGCTTGCAGAGAAGTCTCTCCTCTAAAAAGACAGCCTCCCAGCTGTAGTTAGTGTGCTGTGTGCTCAACATAAAAAGGCAGGCCCCCAGGTACTACAGCGATGAGCATGCTAGAATTGCTCATAAAACACCACACACACAATGATATCACTAAATATTTGCCTTCACATCCTGCCCATGAAACAGCCTACCTTTCTGCCATAGTTTTTCTTTAATTATGTGTCAGAAGGAACTATGCCTCACAGACATTGCACTTGCAAGGAGATAATCTACCAAGTGTCTTTGTAGTGACTTCCACCTCTAACACCAGTTGACAGGTAGTCAGAGTCCATCAGTACTACCGTCCCTTTCCGTGCTCATACAAGATCATATTGATCCATTCAGCAGATCTGCACCTTTAACCCTATTAGGCTGGCAGCTGAGGATGCAGTTTAATCACTGCAACATCCTCTGTGTTAATACCCCAATTCACCGCACAGCGGGTTAGAAAACCAACATGGATGCTATTATATATGAGTAATATACAGAAAGCTGCTAAAGAAAGAGTCCATAAAAAACTATGACTTAACACAAACTTGTCTAAACTCCGGCTGAAGATGGATTCCATCTGACAGCAATAATAAGATATTCTCATAATCTGTGTGTAGGGATGATAGGGGTGGGATGGACCATTCTCTATCTGACCTATCCACAATGTCAGGAAGATAAGCAGGAGGGACCTAACACTATTTCCTTGATCACCAGAGTCGGGGACTTTATCCTGAGGAGTGCTAGCCTGGCCACATTGTAGTCAATGGGCTCTAATAATACACAGCACACATATAATACTGTTCTTAACTAAATAATCAGTGGCCCACACTGTCCAAGGAAAACTGTGTTGAGCTCTTCTTACCACACAAGTGCCTCAGATGTAGTAGTGGCTAGCATGGCTTTGAGTGTAATGAGGACACAGCCTTAGACACAATTCTGCTGCTTCTATACATTATCTGCATCTCTGATTCCCCTACACATTAAGCACACAGATGGGCCACAACTGACCCTCACGTCCTTATGAATTTTGGATACAGATTGGTGTTGGCGGGGGTGGGGGAAGGGGTGGGGGGGAGGGAGGATGCAATACTGAATATGAATTAGTTGAATTCCCATATCCAAGCCAGCCTCTACAATTTTGGATCCACATCAGATCTAAAACTGGAAAGGGTCTATGTTTTCCAATTCTGAATAAGGTCCAACCAAAATATCACTAACATTTTGCAGGATATCAGCACCGTCAGTCCTGAATTGAGCTTCAATCTCAGTACCTAGCCCTACCCTACACTTGCAGGGGGTATCTCCTTGGCTCATCTGTAGTTAGCAGGTGCCACATCTACGTACGTATGCAGAGCTGTAGCCGTGATGGTTCCAGGAGATTAGAAAGGCAAGGTGGATGCGATAATATCTTTTATTGGACCAAATTCTGCTGGTGAGAGAGAGAAGTGATCGAGCTACACAGAGCTCTTCATGTTTCAGGAAGGACCTGAAGAAAAACTCTGTTTAAAATAAAAGATATTACCTCACCTACCTTGTCTCTCTAATAGCTATGTATTGCACTTCAAATTTTGTTACTTATTCCCCTACTGGAGGGGATAATTCTGTTTGTAATATCATTAATTAACCTGGAAGTACCCATAAACAGGATTGAAATATGTAGCAGGAGCAGATAAACGCTATGGAATAAAATGTCCTATTTTCATGTACATCTTCTGTAATGAAAAGAGGGAAAGACAGCAGATGGGGCACACTATATAGCAACAGAGACACTGGCATCTCCAAATAGTCCATTCACCCAGTAAGTTAACTATCCTGACTGCAACAATGGCCAGTACCAGAGGATGCCACAGAACCCCCATAAAAGTACCTGGTGTATTTTGCAGTTCTGGAGAAGGGAAACATTACCCAACCCCACCTGGGGATCAGTTAATGCCCTGAAGCACATTTGTTGACAGATAGTCCTTGTAGATCATTCCTACTGCCTGTAACTGCAGAGGCTACTTTTAGTTACTCAGGGTGACATCCTGGCTCCCCTGAAGTCAAGGGAAAAATTCCCATTTGTTTCAACACGGCCAGGATTTCACCCTCTATCTTGCCTGCTCCCTTCACCACCAGTGTCCCTCATTCTGCACCTGGACCAATCACTTCTAGGGGAAGAGTTCCATCTCCATAGCCCAGTCAGTTCTTGACTTCTGTGGAGACTGCTAAAAAGGTGGCCTGTTATGTGGTAGTGGGCACCAGTCCACAAGAAGCCAGATTGAAAACCACCCACTCATTTCAAAGATCATTAAGACAGCCATTAGCTTTTTTGTCTCCACCAAGCTGGGTTGAGTTTGAAACTGTGACCCGAGGTACACACCCTGGCTACACCCAATCTCTGAAGACATACATTACCTATAAATTCCTCTTACCTCCACATATTCTACTTCAGACAAGCTCGATCCAGTTATAGTAAGAACACTTGGACATTCTCCAGGATAAATGACATCAATGATGACACAGCTCTGACCCATTGCCTCCCCCAAATCCACAGTCACACACAGTTACACTTGCAGAATAAAATTTTAACAAACAAGTCCTTTTAACGTCTCAGGCAAATTCATACCTTTGAAGAATTGTTTTCTGTTTAAAATTATACTGTTAATTTGAGGTTCTCTTTTTCCTTCATACAGAGATAATGAGTTGAAAGTTATAAGATCTTGCTGTCATTTTGAGAATGCCAGATCTATCTTTTATAATTACACCATGGCATAATAGTATTATGCCAACATATCTTATTAATCAGTATACACAGTGTGCAATTAGTGACTCAGTACCGACACACAGAGAATCAGAGGGAGATTTTGTCTGCCTGAAAGATTTCCTCGTTATTATATCCCTTGAAGGGGCTGTGTGCCAAAGTCATTTGCTTTATTGCTGAGTTTTGTGTGATTTTTCACATTACAAAATATTAGAAATTTAGCAACAGCAGGACATGAATTTGGTGCTCTATAAAGATTAGTAGCAAATACGTCCAGCTGCTCCCAGAATCTGATCAATTAAACAGCATATTTAAATATTTGGTTATCCACTGGTATCCCCAAAAGCAAGAAAAAAAAAATCTTTCCTCCATCCCCGTTGTTCATACTAAGTATCAATTTTAATTAGGGAACAAAAAAAAAGTCTCCATTTTTGGATCACTGGAACAGATCATTGTCACCACAAATTCATTGCTATTCTTCCCTGCCCCTACCATACAGTCTTATATTAGTCAATATCAGGCACCAGGAAAAGAGAGGCTAAATGCTCCCTGGGATATTATGAGGGAGAAATATAACATCCCAGTGACAAATCCAGGGGGCTGCTGATCCCTTTGGGTGATGAAACTCTCAGGTCCTCTCTACACGCAGACTAACGTGGTGGTGGTCCTGCTTTCTCTCTCCAGGCTGGCTAGAATCATCAACATGTAAGGCACATCTTTATGCATATTCCAATTTGACACACAGGACTAAGCTGTCTGGGTTTTAGCTACTTTCCTGGCCACTCAGTCCTCAAGATAGTGAATTCTATTCCCAGCCCACCTACTAGACACCATGCACTTCCACTCGACAGAATGGAGCTCTTTTAGCATCTTGTGATTGTGCTGAATCACAATTTTGAAACCCCTTTTTGTTTACTAAATTGATATGAGGTTGAACAGGGCTTCCTAGAGAGCTGAGAGTACCACTCTTCAAGATAGGGTAAAGAAGCTGGCTTTGTTAATTTTCCAGGGCACTCACTGGGTCTGTCTGGAGCACATAAAACTACTTTTTCAGAGAGAGACACCGTAATACTCTCAAGGACCTGAGAATACAGGCCTATGAAGGGGACATTTGAGAGACATTGTTATCTGTTCGAAAAAGAATTTTTACAGAATAGAAGAGACTCTGCCCTTGAGGCACCGGAGACACTACCTTACTCAAAGAAGTAAAATTAAAAAAATTTCATTTGAATTCAGCGCACTAATCACAGCTGTTAAACTAACAGACTGGCTCTCCCAGATGAAGAATCTATAAGGGACAGATGTTCCAGTGTCCCAACCCTCCATAACGCACACTCCATTCGGGGCTCAAAGCAGCGACGGCACTCCTTTGAACAGTGTTGCAGCCAGAGCAGAGCACTGCGGGAGACATCCAAAAGTGCCTTCAGTGATGGATAAATGTACAGCTAGGTAAGACAAGTTACTTTGCCCCACCTAAGTCTGACCTAGAACCAGTACTATTATAAGTACTCTAAATTGATTCTGGGCATAACAGAAGGAGGATAAGCTGACAGATAAAGAGAAAGACATTGTCTTCTCTCAAGCACAGCAAATATTTCAAAATCTTCCTATAAGTACTTTGCACAGATGGTTATGAAAATTAAGGAGTGTGTAAACAGATCACCCCAGATGTTTCCCTACCTTACTCCATGAAATATAAACATCTATTAGAATTGCACACTTGTGAAGGAGAGCTGCAAAGCTTAGATGAAAATAGTTCAGCACAAATCTGGGCTTAATGCCCTCAACAACACATCTGCGGACTTAAAAAAAAAAAAAAAAAAAAAAAAAAAGATCCTCTCAAATCCACTGGCTCGTCTGTGTTCATGAGAGATAACCTAGAATGAACAATTCTGGAACATCAGAGACCAAAACAGCAAGGATTTAATATGGAGACTTGACTTCTATGATATTCCAGAAGATGCAGGTGGGCCAGGGTGGTGCTACCTCTCTGTGCAAGTTAAGCAGACAGTTGGCAGAGCAGTGATGTCTGCTCTGCCTTCACTTAACTTCCCACATCCCGGGGGCAGAGGGAGACCTGTACTACATTGCTCAATCAACCCAGAAAGTACATCAACTCTTGCTGTATATATTCAGTTGGTGCAAGCTTTCCCCAGTATTGTGTGTCAGTTCCAATTTGGGGGGAGTTTCCATGGTCTGTTCATTTCCTTGGCGCCTCTGCTAAGTTTGGGTTATTAATTCCAGTTGTGAACTAAATTTTGCGATATGGAGAGATGTCTCACTAAAAACAGGCCAAGCCAGCAACAGGAGAAATAGATATCAGACTCCCATCCACAGGTCCAGCAGAGGGCTGGAGAGGTGCCAGTTTCTCTAGCATGCCTGAAGGGTCCAGATGCAGCTTCTCCATGAGGACACAGATGGGGCTGGTTTGAATCTCAAATCTTGTTAAACAATGTTTGCACAGACCACTGACTAAGTTACTTGGACACCTGTCACAATTCCACACTTAGTCATTCCCTGCTGTGCACGTCCACTGTACAAGCTGAATACGGGTCTGTTTGCCCAGCTGTTACAGACCTAAGGAACTGTGGAAGCAGAGATCTGCCAAACACAATGAGACAATTCCCAGAAGCAGAATCGATTACAAAAATCTTCAGTGCTATGATAATGGAAACTGTGCACTGATTGCTCTGGGTGACAAGGACATTTCTAATTCTCAGCAGTATCAATGCTTTCAATAAGCATCTCAACCCCAGTGAGACTGCACTATTCACACCTTGGCCATAGGGATTGGCAGTTTCTTGGAGAGGTCACCTTTCCAGTGTAAAACTCTGCTCTCTATCATCCTTCCACCCCTTGTCTGAATACCTCCAATCTCTTGTTCTCCACATACCCCCCAGAACAGTCATATAATAAACCTCACTACAATGTACACTGAGTGGCCTCCTTGTTGGAAATCTCAGAGGCATCAAGAGCTGAAAATGGGCCATGGAGACTAAATTGTCTGATGATTTCTAAAGGGGTCTTGTGCAAAGCACACTAAGGGCAGATTGGGGCACAAAGAACACAATTATATTGCTGCAGACCATGCCCATTCTCCAGGGTTATGAATCTTGTCGACATTAAAGATTCCTCAACTTTCTCCCCACCTACCAATTCAAATAAGACACTCAAACCAGATTTCCACCATTCTCACTACAGTCTTCACTCATATTTTCACAGACAGCACAGAGCAATAATTTAGCAGACTACTTCCCTACTGCATTTGCCTCTGCAGCACAAACTGCTTGACTAACTCTTGGTATGTCATGTTCTACGCTTCTATAATAAAAGATTTATTCTTCTTTTTTGGAGAAGCATCATGCTTACAGAGGTCATAAGTGCCACATGTACTAATTTACATAACAAAGAGGGACAAATTAAAGAGAATATAAACCAAACTAAACCTTCATCCAAAACTCATATCAAGCCTAGGTTTTTTGTTTGTTTGTTTTTGAGTTCTCAAAGCACAAATATATCATTTAAAGCTATTTCATGGTATTTTTACCCCAAGTCAGGATCAGCCAAGCTAGTGTCAAGCAGGAATCTGAACTTTTGGTGCGTCTCTGAACCTCACAACCTTTTAAGGTTTGCATTCAGTGTGCATCCTACCGTGTTAGCAATGAACAGAATGCAACATTTCTTCTTGGTATTTCATACAAAAGCTCCTGAATCTAGAAGCAGGCTCATTACTAAAGAGATCAGCAATGAGAAAGGATTGTTGGCATCTTGGCTAAATTTTAAAATTGTAAAAACAAGATATAAAGTAAGTTTAGTGTTGGACAAACAGTGCTAAGCTGACAAGTGGAGATTTAATGACTATCCACAGAAGATACACAGCTTTTCCCCGGCACTCCCTGACAATGAATCTCATTCCTAACTAAGGGTGACTGGGCCCACAGTGCATTCAATCTTTGGCTCTTTGCTGAGACTGCCAGCAATGGGGACTGTTAGCGTGAACAGTAATGGAGGTTTGTCATGAGAACACCTCTTCACTAGGATATGAAATGAGAACCTACCAGTTTGTTTAATATATACACATATAACCTTTTGGCCTATATTTTCCTATATTCTCCATTGCTTTGACTAGTACTATGGGGCTTTGTGGTGGTTCTTGATTTCTAGACCTATTCTAATAGTGTCCCAATTGCCAGTGTTGTACAGTACAGTGAAGGTAACGGAGTTTTTTCCAAAAAACAAAAAATGAAATAAAGTTCAGCGGAGTACCTGGCTCAAGTGCCACTCTGTCGATGGTGACAATGCAGAGCAGATCTGCCAGCTCGCCCTGGTAAACCGTCGGGTTGTCCGAATGCACTGAGACATTAAACACGGGACCTAAAAGATAGCAATTTAATCCCATTATTCATTCAAGGTTCCTTCTTTGTGTTACCCAAAAGCTTTTAACCAGTGCTTAAGACAATCTAGGTTAGTTTGTGAAGCACTTTGATGTCAGATGACTAATATATTGCCTCTGCTCTCAGAGTGAAGATTTATGGAACCACCTGCATATTCTTTAGGACACTAAATTTCATGCCAGTGGAAAGTACCAATCACCAGCTCTGAAGTCCTCTACTGATTCATAGAACAGGCACAGTATGGCAGGAGGAGTTTACCACACACTGTCCTCTGCCAATATGCCATCCACTTGCCCTGGAGGAGGCCCCTATGGGTGTCTTTCATCTGTTCAGTCTTGGGAACCCCCCCGCTTTGATTGCGGAGCCACTGATGTGTGTGATGTGGACATTTCTATTAGGAGCTGAACAAAGACCAACTCACCTCTTAGAACATGTAACCTTTATTATATGGCCACAATTCCATATGGTTTTCATATGGGTCCTGGCTCTACCACATACAACTTCTTCTATGATCCTAGGCAAGTCAAAACATCTGTGTCTGAATTCCTCCACCTATACAATGGTTATAATATGGATATACCCTCACAGGGGTATGGTGAGGTGCTCAGCTACTATGGTGATGTGCACCACAGAAAAGCCTTTAGATCAAGACACCCACTTTTGACCAGTACCAAATCCATGGTGCAAAATTAATGACAGAGTGATGGTACTTCACATAGGTTTACATGGCTAGTACTGTACCTCTTTTTTAGGCAGAAGACTGAAGGACAGATATCTGAATATCCCATAATTTGAGTCCTCCACTAAAATAAGGATTCACCTACCAGAGAGGTGAGAAACAAGACAGCACTGTTTATGGTTGTCTCCATCATTCTGAGGTCTAGGCCCTACTTTAAATCCAAGAATCTTCATAACTCTTGCAGAGTCCCATCAGGCTTCTGACGGGAAACCTCCAAGGAAAATCCAGGTTTCTGTAGGAAGCTGTACTAGCGACTGAGTAGATTGTACTTTTTCTTCAAGTGACTACTGAACCAATGTTCTGGAATGGAATTAGGGCATTGTGCCACTAGCTGTAACCTATTGGTTGAGATATTGAAGACCGCAGGGGGATGACTATTTGTGGTCCACGGAGATTACAGAGCACTTTTTACAAGAGCCAAAATTCCAATTAAGAGGAAGCAATTACTTTGTGGCTTCCTAAATTCGCCTGATGATTTCAAATGGGCATAATTTTCTTTACTTTCTGTTAAACTGTAGTGCAACGTGCTTGTTGCAGTTAAATCTCCCATCCCCCCCTCAAAATGGCTGCATTTTGGCAGTGATGAAGCAAGGTCTATATATGTAAGTTTATAAAATCACTGTCACATGAAAGGCATTATATAAAATTGTAAGATGTCCCTGAAAACATGGAGATAAATGAATACCAAAGATGCCTTAGAAGTTGTATGAACTATTGGTTTAGACTTGAAGAGTCTGCTAGAACATATTTATGGAAATAAGAGACCTAGAATATTATGAAGTTCAGATGCTATGGTGATGGGTGTCTTATAAATGCATTAAAATTGGCACACATTTAAAAGTTGAGCCCTCCCCCTCAATCCCTTGCAAGGAAAGGGGAAGGAATATTAGCATGACCAGTTCCTCGGACTCTGTCCAAGATCTTCCTATGAACATTCATTTTGTTTCCAAAGATAGTCAGCAACCTCACTGTCATTAGAGGTATTGTTATAAAGTTTATCCTTCAAATAAAACAAATTAAGCTCTTTCCTGTGAGTCTTCAGTGAGTTGTGCAGCTAGAAATTAAAGATGTTAACACACTTGTTACAAAGTCAATGTTAACCAGCACGTTCAGGCCAGCATCCCTTCATTTGATTTTATTTAGATTTATAGAACATCAGTCTCAATGCATGAGATTGCCATGTTTGCTTGCAGTGCCACTGCCCTCCCAGAGTCTAATGTGTTGCAGTGTAGACGGAATGTGAATGGCACTGTAATCACAGACTCCTGTTTTACATGCACCCCATTTTACAGTAAGTAACTGCAGCATTTCAGAATCAGTGAGTGAACTCTCACATCAGGTGAGGAGAGAATCACTGCATTCCCACAGATCCTGCCACTATACTGGTAGGGAGAAGAGAATCAAGCTTGCGTTCCTGTACATACCTCCCTAGAGACCATGGACAGAAAGCGTGAGAGAATTGTCTGATCCTTGTCAATGTCACTTTGCCCTGCTGAGTGTTTCAGAAGCACCGCCTGGATACTGTGTGTGTGTTGGGGGGGGGGGGGGGGGGCGGGCGGGGAGGAGGAGAGGGGAGAGTTATCAATGCAGAACATTGCACACTGTGACCTGTAGTTTCTACAGGTCATGTCTCTATATTAAAGATGAGGTCATCTGTGATTTACTCCATTTTATAGACACTGATTGCAGCCATCAAGGCCCCAGCAAGGTGCCAGTGTAGCTTCTCAGCTGGGCAGAATCTGAGCACCCTTTACCATAAAAGACCTTAAAAGCAGAAGTCAGTGTGCTTAGGTTATTATCAGATCAAATTTTTTCATCTCTTATAAAAGAGAATTTCTGCTTTCAGACCATCAGCTGCATCTCCCGGCTTGCCATCAGCATGCCCAAGTTTCTAGGGCAATACTGATGCAACAACTAGAGCAGCTGCTTCCCTATGTCCATCATTTAATGATCACACTTCCCCTGGGTAAACCACAGTAACCAGCGGAAAATCGTTAGTTCCCTTCCAGAGTACACAACTCCTGCAAATCATCTCCACGCTGGGGAAAATTGTTCCTGAAGCACAAAGAAAGTTAGGAGGAGAGAAGAATACCATCATCCTACGTCAGAAGTGCTGGACTTCAACAGAAAGTCCTGAAACATTTCCGGGGTCACCATCCTCTCCCTTCATCCAACAGACTATAAATCTTGGGCTTCCTCTTTTAAACAATGTTTTAAGCAAGCTTTGTTCTAGTAAACGCTGCTAGGCTGACAATCTGGGAAACTCTACCCACACAATTATAGCTTCGGCGGGAGCAGTTTCCCAGTGAGGCATCATTCCACTTCTCACACCATAGTGCCTCACCCCGGCCTGAAGAGACCACCTTCAGACATAAGCTCATGGCTCATTCAATTCTTTGTCCCTCTGCAGAAGTTGCAAGTACCTGAGGACAGTCAATACTCATGGTTATGATTGTTTGTGATGTGGGCACTTAACCAGGAATTGGACTCTATTTCACACACGCCACTGAAACGCCATCAAAAAGTAACAAGTTTTGATCACTTGCCACCTGGGCAGGATTTGTACTAGTGACCTAGCTGTGAAGTGCTCCATAACTCGCTAAAAGCCCCTGCAGCCACCAACTCCCCACTCCTTAAAAAAAAAAGAAGGGCAGCTGAAAGTAATCTTTATTTTCATTCAGAGTGCTATTGCCTTGATTTAGGTCTCCGTTTAAATCAGGTTTCAGAGTAACAGCCGTGTTAGTCTGTATTCGCAAAAAGAAAAGGAGTACTTGTGGCACCTTAGAGACTAACCAATTTATTTGAACATAAACTTTCTTGAGCTACAGCTCACTTCATCGGATGCAAGCAAAAATAAATTGGTTAGTCTCTAAGGTGCCACAAGTACTCCTTTTCTTTCTGTTTAAACCAGTTGCCCTGACTTCAGCTAAAGCTAATAGGAAGAGATGAGCAGGAATGAGCAGTGAACCACTACCACAGAAAAACAATGTTGTGATCTGTCAGCGAAAGCATACATAGCAAAAAACCTGCTAGCTAGGCATTTTCTTTCTGAGGGCTCTAAGAAAAGCATCTTGGCAAGCACTGGTATCAGTGCAACAGCATGCAGCTTTCAGGCATGCCTCTTAGCACAGGGCACCCAAGTTAAATGAGCAACAATAAAGACTTCTGGGACATTGATGCAAATCAGGTTGGTTTTCCCTCACACTCATAGCTCCATCTTAACCCAGGTCCCTGTACTTAATACTTCAAAATATGGACAATCACTACTATAAACTACAAACAGAAATTTCAGTTACAGTACTGACAAATCACATGACTTTTTTATAGATCTCATTGAGACCTAAATCAAGCCAAGTTTGAAAATATTATTCAGTAGGTTTAAAGTCTGGAACATTTAAAGCTGAATGACCTCGAGTTTGGCTTAGGCCTTGATTTCTTCCAATGTAGCTTTGACTCAAGCTAAGAAATCCAATGAAGAAGCTTGAACATAAACTTTACAGACAAGCATTATTAAAGGAAAACTGATTTCCTAGTTTTGAAATTAAGTTGACATTTTGTAAATCTCATTGAAACTTAAAAATCAAACCAAGATCGAAGTCAGACAGTAAGCTGTCGTACGTACTCAGGTAATAAGAAATACCTGTTTTTATTCTACTATATTATGCATCCAATGAAGTGAGCTGTAGCTCACGAAAGCTTATGCTCAAATAAATTGGTTAGTCTCTAAGGTGCCACAAGTCCTCCTTTTCTTTCTGCGAACAGAGACTAACACGGCTACTACTCTGAAACCTGTATTATGGTTGTAAAGTTAAAAAGTTGTTATATTGAAAAGCTATAAACATAATAATGGCAAAGGTAAAATAGATCTTCCAACCACAGCTCTTCATCTCTTCATTTTTGAAAGACTGATTACTCAAGTCCAACATTACACCACCTTGATTTTGGGAGTGGGGGGTTAGGGAGGAATTAGGTTAAGCACAATTTTAAAAACAACCAAGAGTAAAAGTTGCTAAATGGGAATTTGTAAATTCCAGAACCAGGATTTATTGGTTTAATTCCTTCTGAATGCTGCTATTGGTTAACTCTCCAGGCCCAAATTCTGGGCCAGAGTTTAGTTCAATCCAAAAAATAGAGTACATCTCAGTGCCTAGCAGTTTGAAGTAACTTAGCTTTAGATTTAAAAAAAAAGTTACAGCAATTTCTTCTGTGGATACACGGAAAAAAGCTAATGGTTCAAACGACATCAAGCTTGATTTATTCCTTATACCTCAGACATCTACACAAGAAGCCAGGCTTGAACAAAATTGGCTTGGTTGATAGAGGTTTTGTGCAAGTATAACTCAGAGTTTAAGGATTGTTTTCCTTTTACTTTTAAAGACTCATACAGAGAATTTAAAATAAAAACAGCTGAATTGATAGCAATCAATCTTTCTAGATCGCTGGATCAAGACCAAGTAAAGCGCGGAAAATTTCATTCCCAAAATAAACATTTCAGAAAGTTAGAATTAATGGGGAAAAGGATTTATAATGGAAGATGGCAACCTTAACTTCTGGCCTCCGTTACTTCATTTTAGACTGTGTTCTCAAAGCACTATACAAAAATCAAATTTAGTTTCATGTAGACAAGTATTATGCCTATTTTATAGATGGGAAAAGTGGGGGATGGAGAAGTTAAGTAACTTGCCCAAGGTAACAGTGACTCAGAATCAGAAGTACAAACAAGGAATTCTGTCATATACTCTCTTCCTCAATAGCCAGACAGCAATCATTGTAGTGTGCCTTGTCTACTTGAAATCAAGCAGTGCCATAAACCATGTGAGGAAAAATTGATGCAATCTGCAAATTCTCTCTATTCAAAAATATTACTCATAACTGCCCTGGCACCAAGCCATCCACTATTGCACTGAAGAGACCATAGTCTGCTCTTCTCCAAGTAATAAACTCCTTCTCTCAACCTCCTCCACCGCCTTTATTCTTTCTATATAGATTTCCCTAACCAGCAACATCCCAAATTTCATAATAGTTATTCCTGGAAAGAACCCTCTGTACTTTAATCTGTGGTTTACATTTCCAACTACAAATTGACGAGAGGAAAAAACTATGATGACTAAGCATATTTCTATCCACTAATAAAGGGTAGAAAATACAGGGCTTTCTTGCCAGGGAGTTTCTGCTGTATTGCTCTTCATTCACTTCCCTGATTACGACAAATATATTTGATCAAGTGAGTGAGTGACACATGAAGAGAAGGCAAGGGAGAAGTCAGATCTCCAGGTCAGCAGGGGGCATGGTTTTATTTTAATCTGAAGTTTAACAACAAATATTCAGCTCACATTTCAACATTTCTTGGTTTATCTTTGCTCCTTCCAAAACAAGTGAAAAACATTGCTGTGTAATGAGCTCATACACAGATATCATCCAGAGTTGAAGATTACACCAAGAAGCTTCTTAAATTCCCTTTTGTTTCTGACTTTCACCAGCTTTCACCTTTTGCTGGGGTTTCTCTGGAGGCAACCAGCAGAATGAAGCCAAGCTCGATTCTTCTCTCTCACACATCTTATTTTAGAGAAGCACATTATCACACACGCACGCCCCTCCACCCCCACCAAAGCACTTCTGTGGAACAGAAAAACTGTACTGGATCTCTGTGTAACCATGCTGTGGGAGAAGCCATTCTAAATACTATCTGGGGGGATGATGGCAAAGAATTTAACGCTATGGGATAAGCCACCTGAATTGCAGGCTGACTGGGTGCCTCTGAGTACAAGGGTAGGAGGCTTTTCATGTCAAGGTCACCGGCTCAACTGCGGTCCAGCTGGGAAGAAAATGAACCTATTACTATCTGATGGCTGTACAACGACCTGTGTGAAATGAATGTTTTAGTCCCAGTCTGAGGCCTAGCAGATAGGGGTCTGCTTCACAAAAACCACACATGCAGTTAAGTGCTAATTAGACCTTTGTTACCCAGCTCAGCAAGGGGATGAAAAGGACTATGAGAAAGAGAACACTCCTCTCTTTTAATGGTGATCCCGTGTGAGTGCAGTGAAAAGACATATTGTGGAATAAGTAGTTAGCACTGCTCAGAGTCTTAGTAATCGCCAGTCTCCAGGGTTGTTGATTTAGCACCTTTCAGTTGCCAAATAGACCTTTGCCCTCAAAGGACTCGGAGAGTTTCTCCAAGTGGGCTAACAACAGGTCCTTTAGGCCAGAGAGAACTGAGGCACTGGTCTAGCAAGAGGCAGCCTGGGTGTTTCACTGTATCAAGGAGCAGCTCTAACATCACCTAACTTGCATGGTTTATACCCTGAGATGGAAAGTATTCAACATGTTACAAGTAGTTCTAATTTTTAAGAAGCCTGGTCTGAAGGAGGGCTAGGAAGGATCATGAGCTTTGGGTTGGAGGAGTATGCTCTATGAAAGGGACTACCTTGTGAGGAGTTAAAAGAACTAAACAGATACACAGTTTGGCCAGATTAAGAGAGGACACATGTACACATATTTGAAGAGTGCACGCACTAAGGAGGGAGAAGACCTGCTTAGGGTTGTGCCAGGAGATGTCACTAGGAGTGGTGGCATGAAATTAAGAGAAGGAGATTTCAGGCTGGATATCAAGAAACATTTGTCAACAGTGAGAACTATTAGACTGCAGAATAATCTCCCAAAGGAAATGACAGTTCTTCCATTTCAGGATACTTTTCAAAGTAGACTAAAAAAGAGCATTGGATAATCACTGGAAATCTTTAAATCAAGACTGGACGTTTTTCTAGAAGACATGCTTTAAATCAATCGCAGCTATTGGACTTGGAGCAGGAATTAAAACAAGTCCTGTGGCAGGTTATGCAGGAGGTTAAACTAGATGATCACAATGGTCCTTTCTGGCCATAAAAAAAAAAAAAAAAAATCTATGAAGCTATCCACTAGAGAACAATCTCCAGTCGACTCAGGTTTTGGGAGTACATAGACTATACCTAATAGTTCCCTTCCGCTTCTCCCCCACAAACTTCTAATTTATGGGATTCTGAAATATAGATTGTATCACATCTTTCAATTAATGAAATTTCAAGTAGGTTTTTCCCTTTAAGTTTCAGACCACGAATTTACTGTAGTAAATTCATTTTTATGCAGCACTGAGCAAAGAAACAAGGTTGCCTCTGCCTGCAGCCAGCAAGTCGTGCCACCACTGGACAGAATCTGGAGGGAGACATTTTCCCCACAGATATTCATGGAAAAACTTTTCATAACAATGCCACATTTCAAGATTATTATTGGTGGAGTTTGTGTGTGCAGTCTCCAGCTCGTATATAAAAATCTTACAGGCCTCCTTCACTTTTCACAAGGTGTATGTGCAATAAAAAAAAAGTTTTCCTTGAAACACCCAAGCTCAGACAAAACAGATCTGGGAGGAAGCCAGGTTACAGGAAAGGACTTCCAATCCAACAAGTCCCCCAGCTCCAAACAGAAATCAATAAAGACACAGAAGGATAGTCCTACAACCACTAAAAGCTTTCATGTAACACTCATTAAGGACTTCCTTTGCCGAGAGAGTTTCTCTATTTTCTTATTTATTCCCCTCCCCCCACCCCCAAAGCGTGGACTCAGGATACGGTCATAGTTTGAGCTTGTCAAATTGGAGAAGATTGGAACACTACAGTTGTTAATTGTTTAGATAAATAACCTGATTGTAAACCACCAGCAGCAGTTAAAATGCCTTGCTGGTCAGCAGTGACGTTTCTAAATGGTCAGGAATTCCAGATGGTGAGGCAGCACTATTACCGAGCAGAAGATGGAAGCATCGCTCGGAGCAAGTCAGAGTTCACCCCCATCAGGCCTCCACTCAGGTCAGGATTTACTGCAAAGTGGCACTTTCTAGCTTTTTCAATCCTCCATGGACTTCTTCCAACCTATGTCAAGGACCTCATCTCACTACTCCCCACCCATTGGCTTTTGTTCCCTTCACACCGTCCTCATGAGTGCCTTCCCTTTTGCAGAGTCTGCCATGTGGAATAGCCTACCTTACCTTTCTGCCTCTTGACTTTGACCTCGATCAAGTCAAACTCTGTGCATAGGCTCTGGAACTAGGGATGCTGCCGCACTCCCTGGTGTGAAGTGGTTTCCATTATATAAAGGGTTTACAGTTTGGTTCAGTGGCTCTCTGCAACCTCACTATACAAACTGTTCCAGCACCCCTGACTCTGTGCCCATTTTCTCATCAGTAAAACAGGGATACCACCTCCTGTCTGACATGGAGGAGATATAAGGGTAAATTAATTTGCATAAGCACCTTTACCATTATTGGGCACCTTCTGTCTGAGGCCGGTGAGATATCTTCAAATCTTAGTCGAAACATTTCTCCTCAAACTATGCTTTTTAATTTCTCCCTACCTTTGTTATTCATCTGTGTAACTATTACTTCAATCCATACTGTATCCTGAATTTAAGTTGTATTTTAACCCATCTTTCACGTAAGCCAACCATAGATATTCATTCCCCCTAGAAAGCTAGGTGTGTTGTATCTGCCTGTAATCATTCCTCTAAATTTCACTCGCCTGTCTGAATCCAAGAACAGAACAAAAAGGCACAGGGGATAGGAATGGGGCTAGAGGAAGGCAGGTGTGGTATGCACTCTCATGTGTGCCCCTATTCCTAATGATAAGCAGGAAGTCTTTTTGGTTTGGCATGTTTGCCAACGTCCCTTCTAATTGAGCTTGACGAGTTCCTTTTTCTCCACAGATGCTTCAGTCTGGCAACACCAGCATTTCCCATCCAAACTGTATTAAGACAGTTCAAGAAAAGTTCCCAAATAAATAACCTGCAGACAAATAGGATTTTAAAATGTCAGCTAATCACTCAGTCAAAGTGAGGCAACAGGTCGAGATGCAAGAGAGCTTTTAGAAAAGCTACTACTCGGGTGGACTGGGAAGGCCAGTGCAGATGATATTACAATCAGAACCAGATAAGACTGTGAAATTTGTTCATGTGCCATGAAACTTGAATTGCCAATGTGAAAATTTTAAATCAGCCTTTGCTATTTGCCAGATTTATTTTGGGAAACAGCTTTTTCTTCTCTTGGAAGGACTGAAAAGGGAAATAAGATTCTCTTTTGGCCAGGAAAGATGGCAATGCAACAAACAGACCCATCCCTTACAAGCTCACAGGTTTTCCTCCATACTGTGGAGATTAATGGAGTGCCTTTTTTGTCAAACTGTTTGGCATGAATACAAAGTGACACCATATGAACACATTCAAAAGAGTCGTATTAGTGACCCCCCCACCCCCTTCTCGGGGGGAGAGGGAGGCTCTGGGTAGGGGAAAAAGGCTCGCCTTTTCAGGCTTCTCGTAGTACTCGTTGTACACTGGCAACACAAGCATTCAGGTAACACGCATCCTGCTGGAGCGATAAGCCACGAGCCGTGGTACTCTGAATGGGACCAGAGCATGGGTAATGTCTGCTTTTAGAATGATTGTTTTATGGTTAGAAGCAAAAAGGGAAGAGGGAGTAAAGAGTAATGCCTAGCAGTGCTAGTTTCTGAGCCCTGCACAGTTGCAGTGGAGGACATCGTTTTATGATGACTGCTTAAGGCTTAGCCAGTGGCCCTTGCCATAAGATGTTTCAGATTTAAATACCGGCTGGTTGAGGATCATTTCATTACTATTTGGACAACTGGAAATTAACAGATCCTAGTTTGTGCAAATGTTTGTCCTCTCACCAAACCCAGAATTCCTCTTCCCCCAAAGCTTCAGATACTGTGCACATAATGTGACTCTGGGCTGTGCGTGGGGCCACAGAGAAGGAGTAAGATGGTGCAAGGGGAAGGAACACATGGGGAACAGGAAGAGAGATAAAAACAAAGTTGCTACCTGCATTGATACATTAAAAAAAAAACAGGGTCAATTTGCCCGTGGAGCCGTTAACTTTGATGGAAATGCTCTTGGGGAATATGAAATATGTAATCACTAAAAATCCAGTAAATTGCCAGTTAAACCAACATCAACATCCAGAGCAGCCTCAGCTCTTGTATAACCACTCAAAACCCTCCCAGACGGTTCAGCACCATAAAAATGTAACAATGCAACATATAACAAATCAGAAACGCACTGATGCCTCAGTCACACTCAAGTACACACAGACATCATACCCATGTACAGACAACATCCATGGAAATAGTTTAATCTAGCAGCTAAGGCTGTGAGTTTGAGTGTAATTCTGAGGAACAGATGCATGCACTGCAGTTGTGTATTTGCTGAAATTCAAAATACCAAGTCACACTTTGGAGTCCAAGTATGATTGGGTTTCAAGATGTTTGGGTAGTGGTGCATGCAAGCAGAGGCTGCTGCAATGTAAAAGTTGGCTTAACTGGCAATTTCCTGGATTTTTTTGCAATTATATTGATAGGAAATGCACTTGGGCAATTTTACTCCAAACTAATTAAGTTTGCTTTAGAACAGAAATAGGATTCTCCATGGCTTTTTAGCGTTAAAGCTCTCCCAAAGCAATCGTTATATACCAGCAATATAGTGACTGAACTAGCAAGCGTAGTAGCCATTCTTCACTCAGAGATAGGTCATGCCATGAGAGACTTTAAAGCCTGTATTAGCGAAGGAAGGAATGTGGGCCAGGACTCCAAGGTCAGACACAGTTCATTTAAAGTATTCCAAGATATAACTAGGCACAATGAACAGCAGAGAAGTGCCAGGGGAGTGCAGATACGCAACATTCTAGCAACCATACCCATCTCAGCGTGGAGATGCTCTCAGATTGAGCTAAGGAATAGCAGCAATGACCCCAGAGATTAGGGACACTAGCACAAGCACCATGCAGCACTCAGCTCCCTCCCAAAGCACATACACGTACACATTAAATTCTGTACTGACCTGAGGTTTGGAAATCTATCTGGATGGGATTGGATAAGCCATTCACTGCCTCTCGCCACATGCCACTGCCGCCTGGGGACCAGGCGGTCACCACGCAGCGATACAGACCAGCGTCAGACATCTGCGTTTGGTACATCCTATAGCGGAACTCGTTCTCCTGAACCTTCTCCAGGACCACACCATCCACTCGGGCCTGGTCTGTCCAGTCTTCCAGTCTTACCACCGAATCCTGGTTCAAGGAGATTATGCGAGTGGTTCCATTAGGGTTTGACTGATCAGGCAGTGGCTTTTCTGCTGTAATGAGAACAGAGTAACGCGGTGTCTTGATGTTTTGGGAAGACACCTTGCATATCATCTCAAAGGTGTGTCCTGCCATGAAGAACGGCTTCAGTTTCACAGCCTCCACTGTTAGTGTATAATCTGAAAGAGGGAAGGAAATCAGAAGCAATAAATAGCAGTCTGCATTTATGTAGCACCTTACAACCCAGCAGATTTTCAAAATGCTTCACGAACAAAGTAGACACAGTCCTAGAACACTTTGCCTATTGCTGGTGTAGTGTGCAGCTTGCTATTTAACAGCCTACACTGTTACATAAACAGCTTAGGATAGGACATGAAGAACATTATTCCTGATAGACACTGCAGAGAAACTGTGACAGGTGGAACTTAATTACTCAAGTCAGATGTGGCCAGAACATCAAGGATAGTAACCCTACATTTGAATAAATCCCTAAAGGGATCAGGGCCTCAGTTTTATGTTGCTATAGGAAGTGCCATTTCAGATCAAAGTGCTGGGGCATTGGTTCAGCACCAGTGACTCAAAATGAAAATTACAGCCTTTTGGATCAACACCAATTCCTGCAGCACTATGGGTTTGCCTTGAAGATCCATTCAAGTAGTGTCCTACCCTTGCAAGATCAGCTGGGATTAGAGAATAAGGAGGGTTGGTCACAAAAACAAAAAAGTCCCCCACACACTTCTACATATAGGAAAAAAATCCAGGATATATCTTCCTCCACCTCTGGACTTCTCACCTGTACTCATTTGTCTACATCAGTCATAACTAATATTGGAATGTTAGAAGTTGCATATTTGACATAATTAACTACAATAAAAAAAAAGAGCAGAGGACTTGCCCTACATTTCCCTGCTCCTTCCCAATCTGTGGGAGCCTGAATCCTAAATATCCCTTATTGACAGGATTTTGGAAAGTTCTGCATGTAGGAGGGGAGCAGAGCCCCCAGACATTGAAAATTTGAGCTTAAGAGCAAAGAATCAAAAAAGTTATAGGCAAAAAACAAAAATAAAAACCAACAAAAACCAAAGACCAGAGGTAGATAAAGGTAGCGGAGTTGCAAACTTAAGTATATTGTTCACAACTGGGAAAGATCACACACTTGAGAAGAGTCCTACTTATTGAGGCACTTAAGACACCAAATGCCATAATATCTATGTCCTGGTCTGCACACAGAAATTGCACTGGTTTCACTAAACTCAATTTATAAAAGTCAGTTAAATAAGCTATACAGATGCATCAATTTACAACTCTCAGTTTAGCTTCCACCAGCACATTTTACAAACAAGGTGAAATTTCCACGTTTAGATAAGAACTTTGTACTAGTTACATTTCATAGAACAAAAGAAGTTATATGAAGGCCTTGTGGCCAATCTATGAGACAAAGAGCAACTAGGGCTCCAATTCATATCCCTTCCATAAGGAATACAGAGTTCTCTTAACTTCCAACAGTGTCCTAGGTTGGCGGAAGAGGGTGGGAAAAGATGACCCCAATATCATCTTTCCAGCTCTCATTGCTGGGATTAATCCTCCATCTATCTCATGAGCTATGGCTCCTTCCAGTGGAGAGAGTACAACATACCCACCCACGCATTATAAGCTGAAAAAGCCTCTGGATTGGCATTGCCCGTCCCCTCTAAACAAAGCAAGATAGTTCCCTAAAGCATAACCCCCTGAGCCATTTGGGAGACCATATTAACATGGTCTGCGTGAGCATGCTTTCTGTCTAACCTTTGCCTGCGCCACACAATGCCAGTATATTTACCTTGTCAGTCAACCCAAACGAGTCAAGGTATCTATTGGTTATTATGGCAAGAAAACACAGAAGTGCAAACAGTAGACTGGAGTCAGCTCAGTGTTCAGTACTGGTTTTGCTACAGTGAATTTTCTTCCAGTAATGAAAATGACTGCATATTAAAACACAAACCCAGCCACGCTGTGCAAGACAAAACTTTACAGGGCAACAGGGAAATAAGCTAGAGTAAGACTGCAACACATACCCCCCAAATTGAAATAAATACTTCTGCCTTCCCCAGGAGAGCAACAAGATACTAGTCATGATTACATTTTGCAGTGTTTTGCCTTTAAGCAGTAGTTTGCCCAATGAGTAAACAGTGCACGAAATGAGAAACTGGGTATGACAACTTTAAAATCAGCACTGTACAAAGTAGATCACTATGCAATGCTACATAAAGCATCAGCAGGAACAGAAAAGGAATATGGTATTAGCAGTGGTCTCGGTGAGCATGGAATTAGATATTCCATATAACAAAATTTGAGAATATTAGGATTGCAGTTAGGTGCTCAAAAGTCAGGAGATCCCAAAATTGCGGTTGCATGCACAACCAAGTCTCTGCCCCCTTGTGCACATTAAGCAGTAACAGTTTAACTAACAGTCAGAGGGAATATAATGAAATCCAATGGACAGTAATGTAGTTATTAAAATAGTTACCAGTGCAACTGGATTCTGAATGCCTATAGTAGGCAGCAGTGGGCATGCCACAGTTTAAGTTGGAACCAAGTTTCCATTGTAAGACCAATTTTGGCAGGTTAAGTCTGAAATGGGTAGAATTATTCTATCAGATTTAAGTAAATCAGACAAGGGGTTGATACATTAGGAGTTGAGGATGAATTAGAATCATTAACTATTTCATCACTTTGTAGCCAGAAAATAGAAAGAAGAGAAAACCTAGTTTGCTGGACTCGCCTAGTTGAGATCTAGTGACCAGGACCTGGTTAAACAACCAATAACAATGGTAGATGGCATATCAACTCTGGTGTGCTAGTGCTCAGCAGAAGTTCAACAGATCAAGCCTGAAAGCGGCAAGAGTCAGGCTAGGGGAAAGAGTAGGATAAGGGTTTGCCCACTTCCTGGCTCTCCTGCAAGTAAGAAGGCACGCAAGATTGGGGATGGGGACTGTCCCTGAGGTAGGCTGTCCCCCAGGCTCTCCGTGCTTGCCCAGTCCCCTCCCATAAGGCAGTGATACTCACACTGTGGCTCGCAAGACACAAGTGGCTCTTTAATGTGTCTCATGGCGCACTCTGCAGCACATATTAAAACAATGTGTGATTTAATTAATAACCAGTTTAAGTTATTAACCAATCAGGATGCTTTTACTACTGAGGTCTGAGCATCACTACTATAAGGTCTACTGAGGGGGCTTTGGGAGATCTGAGGAGGAAAGGGAAGCAGCACAGAAGGGGACTATCACCTCCCTGTTACCACCTGGGCCTCATGCAGGGAGCCTGAATGATCTCTTTCCTTGCCTCCCTTCCTGCCCCCGCCCTCACCTTGTCCTCCTGGTCCCAGTTCTGCTTCCCCCACCCTTGCACAGGGTCCAGAGAACAGAGAGGGGACAGCAGGGAAGAGGTTCTTCATTCCCTGGGACCACAATCTCCACCCTAAAAACCCTTATTGAGCCCATCCAATGAGCCTACTTAGGCTCCTCAACCACGATGTGCTTCCTGGGGATTGTCAGGTGAGGAGAACAACAGAGAAATGGAAGACAGCCCACCAACTCTGTGGAGGATTAGAAGGCACCATGGAGGATGAGGAAGAAGTTCTTCACATGACCTGCTCCAGAAAACCAGACAACAGCAAGAGGCAAGGTAGGGGAAAGTTCTTCCACTGGATTCTGACCACCTTTGAGTCTCCTGCAAACTCCATACATCTCCCTTTCCTGCAGACCTTAGGACAGCCCCAGGCCTGTGAACCGTAGGAAGTTGACAGGACTGTGGCTCCCCTCCTAGGCTCTTTAGGAGAGGGGCCCCTGACCCTTAGGGCCTACAGGGGGTTCATAGAAATGGGACTCCTTTTGGCAGGCCACAGGCTTATAGCATCAGGACTCCTTTCCAAAGGATGGTGCATAAGGACTGTGGTTAGCAGATGATTTATGACCAGTTACTGATCGTTTCACATATGCTGGCAATGACCTCCTTTTAAGGACTGCTTGATCAGGGCTCCTCTCTTGTAAAGATTCTAGGAATTACAGAGACAGGGCTCCTGTCTAACAGAACTTGGGGCCTAGAAAATAGAAACTAGCATTCCAAATATCTTTTTACTGAAGATGAGGTGGCCGGTACATATCAGGATTTTGACTGACTGCATATATCAAGAACAGGTGTTACAAAACCACAGAGTCAAGGCTGTCCCAGTGGAGTTGCAACTATTCTGTATTTGCAGGTTAATTTAGTTACAGAGTTGGGGGTTTTTTGGCTTTCAAAACAGTTCATTTCCAGAAATTATGCATTCAACTGAATTTTTTCAATTAAGAAGTCAGTTAAGAGTGCTGGTGACAACTCACAGCTTGATTTATGGACCAACTGTCCAACTCTTGCTCATGAACATCTTGCCTGGAAGGTTATTTTTAAGTAGTTTTCCATCATAAATACAAGCACAATAAAGTCTGCGGTCCATGTATGTAATAAACAGAGGAATAGCACCTTCGTCTATTTCCATCTTGATGTATAGCTTTACCCAAGCATTTATGTACTCAAACCACAGGCTCTGAAAATGGCTTTAATAATGTAAGGTATCTTTATATACGTTATATAAAGTGTACCTAATTTAATTAAGTATATGCTATATGTCCCCATTTTAACTCCTAGCTCTTGAGAGAGGAACTGAGCACATTTCTGAATTTAAAATGACTCGTTTGCTATGTAGTGAAAAGCAGAATAGATAAACCTAGTAATTTCAATGTCTACAATGCAGAGCATTTTGAAATAAGCCAGTTCCTACTGCAGTATTACAGCTAACTTATTAGCACCTCCGGAGGACTGGTTACAGTAATGGAATGTTCTGTTCCTTTGAGGTTCTTTACATCATTGCCATAGTACCTGACTGCCTCCACCCCTGCCCCCCAACCTCCCCAGTGGGAGTTTTGGCATTTGTTGGCCAAATGGGACAGAAATTAAGATTGTGATGGATGTTTTAAGTGGCTGTGGTTAACTCTAGACTTATATTTTTAATTCTGAATTTCTTATTTGTTTAACACTAACATTCTTGAAAGTTTATACATATTTGAAATATTTTTGCCATCCACCTTACCTATTGCAGGGGAGGGCGGGGCTTGGCCGGAAATTTTTGCTATTTTCTATTTACTCTGTAATAGGAGTGGCGTATTGCTTCTTGTTCCCAATTTTCATGGCCAACCTGGCATAGCTGGCATACTCCGAAGAGAACAGAGTATTGTAAGATGGCCCAAATGGGTCTGTAATGTTTATAGAAAAAAGCGGTTTCATGTTTTATATTTCATTTGAGAAATACTATCACTTGTGATCATGTAATTAGGGGACTATCATGATGCATACACACAAGGCGGTCGAGTTACTGTTGCATGTGGACACCACTCAGCTCCGTATCTCCTTTTCACTGCCCCCAAATGGTGCTCTCTTGACTTTCCCAATGCCTGTCTGAGACCAGGGCCTGAATCAGAGACAACTGGCTGTGGCTCAGTCCAGATAAGACAGGCGTGGTGCCGACTGGAGGAGGGAAGCAGTCAGATGGCAGAGGCAATATTGGTTCTCATGAGAGAAGGGATACATCTGCTTTTTATTAATGTTCACAGCCTGCTGATCCTACTGAACCTTGAGTTACTTCTGGAATTCCAGGAACCAGTAGTATCTGAGCGTGCTCTGATCCATCTGCACTTTACAAACACATTGCTACAGCTATCCACACCTTTCTCCCCTTCATATTAGATTACTGCAGCGAGCTATTCTTGGGGCTACACTACTTAGTGTTTCATGCATGGAGCATATTACACTTGTGCTTCACAAACTGTGCTAGCTTTCAAGTTGTTTTTGGGTACAATTCAAGATTTTAGGTTTAAACTAGAAAGCCTAGTATGTTTTGGGTCCTAGCTGTTTTATAAATGCTTCAGCTGATTTCAGTTCCCAGCATGAAAGACTCAAGTTGACAATCCACAGTTTATGTCTTGAGGGCTTACTGTGGAAAAGCATTTTCAGCAAAAGGCCTTACTCAGATTCACTTCTCCGACTCATCTGATGGAGCTGGAGTGGGCTGACAGTCAGGACATGCTGCAAATCCCACATCTTCAATCAGGCTTTTGCACACATGGGATAGAGTGGGAGGAACTGATTTTCAAGGATGGGTGGGAAGCTTTTTGTTTTGCTTTTGGAGAGTCTGACGTGTCAATTCTAGGACCTAATACACAGAGGGATTTTTCATAAACATGCCTAAGATGCCAGTAGGTACAATATATATTTGTAATATAAATCGGAGGGCCATGGTGATTTAACATGCAACCCCACTTTGTCTATGAACAGCCCCCTTCATGAGAACATCTGACCCTCCTAGAACAAGATCACTGTAAAACCAGTTCTTACAATGATGCTCTGATCCCAGAAGTGACAAGGAAAGGTGTCATACATATAAAGGGAAGGGTAACCACCTTTCTGTATACAGTGCTATAAAATCCCTCCTGGCCAGAGGCAAAACCCTTTCACCTGTAAAGGGTTAAGAAGCTAAGATAACCTTGCTGGCACCTGACCCAAAATGACCAATGAGGGGACAAGTTACTTTCAAAGCTGGGGGGGAAGGGGCGGGGGAGAAGTGTCTGTCTGTCTGTGTGATGCTTTTGCTGGAACCAGAGCAAGAATACAGGTAAGAACTCCTGTAAAGAGAGTTAGTAAGCAATCTAGTTAGTAATGCATTAGATTCTGTTTTGTTTAAATGGCTGATAAAATAAGCTGTGCTGGAGGGAAGGTATATTCCTGTTTTTGTAACTTTTTTGTTACTTTGTCTTTTTGTAACTTAAGGTTTTGCCTAGAGGGATTCTCTATGTTTTGAATCTGATTACCCTGTAAACTATTTACCATCCTGATTTTACAGAGGTGATTCTTTTACCTTTTCTTTAATTAAAATTCTTCTTTTAAGAACCTGATTGATTTTTCATTGTTCTTAAGATCCAAGGGTTTGGGTCTGTGTTCACCTGTACAAATTGGTGAGGATTCTTATCCAGCCTTCCCCAGGAAAGGGGGTGTAGTGCTTGGGGGAAGATGTCTCCAAGGGGGCTCTTTCCCTGTTCTTTGTTTAAAACGTTTGGTGGTGGCAGCATACGGTTCAACGACAAGGCAAAGTTTGTACCCTGGGAAAGTTTTTAACCTAAGCTGGTAAGAATAAGCTTAGGGGGTCTTTCATGCAGGTCCCCACATCTGTACCCTAGAGTTCAGAGTGGGGAAGGAACCTTGACAAAAGGGTAGAGAACAACCTCTCCAATTGGAATGACCCAGTCATCCCCAGGACTCCAAGAGAGTCATTTCCCCTCCCAGGAAATGTCCTATTTAGATTTCACATTAAGGTAGCACTGTTCTGTTCTATAGGGCATCCCGGCCTGCCTTTATCTACATCCCACTTCATAGCCTTTGTTACCTTGCTGCTGTAGACGGGGGCATGAAGCCAGTATTCTCAATCTAGCCAAGATTTTCCACCTTCTGATTCATCCAAGCCTAAGGATCAAAAGGGGAGTGCTTCAGAAGAAAGAGGAAAAGAAAGCACAGCATGGATCACCAGTAAACATACATGTGCTTAGACCAGTGGTGGGCAACCTGCGACCCATCAGGGTAATCTGCTGGAAGGCTGCGAGACAGTGTTTACATTGACCATTCACAGGCACGGTCACCCACAGCTCCCAGTGGCAGCGGTTCGCCGTTCCTGCCCAATGGGAGCTGTGGGAAGCAGCAGCCAGCACGTCTGCCAGCAGGTTACTCTGACGGGCCGCAGGTTGCCCACCACTGGCTTAGACAGTTATTGCTGAACAGGAGTGAGGAAAGGTCACATAAGGAAAAAGAGTGGGCATTTCTGCATCTCTAATACACAACATCAATATTTTTGGCACTAATTTATGCAACTGTACCCCACACACTACCATAGCTGGGATCATCCATGTAGCAAGATATGGATTTAGGCTAAAATAGGGCTCAGATTGCCCTATTCTAACTGACAGAAGCTGGATCACTGAAAAACTGCCCTGTTCTGTTCATTCCCTCTGAAGCATCTGGCCCTGGCCACTGTCAGAAGACAGGTTTCAGAGTAACAGCCGTGTTAGTCTGTATTCGTAAAAAGAAAAGGAGTACTTGTGGCACCTTAGAGACTAACCTGTTTATTTGAGCATGAGCTTTCGTGAGCTACAGCTCACTTCATCGCTCACGAAAGCTCATGCTCAAATAAACTGGTTAGTCTCTAAGGTGCCACAAGTACTCCTTTTGTCAGAAGACAGGATACTGGGCTGGATGAACCATTGGTTTGACCCAGCATGGCCGTTCTTATGTCTTTAGTGATCAAAACAGAAAGCTCTCCCCAAAACCACACTCCATCAGTTGCTACTGGTTAAAGAACAGCGGGCCCTCTTAATGTGATCTGTGAAATATGGCTTTTCTCTCTCATTGCACACAGCACACAAGCTACAGAGCAGCACCACCATCAACATTTCCCTCTGGACAGGCCAGCCAGTGGTAATTGTGCAGATTACAGAAAAATCCAAGATTTGATACTTAGAAAGAGAATGCTTCAGAAGTTAAGTAAAGAATGAAATGGGGAAAACGTTTCTTCACATTTCCTAATACTAAGCAACAGTGCAACTTATTAACCTTTAAAGAAAGACTGGCCAGAAAGGTTAAAAAAAGAGGCGCTTTCCTCAAGCAATGTAACCTGAATCCTTCTAGGGTATGCATCTCCTCCCATCTGCAGTAGTCCCACAAAGTCATCTTTGGAGACAGACTCCTGGAACCTCCAATTAATAAAAAGGGTCAAAAGTGCAACAGAAATCCACCCAATATCTACATATACAAAAGGGCACAATGTTGGCAGCAGAAAAAAAACAAAACAGATAAGATCCCGGAAGGAAACCACAAGAATACACCCCCAGCTTACCGTCAGTCTGGGTGTTACTCCAAATAGACCAAGGCCAAAGACAAAAGAAATCCTGGCCAAATTATTCCTTTTGGTCTTGCAGTACTTCCTGACTTGTATGACTGGCTGTTTCAATTCTATAAGTTACAGTATTCCTCTGTTGCTCCTACTATTTAATGCACACTTTTTCAAGGCCTTAGCAATCAGTACAGAATATACTTCTGGGTGATGACTGAAGACAAGTTTTCAAAGAAAATCACCAATTCAAAATGTGGCCATGACAAATCACTGAAAAAAAGAGATGGTTATAACAGAGGAAGAGTTTAGAAACAAATGTGGAGAGGCGGGGGGGAATGCACTTTTCCACCAATTCCCACCCTGACAAAACAGAAAAAAGGGAAATTGTGGCTAGAATAGATGTTCTGACAGGATCGGCATTTAATACAGTTACCTTAAGTAACACTACCTCAATATCTGCACTATCCCCTTCTAGGTAGTGCTGCAAACACCAAGGTACTCTTATTTAAGGCAAATTGGAAGTTTAAGAGTAAGGAAAATCACTATACAAGCATCTCCAATGCACAGTCTCCAAGCAAAGAGTATCAACTCTTAATTCTCATGAATCTGTCCTGCACTAGCAAGGGTCAAGAAGAGTTGTGAAAAAGGGTCACAATTTCTTTTCACTTCTACTTTCAGTTATTTCTGAAGCACAAGAATCATTCAGCTTCTGCGCACAATGTAAACCAGGGTAATCGCTACATGGGACTTCAGGCCAAGCGAAACTAAACTAACTTTAGGCCAAATATTTAGATACTGTATAAGAAATGGAGAGTTTTACAAAGCCTTTGAAAAACGTGTGGATGTCTAAAGAACAATATAATTGAAAGGAGAAGTTCTCTCTTATATGAACATTCCCAGACAGTGCTGCAAACCCAAATGCAACAGCATTGGGTCAGGCATGAGACCCAAACCAGCATGGAATCTCTATGCAAGCAGACAACTTTGTTTTATATGCAAGCATCAGTGATGAAAGTAGTAAATCAGACTGTCAGATTTCTTTGATATTAAATAACCTCAGGTACCATTAGTAGCACTTGTTTTTGTTTGTTTTTTTTACACAAGAGTTATGTTCGGTGTTGAAGTAAAAAAAATAAACAAAAGTGAAGCAAAGTTAGATCTAGCCAAGATGCCTTCAAAACAAACAGAAGAACTTTACACAGACTACGTCAGAAACCAGTCACGACATATCTTAATGACTAGCTGTATTTGCAAAGCTGAGCAAGCAGAAAAGCCTTTAAGCTATATTGGTCTCCTGAGAATGAACAAAATAGATTAACAATCTCACATTAATGGACAAACGATACAGTTACCGCATAATACAAGCCAAAAGACGACTCCTCAATCTCTACATGTGGCTTTTACATTTCAAGCAAGAAACTGAACACCTATGTATCCCAACAGATCAATGAATGCAGTACAAAGTCTTCCCTCCTTTCTGTAAAGCATGGTTGGACACTGGCCTTGCCCAAACTGTGGTTTTTCTCAAATTCTCTCAATGTTGCACTAGCACCAGTGTGGCATTGCTAACCGTGAGAGAATCTCAGAAAAACCGCAGCGTAGGCACAAGCTGTATTTAGAACAGGCCAACTTTTGGCTTCGAAGGGGACATGCAAAAGCTTCTCTCCTTAGACAAGTACACGGGAAGCAGGCTGCGTTCTTTTTATTAGGCTTGGGAGCAGTCAGGAACTCAAAATCACCAAAGATTCTTGTTAAATCAATCATCACAAGGAACAGAAAAGCATGTGGCAGCTTAACTCTTTCATGGCTGCTGGCGACAATGTTGGTGCACACCAGGTCCTGGAGCTTTGGGGTAGGGAGGAGGGGAGAACCTTGCCACTTGCAAAACTGACTGGGTGGGGGAGAAGGATAAGAAGGTTTTAGTCAAATTGCTGAAAAATAAGTGGAGATGGAGTAAGTCAGTCCTAATATGTTCACACCAAATTTCTCATCACATAGGTGTTGTGTGTGTGTGTGTGTGTGTGTACAGAGTTGCCTTTCATGTCAGCAAGTGCTCCACTCCTTTCCAGTAAATGTCTTTTTCAGAAAACCCTCTGGCACTTGGGCTACAATATTTACACTTGCACATCAGTGAATATTGTGGAAACTAGCACAAATTTTGGAAGAGTACCAGAAACAGGAATATTTACACCTGTCACAATTTTTTCCACAGAAATGAACATGGGCAAAGACATCTCATAGCTCCACATTGCCCCAGCTGAACGGAAGACTGTTATACATGGCACACATACACGCGGCATGTTGTGGCATACAGCAACATCCCTTGTATCACAAAAGCAGATGTTTCCATCTTCATCAGATGTTTCCATTAACATGGTGCTTGGTATTTCTGTTTGCACCTGCTTGTGATCAGAGTGAGTGCCAGCCATATTAGTGATTGGACTGACTGCCATGTGAGGTCTTTCCTATGAATGAGATCACATCACTGCTGGAGAAGCAAGCTTCAGAGAAACATAGTAACTCATTTGATCTTGCAGGGATTAAACCTCTCCATTCCCAGGCCAAGTTACAAATCGTGCTTTGAAGTTATGCATGATTCTTATAGATCTTCTCTTTGCTGGAGCTGAATCACTGTAGGGAATCCCTTTGGTCCCTCTCTAGTCTGAGGCTGTGACCTGAGCAGTTTTACACTGGTTCAAGCTAGCTGGGTTTTAGACATGGCTTTGTCCACCAAGGGTGGAGGGGATCAGACTGTTTAAACAAATATATTTTGGAAGATGCACACATTAAACAAAGAGAAAGTTTATAAAGCCTTTTGCCTAAATGCTATGTTCTAGTCTAATCCCCCACTCAGTAACCCTACATCTAAATTGTAACACTGTTGTTAAACTCTGTTTTAAACATATTTTGGAGCGACCCAAAAGTACCCAGCTAGACAGAGTCAGCCTGAATCCATTTTAAACTGGTTTTTAGAATTGGTTGAGGTAATTTTTTTTAGCCCCTGCGTAGATGGGGTGATGAACGGTTGAAGTCTTGCCCATCCATAGTTACCCTCTTTCCAGCAAACTAGCTCTAAATGGGATTTCAGCACTGTATGGCTCTCACACTTGGTCATTAATTTTTCAAAAGCCAGTTCCTTGCATGCCTGCAAGTTTCTCTGTGGCGCCTTCTTAAAGCCAGCACCTACAGGTAAAGAAAGGATGGGAGGGAGAAGACTACAGCTTCTGAGTTGTAGGCTTGTCCAGGCATGGACTGTCTTCATTTTGGGCCTTACAAAGTACCAAGCACAGGTTACCTGCTTAACAGTAAAGGCATTACAGAGGCAGAGAGAATGTCCCACTTGTTGGCAATGAGATGCATCCTGGAAAAATCCTTACGTGGGAGACAGAGATCCTGACCGCTTGTGCTTTGTGTACCATGACATTTTTCTTAATAGAAGGCACAATAACCTCAGCGCCCTGGCCTGATTCCAGTTCTGAAAGTTACATTCTGCCTCCCTAAATTCCCACTGCAGTTTGATGGATACACTGTTATTCTTCACTTCCTTTCCAAAATATTGCATGATACTGTTAGTACCATTAAGTAGTTGCTACCTTTCACTTCATAAGGGGCTACAATTCTGTAGTGGATTAAACAAATCCAATATTTTATATTATATATAGAGAGAGAGAGAGAGAGTGAGAGCGAGCTTCCAAAGCCCACTGGAATGCTTCTGGCTGAGAGGTGCTATATAAGAGAAAGCTGTGAAATCAGCAGCTATCAGAAGCAAGAGATTTAAACCAGTAAGTGTGAAGTACCTACCTTGGATAGCCCAGAAAACACTGACCAGCGCGGATGTCACATCCTTGCTCTTTACCCAGCTGTTGTTGTGGTGCCTGCTCCAGGCAGAGACGACACAGTAATAATTCCCTCTGTCTGCTTCAGAGGTCCATTGAATTCGTAAACTGAAAGTATCCATGGCCTGTTTAGAGAAAATTATTTCCCCATTCTGGGTCCTCTGTCTGCTCTTATCCCCAACCAGCAACGTCCAGTCTGCATCCATAGTGGCAAGAAGTTCATCCGTCACAACAGCGTCATTGCGCAGGCGCATTCTGTAATACCAAGAGACGGTAAAACGTATGTTTGCTTCTGTGTTCTGCGCATTCACGATCCTGCACTCCAATTCTGTGGGGTCGTCTGAAAATTTAGGCGTTTTAGAAGCATTCAGAACTATCTGGTAGTCCAGCTCTGCAAGGGAATTGGGAAAGCGGGAAGAAAGCCAAGAGAACATGTTAAAAGTAGCAAGTAAAAAGCAAACACCCAGGTAACAGTGAAAACCAAGTTTCAGAGTAACAGCCGTGTTAGTCTGTATTCGCAAAAAGAAAAGGAGTACTTGTGGCACCTTAGAGACTAACCAATTTATTTGAGCATGAGCTTTCGTGAGCTACAGCTCACTGCAGTCCTGAGATCTGGAGCTATCAAACACGACACAGAAAAAGCATGTGGGCCAAATATAGAAGACTTGTAAAATCAAGGGACTGGGAACCTGGACTCAGGCTCTGCCATAGATTTGTGAGACCATCAGCAAGTCCCAGAGGTCAAAATTTTCATAAGTGGCCTTTTATTTTAAGCATCCAACTTACTCGTTGAGCTTGATTTTCAGCTCTCATGGACTTTAGCGGGAGTTGCCAGAGTCCAGTACTTCAGAAAATCAGGTCCAAAGCCTCTCAAGATGATGTGGCCTCTGAGAAATAACGTTTCCTTCCCTGGCCTGTTCTCTGACATCCAAGTGTGCAAGTTTCAGTCTCAGATTTTAAATCACCTTTTGTGTTTCCTCAGAGAGTTCAGGATGAATGTACGACTTGGGACTCTTCATTCTCAAGTTGCAAACTGATCAGTTGAGACTCTAGTAAATGACAACCCATCTCCTCTCCCTCTCCAGGATAAAAAGGCCATCCCCAGACATCACCCCTTCCCACTTACAGTCCCACGCCCCACAGATCCCCAATACCAACTCCTGCCTCCACCCTGGACAATGCCAACACCTTGTCAAGGTTAACTCCAGCAAGCATCCTAGAATGTTTAGCTGGTTAACATGACAACCAAGGATGCACGTACCAAAAGCAATTTTGAATTTGAATTGTGAAGTGGTATGACCTGTATGGAGCTGGAATCTCTCAAGGTTCATAGTTTAAGAGCTGAGCAGCCGAATCGAAGGTTGGAATAGCTGGTTGTCCTGACCCAGGAAAGGATGAGACAAGGGTGCATGACTTTGTTCTCGACTAGATTACAGAGACAGCAGACTACAGGCTTGTGAACTGAGCTACTATGGTAAGAATCTCTCAACACTGAATTTTAGTTATGGAAATAAGTGCTTTTCTACCAATGATAAGACTTATTTTTCCTGAATTACTTTTTTTAATGTTACTTGAAAAACAACTTCCTACTGTTTTCTGACTACATATCCCAACATTTTGTTTTTGTTTTCAACAAATTTATTCTTTATCCCTTTATCTTGTGGTTGATGTATTAATCTCAGAAACAGGAATTGTCTATAACTGGGACAAAGAAGGAAATGCAAGTCTAAAATGTAGCCATCTCTCAAACATGGCACTAGAACAGGAGCGGGCACACTTTTTGGCCTGAGGGCCGCATCAGGTTTCGGAAATTGTATGGAGGGCCGGTTAGGGGAGGCTGTGCCTCCCCAAACAGCCAAGCGTGGCCCGGCTTCCATCCCCTATTCCCCACCCCACCCCCCCACCGCTTCTCGTCCCCGACGGACCCCCCCGCGGACTCCTGCCCCATCCAAGCCCCCCATTCCCTGACGGCCCACCCCCCCAGGATCCCTGCCCCATCCACCCCCACCCCCCTGCTCCCTGTCCCCTGACCGCCCCCAGAATCCCCACACTGCCCCCTGCCACCCCATCCAACCCCTCCTCTCCTTCCTGACTACCCCCCCCAGACCCCTACCCCTGACTGCCCCCTGCCGCCCCATCCAACCCTTCCCCCTTCCTGACTGCCCCCATTCTACCCAGCTATTCCCCACCCTCTGACCGCCCCGCCACCTGTTCATCTCCCCCCCCTGCACACGCCCTACCCCCTTACCGTGCTACCTGGAGCGCTGGTGGCTGGCGGAGCTACAGCCGCGCCCCCCGGCTGGAGCCAGCCACGCACTGCGCAGCACAGAGCACTGAGTCAGGCCGGGCTCTGCAGCTACGCTGCCCAAGGAGCTCGCAGCCCCCCAGCCCAGAGCATTGAGCCAGCGGCGCAGTGAGCGGAGGCTGCGGGGAAGGGGGAACAGCAAAGGAGGGGCCGGGGGTGAGCCTCCTGGGCCAGGAGCTCAGGGACCAGGCAGGAGGGTCCAGTGGGCCCGATGTGGCCCATGGGCCGTAGTTTGCCCACCTCTGCACTAGAACATGTTAGCGGAAACGCGAGGAGGTCAGCCCTAGCGCCTTTTCTCTCCGGGTGCATTTGATAGTACAATTCCACTTAATCTGGCTACATCTACGCTGGAAATTTTAAGGGAATCTCCCGTAGTTGCTATCTCTAGTGCAGTTTCATCAGTGCTAGTAACCATGGGAGCACTAGTGTAGACTAGACATCAGTTGTTTTAATCATTGGTTTTTACAGGATTAGATGACCAGGGTAAAATGAAAGAAGCTAGTTTACACTACTGCTTCCATGGTTGCTAGCACCAGTAACAGTGGGAAATTTCCCTAAAATTCCCAGTATAAACAAGGCCTTAAAAAAAAATGCACAGAATTCTGGTTCCACCTTCAAACAACAGGGTCTGTGTGGGAGGTCATGAGACTCAACATCGCGATCCTTGAGAGAACTAAATCCCCACAGATCCTAGACAACTATACCACTCCTCACATCCCGTTTACACACAGCAATAATCTTCAAGACTGGAAACTGAAGGACAAGTTAGTTAAACCATACTGCAGTATTCTGACCCCTCCAAAGCCAGAGGGGTTATGATTCAAGAGTGGTAGCTACAGAAGGTTGTGTCCTGTGACTGCTTTAGCAGCTTGGTACAAACATGGGAGAGTTTGAAGGCTGAAGTTCTTCTCAGGCCAGGAACAGGATGAGAAAAGAGCTGAAAAACAGTTTTCAGGTAATCACTTTGGTATTAGTATTAATTATTTATTATTAATAATAATAATTAATAATTATTGAGGAGGAGGAAGGAATGCTAGGGAGTGTTTTGGCTTTGACAGCACCACTCTGGCTAGGCACATCACACTGACAGACACTCTCAAATAGAGGATTTAAAAGGAATAAAAGGCTCCCTGGATAAGCCTCATTCCTCCACTCTGTCAGCTGTCAACGAACAGCCTCACTGGCAGTTCAGTGACTTAATACCACGTTTGCACTGAACTTCAATCAAGGAGGAGGGGGTTAGTGGCGAGTTTAGGATGCAGTTTAGAACCTCACATACTGAGAACTCTTCTCCCACTCCCTCCCAGCCCTAGGCAGCAGTATTGTATGAGGAGTAACATTTATACACTCCTGTATCTCAGGCAACCGGTGAGAGATAGGACAGGAAATTTCTACCAGCCTAAGGGATGCTTCAGACCAGAAACAAAGTGACCTGCTGCAGCCAGGTTTTGAAGCCCAGAAATGTAACAGGAAGTTGGGAGTGGCCAGATGATGGTTTGAAAGGAAGACGGGGACCAGCACAGGATAGCAATGGCATCCCTCTCCTAAAGCATATTGGGAACATTTTTTAAAATGTTAATGGCTATTTACTGTTTTGGAGATGGAGACAGAAGTGTGTCTATTCTCCCTACAATGCATATGGGAAATAAAGAGTAACCCAAAGGGGTCTCAGTGGGACGGTCAACCTCGTGACTTGGCCATTCGCTTCCAAGTACCTGGGTTCAGACCCGAATTTAGGCTTGTTGGCCTCCATTCTAATCCTCAGACCAGCACCACAGTTTGGCATTACTGCTAGTGTCTGATCAGGAATGGCTCTGAACAGGAATAGTAGGAGGCTTCAAGACACAACTGAGTGCACTGGTAGAACTGGGGGGAGTGGGGTACCTTGCACATTAGCCTAAGCATTAACTGGTACTAGGCTCAGGTAACTCTGAAAGATAATCAGTACTTTCTGGATTTTAGCATAGAGAGTAGGTAGAAATGCCCCCCCAATTCCTCCAGGTTTCAAATGCTGTCAGAAGTAATTTAGATCCTAAATGCAGAAGTCAAATAAAGAAATTGTTTTAATCATTCGTTGAGAGAGGCTGACATGTCATGGCAAACTGAAAAATACAGCTCTTTAGAAATTCTGCTTAGGTTTGGTTTTCTGGATCACTCCAGCGTGACTGTTCGCTTCTCAGGATATTTACATAAAAACAGGATCTTTGTAGCTTAAGAATTCAAGGATTTTTAACATACCATATGAACTGGAAAACATGACATACTCCTAAGTGACACATGGCATGACCTTTGACTTGTAAAACAAGTCCCTTGATGTCATATGGTATTAAGGGTCTCTATAATAAAGAAACATAGGGGAGACCACTAAAAAGTAACTATAAGGTCAGTAAATTTACGACTAGATTAGACACTTGTGTTTAGTGAGTGGAGCCACGAGAAGTTACTGTATGAAGATTGCCTGGCTTGGTAGTCCTGTGTACAGCCAAACAGACAATTCTTTGTTTATTTGTACGGTTAAATTAGAAAAATTCACTCATTTCTAAAATTTTAAAACTTATTTACAGTGAATAGAAAATTCCGCTAGTCCAGGTCAACTTACATTAATGGTCACCTGCAAACAAATACCATCTGTCTTAATATTGAGGTATTCAGTGAGTGCAGTATAAAAACCTTTACAGAACAGATTACTAAGTCACACTTATGGAACAACCGGTCATAAAAGAATAAAGATAACCACCCCCATAGGGACTTATCAGGCTACTAAAGGTGTGGAAGCTCCAGAGTTCACCAGTTCCTGTAGGTTGTAGTACAAAGCCCTTAGGCTCCTGGCAAATCTCCAGCATGCCTCTCTTTCCTAAAATACATGACAACAGAGGCCAGAAGAGTGGGTGTGAATGGATCTGTATCGCAAGGGGCATGGATAAAAAGACTCTGGCATAGGAACATTTTTCCATATCTGTGGTCAATAGGATAGAGGGGTGCCCAGAACAGACCCTGTAATGTCTTTGCCCTGCATACTCCATAGTGGACTTGAACACAGGAAAAGAATGGCTCATTATCTGTTGAGCCTCAGGATGGAGCCACTCACCTAATGCTGTCACCATCATGCTGACTGGTGAAGAGGTCTTCTCCACCACCTTGTGCCAGCTCCCATTGTGCTGTGGCACCCAGACAGATGCTTGGCAGAAATAGTAGCCAGAGTCTTCCATACCCACATCACGCACCAGCAGGTGATAGGAATTTCTATCCATGTGACTCAGGCTGATGAGGGGAGAGTTGCTGACCACAGAATCACGGTCCACACTCAACAAAACCCGGGCATCCGACAAGGTATCATCAAGTGACTCCCTGAAGTACCACGTCACCTGAGCTTGGAAGATGCCACTTCGGTCTGTTGTGATGTTGCAGGTTAGGTCCAGGGAATCCCTTTCAGTCACAGACATGTTGCTTGTGGCAATAAGCACATCCAGAGCTTGAATATTAAAAAACAAGACAAGACAAGACAAGTATTCAAGAGTTTGTCACAAACTATTTAGTGCCTACTGCTCTGGTACTGCAAGTTCTTAAGTAACTTCAGCTCTCTGCTTTCAGTGCTCAGTGACTTGACTACAGGTTTGTACCTATCTATAAAAGTTGCAAACTATGAGTGTGTATAGCAGTTAGGACATGGGAGGGAGAAATCAAGACTTAAGTTTTTATTCCCAGCTTTGCTACAGACTTCCGGTGTGTCTTTAGGCAAGGAACAACCTCTGCACTTGCTTCCCCATGAGAAAAAGGCAGATAATATTTCCTTATCTTACTGTGGTGCTGAGACATTTGGGGTCTAATTCAGAGAAGGCAGAACTCCTACTGAAGTGCACCCATTTATATCAGAGCTGAATTTGGTCTCTGTCTAAACAATTTTGAGCTCCTATGACCAAAGAATGAATGAATAAATAAATAAATAAAAAAGAAAAGATAAAAGAAAAGCAGCAGCAACAGCTACAGAAAGTTAAGCGTGACTTCATGTAAGCAGCCATGGCCAAATCTTGAACTCCTGACTCATCTTAAGGGGGCTGCTGAGACCAGAAATGAAAGTGCACAGAGGGCAATGGTAGTTCCATAGACTGCTGCTTCTTCACATACTACAGAGTCCAACATACGCTATAGATTTTACAGCAATGCAAATGGCTACTCAGTGTTGTTGTCGCTATATCAGTCCCAGGATATTAGAGAGACAAGGTGGGTGAGGGAATATCATTTGTTGGACCAACTTCTGCTGGAGAGAGAGACAAGCTTTCAAGCTACACAGAACCCTTCTTCAGCTCTGGGAAACTTACTCAGAGCATTTAACAGGCTCCTCTTCCGGCCAGTGGTTTTACTCAGTCCACAGAACACATGGTCACAGGCAGCATTCAGAGAGGACCTTTGTGATCAGTAGCCTGCACAGCTGATAAGAGCATCAATTTAGTTTAGTTTAAATTAGGGGTGTTGATTACTCGCAGTTAACTCACATGATTAACAAAAGAATTAATCGCTATTAATCACTGTTTTAATTGCACTGTTAAACAATAGAATACCAATTGAAATGTATTTAATATTTTGGATGTTTCTACATATTCAAATATATTCAAATACAGAATACAAAGTGTACAGTACTCACTTTATATTATTTTTATTATACATAATTGCACTGTAAAAATGATAAACAAAATAAATCGTATTTTTCAATTCATCTCATATAAGTACCATAGTGCAACTTACAAAGGTAGATTTTTTTGGTTATATAACTGCACTCAAAAACAAAACAATGTAAAACTTTAGCACCTACAAGTCCATTCAGTCCAACTTCTTGTTCAGCCAATCACTAAGACAAACAAGTTTGTTTACACTTACGGGAGATAATGCTGCCTGCTTCTTATTTACGTCACCAGAAAGTGAGAACATACGTTCACATGGCACTTTTGTAGCCAGCATTGCAAGGTATTTACATGCCAGATATGCTAAACATTCATATGCCCCTTCATGCTTTGGCCACCATTCCAGAGGACATGTCTCCATGCTGATGATGCTCGTTAAAAAAAATAATGTGTTAATTAAATTTGTGACTGAACTTCTTGGGGGAGAATTGTATATCTCCCACTCTGTGTTTTACCTGCATTCTGCCATATATTTCATGTTATAGCAGTCTCAGATGATGGCCCAGCACATTGTTTGTTTTAAGAACACTTTCATTGCAGATTTGACAAGACGGAAAGAAGGTACCAATGTGAGATTTCTAAAAGATAGCTACAACACATGACCCAAGATTTAAGTGCTTTCCAAAATCTGAGAGGGATGAGGTGTGGAACATGCTTTCAGAAGTCTTAAAAGAGCAACACTCCAATGCGAAAACTACAGAACTCGAACCACCAAAAAAGAAAAATCAACCTTCTGCTGGTGGCATCTGACTCAGATAATGAAAATGAATATACGTTGGTCTGCACTGCTTTGGATCATTATCGAGCAGAAGCATGTCCTCCGGAATGGCAGTTGAAGCATGAAGGGACTTAAGAATCTTTATCACATCTGGCACGTAAATATCTTGTGACACCACCTACAACAATGCCATGTAAACACCTGTTTCAGGTGACATTGTAAACAAGAAGCGGGCAGCATTATCTCCTGCAAATGTAAACAAACTTGTTTGTCTGAGCGATTGGCTGAACAAAAAGTAGGACTGAGTGGACTTGTGGGCTCTAAAGTTTTACATTGTTTTGTTTTTGAGCGCAGTTATTTTTTGTACATAATTCTACATTTGTAAGTTCAACCTTCATGATAAAGAGATTGCACTACAGTACTTGTATTAAGTGAATTGAAAAATACTATTTTTTATTTTTACAGTGAAAATATTTATAATAAAAAAATATAAAGCGAGCACTGTACACTTTGTATTCGGCATTGTAATTGAAATTAATATATTTGAAAATGTGGAAAATATCCAAAAATATTTATATAAATAGTATTCTATTGTTTAACAGCGCGATTAATCATACAATTAATTGCGATTAATCACAATTAATTTTTTTAATAGCTTGACAGCCCTATTTTAATAATGAAAAGCATGTATTAGGAGGGACTTCCACACTTTTCATCCCTTATGCTTTGTTAAACAAGTGCTATTTACCTCCTGCTGCAAGACTTTTCAGGTGTCTGTTACCCTGTCCCCTCTCCTTCATTTGTCTATTTGTTTATGCACATGTCCAAGGACTGTTTGAGCTATTGTTTGTACACTGTCTGGATGAACTGGCTCTAACCCCTGATTAGCATTCTAAGGGACCTAAGGATCCCAAGGACCCGAATCAAGGATTAAGAGCCCAATTCTACTAGACCCTGTACAAGCAGAGTTGTTACATGTTCCTTAACAGTGACCATGTGCTCACCTCAGAAGGTGGTTGGGCATTTTTATGGTGGGTGAAGTGATTTCTGCTCAGATGCTCATTCCTGTACATATTGCCTATCAGCTTGTAAAGCATTTAGGGATTCTTGGGAATGGTACTATATAAATGCAAGAACCTATGGGCTTATCTACACTACCGGGCAGGATTGATCTAAGATCCAACAACTTCAGCTATGTAAATAGTGTAGCTGAAGTCGACATACTTTAGATCTACCCACCGCAGTGTCTCCACTGCAGTAAGTCGACAGGTGACGCTCCCCCGTCAACTCCCACTTGCGCTCCTCGTTCTGGTGGGAGTACCAGAGTCGACGGGAGAGCGCTCAGTGGTTGATTTATCGCGTCTATACGAGATGCGATAAATCGACCCCCACTGGATTGATCGCTGCCTGAAGATCCGGCGGATAAAGTAGACAAGGCCTATGTGTTTTTTCTCAATTTTCAAAGCCCTTGTCTTTAAAACCAAGAATTACTCCTCTCACAGCTTACCACTGCATCTGACAGCACAGAAAAGCGAGAAGGCTCAAGCTGACACCACAATACAGGAGTCTTGCAGAGTTGCAGTCACCTACATGCCCCAAGTACCTCCTCACAGCCGACTAAGGGGTCATTAGTTTTTCTTGTTAGGATCATCATGATATGAGTAGAGAGGACAGTAAAACCTTCACAGTAATTATTCAGGGTTGTAATAGACTAACATTACAACTCCACTGTAAGGTGAAGGGAGCCTCCAAGAAACTTAAGTATCTTCACACAAGCCAGGGGCACTCAAACATTTATAAACCAAGAGATACTTTTGTAAGAATCTCACCCCTCCCCACATTCCTGAGCCTCCTTTGTTCTATCATCACCGAAGTGCCTGAATGCCCCATTCAGGATTACAGGCCCACTATGCTAGATGGTGCACTTAACCATAGGAAGAAGACAAATCCCTGTGCCCGAGATCTTAGAATCAAATTTAAAACAAGGCAAGCAAATGTGACAAACAATAGAACGGAAGGTAGCAATAGGACAAGGTTAGCAGCAACGAGTTCATGAAGTTACATAGCCTATGTGCACAAATTAACAGAACTATATCAGTTTTGCAGGTTCACACCTCCTTATTTACAGAAGAGATTGTAGTGTCCAGGATGGCCAAAATAGCCTGGAATACACTGCATCCACCTTTGTCTTTAATATGGAGGTACAGTCTACAGAGGCTAAAGGACCCAGTACAAAATGCTCTCCAAAGCCAAGCAGTCAGGCCACGTTGCATGATGGTATATACAGCATGTACAGGCCACACCGGACCACCCTCCATTTTATATATAAGGAGGAGGCTGTGATCTACTCAACATTATGCAATTTAGGACAGGCCTCCTGCTCCTGACAAATTGCTAGTGCTGCCATTGACCAGGCTGAATTTAGAAGCCTGTAACAAAATAAAAAATATCAGCAAAAATGCAGTAAAATATCATGCACAGCGTTGCTGGTCCCTAGTGCCCTCTCCTCTTTCATTCAACCACTGATTAAACCCCACCTACATAACCAAGCTTCTCAAAAATTTAAGGACTTGACAAGGCAATGCCAGAATTAGAGCCCTTACTCAGTACTGTACCCCAGGGCTCTGGAGAGAGCATTTGAGAGCTTTCCTGTCTAGCAGACATACCCTAAGAGAAGAGGGAGCAGATTGATCCAGCAGAGCTCACAACTAAGCCCCACCAACCAAAATTAGCTATCTAACCATAAGTTCTGGGTTCTCTCTCTGGCAAAGGATTTCACATGGCAGATGCCTCTACTGCCTGAGCACACTGTCACAGTTCAGGAGAACTTCACCTGTATTTCCCCTCAGAAATCCAGCAAGGGCACCCCCTCTCAGGCTTCCAGCTCCCCAGCTGTTGCCTTTCTTGGGTGGAGACAAACACCTCACTTCTTTCTGATCAGGGAACTTCCAGGAGGCCCAGCTCCCTGCCTACACTGTGTTATTCCCAGCACAAGCAGGCTGCCCAACCTCACCTATTTGCTTTCCCTTCAGAGACTGATAACAGAGGTATAAATGACTACACAGTTCTTCCTGTGCAAGCCTATTTTATTCTTAAGATAAAAAGCACTATAGAGAAAACACTAAAGAATCTACATGTGTAGTGGTAAGCTCACCGGAGAATCTCCCAACCCTAACGCCGCCTCTAGCAGAGTAGTCCTTCCACACCCCATCCAGATTTCACAAGTTCATCACAGCTTCAGCTCACAATCAGGACCCTCATAACGCGTTTAGTCCATCTTTTATACAGTTCAGGGGTCTTAGAGCTGGAGTTTCCAGGAGCAGGTTGTTAGTGGACAATAGGTTTTCCTCCCCTGGTTGAATTCTCCCTTTTGAAGCTACAAAGTGGATAATTTGCATTCTCCTCACACCACCGCTCCCCATGCCCGCCCCCCTGCCCGTATTTTCTAGGAAATCTATTTTACACACATTGTCTAAAAAAAAAAAAAAAAGTCTTTTGAAGTTCCCAATGTTTACATTAGACAAGTCCCTAGAAAAGTTACATGCAATTCTACAGTAACAGGAACAATTGCATTTTCAATACAAGAGACCCCAAAGGCACCAAACCCAATTAAATAAGGTTTAACTTCATTCAATAAAGTTGGTCTTAATTCCATAAGGTTTATTCAGGATATTGTCAGTCTGTCACACACACATCCTAAAATACTATCACACTCTCATTTCTGAGGGGACATCATGCCTGTTCTTCCACCAACTACATGATAAGATGCATCACTATTACAACTCCCCCAACCCCACACTTTGGCAGGGCTAGCACACTTATGTGCTCAATGTATCTATTCATGAAGTCTGTGGGAAAGAGGTATTTGGATACTCAACCCAGCACCAGGAGTCTTTTTATTTCCTAAACACATGTAATTTACAGTGCCTAAACATCAGTGCTCAGAAATACTCCTTGCTAAACAGCTGCCAACATTACAGAGCAAGCAGTCCAATGGGCTGGGGGCAGCAAAATGAACATAAGCAGAGCTA
This sequence comes from Chelonia mydas, assembly GCF_015237465.2. Lineage (NCBI taxonomy): Eukaryota > Metazoa > Chordata > Testudines > Cheloniidae > Chelonia > Chelonia mydas. Next base: position 182,532,966 of record NC_057849.1, read on the forward strand.
AACAGTTATACTTTGAAATTATATTGGTCTTTACCCTGAAAAGCTACATACAGCAAACACTACACACCTGCCACTGAAGCACAGACACTTCTGGGGAGGACTGAGGCAGCTGTTTAACACCAGAGGACAGAAAATAGAGGAAAAGGAGAGAGGAATCTGGGGACAGAAAAATACAAGTACCCAAGTAGAAATGTCACCAAGACACAGTAACAACCCTGCCCTCGGGAGGTGCGACAGGAAATTAAATGACCGTAAGGGGTACGTCTCCAGTGGAATATAAAGACCCGCAGCACAGCCACGGCTGGCTCGAGTCAGGCTCACGGGGCTCAGCATGCAGGGCTAGAAATTGCTGTGCAGACATTTGAGCCTGAGGTCTGGGACCCCGAGAGCGGGGAGGCTCCCAGAGCCCAGGTTTCAGCCTAAGCCCAAATGTCCACACAGCAATTTTACAGCCCGGTGAGCCCAAGTCACCTGACCCAGACCAGATGTGAGTTTTTAACTGCTGTGTAGACATACCTTAGTGATTTGAATCTGGATTTTATACCTCATTTAGAAGACAGAGCCCTCAACAGCACATCGCCCCCAGCACTATGCTGAGGCCCTGTCCCAACACTGACTCAGAAAGAAGAGAGCCACCAGTATCACCTCCTGCAGCAATCTAGGTTCTCCCAGGAGTACTGACCCCAGCTTTCCCTGCTTCACTTCTGCTCTCATAAGTTCTCCTGGCTTAGGTGTGGCACGGTTACAAGTCATAAGGAGACCCATGCACCTGAAACTCACCAGTCTGTTGGATTACCACACTTGCTACTTCCACATTCTTCTCCTGGATCTTCTGCCAGGAACTATCTGCACCTTTCACCCACTCGCTCACAAGACACCTGTAGAGGCCCTCATCCATAGGCAGTGCCTGGGATACAGACAGTCGGTAAATGTCATTTGCCACTGTGTCCAAGCGCACATCTCCACTCAGGTAGCGCTCTTCATACTCCGGGCTGGGCTGGAACTTGCCCTCGTGTGTCAGAGAGAGGATTTCCTGCCAGGCTGGGCCATTCTTGAGCTCCCAAGTAACTTGCAGGTGAGTGTGTTCTGAGGAGGTGGTGGAAGCTGAGCAGCGTAATTCAAATGAGTCTCCCTCAGACAGTCTGAGAGGTTTCGAGGACCGAGCTTTGGATCCACTCACAGTTAAGCCATCGGCAATCACTATTTAAAGAAGAAAACATGATAAAACAGAGTAATATATGTGAGTTTATGGAAACGGTAAAGAGAGGGGATGGGAAATGCTGTTGGCTGACTGACCCAAATGTGCAATTATACTGAATTCTCACAGCAGGTCTTGGACAATCACTTTCATCTCCCCCACAACCTTCCTGCCCCCTCAAAAAACAAAGTCACATTAAACCCCAGGTATTTTATCAGAGCAAGCCACCCACTTCAGGAATCAGGATTGAAGTCCTTAATTTTATCATCACCCCTTTCCCTCTAGTTCGGCTCTCTAGGGCAAGACCAAGGCAACACCATTCCAACCTACTATACATCCCCAGGGAAGGGCCTAGCTGTTTTTGTGGTATTTGGAGAAGAAACACCAAGTGAAAAAAAGCTCCTTTTCTAACATCAAAGGAGATAAGCCAGGATGCTGCTGCTGCTGAAGGAACACAGCATGCTATCTAGAAAAAGGGAAACTATTCCTACAGCACTGGGAAACCCCTAGATGACATTACCTCAGCTACAAAACATCCTCCTTCTCCCACTCCTCAGTTATCCTCCCTGCCTCCACATCAACCAATATTTTACCAAGGGTTGTGGTGGATTCTCCACCACTGACCATTTTAAAATCAGGACTGGATGTTGTTCTAAAAGCTCTGCTCTAGGAATTATTTTGGAGACATTTTATGGCCCATTTGATACAGGAGGTCAGACTAGATGACCACAATGGTCCCTTGGAATCTATGAATCTGGAAAAATTGTAAATTTACAGCATCCTGGACTCTAAGAACAAACAATTTTTAGTGTGTTATTGGTTTTTGGCAGTTGGTAATATGAAAAAGTTTGGTGTCATTTACAATAATGTGCCTCCTTCACCTCTATCTTACTTCCCTCTGCTGCTGCCACCCTTTGAATAGCATATTTTTGAAGGGTGGCTTTAGGAAAGGACCTGGAGGGAGGGGGAACCACATACAGATAAGCAGAAACAGGAATTTAGACAAAACAGGGCTATGCCTATTCTCAGGACTGTACAGATGCACAACATGATGAGAACACCCAGCAGAACATATTTGTCTGGTACTGATTACAAACACCCCTCACCCTGTGGAAATACCTTTCACTTGGACTGTAGCATCGTAATTTCCCTGAACAGTGGCATCTGTGCTGGGGGTGATGCACTTGTATTCTCCTTGGTCAACTGGCTGGATACTTCTGATCAGAAGTTCCACAGCATTATTGCTGCTCCGCCTCAGCACGATTTCTTTGCTGCCAACCCTCTTCTGGTATTGCTGGGAGGTGAATGTTGAGTCCCAGGTACTCACTATCCGCACAAAGTCAGTTCCCTGGGAAAATTCCCAGTCAAAGTTCTGCTCACTGGGTCCATCATAGTCAGTAACATTGCAAGGGATCACCGTCTCTGTACCTTCGACTCGAATGAGTGGGCTTTTGGGCACCCTCACAATTCGCCCTTTGCAGAAAGCTGGGTGGGAGAAGAGAAAACAGATAATTAGCACAGGAATTATCATGCTGGGTCAGATGTGATGTCCGGCTAGTCCAGCATTTGGCTTCGGACTGTGCCAAGTATCAGATGCTTCGGGGGGGGAGGGGTGTGAGAAGCCCAAATAATTATGGAATGGATAATTATGGAATAACCTGACAAGTTTTTCCCTTCTAACCTTGGTCAATTACAGGCTGTCATACACATTAGGTGCTTTATCCTTTATCTGCACATCATGTCTAATGTAACTATGGATCATGAATAGCCATGTCTAATCCTTTGAATCCTGTTAAGCTATCACAAGATATTACTGAAAATAAGTTTCACCTGTTAACTATCTGTTGTGTAAAAAATAATTTCCTCTTTTCAGTTTTAAGTTTGTTGCCTTTCAATTTGCATTTGAATGTCCCCTTAACTTTATGAGAAAGGGTAAACAGGAGTGTCTTATTTACCTTTTCTACTCAATTGAGTGTACCGATTATCATAGTCACTCCTCTTTCTAACAAACAGTTCTATATGAGCACAGTGTGAAAAGACTGGAAGTCTTCCCATGTCTCTAATCATCTGTCACCCACCAATTTCAATGCCTGATAAAATATTTGAGATGGGTTAGTCATAAGACAACACAGTATTCCAGGTGGGTGTGCATCACTGATTACATAAACACTTTGTAATACTCTGAGCATTATTCCCTATCCCATTCTGTATTCATTCTATTATTGTTTGCTTAGTGACCCACTGTCTATTGAGGGAGTTTCCACCTTCCTCTGGAGTGCCAACTGAGATTCACTCATTAAGATCAGATGAGGGTATCCCACAAAATCCATTTCCTTCAGACTTAGATCTCCGCCTTTCCCCTCTTCCATGTTGCTGGATTAGACACACAAGTGGCTTTACATAGCACAACTAAGAACTGAACCAAGAACTAGACCCTTCTACTTTACCACCCAATCTTATTGCCATAATCCTTTTGCCTCCAGAGAATTTCAACTAAAACACAACCCTTTGTATGTAGAAGGTAGGGTGACTACACAAGAGAAGCAACTAATTGGCCAGCCATCCAAAGGTGAAAGTCTGCAGTTACTACAGGATCTGAAGCCTGGACATACTGGGCTCCTTTCCCCGTCAGGCTAGTTGCCATGTGACATAATGATCAAAGACCAAAACACTCATGGGCTCCCCCAAAGCCTCTAGAGCAGATGTGTCAAACAAGACCCAGAGGCAGGATCTAGGTGTATAATTTATTTATGCAGTATGTTCAGAATTTGCAGAACTTAAGTTTTCATGCTTTTTAAAAGTGAATTTTAGCCCTTCTGGTTGCAAAGAACCTAAAACCTAACCCCACTAATTTAAGCATTACTCTTTTATTGTTTAAGTTAGCATTAGAATATGCAGAGAGAAGAAAGGAGAAGAGAGAAGACAGGAAGGAGGATGAGGAAGGAAGAGAAACCCAGGGTGGAAATAGCAGGGGGCAATGCTGAATGCAACAATAAGGTACTAAACAAATAGCTAACAGTTTAGTTTCTACACAAAGGACATTCTAACCTGATCTCTCTGAAAACCTCCATGAAGTCTTACATTTTTACTCTGCCTTGACAACCAAAATTAAAAATGGTATTTAGCCTTCTCCACAGAATAGAGTTCAGAACCTCTGCTCCAAAGGCTAGTGGCTCTAAACACTTCTGTAATCCTATGTATTCCCTCTCCACACAGTTTACTCCCACAATAAAATTAAAACAAAACAAACTTTTCATTTACTTAAAAGATCCCCAACTTCTCTCACTTCTGGGGCACACTTTGAGACCACTTGTTGACTGCACCCTCAATCCTCCTCTAAAATCTTCTGATAGAAACCCTGATATGCCAGGGTTTCTATCCATGATAGGTAAACACTGTAATTGTGGTAAAAGGTCACTAATACAATATGAAAAGTGTGCATCTTGCCACTTGCAAGTCTTTTGTGCACATTCAGTTTCTGTATCCAATCTGTAGAAAATCAGCACCAGTCATCATTTGCTGGCTAAGGGACTATTACCCAAGGAGTCACAGATATTTAAGGTTCCAAAGGGCAAGGTCCTTTCACCCCTTGCACACCACATTTCAAAAAGTCACCTGGGCTCTCCCTCTTTTCTGCCACAGAGCAGTTCAGTAAAGAATGTGGTCTTTCCTTTCCACACCAGAAGAAAGAGCCTGATCAAGATTAAACTATCCAGCCTGAATTGCTGACAAACAAATTCCAAAACAAATAAAAGGAAGTCTAGAGAGTTCAGGAGAAACAGCAGCTTAAAATACAAGCACAAAACTCAAAACAGAGAGGAAAGGCAAACACTCCCCACCAGGCACCCCAAAACCCCAATGGAGACCATGGCACAAAGGCTCAGGGTTGGTAGATCAGGATTCCTGTACCACAAGACTGGATAATATTGCAAATATTTATTGGAAAACCAACCATGCACAGAGCTGTAGAGAAGATCAAGAAAGACATGGTCCCATATAGTATTCCTTAAACCCCACAACCATGCAGGCACAAAGGAAGTGTTAATTCTCTGCAGAAGACTGGAGAAGTAATACATTATGCTAGGGCCAAATGCAAACTACTTAATTTAGCCAGATGACCTGGCAAAGAAACAGTAGTGAGACTTTTCCGGTGGGTTTGGCTCTGTAGCCAGAGAATAATCTCTGCAGCTGCAGGCTGGCTTTGGCAGGTTAGCTCACTTCCCCAAGAGAGAACGAGAGCTGCCTTGATTCACAACCCCAGCCTTTCCACGAAAGAAAAACATGTTTTCAGCAAAAGACGCAACCTTTCAGATTCAGTCGCTCAACAAAATCACTTACACAAACCTGTAATCCTGCTCCATCACCCCTTGCTACACATCCATTGCAAGACATATTGGTATAGTGTTTGGGAGTGCCGAGGGGCAGGCAGGATGCTGAAAGGATCTGTCCTCCTGAGACCACCCCAGCTTCTAGGACCACAAAGCAAGGTCAAGTGGATCTAATATCCAGAGTCCTCTGGAGAGCACTCACATGAACTCTGAGCACAGATTTTAAAAAATAAAGTTTAACAACTTTTAACCACTTCACCATCACTAGGGAAGCCACCCCTTATAGACATGGAAGAACAACATATTTGTCCAAGAAAAGGTCCATTAAACTCAATGATATCCCTGTTTGCAGATCAATGACACGCACAGGATACAGGGGGACTAATGCGAGATGCTGGCCACATCCAAGTTTAGCTATAGGATTTCCAACAAAAACATCCCATTGGTTAAAAGTCATGTTGTTGTCATATGAATTTGAGCCCAGTAAGAATGCCAGGATTTATCAATAGGAACCTCTCTCTCAGGGAGGGGCCCCATGTCACTCCCCACAGGGCATGCTCTGCCCATCCACACTTCTTTCCCATAACCTGCACCAGTCAGAAATATAAGTACTTACTTCAGTGCAACGTTAGTTGTAACAATTAAAGCCTCCACAACAATTTTAACATAGTTTTGTGCCCGAACATTAAAATAAATTATCTGGTATGATTGTTTATCTTCTGATCACAGGTAGCATGACCTAGCAATTCAACTAAAAGATTAATGAAGCATTGATAGGTGGTCCTCTTCACCCCTGCTCTTAACTCCTATAATGCATTTTCTCACAGAATCATAGCCCACACTCAACCCTTCATTTTGTAGTACATTCATTTCTACTGGGCATATGCATGATATGGCAAAGAGAACATTGTGGTAAGCCTAGCTAATTTCCTGACTTTCATGCTATTAAGTTTCCAACCTTAGTGCTCCATTAAATGTAGGTTTTTACTTTTAACATCTTTAAGAAAAACAAAGCACTATAATAAACCAAATGAAATAACAGCAGGAAGACATAATTACATGATAGATCAAGTCATTTAGTTTACTAGTAAGGAAACTGGACTTCTCTGCACCACCCAGCTATGTTTCTTCCACTTTCTCCAATTCAGTTTTAATGCAGGAGCCCACCCAGCGAGAGGCAGAATTTACTGTCTGCAGTGTAAGGGTGGAGATGAATATAATAAGCACGAAGATGTGCTCCTACAGGTTGCTGAAGACAAAAGCTAGAGGAACTAGTTTATTGCTTTACAACGTGTTTATCTCCTCTCTCTACACACATGCACACCACAAAGTTAAGTTAAGTTAGTAATACAAACTGACCCAGTGTTAAAGGACTCAAGCCCATTTAAACCCCAGTAAGGCTCAACTCATATCCTTCCCTAACCCTCTACTCTTTTCTGAAGGGTGAGAGTCATAAGCAAAGGATGAGCCTTGCCATTTGCCCTGTAGGTCAAAACAGCCTTCGACAGACCAGTGAGTGGAGTGAATTCCAGAGTCCAGGATACTTCACCTACAACACTCGGCCAGGAGCCCCCGGACATTAGAATCTGGAGGCTACCAATCACAACTGTTGAGAAATAACATGAGGAAAAGCAATATCGAACGCCTTAAATACACTAGAAAAGCTGCACGGGATTAACGAAATTGATTTAGTTAAGGTAGTGCAAGCTCCCTAACATAGGATGAACTTTTTTTTTTAAAGTTTTCACCCTTACTTAAACTGGTTCATCTTACATCAGTAAATCATGGAAAAGCTAACCCTATATGGTTATACATGATAATCCACTGGTTAGGAAAGAAGGTCCAAGTGCAGCTTCCTGAACAGTCCTATTTTCTTAAAGGAGCAAGTGTCATGAACCTTCCCTGAGCAGCTCCATGTTGATATCCATGAAGTGTCCCCAGTGATCCACCAACACTTGCATAACCACAGATTTCTGTGGATGTACTCTATGGCAAGGTGGGGTGGTGCCAAAATAGGATGTACATGCCATCTATCACCCACCACAGTTTGGGAATCTCATTGCTGCCAAGCCATCTACTATGCCCAGGGCATGGCCAAGGATCAACGTCCTGCATAGCAGGAGACAATTAATGGCCCTGCACACATGCATGACAACATACCCCTGCCTCCCTCTTCCCCCCCCCGTGGATTTTCCAACTTCAACAGGATTTTCCACCAACTGGTAGCAATGCAACGTTCCAAGTTTCCAGAGTATGATTACCACTCGCTTCTCCAGTGTCACTGCAGCTCTCATTCTGTTGTTCCTGAGCTGAAGGGCTGGGGCAAGCTCAGGACACAGATCCAGGACCGTGACCTTTTGCATCTGAAAGTTCTGCAGCCGCTGCTCATCATCCCAAATCTGTATTACAACACGATCCCACCAGTCTGCTCATTCTTGGGACCGGAGCAGTGCTCTGCCTCCCGTAGCTGCTCCATGAGTACCACCAACAACCTTGAATTGTTTTTCCACTCTGTCCCTCAGCAAACTGTCCTTGAAGAAATCATGTCCTCAGTTGTTGCGGTACCTCCTGCGGGTCTGTAAATTCAGGATAATCATGCACCCTGTATTTGCAACCTTCATGAAAATAGTACAGAGTTCTTTGGACTCCGGGCTTCTATTACAGATTGCAGACAAAGTGCAGCATGGGTTTGTGGGATTTTTTTTTTTTTTTTTAAAAGGCATGAAAATTATGGGATATGGATGGCATTATGGGATGAAGAAAATTGCCCGCTGGGAAGTTAACCTCTGGCTCTCAGCAATCCCTAGGCAAGTCATTACTATCCCACAAAACATTGCTAAAGTGTCCCAAAAGGCACTGCGCCAGACAGCAGCACTTGTCATACAGGGATACCTACCCATGGTGCACCGCGCTTTGTATCGACACAAGCTCTCCTGGCGAGAACGCGCAGCGAACACACAAGCAGATAAGTATGCACATGCCTGAGCAATGTACAAACTTTGGTGGTTGTATGCTACCGTAACTTGCATGCATCGAAGTTTGTAATGTAGACATGGCCTAAATAAGAAGGTAACCATGTTTTCCTCTAGTCTTCAAGTGTAGCCCCACATACAGCGTACTGCACTAACCCAATCTAGAGGTGACAAAGGCATGGCTAACGTGGTGGGGTCGACACATTTGCACTGTGAGTAACAGAGTTAATTCAGCACCTTATTCTTTCAAGGTCACTACAGATCCCATTGACTTAAACTGAAGGCGTGGGCATTTAGCACCTCTGAAAACCAGGTCTCTGGACTCTGTGGTGAATTTGTTGGGCATGCATCCTGAACACCCCTACAGGTAAAGCACAGACTAACCCCTCCTCCTTAGGGCACAGTTTTGGCAACAGGGGATTGATCGTTCCATTCTTATGTTGGGGGTGGAAGAGAACTGGAGGAAAGAAATTTTATTTTCTGAAAACACTATTTGCAGCTGCTAATATAAACAGGGTCTCTCTCAGTGCCGAGATTTTACCTCATTCTCTGATCAGCCAACACATAAGAGCACAGCTTCACCTGATAGGGGCATTTGATGTGCCTCAAGTTGTTCAAGGTACCCCATTACTGGGTGACTCCTGTGACAGATGACATTCCATGATGTTACAGGTGACCTGGAAAGCTGGATATTGACCAACCCCGGGAATTTAGGGTTCTGCTTTTATTCCTGCTGCAGTCAATGCCATCGCTATCCCTAAAAACCAAGTACAGTGCTGCGTTCTCTACTGAAGTTAGTGATGCACATGGCTTCTGCATCTCCTGCTACAGTTATGAACTCTGGTCTTGGCAGAAGGACAACTCCTATTTGCGTTAGCAGATACATGGAGACAATTTATTAATATTTGGTTTTAAAATGCATTGTTTAAAACGCATATTTTCCCCATCCCTAAGAGCAGACAGAGTTCAGCTTTTGTGATATACAAAAGGTTTCCAAACTATTGGTTTATTGGGAGCATTTATCTCCCAAGGCATCTAATTCATTTCAGTGTTAATACAGGGTGGCACGCTCGTAATGAATTCACTTGAATCCCATTTAACTGTAGAAACAGATGGCGGAGAAGATAAGACACTGTATATGTTAGTGACAGAAAAGCAAGAAGGATATTTAAAGTTTAATATTTTATACGATTACAGAGACCACCAATGTTTATTTAGCTTGGACTTAAAGACAACTGTCTTCATATAACAAACAAGAATTAAGACACTGAACCTGATTGAACAGAAACCCTGCATAAATGCTAACCTCCTTTAAAGACTTACCAGGCCACCAGCTGAAGAACTGGAGTTACTTTAAAAAACAAAAACAAAAGGATCTCTGTAGTGAGGCCAACACATATACAATAGACAAGTGAACATTCCTCAGCCTTGTGATACAAATGACAGGACTAGGTAACTTAGGGTATGTCTACACTACGAAATTAGGTCGAATTTATATAAGTCGGTTTTTTAGAAATCGGTTTTATATATTCGAGTGCGTGTCCCCCCACAGAAAATGCTCTAAGTGCATTAAGTGCATTAACTTGGCGGAGTGCTTCCACAGTACCGAGGCAAGCGTCTACTTCCGGAGCGTTGCACTGTGGGTAGCTATCCCACAGTTCCCACAGTCTCCGCTGCCCATTGGAATTCTGGGTTGAGATCCCAATGCCTGATGGGGCTAAAACATTGGCGCGGGTGGTTCTGGGTACATATCATCAGGCCCCCGTTCCCTCCCTCCCTCCGTGAAAGCAAGGGCAGACAATCGTTTCGCGCCTTTTTTCTTGAGTTACCTGTGTAGTCGCCATACCACGGCAAGCATGGAGCCCGCTCAGGTAACCGTCACCGTATGTCTCCTGGGTGCTGGCAGACGTGGTACTGCATTGCTACACAGCAGCAGCAACCCCTTGCCTTGTGGCAGCAGACAGTACAATAGGACTGGTAGCCGTCATCGTCATGTCCAAGGTGCTCCTGGCCACGTCGGCCAGGAGCGCCTGGGCAGACATGGGTGCAGGGACTACATTAGAGTGACTTGACCAGGTCATTCTCTTTAGTCCTGCAGTCAGTCCTATTGAACCATCTTATGGTGAGCAGGCAGGCGATACGGATTGCTAGCAGTCCTATTGTACCATCTTCTGCCGGGCAGGCAAGAGATGAAGATGGCTAGCAGTCCTATTGTACCATCTTCTGCCGAGCAGCCATGAGATGTGGATGGCTTGCAGTCCTTCTGCACCGTCTGCTGCCAGCCAAAGATGTAAAAGATAGATGGAGTGGATCAAAACAAGAAATAGACCAGATTTGTTTTGTATTCATTTGCTTCTCCCCCTCCCTCGTCTAGGGGACTCATTCCTCTAGGTCACACTGCAGTCACTCACAGAGAAGGTGCAGCGAGGTAAATCTAGCCATGTATCAATCAGAGGCCAGACCAACCTGCTTGTTCCAATAAGAACAATTACTTAGGTGCACCATTTCTTATTGGAACCCTCCGTGAAGTCCTGCCTGAAATACTCATTGTGTAAAACCACCCCCTTTGTTGATTTTAATTCCCTGTAAGCCAACCCTGTAAGCCATGTCATCAGTCGCCCCTCCCTCTGTCAGAGCAACGGCAGACAATCATTCTGCGCCTTTTTTCTGTGCGGACGCCATACCAAGGCAAGCATGGAGGCCGCTCAGCTCACTTTGGCAATTAGGAGCACATTAAACACCACACGCATTATACAGCAGTATATGCAGCACCAGAACCTGGCAGAGCGATACCGGGCGAGGAGGCGACGTCAGCGCGGTCGCGTGAGTGATCAGGACATGGACACAGATTTCTCTGAAAGCATGGGCCCTGCCAATGCATGCATCATGGTGCTAATGGGGCAGGTTCATGCTGTGGAACGCCGATTCTGGGCTCGGGAAACAAGCACAGACTGGTGGGACCGCATAGTGTTGCGGGTCTGGGAGGATTCCCAGTGGCTACGAAACTTTCGCATGTGTAAGGGCACTTTCATGGAACTTTGTGACTTGCCTTCCCCTGCCCTGAAGCGCATGAATACCAAGATGAGAGCAGCCCTCACAGTTGAGAAGCGAGTGGCGATAGCCCTGTGGAAGCTTGCAATGCCAGACAGCTACCGGTCAGTTCGGAATCAATTTGGAGTGGGCAAATCTACTGTGGGGGCTGCTGTGATGCAAGTAGCCCACGCAATCAAAGATCTGCTGATATCAAGGGTAGTGACCCTGGGAAATGTGCAGGTCATAGTGGATGGCTTTGCTGCAATGGGATTCCCTAACTGTGGTGGGGCCACAGACGGAACCCATATCCCTATCTTGGCACCGGAGCACCAAGCCGGTGAGTACATAAACCGCAAGGGGTACTTTTCAATAGTGCTGCAAGCTCTGGTAGATCACAAGGGACGTTTCACCAACATCAATGTGGGATGGCCAGGAAAGGTACATGATGCTCACATCTTCAGGAACTCTGGTCTGTTTCAAAAGCTGCAGGAAGGGACTTTATTCCCAGACCAGAAAATAACCGTTGGGGATGTTGAAATGCCTATAGTTATCCTTGGGGACCCAGCCTACCCTTAATGCCATGGCTCATGAAGCCGTACACAGGCAGCCTGGACAGTAGTCAGGAGCTGTTCAACTACAGGCTGAGCAAGTGCAGAATGGTGGTAGAATGTGCATTTGGACGTTTAAAGGCGCGCTGGCGCAGTTCACTGACTCGCTTAGACCTCAGCGAAGCAATATTCCCACGGTTATTGCTGCTTGCTGTGCGCTCCACAATCTCTGTGAGAGTAAGGGGGAGACGTTTATGGCGGGGTGGGAGGTTGAGGCAAATCGCCTGGCTGCTGGTTACGAGCAGACCCAGACACCAGGGCGGTTAGAACAGCACAGGAGGGCACGGTACGCATCAGAGAAGCTTTGAAAACCAGTTTCATGACTGGACAGGCTACGGTGTGAAAGTTCTGTTTGTTTCTCCTTGATGAAACCCCCCGCCCCTTGGTTCACTCTACTTCCCTGTAAGCCAACCGCCCTCCCCTCCTCCCTTCGATCACCGCTTGCAGAGGCAATAAAGTCATTGTTGCTTCACATTCATGCATCTTTATTCATTCATCACACAAATAGGGGGATGACTACCAAGGTAGCCCAGGAGGGGTGGTGAAGGAGGGAAGGAAAATGCCACACAGCACTTTAAAAGTTTACAACTTTAAAATTTATTGAATGCCAAAAAACTTCTGTTTTTTGGGCAATCCTCTGTGGTGGAGTGGCTGGTTGGCCGGAGGCCCCCCCCACCGCGTTCTTGGGCGTCTGGGTGTGGAGGCTATGGAACTTGGGGAGGAGGGCGGTTGGTTACACAGGGGCTGTAGTGGCAGTCTGTGCTCCAGCTGCCTTTGCTGCAGCTCAACCATACACTGGAGCATACCGGTTTGATCCTCCAGCAGCCTCAGCATTGAATCCTGCCTCCTCTCATCACGCTGCCGCCACATTTGAGCTTCAGCCCTGTCTTCAGCCCGCCACTTACTCTCTTCAGCCCCCCACCTCTCCTCCCGGTCATTTTGTGCTTTCCTGCACTCTGACATTATTTGCCTCCACGCATTCGTCTGTGCTCTGTCAGTGTGGGAGGACAGCATGAGCTCACAGAACATTTCATCACGAGTGTGTTTTTTTTTCTTTCTAATCTTCACTAGCCTCTGGGAAGGAGAAGATCCTGTAATCATTGAAACACATGCAGCTGGTGGAGAAAAAAAAAGGGACAGCGGTATTTAAAAAGACATTTTATAAAACAGTGGCTACACTCTTTCAGGGTAAACCTTGCTGTTAACATTACATACATAGCACATGTGCTTTCGTTACAAGGTCGCATTTTGCCTCCCCCCACCGCGTGGCTACCCCCTCAACCCTCCTCCCTCCCCGTGGCTAACAGCGGGGAACATTTCCGTTCAGCCACAGGCAAACAGGAACGGGCAGGAACGGGCACCTCTGAGTGTCCCCTGAAGAAAAGCACCCTATTTCAACCAGGTGACCATGAATGATATCTCACTCTCCTGAGGATAACACAGAGAGATAAAGAACGGATGTTGTTTGAACGCCAGCAAACATACACTGCAATGCTTTGTTGTACAATGATTCCCGAGTATGTGTTACTGGCTTGGAGTGGTAAAGTGTCCTACCATGGAGGACGCAATAAGGCTGCCCTCCCCAGAAACCTTTTGCAAAGGCTTTGGGAGTACATCCAGGAGAGCCACGAATGCCAGGGCAAATTAATCATCAAACATGCTTGCTTTTAAACCATGTATACTATTTTAAAAGGTACACTCACCGGAGGTCCCTTCTCCACCTGCGGGGTCCAGGAGGCAGCCTTGGGTGGGTTCGGGGAGTACTGGCTCCAGGTCCAGGGTGAGAAACAGTTCCTGGCTGTCGGGAAAACCAGTTTCTCCACTTGCTTGCTGTGAGCTATCTTCTTCGTCCCCAAAACCTGCTTCCGTGTTGCCATTGAAGGAGTCAACACGGCTGGGTAGTGATGGCTGAACCCCCTAAAATGGCATGCAGCTAATCATAGAAGCGGCATGTTTGGGGCTCTGACCCGGAGAGGCCGTTCGTCTCTCTGGTTTTCTGGTAGGCTTGCCTCAGCTCCTTAAGTTTCAGGCGGCACTGCTTCGGGTCCCTGTTATGGCCTCTGTCCTTCATGCCCTGGGAGATTTTCACAAAGGTTTTGGCATTTCGAAAACTGGAACGGAGTTCTGATAGCACGGATTCCTCTCCCCATACAGCGATCAGATCCTGTACCTCCCGTTCAGTCCATGCTGGAGCTCTTTTGCGATTCTGGGACTCCATCATGGTCACCTCTGCTGATGAGCTCTGCATGGTCACCTGCAGCTTGCCACGCTGGCCAAACAGGAAATGAGATTCAAAAGTTCGCGGTTCTTTTCCTGTCTACCTGGCCAGTGCATCTGAGTTTAGAGTGCTGTCCAGAGCGGTCACAATGGAGCACTCTGGGATAGCTCCCAGAAGCCAATACTGTCGAATTGTGTCCACAGTACCCCAAATTCGACCTGGCAAGGCCGATTTAAGTGCTCATCCACTTGTCGGGGTGGAGTAAGGAAACCAATTTTAAGAGCCCTTTAAGTCGAAATGAAGGGCTCCATCGTGTGGACGGGTGAAGGTTTACACCGATTTAACGCTGCTAAATTCGACCTAAAGTCCTAGTGTAGACCAGGGCTTAGTGTCTGCACTCTAGGGGGATTAAGCAAGAACCACCAGAATGTAGGGAAACCAAAGAGCTACGCTAATCATTTATCAGAAACATTTAAATGGAGCACATTTCACTTGCTCACAACTTTTAATATACCCACTGGAATCCACAAGTCCCAGTATACAAATGCTTCATCTTGATCAGAGTGGCAAGCAGCTTGCATCAAGATGGAATGTTGCATACTGGGACCTGTAGTCTTCACAAGCCTCATTGCTGTATTTAAGATGAGGTTAGCTTGAAGGCACTCTGTACTGGAGGTCACACTTCAACCACCGCTGGACTAGTGCCTATTTCCCCTTTAATCAAGAGTTGTGTAGGTCCCATTATTGCCCTCTTCACTGTGCCTGCTATACAGTACACACATTCACCTGCCCCCTTGGCTTTTCTCTCAATCACTGGTACGCGCTGTTTATGTGTTATCCAATGATTAAATAAACGCCAGAGTAGAGATTGGGGGTGAGTGGGTTTGAGGTGAGGAGAGGAAGAAAGATTGATTGGACAGGTTAACCAGACTATCTGCAGAGCAGCTCATGGTTTTTAGATGATGAGGGACAGATGAAGAGAAGTTTAAAAATTATCTCACCTCTAAGTTTTGTATAAATGTATTCTCAATGACAAGGAAATTCCCAAGCCAATTATCCCCTCCAGCACTACCAGTTTTCAGCTCGTCTCAATCGATATGAGAATACTGCTGATAGGAAGTGACGAGCATCCGATACTAAAATATTTTAGATGCTTCTTGATTGCTCAGGTTTTACATATAGGAGAAGAAAGTAGAGAATCTTTAGAGTCACCTACAAGGCCCAAAAACCTGGAATGCTGTAAGCAGCCCTTTTTCTTATGACACAGGCAGAGTGAATTTATTCCTAGA
The DNA here is from genome assembly GCF_015237465.2 of Chelonia mydas. NCBI lineage: Eukaryota > Metazoa > Chordata > Testudines > Cheloniidae > Chelonia > Chelonia mydas. The sequence continues at coordinate 182,548,612 of NC_057849.1, forward strand.
GCACAAGAGACCTGGAGACTACATTGGGAGAGTGCTCTGGTTTGCTAGCATCATAGGATTGCACACTAATGTTAGTTTCCAGAGAAGAATGAAGCTGCTGTAATGTGTTGTATTACTCTGGAGGTGAAATGTGTGTACTCAAGGTAATAAGGGAATCTTCCTTACCACCCTAGCTAGTCCGTTCATGTCTCACCACTGGGACTTGCTAAGCATGCCCCCTGTAGAGTCACAACAGAACAGACCACTGTTTTGGAGACCATTCTCTTGTAAGAAGTTCCTTCTGTGGCCTAGACACATCCACCTAATAAAAGGAGAACATGGTTTCAACAGCTAGGTCAACTCTTCATGTCAGCTGCTCAAAGGTAAGTGTGATGTGATAAGCAGTGGGATGCCAATTAAAAAGCCATTCAATAGCCAAAAAGGGTTGAAAGACGAGCAAACTGGCTGAGAATAAGCACCTGCCTGCTTCAGGCAGGCAATGATAGTTGAAACATCCAGGTGGATTCTTTCAACCAAGGCAACCATATGAAATGATATATGTCTGAGATCCTTCAGGGATGAACACACTAAAGTGCTTTTCAAGCAGATACACAATGGATGCTTGATTTGCCAATGAAATGCAGGCACGTCTGGGGTGAAACAAAGCATCTTTTTAAACAGTGTACAACAATGTATGACAAGAAGAACACGGCAGCCAACTTTGAAAATAAATGAAGGTATTTAGGAAGGGAGAATCATTACCACAGTTGCAATCTGGGCTTTGATTCAGTGCAGTATTGTGTCAAAGGAAAGAGTCCCCTTAGTGTGTCATCAGCTGCAAACATCCAGGAATTGCTTCCACCGGCAGCTAGCTGACACGTCTCCTATTTCTAGCAAAGTGCCAGATCTCCTACTTCCATGCTGCAACTGAAAATGCACTAAACTTGTGGTGCCCATTGTAGTTCTACAGAATGGTAACAAGCCCTGTTCCTTACACCCCTTTTGCACTCCCAAGGAAACACCCATGCAAGTGCATCAGAGCAGCTTTCTTTCCACAGGAAGACTGGTCAGACCACTGTCAGAAACCATTCGCCTGCCTGTCATCTGGGGAAAGAACAGCGACTGAAGAGACAGGAGGTCTACCATTCCTCTGGTAGCTCTCCTCAGCAGCACTACAATTCTCCTTCCCTGGGAGTGAAAGACAATTTGGTCCTCATCTCTGATCCCTTCACGCTGGATTGCCATGAGGCAGCTCCAACCAAGAAACAAATGCAGTAAGTGACAGAACCACCACTGGGAAGGGAAGGGGAAAATGAATATACCCATATTGTGTGTCAAAACCCCCTGACAAAATGTATGTAACAGCAATAATATTTTATAATATAACCTCCCTAAAAATGACATGTTTACACCAACATCTTTTAAAAAAAAAATCCATCCAATAATAACCTTTATCTCATACTGCGCTTTGCAGTCTGGCAAGAAGTAGGTTAAGCAGATTGAAAGGAATTTCTCTGGGTGTCAGAAATTCAGCTAGCGACTTTAAATAAATTACTTTACTCATCTTAAATCTAATTAAGGGAAATCTCTTTCATTTTCCCTCCATACCCCCACACCATACTCCTCTCCCTAATGCAGACCCAAACAAAGGGACGGGGTTTTGGGGGTTTATACTACATGAAATGATAGGCTCAGCGACAGCATTCAGAGCATCTGACATCTCATAATCAGAGACTACAGGGACAGCGCTGGGGGCTTCATGAAGAGAGGCCAAATTTGAGACTTTGTGGCCAAGCTGTAATCATCCTACAAGCACTGGAGTATCTGAAGCATGCAGAGCTCTGTACCCTGTCTCCTGATAGTGCTGTTATACCTCTCTTATTGCGGCACCCTCTAGATAGAGCACTGAATTGTAGATTGTTATGGCTCAACAGATCTGCAGCATTATCATCCCAAGACATCAGTAAGGAGTGAATAGGAGAGTGCATGAGAGAGACATTTACATTGTTCTTTCCCAGTTGGTTGGGGTTCTTTTTTTAGATAATGCAGAGTGCTTATCTAAAGGAATTAAGCCAGGGTGTAATTGCTTAAAAACCATTATCTCCATCAGGCTGAAGAAACGCATATTGCATTTTAAGTGAATCCTCAAACGTGATCAGAGACTAATTCCATTAGATATTTTAGTAACTCAGATGTCAATGAGATCAGAACAGAGACCTGCAGGTTCCCACTGCTCAGCCCATGCAGAATACCTCCTGGATCCCACTCCATAGCATGCTCCATCCACAAGCTCTCACGTCCTGCTCTACATACAAAGCAACCAAGGTGAAAACCTCACATTTCTTTCTATACAATATTGGCTTGTTATCTCATCCATCTCTCCTTCCCAGGAATGGAGTTTCAAATCACCCGAGCAACCTGTAACCCAGCTTTTCTTAAGTGGGCAATAGGAGACCTGAAGTCCTGAGAAAAAATTCAGACGGGGAGGGCTAACTGGGCCCAATATTAATACCTGGAGAAAGGGGTAAACCTTTCCACAGGAAACTGTGTTCCACACTTCCCAGTTAAGCTGCAGTATAGATGAGGTCTCAGGGAGGCTAAACTCCCAAGCCAGAGGATTTTGATACATTGCAAAAGTTGCTCTAAGGCAAAGGAGCTCTGCTGGAAGGGCAGAAACACAGCCAGCCTCCGCATGATGTGTCAGATGAAAATTCAGATCTGTCTCTCCACCTGTCCCATACAAGTGCCCATATGCTGCCACCATTGAGATATATACGGTGGATGGGCAAGATCAGGACCTGCAGGAACAGCAATAGGAAGGCCAAATGACTATGTCAGGGGTGACCAAAGCAGAGACATGAGAAAAACTCTGTGCTCATAAGCTAGCAATTTCACAGTGCAAGACTAAAAATAGTTGCTTACCACACGTCTGATCACTGGCCACAAGTCTGCATTGGAGTAGTTCCTTCTACCTGCCAACGAGGAAGGAAGGATGCCTCCGACTCCTCCTTCCCAGGGCAATCATCAGTCAGTTACCCTGATTCTTTTCTCTGCTGAAGAGTTATGGGACAGGAGTTCCAGCCTACCAAGCCACCAATCCCTGGTAGAGAGAAGGTGTCAAGGTTCCTCCCCCACTCTGAACTCTAGGGTACAGATGTGGGGACCTGCATGAAAAAAACCTCCTAAGCTTATCTTTACCAGCTTAGGTCAAAACTTCCCCAAGGTACAAAATATTCCACCCTTTGTCCTTGGATTGGCCGCTACCACCACCAAACAAATACTGGTTACTGGGGAAGAGCTGTTTGGACACGTCTTTCCCCCCAAAATACTTCCCAAAACCTTGCACCCCACTTCCTGGACAAGGTTTGGTAAAAAGCCTCACCAATTTGCCTAGGTGACTACAGACCCAGACCCTTGGATCTTAAGAACAATGAACAATCCTCCCAACACTTGCACCCCCCCTTTCCAGGGAAATGTTGGATAAAAAGCCTCACCAATTTGCATAGGTGACCACAGACCCAAACCCTTGGATCTGAGAACAATGAAAAAGCATTCAGTTTTCTTACAAGAAGACTTTTAATAGAAATAGAAGTAAATAGAAATAAAAAAAAATCCCCCCTGTAAAATCAGGATGGTAAATACTTTACAGGGTAATTAGATTCAAAACATAGAGAACCCCTCTAGGCAAAACCTTAAGTTACAAAAAAGATACACAGACAGAAATAGTTATTCTATTCAGCACAATTCTTTTCTCAGCCATTTAAAGAAATCATAATCTAACACGTACCTAGCTAGATTACTTACTAAAAGTTCTAAGGCTTCATTCCTGGTCTATCCCCGGCAAAGACAAAATATAGACAGACACACATACCCTTTGTTTCTCTCCCTCCTCCCAGCTTTTGAAATTATCTTGTCTCCTCATTGGTCATTTTGGTCAGGTGCCAGCGAGGTTACCTTTAGCTTCTTAACCCTTTACAGGTGAGAGGAGATTTCCTCTGGCCAGGAGGGATTTTACAGGGGTTTACCCTTCCCTTTATATTTATGACAGAAGGTAACCCCTGCCCCTTGCACTTCCATCTTTTAAATGACCCCTCTATACAATAGTTCCTCATCTCCTAAAAAATTTGACAGTCTATTTCTTCTGGCTGTCAGGCTGAACCCTACATTACCCAAGATGCAGAGACTGGTAAGAGAAGTGGCAGTTTGTGGAGAAGCAATGACTAGCAGATGATGTTCCAAAATGGAACACTAAATATGGCGATAGTATTTTATATCACAGCCTGCTTGAGAGTACAGGTCCCAAAGTGCACTGCTGTATCTTGATCACTGCACAAAGCAAATCAGATGAAGATAGTACACCTAGTGTTAAAGATGAATTCACAAGGGAGAAGACAACTTGCTGTAAATTGTTAAAGCGGCCCTTGTTCTAAACAGAGCACTGATTGCTAGATGTTTACAACACTAAAGGTTGTGTTGTTAGCTTTCTCAGAACATTAAATACAACTCTATTAAGTGCTGGCTCTGTATTTCCTTTCACTGCCACTGATAGTTAAAGGTAATAATAGGCTGCAGAAAGCAGTGAAGAAATCTATAAAATCCAGAAAGAAACAACTCTGCTTTAACATGGTCCTATCTGAAAGACCCTCACATAGCAATCTGCATGGAACTCAGTTTACCTACCTCCAAAGGATAATGGGCTGAGTTGCCCATATAGATTTATACTCTCTGGTTCCAGGAAGTTAAGTTATTCCAAAATTGATACTTAGACCTCTAAGCAAGGGGGGAAATTATCTGCTCTTCTGCCTGAGAAACTGAATTCCAAGAGGAGCGTTTTAATACATTAAATTTTAAGGAAGAATAAGCTGAAAAGTTGTTATAGCAGCTCCAACAAAAGAACAAGTGGAAGAGCTGGCACGGATGGAAGCAAAAGCTGAAATGGTTTGTGGAAATATTAGTTCCAATTCTCACTCCTAATTCTTGGGAAATACAAATGTCAAACCAAACTGTAAATATTTGTATAAAATTTTTCTGACGTTAAGATGTCTGCCAACTAGAATTTACAGGATTAAAATCAGAGCTGTTCAATAATAGCTAGTTTGTTGTATTTATTATCCCAGTTCTTTCCTAAACAGTTGTGTAACTGAGGCTATGTTTACACTAGCACTTTTCTTGGTAAAACTTTTTGTCAGTCAATGGTGTGTTTTTTCACACCCCTGACCAACATATGTTTCATCAACAAAAGTGCCGGTGTGGACAGCGCTAGGTCAGCGGGAGACGCTCTCCTGCCGACGTAGCTACTGCCTCTCTATTGGGGGCGGTTTAATTATGCTGGCAGGAGAGCTTTCTCCCAATGGCACAGAGCAGCTACATAGGGGACCTTACAGTGGCACAGCTTTGCCGCTGTAAGGTCTATAGGTAGACATAGCCTGAGAGGAGCAGTCCCAATGCATGTAGACATGTATGTGTATCTTTCGGAAGCAAGTGACTATTTTTGTGGATTGTACAGCACAGAGCTTTGGCACTAAATCTAAGCCATTGTCCTTATTTAACATCAAAGGACAATTCTGAGATTGGAAAAGACCATCTGGGCCAGTGTAAACACTGTAGTTAGGTTCTATCTGTGCGTGTGTAGATAAAGAAATGGTCATTATTTAAGACATTGACTCATACATTTTAACCAACATGATTTTACAAAGGACTTTACACCTAGCATAGACAGGGAAAGTCACTTTTAGAAACACAACAGCTGTCAACCCTTGGTTCCCCCCCATCACCCAATCGATACTAGGTGGAAGGTCTCATACAGTAGAACCTCAGAGCTGTGAACTGACCAGTCAATCACACACCTCATTTGGAACGGAAAGTACGCAATCAGGCAGCAACAGAGACAAAAAAAGCAAATACAGTACTGTGTTAAACGTAAACCACTAAAAAAATAAAGGGAAAGCAGCATTTTTCTTCTGCACAGTAAAGTTTCAAAGCTGTATTAAGTCGAGGTTCAGCTGTAAACTTTTGAAAGAACCATAAGGTTTGTTCAGAGTTATGAACAACCTCCTTTCCTGAGGTGTTCATAATTTTGAGGCACTACTGTAAAGTCATGTCAACTAAAATGTGTCAGCTAACATGTCGGGAGGAAAAAATACTATAATTTTTCCTGGTCTATACATGCCCGTAATTTCACCTTCCCCCTTCTCTTCTCCAATAAGTTTTCAATCCTCTTTTGAAAAACCATTCAAAATCAGTCTCTGGGTAGCCTGATCTTCTGGGAAGTTGCACTTTGGGTGACAAAAACTGTCATTATAACAAAACAGAACCATCCAGCAGAGCCAGAATATGGGTAACAGCAGCCACAACACTGACCAACCCAAAACATGCATATCAGGCTCTAGCCTCTCCACTTTGCCTTGGGTCCTGACTCTCTTGAGCAGCCGTTTCTTCCCCGTTTACATAATCTGCATTGTTGATTGGAGGTAATGAGAGACTGGGCAGTGCAGTTGCTGGAGGTACTGAACAAATAGTGAAACAGACAGTGCAGGACCACCCCGGTACCAAGTTTGAGAGTGCATTTGCAAACTATTTGCCATGAGGCAAAACTGCAGTGACAAACTGGTGATGAACTAGCGTTCAGACTGTAAATTCCTAGAGAAGATTTTATTGTCTAGGGATCCATCTTCATTGTATTAGCTCGGGGTCCATTTTCACTGTAAAAACAACCATGCTAAGGACCAAGTTAAGGCACAAACAATGAAAACAGAGCATGGTTTGCATGGCATGATGATAAAATTTCCTGAGCCATCTCCCCACAAGCAGGTCAGGATACACCACTACTGACTGACAGAATATGGGTATGTTGCTATCCAGGGGTATTAACTGACTTGCCCAAGGTCATGCAATAAATCAGTGACAGTCAGGAATAGGAAACCAGGTTTCCAGCCCAGTGTTTATTCCACCACATCATGCTGTCTCTTCACTGGTCAAGAAGATTGAAAGCCATGCACTCTGGCAAAGAAGAAAGCAAATGTGTGATTACTAATTTTAGTTTATTTCCTACAAGATGTTGTTCCTGTAATTTAAGAGCCCTTATCGAAGGGCATTTGGTCATCTTCCTGGTGCAAGGCAAACTGCGACCTCATGTATACTGTGACAATCTGGAAAACCAACAAAGACTACTGGTTTCAGGCCCATTCTCTCACAACCAGTGGATCCTAATCAATACTTAAGAGCCAATTTCAGGTCATGCAGAGCAGAGCAGCACTATTTAGTATGCTAATCTCCACAGAGTCTGGATGTCAGGAGCACTGATATCTCTCTTGTCCCGAAACTCCAGGCAAGACAGAGACAGACAGACAGACAGACAGACACAGACAGACAGACAGACAGACTCTCTCTCTCTCTCTCTCTCTCTCACACACACACACACACACACGTGCTCTTCCTGCTTTAATCTAAAGATTTTTATAACCATTCCGTAACTTAAAGTGGGGGCAAAAGGTATTTACAGTCGTCACTGCTGAGCCTTTCCTATTTGATATAATCTTGATAAAGAGCAACCTTCTCTTGTTGCAGGATAGGCACCTATTCCAGTCTCTGGCAAGATAGATACAATGAAACCTCACTGCTTAGCAAGAGACATTTTTAATTTTAAACACAATGTGAAAGGGGTAGGTGAAGGACAGAAGTGAGCAGGCTCATAAAAACCTTTAAAAAGATACACAGAAACAGGTCAATAGCTTTAAAGAGTCTGTGCTCCAGACCCCACTGCCTCATAGCACATTTCTAAAGTACTACCAGATGTTTTTGCAAACCAGCCTGTTTTAGGCTGACTATGCCCCAATAGTCTTCACTGTGATCAAGGGACTTGGGAGCACAAAATTAACTTGGTGAGGTAGAGCAGAATTCTCGTGTTAGATTACTAAAGATTGAGGGTAAAGCTATTTAAATCAACAGGTATAACCCAAGACAGTATTCTTCCTTACTTCACCATGGGACCAGAAAGTATAAGGGTTCTACCTCTTTATGCATATGTGACACACTAGTGTATTATTTATGGAGGCTTAAGGAGTCATACTCACATTTTAACTCTAGAAACCTGGGTTTACATGTCAAGGTTCTCCTTATACCATAAAGGAGAGTTTAGTCCTCAGGGGCTCTCTGTCCACATCACAAAATTCACCATGCAGTTTGGTATAATTAGCCTTCTCTTCTCAAGAGGTTGTATGAATAAGGGAAAGTGTGTTGGCATATAAAGGCTCCCAAAACTATACAGCTAACTTGGCTGCAAGCTAACTGCTGCAATCCCTGAATTGCACCTATGGAAGGCTGTGCTGATGGTTAAAAGAAATGCATGCCATGAGCTGCTAACTTAGTAAAACAGATGGAAAGAAGAGTCTTTCAGTTGTGTGGGGAGACATGGAAAATGCAGAAGTCCTGCAAGGGAGTGCTAAACTTTAAATGAATGATCCTTACCTGAAGCACACTCCTGCTCCCTGCTATTTCAGTCTTGGAGAGACAGAAATAACAGTATACACTGAAGCAGAGTTTCAAAAACGACTAGTGATTTAAGGCTACCCAACTTGAGACATCTTGAGGCCTGATTTTCAGAAAGTGCTGACCACTAACTCTCTCAAAAATCAGGCAAAAGAACGAGGAGTACTGGTAGGAGGAAGAGTACTTAGAGACTAACAAATGTATTTGAGCATAAGCTTTCGTGGGCTAAAACCCACTTCATTGGATGCATGCAGTGGAAAATACAGTAGGAAGATATTATATGCACGTACACACACACACACAGAGAACATGAAAAAATGGGTGTTGCCATACACACTATAATGAGAGTGATCAATTAAGGTGAGCTATTACCAGCAGGAGAAACAAAAACCTTTTCTAGTGATAATCAGGATGGCCCATTTCCAACAGTTGACAAGAAGGTGAGTAACAGTGTGTGTGTGTGGGGGGGGGGGGGGGGAGGGGGCGAGAATAAGCACGGGGAAATAGTTTCTATTTCCCCATGCTTATTTCCCCCCCCCGCCACCCACCAAGGAAATGGGCCATCCTGATTATCACTACAAAAGGTTTTTTTCTCCTGATGATAATAACTCACCTTAATTGATCACTCTCATTATAGTGTGTATGGCAACACCCATTTTTTCATGTTCTCTGTGTGTGTGCGTATCCTCCTATTGTATTTTCCACTGCATGCATCCGATGAGTGGGTTTTAGCCCACAAAAGTTTATGCTCAGATAAATTTGTTAGTCTAAGGGTATGTCTACACTATGAAATTAGGTCGAATTTATAGAAGTCGGTTTTTTAGAAATCGGTTTTATATATTCGAGTGTGTGTGTCCCCACAGAAAATGCTCTAAGTGCATTAAGTGCATTAACTCGGCGGAGTGCTTCCATAGTACCGAGGCTAGAGTCGACTTCCGGAGCGTTGCACTGTGGGTAGCTATCCCACAGTTTCCGCAGTCTCCGCTGCCCATTGGAATTCTGGGTTGAGATCCCAATGACTGATGGGGCTAAAACATTGGCGCGGGTGGTTCTGGGTACATATCGTCAAGCCCCTGTTCCCTCCCTCCCTCCATGAAAGCAAGGGCAGACAATCGTTTCGCGCCTTTTTTCCTAAGTTACCTGTGCAGATGCCATACCACGGCAAGCATGGAGCCCACTCAGCTCATTGTCACCGTATGTCTCCTGGGTGCTGGCAGACACGGTACTGCATTGCTACACAGCAGCAGCAACCCATTGCCTTGTGGCAGCAGACGGTGCAACAGGACTGGTAGCCGTCATCGTCATGTCCGAGGTGCTCCTGGTCGCCTGTGTGAGGTCGATCAGGAGCGCCTGGGCAGACATGGGTGCAGGGACTAAATTTGGAGTGACTTGATCAAGTCATTCTCTTTAGTCCTGCAGTCAGTCCTATTGAACCATCTTATGGTGAGCAGGCAGGCGATACGGATTGCTAGCAGTCCTATTGCATCATCTTCTGCCGGGCAGGCAAGAGATGAGGATGGCTAGCAGTCCGATTGTACCATCTTCTGCCGAGCAGCCATGAGATGTGGATGGCTTGCAGTCCTTCTGCACCGTCTGCTGCCAGCCAAAGATGTAAAAGATAGATGGAGTGGATCAAAACAAGAATAGACCAGATTTGTTTGGTACTCATTTGCAAACCCCCGCCCCCCCGGCCCCCGTCTAGGGGACTCATTCCTCTAGGTCACACTGCAGTCACTCACAGAGAAGGTGCAGTGAGGTAAATCTAGCCATGTATCAATCAGAGGCCAGACTAACCTCCTTGTTCCAATAAGAACAATAACTTAGGTGCACCATTTCTTATTGGAACCCTCCGTGAAGTCCTGCCTGAAATACTCCTTGATGTAAAGCCACCCCCTTTGTTGATTTTAACTCCCTGTAAGCCAACCCTGTAAGCCGTGTCGTCAGTCGCCCCTCCCTGCGTCAAAGCAACGGCAAACAATCGTGCATCTGAGTTGAGAGTGCTGTCCAGAGCAGTCACAATGGAGCACTCTGGGATAGCTCCTGGAGGCCAATACCGTCGAATTGTGTCCACAGTACCCCAAATTCAACCCGGCAAGGCCGATTTAAGCGCTAATCCACTTGTCAGGGGTGGAGTAAGAAAATCGATTTTAAGAGCCCTTTAAGTCGAAATAAAGGGCTTCATTGTGTGGACGGGTGCAGGTTTACATCGATTTAACGCTGCTGAATTCGACCTAAAGTCCTAGTGTAGACCAGGGCTAAGGTGCCACAAGTACTCCTGTTCTTTTTGCTGATACAGACTAACACGGCTACCACTCTGAATGAAACCTGTCAAAAATTAGGCTTCTTTAAAGATGTCAAGTTGAACACACAAAATCACTATTACTTGGTTATATTTGATCTGTACTAAACGTATTATTTCATACAAACAGGATTAATGGACTGCCAGGCACACACACAGTACTGCAGATATTATACATGTATTGCTATGGTTGTTGAAAAAAAGTATATATTCGAGAAACAGTATGTGACCATGTAATTTAAGACTGCATCATAAAGCACAGTCACAAAGGGGCTTAGAAGAAGTTGGATGTTCACCCTTAAACTAATAATTTTTCAACTTGCGTGCTTAATAGCGTGACCAGATGTCCCGATTTTTGGGTCTCTCTCTTATATAGGCTCCTATTATCCCCCCACCCCCGTCCCAATTTTTCACATTTGCTGTCTGGTCACCCTAGAGCTTAAATATGCAACAAACGTTCTGCTCAAAGTTAAAGTTGGATTTCTCTCTGCTGCCTGCCTCTTCTGGGAACACACGGTATGCTCAACATAGATGACAATAAGGGAGGGAGGAAGGAAAGAAAAACTCACATTCAGATGCCCCAATTAATTCATTTAACTGGGTATTTATATGGCCACCAACACTATATAGTGTCTAAGATTGGGAACCTGGAACAGCAACCTAATGCAGTACACATCAATTAGGACCAACTCATTCGCATTCTCTGGGCCAAGAGGGGAGCGGAGCACTGAGGACACTGCACTTTCAGTGCATGAGTCAGCGGGGAGGGTGAAAAAGGAAGCAAAAGAGAACATGGAATTTTAGAAGAACTCCTTCAAGAACAAAGGGAATAGAGAATCTCAAACAATGTGGGAGACAGACAGGGTGAAGACAGAGATTGAACCAAAGGAGCAGAAAAAAATGTACAGAATCTTGGACCTTGGGGCCAGCAGAGGAATTGTTTAATATTAGGATGGAGATCTTGTTATTTTGTTTGGCTGCTGATATAGTTGTAGGATTGTTCTAGGTTGTACTAGTTTGTTTGCCATCCTGCAAATGGAAAGAGAATTCTCTTTATTACAAAAAGAAAAGGAGTACTTATGGCACCTTAGAGACTAACAAATTTATTTGAGCATAAGCTTTTGTGAGCTACAGCTCACTTTTCTTTTTGCGAATACAGACTAACACGGCTGCTACTCTGAAACCTCTCTTTATTACAATTAGCAACTCCCATATACCTAACTTTTGCATTATGTAAGTACCTGAAATTGTTTAGTAACTAACACTGAGAATCAGCTTATATGTTTATAGGAATCAAGACAGTAACAAAACAATGCTATTTGCTACAGACCAAAAAAAAACAAAAAAACCACACTTTACTGCGGGGGGGAAGGGGGGGGAGGAAAAGGAGGGGGACCGACTGGATATGACCCAATATATCTTGTTCATCTCTGTCACCTAAAGTCTAAGGCATCATAATGCCTAGAGCTTTCATGAGCAAAAAGCTCCAGAACCAAGCTTTACCCAACCACAGAGCATGCTACCAACTGTTCAGGAGCCAGAGGGGATGCACCTCATTTACCTAAAAATTAACAACAAAATCAGCAGCAGCCCCCCTCATCACCAGAATGAAGGTGTGGGCTATGAATACTTCAGATCTTGGCAGCCTTATGCTAATCACTGTATCCATTTCTACAAAGGAATCACTTCACTCATCACTGAAAAGCAGCCACTTCTGACCATAGTGTGGCAGCTGTTTAACAGTGCAGATAGAAAGTGAAGCACACCCCATTTAAAATCAAGGGGAGGGGGGCTGAGTTAGTAATTTTCTGCAGTATTCAAACAGAATAGGGGAACAGAAAGGGGAACAATTATACCAGGGTCCTGAGCTCAGGTCCCTCCACAAAAGTCTTTAAAAATAAAGTGAAATGGGAGGGGGTGGGTACCCAACGAACATCATGTACTATGGCCCCAAATTTCTCTTAATGGTCCCCCACCCTTATAAAAGATACTATGAGATTATTAATATATATATTCTGTAAAGCTCTTTGAGACCCTTCTGAATGAAAGATGCTACATAAAAAACTAATATACAGCCATTATAATCACCTCTCCTAGCTGGCCAATCTGACTCTGAGTAGCGCTCAAGTTACAAAGGAGTTACACAGTTCTATTGGAACCAGATTTTCAGAAAAGTGTTTTTGATTAGATCAGCCGACAAAAGCATACATCTGTGCCATCAAACCCAGGGCTAGTTTCTGATCCTTATCAGAATATCATAACAATCATACCAAGTCAAGGACTCCCACTCTGGCCTTTGCGACAAAGAGAACAGGGAGTACTTATGTCTTTCAAAACATGAGGCAAACAACCTCCCACCCTGCAAAAAGAGAAAAACAAAAACTGATTTGCCATAGCATTTACCCAGCACCAACTTAAACCCAAGAGTTGCCTAGCTGCTTCTGATCCTTTGACCTCCCATGCACAAAAAGTTGAAAGCTCTGACCAAAAACATTAACCAAAAAATAAAGGATGAACAAACAAGAGACACTGAAATCCACATGATGTGAGAAAATGGCCCCCTCACTCATGTCCCATGATAGTATGTATCTGAGGTGTTAACACCCACAAAACCCAGTAAGCAGGAGGAAAGGAACTATGATTTAATTATCTCTTAGAAACAGCTGCAACAGAAAAACTACCAAGTTATCACAGACTTCTGAACATTTAAAAAAAAATCTTTATTTTTAAGCAAAACAACAACTTTGCATCTATGCCAAGTCTAAAGCCAACAAGATACATGTTGATAGATTTAAAAGCCACAACAAAAAGGCTGACAGGTCCTTCCTATGTAAACCTATTAAAACAGGTATTTATTAATTCTTCATTGTTTGCAATTCCTGCTTGGAAGCTTGAAAGTAAGATCCCTGTTCATTTTCTCTGGTAAATGATTTTTTATTCGATTGTATCTCAAAGTTATTTGATTTTACCTCTTTGTTTATACCCCGGAATCAGTCATGTTAACAGCACCACCTTGCAATAAAGTTTGTTTAGTTAATTATTAAACAGTAAATCAGTTATTACGCTTATAAAAAGCGATCAAAAAAGTAACTAAGGCACTTATCTTGCCTCTTGAGAACTAACAAAAAGCTACATTTGTGGGGTCCTAATTAACAAGTCAGTTTTTTTCTTCCCTAATTTCTCAGCAACAAGAACTGAATTTAAAAAAAAATTAGTGATCTGAACAACACTTCCCAGGAGATAATACCACCATCAGATTAAGACATTTCAAAGTACTCAGATAGAACAGGCTTCATACTGTAAAATATTTTAAGCAAGTGGTACACTTTGTAACCTACTAATTGGTAGGTTTAACTGTAAATCTATACACAAAGTATGTGCTCATTGCACCAAAAGAGTAGAAGTGCTCACACTTAGCCCTGCATTGATAGACAAAAAGGAGGTATTTTTTCCAATCATGTTAGCTTAAAACATTAATAATTTAAAAAAAAAAACACCCCTTTTTCCCGTCAAGACACACATCTTGCGTTTAACCAGTTTACAAGTACAATTACCTGTAGTTTCAGTTAGGATATTCATCACCTTCTGTCCTGTCCTGATTCATTTAATGTTACTTGTTTTTTCACTCTATTGGTGGATGCATTAATTTATGGGAGATTCATTTCCTTATACAGCATATATAATTTGCAGTCAGTGAAAGCTTCTAAAGTTCTTTGGGATCCCACTGGAAAGCCCCTATATAAAATGTAATGAATTAACTGTTTGTGATCTATCTGGCAGGTATATCTGTCTCTCTCATTATTACATGTCTTTATAAGTCTCTAATGAAGCTGTTCTCACACTGCATTAGTCAGAGTTAGATTACAAGATCTTCAGAACAGGCTGTGTTTAAGTTTGTGAGAATTACCATATACACTCTCTACTCAAGTTTATAAGTTCTTTATGGCAAGAACTACATACTTCTATGCACTTGTGCAGTGTCTAACACACCAGGGCCCTAATCGTGACTGGGCATCTGGCTGCTACTACAGTATTTATAATATAAACAATTTGGAAGAAAAGACTTTTGGCCTTAATGAAACACCTTTACTTATACAGTTTGTTCTCAACTTGAGGTGATAGTCAGAGCCCTGTGTTTATGCAGCTGCAGAATCCACCCTCTGACAGAACCATGCTCCAGAATCTAGTTTTTAAAAAGTTAACATTTAGCTCATCTGCTTAGTGAGGCTACCCTCCCAAATACAGACTTAATGTAAACCAGTGCAGTCATGAATCTATACATAGCCGGAGACAGCAAGCTCAGGCTCAGTCAGTTCTAGTGGGTCTGAACACTGAAGCTAAAGACAGCAAATGTAGTATCCTCATTAATTATTTCATTGCTAGCTTTAGCAGAAATATCCAACAAATGTACTTATTTGCTTTTGTTGGATGCAGATTTGAGGGTGGAGTGAAGCTGCTGGAAGGGATCAAGGGTTGTTGGAACAGGGCTCCAGAAAGTTTTGAAAGGGAAATGGAACTCCAGGTCACTTCCACCCCTGCCCAGAAAGAGGAAGGGAAGAGGAGAAGCCTCCCAGTGCCACGAGCTTAGCTGAATCTGGATGGCACTGACACTAGGGTTGCCAACATTGTATTTCAAAAATAAGGGTCTATTTTCTTCGCACCCCCACCCCACCCCTCCTCCCAATATTATTATTATTAATAAAATAATAAACAAGCAGTACTCCCCTACATTTGCCAAGGGTATTCCTTGTTGCTTTTTGCAGCACTCAGCAACTCCCGATCTTAATGTACAGAGATGAAAAAATAAGGGACGTTCTTTGTAATAAGGGACCGTTGGCAACCCTCATGGCAACATGCCATACATTTCCCAATCCCTTCTTGCACGTCAACAGCCCCCACAACCAAAGCCTTCACCTCATCCCCGTCAGCAGCTTCTGAAGTTCATATCAGAAATACAAATTTATGCCACAGATTGAAAACTCGGGGGCATTAAGTTGAGATAGTCTAAAAGGAATGGAGATTTTGAGGAAACTGCACATCAAAATAAATACAAGGCATACTGTACTATTACCCATTTTCATGGCTAATTAAATTAAAAACCTCTGGTTTTGAGTTTACTTGAAGTTTATGCAGAAACTTCTACATGCTGCCTATTTCAGCATGTATGTGGCAAAAAATATCATAATTGTAATAAATCAAAATATAATTATGGCATAATTTAGGTCTAGTGAGACAGGGAGTACACAAGACACTGGTCCTAATCCTCCATCCACTAACAGCTTAAATTCAGCACAGGCCCATGGCCGTCTCATGACTTCCCACTTCTCACATTTTAAAGACAGAATATCACTCTGCTGCTGCCCATAGCAATTTCCCCAGGAGAAGGCGCACCCAAGAGAGATCAATAAGAGCCTCATCAGCTTGCAATTCTGACACTGTGAAGAAAGCACTTTGGACAAAAGCAGTAGATTCAACTGGAGGAAGAAAAGGGAAGCAAGCATAGAAGACAGGATTATGTTTTCAAGTGTAGAAACAGAAATTCTAAAAAAGCCAGATGAGATGCCATTTTCCTACAAGTGCCTAATAATAAAGAGAAAACAGATGAAATTTCAGAAAGACAGAATTATGTGCCAGATAAGCAAAATTATCACTCTAAATAGAAAGCTATTCAAGTTTCTCAGCAGGCATTATCAGCTTTTTATAAACTCAAGTTCAGCGCACTCGTGTCATCTTTTTCAGAAATAGTAACGCAATTTCAGTACCACCAGACTGGAATAGATCTGCACTGTATTACATTTATTGCAGAAACTGCTGGGACTCCGCAGCTACGGAGTGACACAGAGAAACTAGAGATCTCGACAGGTAACATACTACCTTGATACAAGTGACAATTATGCGTAGGAACCCGTAGTCTCCATGGACCACAACAATATATCTGAGCTGCATCTGCTCTATTTTACACCACTCTGGAGAACTTGTGAAGCTCCTGCAAGTTGCCACTGCAGTCTTCTACCGGGCAGAGTTTGGGCACCTCTCAATATGGGAAATTATTAGGAGCACAACGGAATTCTCCACACTCGCTATTAACCTCCAATAAAATCATGCACCTTGGAGACCAAGTCTTGAACCTTCCCTTTAAATAGCTTACATGTGCTACCATGGCCAATAGCAGCTTTTAAACAGAGTTAGAGAAGAAAAAAAGTTTAAGGATACAAAACACAGAATGGGCCACCTGGAATGGCTTACTGGGGTCTCTACCCAGAGTCAAGAACATCGTCAGGTGAGTTTTATATCGTAAGATGATGGTATATGACCAACATCTCAGGGAAGTTCTTGGGTTTGGGAGTCAGTTACCCCACATGCTTGTTAAAGTCACCCTCAGCTGCATTTAATGGAAATAATTGCCAATTCAGTCTTTCAAATTACTGTATAAATATATAGAAAATAAAACTGGTGGGAGGAGGGGAAGGTGAAGTGCTAGTAAGAGGTGCTCAACTCAGTCTTGGACACCAAAGTCCTTTATTCACCCACAGAACAGACAGCAGGGACAACAGAAGTGCAAGCTTTTCCCATGCTGTCCTCAACCATAGCCAAGAGAGACTCTCTCTAATAGCTGGGAAAGAAGTACAGTCCCCAGGGACCATTCAGCCCTTGTTTTGAGTTAAAGCTTATGTTCTGAAGAAATCCATTAGATCCCTGACTTCCTAGGGAAAGTTTCCTACTCAACACTGGTGAGTAATAGGCAAGGTGACTTCAAGATCTGATGTTTCAGGCTCCCTTCCTAGTACTGCATTAAAGCAGTAAAGCTTGAACATGCTCTCTCTCATCTTTTGCAAGGACTATTCCTTGGTGCAGGTTTTCTTACCTCATTCTTCACTTGCAGACAGAACTCCCCTTTCTTTCTGACCTTTGCCCGCTCCCCTTCCCCCCCGCCCGCCCCGTCTTGTTTCTGAAGCAGCCTATCACCTCGCTACACCTTTTGTTCTTCCCAGCATTCCCAAACACACATTTGTCAGTAGCTGTGTACTGTTGACAGACCCCTATCAATACAGCTTCCTGTGCCCAGCACTTGGTCAATAGCCCAGACAGTGACTATTCAGCCCCCCATTTGTGCTAGGTCTCCCAAAGATATAAGGCAACCAAAACTCCCTCACCCCCAAACAAGCACTGTTTCTAAACTACCAAAATAAATTGTCAGGCTTGCTTGCTTGTTGTTTTTTTAAAGCCGAAAAGAAGGTTCTGTTCAAGAAATGTCACTGGTCAGAGCTTTGTCACCTGAACAGTTGGTCACCAAAGGAGCAAACACACACATGGTCGAAATCTCCTCATTGGCCTTAAGCAAGCTAAAGTTAAGGTCCCACACGCCTTGGGCCAAATCTAAACCTGCAGTTTGAGGCAAGTTGCCTAGTTTCTGCAGCAGACTGGAAACTCTGTAGCACATTCAAGTAAATATGATTTTTTTAAAACTGAATTAAACAAGAAATGCACAATATTAGCAGTGCAGCACTCTATGTTACTTTGACACTAAGGTCCATTTCTTTTATGCTGACCCCAAATATTCATTGTGGCATAGGGATATAGCACTAAAAATACAATTCTTGTCTTGGAGAAAAGCTAGAGGTTTTGACATCTGGGTTGGGGACATTCGTGGTTTTTTGGTGCCTAGGAGGCAGAAGAAGATTTTGCCAATGGGGAGGGAGATGCATCATCTCTTTCCACCCTCCACTCCTCATGTTCTGGGTAGGGTTAGAGCAGACAGGAAGGAACCTTGAACACCTCAGTCCATCCCAGCAGTTCTCATTAGTAAAGGGCTATCTCAGTGACCCACCCCTCAATACCAGTCACTGTATTCAACCACAGTGGATAAGTACGTTAGCTGGATATATTGCTATTCTAATGATCAGCAGTGATAATAGTTAGTGTTGGGATTTAAATGGTCATCATTAAGCTTCAGAGTTAACACCCAAATGAGAAGAAGAAACAGGGCACTTCTCTCTAAACAACTTAGGGTTGTCTGAAAATCCAGGAAGAATGCTGGATTAGTTCAAGTTTGCTACATATCTGGCAGATATTCTTTGCCCACATATGGGCCAGGAACATGTTTAGAACAAGAGTTAAGATTCTGCTGAACAATTCCTTTTTAGATTAAGAAAAATGTCACAGCTAGAGGATACACTGGTTATCATGAAGGGTAACGTGTCAGTACAAACTACTGAACAGGCCAATAACGACAGACATTTACTGTCATTAAAGATTGTCTGACCCTCCCCTTCATAATTTCCTATAACTATGAAAATTTAAATTGATAGAAAGCTAAAGAAATGCTTGAAGTGTAGATGTTAGCCGTCAAAATTATGAAAAACTGAAAAATCAAATTCTGCCAAGCTTCATTATAAACTAAAACATAGAATCACAGGGATAGAAGAGACCACAAGGGTCATCTAGTCCAGTGGCTCTCAACCTTTCCAGACTACTGTATTTCTGATTTGTCTTGCATACCCCCACGTTTCACCTCACTTAAAAACTACTTGCTTACAAAATCAAACAAAAAATACAAAAGTCACAGCACACACTTACTGAAAAAACTGTGCACTCTCTCATTTTTACCATATAATTATAAAATAAATGAATTGGAATATAAATATTGTACTTACATTTCAGTGTACAGTACATAGAGCAGTATAAACAAGTCATTGTATGAAATTTTAGTTTGCACTGACTTCGTTAATGCTTTTTATGTAGCCTCTTGTAAAACTAAGCAAATATCTAGATGATTTGATGTACCCCCTCCTGGAAGAACTCTGTGCACCCCTGGTTCAGAACCACTGATCTAGTCTAATCCCCTACCAAGATGCAGCAATTGTTGTGTCCAAACCGTCCAAGAGAGATGGCTATCCAGCCTCCTTTTGAAAACCTCCAGCAAAGGAGCTTCCACAACCTCTGGAGGCAAACTGTTCCAAACATAGTCTTATACTGGAAAGTGTTAGGCAACCTGAAGTATAGGCATTGCTAGCTGCTCTGCGTATCAACAGCTGTGTAGTTTGTCCCTTTGATAGTCATAGAGTGCCTTAGAATTCGATCTAAGTAGTTCCTCAGCTGCTTTTCCTGGTACTGAACTTCACTGGTCAATTAATTCCAAAAAACATCTTTAGATCCATTTTAAAAGTAGATTACAATATTGGCCAACTTTCAGTCTTCTACTTTAGTAGTTATTTTTGTTAGTAGCGCAGTTAATTCTTCAGTTCTTTTAGAAGACCCACATAAATATCATCAAGTCCAGTGAAATTTTGACTTGTTTCATCACTTCTTGATACTTCTCTCTGACAGTATTTCACCTTCACTACCTGAAAATAAGAAACTCCCCGATAGTTATTTTCTCATCATCCTCTTTGGTAAAGCGTGATGCAGTCTCCTTATAATCTCAGATTATACCTGGGGATATTATGAACCAACTGAACCTCCCACAAATTTCCCATTTCAAATGAAACGGAAAAGGTTATATTTGGCTTTGCTTTTTCAAATTTCCTCTTGCCACTTATACAGCCCTGTATTCCCCTCCAAGGGAAGAATTACCAAAAATTTCAATGGCACTTTTCCCTGGGCAAGTGCTTTGGATCAGGTTCTTAATCACCAGTTAACTGTCAACAATTATTCTGGGGGGCAAGGTGGGAGAGATAATGTCGTCTATTGGACCAGCCTCTGCTGCTGAAAGAGATAAGCTTTCAAACTTACACAATTCATCTTAAGCTTGAAAGCTTCTCTCTCTCTCTCATCAACAGAAGTTGGTCTTGTAAAAAAAATACTACGTCACCAGCTAGTCTCTCTAATATTGTGGGACCAACTCGGTTACAACAACACTGCATAGAACAATTATTCTGTTCTATTAGCATTGCTTAGGCTGGATCTCCATCTGTTAAAGGACTTTTTTAGGGCCTCGATAAACTCCTATTCATTAATACAACCATGCTAGGATTCTTCCTCCATTTGTTTCCTTTTTATGTTCTGGAATAGAAAAGTCTTCCATGATGCTCTACAGCAGGGGTCGGCAACCTTTCAGAAGTGGTGTGCCGAGTCTTCATTTAGTCACTCTATTTTAACGTTTTTAGAAGGTCTCTTTCTATAAGTCTACATACAACAATAGTTTAGTTATATATTATAAAGTAAATAAGGTTTTTAAAATGTTTTAGAAGCTTCATTTAAAATTAAATTAAAATGCAGAGCCCCCCCGGACTGGTGGCCAGGACCCAGGCAGTGAGAGTGCCATTGAAACTCAGCTCACGTGCCGCCTTTGGCACACGGGCCATAGGTTGCCTACCCCTGCTCTACAGTATGTCTTAAGCAGCCTCCATGACACTGTACTGTATTTGATTCTAATTTACTAACTTCCCCTTTCAGGCTCTGACTACTTTAAAAAAAAAATCCCCTTCTTGAAGTTTAGTGACATTGCCCCACCTCTTAGTCAAATCTCCTTTAAGGACATTAAACTTAATTATAGCACCACAGAAGTGACTCCATAGTTAAGGTTGTGAGACGATTTCCATTATAAGCCCACCTTTTGAAACCTCATCTAACTCTGAAAAAACTCTATCCTGTTTGCTTTGTCCTGCTTACTCAGACCAGAGCAGATCTTTAAAAAAAAATTAATAAAAAAAAATAAAAAAATTGAAGTCCAAGTTGAATTAGATAAGCCAGTTTTGAGATACGGAATTTCTAAAATTTAGTAGTTTTTCACTTTCCAAATGTCTTAAGTTTTATCTATTAAGATTTAGAAAAGAAAGTTATGTATTCAAGGCTCTAGGTGCCCTCACACTGTTATCTAGAAAATCCTATCTCAAAAGCATTTTGGTCTAGAAACTAAGTTTGTTTTATTCTTTTGACCTCAATGTAATCTGATTCATCAGGACTTTACAGTTAGCTGGTTACTTTTAGAATTCTTCTCTGCAAACATATGAACCTCAGAAGGTGTCTGAAAACTTGGAACTTTTGGACTGAATTAACTTTTTAGTGAACACCAATATGGTTGGGAAAGCAGATTTTTTTTTTTTTTGCTCTTCAGAGCACAAGTTAAGATGTACACCTATCAATATCCTGACCAACTCGCTTATACATAACATCCCTTTTCCCAAAACTTTTGTCAGTCTCTTTTTATAAGTTTCAGAGTAGCAGCCATGTTAGTCTGTATCCGCAAAAAGAAAAGGAGGACTTGTGGCACCTTAGAGACTAACAAATGTATTTGAGCATAAGCTTTCATGAGCTACAGCTCCCTTCATCGGATGCATCCGATGAAGGGAGCTGTAGCTCACGAAACCTTATGCTCAAATACATTTGTTAGTCTCTAAGGTGCCACAAAGTCCTCCTTTTCTTAAGGGAGACAAGTTGGAAGAGGTAATAAGGGTGGACAGATAAGGAGTTAACATGTTGCAAGAGACCATTCAAGGTGAAGCAGTCAGTTAACACCTCTACAGTCAGGGGACAAAGGAGAGTTAGTGGGTTACAGATTGTTGTAATGAGCTATAAATCCACTGCCTTTATTAAGACCATGATTTTTGGTGTCTAGTAGAGTTATGAATTTAAGATCCTAGGCTCATCTTTTGAGGGCATCGTACAGGTTTCCTTTCACGCCGAGGACTGAGAGGTCAGATATGGAGTGATCATTTTGTGAAAAGCGTTTGCCCACAGGAAAGAGGGTGCTTTTGTCTTTTATCATTTTTCTGTGTGAGTTCATTTGAATGCATAGTGATTGTCTCATTTTACCCACATAGTTGTTACTGGGGTATTTAGTGCCCTGGATGAGGTATGCCACATACTGTGATAAGCATGTGTAGGACCCATGGATCTTGAAACGTGTATTGTGGGTGGTACTGATCATGGTAGCAGTAGAGAGATGTCTGCAGATTCTGCATCTGTTCTTGTGGCAGGGGCTGCAGCTGCTTGAGTTGGTGGGTCCTGGTCTGTGGGGAGCTTGCTTCTGATGATGAGCTTGGGGGACTATTTGAAGGCCAGAAGAGGGGGTTTGGGACAGATTTCTTACTGGATGTGGTCCCCATTGAGTCTGAGTTGTAACTGTTTAATGATACCCCGCATAGGTTCCAGGATGGGGCAGTAGGTGACAAGTAGGGGTACGCAGTGGGAGGGGATTTTATTTCTGTATAGAAGCAGGTTCTCTCAGGGTATTTGGGTGACCCGTTCCATGATGTGATCTACTTCTCCCATGGAGCATCCTTTTTTGGTGAGGCGGTTTTAAGTGTGAATCCCAGACTTTCTCTTTAGATTATATTCTGTGGTATCCGAGTGCCTAGCCGTAGATCAGTGGTTCTCAACCAGGGGTACGTGTATCCCTGGGGGTATGCAAAGTTCTTCCAGGGGCTACATCAACTCATCAAGGTATCTGCATAGTTTTACAACAGGCTACATAAAAAGCACTAGCAAAGTCAGTACAAACTAAAATTTCAGAGCAATATAAACAAGTCATTGTCTGCATATATACACTATATGCTGAAATGTAAGTACAATATTTATATTCCAATTAATTTATTTTATAATTATATGGTAAAAATGAGAAAGTAAGCAATTTCTCAGTAATAGTGTGCTGTGACACTTTTGTATTTTGATATCTGATTTTGTAAGTAAGTGGTTTTTAAGTGAAGTGAAACTTGGGGGTACACAACACAAATCAGACTCCTGAAAGGGATACAACTAGTCTGGAGAGGTTGAGAACCACTGCCATAGATAACATTTGTTACTGTGTCTGGAGTGGTTACTAAACCTGTGAAAGTAAGTGTGGTGATCTGAGGGTTTCTTATATATAGTTATCTGTAGAGCTCCATTGTTGAAGCTAATCATGATGTCCAAGAAGTTGATTTTCGGGTGTCTTTTTATAACTTTTCTTCAGAACTGTGTCACATGTACTGGCAAAAGGCCTGGTGCTCTTGGAGTGCTAATGCAGTTTAGATGACAACCTTCGCTAAACCACCCCAGCCACCAAAAACACTCAACAAATACAATTTACCAAAATGAAACATTCAGCATCCATAAGCATTTTTGTCTTACAAAGTGTGCCGACAATAAACTCCATGACTTCTCCTGTGGACCCCTCCTGGCTCTTATAAGTTTGGGTATAATTGTAACAGCCCTCTAATTTTTTTTTACTCTTAAATTACTGATACATATTTTTAATCTTAACTCCATTTTAATGTAGGGGTTTTTTGTCCATTTGTTTTGGTTTTGGGGAATTATTGAGCTAGAAAGTAGTGACTGTTAAGATTATGAAATATTCCATTATAAGCCTGATTCTGACCCAACAAGCTTAATATATATAAATTATTTCTGACTGGAATTTCTAATGATTGGTCTAGACAGATCAGAATAATCTGTACCCTTCCCCCAATATGCAACTTTACCAAAAGCACTAAAAGACTTCTCAAATACTGAAAAGACAATTAAATTTTCCACTTTCTAAAAATGAGGTCTTGTAACTGCATCTCTGTAAAGAAAACTTCCAAAGTTTGTTTCACACATTTGTGGTTAACAAGAACTATGGAACAGGACTATTTTATTTGATTTGGGTGGAAAATTTTTAGAGTTATTAGAGGTGAAATCTGGATCCTGTGGGAACTCTATGAATGTCTACGAACATTAAGGAGGTACTGCAGAAAAGATAGCCCTTCAACAGCATCTACAGAGTTCTGTAAAGTCCATGAAACAAATCATAGAAAAATTGACTTTTACATGCACATGTACCATTTTTAAAGGGGTTCATCTCTGTAGAGCATGGCTGCAATTATTTTTAAATTGACCCTCACTTTTTATCCTACCTCTTGCTCAGGCAGGCTTATATACATCATCAAAAGCAGGGCACTGAGCCAAACACAGCAGTAGCTGCCTGAAGACAACAGACTGCTGCTTCAAAGAGCAGCAATCAAGGGTGGCATGGGAGGGAGGGGGGAATTCTAGAAAACAAACACCTGTGCTACCTACTTTCATGCTGAAGTTTTGAATAGGCTTCTGAGAAACATC
Source organism: Chelonia mydas (assembly GCF_015237465.2). Taxonomy (NCBI): domain Eukaryota; kingdom Metazoa; phylum Chordata; order Testudines; family Cheloniidae; genus Chelonia; species Chelonia mydas. Next base: position 182,573,393 of record NC_057849.1, read on the forward strand.
ACACCAAGGATGGGAACGGGCTGGAGAAAGGATGAGGATAAGCTACTATTTGCCAGCCTGTCAGGTGGGGTGGGAGGGTATAAGCAGATATGGGAGAAAGCAGCACTCCCCCCCTGCCCCAGTGAAAGTCAGCCTGGAGTATTGAGGAAGAAACATCTTACAACCCTGTTGGGGCAGATTGTGGAAGGGGGATGAAGAAAAACAGCTGTGCCTCCCACCTCTTCCTTCCACCCCTGCTTCCCTAACTCCACCCTCCAAGAACATAAATCAGACTGACAAGATTATGTGGAAAATACTTCCCCTTCCTAAAGGCGACAAAAGACTGGGCTGGATACTCCCCTCCTGGTGGGACTTTCATCCACCTCTGGGGGGAAAAGGAAAGGAACTGGACTGATGTCTCCCACCCCTCCAAACACCAGTCAGGGAACAGCCCTTTCCCGCTCTCTTACTCCATGTGGTAGAATAAAAGGCCTGCCAACAGAAGCATGCCAGTGATGTGGAGGAGGATTAGGGAACTCAGTGCTGGTTTCACTGTACTATGTTTGGTAAGCTTCCCCCCAGCCCTGTATCCCTCTTATCTCTGCCATCCCATCCCCTAGAACCTCAAGATTCTACCAGTTTCTGTTTTTTCTAATGCTATCCGTAGTGTAACTGCAGCTGCCGAAAATGACTAGAAAAGGCTTGTGGTTGACAACAACAACAATATACAGGCAACTAATTATTGGAAGCCTTTAATTGCCAAGTTTGAATTAAACCTTGATTCAAAAATTATTAATTGTTGTAGCACCTGAGAAACCAAACAATTTCAGAGGAAAGTCATAACAAATAACCCGAGAGGTCCATACCAGAAGGTTTCTGGCAAGGATCTGTAATGCTGGACAGATCTCTGGAATTACAGAGGAGAGAAGCTGTTGCAAGGGCTTCTGTGCCAATGAAGAACGTTGTACATTTGGAGGCAGAGCAGATGTGCCAGTAATGGGACTTGACTATTGTCTCCATCTGCTTCTCCCAAGTTCCTTCTCACTCAAATAAGAGCAAGCTTTGTTTTTTTAAATTAAGTTTAAATACTTATCATGATACTTTTAAATAATAAGAAAGAAAAAGAAGGCAGTTATTCGGGTTGCTGATTAAATACACATCATATGCCAGCAATAATAAAATAATCACTAGATCATTATTTTTAAAAACAGAGTCCTATCCTGGATGTTTTGTTTTCTGAGTGATTTTCATACTGACCAAATGTGTTCACTTGACAGCCCTGCAGATTGAAGACATTGGCAACAGCAGAGCAATTTTCCCCTCCCACTGTCCCAGAGAGACCTAAGCCAGGAGAGAGGAGAGTTCAGACCTCACAGCCTCTCTGCTGAGACTGGCACTAATAGGCCCCTCCATGGCAGCTGTGATGGTGGTTGTTTTCATTAAATAGCTATTGGCTCTGCTAAGAATATAAGAGTTATTCCTAATCTGACAGACAAGTGCTTCAGCCACACACATCCTGAGCTGCACTACACCAGTGTGCACAGTACAAACCCCTATGAAGGGCACATAAGCAGTGAACAACTTTTCTGAACTCCAAAATCCTTTCCCCACCCCACTTACACAAAAGCTCTCACTGAACAAACAGAATGTCTACTTAAAAGACAGTTGTTTGTCGCAGGGGAAAGTTACCTGGATTTGTTACACATTTAACTGCTTGAAAAATGCACAACTGGTTAACGAAAGTAGACTCTGTTCACCCCAGTATGAAGAGAAGTACTTCCCCAAGTGAAGCCCAGCTTCCACCCTGCTCTAAGTTACTTCAGCTCTGAGCAGTTTATACCAGAAGAAAACCAAGCCTAAACACTTATACCTTCTCACCAGGCAATGTTGGCAGGCTCTGGAGCTTCTGGGTAACAGCAGCATTTGTAGCTTTAATAGAACAAACCCCAACATAAGGGAAAAATCAACAAGCAGCTATAACCATCCAGAGTACTCAAGCAAACCATGCTACGAACACAGCCTTCTAGTCTGCTGGCTGGCCATTAGGTCACACTTTAAAGCAAAGGTGGGCAAACTCCGGCCCGCGGGACCGTCCTGCCCAGCCCGAGCTCCTGGCCGGGGAGGCTAGCCCCCAGCCCCTCCCCCACAGCCACACCGCCGCACGGACAGCACTCTGGGCAGCGGGGCTGTGCGCTCATGCAGGGCAGTGCACCTGGCTCCAGCAGGGTGGAGCAGCGCGGCTCCCGACATGCTGCTCTGAGCTGCATGGTAAGGGGCCCAGGGCTGGGGGAGTTGGATGTGGGGCAGGAGGTCCCGGGGCAGTTGGATGGGGCAGAGGTTCGGGGGGGGGGAGGGGGAGGGAGGATCAGGGGTGGGGTCCCGGGGGGGCAGTCAGGGGACAAGGAGCAGGGGGGTTGGATGGGTGGGGGGGTTCTGAGAGGAGCAGTCAGGGGGTGGATAAGGGACAGGGGCCAGGGCCAGGCTGTTTGGGGACACACAGCCTTCCCGACTCGGCCCTCCATACAGTTTCGCAGCCCGATGTGGCCCTTGGGTCAAAAAGTTTGCCCACCCCTGCTTTAAGGAGATGTTTCATTCACGTTTTATCTCCTACAAGGGTAACACTACCCTTCGAAAGTCTTTGGGGCTTATCTTAACCTAAGATTTAGTTCCTAAAGCATCATGTAAATTCAGTGTTACACTCAGGGATTTATTTATTTTTGGTAAACCCAGACTCCATCTAGAAAAATGCCTACACAAAGAAATAGGGAGTCCCTATGAGGCCCAGAAACAATAGCCTGTTGAGAAGCCCAGCCGACACCTCAGCTACTTGTAATGCTGCTTGTAATGCGGAGCATACTCTGTCTGCAGCCTCAGGAAGGCAAAACTAAGAGCTTACATTCAGGAGGTTAACTCAGCAGCCATGAAGGCTAGAAAATTTGTTTTGTTTAAATGAAAGGTTAAATTCTGTAAAAATTGATGCCTTAGCACCCATCTGCTACTAGCAATTAATGAAATAGACTATTCAAACCCTGCCTATAACAACAATGCAGCAACACCTCTAGTACTGCTATCCAATTAAATGGATATAATGCAGCATCATTTAAATAGTGTGTGTAATTCTGTTCTTACTTGCGCAATCTTTGGTCTCTACTTAAATATACCCCTACTCCAATACTACTGTCAGCTGCAAAACAATTATTTAATACATCTGCAGAAAAATACTTTTAGATTGTATGATCTTCAAGGCAGGAATCATCTTCATTTTTGCCCACTGTCAGTGACAGACTGTGAAAAAAAAAAAAACAGTGCTACAAAATGTAAGTTAACGAACCTCCCAGGGAGCTCATATGTTGTTACAGGTGAACAGAGGAACATAACATTTGATGTATCAGACAAAATCATTGGACTATCAAGTCCAGCATTCTGGCTCTGGTAGTAGCCAATATCCAGCATTTCAGAGGAAGCTTGAAACACTCCTATAATGCATCTTGCCAACGGCGCTTGTACACGAGAAAAATCTCTTCCTGACTCTGAAGTATAAGATTTCGTTACCCTTATCTAGAACAGATAATACCAATTCTACTAGGCTGTAGAAAAGTAAGTATTACTAGAATGTCAACATTATCCCACTTCCTTATAAATTCAGCTACACTCTCTATCCCTGACCTCCTATGAAAATGAATTCCACAGGCTGACTATCCACTGTGTGAAGTGGTATTTCAGTCTCTTTTTAAAGAGGAGGAAAAAGCAGTACTTTGCCTGTCTCAGTTATTTTATTGAAGCTGTAAGAGTCATAGGGAGCATTTTATCTCATCTTTAAAATGCCAATACAGCTAGAGATTACTGACCCCAATTAACTGCTCTGGGGTTATTTGCTCACACACACCTTATTTGACAATTAAAAAGGTGTCATTAAATCTACAGAGAAAACACAGCACAGCATTTAGAGACCAGGGCACAAGCACAGATTACACCTCCTGTCTTGTCTAGCACTGTCACCCATACCTAGCATAGCTACTCAGGAGATTTATACTTTAATAAGTAATTACAGATGTGCCAAGAGTTAATCAGTTTGGTACATTCAGAATGGTAGTTAACAAGGCTAAAATTAGTGCCAGAGAGCCTTTGAATGCCAGTGTGGGAGCTGGATTCCCTCCTGAGCTATGCCAGCCCTTTCTACTGTTACCTTGCCTGGTTCCAGTAGAAGGATTCTGCATTTCTGTTAGCCTAGCTGTCATAGCAAAGTGGAGTAAAAACAACTGCTGGAGACATTGCCATGGCAGAGTCAATAACCAAACAATGAGAGAAAGGAACCTGGCAGAGGTTATGGAGGGCTGAATCATAGCCATGTGCACAGGGCATGAACGCACTGAAGCAGCAGCTTTACTTTGAACTACAATACTGAGACTAACAAGAGACTGGGAAGTTCAGGGACTTCCTAACCCCCACCCCTTCCAAGAAACACAGACGCACCTTTGGGAAGCAGGGTAAACGATTACAGGCCAAGCCGTGCCAAGCTCCCTAGCCCAAAGGGAGGGGCTCAAGGTGAGCGTCCCTCAGGCCCTGCCAACACGCAAGGCGGGAGAGGAAGCCAGACGCGCTCTCAGCAACATGAATCGATACAAACGGGGGGGGATTAACTTCTCGGGGCTGTGCGCTTTTCTGGGAAAGAGAGGGGGTCAGCTCCAGCTGCAGAGCAAATCCAGGGTAAGTGCCTCGGCGCTGCAAACGTGCTGCCTCGCACAGCTGAGCCCACGGCGGAGGGGGACACTCCGCGCTGGCGTGGCCACCGCAAGGAGCCGGGACTCCCCAGAGGGCACCTCGCCCGAAGCCCCCTTGGCTGGGGCACCTCCTCCCCCGCAGCTACACGGCGGGGGGGGGGTGCAATATCCCCATGGGGAGCCAGCGCTCCCGCCCCAATAACCCCCCCCCCTCAGCCCCTACATTGCTCCAATAACCCCGCCCCACTGCCCGCTCCCCCCGCGCAGGGGCTCACCCAGCAGCAGCAGGAGAAGGGGCGCGCTCCGCACGCGGTGCCCCATGCTGGCCGGGCTGCGTGCGGGGCGGAAGATGCTGCTCGGAGCCCCCCGCCCGGCCCCAGCGCTGGGGAGCTGCTGGACCCGCCGCCGACCCGAGAGCGCCGCGCACCAGCCGCCCGCCCGCTCGCTGCCCTGGCTGGGAGCGCCCGGGAGCCGCCCGGCCGCGCGGCGCAGCCAACCACAGAGACAAACTTTGCCAGCCCCGCCCCCGCTCCCCCTCCCGCAGGTATCGGGGGGAGGTGCTGGGGTCCGGCCCGGCCCCCGCCCCCTTAAAGGGGAGGAGAGAGCCGGCCCCCGGCCCGCCCTGGAGCCCCCGCTCGCAACACATCCCCGCCCACCCCGGAGGGGCTGCCCTGCTCCGGCAGAGGAGATTCCCCGCCCGCCGGGGTAACCTCTGCCCGGCGGGAGGCCTGGTCACATGAGGGGAAGGGAAATCCTGCTCCACTGAGAGATTCCTCCTCCTCTCCTCCCCACGTCCCTGGACATGATGGGGGAGCTCCCATGTAAGGGACAGAAACAGGGGAGACGGATCCCTTGGTCCCAGACATGGGGTAAGTGGTGTACCCTGGTCAGTGGGAGGTGCTCGTCCTCCTGCCTACACACACATCCTCCCCCTGCCTGAACACACACTCATCCCCTCCCACCGACACACACACACCCTCCCCTGCCTCCACACACACACAGAGGAATTTCCCTGATCTCAAAGAAGTTTCCCTCCTCCTCCACACACACACACCCTGAGTGACACCCCCTAGACGCAGAGGGGTCCCCATCCTCTCTCCTCTCACCAAACATGTCCACGTCTGAAACAGTGCGTTCGTCCGTTCCATAATATTTGAGCCACAGAAGTGTCACCGTGACAGACCCTCCGCTCCCTGTGACAGGTGTCAGGAATCTGCCCCCGCAGGACAGGACTTCACCATGTGTTTGCGGGTTATTCCCCAACACCGTACACCAGCGGTTTTCAAACTGTGGGCCGGGACCCAAAGTGGGCCATTACCCTGTTTTAATGGGGGCACCGGGGCTGGCGTTAGTCTTGCCAAAACCCGAGCCGCACTGCTTGAGGCTGAAACTGAAGCCTGAGGGCGTTAGCCTGGGTAGCGGGGCTTAGGTTACAGGCCCCCTGCCTGGGGCTGAAGTCCTAGGACTTTGGCCCCTCCCCCGCCTGGGGCAGCGGGGCGCGGGCAGGCTCAGGCTTCGGTTTCCCCTTCTGGGATCGTGTACTCATTTTTGTTGTCAGAAGGGGATTGCAGTGCAATGAAGTTTGAGAACCCCTGCCATACACCAAGCATCTCCTCATGAGCTTCTACAGTCTTTTGGGAGTTCAATCAGTACTTTGACGGTTCCTTGCAGATTCAGTGACAGACTTCTGCACAGCCTAGTGCTATCTCTGCCGTCTCTCTCCTTTTTCCCTGGGTTAGTTAAATTTTTTAAAATTTTGGTTTGGTTTGTTTGTAATGGAAAGCCTTTGATCATTTCGGATTATTGGGGAAACCTGATTGAGAAAATATTTCTTGGACTCTAGTATTTTGGACACTATCTTCTGTTTCAGTTCTTCTGCCACATTACAAGTTGTTTCTCATCTCTCTTCCAATTATGCTTTATGCCTCCTGATCCCCACCTGGGTTACTGATTATCAATTGTTTGGTAAAAGGAGCCTGCCTCAGGTTTGCAAGTTTGACTGTGCAAGGATCTTCAGCAGTCTAGCTTGTTGGGTTTGTTTTTTATTTCCCAGTGCTTTGTACAATCAATTGGTGTTTTAGGTTTTGAGTATTCTTTGGTTTGGTGCCAAAGGGTTTGCTTCTCTGCTCAGGACGTTAGTATTGTTGAGACCCGGGTGTGATTATAGGAATGGATTTTGTTTTAGTTTGGTTTAGTTTTTAATCCTCTGGTGCTTTGCAGTGGAAGGAGCATTTGCTGTCTTGGCCGATATGGATTCTTCTTGTGAATTGATTAGGAAGGTGAATTATGCTGTTTCTGCCCTGCCACCAGTATACCTTGGGTTCCTCCGCACATGTAGAATTTGTTTGCAGAACTGTACGTGTCCAATTTCTGTTGGGTTTTTAGTCCCATTTAGTGAATTTGGTTGGCAAAGTTGGGCTCCAGACTTTGCTTCTGGGTAAGAGAATTTTTCAGTTCAATTGAACAATGGTTTGTTGACATGACAAACTAACCCAGTGCTTCCAAAGTGTAAATAAGACAGAAGCCACAAACATCTGTCTGAAGAAGGGCTATCCAGGATGGGACTTCACAGTATGTTTAAGATATTATCCCATGTTCATCTGTCATTACTGCCTACTCCTGATTAGCTCTGCTATAGCTTTCCTTTCTCTTGGGGTTATGCTGTTTTTCCCCCCTAATCAATTACTTTAATCTGATAATTTGCGGACTCCTGTATTTTGGAAAACAGACTAGAAAATCTCTCTCTATCTCCACTGTCCTCTGTCACATTGGTTTAACAGGCGTTCCTCTCTCAAGCATTGGTCCAGCAAGTACTTACCCATGTGCTTAACTTTACTTGAATGTGCAGTCCCACTGATTTCAATGAGATTAGCCATGTACATAAAATTACGCTCATGTGTGCCAGTATTTGCAGGATCGGGATCTCAGTTTTCACTGTGCTTTGTGTCTCTATTTCCATCTCTAGCTGACGAACACTGATTCATAGCCTGAATTCTACTGTTGAATAGTTTTAGCAGTAGTTTTATCAGAGTTGTGGTTTCATTATGTCATAGGAGGCCTGAATAGCTTTTCCATGTGATACTTTAATAGCCAGTTTGAAACTTCCAAAGGCATTTATTATAAGGCCCAGCTGCAAAGGCCCAATTCAGAATTGCCCTATCCCTTGTGTAGTCATTTACACCAGTGCACAGGAAGTGAAAAACACTGCCATTCTGATTTGTTAGTACATTGCATTCATTTTGCACAGGTGTAAATGATTGCACAAGGTGAAAGGCATTGAAGATGCAGATCCTTTAACTTTGCATTTCGTGGAAACCCTGAATTTGGGAACTGTTTCCATGAGATTGATAGTTTATTGATGTATAAGTTGCAAAGAGCATGGCTGAGTTTGTTTCCCAGTTTTACTTTTCTTTTTTGCTTGAAAGATTGTTTGCTTGTTTATTTTTATCTCATCTTTGATGGATTGTTACATGGATTTAAATATGTCAAATTTTCTCACCGATTTTATTTTGTAGCATCTTAAGGTTCAGTCTTGAGAGCCAGATTGAATCAAAAGCTTTTTAAATGTCTATAAAGCAGACAAATATCTTCCCATATTTGGCTGGTTGGTTGGTTTGTTTCTACATGTTTATTTATGACATGCAGAGTAAATATGTGGTCAGTGGTTTGTTTCTCAGGAAGGAATCCAATTTGACTTTCATGCGTTACGTTGTTGGTTAGATACTGTATTATTCTTTCACTGATGCTGTTGCAGAATAGTTTACTGACATTTCTTCAAACACCAAGTGCTCTGTAATTATTGGGCTGAAGGCATCTCTCATTTTATCCAACCATATCTCAGGGAAGTGTCCAGACTTGAGGGTTAGGTTATAGTATACAGACAGACAGACACACATCCAGTGATCCTGAAACACCACACACACACACACACACACACACACACACACATCCAGTGGTCCTGAAACACCACACACACACACACACACACACACATCCAGTGGTCCTGAAACACCACACACACATGCAGAGCAGATGCAGCAAGACAAAGGGCTCCACATTCACACCACTCCACAATTGCCAAGTTTGGTAAAGCCCCATGCGTAACATTTTGCATGGACAAGAGTCAGTTATTCTCCCCACCTAAGCAATAGAGGGCAGGGATGGTGTAGATCATTGGTGGGCAACCTGCAGCACACGGACTGCACATAGCCCATCAGGGTAATCCGCTGGGGGGCCGCGAGACAGTTTGTTTACATTTGCACGTCCACCCGCAGCTCCCAGTGGCCACGGTTCGCTGTTCCTGGCCAATGGGAGCTGAGAAAGCGGTGCGGGCCACAGATACGTGCTGGCCACCGCTTCCCACAGCTCCTATTGGCCAGGAACAGCGAACTGCAGCCACTGGGAGCTGCGGGCAGCCATGCCTGCAGACAGTCAATGTAAACAAATTGTCTCATGGCCCATCAGTGGATTACCCTGATGGGTCATATGCGGCCTGCAGGCTGCCCACCACTGGTGTAGATACATACAAACTCACCTAGAGCATTGGAAGCAAGTGTGAGTGGAAGCTCAACACTCCCTAGAAGCAGGTGGCAGAAGGGCCCATGCACAGAAGCATCCAGCAACCCTAGCTTGGGGGGGTAAGGGAGGGGAATATCGTAGTAGTGGTGGAAATGCAGGAGAAGGTGGGGGAGAGCTTTGGGTAGGGGAATCCCTTGCCTGGCCCTTTGTCTTGCTGCATCTGCTCTGCTCAGCTTGCTTCTGGCAGCTGCTCTGTGGTGGCTACCAACTCTGAGGGGGAACAGGGACCACAGAGACAGAGAGATGCTTAGCCACCTGTTCAGCAGGCACCACAGTGCCTACCAATAGCAGGAAGGAGCAGCTTCTGGGGAATACCTGTTGCCTCCCAGCTGGATGCGTGAGAATCCAAGGGGAGGGGCCCCTGTCAGTTTGAGTGTCCTGTGAGATGCCTAACACTTGGCAGCCTTGCCCCCAAGCCCTAAGCAATCCCTCAAAAGCCTCAATGCACATTCTCTGGAGCCTGAAACAAACTCACTGTCTCTGCCCACTCAAACATGTGACATTGAACTTTTTTGCAAAAAGAAAAGGAGTACTTGTGGTACCTTAGAGACTAACCAATTTATTTGAGCATAAGCTTTCGTGAGCTACAGCTCACTTCATCGGATGCATACTGTGGAAAGTACAGAAGACGTTTTTATACAAACAAACCATGAAAAAATGGGTGATTATCACTACAAAAGGTTTTCTCTCCCCCACCCATCTGATTTGTGTCCATTTATTCTTTTACGTAGAGACTGTCCAGTTTGACCAATGTACATGGCAGAGGGGCATTGCTGGCACATGATGGCATATATCACATTGGTAGATGTGCAGGTGAAGGAGCATCTGATAGTGTGGCTGATGTTATTAGGCCCTGTGATGGTGTCCCCTGAATAGGTATGTGGGCACAGTTGGCAACGGGCTTTGTTGCAAGGATAGGTTCCTGGTTCTGTTGTGTGGTATGTGGTTGCTGGTGAGTATTCGCTTCAGGTTGGGGGGCTGTCTGTAGGCAAGGACTGGCCTGTCTCCCAAGATTTGTGAGAGTGTTGGGTCATCCTTCAGGATAGGTTGTAGATCCTTGATAATGCGTTGGAGGGGTTTTAGTTGGGGGCTGAAGGTGACGGCTAGTGGCGTTCTGTTATTTTCTTTGTTAGGCCTGTCCTGTAGTAGGTGACTTCTGGGAACTCTTCTGGCTCTATCAATCTGTTTCTTCACTTCTGCAGGTGGGTATTGTAGTTGTAAGAATGCTTGATAGAGATCTTGTAGGTGTTTGTCTCTGTGTGAGGGGTTGGAGCAAATGCGGTTGTATCGCAGAGCTTGGCTGTAGACAATGGATTGTGTGGTGTGGTCAGAGTGAAAGCTGGAGGCACGTAGGTAGGAATAGCGGTCAGTAGGTTTCCGGTATAGGGTGGTGTTTATCTGACCATGGTTTATTAGCACTGTAGTGTCCAGGAAGTGGATCTCTTGTGTGGACTGGACCAGGCTGAGGTTGATGGTGGGATGGAAATTGTTGAAATCATGGTGGAATTCCTCAAGGGCTTCTTTTCCATGGGTCCAGATAATGAAGATGTCATCAATATAGCGCAAGTAGAGTAGGGGCGTTAGGGGATGAGAGCTGAGGAAGCATTGTTCTAAGTCAGCCATAAAAATGCTGGCATACTGTGGGGCCAGGATGGTGTTATCAGGAAGATCACCGATGGATTGTAGTTTCCTCAGTACAAGCCATTACCCTCTGATCCCACTGTGAGTTACCAAAAGAAACTACAGCATTTGCTCAAGAAACTCCCTGAAAAAGCACAAGATCAAATCCGCACATACACACCCCTGGAACCTCAACCTGGGTTATTCTATCTACTACCCAAGATCCATAAACCTGGAAATCCTGGGCGCCCCATCATCTCAGGCATTGGCACCCTGACAGCAGGATTGTCTGGCTATGTAGACTCCCTCCTCAGGCCCTACGCTACCAGCACTCCCAGCTACCTTCGAGACGCCATTGACTTCCTGAGGAAACTACAATCCATCGGTGATCTTCCTGATAACACCATCCTGGCCACTATGGATGTAGAAGCCCTCGACACCAACATTCCACACAAAGATGGACTACAAGCCATCAAGAACACTATCCCCGATAATGTCACGGCTAACCTGGTGGCTGAACTTTGTGACTTTGTCCTTACCCATAACTATTTTACATTTGGGGACAATGTATACCTTCAAATCAGCGGCACTGCTATGGGTACCCGCATGGCCCCACAGTATGCCAACATTTTTATGGCTGACTTAGAACAACGCTTCCTCAGCTCTCATCCCCTAACTGGGGTCTGACTCATGATTTTTGAATGCATGGGGTTCACAGTATTGCATATACACACCTTAAACCAGGGAGCGGCAACCTTTGGCCCACGGCCCACCAGGGTAAGCCCCCTAGCGCGCCAGGCCAGTTTGTTTACCTGCCGTATCCGCAGGTTCAGACGATCGCGGCTCCCACTGGCCCATAGTTCACCAGTTCACCGCTCCAGGCCAATGGGGGCTGCAGGAAGTGGCGGCGAGCACATCCCTCAGCCCGCACCGCTTCCCGCAGCTCCCATTGGCCTGGGACAGCGAACCACGGCCAGTGGGAGCCGCGATCGGCTGAACCTGCAGACGCGGCAGGTAAACAAACCAGCCCAGCCTGTCAGGGGGGTAACCCTGGCGGGCCACGGGCCAAAGGTTGCTGATCCCTGCCTTAAACCAAGCCCCATTTATTCCCACACAGCAAAAACAGCACTCATTCATCTTCAGTGAAAGAAGAACCCCCACATACACATACAAACAACTCACTCTCCCTTCCCCAGCAAATCCCTTTCTGTAGTAGTTCATGGAGGGCACGTTGGCAAAAAATAGTTGAAGGGGCTATAGCTCTCACTAAGTGTCCCTCTAGTTTGTTACCTCAGCACAAATCTTATAGAGCTGGTCACATTTTTTTTTATCAAAATGATTTTACAAAAAAAAATGCCCTTGTTGAAAAACCAAAATTTTCTGCATGAAAGTTTCAGTTTTGCCAAAAAATTCAATTTTCCATCAGAAAACTCCAAATGACAGCTCACCAGCTGCTTGTCTGGGAAGCTCCTGTCAATTTCACTTTCTGCCAGTGAAACTGACAAAAGCATTCCTGGAGGATGCCTCCCTGGCTCTTACCTGCGCCCCACAGTCTGGGGCTGCAGAAGCCTCCCTGGCTCTTACCCCCACATCCCGGGTCTGGGGCTGCAGAAGCAGAGAGCCCATGAAACTGACAAGAGCCTTCCAGCCAGACAGCTCAAAAATTCTGTTTAAGTTCTTCCAAAACTCAATTTTTCTTGAAAACTGTTCATGTGAAAAATTTCTCTTTTTTGTTGTTGATTTTGTGGCTTTTTTTACATTTTGCTCTTGTTCTGGGCAAAGTCTTTATTTTCAAAGACCTCTGCACCAAATCCACGGTGCTGTAGGAAGTGGAGATGGCAATTCATTAGTTGCCACTCTTCGCACTGACTCCATACTGAACCAGAGCCTTACCATTGTACAGGAAGATACATTACAGGTAGAAGTGCTGTCTTGGTCTTGACCATGTATCAAGGTTCCTTCCCCACTCTGAACTCTAGGGTACAGATGTGGGGACCTGCCTGAAAGACCCCCTAAGCTTATTCTTACCTGCTTAGGTTAAAAGCAGCCACCACCAAAGTGTTACACAAAGAATAACAGGGGAAGTGCCCACTTGGAAACGTCTCCCCCCCCAAAATATCCCCCCAAGCACTACATCCCCTTTCCTGAGGAAGGCTTGATAAAAATCCTCAGCAATTTGCATAGGTGAACGCAGACCCAAACCCTTGGATCTTAAGACCAATGAAAAAGCAATCAGGTTCTTAAAAGAGAATTTTAATTAAAGAAAAAGTAAAAGAAAAACCTCTGTAAAATCAGGAAGGGAAATACCTTACAGGGTAATCAGATTCAAAACATAGAGAATCCCTCTAGGCAAAACCTTAAGTTACAAAAAGACACAAAAACAGGAATATACATTCAGCACTACTTATTTTATCAGCCATTTAAACAAAACAGAATCTAATGCATATCTAACTAGATTGCTTATTAACCCTTTACAGGAGTTCTGACCTGCATTCCTGCTCTGGTCCCGGCAAAAGCATCGCACAGACAGACAGACCCTTTGTTCCCCCTCCTCCCACCTGCAGCTTTAAGAGTAACTTGTCTCCTCATTGGTTATTTTGGTCAGGTGCCAGCGAGGTTATCCTAGCTTCTTAACCCTTTACAGGTGAAAGGGTTTTGCCTTTGGCCAGGAGGGATTTTATAGTTCTATATACAGAAAGGTGGGTTACCCTTCCCTTTATATTTATGACACCATGCCTGATCATTAAACATCCTTTGGCATTTTTCTCAAGAGCTGGAGGGATGACCTTCACTGTACTGACCAAATTCCATTTTGGTTGATTGCATTCTTCCTCTAGTTCCCCTTGTAGTTTCAGTTGAGTACAGTAGTCTTCACTTCTTGTCCTAAACTGCTGTGGTGTTGCCACGCAATATTAAACAGCTTCCATGTTCTACCCCAGAAGTTGCTGCATTTCAGTGGTGGATGACATGATTCCTACATATAGTACATTCTACAATCAGTTTTGTAAAATGCTTGGTATCCATTTGGATGAAAAATGCATACCCCTGTTGACATTCTGATCTCAGTAGCTGAACAGAAAGATGGGGAACAGCAGACAGTTCACAAAGAATTGTGAAAAGCTCAGTTTTCCCACTATATAATACACATTAAAACTTGTCTCTATTGAGCTATCCATGATAAAGTCATCTTGGCATTTGATAAAGAGAACAGGGATTTCGTTGATTTGTCCTGGCTAGAGCTGGCCAGATAGTATATAAAAAAAAAAATTTGGAATATGTTATTGCTGACTGATGGGAAAATGTGTGAGTAATTTGTTTAATAAATATTGTTCAACCATCTGTAGTTAGCCAAATCATGAAGAAAAATATTTGTGAATGATTTATTTGAAAATTTACAGAAGAAAGTGGTCAAATAAACAATTTGACAATATTATTCAAACAGCACTAGACTTGGCCAACATTCCCCTTCTCAGTAAAATAAGCTCCAGTACATACTGTACTTAAATGCTTTCCTGAATTGGGGCCTAAGTGCTGTTTATTACTAACCGTAGAATAGATTCTATATTTGGAAAAAATGCCCAATGTAATAAAATAATACTTGTAATAATTCGGAATACCTTTTACTTCTCTAGCACCTTCCAGTTGAGGCTCTCAGAGCACTTTACAGACTTAATGAATTTAGTGTCACAGCTGCTCTGCAAGGCAGGAATGTATTATGAATTCAGAAGAAGTCTGGGTCCTTGGCAGGGCCGGCTCTAGGCACCAGCTAAGGAAGCTGGTGCCTGGGGTGGCAAATCAGAAGGGGCGACGCTTCAGCTGTTTTTGGGGTGCCACTCCAGCGTTTTGTTTTTTTTTATTTTTTCCTTCCTCGGCTGCACTTCGGTGGCAGCTTTTTTATTTTTTCTTCTTGGGCGGCCGCTTTTTTTTTTTTTGCTTCTGTAACCCTTCTGCCAGGCCAAGTGGATAGCAGCAAGGGCCGGGTTCAGTACACAGGGGTTCCCTCTCATCAAAGCAAATACAAAACTGGCTCGAGCCCCCACCCAGTGACCTGGGAAAATCTTACACACCCCCTGGGCGCCTCAAAGAGGCAATACTTCCCCTCTCGCAAGCACAGAGTCTCGGTGTAGTAGAGAATCTTTAATAACATGAGGTAAACGACATCAGCATTAAATTGGGGAAACACCACAACTAGTGTTCATTAACCAAACCATGAGCAAAGGCCCACCCCAGAAAATTGGGCCACATCCTTTCCCTCGGGTTCTTGAGTCCCAGAACCCAAACGTCTCTTGAGTCCAGCAATCCTCAAATCACCCAAAATCCAAAAAGTCCAGCCCCAGAGTTCAAAAGTTCATCTGCAGAGTGTTACTCCCCAGTCTGGCTAAAATGTGCCTGTGTGTGGGGGAAAGAGGTAAGGGGTACCTTACGTGTCCTGAAGCTGACTGCCCCACAGGGCTCTGCTCTGCTACGCTGTCTCACGAACGGCTCTGCTCCACCACGACCAGCTCCGCTCTGCACAGCTCGCCGTCTCACGAACAGCTCTGCTCAGCTCGCCGTCTCACGAACACACCGCTGTCTCACGAACGGCTCCGCTCCACCACGACCGGCTCCGCTCTGCACAGCTCGCTGTCTCACGAACAGCTCTGCTCAGCTCGCCGTCTCACGAACACACCACTGTCTCACGAACGGCTCCGCTCCACCACGACCGGCTCCGCTCTGCACAGCTTGCCGTCTCACGAACAGCTCCGCTCTGCACAGCTCGCCGTCTCACGAACACGCCGCTGTCTCACGAACGGCTCCACTCCACCACGACCTGCTCCACTCTGCACAGCTCGCCATCTCACGAACGGCTCCGCTCTGCACAGCTCACCGTCTCACGAACACGCCGCTGTCTCACGAACGGCTCCACCACGACCGGCTCCACTCTGCACAGCTCGCCGTCCCACGAACAGCTCCGCTCTGCACAGCTCGCCGTCCCACGAACAGCACCAATGCACTCTAGATCTTCCGGCTCCCCATTACTTGACACAGTGCTCTTAGTGATTTCAGCTCTCAGTGATTTCAGCTCATAGTAGTGGGGGCCTTAGTGCTGGTGCACCATAAGGCCAAAGTGAATGCAGCACAGTATCTGCAGCAAGACTCTTAATAGACCCAAAATTAGCTCTGACATTCCACAGTGGAGAGAGACAGAGGTGCAATTGGTGCTTCAGGCCCTCACAAAGGGGCCCACACCACCAGGTACTAATACCTGTCTCAAGTCTCTCTCAATTCACAGAGTTTTGGAACCCATGTCCCTTGCCTAGCGAGTGCTACTCAGTTGATGGTGAGTCCCTCCATCATAACAAAAGGCCAAGTACAGTTCCAAGCACAGTTCCCATAATCAGGGTAATAACAATTTACTCTTCCCGCCCCAATAACAAAGACACTGGGGATCCCACAACAGCCAAAGTGACCATTTGGGCAGTTATGGCCTCATTCTAGGCGGGGTGGGTGTGCCTATGCAAATTGAGATCAGCCCCTGAAGTTCTTTTCCACTACTTGCCACACCTCACCACCAGATGTCAGGGTGGAGCCCATCCTGACTCTGCTTACACTTCACTGCTTGGGGCGGCAAAAAAGGTAGAGCCGGCCCTGGTCCTTGGAAAGGAGCAGGCAGACGTTGTTTTCCGCAGGAATCATTACTTCATAAACTCTTTCTCAGACTTCATGACCAACGACATGCTAGACTCTTTACAAGATTCCTTGACACAGCATGTAGGCTAAATTTTCAAATCTGGGTGCCAAAAGTTAGCCCTGGTCTATACTAGGAGTTGAGGTCGAATTTAGCAGCGTTAAATCAATTTAACCCTGCACCCATCCACACGACGAAGCCCTTTTTTCGACTTAAAGGGCTCTTAAAATCAATTTCTTTACTCCACCCCCAACAAGGGGATTAGCACTGAAATCAGCCTTGCCTGGTCGAATTTGGGGTAGTGTGGCCGCAATTCGACGGTATTGGCCTCCGGGAGCTATCCCAGAGTGCTCCATTGTGACCGCTCTGGACAGTACTCTAAACTCAGATGCACTGGCCAGGTAGACAGGAAAAGGCCCACGAACTTTTGAATTTCAATTTCCTGTTTGGCCAGCGTGGCAAGCTGCAGGTGAGTGCAGAGCTCATCAGCAGAGGTGACCATGATGGAGTCCCAGAATCGCAAAAGAGCTCCAGCATGGACCGAACGGGAGGTACGGGATCTGATCGCTGTATGGAGAGAGGAATCTGTGCTATCAGAACTCCGTTCCAGTTTTCAAAATGCCAAAACATTTGTCAAAATCTCCCAGGGCATGAAGGACAGAGGCCATAACAGGGACCAGAAACAGTGCCACGTGAAACTTCAGGAGCTGAAGCAAGCCTACCAGAAAACTAGAGAGGCAAACGGGTCAGAGCCGGGTCAGAGCCCCAGACATGCCACTTCTATGATGAGCTACATGCCATTTTAGGGTGTTCAGCCACCACTACCCAACTGTGTGCTTTGACTCCATCAATGGAGAGGAAGGCAACACGGAAGCAGGTTTTGGGGACGAGGAAGATGATGATGATGAGGTTGTAGATAGCTCACAGCAAGCAAGCAGAGAAACCGGTTTTCCCGACAGCCAGGAACTGTTTCTCACCCTGGACCTGGAACCCAAACCCACCCAAGGCTGCCTCCTGGACCTGCTAGGCAGAGAAGGGACCTCTGGTTAGTGTACCTTTTTAAATAGTATACATGGTTTAAAAGCAAGCGGGTTTAATGATTAATTTGCCCTGGCATTCATGGCCAGTACAGCTACTGGAAAAGTCTGTTAACGTGTCTGGGGATGGAGCGGAAATCCTCCAGGGACATCTCCATAAAGCTCTCCTGGATGTATTCCCAAAGACTTTCTGGGAAGGGCAGCCTTATTCCGTCCACCATGGTAGGACACTTTACCACACCAGGCCAGTAGCACGTAGTCAGGAATCATTGCAGAGCAAAGCATTGCAGCGTATGTTTGCTGGCATTCAAACAACATCCATTCTTTATCTCTCTGTGTTATCCTCAGGAGAGTGACATCATTCATGGTCACCATGGTTTCTTAAGGGGACATTCAGATGTGCCCGTTCCTCCTGGGCCGTTTGCCTGTGGCTGAACAGAAATGTTCCCCGCTGTTAGTCACGCAGTGGGGGGAGGGGGGAGGGGTTAGCCACGCGGTGGGGGGAGGCAAAATGTGACCTTGTAATGAAAGCATATGTGCTATGTATGTAATGTTAACAGCAAGGTTTACCGTGAAAAAGTGTACCCATTGTTCTATAAAATGTGTCTTTTTAAATACCACTGTCCCTTTTTTTTTCCTCCTCCACCAGCTGCATGTGTTTCAAGGATCACAGGATCTTCTCCTTCCCAGAGACTAGCGAAGATTAGAAGGCGAAAAAAACGCACTTGCGATGAAATGTTCTCTGACCTCATGCTGTCCTCCCACACTGACAGAGCATAGACGAATGCGTGGAGGTAGACAATGTCAGAGTGCAGGAAAACACAAAATGAATGCGAGGAGAAGTGGCGGGCTGAAGAGAGTAAGTGGCGGACTGAAGATGATAGGTGGCAGCAGCGTGATGAGAAGAGGCAGGATTCAATGCTGAGGCTGCTGGAGGATCAAACTAATATGCTCCAGCATATGGTTGACCTGCAGGAAAGGCAGTTGGAGCACAGACCGCCGCTACAGCCCCTGTGTAACCAACCGCCCTCCTCCCCAAGTTCCATAGCCTCCTCACCCAGACACCCAAGAATGCGGTGGGGGGGCCTCCAGCCACTCCACCCCAGAGGATTGCCCAAGCAACAGAAGTCTGGCATTCAATAATTTTTAAAGTGCTGTGTGGCCTTGTCCTTTCTTCCTCCACCACCCCTACCGGGCTACCTTGGCAGTTATCCCCCTATTTGTGTGATGAATTAATAAAGAATGCATGAATGTGAAGCAACAATGACTTTATTGCCTCTGCAAGCGGTGATCAAATGGGGGAAGCGGAGGGTGGTTAGCTTACAGGGAAGTAGAGTGAACCGGGGGGGAGGGGTTTCATCGGGGAGAAACAAACAGAACTTTCACACCGTAGCCTGGCCAATCAAGAAACTGGTTTTCAAAGCTTCTCTGATGCACACCGTGCCCTCTTGTGCTCTTCTAACCGCCCTGGTGTCTGGCTGCGCGTTACCAGCGGCCAGGCGATTTCCCTCAACCTCCCACCCCGCCATAAAAATCTCCCCCTTACTCTCACAGATATTGTGGAGCACACAGCAAGCAGCAATAACAATGGGAATATGGGTTTCGCAGAGGTCTAACCGAGTCAGTAAACTGCGCCAGCGCACTTTTAAACATCAAATGCACATTCTACCACTATTCTGCACTTGCTCAGCCTGTAGTTGATCAGCTCCTGACTAATGTCCAGGCTGCCTGTGTACGGCTTCATGACCCATGGCATTAAGGGGTAGGCTGGGTCCCCAAGGATAACTATAGGCATTTCAACATCCCCAACGGTTATTTTCTGGTCTGGAAAGAAAGTCCCTTCCTGCAGCTTTTGAAACAGACCAGAGTTCCTGAAGATGCTAGCGTCATGTACCTTTCCCGGCCATCCCACGTTGATGTTGGTGAAACGTCCCTTGTGATCCACCAGTGCTTGCAGCACTATTGAAAAGTACCCCTTGCGGTTTATGTACTCGCCGGCTTGGTGCTCTGGTGCCAAGATAGGGATATGGATTCCGTCTATGGCCCCACCATAGTTAGGGAATCCCATTGCAGCAAAGCCATCCACTATGACCTGCACATTTCCCAGGGTCACTACCCTTGATATCAGCAGATCTTTGGTTGTGTTGGCTACTTGCATCACAGCAGCTCCCACAGTAGATTTGCCCACTCCAAATTGATTCCTGACTGACCGGTAGCTGTCTGGCATTACAAGCTTCCGCAGGGCTATTGCCACTCGCTTGTGAACTGTGAGGGCTGCTCTCATCTTGGTATTCTGGCGCTTCAGGGCAGGGGAAGGTAAGTCACAAAGTTCCATGAACGTGCCCTTACGCATGCGAAAGTTTCACAGCCACTGGGAATCGTCCCAGACCTGCAACACTATGCGGTCCCACCAGTCTGTGCTTGTTTCCCGAGCCCAGAATCGGCGTTCCACCACATGAACCTGCCCCATTAGCACCATGATGTATGCATTGGCAGGGCCCATGCTTTCAGAGAAATCTGTGTCCATGTCCTGATCACTCACGCGACCGCGCTGACGTCGCCTCCTCGCCCGGTATTGCTCTGCCAGGTTCTGGTGCTGCATATACTGCTGGACAATGTGTGTGGTGTTTAATGTGCTCCTAATTGCCAAAGGGATCTGAGCGGGCTCCATGCTTGCCATGGTATGGCGTCTGCGTGGAAAAAAGGCGCAGAACGATTGTCTGCCGTTGCTCTGATGGAGGGAGGGGTGACTGATGACATGGCTTATTGGATTGGCTTACAGGGAATTAAAATCAACAAAGGGGGTGGCTTTATATCAAGGAGAAACAAAAACAACTGTCACACAGAATGGCCCCCTCAGGGACTGAACTCAAAACCCTAGGTTTAGCAGGCCAATGCTCAACCTACTGAGCTGTCCCTCCCCCTGGTATTCCAGACAGGACTGAATCTCCATTAAACTTTTCAAGGTGCCACTGACAGACCTCACCAAAACAATTGTCAGCCATTGATTTCACGGAGGGAGGGAAGGAGAGAGGGGGGAGCAAATGAATACAAAACAAATCTGGTCTATTTCTTGTTTTGATCTTTTACATCTTTGGCTGGCAGCAGACGGTGCAGTAGGACTGCTAGCCATCCTCATCTCCTGGCTGCTCGGCAGAAGATGGTGCAACAGGACTACTAGCCAGCCTCATCTCCTGGCTGCTCGGCAGAAAACGGTGCTACAGGATTACTAGCCAGCCTCATCTCCTGGCTGCTCACCAGAAGATGGTGCAATAGGACTGCTAGCAGGACTAAAGAGAATGACCTGGTCGAGTCACTCCTATTACAGTCCCTGCGCCCAGGTCTGCCCAGGCGCTCCTGACCGACCTTACCATGGCGGCCAAGAGCACCAAGGACATGATGACGATGGTTATCAGGCCTATTGCACCGTCTGCTGCCACAAGGCAATGAGCTACTGCTGTGTGGCAATGCAATACCACGTCTGCCAGCACCCAGGAGACGTAGGGTGACAGTGAGCTGAGCAGGCTCCATCCTTGCCATGGTATGGCATCTGCACAGGTAACCCAGGAAAAAAGGTGTGAAACGATTGTCTGCCGTTGCTTTCACGGAGGGAGGGCCTGACGACATGTACCCAGAACCACCCGCGACAATGTTTTTGCCCCATTAGGCATTGGGATCTCAACCCAGAATTCCAATGGGCAGCGGGGACTGCAGGAACTGTGGGATAGCTACCCACAGTGCAACACTCCAGAAGTTGACGCTAGCCTCGGTACTGTGGAAGCACTTCACCGAGTTAATGCACTTAGAGCATTTTGTGTGGGAACACGCACAATCGACTATATAAAAACGATTTCTAAAAAACCGGCTTCTATAAATTCGACCTAATTTCGTCGTGTAGACATACCCATTCTTAAGTCTAGATGTAGACAGCTCAATATAAATTGCCTGATATTCAAACATGCAGACTTAAATGGGATGTGTTAGTGTTCAGCATTTCTGAAAACTCAAGCCACCTAAATTTAAGTGTCTACACATGGATTTAGCAGTGTTTATTTTAAAACCTAGGTGCCTAAAATTACACTGCTAAATCCATATGTAGACTCTTAAATAAACTGTAGCCATAATAGCTCGAGACATGCAGGTTACAGACACAAATGTCAGGATGCTGGCTGGCCCCAAAGCATGCCAGGAACCTAAAAGGCATCTTGTCTGACCCCGCAGTGTGGGTAGGGGGAGGTGAGGACCACTGGTCATCTCCTGCCTCAAAAGAAAATGGAGTGGAGCTCAGGGCCATTACGAACCCTGCACCCTGCGGAGCAGAGATCCTGTTACAAAGGCTGCTCCAGAGACCAGAATTGTGGGGATCTTCCCTCTCTGCTGAGACCAGAGGAGGGGATGTCAAGGAGAGCTTTCTGGTTTCAGATGAAAACTAAGGAAAACTTGGCAGCTTTGGTGGAGTTTTGATATGTACTTTTAGGTTCATTTTAACTTGAAACTTCAATCATATAACAGAGGATGCAAATGCATGCAAAATAAAAACAACAAAGATTCACAGACAACATGGCAAAATGAAACCTCCATTTTTCACACAGCTCCAGAGAGTGTGATGCTTAAATAACAACAGTATACAAGACAACCTGTGTATGCATTTCCCTTCAATTCTTTCTAGGTGCCTCTTCATGCATCGGCATCTCTTGCTCATTGTGATTTGGTGCCTCTCTCTCTATTTTGCTTCCCCATTGGGTGACCAATTATCTAGTTATCAAGCCAGCAGGAAAATGGGTCAGGAATTGCAGATGTCTCAGTCTTCACTGCCAGGGGGCATTTGATAACAAGCTATTGCAGGCTGCGCTGCAAATCTATTGGTTGGCATGTCATTCTTGAGTGTTTGCATAAGGACTCATTGATTCCAGAGTCTGGCATTTTGCTCTTGACCCTGCAGCTGTTTTGGGTATCTACGATGCAGCAGCCTTGTCAGCTCATCCAACATTTCTGGCGCGAGTCTTGGAGAATTTTCAGAAAGGCAGCTTGCACGATCACTTCTCACTGTAGCCATATCCGTTACCAATCCTTCCAATTAGCCTTTTGCTGGGGAATTCTGAAGAACTTTATGATACTGCCCAGTGCAGCTGTGCCTTTGTAAATCTTGTATTCCACTTCAACAACTGGTTTTGAATGCGGCCATTTGGCAGAACAATAAGCATGTCTGGTGACTGAGAGAGTCCAAAAGGCCAAATTATTAGGTACAAAAAGGACGGTGCATTATCATAAGATGAAATATACTGTGAGTGAGCTTGGCAGAGGAGTAAGTGCCCACGCTATGATCTGCACCAGTTGCCAGTAAGAAAAGAGATTCATTTCAAGGTCTTGCTCTTAGCACATAAAGGCCTTAATACTGTATGCCCAAGTTAGTTGAGCAACCAACTCTGCCTGTGGCCTTCTTACACCAGGGCAGAATTTAGCTCTAAGAGAGACTGTAATGCGATAGGAAAAGCCTCAAAGGGATGCACATATCACAGGCATCAAAATTAATATCATCGTGGAATGGTTAGCACACACCAATCCAAGATGTGGGTTACTTGTTTTAGGAGAGAAGGTGATTGGTCTGTAGAAACCAAATTAATAAATAATGTTAACATTGTTTTAAACAATCCCCTTAGCTAGGCTTCGAACAGTTTGGAGTGTATCACAAAAGCTGTAAAGTTCAGGTCTGCACACAGAAGCTACAGGCAAGGAATCATTATTCCTTTACGTTGTTTTTGGAGCTCCATTCAAGTTAAATGAAGTTACAATGTACAAACGGACAGAAGAATCAGGCCCAAGCTTTCTCTCAATCATTGGAACATATAGGAACCTTTGGCTATCCCATATTCTCTTGCAATTCATACCGCCAGGAAGGCTCTCAGGCCATGGGATCTTTAGATTGGCTGTTGTTCCTCTATCCTGTACAAAAGTGAGGTTCTGAAATATTGAATCTAGCTGAGAAGGGGAAGGGGGAACAGTGTATTTGCCACAGGGATGGGGTGGGGAGTAGAAGGGTTGACCCCTTGGAAGGGGGCTGGAAACTTGTCAGATCATGAGATGGAAGGGAGTGACACCTTAGAACATCCAGAGCTTGTCATGGGGGATCAGGCCAGCTGGGCAGCCACTGAGACAAGGGATGTAGGTTTGTTATGGGGGTTTGGTTACTATGAGAGAGCATTAGGCCCTATTTTTGGAGGCGTTATGTGAATCTGAGATCATTACTGGCATGTGTGAAAGCCTTCAGGAAACTGGCTCTTTCTAGTTAGACTCTACACAAAGTCATGTGACAAGTCCAGATGATCAGCAACAGAAAGTCTCTCCATTCTTGGAATAAAGTTTGATGAGAAATGGCCACTGTAGAGAGGAAGGTGCAGGCCTTTTCTTTCAGCAGTGATTTCCCAGCCAGCAATTGTAGGGGCTCCTAGCTCTCTCTTAACAGCCAGTAAGCAGGTGCTGTGCTTGCTGGGGTGAAATAAGTCAGGAGGAGGCTCTGCCTGGCAAGATTTGCTTTAGGGCATGCTCAGATGGTGACCATCCCAGGCTGTAAATCTGCACGGAAAGAGCAGGGAGTTGCTGCAAGGACATGTTTGGATCTGGAAGTGCGAACATAGAGGTGATGACTGTTTCCCTGGCCATGATAATAATTCTCACAACTAAAATAGACGCTTGGCCATTGGAAGAGTTGCTCCTAATGCCTAGAATAAAGGTCTGGAAATGTTGGCATTTCACAAATGAGATCACTGAATGGAGGAGTCTAGTTCCAAAGGTTAAAACTCCTTCCTCCACTCTTGGCTACAGACCTCTTTT
Organism: Chelonia mydas; assembly: GCF_015237465.2. Lineage (NCBI taxonomy): Eukaryota > Metazoa > Chordata > Testudines > Cheloniidae > Chelonia > Chelonia mydas. Next base: position 182,597,827 of record NC_057849.1, read on the forward strand.
CAGACCCACGCCCCCCGCCCCGCTTCAGTTGGAACAGCCTCCCACTTCCCAGCACCCTGTCTTCTTACAAATCCTTCCTCAAAACCAGCTTATTTTGAAAGGCTTTCCTACGTTCATCTCCTCTGTGATTACGTGTCTGCACCTTTTCAGACCTGAACAGCTGTTTCCTGGCTACGACTGGTCTGAGCTAGACTGTTATTTGGGGCAGTGACCCTCCCATTTATATTTTCTGTAAACCACTACATCCCCTTTGAATAACTGTAGCCCAGGTGAGCTAAGAGGGCACAGGAGAGGGAGAATTCTAGTGTCATCTAGTTGGTTCTACAGACATTCTACCCATCATAAATCCAGAAGCAGGTTATCAAGTTACATCCATGGATCCTCAGAACAATTTGTCACTGGGTGCTCAGAAATGAAAGGGCTCAAAGAAAAAATGGCAGAAAAGAAAGGCCCAGGCTGGGCAAAACAAGGTCTCACAAACATCTTAGATATCAGGGAGCTCCTGTTTAATTAGTTAATGTATCTAATCTTTTTAGATTACACCCATCATACTTATTAAAGCCAACACAAGCAAATCTCTGAATCTCACTGTGTTATTTGGGGATGGAGACTCTATTGTTGATTTTATTTTTATTGCTGTAAAATAATAGAAAGCTTCATGAATGAAAGCTGACAAAACACAGTAAGAGTGTTATTTTCCGTACAGTAATATAAATGGTAACATAACACTTAAGCAGATAATGAATGAAACCAGAAAAAAATGAAACAAAAGAAAGAGAAAATAAAGGAAAGGAATAAGTTCATCAACTTTTCTCTTGAGGGAACATTCTAATTTACAGTCTTATTTTGTTTTTGTTAAAATAATTTGGCACAAGCATGCCACATGTGCACAAATATGTACGCCTTCTCAGATTATAACTGCGCTGATCTGCACAGAATCACAAGGTTCCAGGCCTGTTGGACACATTCCAATATGGAGGAAGAGTCAGAATTTTTCCATTGCTTACAAATGAGCACCAGTAGCAGAAGCTGTTAACCCCAAGTTCTCGCCGTCACATTCCTTAGAGTTTAATACCCAAATATACAAGATTCTGGAGTGGTGGGCACCAAAAAGCCAGGGATTTCTTTCCGTGTAACACAAACCAAGCGACCCATCTGAAGGTAATTTTGGACAGGACCAGAGAACGTGAAGCAGGGGTTCCTGTGGAATGCAATGCCTACAGCATCTGTCAGAGACTTGCCACTTGTCCATTTTCACTTATATCTCGCTGAAACAGAGCAAAGGTGTATGAAAAGCGCTCTGGCATCCTACATCTCTGGCTTGACAGGATAATGGGAGGGGGGGTTCTTTTTTGTTATCTAAAGAAAAGTATTATTTTGGCAAGGTTATCAAGGGAAAGTTAGATTGAAGAAATGCATTTAGTTCTGAACACACTGAGGTTTGTGGATGTCAAGCTGTGTAGAGTAGCTCATGACCATGAGTGCCAACCTCAGGGCACACTGTCAAAGGAACAGGGCACAAACCACAGACTAGTGGTATGTTCTCTAATGCGATTTCACTAACGAAGTAACAAGTGTGAACTCCTAAAGCACATTAACAGCTTTAACATGGAGTCACAGACCATCCCCTTTGGCACTCCAGACATCTATCATGCCCCCTAGGTGAGCCTGCCTTTGTGATAGGTGGTCCTTTAAACCAAAAATCCACAACAATATTCACGTTACTCCCAGTCCCAAAGGACCAGTCAGTTACCCCAGGTCAATTGTACCTTAGATCTCTCACCAAAGACAACGCTTGTAGCCAGTCCTGTAAGAAACATACTAAAGATATATTAACTAGGAAAAAGAAATGAGAATGGTTTACAAGGATATAGCAGGTAAACCTAGGACTGTCCAAGGTTTCAAAAAGTAACAGAAGTTGCTTTAATGTACAAGCTCTATATGTCCTTTGGGGCTAACCCAAGCTAAACAGCTTGGGGATCCCTGGCTTATGCTCAGAAATATTGCCCTCTCCAAATTCCAAGCAGCATAGCGATACATTTTCTTTACAGGGATTTTTATCCCTTTCCCCCAGAGCTCAGTCTGATGTAACAAGGATTTCTGCACAGCTCCTCTTCATGTGTGGTGGTGGTGGGAGAAATCATGAAAGTCTTTTATGCACTGATGTCGCACAATAGTTTGTCTGGTGTCTGTAGGTCTTCTTCTGTTGAGCAGGAGGGGATACCTCGTGTGGCAAACTTCTACCTCCATACTTGGTAATGCTTCGCTCCTGACAGTGGAGATCTGCAGTTTTAGAGCAAACACTTTTATAGTTACAAAAACTTAACTATTGTCTTATAACATACAATACAGATATTATAAGTGAGATTAATGCATGCAGCAATATACAAGCATTTCATAAAGTCTAAACACGCAACACATTCTTTTCACTTAACATCTATTTTAACAATGCTAACACAGATGAGTCAAACTCATTCCCAGCTATGCATTTGTCATTGTTCAGTGAGGCTTCAGAGCCTTGACATTAGCTGGCACGTGGTCTGCCAGCATCACAGCGGTTGTCACAGGGTGATGATCCTTTAAGAGACTGGGCTCAGCTTTACCCATGCCTTGTCATCCAGTCATAGGTGATGCAGTTGGACCTGGTCATGGACTCAATAATCACATGATGGTAACCCGGGGCAGGGCTTCCTAGAAGGGGGAGCCTACTCCATAGGAGAGCGAGAGAGATCAAAGATTAGGAAGAGTTTGGGGGAGGGCTTTCCAGAAAACTGTCAAGTGGGCCTGAGTTCCCCTGTTCAGAGGAATCTGGGATGCAAAGAGCAAGCAAGCTGTGTGTGAAGCCCTAATACAAGGGTAACCGAGGAGAGAGACTTATGGAATGCTTGCGCAGAGGTTCCAGAAGGGGCCCAAGGTCAAAGAGAGCTGGAGAAGGGACTCACCATACCAGCAAGGTGAAAAAACCCAGCTCAAGCTACCTGAAGTGATGGACTGGAGCAGAAACGTGAAGCAGAGAGTCTTTAGGAAATCCCATGTAGCAGAACCTGAGCGCTTGGAAAGAACTGTTCAGCCCAGCAAAGGGCTGAAGATATTGTGGAGCAGGGGAAGACTTGTTTTGGTTTAAGTTTGCATATGAATGGTTATAATAAATTGGATCCTAAGAAGTGGGAAAATGAATTCTGCTTCTGGAAGTTAGGTCCACAGCCAGTTGCGGAGAAGTTCTGTCTCCCATCCATGTAAGACTCACTCTTGAGGTTGACAGTTCCGAGCTGCCATGGGGACATCATGCTCTCTGAAAATCCTGCCAACTTCTCCTCCTCTGGCCTGTACAACAGGAAGATTCTTCATACGCGCTCTCATTGCAGTCAGGCCTGGCATCTCTCTCAGCCGGGGCCCTGAGTAGCGGTAGAAACATTCCTGTTTGGTGGTAATCATAATGAAGGGTCAAAGGTGAATGAGAATAATAGAATAGCATGCGAGAGACAATTCTGTGCTTTTCCAAAGAAGTCTCCCCCTCCAACTTTCCAACGGGATATCTGCTGACACCACACAACTAATAAAATATCAAGTAGAAGTATTCCTTCATCGGAACTGAATGTCATTGGCTAATCCATCCTAAAGGTAAGACTTTTAGACGATTCTGAATTCTGACTCTCCAAATTGACCCTTCCATTGATGTCACCTGTACCACCATTCCCTCATACTCCAAGGTGGAAAGCAGCATGGTTTAGCAGGGAATTTTCAATAAATTAAATAGGCCCCTTAAAGTAACAAATTATTTCCCCCCTTATTACATGAAAAACTGGTTTCTGAGTCTTCTATAACCTTCTGGGTTTATTCTTCCCCCTATTACGTACTTTTAGATGAGCATATTGTCCGAATATAATGTAGAAGAAAGAAGATAGTCCCTGCCTCCAAAGAGCTTGATTCTGTCAAGTCACATTTGAAGAGCAACTAGGAACTTCTCAGTGAATCTTTCTGGAATATTTCCTAAGCAGCTGCTGATTCTTTCAGACAAAAAAACAGAAAAGAACTCAGAGGAGAAACTGCAGCTGCTGCTACAACAGAGAGAGCTTATTATGAAATATTGAACTCTTGGTTTTTCTCCCCTTCATTTGTTTCTTTGTGTTTCTGCCTGAGTGATGAATTACTAAGGAGAAACCACACTAGTAAATTGATACGTAGCCCACCAAGGGGCCAGTTGCCCTACTACCGCAGAGAACGTAGAGACAGGTTTTATTTAGTAACAAATTAAAATGCCGTTTTCTGTGTGTGTTGGGTTTTTTCCACCACTGCTGCACTGTAGCAGGACAGGAAGGACTGGTTAAGTCACTGGGCTGAGACTCAGGTGACCGAGTTCATTTCCTGACCCTTTCCTGTGTGACCTTTCCCAAATCACTTAATCTCTCTGCACCTCAGTTCCCCATAAATGGAGATGACACGCCTTCCTTTCTCCTCATCTGCCTTGCCAATTTACAACAGTGATACTCAGACCTCAGTGGTTCAGGAGCCAAACTGGTGATCAGCATTACCCCAAAGAGCCACAATAGTGTGAATTCCTTGTTTCATTTACTATTTTTGTATTTATATATAATTCTCACAGCAGAATGACTGACCAAGTATTCTACAATTGATTAATAACATAGTAAAAGCATCCTGATTGGTTAATAATGTTTTAATATTATGTCCTGCAAAGAACCGCAGGAGACAGATTAAAGCGCCACTTGCAGCTCCTGAGCCTCAGTCTGAGTATCACTGACTTAGATAGTAAGCTCTTCAAGGCAGGGACTGTCTCCGTGTGTATGTACAGGGCCTAGCACAATGGGAACCCATCCTTGGTTGGGCCTCTTAGGGCAATGGTTCTCAACCTTTCCAGACTACTGTACCCCTTTCAGGAGTCTGATTTGTCTTATGTATCCCCAAGTTTCACCTCACTTAAACTATTTGCTTACAAAATCAGTCCTAAAAATACAAGTGTCACAGCGACTATTACTGAAAAATTGCTCACTTTCTCATTTTTACCACAGTTATAAAATAAATCAATTGAAACAAATATTGTACTTACATTTCAGTGTATCGTATATATAGATATATATAGAGAGTAGAATAAACAAGTCATTGTTTATATGAAATGTTAGTTTGTACTGACTTCACTAGTACTTTTTATGTAGCCTGTTGTAAAACTAGGCAAATATCTAGATGAGTTGATGTACCCCCTGGAAGACCCCTACGTACCCTGAGGGGTACACGTACCCCTGGTTGAGAACAAACTGTTTTAGGGTATGTCTCCACAGCAAAGAAAAACTCACTGCCTGCTTCTTATTTACAATATCACCTGAAAGTGAGAACAGGCGTTCACATGGCACTTTTGTAGCCGGCGTTGGTATTTACATGTCAGATATGCTAACCGTTCGTGCTTCAGCCACCGTTCCGGAGGACATGCTTCCATGCTGATGATGTTCGTTAAAAATATAGTGTGCTAATTACATTTGTGACTGAACTCCTTGTGGGAGAATTGTACGTCTCCTTCTCCGTTTTACCCACATTCTGCCATAGATTTCATGTTATAGCAGTCTCGGGTGATGACCCAGCCCATATTGTTTGACTTACGAGCACTGTCACTGCAGATTTGACAAAACATGAAGGTACCAATGTGAGATTTCTAAAAGTAGCTCCAGCACTCGACCCAACATTTAAGAATCTGAAGTGCCTTCCAAAATCTGAAAGGGATGAGGTGTGGAGCACGCTTTCAGAAGACTTAAAAGAGTAACACTCCGATGCAGAAACTAGAGAACCCGAACCACCAAAAAAAATAAAAATAAAAAAATCAACCTTCTGCTGGTGGCATCTGACTCAGATGATGAAAATGAACATGCATCAGTCCGCTCTGCTTTGGATGGTTATCGAGCAGAACCCATCATCAGAATGGACGCATGTCCTCTGGAATGGTGGTTGAAGCATGAAGGGACATAGGAATCTTTAGCGCATCTAGCATATAAATATCTTGCAACGCTGGTTACAAGAGTACCAGGTGAATGCCTATTCTTACTTCCATTGTAAACGAGAAGTGGGCACCATTATCTCCTGCAAATGTAACCTAATTTGTTTGTCTGAGTGATTGGCTGAAGTAGGACTGAGTGGACTTGTAGGCTCTAAAGTTTTATATTATTTTATTTTTGAATGCAGTTATTTTTTGTACATAATTCAACATTTGTAAGTTCAACTTTCATGATAAAGAGATTGCACTACAGTACTTGTATTAGGTGAATTGAAAAATACTATTTCTTTTGTTTTTTACAGTGCAAATATTTGTATTAAAAATAAATAGAAAGTGAGCACTGTACACTTTTTACTCTGTGTTGTAACTGAAATCAATATATTTGAAAATGTAGAAAACATCCAAAAATATTTATATAAACGGTATTCTATTATTAACAGTGGGATTAAATTTTGTAATTGCTTGACAGTCCTGCTCACAATGCTGCTGTCTAAATGACCTCAGTAAACCAAAAATCCAAAAAGAGCTGAAATCCAGGCAGCTGCCTTCTGCATCTCCAAAAAGGAAGCCTGACGTGACAAAGATTGGAAGCACAGGAGTGTATCCAGTAACTCTGAGCCAGGTTAAATAGACATCAGTTTGCCCTTCCTCCTGCTCTGGTGTCAAACACGCACAAAAAACATCTGTAAAGGTTATGTCCTCTCTGATTCAGTGGAGCCACTTCAGCTCAAAAGTTAAGCAGAATTTGGATTTAAAGTTATCAAATACTTTATAACAAATGGGAGAACTTGATGTGGATAAAATAATCCGTCTTCCAAATTCTCTCCTTTCTGTCTTCCCCCAAACTTAAACCAAGCCCAATCTGACCTTTTTTCAGAGGCTTGACAATATTATACTTGATTTAGCATTGCTGGGGTCTAGCCAGGACCAACAGAGAAAGTAGTAGGATACCATGAAACAGGTTGGTCACTTGCCATTTCTAGTCCAGTTTTGCACACGCAGCAGATGCAGATACCCCAAAAGTTAAGTTTATTTATTTGAACTGACACTTCAAATATTTTGAGTTTCACTCATCACTGCTTCATGTTCAGATTATGGATCCAGGTGAACTCTGAGGCCTAGAACCTAAAGGAGGAAGAAATCCTCACATTGTGAGCCAGGGGGACCTTAATTTTGTTAACTTCGGATAGTCATCCAAGGCCCTGCATGCAGCTGAAGAAACAATCCACTAATCAGCAAACTTGTGGGAACTAAATCTTCAACCCCTCTTTCACCACTACTATATACCTGCAGTAGCCAACTAATATTGAGAAGGGTGAGTTATTTGCCCAGCAGACAGCTTGCTACTGTTTTCTAGATTGCACCCTCTTCTTCAGATAACATGCTATGTGCTCCAAAGAGGTCAGCTGAGAAAGTTGACTTAGGCATTTATCAAAAAGTGGGGTTGCTTAGCAAATCTGTAAATGCTGAAGTGTGATAGAAATATACCTCCATTCTTGGGTTTCTACTTGGATTAATTGCACTATCAACCCACTTTCTGCTCACACACAGTCACTGTGCATGATACATTTTGGGAACAAAGAGGAAGGAAGCACTGGACAATGGGAGGTTACAACCATTTTTAATCTATATTTTTCAACATATCTAAGCAATTTGTCAAATTATGGACTAATCACTTACTATATTATAGTTTTTAAATCTAAAATCTTAGACAAATGCCACACACAAAAAGCACCATAGGCTGTTTTGTTTATTTTTAACAGTTCTTACTTCTTAAAAAATGATCATGTCTCACATACTCAAATCCCTAAAGTGTTCCCAGATTCAAGTGTGGTTACAGCCAGCAAAGTGACTTTGCAAAATAATGGCCCTTCCTTATTTGGCATTTCTGTTCATTGTGAGTCTTGGAATCACAACAGCTCAGTGACATAAGATAAGTTTCATAACGACTCAATATGTTTTAAATTCCTTGTGGCTCCACACAGCCAGCACAGTTCACGTTCACACACACACACACACAAAACTGGAGTCTCTTCAGGCTTGTGCAACAATATTGTCAACTCAATTCCAAGAGCAGAATCTCTATTTCATTCAGTCTGTAATAGATAGAAAGAGCCCAGCTAGATTAAAATTTGCAGCTTTGCCAGTTACAAAAATTAGCTTGGATTGTTGTTTTTCCTGAACACAAAGAGCAAAAGACAAGGGGCCAGCTCCTTAGCTAGTTTCAATCCTTGGTGTCCAGGGAACTATGCAAATTAATAATGATTGACAATCTGGCCCATATTTTCAGATTAAAGAAACAGCAAGCAAGCAAAGAACAAATATGAAGTCTCCATACAAGAAAGTGAGTGATTAACAATTCGGTATCTTCTGAACTGAACACCAATGGCAGCTGCCCTTGCAGGCAGACGGATGCCCTAGAAACACAAAGGTGCAGTAGGTAGGTAAGTCATATAGCTATATGTATACCACACATTCGATCTGCAAATTAAGTAAAACAATGTAAACCAGGAACTTCAGGGTGCGATTTTGACAGAGCTCTTTTCCTGCTACTCACTGCATTTGGGGCTTGATTCTGCTCCCACCGACATCGGGGCCAAGTCTCCCAATACTTAACAGGGAACAGCATCTGCTCTTTCATGCAACTCCATAGGGGATTCCGGTGATTCATACTTTTTTGTACGTTATGGTGCCTGAGCCAATGCCCACTAAAGATGACAGGAGTCTTTTAATGGATTTGAAAGGGCATTGGCTGTTGGCTCAAGCCCTAACTTATCATCAGATCTTTTTGAATGTAATTACAGCCATGCTGTGTGTAGATGAAGATGGACACTTCCTCAGCTAATGCATTTTTCTATCATTGGTAGCTGAGTAAGACCAAGGATGATATCAGTAACAGAAACATCCACTTTCTCTATGCTGTGAGTTGGCCAGGTATTATGTGGTTTGAAGAAAAGTGCATTTTCCTCAGGCCACTTTTATAAAAATTCCAAGTGATATTTGTAATCTCTTCTCCGGTGTCTGCTCTCCTAAAAACAGCCCCTCACTCACTCAGTCTGTTGTCAGATTGTTTCTTTTCTGCTCGAATTCTAGATGATAAACTCAAGTGCACTTTACAACGTTTTTAATTCCAATTGATGGCAGTTCTGCACTTAGTCTAGAAGCAGCCCTCTTGCTGGAAACTGATGTTATTTGAGATGCTGACAGCAGGCAAGCCCTGTGAAAGAGACTGGGGACCAGAGTTCCCATGTGCTTTGAGAGACTGGTTTAACAGTCACAAGAAAGGGTTTCATAAAAGGGGAATGTGGTCAAATAGTCCGTGCACAGGGAGCTGGAGCCAGGAACTCCTGAGCTCTAATTGCAGCTCTCACTGACGCCTATGGCCTTGGCCAAGTCATTGAGGCAAAAAAAAAAAAAAAAAAAAAACCCAATAACTCAAGAGCAGCCACTGATTTTAGCCTCTCACTTTCTGGGTGCCTTATTTGAGACACGTAGTGCCTGATTTCCAATGGTGCTGAACACCTGCAGCTCCCGTTCAATTCAGTGAGAGCTGGAAGCGCTTGGAACTTTTAAAAATGATGCCCAAGGTAGTTGGAGTGCTCAACTTGAGATGAGACACCCAAAATCAGAGACCACTTTTCAAGTGTGTGTGTGGGGGGGGGGGGGTGAAGAGTAGATTGAGACAGTGAGCCTGGGGGTGGAGGGTAAGGGTAAGGGAAACAGAGATTGGGAGTTGTGGCGAGAGAAGAGATTGGGACTGGCTGGGCAAAGAGTCTGGGACTGAGAACCATTAGGGTGGGGGAAGAGGAGACAGATCTGCCAGGGTTCAGAGGGAGAACTGGCACTGGCTGGGTAAAAAAAAGACTGAGACAAGGAACTAAGGAGGTGGGGAACTGAGATTGGAGGAGGATCTTGGGGAGGAAAAGTGAGACTGGGAGCCAGCCAGGACAGGAAGTGTGGGCAGGGCAAAGAAGCAACTGAAGGCCAGGCTGGGGGAGAGAGACCAATCAGATGGGGAGTCATGGGAGGGAACAGAGACTGGCTGGGCAAGGAAACTGGGTCTGGGATGAGAAGCCTGAGAAATGGAGAGTAGGACTGGAGAGGTGAGGAGAATGGTACTGGGACAAGGACAGATTGGAGGAGGCAGAGCAGAAGGGGTCATACTTGGAGAAAATGGGCAGAAGATTCAGTCCCCACTACAGCACACTAGAGTCTGAAATGTAACCCTTGGTTCCTGAGTCTTAGCATTCCTCGGATATCAGCAAATATCTGTGGAACCCAATGGCAAACTGCCCCATCCTCCCCTAGTGCTGGTCCACAGAGAAGATGACAACCTACTACTGCTATCAGTTACTCTATTAGCTCAAATGCAGAGGTCCGTGCAACGGACCTAGAGGTTCCAACCTTGGTGATGATCTATGTAGGTGGCAATATGATGCCACATGACTTGGATTTATTTTCTCAGCTTCCTTTATTTAAAAAAAAAATACACTAGAAAATTCCCCACACACCAGCCTACATTAAAAGAATATTACTAAGATTGCAAAGTCAAGCAGTCAAAAGTTAGGACATTCCAGAATTGATTGCCTGTGCAACGTTAATTCAGCCCTCTTGTGCATATGCATTATGATACTGTCTTCAATTACCTGATCATACACTATATTTTCCATAAGACTCCTGCCTCCTTCAGTGCACAGAATGGACCGTGCTCATCTAACAATCAACTATTCAATAGTTCGTTTAATCCTCATTGTTCAATATATGGTCCCAGGCCTTGTTTACAGCACACTATTTCTGCTCTGGAAACAGCATTATTAATTTCCACATGGGCTTTTCTATGGTGCTCATCACTATAAATATCTGAGTGCTTCTCAGACTTGAATTAATTTCCATCATACCCCTGTGAGATATTATCCCCATTTTACACTTGGGTAACTGAGGAACAGAGGACGTAAAGCCAAAAGCGTGCACTAACTTTGGATGCCCAATTTGAGACACTTAAGACCTCATTTTTCAGTGTATTTAGGATTATATGGGTTCAAAGCTTAGCTCCCATTGATTTCAGTTGCACTATGAATGCTCAGCACTTCTACAAATCAGACCCCAGTGTCTCAAATTGAGCACCCAGAAAATGAGGGACACACAATTAGTGACCATCTGGGAGAAGTCTGGTTTAAGTGATTTGTCCAGCATCGCACAGGAGCTCTGTGGCAGAGGAAGGGATAGTATCCAGTTCTCCAGGGCGGCATTCACCTGCCTTAGCCATGAGACCATCCTTTCTCTTCCTGCAATGCCCTGCCTCATTCACACATCACATTCCTGGCCCCATAAAGTTGCGAGACCGCCTCATCAACCTCCTCCTTCTGGTGCTGGACAAGACAGACATCCATCACACCAGGAGGAGGAAGCTGGATGGTGAGGTTGTTCTGCAATTGTGGGACCTATTTCTGTTCCCTTGTTCAATCGCCTCTGCAGGCGGATTCCTCTGGGTGGCATCCACTGATTCCTTAGATGCCTCTAAGGAGCAGTGGGCACTGTCAGGGGTTCTCTGCTCTGTGTCCCTTTAGACCCTATGACCTTCACTCCCGTCCCTGTTTTATTTGTTGTCCTCAGTATCCACTGGCCCCTCCCCCTCAGTTGAGGGGAGGATGGGCTTTAGCTATGGACAGGCACTGTCTCCCAGCAACCACAACAGGTGCACACCTTCCAAATTCTGCAAGAAACAAAGTAGGGGTCTTCCAGACATCCTCCTCCTTCACCACACAACTCTGAGTCATGCCCAGAGCAGGCCAATCCTATGCACTGAACAAAGCAGGGGTCCTGTAGAGGAAAAACCATGTACTCATGTAATTTAAAGACTATCATAATGCATACACACAAGGGGGCTGAACTGAGGTTGCATGGGCAACCTCAATTCTGGCATTTTCCCAACGTCGGAGTGCTTGACTTTCCAACTCTAACAATGTCCTTTTAATGTAGTTGTGTGTATAACATTTTTACTAAGTTAAGCATCTTTATTAAGGAATTCCAAATGGGTGCTCTAGAGAGGAAGGATGGTCCAATGGTTACGGACTAACATTGGCGTTGGGAGACCTGGGTTCAAGTCCCTGCTCTGCCACAGACTTCCTGTGTGACCTTGAGAAAATCACAGAGTCTCTCTGTGCCTTTGTTCCCCAACTGTAAAAGGGGGATAATAGCACTTCCCTATGTCACACGGGCCCTGGGGTTGGGGAGGATAAATACATTAAATGAGAGGTGCTCAGAGACCATAGAAGGATGCTAGATAGCATTGTAAAGCACTTAATTTAATATTTAAAAATCAATTTTAAAACTTCTAATTCTTCTTGAAAACATCTAACTTAGCCTCAAACCGGTTGCAGACGGATTCACAGTTGGAGCTGTATTGCTGCCGACGTCACAGCTGGGCTCACCTTCTAGCCAGTGGGTCACCCTCGCGCCTCGCGGAGACGTGTCAATTGGAATCTTAACCTTAGAAGCAGAGTTATAGATTTCACACTCTGTTGGCAGTGCCTCGTGCATTTGACTCAGCGAACACGTTCAAACTGCTGTGCTGAACAAAATGGGGGCAATTTTCCTGTCTACGAGCCAGCTATTCAGCTCTCTAATAGCAATGCTGCTGAAGAGCAGCTTTTACATGCTCCTCCTTTTTGGGCTCATTATGTTTCTGGATCAGAAATTGCGAAGCAAGGAAACTAAGGGTCGAGGCCTGTGTTTTCCTAACACTTGGAAAGACATTACCATCTGCAGCATGATTCAGATCAATGGTTTAGTGAAATCCCGTTGGCAGGGAGACATTCTCTAGATTAATTTTTTAGAAGTTCCGATCTTTCTAAAAGGATGTTTTGTCTTCCATCTGCCTCTTTTGCTCTTTTCTTATGTTCCTGTGGGATGGGCTTGTCAGATCACACAAATGCCTCCTTAGCATGTCTGGACAGGTTAAGAAATACAGTCTCTGTCGGCAAGAAACATGACACACAACCGAGATCCTTCCCCGCTGTCTCTCTGAGTGAGAGCAGCAAGCTGCTGAACTGCCTGCAAAGTGCACATCACAAATACACTGTAAGCATCCTGTACAATCATACTGCGAGAAAGCCAGCCTTAAACTGCCCTCAGTGTAGCACTGGGGAAAGGAAATGCCATTTTAATGATGCCCAAACTTTGTCCAGCCAAAAAATAAACAAAACAAAACCCACCATAACAACAAAACCCACCATACTTTGGCAGCATCCCAACAGCCTGTGAGATGCAGCTAATTTGCATACATTGGAACAAATTGCAGGAACCATTAATTTTAATACAATCTGTGGCTTATAGAGACTACAGGTCTCAGCATGTCATCTCTCCCTTTTCAATTTGCAAGCAGCCAAGATATTGTCATTATTCTTTTGTACTGAGATCGCGCTCAGAGCCCCAGCCAGCACCGGAGCACTGTTGCGCTAGGTGCTGCACAAACGTGTAAGATGTGGTCCCTGCGCCAAAGAGCTTGCAATCTAATGCCACATTCAAAACATACTCTATTAAAAATCAGAGAATTTAAAGATGGTAAAGATCTGTTAGGTCGTCCCTGCCAACTGTTCCTTGCTGTAAGATATTCTTATATAATGGCAAAGAATATTTTAACAGAACTCATACCTCAGTATGGTGCTGGGAGGTGCCTTCTTACTAACCATCTGGTTAAAACGGAAGTCCTTATTATCTGTGGTCACTAAAACATCCGGAGCACTTTCTGTTACAGGGTTATTGTGCTGGGTATGGCGTGCTCAGGTGTTCCCCCTGTAAAACAGAAGAGATATTTGTAATGGGAATTAGTGGTTAGAATAAGTGTCATCACCACCACCACCCACCTTGACAAGTCACCACTGCCATAATATAGGAGCATTGGAAACCATTGAGATTTATTGAAAAGTGTCTGATATGTCACTAAAAAAAAAAAAAACATTAACAGTGATATTGGAAACCACCGTCGTGGCAGTCTGATGATGTAGAGTTGCATTCCATGTATGAGGCTCAGCAAGATACAGGCATGAAAGAGGCAGAAGACTCTCACGGAAACTGTTTGGTAAAATAGAGTATTTTTAACATCCGCATTTTGTTCCTATTTGGATTAATTTAACAGTGTGTTTGGTCATTTTATGAGTAGTAAATTAAACAGAGCAATTAAAAAGAATGTAGAAAACCTTCCTTTCCAACAGCTTGGAACGTCTCCTGTTTTTGTAGTGCATTTACATAGAAGCTGGTTTTCCCATGTCCTGCTCTACATCATACTGGAGCTCCTGTTAGAAAGTTTCAGAGAGGACCAGCAGCATTCACTGACTAGAGACAATGAAATAGCAAAATGTTTCTAAAAGTCAGAGCATATTGAATGTTTTTAGGTCTCTGGTGAATAATCATAGCAGTTTTCCCATGAAGAAAGTATTGTGAATATCACACAGAGTGATCTAAGGATTCACTGATACAGTAGGGCTGCATCAATTAGCTTTTGGTTGTAAAAGACATCAGGTTTTGCTTGTCTTTTTAAACATAAGCCCTCTCAACCAAGAGCTATTACCATCTTCTGGCTGTCTGGTGGGTCACTGAGTGGCACAAATTGGTGGGGAAAGGGATGGATGGTCTCAATCCCATTCCTAGTGGACACGATTCACAACACAGAACCAGCCACCACAGCTGACCACTTCTGGGTGGTCACAGCCCAGAGGCCAAAGACTGAATAGGCCGTGTAGACCACAGTTCCTCTTTCCACTGTAAGTACTCCCTCTGGATCAGGGTTGCAGTACATCATCAGACATTTATATTGTTGGTAGCACCTCAAAGCCTCAACCATGTTGTGCCAGGCTCTGTATCAACACACAATAAATGACAACCCCTACCTCAGAGAGCTTACAGACTAAAAGGTGAGATTTACCAGGTTGATGGAGACAAACAGGTGGGCCAGATTGGGCGAGAAGGGGAAACAAATAATAGGATTCATGTAATTGATGGGTTTGTACAGGGCAGGCTGTACTTCCCATGCCCTTAAAGACTGTGTTCTGTGGAAACACAAAGCTTTAAAAAAGATGTCTAGATACAGACGGGGCAACAGGGAAACTCAGTGTTATTTTTCACTAGCTGCAGTCCCAACTACCACACTACCACTTTTCCTTCCCCTAAACCTCCTTTCTCCCATGGAGGAGTACTGGGCAGAGCTCCCATCATAGCCATTAAATGGCAAAGTTGAGTTGTTATGGTTATAAAATATTTATTTAGGACTATAAATATACACAGAAATGTGCAGTCGCCAATAAGCCACATTCCCTGCCCCAAAAGGCTTACAGTCTCTGAATAAGGTAAGAACTCAAGAGAAGGGAAGTGCGGGGGGATAACTGATGAGAAAAAGAGAGGAGGGATTGCTTGAAGAGGCGAGTTCTGAGGAGGACTTTGAAGGATGAGAAAGAGGGCCCTTCGTGGATGAGGGCAGGGAGAATGTTTCAGGCACAGGTAACAGAAGGCAACCAGGCAAGAGTGGGAGGAATAAGGAGGGAATATTGGGGGGGAGAGCGAGAACAGGAAGAGGAATTGAGAACAGAGATAGCGGCCCTGATTATGTAGGGCTATGAAATGAGGAGGAGCTTGAATCCAGTGCAGTAAGAATCAGGAAGGCCGTGGAGGGATTTAAAGAGGGTGAGAACATGGTCAGAGCAGGGGGGAGAAAATGTCAGCAGCAGCACTTGGACAGACTTGAGGGGGAGATGTGAGAAGCTCCAGGCAGGAGAAGGCTAACATAGTCAAGGTGAGAGAAGGCCAGTGGGATGAAAGGGATTTCAGCAATTCATCGAGGACAGTGAGAAGAGAGAATGGATTTTTAAGATACTAGAGAGAATAAAATGACTGAACTGGGACCCTGAGATGGGTGGGACAGGGGACGGGAACATACATCAAAGGATCTCTCCCAACATAGGCCTACCCTTGAAACTATTTCCTCACTGGTCCCAGATCTAATCCAGGAGTATACAGGGTTTGAAGCATGTCTATGTCTCTCCCCTGTTTCACCTGGCAGTGTAGGGTTACTGCAAGATCACCAAGCCAGTTCCAGCCTACAGAGGAGTACTGAGCTAAGCCTCTTACTGCCCCTTTAACTCCCTTCATTCTGTGTAACACATGATCTCTTGCAGCAGATGAGCCACTGCAGTATTCAGATAAAGCAGCATAAGTTCTTTTCTTTCAGCAGAAACCTAAACCCAAACTTCTGGCCACTAGTGGAAAGTGCCAGAGACTTTTTAGTAAGTCCAAGCACTGGGGCGTTAGCTCTGGTCTTCTGGCTAACCTCCAAAATGAGGTAATTAGGATCTGCCTCCAAAAATTCCCCACACAGTTTCATTGGAGACTTTAGGCTAGATTTTCAATCTGCAGCAGAAAGTGGCCTTAAACTAGCCAGAGATAGCAGGAGAAAAATCCTCCCCGTGCAGCAGAACTGCTGCTGCAAGTGGCTCTACTGTCTCCTACACCAGCTACCTCTCTTTTCCCACAGCTAAGAAGTTGAAAGGGGCATGTTAGGGGCATTCCAGGGGACTGGAGGGGGCATGGCAGGGCAGAACTCTGCCACACCCAATCCTCTGCTGGTGTAAAATTAGAGCTGCCCTTGTCTTAACTTGCAACAGGGACACACAGCTCTGGATTAGGGAGACACAACCGATTCTCCGCTCCCACCCATTTGTGCAAAAGGAGCAGAGAATAAGGGGCATTATTTTCACTTCTTTTCAAAACTGTCCTGTAGTGTAGATGTACAGAGTAGCTAGCTCATTCCACCCCAGAGGAACCAGCATTTCACTTCTGGGCAGACCATCCTCATATATACAATCTATAAAGCGCTTCAAGATTCTTCAGGATACAAAGCACCTATAAAAGGATTTATTATTATAGAGTTTAGGAAGCAGAGGGAATCTTCTCTCAGAATCTCACCTGGCTTTTGTCACTTGTGACATGACCTTAAGTAAGTGGTGTTTAAAAATACAGCACTTTGCATTAAGTCCGTTTGTTTTGGTTAACAAGGGTATAATCCTTGCATACTTCAGGGCGCGCGTGCACACACACACACACACACACACACACACAGCGCTTTGTCACTGCCCATCAAAGCAGCTAAGCGTATATATTTCAGATTTATATTCTAATTACTCAGCTCTCAACAAATGCTGCCTTTAAAAATTGGCTGTACACTCAAGCCAGTCAAACTTTCCATTTAGTCATAACCTCAGAGATTCCCTGACCAAGAAGGAAACATTGGCCTAGTCTGGATACATTTAAGTAGGGAAGAAAAAAAACATGCATCAATTTTGTCTTGTTAAATGGTGCTGATTTGAAATTCTACCTTCCAGTTTTGTTAAACTTTCCTATGCTAGTTGACATCCTAAATCTTAAAGCATAGATACATTATATTTATAGAAGCAAATATGGAAATACTAAATGTGAATAACTACATTACAACAGCGTTCAAGTTACAAACATAGGCCCTGATCCTGCAGTGAGCTCCATGCAGAGCCCCTGCGCAGAGCCAAATTAAAGTCAGTGGGGTTCTGCCTGGGCACTGGGGTGCGTTCATGTGGTGGCTGTTGCAGGATAGAGGACTTATGTGTGCAAAACTCAGAAATGCAAAAGCTAAAAGGCCAGATCATTGCCCCCAGTACAGTTCTATAGTGCAACTCCGGTAGCACCAGGGGGCTGTAAAGCTGCCCTGACTGAGCAGAAGAGGATTCCCCAGGTAGAGTAGAGACAGCTGGTTCTACACCAGCCCCTCCCCTGAACCAGTCTGTGCTGGGGGCATGTATCGCTCCAGTGATCCTTTGCTAGTGTAGCTGACCTTTGGAGGCCATTAGCCACGAATGTAAGTTACAGCAGCCTTGGGGCATGGGGAGAAGGAGGAAGCAGACAGGAGGGACTGGTGTAGAGCTAGCTATGATGACTTTGCCACCTGGGGGTTCCTCCATGCCACAGGACTCCTCACAGCTTTACAGCTCATTTGTTCTGCTGGAGGGGCCATACTGGAGGAAAGAGCCGGAGTTCATTTTTGGTCATGCTAAATTTAAGTTTAAGGAGCAGCTGTCAAAGAGAAATGCAAAGAGGTGAGACTGCGGTCAGCAACGGAGAAGGAGAATTGCGAGTCATCCATGTATGGACGGGAACTGAGACCAAGTCAGGGTTGAGCACTCAGCAGCAGAGTGTAAAGAGAGAGCAGGCCCAGAGCAGAGTCTTGGCAGGATCCCAATGGCCAGTGGGGGAAGGAAGCAAGATGTCTCACCAACAGAGATACTGAAAGAACAAGCAGAGAGGTAGGAGGAGATTCAAGAGTGCATGGAATCACAAAAGCCAGCAGAGGACAAGACACTGAGAAGGAAAATATGATGGAGAGCATGAAGAGCAACCAAGAGGTCAAGGAGGGTGAGATCCGAGGAGTATCAGTGCAATATCAGACTTGTGTCACCACTCCAGATCATTTTTACTATGGTATCCACACTGGGTCAGTTCTTGCAAACTCTCCCCCATGCCTTTCAGAGGAACAAAGATTTTTAGAAGTCTTATTTGAACAAGCTGCCCCAACCATAACAGTGTTCGAGTAAAGCTATTCCATCATAGGGCAGCAACAGAACTGGCCACTTGAACCACTGAGAAGCATTATTACCCCCTTTCTCCTCCAAAGGATACCCCCCTGAACAGAGCCCAGAATAGCAATAGCCATTCAAACTGCTGCATCACATTGCATTGACAGTTCATGACTGGTTCGTAATCCACCGTCACCCCAAATCCTTCACTGCCTCTCTCCTCTCTAATCTCCATTCGTGTTTGTGCTGGGAATTTACTTCAAGTGTTTTATTGTACATGTATGTAAATTAAATCCCACATCTCAAATGACAAACTCCAGATAATTCTGTAAATTAACTCTCCCTCCATTGAGTCTGCGATAAATCCTAGCTTGATATGACCAGCAAATATGATCAGTGTTCCACTTATCTTCCAGATGGTTGATGAAGTTGTTATAGTCTCAGTTCCCATACTGCCCCTGTAATAGCCCTACTTTTTACCTCCCCCAAAGCAGTGTTTGTAGCATTTATGATTTTTCTTTGTTTACAGCCGGCTGGCACATTCTGTCTCCATGGTACAGTATTCTTAACCAGACATGGTGTCTTAATCTCTCTATTTAGTTTTTCCACACAGGACTGTATCGAAAACCTCACTAAAGACAAATCAGTGCCCAGGGGATTTACATAGGCAATGCCCATTAGCGTTAATGGGAGTTGCATACATAAATCCTTCAGGCACTGGTGGAGAACAGATCTCAGGATATACAAGCACAGCAGCACAGTTCCACCAGATACAAGGAGGACACTGTCATACCCATTTTAGTTTTTTCTTGGCCATGCAGAAGAATCCTATCACATAGGGCAGCCTATCACATAGGGTGGTGAGACATGTTCAAGCCTGTCACTGAACAAATTCCAGGGTAGTCAGATGCCCATTCCATGACGGCAGAGTTCAGCCCAGGATTTAGGAAGACGCTGTGCACTGATGCTAGGCAGCGGAGACTGTTAGTCTGGGATCTAGGAAGAGCTACAGGGCTGTCTGGCTCTACCAGCCTCCATGGAGCATCACCTTTGTATTCAGTACAGTGAAGTCTTGTATCTCCTCTACCATGTGGGACAGATACCAACAGTATCCCTCAGCACTACAGCAGAGATGCCTAAACTTTGCAAAGGGTTGCATAGAATGTACCTCACTATACCCATGGAATCAATTGGAGTTCTCCTCAGCCTTAATGATGATCTGTGGTCCAGAGACTACAGGCCCCAGCATAGAATCAAAGAATATCAGGGTTGGAAGGGACCTCAGGAGGTCATCTAGTCCAACCCCCTGCTCAAAGCAGGACCAATCCCCAATTTTTTTTCCCCCAGATCCCTAAATGGCCCTCTCAAAGATTGAACTCACAACCCTGGGTTTAGCAGGCCAATGCTCAAACCACTGAGCTATCCCTCTCCTCTGAGGTTCTCCATCTCTATTAGAGCAGCCAGGCTGCTTTGCATGCTGGACCCAGTAGTCTTTCAGGACCGCACCTCAGTATTAAGAATGAGAGCCACCTTGTAGAACTTTGAACAGATTGCATTTAGCGCATGAGCTGCACTTTGTCCACCTTTGTGCTGATCGTAATGGGAGAGGCTGGCATAAATCCTTCTTGCCCCCAACTCACCAATGCCATGAGAGGAGAAGACAGGCTCTTAGGAAGGACTTTATTTCTCAAGTGGTATAGAATTCCTTTTCCCTACAAGAACTGAGCAGCAAATGGGGGCATTGTGGCCCTGAGAAGAGAGCGAGGGGAGGGAGGAAGGGTCTGATTAGCATTGCTGGTTTCATTGCTGCCGTGAGAGAGGCTGCCGAGTACAAAGCCGTACTGGAAATAAAGTGTCCACCCCTCCCATTATCCATCAAAGCAATGACATTATTGCATGGTGGGTTTACAGCTCCCTTGCAGTAGTAACAGCTTTCCAAGTAGGGCTGTTTTTAAAACAAGGCCCGAGTTAGTGCACTGCTGCTCCGGCATGGACAGACAGGGCCCTTTTTCTATGCATAGACATTTCCTGGCCACTAGCAGCAACTCCAAAATTCATTTCACCCTTTAATTTGATTTCATGGAGCAGTATGAGGAGGTGGGGGGGGGAGGGGGAAGGAGAAGAGGCTGGGGGATGGGATATGGGGGTATCAGACATCCTTCAGCAAAATGCAGTAATGCTCTTGATCAGGGAAGGGTGGGACAGTGGTTGCTATGGTAATGTATTCACACACACATACATGCTCTGTAATGCATCTTTTCTAGCAAGGAAAGAATCTAGTGCCCTATTTTTGGTATCAAATTTCAGCAAACACAAGTCACTTTCATTTCATCACACTCAAACTGCTGGGTTTAACTAGGTCACATTTTCTAACCGTATCGGAGGCTAAGACTTGTCTTGCTTGAGTGGCTTAACCACCCTAGAAGAATTTCACTAAGCAATGCCATATATGCCAGTGTTAACAATGGATTCCTTTCCCCTGCTCTGGAAGAGCGAAGACGACCAGGGAAAGTACTCCAAAGCTGTTTCACAGCTAAATCAAAACTGCTTAAGATCATAGACAGGTGACAGATTCCTTGGCAGTGCAGCGGTCAGTGTAACAGAACAAAATATTTGGAAACCACTTCCTTCTACACTAACCTGCATGGGCCGGGGTCCATTTACCCTACAACCATTTACAGCAGCACAGGAAAATACTTTGCAATTGAAAGTTATCAACTGGTTGCCGAGAAACACAAAGCTCTGAGCTCAGCTCCTGACAGATAAACAAAAATATGAAAATATTCTGATGTAAAATCTAATTTGCTTTTATATTTTTGGAGGGAGAAAAAAGAAAAAACAAAGACACACACCACACACCACCTTATGCCCGAGTTATTCTTTGAAGAGAACAAGAAGCTAGAACCCAGAGGTCTGGCCTTGTAAGCAAAGCAAGTGATTACTCAAGGCCTCACTTATTTGAAAGCCACACTGTTGTGTGTGCTTATGGGAATTGCCATACCAGATCAAGCCAGTTGTCCAGTATCCTGTCTCTGACAGTGGCAAGTAACAGCTGCTTCAGAGGAAGGTGAAGTAAACCCCAAAGTGGACAATTATGTGTAACCCTTCTGCCAGGCCAAGTTGATAGCAGCAAGGGCCGGGTTCAGTACACAGGGGTTCCCTCTCATCAGAGCAAATGCAAAAGTGGCTCGAGCCCCCACCCAGTGACCTGGGAAAATCTTACACACCCCCTGGGCGCCTCAAAGAGGCAATACTTCCCCTCTTGCAAGCACAGAGTCTCGGTGTAGCAGAGAATCTTTAATAACATGAGGTAAACGACATCAGCATTAAATTGGGGAAACACCACAACTAGTGTTCATTCACCAAACCATGAGCAAAGACCCACCCCAGCAAATTGGGCCACATCCTTTCCCTCGGGTTCTTGAGTCCCAGAACCCAAACGTCTCTTGAGTCCAGCAATCCACAAATCACCCAAAGTCCAAAAAGTCCAGCCCCAGAGTTCAAAAGTTCATCTGCAGAGTGTTACTCCCCAGTCTGGCTAAAATATGCCTGTGTGTGGGGGAAAGAGGTAAGGGGTACCTTACGTGTCCTGAAGCTGACTGCCCCACAGGGCTCCGCTCTGCACAGCTCGCTGTCTCATGAACAGCTCTGCTCAGCTCACCTCGCCATCTCACAAACACTCCGCCAGCCTATCCACGAACAGCACCACTGCACGCTAGATCTTCCGGCTCCCCACTACTTGACACAGTGCTCAGTGATTTCAGCTCATAGTAGTGGGAGCCTTAGTGCTGGTGCACCATGAGGCCAAAGTGAATTCAGCACAATACCTGTAGCAAGACTCTTAATAGACCCAAAATTAGCTCTGACATTCCACAGTGGAGAGAGACAGAGGTGCAATTGGTGCTTCAGGCCCTCACAAAGGGGCCCACACCACCAGGTACTAATACCTGTCTCAAGCCTCTCTCCATTCACAGAGTTTTGGAACCCATGTCCCTTGCCTAGCGAGTGCTACTTAGTTGATGGTGAGTCCCTCCATCATAACAAAAGGCCAAGTACAGTTCCTAAGCACAGTTCCCATAATCAGGGTAATAACAATTTATTCTTCCCGCCCCAATAACAGAGACACTGGGGATCCCACAACAGCCAAAGTGACCATTTGGGCAGTTATGGCCTCATTCTAGGGGGTGGGTGGGTGTGCCTATGCAAATGAGATCAGCCCCTGAAGTTCTTTTCCACAACTTGCCACAACTCACCACCAGACGTCAAGGTAGAGCTCATCCTGACTCTGCTTACATATGGAATAACCTGCCCTCACCTATCAATCAGAGGTTGACTTAGATGCTAAAACATGGCAATATATAACCCTTATTGTATCTAATTAATGATAGATTATCCACGTAATTATCCACGTAATATTCAACCCTCTATTGAATCCTGCTAAATTCTTGGTAGCAATATTTTGTGGCAATAAGTTCCATAGGTGGATTATGCATTGTGTAAGAGAGCTTTCCTTTTATCAGCATTAAAGGTGTTGCCATTCAATGAAATTGAAGCCCAGTCTACACTACACAGTTAGGTCAACACAAGGCAGCTTACGTCGACCTAACTAAGTAAGTGTCTACATTAAAATTTCGCTCCCACCAGTGTGACTGCTATACGGACTTAACTCAACCTCCATGAGAAGCATAGAGTCAATGTCGATGTAGTTAGGTTGACACAGTGTTAGTGTAGACACTGCGTCGCTTACTTAGACTGTTACTGGCTTTCAGAAGCCATCCCACAATGCCCCACACTGACAGTACAATCAATACAAGCACTTCTGGTGAGGATGTGCACCGCCAACACAAGGAGCGTAGCTGGACACGCAAAAGTGATTTAATTACTGCGGCGGCTGTATGCCGACGTAATTAAGTCAACATAATTTTGTAGTGTAGACTTGCCTTGAATGTCTCCTCGCTCTTGTATTATTAGAGGGTAAATAGGATTCACCTTCAATCATTATTTTGAATACCTGTCATGTCCCTTCTTATTCATCTGTAAATGAAACAAACCAAATCTTTTCAGTCTTTCCTCATTCTGAAGTCGATGCCTGTGATCATTTTCATTCCTTGTCTCTGGACACCTTATATTTCTGCTCTTTCTTTTTTGAGATAGGGAGATCAGTGCTGCCCACAGCCCTCCAGGTGGGCATGTTGCGTTGATTTATATGAGCAATCCTCGGTTTTCACTTATTTTCTATCCCATTCCTTACACAGCCAGCCATTTTGTTCTCTTTTTAGATCACTGCTGCAGTGTGAGCAGATGTTTTCACTGAACTATCCACAGCTCTCTTTCCCAAGTGGTTACAGTCAATTAGAACCCAGCAGCGTGTAAGAGTAGCTCAAACATGCATAACCCTGCATTGTCAACAATGGATTTCATCTGCCTTGGATCACCTAGCTTGGATTGGCCCCTCTGGGGTTCCTCACAGTCCTCTCTAACCTAACACGTTGTGCCATCCACAAATGTTCCCACTTCACTGCGCCCCCTCTTTTCCAAGTCATTAATAAATATTTAAACACCACCAGCTCACATGCCAGGAGCAGTACCAGAGGAACAGCAAACCCATGCCTCAAAGTCAAAGTCCGCCTCAAGCCACATTTGGCTCATTGAGTGGAGGTGGTTCAGACACGTCAGTTTCCATAGCCAACAGTACATGGACAAGTGATGTGGCTAGCACCATCTCTGACTCCCCTAACCAAATGGATCAGGTACCCATCTACAGCTCAGTGGACTGGAGGTGGACTTTCTAGATCAGGTGAGTCTCCCTCAAGCTTATGCAGAAATCCATGGCTAGCTCATCAATATTTGTATTACTATTTAACTCCCAGCCCACAGGGCGAGGTGATTCTCCACTGGAAGAGGAAGGAACTTCGTCTCAATGTCATTGCCCGCTGCCCACACCCCGATATCAGCTTCAAGCCTCACTGTTGCTTGAATCACTCAGCACTGCTGCAGCCTCGATCTAGGCACAGCCAGTATGTGTGTTTTAAGGGTGAATACGGGTTGCCCAGCCTTGGAGGGCAGATTGTGCTCGACTCTTTCACATCACAAGGCACTCAGTAATTCAGAACATGAAATGGACCCTTCAGTGCAAACTGAGCTTCCCAGCCTATAGGAGAAAATGAAGCCTGGAAAAGCTTCATCCCCTACAGCACAGCCATCCCCAGCCCACTCACATTATTCAAACCATCCCATAATTGGGCCCAGCTGGTTGTAGGCGAGACAGAAACCCCTTGACTGAACTACTACAGGGGTCAAGTTACTGCTCAGCCCAGGAGAAAAATTGGTCCCTCTTTGCATGAGGATAGGACATGCACAGGGAGGAGGCAGTGGGAAGGCATGGTGGGAGCTGGAAACTAAATTGTTCACAGAATACCCACAAGAAAAGCATCTCGTAGGGAGTGCTGTGCCTGTAACTAAGTGAGGGAAGCACAGGGCAGACTGAACTAGACAGATACACCGAGAGAGACTTATCACACTTCTCTGCATAAATAACGGGACAGTCAACTTTCTCTGGGATCTTAGAGCAGATCCATGTGCACCTCTCTTCTCACCATTCCTCCACCAAAGCCATTCCATGCAAGACTGCCTTCTTCTGATCTACTGCACATGATAACTCTCTGCATTCTGGAAACCCACGCACTCGGATTTGAACCCTCAACACTGTTGTTCATATGGTGATGGTTCTCGTTAGCACCCCTGGCTCTAGCTGCTGTCAAAGAGAAGCTGCCTATCAGCCTGTGGGATTTGTCTAGGCTGGTTTGTTTAATGAAGAGTGTGACCAGTGTTGATGCATGAGGGCTTTTGCAGAGAGAAACCTCCTTTTGCAGCTTAAAAGCTTGTGCCACTGAGTGATGTGCCACTGTGAGTGACGGGAGGAGAGTATAACAATAAGAAAAGAAATAATGGAGAATTTCTCCCATAACTTTACATTGGTCTGAGGCACAATATGCAATGACTAGGTCCAGCATCTCACAACCCATCTATGCTCAACATCACCATCTCACAACCCATCAGTGCTAGAAATCCAGCTGTATCCTATTAGAAAGGTGCTCAGTAATGTTCTCTTAGGGTAGTTTTGTATGGTGCTTCTTGAAAAGTGAAAAAACAAAAACTCCCCAGGTAAGGGATAGTAAAAAGAAGTTCTTCAGGAACTGGCTGACACTGATCCAATTGTAGGGCATGCAAGCCTGGAATCTTTTAGTCAGTAGTGATTGTTAGGGCTGTGTATGCACCCTGCGCACACTTGCAACCCTTACAGTGAAGGTATAAAGGACAGGGCAGCCCCAAACACCATTCAGTTCCTTCTGACTGCACATGGCAGAGCCTACAGTGTCCTCCTGCTTTCTCATAGCCCCTAGATAGGTTTAGAATGTATCGTTAGTCTTGTTGGAAACTTAAGACATTTTATTGAAGCCTCTTTATTTAAAATAAAAACCAAAAGCCATCGTTTTCTTCTGAATCTCACCTCAGTACTGAAAAGTAGAGTCTGATGGCTGAGAATAGGTCTCCTGGCTTTAAAATCTGCCCTGCCTATGCGGCTGCTATGACTGCCAATGATATACATAGGAAAAAGGTTTTGTTTGGCAGAGAGTCTCATATCCCAGACAAGCATCCTATTTGTAATTCTTCTGTCAAACTCTTTGCCAGAGGATGTTGTGATGGCCGAGACTAACAGGGTTAAAAAAAATGCTAGATAAATTCATGGAGGATAGGTCCATCAATGGCTATTAGCCAGGATGAGAAGGATGGCATTCCTAGCCTCTGTTTGCCAGAAGCTTGGAGTGGGCGACAGGGGATGGATCACTTGATAAGTATCTGTTCTGGTCATTCCCTCTGGGGCACCTGGCATTGGCCACTGTCGGAAGACAGGATACTGGGCTAGATCGACCTTTGGTCTGACCCAGTAGGGCCGTTCTTATGTTCTTTATGTTCTAAGCACCCATAGAAGACTTGTGAGGCCCAGTTACAGTTATTTCTGATGGAGAAGACAATGCACAGTATCTCTGATGCCAGCATTACTCCTCAGAAGCAGTCTGCTCCTACTTAAAAACCAACTTCAATGAATGCTCTGGCTACAAGAGACACCCCTTTTGGGGCTAAGAGGTCTTCTGGCTCAAAGAGACCTCATGCTTTCCTCAAGCACTCAGAGCCTTCTCGCCAGTCCTTCTTGGCTCATCCAGTGGCTGTAGATAGAATGGCTGTACAGGAATTTACAGTCCAGAGCAGAAGAGCCTCTACTAGGAGGACATACCACGATGAGTGGAAATGATTTTCACTGTGATCCATTCAGCCCCTGGATTCAATCTATTTTGGATGATTTATTGTCATTGAAACTCAGGACTCTTGATTAATAATGTTGGAGTTAATCTCACCACTGTGTCTGCATATCCCCCACCCTACAATTTTCCCCCACTTAACAGTCTATGTTTTTAGTGGGCCCACTTCATGCATTCTACCAGTTAAAGAGCCATTCCCTACCTGGGACTTGACTATAGTGCCCCTATCTTTAATAGACCCTTTCTTTTTAACCCTTTACATCAGGTTCACTATATCTCCCCTCTGTTAAAATGGCTTTTTTTTTTGGTCGCCATCTCCTCAGCTTGCAGGGTAAGTGAAATGCAGGCTTTGATGGCAAGTGCTCTGGATACCATTTTTCAGAAGGATAGGGTTACTGTCAGGCCACATCCAAAGTTATTGTTATTATTAAACCAGAAGTGGTCTGGGATTTTTCTATAGATCAATCTATGCATTTACCAGTCATTTTTTTCCTAAAGCTCATGACTCTGCTACAGAGACTAATCTCTACACACTAAACGTTCTCAGGGCTACCTATGGCTATCTTTCCAGAACAAATCCATATCGTAAATCATCCAGACTTCACCTTTTGGTGATAAGTCTACAGGACAGGCTATTTCCCCTCAAAGACTCTCAAAAAGGGTTACAGACTGCATTCAACAAACTACCTCTTCCCTCTCAGGCCAGAGGCTTTCTGCTAGCCTTATTTCTGAGATCTGTAGGGCAGCTACTTGTAGTTTGGTTCATACGTTTACCAATCGCTGTTCTATTAAGGCAGCTTCTAGAGCAGATGCGCGGTTTGAGAGGGCTGTCTACAGTTATTTACATATTTCCTATTGCCCATCTGCTAGCCATTCACCTACAGTGGGATCCATGTGTATAAAACTTCAAGACCATCTACTGTAAGGCTAGTAATCTCCCATGTCATTCTCCAGGACTTTAATACTCCTACACAAAGTTACCCATAACGCATATAAATGCCAGACTTGGGAACTATGACCCAGAGCCTCAAAGGTTTTTAAGCACCAATTCCCTGGGAGTTAGCTGCCTAACTACTTTGAGGATCTGGGCCTAGCTGGCTAAACTCAAGAGTTCTGTCCCATGCCCCTAATGCCTTGCCCCTTATAAGCCCAGGAGAAGGGTCCCATCCTGTGAACACCTGAGCAGAGAGTGCCTCACCTGTGAGCATTAGCAGCTGCAGCTCTTTAAGTGTATCAGAGCAGTGTGCTCTCCTGTCCACCTTGCAAAGTACGCTCTCCATCTCTTTGCTCCTTACAAGGGCCACAGGAGTAAGGCCAGGGCTCCACTTTGTGTCTTGCAAAGTCCATAGTACACTTTCCTAGACTTGTCATTATGCAGTGATCCCAACCACTAACGCAGCAAAGCCTTCTTCAGCTTTGCACTTTGAGCTTAGCAAAAAATACTGTACATGCTCAGTGTGACTTGAGAGAAATCAAAATGAGGCCAAACCAAAACCAACTTTCCTGGGGCAAGCCAAAGCACTTCTCTTTTGTGAGCACCTATTTCCCTGCCAAGTTTCAACTTTCTGTTCTCAGCTGCTTTTGGGCTGCAAGGCTGTTAAAAGAGTTGCAAGAATTTTGTTGATGAAGGAGAAAGTATTTATACCACTCTCCTCATTCTGAACCACATTTCCTCAAACTTTCCAGAAAAATGCACATTCCAACAGAGACCAACCCTGGGAAATTACAGCCTGAAAAATGGAAGTTTCAGTTAGTTCTGAGCAACTGAAAATGCGGGGCTAGAATGAAAACTACTACACAACCTTAACATTACAGCAGTCATTGCTGCTCCCAGTAAAATACATAAAAACACACCTAGTTTCATTATCTTGTTGGTCTTCTTGCTATGTCCAATCCAGTTTTAAATGACTTCAGTAATGGAGCATCCACTATTTTACTGGAAAGGCTCAAAGTCCTCAGCGGTAGGGGTGTTTTCCTCCCAATATTCTAACGCACCTTCACTCACTTTCATCATATTTCTTCAAGTTCTACTGCATTCCTCACCCCTATCCCTTCTTGGTGTCACCCATACTTATGTAGCCTGGCTCTCTTTCCCTTCTAGGGGATGGCTGGCACTGGCAGGCATTTAAGAGTCTGCTGGGTCTTTCAGTTCAGGAAGTGGAAGCTCATGATTTTAATATATCCAGGGGTCACTGGTTAGATCCCTGCTGTCGACAACCCACCCGCCCACAGGCGCTGCATTATATCAGTGTTTACACTCTTCAGATACTGTAGTTAACATGCCACCCACTTTATCATCACTTGGCCAAGCTGTAGCCCCAGATCAGGAAAGCCTTTAAGCATGTACTTGACTGCTGGGAAAAATGTTTTCTTAAAGAGTGGGGCCTAAACATTGTGCACAGCCTTCAGTTATTTAACCTGCAGAGAGAGAGAGAGAGAGAAAATCGTGCCAGACCCATTAATCATTTTAGTTGTTCTTCGCTCAGTTCCTCCCAGTTTATCAATGGCTATTTGGCACCCACCACTGAAGCCGGTATGTGAGGTGCTGTGTTATCTCAGAGACAGACTCATCTTCCCCCCAGTAATGCAGTCCTCTACATACTGATCCATAGTCCAGAATCTGTTGGGAGGGGGGTTTGCTAGCATATCAGATTGCGAGTTTGCTGTCCACTCCACACAGCTCTCATTCAGCATTACTGCTTTCCAGCTATTGCCCTCCCATTGAAGATCCGTTTCAGATTACTTCCCCCACCCTGCAGCCCCGATTGAATAGCTTGCATTTGTCTAGGTTATTCCCTGCCCCTATTGTAAATCTTGTTGATCTGGTCAAAAATGAAACATTTTGGCTGAATATCTGAAAGGAAAACTCACTGACAACACAATTCTATTGCACTGTGTAACAAGGAACACCCTAGCAGTCCAGGCATACAAAATTTGACCAGATAAAACACTAGGAAATATTCACTAAGGAGAACATTGCAAATGACCAGAGGTAGATGATGTATATCTCACTTAACAGCTCTTTTCTAGCTCTACTTTTTATGATTCTGCACGATACATGCTCATATAAACAGAAATGCAGGCTATTCTAGGGAGCTATGGGCATGTCTGTGGACTGGGGTGAGGGGAGAGGATGTTGCTGCTGGTCACAGGATGAGCAAAGAAATAACACAGACCATCCTTGAACCTTGGTATAGTGACATGACAGACCCACCCCCTAGCAGAAGAGACTAATTCAAATATATTGACCAAAACAGCACACTCCAAGTTGCTGTCACATATGATTAAAGCTGGTTAAATCATTCACTGCAGATAAATTATCTGACAAACGGTCTCTTTTTCTGTTCCTGGATTATCCATGAACAGGTTGAACGTTTACAGATGTGATTGTTATTCACAATGGGTTGACAAATGGGTTTGTGCGGACAAATTTTAGCATATGGATTATTTGTGAACTGCTTGCTGAGATTATTTTTTTCCTTAGTCATTGTTCACACCAAGCGATGGCTCATTTAAGTCACATGATAGAATATCTGTTCCCTGATTGGATGCCTTATGTTTTGTGAGCAGAAGGAATCTCCTTTTCTGGTCGCCAGTTATCTGTGAACATATGTAACTGTGAGGAGTCTACTGTGCAGCTTGGAAAAAGAGCTCCTCAAAATGGCCATGAAAGCACGGCCAATGTGAATACTCTCATGCCTATTTATTCATGTTGGTACGCATGACAGCTTCTGTTCTGTGAGCAGATTGGGGAGTCAAAGCCAGTTCACCTACATGTGTGTGAATAAAACAGATCCCAATCACCAGTGAAGTCCATGGGCAGGCATTAGTCACAAGAACATTCATGGCTACTTTGTTCTATTTGCCCAGCTCAAGTAAGAATGGGCACAACCTTGTTTTCAACCAGATTTGTCTCTGACCCTCCAGGATGTGCTCTTATCTCAGCCCATATTTATTAACCGCTGACATCAGGAATAGTGAACTGGAGAAAAACGAGGCTCCAGAAAACTTCTGTGAGAAAGCAAGCAAGCTTTTCCCTCATGCTCACTCACTCGCCTCTCTCCCAGCCATGGTAGCCTGAAGGCTAAGTACATAATCAATAGTAAACACAAGGAGGACAACATGCCACGCTGGACAGCACAGTTGGAGTCCAATAAAATCTCAGGCATTTTGGTGGGGAGCAGAGTCTGCCAGTCTCCCAGCAGGGAGTGGAGCCAGCTACCATGCCCCTTAAAAAACAAACCTTGGGAGCAGGAGGTGGAAAGAGTGAGGAAGGAAAGAGAACCCCGGGGCTCCCCATTGCCATACCAAGAGCGTCCACCTGAGTGGACTGCTTTCCAAAGTCAGGGGGAGATGACAATCCAGAGCCTCCCCCAAAAAGATGGAAGGGGAGGGGTCGAACTAGGGAAAAAGTCCATCAAATAAACAACAAATACAGCTCCCATTGAGGGCAACAGCAACAGAAAAAAAATATTCCTTCAGATAAAGATAGTCCCTTCGCTTGCACACACCACCATCTCAGCCACGAATCTTACCTTTGTTGGAATCCTTTATTGCTGCTGCTCAGGGAGTCACTCAATATTTGTGATAGAGTGGGTGTGTCTGTTATGGGACACATAGGTGTGCACTGGTTTTCCACTGTGAGTCAGAGAAAGGCTACAGACAACTACACACTCAGGGTATGGCAGGGCCAGGGAAACAGCCCATTATCACCAGAATAGAACTGATCTCACATGCCTGCTGCTGTAGCTGCGAAAAGCACAGGGCTCCATTCACAAGCAAAGACGCAAACACGTGTCAGCCTGTCGCTGTGTTCCAGTGACAGACAATCCCCGACAGGAACAGGCCACTTAAGTCAGAAATAGGAACTCTTACACAAATCTGATAGGAGCCCTTGGAGGCTGCTGCATTGTTATGGACAGATGAGAACATCTCTCTCTGGGACTTGTTGAAGCTGATACAGAGTTAAAAACATCATGCAAATTACAACCTGTTTCTGCAAGGAGTAATAGCATTTCCTTTTTACTACTTGTGACGGGTTCGGTCACAGAGACCCCCTTGGGACTGTCACCTGATGTGCCGAGACTACCTCTGAGCCCATTTTCTCTGCCAGTTTGGGCCTTCAGAACCATGCCCTGTTGAGTCAGGCACGCTAGTCTGCTGCGACACAGACCCAGGGTCTGACCCATGCCCCAAAAGCTACAGATTTAACTGAAAATGGCTTAGCAAGTGCTCCTGTCTCTAGCACCCAGACATCCACCTCCCAATGGGATCCAAACCCCAAATAAATCTGTTTTACTGTGTATAAAGCTTATACAGGGTAAACTCATAAATTGTCCGCCCTCTATAACACTGATAGAGAGATATACGCAGCTGTTTGCTCCCCCAGATATTAATTACTTACTCTGGGATAATTAATAAGCAAAAGTGATTTTATTAAATATAAAAAGTAGGATTTAAGTCGTTCCAGGTAATAACAGACAGAACAAAGTAAGTTACCAAACAAAATAAAACAAAACACGCAAGTCTAAGCCTAATACAGTAGGAAACTGAATACAGGTAAATCTCACCCTCAGAGATGTCCCAATAAGCTTCTCTCACAGACTAGACTCCTTGCTACTCTGGGCCCAATCCTTTTCAGATAAACATTGTGGCTTATGGCCTGGGTCCAGCAATCACTGACACTCCCGTAGTTACACTTTGTTCCAGTTTCTTTCAGGCATCTCTTTGGGGTGGAGAGGCCATCTCTTGAGCCAGAAGAAGACAAAATGGAGAGGTTTCCAGGGCCTTTTATATTCTCTCTCTTGTGGGTGGAAACCCTCTTGTTCTTCTGTGCAAAGTCACAGCAACAAGATGGAGTTTTTAGCCACCTGGGCAAGTCACATGTTCATGAACGAGTCAGCTTTTTACAAGCTGACGCCATTGTTTACATGTTAGTTTCAATGTTCCCAGGAAAGCTCAGATGTGGATTGGCATCTCCCAAAGTCCATTGTCAGTTAAGTGTTTCTGATTGGGCACTTACTGAGAATAGTCCTTTCTCAAGAAGCTGTCCAAATGCTTCACTGAGGCTACTTAGGCCATGTCTACACTACGAAAGTACTCCGATTTTACAGAAGTCGATTTTTGGGAACAGATTGTATAAAGTCGAATGCATGCATCCTCACTAAGCACATTAATTCAGCGGTGTGTGTCCACAGTACCATGGCAAGTGTCAACATTCCGAGCGGTGCACTGTGGGTAGCTATCCCACAGTTCCCGCAGTCCCCGCTGCTCATTGGAATTCTGGGCTGAGCTCCCAATGCCTGATGGGGCCAAATTTTGTCGCGGGTGGTTATGGGTAAATGTCATCAGTCAACCCTCCCTCCCTCCATGAAAGCAACAGCAGACAATCATTTCACGCCCTTTTCCCTGGATTGTCCGAGCAGATGCCATAGCACAGCAAGCATGGAGCCCATTCAGCTCACCGCAGCAGTTATGACCATTGTAAACACCTCGCACATTATCGTGCAGTTTATGCAGAACCAGCACCTGAAAAACCAGGCGAGGAGGCGACGGAAGCTCGGTGATGAGGACATGAACACAGATTTGTCTAAAATCGCAGTCCTCAGCAATTTGGAGATCATGGTGTTACTAGGGCAGGCTCATCCCGTGGAACGCCGATTCTGGGCACGGGAAACAAGCACAGAGTGGTTGGACCGCATAGTGTTGCAGGTTTGGGATGATTCCCTGTGTCTCTGAAACTTTCGCATGCATAAGGGCACTTTCATGGATCTTTGTGACTTGCTTTCCCCTGCCCTAAAGCACAAGAACACCAAGATGAGAGCAGCCCTCACAGTTCACAAGCGAGTGGCAATAGCCCTGCAGAAGCTTGCAATGCCAGACAGCTACCGGTCAGTCGGGAATCAATTTGGAGTGGGCAAATCTACTGTGGGGGTTGTTGTGATTCAAGTAGCCAGCGCAATCATTGAGCTGTTGCTATCAAAGGTAGTGAGTCTGGGAAATGTGCAGGTTATAGTGGATGGCTTTGCTGTAATGGGATTCCCTAACTGTGGTGGGGCTATAGACAGAACACATATCCCTATCTTGGGACCGGACCACGAGGGCAGCCAGTACATAAACCGCAAGGGGTACTTTTCAATAGTGCTGAAAGCACTGGTGGATCACAAGGGACGTTTCACCAACATCAACATGGGATGGCCGGGAAAGGTTCATGACGCTCATCTCTTCAGGAACTCTGGTCTGTTTCAACGGCTGCAGGAAGGGATTTACTTCCCAGACCAGAAAATAACTGTTGGGGATGTTGAAATGCCTATAGTTATCCTTGGGGACCCAGCCTACCCCTTAATGCCCTGGCTCATGAAGCCGTACACAGGCACCCTGGACAGTAGTAAGGAGCTGCTCAACTACAGGCTGAGCAAGTGCAGAATGGTGGTAGAGTGTGCATTTGGACGTTTAAAGGGTCGCTGGCGCAATTTACTGATTCGCTCAGACCTCAGTGAAACCCATATTCCCATTGTTATTGCTGCTTGCTGCGTGCTCCACAATCTCTGTGAGAGTAAGGGGGAGATGTTTATGACAGGGTGGGAGGTTGTGGCAAATCGCCTGGCCACTGAATACATGCAGCCAGACACCAGCACGGTTAGAAGAGCACAGCAGGAAGCGCTGCACATCAGAGAAGCTTTGAAAACCAGTTTCATGACTGGCCAGGGTACTGTGTGACACTTCTGTTTGTTTCTCCTTGATGAAAACCTGCTCCCTTGGTTGCCTCTAAATTCCCTGTAAGCCACTCACCCTCCCCCTTTGATCACAGCTTGCTTGCAAAGGAAATAAAGTCACTATCATTTTAAAAACATGTATTCTTTATTAATTGGTTATAAAAATGGGGAGATAACTCACAAGGTAGCCTGGGTGGGGTGTGGGAGGAGGGTAGGAGGGAAGGAAAAGGCCACTTCAAAACTTCTTGAATGACAGCCTTCTGTTGCTTGGGCTGTCCACTGGGGTGGAGTGGTTGGGTGCCCGGAGCCTCCGCCCCCGTGTTCTTGGGCATCTGAGTTAGGAGACTATGGCACTTGGGGAGGAGGGAGGGCGGTTAAACAGGGGCTGCAGCAGCAGTCTGTGATCCTCCTGTAGTTCATGAACCTCCACCAGACGCCAGAACATGTCCGTTTGATCCCGCAGTCGCCCCAGTGTTGCCTCATGCCTCCTCTGATCTTCCTGCTGCCACCTCTCCTAACGTTCATTGGCCACTTTCCTGTACTCTGCCATTGTGTCCCTCCACACATTCTGCTGAGCTCTGTCAGTGCCAGACGACTGCAT
The DNA here is from genome assembly GCF_015237465.2 of Chelonia mydas. Taxonomy (NCBI): domain Eukaryota; kingdom Metazoa; phylum Chordata; order Testudines; family Cheloniidae; genus Chelonia; species Chelonia mydas. The sequence continues at coordinate 182,633,055 of NC_057849.1, forward strand.
AAGCTCAGAGAACATTTCATCACGCATGCGTTTTATTCGCCACCTTATCGGAGATAGCCTTTGGGACGGAGGAGGGAGGCTTGAAACATTTGCAGTTGCTGGAGGAATAAAAGGGAGTGAAGTATTTTAAAAGATACATTTTACAGAACAATGGCTATACTCTTTCATGGTGAACAACACTATTCGCATTACATAGCACATGTGATTTCGGTACAAGGTCGTATTTTGCATCTTATATTGAGTGCCTGTGGCTTTGGTGTTAGAGATCACACACGCAGTGCCGGGCAACAGAATTCGGCTTGCAGGCGGCCATGGTAAACCATAGTCTTTCGGCTTCTGTAGCCTTCATAACATCAGCGCCCTCCTCTCCCATACCAAGCAAAGCACGTTGAGTTGGCCATTAGGTGCTGCAGTTTTCATGTTAACGTGCAGCAGCAGAAACCAAACTAACCCCCCCACCCATCCAATTCTCTGGGATGATCACTTTACCCCTCCCCCCACCGCATGGCTGGTATCAGGGAAGATCCCTGTTAGCCAAACGCGAACAGCTCAGCACCAATGGCCCCCCCCCCACCGTTTGGCTAACTGCGGGGAGGATTTCTTTTCAGCCACAGGCTAACAGCCCAGTAGGAACGGCCACCTCTGAATGTCCCCTTAATTAAATTCCCGTATTTCAACCAGGTTACCATGAACGATATCACTCTCCTGAGGATAACACAGAGAGATAAAGAACGGATATTGCTTGAATGCCAGCAAACACCGGGACCATACGCTGCCAGGCTTTGTCATGCAATGATACTGGATTACTTGCTACTAGCATGGCGTGGTAAAGTGTCCGACCATGGAGGACGGAATAAGGCTGCTCTCCCCAGAAACCTTCCGCAAAGGCTTTTAGAGAACCTCCAGGAGAGCTTCATGGAGATGTCCCTGGAGGATTTCCGCTCCATCCCCAGACACGTTAACAGACTTTTCCAGTAGCTGTACTGGCCACGAATGCATCCCAAGTCCTCAGGGCTGCTTAATCATTAAAAAAATGCTTGCTTTTATAACATGTATTATATTTAAAAAGGTACACTCACCAGAGGCCCCTTCTCCGGCTTCGTTGCGTTGGGAAGGTATTTCAGTCAGGGAGATAAAAAGATCCTGGCTGTCGGGGAGAATGGTGTGCTGTGTGCTCTCTTCAAGCTCCTCCTCCTCCTCATCTTCCCCGTCCACAAAATCCTCAGGCATGGCGGAGAGTACCCCATCATCGGAGTCCACGGACAGGGGTGAGGTAGTGGTGGCGGCCCCCCTAGAATTGCATGCAGCTCAACGTAGAAGTGGCATGTCTGGGGCTCTGTCCCGGAGCGTCCGTTTGATTCTTTGGTTTTCTGGTACGCTTGTCTGAGCTCCTTAAGTTTCAAGCGGCACTGTGTTGCGTCCCTGCTGTAGCCTCTGTCCCTGATGGCCTCAGAGATTTTTTGAAATGTTTTGGCATTTCGTCTTTTGGAACGTAGTTCTGATAGCACGGATTTCTCTCCCCATACAGCGATCAGATCCAGTACCTCCCGTTTGGTCCATGCTGGAGCTCTTTTTCGATTCTGGGACTGCATGGTCACCTGTGCTGATTAGCTCTGCGTGGTCACCTGTGCTGATGAGCTCGCCTGGCCAAACAGGAAACGAGATTCAAAAGTTCCCAGGGCTTTTCCTGTACACCTGGCCAGTGCATCCAAGTTCAGAGTGCTGTCCAGAGCGGTCACAGTGGTGCACTGTGGGATAGCTCCCAGAGGCCAATACCTTTGAATTGCTTCCACACTAACCCTAATTTGAAACGGCGATGTCGATTTCAGCGCTAATCCCCTCATTGGGGAGGAGTACAGAAATTGGTTTTAAGAGCCCTTTATGTTGGAAAAAATGGCTTAGTTGTGTGGATGGGTGCAGGGTTAATTCGACTTAACACTGCTAAATCCGACAAACTCGTAGTGTAGACCAGGCCTTAGAATCAAACACACGGAGATACAAGTACATAGCCAATATTCATAACTTCAAATACAAAAATGATACACACTTACAGACAACATAATCATAACCAGCAAATTACAACCTTTCTATAGACACCTTACTTGACCTCCTTTGTACAAGCTTTGGTGCAACTATAGGACCTTGGTTGCAACAATGATCTATTCGGTCACAGTTCATGTCAATAATGTCACACTACTGTTACTGAAAAGGCAGATTTACTAGATATATGAAATTAAAGATCCATTACCCTCCTATAGCACCTTCCATCTGAGGTTCTTAGAGCACTTGACAAATGTTAATGAATTAAGCCTCACAACCCCAGTCCAAGGTAAATAAGTATTATACCCATTTTACAGACAGGGAAACTGAGGCAGCGTGCGAGTAAGTTATTTGCTCAAGATTACACATTCACTGTCATGAACCTCTGCGTTTCCTGGTTCTGGCCTGAGCTGAGGCAGAAGTGCTGACATGCCATCCAATGTTTGTTCTCATGATACTTCCAGGCCAGCCAGAAGCAGGCAACACAGGGAACTCTCTCAAGGAGCTTATATGTAAATGTGGGAGGTCTGATAAATGAGCTGAATCAAAACAATTGAACATTGAGGCTTGGGCCAGCACTAATTCTAGGCCAGAAATATTCACCTCTGGTGGACACTGTGGCATGGACAAGAAAAACCTCCTTCAGAAGGACATGGCATGACACTGTACTGATTCTGGTGAGAAATAAGACCCTCTTTAAGGAGGCAGAGTTCCAAGTAACGTAGATCCTCTCTCTTCCCTCCCTCTATCTGATTACAAAGTGGGGGGGGAGGGTGCGGGGGGAAGGAAAGATCAGAAAGCAAGCAAAAAGACATAGGAAGAAGCCAGCAGCAAGGGAAAGGCCACCGCCCAATCCAAGCTGCTGGATGTCCCTCCGGAGCCTCTCTCCAACTACTTCAGCTTGTCTCTGCGTGTATGCACATTCCATGTAAGCTACATCAGGAACTTCATGATAACGATTTACATTCCTCTAGTCTCTTTTGTTTGGAAGGATCATAAAGCACTTCACAAACTTTATGTAACAGTCACTTCAACTGCTACTCAAATGTAGCCACCTCTGAGGAGGAAAGGGGCAGTTATTTACCAGTGCAGAGCATCACTGAGCAACTACTTTGGACAGGAAGCGAAGAGTACTGTAGCCAGTTGACAGGGGCATTGAGGGAGACAGAATATAAGTACCTGTGATGGAAGTGGGGGATGATGCTTGGATTAACACTGTTACTCTTAAGAGAAGTGGCATAGGAATTTTAAAGATCACAGGGTAGTCAGAATCTGGTGTGAAATCCTGGACTCTCTGATGTCAATGGAAAAACTCCCATTGTCTTTAATGAGACCTGGATTTCACCCCAGGCTTCGCTCCTCATGCATAACATGATCTCTCCTACAACAGTGCCCCTCTCATGTCATCCTGGTATGTTCATTCTGTACGGATTCAGAGGAGTCAGCTTAGCCTGGTTTATCCTTAAGAAGCTGTGTCCTGATGGTGTCTGAGCAGCAGCCACATTAACATGATTGGTCACCCAGAAATCCATAGACACACCAAATGGAGGCTTCCATTTCACTTTGAGATGAGGACCCACTACGTGCTGTATCTCTCTGCACTTAGTCTCAGCCTGGAAGCCAAGGTTGTGGTAGGACAGGGAAGGTCGTTAGATGAAAGTTTAGATCTCCCCAAGAAGAGCCCTACCTTTGCAATGGACTTTTAAAACTGAATATCCTCCAGGATTAATGGAGTGGTGAGGGAGAGTTTTTCCCCCCTAGGCCAGCATACTGGAAACAGTGTGAATGACTGCCCTTGTTTTCCAAAAGGTCTCAAAAATCTGCTTCCAAAACAAGGATAAGACTAAAGAGTAACCTAGTATGATGGTCCAACACATGTTTAGGAATTTAAATACATCCACCCCACTGCTCTTGGGGAGGTTTCAAGGAACTCTCCTCTAGAATTTCTATGTGTTTGTCTCGGTGTTACTGAGACCAGTCCTGAAAATATGGCCAAATGCCATTTACCTCAGAGAACTCGTCAGTAAGGGAGAGAGGGCTGCATCAGTTCTCCATGAACGTGATCATACTTAATTTATGCACAGAGCTCTCTAGTTACGTTAGCCTCAGTGACTGAGGATTTGAGTCATTACTCTACTATATGTGAGATGCTTTCAGCTATTATCTTTGGTTTGGCTGGAAATCCGTTGGACAAAGTGAATGGAGCGCTGGGATAAAGGGGACTGGAGAGGCCCCTCTCAAACAGGAACAGATGAGAAAGCTCATTACAAATAAAGTTATCCGCTAAATGCTAGCTATAAAACTTAAACGTGGGCCTATTCTGACCTAACACAAAGCAGTACACAGGTACGAATGCCTTTATGGGACGCTACAGTTAGGGTGAAGAGGTCAACTGCGGACGAGGGAGTAATCCTGACTTGAATAACACAGGGCAAAGAACCTCACTGTTATGAACCGGGGTATAGACCATCGGGCCCAGTGGTCAGAGCAGGCGGCCAGGCTGGGGAACGAAGCTGAGGGTCAGCACCAGAGTAAACTGCAGATTACTAGAGCCAGGTGCCAGAGCTTGTTCAGAAACCTCAGTCAGGCACTTCCCGTAACTCAGGAAGCAACCAGCTCAGAGAAACGTCTCATGACATTGCTAGATGCCAGTGCCTGCCTAGCACAGAAAGAGCAGGTGAGGTAAGAGTAATTAGCTCAGTAGCAGTTGGGCTCAGGGAACAGAGGGCAAGCAAGCCTGACCATTAACCCTTAGAGCACGGAGAGGTGAATGCTCAGCCTTAGCTTTCAAGGCCCTACCCCTTCCCCGCACCTAGCTCCCTTACCCTTAAAAGCCCTCACCCCAATATCACCCCATGCTGCCATTCCTCTCCCACTTTCTACTCCCTGCCCCACTGCTTTCACCGACACGGGATGCGAGCCAAATCACATACACACCCCCAGTACTGCCTTCCCACCGAATGGTCACAAGAACAGCTGGCAGCAGGGAGGCACATCACACAGGCAGAGGGTTTCCAACAGGAGAAAGACGAGGCATGCTAGGAATCAATGCAGGGAAGAGTTCTGCCCTGCCCTAGCTTCCCACTGCTGGAAATCTTTGCTGATCCTAGCAGGCCTCTGCAGAACTCTTACATGCAATCTATTGGCAGGTGTCCTTCACTGTAATTTGCTGCACCCCCACACAGCAACACCTCATGCAAATGGGGGGTGGGAGGGAAAGAAACTTACATGACATCACACTCAATCCTTCATGCCTTAGTAATGCACAGTCTACTGCTAGTGTGTCATTAAACGCAGACCCAGAATGCTCAGGCAGGCCTGGGCAAGCTGGCGGTAGTAATGCAGCCACCCAGTGTTTGTAAGGGAGAGTTTGCTAGAGCTGTTCAGGAAATTCCAATAGTTCCTCATAGGTTTTTCATCGCAAACTGTCAAAAAGAGTCAAAATATTTTTCTTGGCCAAACAAACTGTTCTGAAAAAAATTCTGATTCAGAAACGTCCAAAGGAAAAGGTTCAGCATTTTCCAAACAAAAACATTCTGAGTGGATTTCCACCCCCTCCAGCTAAAAATTGGAAATTTTCATTGAATGTATTTTCTTGCAAGAAAAAAAATAAGGGAGTGGAGGAGGGAGTTCAGCTGAAAAGCTTTTTTGGTCAAAAACATTCAGCCAGCTCTGTTGTTCATGAAGAATCAGTTGTAATTAACAACCTGAATGAGAGGGAGGGGCAGGGAACAGGGAAGTAGGGAGAAAAAAAATAGAACAGGTCAAAGAACAGAGCATAGCCACAAAGGGTTGTCTGTTGAGGAGAAGGTATGTGTGCATGCTATAGGTACACGGCATGTGCACCTGTAGGAGAGGTGCTGTGTGTACAGGGTTCACAGTGTGAATTTATGCTAGAGCAGTGGGGGTGGAGAGGGAGAAAAGGTGCACGAGCATGGGGAAAGTGTTAATGGGTGTATTTATGGTGTACAGGAGAGTGGTGCACGGGAGAGTGCATGGGCACACAGCAGTATGGGGACAAGGGCATGAGGCAGTGCATGTAAACGTGAGTGGTACGTGCATGAGACGTACAGGTGAGTGCATGAATTAAGGAAAGAAACAAGGGAGGTTCAAGTATGGGGGAAGTGCATTGTGTGACAGTTGTATGTATGTGTATGTTGACGGGCTGCCTATATGCTATGAATGTCACTATTGGTAGTGGACAAAGCCCCACAATTTCAGAGTCTGAATTAGATTTGAATTTGCACTATGTGAGCTTCCTGTGCCTGCTAATTTAGCTTTGAAAGCTCATGTGCACAGCCTCTTCCCCAGCACTGTAGCTCTTTCAGGTCCAGTCTGGGCCAGAACTCAGGAGTAAATGCAAGCTTTCCCAAACATGTCATCAATTCTGTTTGAACGCAAGTCTAGGAAGCCTGAGGTGGTGCCTAGCAGAGGTGGCCAAAACCAGGGCTACTGGTGGATTGAAAATACTGGACAGCTGGAGTTGTGCTTTTGTGAAACCAGAAGCTGTTTGAATCCAGATCCCGTGTTATTCAAATTGCAGGGAGCATTTCAGCTAAACGGTTTTTGATTGGGGCCGTATCTAGCTCTGCTCACAGTTGCCACCAGCCATGGTTGTTTCGGCTGTATTGGGGTGTTTTTATACCAGGTGTATATTTGTAGATGAAGTGTTAGTCCCTGCAGGTATAAGTGCACATGTGTTTAGACAGTATGTGTGTGAGTCTCCCAGTTGTGCACGTGGGATAGAAGTGAGTGGAGAGGACAAGGAGAGCTGCATGTATATGTCTGATGGAAGGAGATGAGAGAGTGTAAAACAGGGGGTTTTAGCGGCACAGTAAGTACACGTCAGTATTTTCCTTTTCAAAAGTGTCAAAGCAGTTCATTCCCAGGCGAGACAGAAACTGCTCAGAATTTGACTCCAGGCTGCTCAATGGCCCATGGTAGTTGTTTTCAGAAAGAACAGTTGTTACACGCCCTCTTCTGGCCTCATGGCTGCACCACATCTGAGAGCAAGCCTCCCAGCCCCCAGCCACAGACAGACTCATGGTAGCAGGGCTTGTGCTGGGGCAGTGGTTCTCAACCAGGGGTACGTGTACCGCTGGGGGTACTCAGAGGTCTTCCGGGGCTACATCAGCTCATCTAGATATTTGCCTAGTTTTACAACAAAGCTACATGAAAAGCACTAGCGAAGCTGGTACAAACTGAAATTTCATACAGACAATGACTTGTTTATACTGCTCTATATACTGTACACTGAAATGTAAGTACAATATTTATATTCCAAGTGAGTTATTTTATAGTTAGATGGTAAAAATGAGAAAGTAAACAATTTTTTGGTAATAGTCGCTCTGACACTTTTGTATTTTTGTCTGATTTTGTAAGCAAGTAGTTTTTAAGTGAGGTGTAACTTGGGAGTACGCAAGACAAATCAGGCTCCTGAAAGGGGCACAGTCGTCTGGAAAGGTTGAGAGCCACTGTGCTAGGGCACTAAAAATATCTGTATAGACACAGGGGCTCGGGCTAGTTCTCAGACTCTGAAGCCTGGGGGTGGGGGAAACCCAAGCACCATCCTGAGCCGCAACAGCAACACCCTGTCTACACAGCTATTTATAGTGCTCTAGCTTGAGGCCCACCAACACAAGCCTGTGGACTGGGCGGAGAGGCTTGCTTCCAGAGGCAGTGTAGACGCACCGAAGGAAGTTTAATCTTCAGGCTGCTTTAAACTCCACAAGAGCAGCTATGGAAAGGGAACACCACATGTTGCCTTCTGCCCGTAAACAGGCCTGGGGTGACAGGGCTGCTGCCGCTAGTTATACAGCGCTATAAGGAACACCAGACCCCATTGCCTGCAACACCTTCACCTCACTGTTTCTTCTTGGCTCTGTGCTAGCCAAGTTGCCTGGCTTTTTTAACCTCACCCTCCAGGTTTCCACTGCAGCACGGCACTTGGAGCATAACCAAAAAGCTCTCCCCAAGGCAGCTGGGATGTAGACTTCCCCTGGGCACAATTGGGCCACATATTGTGCGTATGGGCATTCAGTACCGGCAATTTCATTCTGGCTCAGCTCACAGCTAGCCTTCATAGCTCCCCCTCCCTCATCCTCTGATGGGCGTTGACTGAGCCCCTTCTTGGAGCACTGCTTTGTGAGCACCCTTGTGCTCGAGGGGAGAGACTAGCACGGCTGCTTTATCTGAGTCAGGTCCGGGTCACTCGCCTGCTCATGGTGCACCTTCCATGTGTGCTGCCGAAAAGGATGCATGTGTATGTTGGATGGAAGTAGATCAGAGTGTGTAAAATGGGGTTGTCGCGGCACAGTAAGGACACGTCTGTATTTTCCATAGGTGAGCAGCAAGAGCTAATAGTTCCCCATGAGATCAGTTTCCTGTAGCCTAGCTCCTTCGCCCTTAGATGGATTATAGCCACTGGTAGCTAATGCCTCTTAAGAACATGAGTGGAAGCTCAAAAACTAGCTGAACAGGTCCAGAACAAGCTCCCCCTCCCACTACCCCCCTCACATGGAGACTAGCTTTGTGTGAGTGAGACACGGCTGCATGGGTTTCTCAACATGCATGTAAGCTTGAGAAATACTTCAGTTACCCTATGGAGATGACCTGCCAAGGACCAGTTTTGTGACTGTGCTCTTCAAGCACTCTTTGGATGTACATCTTAAAGAGTGGGCCAGCTTCTTTTCCATGCTGGTGTAGCCCCCTTGAGTCCCTTGCAGTTGCACTGGTTTTAATTGAGCAGGGAATTTAGCCATTAACTTAATGGTAGCACCTGTTAGCTATAATAGGGGTCTTCTATTGACTCACCATTAGTGAGTATTGGAAGGCTGCTGAGAACCATCGATAGCTGCTGCTGACTCATTGCAGTAGCTAGGATTTCGTTATATCCAGCATGGTTGTGGGCATGGCGCTCTGGCCAGAGAGGATCTTGGCTGAACAGTCCCCTGGGAGAAATCCCAGGTACACTCAAGGTTGGGGAGTAGGCTCAAGCTGGAATTTATGTTCTAATGCAATGGTCCCCAAACTTTTTCAGTCTCACCCTCCAGAAGCCAGAGAAGGATGGGGGAGGAGGAGGAGCCAAGCTGGGGGCAGGACAGGGGAGCTGCTGGTACCTCTCTCACTGGCGCAATCCCTGAGTGCTCCTCCAGGCTCCAGCAGCAGCTGCTGCTCTTCCCATCCCCCGGTGGCAGAGGCCAGTTACTGCGGGTAACTGGACTTTCAGTGTCCGGTCAGCAGTGCTGAGAGGACACTGCCATATCCTCTTTCCCACCAGACTTTTTGGTCAAAAACTGGGCACCTGACAACCCCGGGGCCAAGGACCATGGCTGGGAGCAGAGCCAGAACTGGAGCCAGAGCAGAACTTGGTAGCACTCCTTCCCCACCCCCTGGGGCTGGCCCCAGCTGTGCCCCCCCAGGGCGTTCTTCTGTGCCCCCCTGGGAGGGGCATGCCTCACAGTTTACAGACAACTGTTCTAATGTTTTTCCATTTCTCAGTATGTTAACCAAACGCCTGTGTTTTGAAGCCATACCCTATGGGGTTGAGGTTTGGAACAAGGGGTGAAAGCCACCAGCTTACAGTAAGCTGTGTGAAGTGGGCTCTCTCCAGTTCCTACTGGCTAAGTGTCCACATCTCAAAAAACTTCTCCCACAGATGGAAGTAATTGGTTCCTTTGTTAATAGCCTCAGCAGACAGGACAAGGAATGAATAGGCCATGAACACTGAGCCCTGGTCTACACTACAGAGTTAGGTTGACGCAAGGCAGCTTACTGACTTTTATCATTCGGGATGGTTTAATTATGCTGACAAGAGAGCTCTCCCATCAGCACAGAGCGTCTACATGGGAGACCTTACAGCAGTGCAGCTGTGCCTCTGTAAGGTCTGTAGTGTAGACATAGCCTAAGTGTCTACACTAAAATTTCACTCCCACTGATGTAACTCACCCCCTATACCCACTTAACTCCATCTCCATGAGAGGCATAGAGTCAAGGTTAGTTGCAGAGTTAGGTCATCACAGTGTCAGTGTGGACACTGTCGCTTACATCAACTATTACTGTCTTTCACAAGCCATCTCACAATGCCCCACATGGACAGTTCAATGGGTGCAAGCGCTCCTGGTGAGAATGTGCACCGCCGACACAAGGAGGAAAGTGTAGACACACACAAGCAAAGTATTTATTACAGTGGCTGTATGCCAACCCAAGTTAGGTTTCAGAGGGGTAGCCATGTTAGTCTGTATCAGCAAAAACAACGAGGAGTCCTTGTGGCATCTTAGAGACTAAGACATTTATTTGGGCATAAGCTTTCATGGGCTAAAATCCACTTCATCAGAGGCATGGAGTGGAAAATACAGTAAGCAGATCTAAATACACAGCACTTGAAAAGATGGGAGTTGCCTTACCAAGTGGGGGGTCAGTGCTAACAAGGCCAATTCAATTAGGGAGGATGTGGCCCATTTCCAACAGTTGACAAGAAGGGGTGAATATCAACAGAGGGAAAATTACTTTTTGTAGTGCTAATGAGGCCAATTCAATCATGGTAGATGTGGCCCATTCTCAACAGTCGACAGTTTTGCAATGTAGACATACCCTAACCTACCCTCTCACCACTAGCTCTTTTCCCTGAGTGAAGATCTGATACTCTGGCAGGTGGCTGCGGGTATGAAAGTTAACTACCTGGGCTCTATGTGTTGTGTGGTTAAGCAGAGGACTTCTGCCTGAGATATTTCGAAAGCATATAGGAGATCCAAGATGCCTAATTGCCCTTAGCATTTAAAGGGAATTTAGTAGCCCTATCTCAAGTGACTGACAATATCAGCTTGTGTCAAGAGCGGTCACTGCAACATCTTCCATCTGTGCTCAGTTTACTTCAAGCTAAATATTTAACTAAGCCGGACCCAGACTTCCCCATAAGTACACAGACCCACCGTCTCTGCCCGAAATGGGCAAGCTGCTTAGTATGCACCATCATCCAGGAGGGTATGTGTGAGATGGGAAAAACACGTTCTTTTAGCCCACCATCCAGGATTGAGTTTTTAGGCTCTCCCTACCTGAACACATAGAACAAGGCCTCACACGCTGTCCAGCAAGCTCAATCTAACCGCATGGATGAGCGGGAGGTTTTGACATTTTTGCTCAAACAACGGGCAGTGAAATAGTTAATTTTGGCACATTGCTCCAGAGTTAACATCCTACTGAGATTATGCCATTTTCCCTTCTCAGAGCTACTGAATTTAGGCTCTCTGCAGACATCACTGTTTCTTCACTGTTACTTCATTCAGGGTCTAAAGGTTCTTGTCAAAACTGTGAGAGTCTAGAAACCGGTTCTTTTTTGAAAGATAAGCTTAGATTCTGGAGCAAGCTTTCAAAAAGCAATTGCATTGCTGTGATACTTGCTCTGTACACAAAACCTTGGCTAGGGGGCTTTCTTCGGGGCTTTGTCCATTCTAATTGTGAGTGTTCTAGGGGATGAGGACCTAGTGGATTGCATGGTCAAGGAAGGTCCCGTTCCTAATCCCATCACTCCTAGGGTAGTATGGGGGGGGGGATATGAGAAGGTTTTTTCTCCCTCCTGTTATATCCTGCCTGACCCCCACACCCACTCAGCACACAGATTGGGTGCCTCACACAGGGGTTTCTCCCTGTCAGCTGTAGATCATTGATTATTTCAGTTTGAAGGACCTACAGCCTGTCTCCAGCATCTCCTGCTGCCTCCCCAAGAGGGGTTGGTATCATTGGCTGGCACCATAGGCTGGCATAGTGCGGGAACTAGGTATGCAGGGGGGGTGCCGCCAGCCCCGTGCCCCTGCACCCCCAGCTCTGGCGTGGGGTGGACAGGAGTAAGGGGGCTGGCTTTCAGCACCCCTACTATTAAAAATGTTCCAGCGCCACAGTAGGCTGGCCTGGCTATAGGGTTGAATGAGCCTTCTTCATACAACCAAGAACAAAAGGAGAAAGTTAAGTGGGGGTCTGTGACCCAGGGACCCCTGGGGGACAACTGGCAGAGGGCACAAGGGGATGCACAGGGTTTTACAGGGATGCCCTGGGTCTGGTATCTACATAACAGTTCTCCAGAGTAGCATGTGAGGTCTCCACCAAGAACCAGTAGCCCATTGGTCATCGTAATCATTGCAAGAAGTTTGTATGGGATATAGTTTAAGAGATATGCATAGTGGAAAATATTAGGTACCAAAATTATTGAAGGCAAGGCGAGCCTCAGGGCTAAGTCAATCAGCATACAAAACAATGGGCATCCATGGATACAGGCTATGTTTACTGTCTGGGCCAGGTGCATGCCTAAGGATGATTTACAAAGACAAAAGAAGCCCAAGATACCCCAGGAGGTCCCCTAGCCAGAACTGAAACTGTAGTCTGTACCTGCATTAAAAGGGGTGGGGGTAAAAAGGAGGGGCCAAGATTTTATCCTTCACTGAGGAGGCATGCTATGTGTGTGTCACGTCTTATGAAAGCGGAATCACAGACAGCCTGGCCATAACGCGCTGGTGACCAATACTCTACAACAGTGGTGCGCAAACTTTTCCAGTCATGCCCATGACTTGTAATCAAACTGTTTTTCACACCATTTGTTTCCATTACTTCTACTTGCTTGAATCTCTATGCTTTGTCAGATAAACGTATACCTGATTTCACTATAGACATCTCTAAGTGCTGTGTGTAAAGTGGAGCGGTGATCTGTGGGGGAACTGGTAAGCTGGAGTATACTGCTTCTTTGGAAGCAGCAAATCTGTGAATACTGTGAGTGTCCGGTGGACCAGGGGCTGGGCACTCCAGGGAGATGCTGGGAGGGCTTGGGGCTCGGAATGTGCCTATTGCCAACCTGGAGCGTGGCAGTGGGGTCTGTTCAGGCCGAGAGGGGAGTGCTTGTGGTTGCTCATGCCCAGTGGAACTGGGGAGTTGATCCCCGGGCTGGCAGCCACAGACAAGGCTTCCTCATGCTAAGGGCTGGTGGTAGTGAGGTGCCTCACAGCCCCGTGTACCCTGGGAAGTGTCACAGGGTCCTTTAAGGATCAGAGATTTGCACTTAAACCACAGACAAAGGTCAGCCTCTGATCCAGGCCCTGGACAGCTACACAATAAAGGACAGTGGAATAGAGAGTTCAAAGTTTAAGCAAGCCAGTCAATCTCCCAAGTCAGAGAATCTCTGCAGCCTTAACCAGTACAAATATAGTTACATCAAAACATTGCATTTAATCAGTTCATTCTACTTGCCAGGGGTTGAGTTTCATAGTCTGTTTCCCCTGCAGGAGCTAATGGCATTAGTGCCTAAGGAAAAACACTTTCTGACACTCCCTGTGCTACTTTAGGATTGAGAGGCAGCATATCTAGTGGTCGGAGGTAGGGACTGCATTTCAGGACTTCTGGGTTCTATTCCCAGCTCTACTTCTGACTTGCCATGCAACCTTGGACCAAAATCACAACTGCTCTTTCTCCATCTGTAAGATGGGGACAACAATACTGACCCACCCTAAAAGGGAGGTGGAGAGGAGCAATTAAAGGGGGTTTGCAAGGTGCTGCGCAAGAGCAAAGTTAGTAGTAGTAGTAACCGTAACTGCTACAGGAGTTCAGACACCCGAACCCAGATTCTGGCAGGTGAGTGAACGAAACTGATGGTCAAAGAGCATTTCAAAATGCTGAGTCCAGTGTTCTAAAGTAGCTTCTAGCTTTGTGACTATACATTTTTACACCTGCAAAACCTGAATTTGAGCAATTATAGAACTAAATTATGCCTGCAAATCATGTAGGTGAGTTATCTGCTACCTTATCTGTGTGTTCATTTCCTTTTTTTGTGCAAGCAAAAATAGCTTTTGCAGTCAAAAAAAAATGTAGATTCTCGGAACTGCATTTGCTAGTTAATCTGATTTGGCCAATTTGTAAATTTGGCTCAGAATATGCTAGTCTTAAATAGTTTATAAAGTGGTTTTTACAATAGCTTTTCCATCCCCTCTCCTAAGAAAGGGCTCATCATTCAGGGACCCCGAATGATGAGGACGAGAGCTGTAACCAGTTTATAAATAAATCTGAGGGAATAGAAGCAAATGAGAAAAAACAAAAGATTCTGCAATGTGCTAGTTATGAATGAAAAGGGACATCTCTTGCATTTGTTTTGGTCCACTAGATGGCAGCATGAACATTCTTCTGCACCAGTGAATGAGCAGCAGGAAGGTGAAACATGATGTGATTGGAGTGCAAGTCCCTAATTAGTCACAGTGAGCTCAGAACTATGCAATACTGTCATGTAGAAAATACAGTTGTTGCCAGCAAGGTCTTGGCACTGTTAAATGAACTATTTGGTCAAACTCTTACTACGGAAGACCCCATAAATAGTCCAGAGCATGGCGGTATCAAATGGCCCTTAGACTAAGTGTCCCGGGACAGAGACCACGCTGGGCCTGGAACCTGCTAACAGTGTTTAAACAAGGCTGTAGAGAGACTGGTTCAGATTACAATCACAGCTTGGTGGGGGCTCAAAAGCTCACCCAGGCAGAAGGATAATCAATGATCAGCTAAGGCACTGAACAGCACCAGGCAGAACAGGTGCTTGTTAATTGCGTTCCAGTCTTAATTCTTAGTTCCTTCTGCAGTTCACCACTGCTGTTCACAAAAGCATGGTAGCAGCTTTCTAGAGGACAGTGCTGCTTGAACGGTGAGTAGAGCCAGCCTTAGAGGTTAGCAACCAAGCTACCAAAAACTAGGGGCTATTTCTATAGCTAAGTGTCTCCAGTGGGGACCATCATAAGGGCAAGCAGTACATTAGGGCTCCCGCTCTAGGGGATGTTTGACCAAAGACCAGCCCTGAAGGTGGCTGCTGACTAATATCAAGTCTTATTGTGCCTGCCAGCAGATTATCAGGCACTAAAGTAGGGATATCCCATTAGCCAGATCCCAGTTGTGGCATAGCTATTGGCTACCAATCTGTAAGCTAAGAGTCTCCTTCCAGGGCACCCTGGCATTGGAATGGCATAGCTTTCCATATAACTACATACCTGGCAGCAGGGAATGAGAAGCTTTGAAGTGGGAGAAGATGCAGAACGGTCAGCAAGGAGCTCTGGGCAAGGAGAAGGCATTGAAGCAGACCTCATTATGGATGTTTAAGTCCCATCCAGACCATGTCCATCGTTCAGCCAATAAAGGATTTTTGTCTACAGTGCATTCTCCAGTGCTCTGCTCAGCCTAGTTTTTAGAGTCCCAAGTGAAAGGGTCACTTCCAATTCTCTCAATTGCATCCCAGCCCGCTTGGTTATACCAAACCGCCTTGTGCCAGTCAACAATCTGCCTCTCGCGTTTACACCCTTGCAGACAGTTCTCTTGTCCTCCCTTAGTTCCTTCTTACCCAAGCGAGACCTATGTAGCTCTGTAAATGGTTCCTCTTGAATCAATTCCTTTAGAAGGTTCCTAGGTTTTGTAGGACAAACAAGTCTTACAACTATTTCACATCTAGATGTATGTCAGGGTCAGTATGGACAGCTGCAATGCTCCTCAGTCACACTAATGCAGCAGTCATATGAAGCTAAAACTAGAACATCTGAGGGAAAAAGCAGCCCTATCATTCCTGTCTGCCCACTTCTGGGGGAGATACTCAAGGAGAGAGGACATACACTGGAAATTCTCTCATTCTCTATTTTAAAGAGACAAACATCCTTTCTGTACTAGTCAGTTAATGCATCCTCCAGTCCCCCAGTCCTTTGTTATTCTTCTGAATTGAATCTTGTCCTCTTTCTGGAAATGAGGTTTCCAAAATTAAACAATGGTTCCTAATGGGATCTCACCAAAGCAACAGAGCAGGATAATCACCTCCCCACTTTGATATGCTCTCTCAGCATACACAGCCCAAAAAAACCTACATTCGTTTTTCCCTGCAAGTGGCTTTTTTAAAGACAAAGATGAATACTCTTCCAGCTTTCTACCTCTCCCCATCTTTGGCCATCAAGCCCCATACATTTCTTCCACATAAACCTATATCAAGGGTATCTTTAACACATACATCTCCATCCACAACTAGGTGTCATTTTTTGATCCTACCCCATACCTGCCTGACTGCTTCTTCTCAGAGATGCTCTCCTCCTCACACATACATCCAACACCCTCTCCCCTCTGTAATAATATGTTCACTTCAACTATATTATCCAGCCACTCCATGTCCGTGTGCAGCATGAAGTTCCAGGCAAGATTCAGTCTCTAGTAAACAGAGACACAAAGCTGAAACTTGAGCTGTGTGGAAGCCTGTATTTTTACTGTTTACCATTGTGCTTGCATAATAAACACCTGCAGTTAAAGACGGGATGGGGGTGTCATGACATGTGGAATCACCTCAAACATGAGGCATCTGGTTTTCACTCAACATACATCTGATGGTTGCCTCTTAAAGATCCCTTCACCCCCATCCTCCATGCAAAGGCTGTTTCCCTCCTTGTGCTTTTAAATTTTTTTTTTTTTACTTTGTCCTACTTCATTCCTCTGCTTTTGGTGGTACCTTTCACATTGAGCTCTTCTCCTCTCAAAAGGAAAGAGCACTGAATTGTAAACTCAGCAAAAAAGGAGTTAATAAAAATACCTTCCCCATAGTAGGAATCAACTCCCGTCTATCTGTCACATACCATTGCCGTCCAACCTCTCCCTCAGAGAGAACAGTACTGAGCACTAGTATCTCCACTGGGGCCTACATGGTTACCCGAATAACAATGCTGAGCAGTGCTGTCATGCTAACATCCCTGATAGTGGATACACCCACCTCTTAGTTCTTAGTCACTGTGCCCGTTACTAGTAATATTGAAATAGCACCTAGAGCTTCAGCCAAGAGGAGGGCTCCATTCTGCATACTAAGATACACTAAAAAGATATACTGGAATTGGAAAAGGTTCAGAAAAGGGCAACAAAATGATTAGGGGTATGGAACGGCTTCCATATGAGGAGAGATTAATAAGACTGGGACTTTTTTAGTTTGGAAAAGAGATGACAAAGAGGAGATATGATTGAAGTCTATAAAATCATGACTGGTGTAGAGAAAGTAGATAAGGAAGTGTTATTTACTACTTCTCATAACACAAGAGCTAGTGGTCACCAAATGAAATTAATAGGCAGCAGGTTTAAAACAAATAAAAGGAAGTATTTCTTCACACAACACACAGTCAACCTGTGGAACTCCTTGCCGGAGGATGTTGTGAAGGCCAAGACCATAACTGGGTTCAAAAAAGAACCAGATAAATTCATGGAGGATAGGTCCATCAATGGCTGTTAGCCAGGATGGGCAGGGATGGTGTCCTTTGGAACACGTGTTTAGGAATTTAAATACGTCCACCCCACTGCTCTTGGGGAGGTTTCAAGGAACTCTCCTCTAGGAGTTCTATGTGTTTGTCTCGGTGTTACTGAGACCAGTCCTGAAAATATGGCCAAATGCCATTTACCTCCATCCAGTTTGACTCATTCATCTTTGCAGCCTTGGAACAGGTTAACGTGCTACAGCTCTCACTCATCTTGCGCCTCCGTCATCTGTGTTAACCCCCTCTCCTCTCTACACAGTCCTGTTCTGACTCACCGGAAGCAACTCACCGGGTCCTGAAGTGATTTCAGAGAACTTGTCAGTAAGGGAGAGAGGGCTGCATCAGTTCTCCATGAACGTGATCATACTTAATTTATGCACAGAGCTCTCTAGTTACGTTAGCCTCAGTGACTGAGGATTTGAGTCATTACTCTACTATATGTGAGATGCTTTCAGCTATTATCTTTGGTTTGGCTGGAAATCCGTTGGACAAAGTGAATGGAGCGCTGGGATGAAGGGGACTGGAGATGCTCCTCTCAAACAGGAACAGATGAGAAAGCTCATTACAAATAAAGTTATTCACTAAATGCTAGCTATAAAACTTAAACGTGGGCCTATTCTGACCTAACACAAAGCAGTACACAGGTACGAATGCCTTTATGGGACGCTACAGTTAGGGTGAAGAGGTCAACTGCGGACGAGGGAGTAATCCTGACTTGAATAACACAGGGCAAAGAACCTCACTGTTATGAACCGGGGTATAGACCATCGGGCCCAGTGGTCAGAGCAGGCGGCCAGGCTGGGGAACGAAGCTGAGGGTCAGCACCAGAGTAAACTGCAGATTACTAGAGCCAGGTGCCAGAGCTTGTTCAGAAACCTCAGTCAGGCACTTCCCGTAACTCAGGAAGCAACCAGCTCAGAGAAACGTCTCATGACATTGCTAGATGCCAGTGCCTGCCTAGCACAGAAAGAGCAGGTGAGGTAAGAGTAATTAGCTCAGTAGCAGTTGGGCTCAGGGAACAGAGGGCAGGCAAGCCTGACCATTAACCCTTAGAGCACGGAGAGGTGAATGCTCAGCCTTAGCTTTCAAGGCCCTACCCCTTCCCCGCACCTAGCTCCCTTACCCTTAAAAGCCCTCACCCCAATATCACCCCATGCTGCCATTCCTCTCCCACTTTCTACTCCCTGCCCCACTGCTTTCACCGACACGGGATGCGAGCCAAATCACATACACACCCCCAGTACTGCCTTCCCACCGAATGGTCACAAGAACAGCTGGCAGCAGGGAGGCACATCACACAGGCAGAGGGTTTCCAACAGGAGAAAGACGAGGCATGCTAGGAATCAACGAAGGGAAGAGTTCTGCCCTGCCCTAGCTTCCCACTGCTGGAAATCTTTGCTGATCCTAGCAGGCCTCTGCAGAACTCTTACATGCAATCTATTGGCAGGTGTCCTTCACTGTAATTTGCTGCACCCCCACACAGCAACACCTCATGCAAATGGGGGGTGGGAGGGAAAGAAACTTACATGAAATCACACTCAATCCTTCATGCCTTAGTAACGCACAGTCTGCTGCTGCTGTGTGTCAATGTGATTTGATTGGGGATTGGTCCTGCTTTGAGCAGGGGGTTGGACTAGATGACCTCCTGAGGTCCCTTCCAACCCTGATATTCTATGTAACCCTTCTGCCAGGCCAAGTTGATAGCAGCAAGGGCCGGGTTCAGTACACAGGGGTTCCCTCTCATCAAAGCAAATACAAAACTGGCTCGAGCCCCCACCCAGTGACCTGGGAAAATCTTACACACCCCCTGGGCGCCTCAAAGAGGCAATACTTCCCCTCTCGCAAGCACAGAGTCTCGGTGTAGTAGAGAATCTTTAATAACATGAGGTAAACGACATCAGCATTAAATTGGGGAAACACCACAACTAGTGTTCATTAACCAAACCATGAGCAAAGACCCACCCCAGAACATTGGGCCACATCCTTTCCCTTGGGTTCTTGATTCCCAGAACCCAAACGTCTCTTGAGTCCAGCAATCCTCAAATCACCCAAAATCCAAAAAGTCCAGCCCCAGAGTTCAAAAGTTCATCTGCAGAGTGTTACTCCCCCGTCTGGCTAAAATGTGCCTGTGTGTGGGGGAAAGAGGTAAGGGGTACCTTACGTGTCCTGAAACTGACTGCCCCACAGGGCTCTGCTCCACCACGACCGGCTCCGCTCTGCACAGCTCACCGTCTCACGAACAGCTCTGCTCAGCTCGCCGTCTCACGAACACACCGCTGTCTCACGAACGGCTCCGCTCCACCACGACTGGCTCCGCTCTGCTCAGCTCGCCGTCTCACGAACGGCTCCGCTCTGCACAGCTCGCCGTCTCACGAACGGCTCCGCTCTGCACAGCTCGCCGTCTCACGAACGGCTCTGCTCTGCACTCTAGATCTTCTGGCTCCCCACTACTTGACACAGTGCTCTTAGTGATTTCAGCTCTCAGTGATTTCAGCTCATAATAGTGGGGGCCTTAGTACTGGTGCACCATAAGGCCAAAGTGAATGCAGCACAGTACCTACAGCAAGACTCTTAATAGACCCAAAATTAGCTCTGACATTCCACAGTGGAGAGAGACAGAGGTGCAATTGGTGCTTCAGGCCCTCACAAAGGGGCCCACACCACCAGGTACTAATACCTGTCTCAAGTCTCTCTCAATTCACAGAGTTTTGGAACCCATGTCCCTTGCCCAGCGAGTGCTACTCAGTTGATGGTGAGTCCCTCCATCATAACAAAAGGCCAAGTACAGTTCCAAACACAGTTCCCATAATCAGGGTAATAACAATTTACTCTTCCTGCCCCAATAACAGAGACACTGGGGATCCCACAGCAGCCGAAGTGACCATTTGGGCAGCTATGGCCTCAGTCTAGGCGGGGTGGGTGTGCCTATGCAAATGAGATCGGCCCCTGAAGATTTTTTTCCACAACTTGCCACACCTCACCACCAGATGTCAGGGTGGAGCTCATCCTGACACTGCTTACATCCTCCCCCCAGCCGAGAATTTGTCGTCCCGACAAATCACACGCCCTTTATACCAACTCATTGGTTTCCTCCAAAGGGCCTCAGGAAGCCCACTTTAGCTTCCACAAGCCTGTGTGCTAAATGTATTGGCTCCTCACTAGTCACCCCAGGTGCATCATAAGTCAACCGTTTCACTGGTCTTATCACCCTGTCTCATCTATTGAGACTCTCTGTTGCCGAGGTAGGGGGAACATCCTCTTGAGTGACGGATGGAGAGGCTTCCCTGGAGGGTCCCTCGGCTACTGGCGTAGGCCCCTGCACTCCTAGTTCTAACGCTGGAGGGTCCAAGGTGCCCAGGGCATCCTCTACCTGTGTATCTCCATTGTCCAATAACCTGTGTGTGTCATCACAGGGGGGTCTCATCAGCGCCACCGGGGTGTCAGAAAGGAGCCTAAATAATTCCGCCATGGGGTTTAGGGCGGAAGAGGGAAAACTCTCGTTTGGTTCAGCTGATCGAGACTGAAATCTTGTCTCCATCCCAGGATACACCAGGATTGTGTCTTCCTCCTCAGACTCACTCTCAGATGTGCAGAATGGGGGTAAGTTAGCTGCAGGGGGCCCGCTGTCTGTGTTGGATGGCGGCTTTGGTCTAGCACCTCTGTTCTGCCCAGGTGCCCTGTCGTGGCCCATCTCAGAAGGGATGCTTACCAATTCCCCCACAGGGAGCAAAAGGTTTCTATGCACCGTCTTTATTTGCCCTGGGCCATCTTCAGGTTTGATCTTGTAGACCAGCAGATCTCCCAGCTTTTCCATCACCAGGTAAGGTATTGCCTTCCATCTGTCAGCTATCTTGTGTTTGCCAGCAATACCCAAATTTCGCAGCAGGACTCTGTCCCCCGGCTGGAGCTCCTGCGAACGCACTCTAGCATCATATCGATGTTTGTTGCGGTCTGCGTTCTTCCGAGCCGCAGCGGTAGCTAAGCGATAAGCATCCCGCAGCTTTTCCCTTAGTCGGGATACATATTGCTGGTGAGTTTCATAGCTATCTCCATCCTCTGATACACCAAAGCACAAGTCTATGGGTAATCTTGGTTCTCGCCCAAACATCAAGAGATACGGGGTGACTCCCGTAGCATCGTTCTTTGTGGCATTGTAGGCATGCACCAGAAATGCGACATGCTGGCTCCAGGTTGCCTTCTGCTCTGGTCGCAAAGTTCCCAACATATCTAATAGGGTTCGGTTGAACCTCTCTGGCTGAGGATCACCTTGGGGGTGATGAGGCGTTGTCCTAGACTTTTTAATTCCTGCTATCTTCAGCACCTCCTTCAGAAGGTGACTCTCAAAGTCCCGCCCCTGATCAGAATGTATCCGAGCCGGGAATCCATAGACTGAGAAATATTTGTCCCACAATACTCGAGCGACGGTGGTGGCCCTCTGATCACGTGTGGGATATGCCTGTGCATACCGTGTAAAATGGTCAGTCACTACTAGAATGTTCCCAACATTTCTCTTGTCTACCTCTACAGACAAGAAATCAATGCATACCAATTCCAAAGGTTTGTTGCTGGTGATGTTCTTGAGATATGCAGCCCTCGTGGGCAGAGTTTTCCTTTGAACACATCGAGCGCAAGTCTCACATTTCCTGCGAACATCTTCAGCCATTCGGGGCCAATAGAACCTACTACGAATAAGTTCCAGGGTCCTCTCCATCCCTAAATGCCCAAAGTCATCATGCAGAGCCCTCATGGCCAGGGCTCTGTACTTTTTTGGCAGCACTAGTTGTGCTCGTTGTTTTTGTAAAGGGTCAGTGGTCATTCGGTGTAGCACTCCCTGAATCAGTTTTAGTTTGGTCCATTCTCTCAATAGTAGTTTACCCTCCGGGTTAGGTGGGACAACCGCAGCTGGGCTTCGCCCCTCCCTTTTGGCAAGTAGTGTATCACGAATGTCAATATCCTGCCGCTGGGCTTCTTGCCAGTCAGCCGCATTGAGCATGGAAAAAGGAGATTGGTCCAAGGCAATATAGTTCACTGAAGCAGAATGATTCTATGATTAAACGCAGACCCAGAATGCTCAGGCAGGCCTGGGCAAGCTGGCGGTAGTAATGCAGCCACCCAGTGTTTGTAAGGGAGAGTTTGCTAGAGCTGTTCAGGAAATTCCAATAGTTCCTCATAGGTTTTTCATCGCAAACTGTCAAAAAGAGTCAAAATATTTTTCTTGGCCAAACAAACTGTTCTGAAAAAAATTCTGATTCAGAAACGTCCAAAGGAAAAGGTTCAGCATTTTCCAAACAAAAACATTCTGAGTGGATTTCCACCCCCTCCAGCTAAAAATTGGAAATTTTCATTGAATGTATTTGCTTGCAAGAAAAAAAATAAGGGAGTGGAGGAGGGAGTTCAGCTGAAAAGCTTTTTTTGGTCAAAAACATTCAGCCAGCTCTATTGTTCATGAAGAATCAGTTGTAATTAACAACCTGAATGAGAGGGAGGGGCAGGGAACAGGGAAGTAGGGAGAAAATAAATAGAACAGGTCAAAGAACAGAGCATAGGCACAAAGGGTTGTCTGTTGAGGAGAAGGTATGTGTGCGTGCTATAGGTACACGGCATGTGCACCTGTAGGAGAGGTGCTGTGTGTACAGGGTTCACAGTGTGAATTTATGCTAGAGCAGTGGGGGTGGAGAGGGAGAAAAGGTGCACGAGCATGGGGAAAGTGTTAATGGGTGTATTTATGGTGTACAGGAGAGTGGTGCACGGGAGAGTGCATGGGCACACAGCAGTATGGGGACAAGGGCATGAGGCAGTGCATGTAAACGTGAGTGGTACGTGCATGAGACGTACAGGTGAGTGCATGAATTAAGGAAAGAAACAAGGGAGGTTCAAGTATGGGGGAAGTGCATTGTGTGACAGTTGTATGTATGTGTATGTTGACGGGCTGCCTATATGCTATGAATGTCACTATTGGTAGTGGACAAAGCCCCACAATTTCAGAGTCTGAATTAGATTTGAATTTGCACTATGTGAGCTTCCTGTGCCTGCTAATTTAGCTTTGAAAGTTCACGTGCACAGCCTCTTCCCCAGCATTGTAGCTCTTTCAGGTCCAGTCTGGGCCAGAACTCAGGAGTAAACGCAAGCTTTTCCAAACATGTCATCAATTCTGTTTGAACGCAAGTCTAGGAAGCCTGAGGTGGTGCCTAGCAGAGGCGGCCAAAACCAGGGCTACTGGTGGATTGAAAATACTGGCCAGCTGGAGTTGTGCTTTTGTGAAACCAGAAGCTGTTTGAATCCAGATCCCGTGTTATTCAAATTGCAGGGAGCATTTCAGCTAAACGTTTTTTGATTGGGGCCGTATCTAGCTCTGCTCACAGTTGCCACCAGCCACAGTTGTTTCGGCTGTATTGGGGTGTTTTTATACCAGGTGTAAAGCTGGGAATGAGCAACAGGGTAATCACTTGATGATTACCTGTTCTGTTCATTCCCTCTGGGGCACCTGGCACTGGCCACTGTCTGGAGGCAGGATACTGGGCTAGATGGATCTTTGGTCTACCCAGTAGGGCTATTCTTATGTTCCTCCACCGAAGAGCTTCCCAGCTAAACAAACAGAAGGGTTAGAGGGAGAAAAAGAGAACCACAGGTGGTGAAGGGACTTAGAGCAAGGCACAGAGCTCAGGTCTCCAGACCCAAAATCTATTGCTCTATCTACTAGACCAAAGTGTGGCAGAGCTAAGATTTCATCCAGTACAGAGTACAGCAGTCTAGCTTTCCTGATGTCTAAAGCTAGCTCCTGAATGAGAGCAAGTTGGCTGAAGTTCAATCCAGAGTCAATCCTGGTGAGTTGGATGGACACATGAAGGAGTCAATAGCGGACATCTTTCTAAGGAGTTCATTCATGTTAGTGTCGTTTGTAGTATAGGCATCCTTTTAGTTTCTCTTTGGAAAACTCAGCTAGTTAAAAGTGCAGTTATCTGCTTCATAAATAACAATACCTCTCACATGGAGCAGGTGGCTGCTCCATGGACAGAACAGCGCTGACTTCCTGACTACCCTGTAGACGGTCATAGCTTCGTGTTTGTTTATGGTAAAACCAGTGCATTGAGTCAAGTCATGTATAGTTTGGCTTTAATAGCTGCCTTTCTCCTGAAACAGGCAAGAAGACCAGCTAGGACAATCTTCCTGACAGTCCTGTAAGCACACCCCTACTTCCCCCTCACTAACAGAGGCACCAACCCTCTTGGGTAATAAATACCTCAGGTGCTTCTTTTAGTTTAAGGCTCTTAACAGAACAGACTATATCATAAGACCCACCTTGGCTGTCAGGCACACTTTTACATTCTAACAGCAGCAAGGTTAGCTATGTCATCTGATAGCAGATACCCTCACTTTCCAAACTGGAGCTAGCCCCTAGGGGCGCTCAGCAGCCTAGATCATGCCTAGTAATTGGCAGGTTACAAGGCCCACCTGCCAAACAAACCCTGTTGTTTAGCCCCTGCTGCTCCTGGATTAAGGGAGACAGCTGTAATGGGGTTTGTTTCACAGATGGGGTATTGTTGATCCAGAAGGGTTCCTCCTCTGAATCCCAGAAAGTGAGTTCAGCCCATCACTAGTATCCAGATGTGAACTCTGGGGACTGGAGAAAGGGCATTGTACTGTTTGCAGGACCCTCAGCTCTGGAGTTCCTGTCCACCATTAGTCAGACAGGGCCCAAGTTTGTTATCTTTCCAGGCACATTGCAAGCCCTATCTGTCTCAAAACTTTATACTGCCACCCAAAACCATAGTTTCTGAGGGCCAGATCCTCAAAGAGTTTAGGTGCCTGACTCACATTGACTTAAATGGGAGTTAGATGCCTGCCTGCCTTCCACTTATAAGTGTAAGCAGAGTCAGGATGAGCTCCACCCTGACGTCTGGTGGTGAGTTGTGGCAAGTTGTGGAAAAGAACTTCAGGGGCTGATCTCATTTGCATAGGCACACCCACCCCACCTAGCATGAGCCCATAGCTGCCCAAATGGTCACTTTGGCTGCTGTGGGATCCCCAGTTTCTCAGTTATTGGGGCAGGAAAAATAAATTGTTATTATCCTGATTATGTGAATCAAGGACAGTGGAACTGTGCTTGGCCTTTTGTTATGATGGAGGGACTCGCCATCAACTAAGTAGCACTCTCTAGGCAAGGGACATGGGTTCCAAATCTCAGTGAATTGAAAGAGGCTGGGTATGAGTGTTAGTATCTGGTGGTATGGGTGCTGCAGTGAGAGCCCTGCATGCTAATTGCACTTTCTCCACTGTGGAAAGTCAGAGCTAATTTTGATTCTATTAGGAGTCTAGTTACAGGTTGCTGAGCTGAATTCACTTTGGGCTGATAGTGCACCAGCACCGAGGTTCCACTATTACAAGCTAAAATTACAAAAGAGCTGATATTACTGAGTGTTGTGTTAAGTAGTGGGGGAGCCTGAAGATATATTGTGGAGCAGTTTGTGGGATGGCTGGTGGAGTGGAGCAGTTTGCGGGATGGCTGAAGCAGCTCGGGGGGGAGGGCTGGCAGAGTAGAGTGATTCATGGAAAGTCTGGTGGAGCGGAGCACAGCCCCAGGAGAGGTGGGGCAATTGGCTTTATACCACCTAAGGTGCCCCTTAACCCTCCACCCAGGTTGGGAGGTAAAACTCTGCAGATAAATTTTCAAACTCTGGGGTTGCACTGACCAGGGGCAGAGACTTTTGGGTTGTTGGACTTTTGGGACTTTGGGTGACTTTTGGGTTGCTGGACTCAACAACCAAAGGGAAAGGACATGGCCCAATTTGCTTGGGATGGGTTTTTGCTCATGGGTTGTGTTATGAATCCTGTTGGTGGTGTTCCCCCAACATGATGACACATTGTTTCTCTCTGTTATTAAAAGGCTTTTGCTACACTCAGACTCAGTGCTTGCGAGAGGGGAAGTATTGCCTCTTAGAGGCGCCCAGGCAGGGGTGGTATATATCTGTCCCAGATTACTAGGTGGGGGCTCGAGCCGGTTTTGCATTGTGTTATTGGAATGGATCCCCTAGATACTGAACCCAGCCCTTGTTGCTGCCAACTCTGACGGGCAGAAGGGTTACATAAGCAATAGCAAAGGCACTAGTGGATTTCACGGAGTCTCTGGCATGTCTCCCTTTTTGGGGTCAAAACTGTGCTTAGGGTAGGTTTTGGGGAGGGGCTTTGGGGAGGAGTTGGGAGGGGATTCGGAATAGATGTGGAAGGTTGTGTTGTCAGCATCACATATGGCGGAAAGGCTCTCTCAAAGTGGAAGGTTTTGTAATGATGGTCAGGCTCTGGGTTCACCTGATCTCCTCTGGCAGTTTGTGCCATAGCTAGAGGCCCTTGACTGAGAATGCTCTGTCCCCAGCTCTCACCAGCTTCAGTCAGGGCTTTGTGATCTGCGCTGCCCCAGAGGAGTGCAGCTGTTCAGTGGTTCATAGATTGAAATACAGGCTTTGATATAGCTGGGAACTGATCCATTAATTGCTTTGAAGATTAGGACCAAAGCCTTAAACTGGCATCAGAAACTGCCTGGGAGTCAGTGGAGAGACGTAAACACTGGCCTGGTATGCTCACAGCAGCCTGAGCCATGGAGAAGATGAACAAATGCATTCTGTACCAGCTGGAGCCTGTGCATTTTCTCTGGGTTTTATTTGAGGGGGTGGTTACAATAAGAGCAGCCTCTTTTGTAGGAATTTTCACTGTATTCACTTTTTGCCAGGTTGTTTATTTTTTTCATTGATGATGCTTAAAAACTGATGCAAGTTATCCAGCTTCTGCAACTCTGATAAATCACGCAATCAACTGTACTACAGTTAGAGTCTGTGCCTTTGCCGTTTGGTTTCACTGCCAGCACCAGCCTACTCAT
This sequence comes from Chelonia mydas, assembly GCF_015237465.2. Taxonomy (NCBI): domain Eukaryota; kingdom Metazoa; phylum Chordata; order Testudines; family Cheloniidae; genus Chelonia; species Chelonia mydas. The sequence goes on from NC_057849.1 coordinate 182,660,247, forward strand.
TGGCAAAGGAGAGAGCAGTGTCCAGAAGTTATGCATTTTTCATTCCTCTTCCTCTTTTTCATTTCGAGCTCCATTTGGACATGGTGCTATTGATCTAAGCAACACCTAGCAGTACAGAGGGTATAGAACCCAATCGAATCAGGTGACTAACCAAATCACGCTTTGAGAACAAAATAAAGCTACATTTCATTACGCTCATCACTGCAGACTGCTGGGAAACAAAGACAGGAAGCAAGTCTATTGGAGGACACGCAGGTGTTGTGGTGTATCACTAGCAACTTGTCATGTGGTTGATTGGTTGGCAAGTGCCCACCAGGTGTTTACATGAGCTAGTTTCCTTGGGAAGGCCAGAAGCAGTTGTATCGCGTGTTATGATCTTTAGTAGCAGTGCACAATGTGAACAGATGTCTTTTAGTTCAAGTTCCATATTTCCTTTACAGAATAGTATTTCATTCAAAAGCCTCCCCAAATCACTAAAGGGCTTCAGAGCCCCAAATACTTGGGACCTTGGTGGACTGGCCCCACTGTGCACCCGATTCCTATTCTATTTGTGTTCTACCAGGAAAGTTTGGGAGTAGAAAAGCACCATCCGCTCCAATAGGGTTCAGCATCTCAATCTTTGCCCCAGTTGCTAGAGAATCTTCTCCATAGTATCCATCCTATCCATTGACAAGGCCCACAGCTCTCACTGGGCTTTCTCTCTGAACTGGCCAGTCCAAATCCCAAACTTCTGTCACTTGTGGGGGCTGTTCAGATCAACCCTGGTCCCAAGCGTCTCTTGAAGCATGTCTTTCAGCCTGTGTCTGCTTTTTGGGAATACAGGACCACAGTCTATTTCAGATTAGACTATTTTAAAGCCAGCTAGGCTGGTACCCTGGCTCTGGCAGTGGTCTATGCCTGGTGCTTCCAGAGAAAGTTTAAAAAATCCCCATAATGCACCTAGCAGTTGTACAATGTTGTACATAGAGGGAGGGGAGAATTCCCTCCTGAGTCTTTCACATGCCCTAAAGCATTCCTTTCTGTCTGTAGTTACCGATCAAAGATGGGATAAGACAGAAAGTTCATATCCATATCCAAATTTTTCTTAATTTTAGGGTGCTCCTGAGGATCCAGGCTTCATCCCATTGTAGCATTAAGGACTGTTTGAAAAGTGTGGATCCAGATCTGAAAGTTCCCAAATTTCAGGGGTGTTTTCAAAGAGGTTTTGGCTCAGGCCCATCTCTACTCTAGTTATTACATTATGGTCATCACATTATCCAGCCCTTTACTTGCTCTTAACGATAGCATTTGAATCTCTAATCTACTCCAGCCTTTTGGAGAAGACCAGAAAGTAAAAGCTAGAACTAGAAATGGGCAGCTCTGTGTTGGGGTCTCCACCCCCATAGAAGGTAGAGCAGATTAAATTAGGATAATTAATTTGATGGACTTCACCTGGGGAAGAGCCAGAGTTTGAAGGCCTGATTGAAAGTAGAGCCCTGCTGGGGAGAAACAGTAGGGGCTGGTATGAAGCCAGGAAGTTGGCAGTAGAAAGGGGCTGTAGTCAGTCCTTAGGAGAAGGAGGTGTATTTGGGGCTATGAAGTTCAGTTGTCTTGAAGGAGGGAGTTTGAGCTGATGAATTCAGAGAATGGGGTGCTGGAAGCTGTAGGAAGGAGTCCAGGGAAAGCAACCTGCAGTTGCCAGTTATAGGGTCCCAGGATTGGAACCTGGAGTAGTGGGAGGGCCTGGGTTCCCCTGTCAGCTGCTGGGAAAGCAGCACTGGACCTGGGCTTGGACTGGAAGGCTGACTGAAAATGACAAATTGGCAACTGATCCAGTGGGACTTTGATACCCCGTAAGGGGGAAAACACACAGAGACTTGGCCAGAAGGTCAAGTCATGAAAATACAGAACTGTGTGTTGCTGAGTGAGTGTGTGTGTGAGAGAGAGAGAGCATGAGCGATGGTAGGGCATGCAGTGAGCAGCAGATGCCTGGGGCATTGGACCGAAGTAGAGCCAATCCTCAGATGTGGCCCAAGGAGGTACCCTAGCAGTCAGTGGGCCCTGTTCCCAGCTTTCATATCAGAGCTTGTCACATCTCCCCTCTGTTGCTCTGTAGGTTGAGAGGCGTGTGGAAAACAGAACCTACAAAAACTGCTGCCTGGAGGTTTTCTTATCTCTTCCTGCCATCTTGAACAACAATGCATTTCAGATAAAGGCAAGAAAGGCTGAGGCCTTAACAACAGCACCCAGAACCAGAGATGCAAAAGCAAAACCAGAGATGATAGGCTTGGTACAGCTGATGAATGAGCAGACAGAAACCCTGAGACACTTTCCTGACCCAGTTTCTCACTCTCCTGTCCCCTCTTGGCAATTTGAACCTCATACTCAAACCGTTGGCTTATCAGTGATTCATGTAACAGGGGAAGTGAGAACAGGCCTGCAGAGCTGTGAGGTGCTAAGAGCCTTTACCCACACAGATCACACTTAATGCTAACAAGGGCTCAGGTATTGGTTGATGAAAGAGAACTTGAAAGAAAAGAGAAGGGCTGAGATGGTCATAGAAGTGGGCTGGGCTGGGCAGGGCAGGGCAGGGAGGTGCACACATGTACCACAGGAGTGTGTAGAAAAGAAGAAACTAGGCAGAGGAGACACAAAGAGCTTCCAAGACATTAGAGCAGATCCTCAGCTGATGTAATTCATTTGTAGTTCTCCACTGAAGTCAATAGAGCCATACCGACTTTCATCAGCTAGCCCTTTATTTTCACTGCATTCAGGGGCTAAGATGACTGTCTATTGTGGGTACTTATCTGGGCCCCATTACCACAGTATCTGAGCACCTCATAATCTTGAAGGTATTTACCTTCACAGCACCCATGTGAGGTAGGGCAGTGCTGTTATCAGTGCATGTTACGCAGGTGGAGCTGAAGTCTAGAGCGACTAACGGACTTGCTCAGGGTCCCGCAGGAAGTCTGTAGCAGAGCATAATTGAACCCAAATTCCACACAGCCCAGACTAGTGCCCTAATCACTGGCCCATCCTTCCTCTGTACAAAAATACACACCCCTCCTCTCAGCTTCAATACCCTTAGGTATGGCTGACTGCATCTTTGACAAAAGCTGATACTCTGGTATCTACGTTCAACAAAGGGATGGGGGGTGGATTTTCTAAAGCACCTAGGTGGGCACTGTCAGTGGGACTTGTGCTTTAGAAATCCCCACCCATGGTCGGATTTGTTTGTGTAGGGCCCTGAGGCCCTGGTTTCGGTCCTGGTATTCACTTAGGTGGAGGGAAGGGATGTTCCTACCCTTGAGGCACGATTAAAACAACGTTAGACAGAGTTTTGTTTGAAGGGAAAGTTAAACTGGGAAGTGTAGCTCCAAAGAGGACCACTGGGGGTGCTTTTCAGTGTCGTTCTCTGACAGTCCTGCAGTGCCGCTCTGGCAAGCAAGAGAGTGGGTGGGAACAGGAAAGGTAACCCAGGAATTAAAAAGAGACCATGAGACATGGGGACTAGTGTGGGGAGATCGGGACATTTTTCCATATGATAGGGGGACTTCCCCCCTTTGGACAAACTGTTGGACAGTCAGTGAACCTCACTCCAAAGGATGTTCAGGGTAAATTGAAGTTCAGAGGAGCTGTGCACCGAAAAGGGGAGGCCAGTCCAAAGGAGTTAAGGAGGCACCAGGGAGAGTAACTGTTTCAGTCTTACTGCACACTGAAGCTCTGCTCAGCTTCTCAAGTGAGTGTTTCTGTGCCTGCACATTCCTCTCAGCGGTCCCTTCTGTTCAGAGTGTAACACTTGCAGGGATGGTGGCTTGTTCTGCTTTGCAGAGCTCTCACACTGTGCTCTAGTAACCCCTTGTGGCACTGAGTGCAGTAGGATACAGGGCTCCAGCGTCGAACCTGAGGAGAGGTAGTGCCTAGTGCTTTGCCTCTCCTTATTTCCTTCTTCTTGTTCCTTCTCACTCAAGGATTCTGGCTGGAGACCAAGGGAGCCATAACTCCCTACAGTAGTGCCTTACGGTAATCTGCTTGGGAGAGCTTTTCTAAGCTATTCTTCCTCATTTCTCTCCTGTTCCAAGTCTAATAACCACTCCTCCCCCCTAAGGACGAGGTCTTGGAGGATATTCTGGTGCCTGCATTTGGATTTTTGAGTTTTCTTTGATCCAGGCATTTGGTTCTTGGCCTTTGCCCTACTGAGGGAATCAGTGGCAGATGGTCAGGGTCTTCTCTGCCTCTTGGCTTTATTTTTTTTCACAGCTACTGCCTTTCACAGAGAGGAGTCCTCAGGCCAGACCAAGGAGAATTCAGAGGGGGACAGGAGTGGCTAAGAGCTAGTGGCTGCTGACTACTTCCTGACTCTTTTCGACAGAATTCTGGCAAGGCCAACTTCTTTGGTGTGCTGGATGAGCTGGGACAATGGCACTCAGAGTCAGACTGGGGCACCTTGATCCCAGCTGTCCTCTGGATGCTCTGAGGGTAAATTTGCCTTCTTTTCAAGCACTCTGCCTGGAGAATTCAGAGACCCCAATGAGGAAGTGGGGACCAGTCATGGGTACTTGGCCCAGCTAAGGGGATCCCATGGGAACATTGAGGGTCATGCATACCTAGTTTGCTGGACTACAGGGATAGGCTGCCACCGTAAAGGAAGAAATCCCATCTTAGCTGTTCCTGCTGGCCTGTGTAAGTGGGCTGAACCCAAGGGAAGTCTGGGAAGGTGGCCCTAAAGGGGAAAAATAGGTTTCAGAACACCACGCCAGTTACATTCTACCCCACGGATGCATTTGATTGCTTGCTCCTTCCTTCCTTAGGTAATTGCTAAATACAGTATGTCACAAAAGAAATCTCTCTGAACTTATGTCAGCACTGTAGTCAGAGGTGGGACTGCACCATATAGACGCACTCATGTTAGCTTTGAACTAACTCACTCAACTAACAACAGTGAAGCTGCTGCAGCACGGGCTATGTATTCAAGTACATACTCAGCATCCTGTGTGGGCTTGTACAGCTCGTGCTGCCGTGGCTTCACTACAATGGTTAGCTAGCTGGGGTATGTCTACACGTGCTGCAGTTATGCACCTCCAATTGCAGTATAGACATAACCTAAGAGATGTAACAAATCATTTAAGTGTGACAGTGATGAGAAAGTGACACAGTGAAAATGCCCCTTTCTTACTCAGCTTATGTGCTCCCTGCAGTCACATTGGCTGACTTTACTGACCCAAAGCAAGAAACTTCACACAGCCCTAGAGTCTATGTAGCTTGGGCTTTGAGATGGAGTACCTCTGCCTCCCACACTATCAGGAGAATCCCCAGGGTGATTCTCACTGCTGACTCTTTGCTAGTGCTGGTAGCATCCAAGGCAGGCGGGGCACCACTTGGTGGTGTGGATGCCAGAGCGAGATTGCACTGCTGGCAGTTAGAAGTATTTTTTATGCCAGTGTGAGTTCATTGAGGTCAGTGGAGTTACAGTGACATACAATTGGTGTCGCTGAGTGGAGAATCAGACCCATTCTTTTTTGACTTGCAAAGTGAGGCCGTGGAATCCAGAACCACTAGATGGAAATACACCAGGTCACTTCACAGAGTCACTTGCCTGTCCGTAGCCACAGTTTGATGGTTTTCAAGCTGTTTGACTATTCAATTCATGCGGCGTGATGCATTTCAGCTGCAGATGCTGCGAGTGTGTGAGGTTCTTCAGCATCTGGCCCAAAGAGGTGTAGGTGGAAGGGTAACGCCCACAACGAGGCATGCAGCAGTTCCCGCTCTCAGCGAGAAAGCCCAGCTTCCCTCTGGAAAGTGACTCTGCTAGCCAGATTTCTCAATGATCCAACATGAATTAGGTGACCCAGTTCACTGGCTCATCTATGGTGAAACCTACAACCTCAACAAACAAATGACTCATTGATAGAGAAGCATGTCTTGTTGCCTCCTAAAGACACTGCAGCAAAAGTGGAACCAAGAAAGGCCCCAGGGACTTTACTCAGATGCGAGGACTTTTTCTTCTCTTTGGCTGGCTTTCAGCCATAACAATAACTCAGATCTGAAATAGCCTTTGTATTTTGAAAGCTAAAGTTCCTCAGGCATTTTGAGGGGTTCATTTCAAACTGCTCAGTTAATTTTTAAAACACGAGTAACACTCAATATAGAACTCAGGAATATTCAAATACCCAGGAGTGAACAGAGAGATTTAAGATGGGTCCTGAAAGAACAATGTCCTGTCTGCTCTTCATAGACGTTATAGATGCCAAAGCACTTTTCATAAGAGTGGGATTTGCCCTGATCACCTTGACCAGAATTTCCCCTCCCACCATTGCCACGCAATGCACTGTAGGACAGTAGCTTTCTGTTCACCAACCTAGAGGTGGCTGCATTTCAATGCCGTCTTATATCTCTAGGACCAAATCCTGCACTCCTTGCTTAGCCCTTACTTGAGCACAAATCCCATTGGAGTCAACTGGAGTTTCACCTTAGTCCAGAGGCCAGCAGGCTGGAGCCCATAGCAAGTGTGAGGTTTTGGAATGAAAGGCACTATAGCAGAAACCTGTTAAACTCTTTGAACATCTTCAGTAGATTACATTGAGGAACAGAGGAGCCCTTTATCCTCCCCACCAGTGACTTCACTCTCTCCCTGTCCAGTGCATTGGGCCTTATTCAGCCTTGCACTACAGCGCCTTTGCAGGTGACGTATCACACCCCGATGCTGGCACCAGGGTAGTGATGGCCCTCCTGTTTGCCCCCATTTTTAGTGCTCTGTGTCATGAAGCTGTATGGATTTTCCTCTCAGCAAGGAGTGTCAGGCCAGGGCTGTTTCTAGGCATGGGGCGAGATGACTTGACATGCAGCAATTTACAGGAAACCTCGGGTGCGCATGCAGCCTGTGGTTCTGTGCTTCCTGCCAAGTGTGAGCTGTTCGCAGGTCTCTGCCTTTTGCCGCTGGTGACAGGCAGCGCTCGGAGGCTGGGGTGAGAACAGAGGGCTCGCAGACTGCTGGTTTAGAAAAACCAACTGCATCACAACTGGTGAACTTAATTGGGAAACGTACTTCACCCGGCAGCTCAGGAGAAGACATTGCAATCAAGCCCAGATCTCCCACGTGGCAGCATGAAGCACTCACTGCTGCTAGGATAGTTGGCCAAACCCAGCAGCACTCCTAGCTCCCGTACAGAGACCAGGACTGGGCATCAGACTTAGCTCTCCTGCATGGCCAAGCGCTGAGAGCCACAGGGGTGGTTTTGCTTGCACACTTAGCATCATGCAACCCAGGGAGCGAGAGAGTCAGATTGGACTTGAAGCAGGCTCTTCCTCATGGTTGAGCACAGCACACACAGGGCACTTCTATGGCACTCCCAGGTCCCGTCTTCCCAGGCAGTAAGTATGTTAGTGGGGTCTCCCCCCATGGCAGTGGACAGCCGTCACCAGCCCCTGGAGCCATATCAAACCTCACCTGCAATTATCTTTGTTTTCTGTCAATTGCCCTGAGAGAGAAGTGACAGGAGAGGGGATATTGAGGGATAACATGCTGTCATAAATATAAAGGGAAGGGTAACCACCTTTCTGTATACAGTGCTATAAAATCCCTCCTGGCCAGAGGCAAAACCCTTTCACCTGTAAAGGGTTAAGAAGCTAAGATAACCTCGCTGGCACCTGACCCAAAATGACCAATGAGGGGACAAGATACTTTCAAATCTGGAGGGCGGGGAACAAAGGGTTGGTCTGTCTGCATTAGATTTCCTTTTGTTTAATGGCTGGTAAAATAAGCTGTGCTGGATGGAATGTATATTCCTGTTTTTGTGTCTTTTTGTAACTTAAGGTTTTGCCCAGAGGGATTCTCTATGTTTTGAATCTGATTACCCTGTAAGGTATTTACCATCCTGATTTTACAGAGGTGATTCTTTTACCTTTTCTTTAATTAAAATTCTTCTTTTAAGATTCAACCTGATTGATTTTTCATTGTTCTTAAGATCCAAGGGTTTGGGTCTGTGTTCACCTGTACAAATAGGTGAGGATCCTTATCAAGCTTTCCCCAGGAAAGGGGATGTAGGGCTTGCGGGATATTTTGGGGGAAGACATCTCCAAGTGGGCTCTTTCCCTGTTCTTTGTTTAAAATGCTTGGTGGTGGCAGCATACGGTTCAAGGACAAGGCAAAGTTTGTACCTTGGGAAAGTTTTAAACCTAAGCTGGTAAGAATAAGCTTAGGGGGTCTTTCATGCAGGTCCCCACATCTGTACCCTAGAGTTCAGAGTGGGGAAGGAACCTTGACACATGCTCATAAAGTAAATGCTACAACTACTTGTCATTTTGACCCCAAAATTGCACTAGGCATCAGGGATGGGCACAGAGTCACTGATTCTGGAGATGTGGGATGGGCACAGAATGAACCCTTCACCCACCTTGTAGCCCAGTTCTCCCCATGCAAGAGCTCCCCACGCTGACATCACAGTATAAATGGCGATCAAGAATGAACGCAACATGGACCTTTCACTTACACTGGTGAACAGGAATAGGTATAGCTAAACCTCTTGAGCTCCAGGACAGGAACAGCATGCCCCTTCAGGACACAGGCTGGGCCCACAATGGGGAGCTGGGGTGGGCACAAGAGTACCCCACGCTGTCCCTGCTCGCCGTGGATACTCAAGGGAGCACAGAGTTGAGCGTGACAGTGTCATTCTGTGCTGTGGCCACTGAGGATCACACATCTTCTTTTGTCACCTATTGAAAAGTAAGTGAAATCCAGATAGCCAAACACCAGGAGCAGCACAAGCTAAAGCCCCATCATCCACTCTCTAATCTTTATTTATGCTGCTATCTCATATACAAAATGGAGTACAAGCCATTTTAAAAAAATAAACATTAAAATAGTCAAACCATTAGCACACACTGCATAAAGCTGGGCCAGGTGTTCGAGCCATACAGGCCAGCTTCTGAGGAAAAAGCAAAGTACAACAACTGGCCCCTTGGCGGGACATGCAGGGGCCTCCTTCCCCACATGTCTCTTCCCTGCACCTGGCAGACCATAAATGGGCAGAGAAATAAGGATACACCTTTTAACGCCACAGAAATACATTGGAGACGCAGGACCTGAAAGAACTACCCTACATTCATCTACCTTATGTGGCACAAGTGGCAGGCTCCAGCCAATGTGCTCTTGAGAATGGCTCTCACTTCTCCGTCCCTGCCCCATGCTCCGTGTGCTGTCACTAACACCAGAGGGGTAGCTTTAGCCAGCCAGACAATACAGTGAATAAAATAGAAACATGGGGCCTCTGCTGACCCAGCTGATCTACCTGTGAATCAGAGAAGTCATGAGACTCGCCAAAGGTTAGAGGCACAGACAACTCATGCCTCCTGACGCTGGGGGGCCACAATCTAAAGGGGAGGACACCTGACAGCCCCACATGTCTCCTCTGCCCAGCGACCCCCCCAGCCCCGGCCCTGCGCCCAGCCTGCAGCCGCCATGCTCTCCCTGCCCCACCAGAGTTAGCTGGGGTGGGGCTCTGTCCTTCTCCTGCTGCACCTCCCCCCAGGCACATTTGGCCGCTCTCCCTGGGGAGCAGGATGGAGCCACTTTGCAGGTCACTGCTCTGTGTGGCAGCTGCCGGAGAGAGAGCCCAGCTGGAGAGGTGGTGTCGGTGGTGGCAGCTCGCTCCCCGGCTGCCAGGGACAGGGGCCGAGCATGCCGGGGGTCAGACACATCAGAAGGACAAAGCCCCTCTCCCTCCTCCCAGCAGTCCAAGCAGAAATCTGTGTGCCCCCCACATGCGTTACCTATGAATAAGCAAGAATGTCTTTCCCACTACACCCTGTCTCCCAGAGACATGGGATGCTGACTGCAGTCCAGACGAGCATGTCCTCCTTTGTCAAAGCAAGAGGTCTTCATGGTTATGTGTAAATACCCCGGTTATACACCTCGCAGTTACTGGAACTGCTGGGTCCCCTGACCTGCGTCAATACAAGGCTATTTGCTTCCAGAATGCTGACGCAGGTCATGTGACTGGGGCACTCCTGTGGGTCAGATGGATTACGTGGCATCAGACCTAAACTAACTCCTTCACAGAAATGGAGCAAGTGAGGCCTCCTAAATCCCTCAGTGTGGACGGGCTGTGGGAGAGGAGCAGAAGACACCACTGCAGCGTTTCCAGATTTTCCTGAAAGCAAGTAATATCGTAGAAAAAGAGAGAGGGTGAATTCTTCCTCTCAGGTACATGTGACTGGCTCCAGGTGACACACCAACCATAGTAGCTGAGCAGGCCTCTTCTGAGAGCACAAAGTGGCCATGGGATGAGAGAGCCAACAAGGTTCAGAGAAAGTAGTTATTAATTAGACTGCTTGGCTTTGGTTGGTAGTATGTATTACTGTGCTACAGGAACCTCACACACCAATGGATACTGGCTCCTGTCATGTGACAGGCATATCTGCCTTGGGAACCCTGAACCAGGTCATGTCACGGCCAAGAAATAAAGTTGCAGTGTCTTGCCAGCACTCCAGTGTGTCAGACAATTAACACACCTGTTTTCCTCTCCATATGATCAAATGACTGGTTGTAGCAACTAGAGGGGTGTTTGGGTGGGAGTGCAGGTATAGGAAGAGAGACGTGATGAAAATCATCTCAATAGAGTCTTAGGGTCTTCCAAAAAAAAAAATAATAATAATTTGACCAGAAGATGGCAAGGAGAGGTACAACCAAATGAAGCAAAAAGGAAGCAAATTTCAGGACTAAATGTCCCACATTAGCATGGAGTTACTTGAAGAAAATGGCCAAGGTTAATGACCTGTGATCACCTCGCGTTTCCATTGTTGAGCCTTTTCATCAGCCATTAAGTATAGGCAGTGATCTCCCACAATGAAAGTCTGGGGGATTGCTGGCTATTTGCAAGGTTATTTTTGTGGTGGGTCCCACTAGAGCAGGTAATGGGACAGGGTCTGTTCCTCCAGGACAAATGCTCATGGTCGCTCTTTCATGTGGCTTGGAGACTTCTGCTGAGTGCGTGGCCTGGGTCGGGGGGGCCCTGCCTGGTACTGAGTTTGAGACTGTGGAGGGAGTCTCTGCTGCTGGCGTGGCTGCTTCTGGGGAGCATGAACTGGAGGTTGAGGAAGCTCCCGATATTTCGATTCATCGCCCGCTTGTCGAATTTTCATCGGTATCTCCTCATCTGCAATTAGAAAACCGTCAAGTAATTCGTTAATGCTTCAGCATGAGTCACGTCACCAGTACAAAGAAGCAGAAGATAACCCAGGCTGGTTACAGGAGGAGTCTGCAGGGTAGCCTGCGCCTGTCTTAGTTAAAGAAGCTGCTGAGATCTTCCCTGGGCCCTGTTCCTCTAATGGGTCAAAGCTTTTCTCTGCGCTGGGGGTTAGTGTTAGCAGAGGTATCACACAGAAGCTAGTGCCTTTTTATTTCCAAAATATCCAGATAACTAAAACAGAAGGGCAATAAGAAAAAAATTAGTCAAAAAGGAATGTGGCATTGTTATTTAGGGTGAACAGCTACTACCAAGGGAAGGAGGCTTGGAGGCTGGCAAGCAGTCAAATGCTTGCATAGTTTAAGTGGTCTGGTTTTGGGGACCCTGTTTATTTCAATGAAATAATAAAACCTGGATTTGCCATCTACTCCCAGACTACCTCTATGGCCTGTCTGTTGGCTTGTAGGGGTCATGGTTCTCAGAGGGTATTTCAGTCAGTTCCATCCCCTCCTATCTCAGTGAGCCTGCTCTGCTGGATAGCTACAACAGCTTACCAGCAAGCAGGAAATATACCAAGGAGACTGAACTCCTCTCTCTTCCTTGGAGGTGATCCCCTTGAAGACAGGGTTGAGACACATTAGTAGGGGGCAGTATAAAAAAAGTTTACCCTGCCGCTGTCTGTGCTGTAATTGTTCTGCAGGTAAATAGAGGACTCCACACACAACAGCAATCAATCTTGTACCTTTTACCCATACAAAATGTACTTCACATAGATGAAGTAGACTAATGGTCTTTGGCCATTTTAGAAAGGCCAGTGACCATGTATGGTTTGATTTAGGGACTGAGTGACCCACTGGCTCAGATACTGAACTGACCCTAAACTTCTATTGAACCATTCCAAAGTACCTGGTTACTTTGATGGTAACTAACACAGAGTTAAATGCACCTTAACACTCAGTGAGGACAGGGACAAATCAATTTGAACATTGTGTCAATGGACCATGGGTAAATCTTTGGTTCCAGTAAGGTTACCCATGACCAGCTGGCAAGATGTTAAACACAACAGTCCCTGTCTACACTAACTGCTAGGGTACAAAGTTAATGAAACATGGTAACTGAAACAAACTGTTTGCCAGAAGCTGGAAGTGGGCGACAGGAGATGGATCACTTGATGACTGCCTATTCTGTTCATTCCCTCACAAGCACCTGGCATTGACCACTATCGGAAGACAGGATACTGGGGTAGATACACCATTGGTCTGACCCAGTATGGCCGTTCTTATGTTCATGACTCCTCAAGGACATGTGCTAACATGTCTTAGTTTTCTAGTGAAGACAAGCAGGTCTGGAATTTGGGTTTGGTTCAGACGAGCAACCAAAAGTTCAATTGCTGAACTGCCCAAACCTCTTGGGTCTGCAAAGTCGGACTGGATATATTCCAATTGGGAGATTTATGGTCCTCCCTGTTGCTGGTCAAGCCAATCACACCATGAAAACATCTCATGAGCATGTAGGACCTAGTTAAACCCTGTTCATCCTAATTATGTGATTTACCTGTAATTATGATTTCATTGTCAATTATTTATAGCCAGTACTTCTGTTGTATTCTTGAATTGGATTTCTCTCATTACATACCTTTTCTTCTTTTTCTGTGACCACCAAAACTAAAACTCAGTCTAAATTTTCAAAAATGATTAGTGATTTTTACATACTTCTATGTTTAGATGCCCAAGTTGAGGCACTTTAACAGGGCCTGGTTTTTAGAGGATGAATAAATAATAACAAAACCTCTCTCTTATGCTCTATACTTTCTGAAAATCTGGTCTCTTTACAGTGTCTCAGGCTGTATAGCCAAAAAAAAATGGAGGCACCCCAAATCATTCACTAGGCATGACTACATTTCAAATGCAATTAGTGATGTTGGTTGCCTTTACATATATATAAAGTTAATGAGAAAGTGTTTTGGTGAGATTCTCAAGCTTATCCTAGATCAAGGATGTTCAAATAATCATGGATGCTTCTCTGAGACAAGCTTTTGGACGGTCTGTTCTCCCCTCACTGGTAAATAATAGTCCTTGAAAATAGCACTGTCTTGTTAAAAACAACCATCAGAAACCAAGATTAAAACTGGCAATTGAAGTGTAGAATTTCAGTGTGACAAAACTCAGTACTTTCTCTCTCACTATCTCTGAGCAGTTTGTGGAAAGAACTAGGTGATTTTAAGTGGTCATACAGCAACATGAAAATTTCAAGTGCTTACCCTGTTCTTCATATCTTTCTGCTCTCTTCTTCCTGATACAGTAAATCAGCAGAGCCAAAAAGATGACAAAGACAACTGCACCTCCTGCAATGCTCCCAATGAGAACAATGTCCAGCATCCCTAGCTCAGAGAGAAGAAGGAGATATCACAGGGAGAGAAGAAAATGCCAAGGCAAAGACTGGAATTTGGTCCCAGTGACCTAGAGGATGTACACATGTGAAGCTTATGACATGGATAACAATGATGATATGAGAACCTTGTAGTTTTATAGCGTCTTTCATCCCAGCATCTCAAAGCATTTTCACAAACAATAAATTAAGACTCATAACACCCCTCTGAGATAATGTTAAGTATCATTATCCCCATTTTACAGAGGGGGAAATTGAGGCACAAACAAGGTTAAACCACTAGCTTATGGTCACAGAAAACTTGGCGAGAAACAGAATTCTTTCATGAAACATAGTTAAGAAATGTGTGTATGATGTGCTTTGTTTGATGAGAGTTCTAAGGAAAGTTTGAGGCAGAATTCACAGGAGTGCCAAGGACTTTTACCTAAGAAACAGTAGGTGTCATCTTGCTCCTAGTGATGGTCAAACCTCAAAAGTCTTGTTCTAGATTGACACACAAAGATCTGAATGCCCTTCTGGCCTTTTAAGGACTTTCAAAATGCTTTGACTGGGCGAAAGTAGTGCTCAGAGTCTGACAAAAAACAGACTTTTTCAGGAGCTGGAAATACTGGGCTGGAAATACTGTGAGAAAAGCTTGTCTTGTGGTATTTCAGAGCTTGCTCTTCTTGCTCTTCCTTGGCTGGAACTCAAAACAAGTGCTACACAATAATTAACAATAGTGAAGAGGGGGCTGAAAGGGGCTAAATTCAACACAAGTGTAAAGTTGCTCATTGGGGTAAGTTGGCCACAAATGAGTGTGAAGTACAGTAATATGCACCGATTTTTGTCCTCAGTGGGTGTGCAAATGAGTGCCATTTACATACTGAGCATCAAAACCTGACTCAGTCCTTCCTTGGGCAGAACTCCCATTGAAGTCGACTATGGTTGTATCTGCATAAGGACTTCAGAACTTGTGTCCAGTGGACAAAAGAAAAGTGGGTAGCAGGAAAGGCAACCAAGAGGAGGGTGTAAAACACAGTCCTCTTCTACCCCTTCAGTGTGTCATTTAGATTTGCTTTGCACCCCCACTGAATACCAAACCAGTGCACATTACAAACCTTTACCACTTACAGCCTGTGTGCGTTGGAGATTTTCGCACCTATACTGATGCGCAAATCCCAAATGTAGAGTAGCTCCCACATAGAGCTGGTCTGAAATTTTTTTTTCTTCTCACTGAAAATTATGACTTTTCAAAAAAATCTATAAATGGAAATATTTTGGCTGACAAGTGAACTAGTTTTGTTCAGAAATGGCACCTCGGAGCTCCATGGGAATTGTAGTTCAGGTGTTTTATGCTTCAATGCTCCTCGGTAGGCTGGGCTCCCAGGTTAAACTACATCCCCAGAGATGCACCACAGTCGCTCCACCCCCAGGTTAGGGAAGGGGATCAGGCTGGAGAATCCACCCTTGAGCAGCTGTACAGTTGGTCTATTGCCTGGGGAAGAGGACTCCTCCTTACTGGCCCCAGCCTCCTTGGCCATATAGTCAAGATAGATACTTGGCATAGAATTTGCAGAAAAGGAGGTTCAAGTCTGTAAACATACAAAAATGTGTGCACACGTTTATGTTTGCATACACCTCTCCCAAATGTGTGCGCATACGGGGCACTGGATCATATAACAAATAGATATCAGAAAGCCCCATTTAAACATGCAAATCCAAAGTTTTGCTCACAAAATGGGGTGACTGGGTTATGCGAAAGTGTGCACGTGTGTGAAAAAAGGTGTACATACTTTGAGTTTTATGTCATGAAATCTGTCTTTAATTATCCCAGGGCTTCCCCTTCTCCTCCTGTAAAATGGATGTAATAATACTTACTTACTTCAGGCTGGTGTGCTGCAAGGCTTAATTTCTTAGTGTCTGTGAAGTGGTTTGTGATCTTCCAAAAAAATATACCCTATACAATTACCATCATCATTATCAATATTATTTGAGTTGCAAAGTGGCACCTGTAAGTAGCCCAATTAAAACAAGAGATTCAAGTAATAATAATACTGAACTCTTATACATTGCTTTTCATCCATAGATCTCAGTATCATTATCCCCATTTTACTGATGGGAAAATTGAGTCACAGGGAGCAGAAGTGACTTGCCCAGGGCCCCCTAGCAGGCCAGTGGCAGAGCTGGGAACAGATCACAAGTCTACAGAGTCCTAGTCCAGTGCACTGTCAACTAGGCCACACTGCCTCCCATGGCTGGGAAGAAGGATTAACTGAGACCTGAACTGAGGACAGCTGATCCTTCCCCACACCCACATCCCCCATGTTTCTAACCTGCATAGGAAGAAACCGGTGGTGTGGGTTTTGGACTTCCTTGTGATATGATACCTGTGCTATGTATTTCTTCAAGACCTGTGTGATAAATGCTTTTGTTAGCTGTTGATGCTACTGAAAAAAATAACACAGACTTAGTACCCCCAAATACCCAGCCCCTGATATCTGACAGATGGAGTTCAGCAGCCAAGTCACAACGAAGAACACCGAGGGCCAGATCCTCAGCTGATGTAAATCAACATTGCTCCACTGAAGTCAATGACACTGACCTCCTCTGTAAAGTGCTGTGAGATCTATGGATGAAAAGCCCGATACAAGTGCTAGGTATTAATTATTATGTCAATTTACACCCAGTGAGGACTGGCCCTGAGTGATGGGAGAATGAACTTCATGCAGTAAGCTCCAAGTATTTAATATACACAGATGAATGCGACAGTAAAAAACAGCAACTCTACACTGCCTTGTGGTGACTCCATCTTTGGGTCTCCCACCCCATGCCTGCATGTCAATTTAACAGGGTTATCCCTGGCTACCTTGAGAACTGCTTCTTGAGTCTTATATCTGCACTCACACTCCTCTGGCTGTTTCAGGCTGCCATCACGCTGTCTGAGATGGCGGTACAGCTAGGAGTGGCTCCCCCTCCAGATCACTGAGGAGGGGCAGGGGCTGGTCAGTGCAGTGCACATCTCCAGCCAATTGCCCCGGCTCTGTGCCAGAGGGTGTGCCATCTCGGGCAGCTGGAAGTACTTGGCCTCCCACTGCAGGTGGCTGCACTCAGGAAAGTGCTGGGGCAGCAGCAGGTCCTGCATATAGTCCAGGATGTAGCAGGAGAGGAAACCATTGCAGTTGTGGAAGAAGTAGCCTTGGCTGTCCTCAGGCAGCTCGCCCAGCTGCTGCTGAGAGAACATGCGCCAGAGTAGCGAGTCTCGTACCAACGCCACAGTTCCGTGCCACGTCTCACATACGTCTCCCCGCCAACGTTCAGCTCCCACTCTCCAGGAAGGTGGATGAGCCTGGACCCGCTGTGGCAGTACCCCTGCCCCGGTTCCTGCTGACAGCAACACTCCCCCCCGGTTCAGTAACCTCCCAGCGCTGTCCGCCAGGGCCATCCCAGAGTGAGCCCACTGTGACTGGGGAGAAGCCACCTCCTGCCCTTTCTCCCACAAGTGCCTGGGAGCAGCCTCCTCTCACCGCTTCCGTCGCTCCAGCAGCTGGCAGAGGGGCCACCTCTCATGCTCAGATCGGGCTGGGCCTGGTGCTAAATGGGTGGGCCAACATGGCCCTGCCACTGGTCTGAAGGGGGCAGACAATCACCCTTTCACTGCAGTAAGCCCCACACTGTAGGATCCTTTCCTCACCCCCTTTGAAAGCTGACTGGTTTTATTTATTTGCAGGCTTTCAGTGGCACTTCTCACTGCAGCGTCCAGGGTAAAGGGGGGCGTGACCCTGAAAAGTCTGGGGACCACTGATCTAGATTATAAACTCACTGAGGTACAGTCAATGGGCCAAACTCTCTGCTTGGGTAACTTCGCTGAAGCCAAAGGAGTTAATTCTGTAGAGAACTTGACTCTGTGTCTTCAACTGTATACCATACAGCATGTAGTGCAGAGTCACTGGTCAACAGATATTAAATAGTGATGATTTAACCTTTGGGATCTCTAATTTAGAATATATGATTTTTTTGGACTAGCTGTAAATGCCCAGCTCTGTTGCTGTGATTCTGGCAAAACTACAGAGGTAAAGCCTGCAGCACTGTTCCCATTGTAAAAAGGATGTAGGTTTCTACCACCTGATTGTCAATTTTACTGATGTTACTGTTAAACTGCTTGGTGTCTGAAGGTGCCAGATGCCCAGATTAACAGGTCAAAGGGAACATGTGAGAGTTAATTGTATAAATGGAGATCCATAGACTATAAAGCCGGAAGGGACCATTGTGATCATCTAGTCTGACTTCCTGAATAACACAGGCCACAGGTCTTCGCCGTAGGTGGGAAGCCATCAAAGCTGTTCAGATATTACTTTTAAAAGACTAAAAACAACACATAGGTAATGAAACTGAGTTTTTAACAATTTTTCTATTGACGCTTTAGATTATTAAAAGCGAAAGGGTTTTGGAGATCCGATTAATTTTTCATTTGTTGACTTCTTGCCTTTTGCCCAAGTTGGACAATTAAAGAAAAGACTGGTCAGCTTCAGGGGCGTGTGTCCCTGACTGCACACTAGCCGAATGCGGCTGGGTTTGGCCTCCCCAGCACTGCAGGGCACTGTCTCAGTTCAAACAAACCAACAAAATTTCCAGTTACTTTTTTTCCCCCTAAAGTTGTTGGATCATATTAAAGAAGTTCTGTATTAAAATCACAAATGAGTTTGATTCCCCATAGTTTACATTCCAGGGTATTACTAATTAAGAGGTCTCTTGGTTTTTGGTACTGTTTCTCTCCCTCTACATGTGAAACTTGCAAGCTGCTAATTGCGTTAGTACATTCTAAGACAGAGTCTGTTCTCAAAGCAATTCACACAGAGAGAGACTCAAAGCAATACTCTGTAACAACAGAAAAGCACCCAGAGACTCCCCGCCCTTTTGTTGTATTAACAATTGTGATTAAAATAGAGATAGAGGATGTATGTGGATGGATGCTTGGTGTGGATAATAACTGAATGATCAGGGAGGTGCCAGCCTAAGAATCCAGTGTCCATCAGCTGAAGAAGGCATCAAGTGGAAATAACTAGAGGACCCCCGGAGGGCAGACTGGAATCCACCCAACAGCCTCAAGAATGGGAGAACCAAAGAGCAAGATAACATCTGACAGCATAGAGCCGTCAGGAATGTGCCATCTGCTGATTGATTCAGCAACAGCATGATAAAGCAATTCCCATAGACTGGCATAGGAAGAAACTCCTATAAAAATGGACTCTAGAAAGTGAGAACTTTGGGGTCTGATTCTGCAAACCAACTTCCAGGAGCATCAGATGAGCATCTGACAAGGCCCTGCTCCCTCCTCATGTCCAGGCCACCTGGACAGTGGCTTGGCATGAGCAACTCTAAGGCTGGTAACTATGATAACAACCTTGCAGAACCTGTGTGTGTGTGTGTGTGTGTGTGTGTGTGTGTGTGTGTGTGTGTGTGTGTGTGTGTGTGTGTGTGTGTGTGTGTGTGTGAGAGAATGAATGAATGAATGTGTGAATAAATATGAGATTGAATGGAATGTTATAGCTATAACTAACTGCTTACTATGATTCTTTCTGTATTCACAATAAATGTGGTATTTTGCCTTTTCCTCTTTAATAAGATCTTGCTGGTTTTTATTTTATTGGTATAACAAAGTTTCATGAAAATGTTTCTCTGAAGAGCAAGTTTTGTAAACCCTTTTCCCTTTAGGAAAATCTACACCTGGGGCCTAACCTACTTGATTGCCCATTTAAGCCACCTAAAACGTGGCTAATTTCCCAAAAGCTCACTGCAAAGGAAGCCCATGCTTTATATGCACATGTTAAATAGCACCATCAGGACATCCAGCTTTTCTATCAAAAGAATGCAGCCACCAGTGTGGCATCACTGACTTCCTAGATACAAGGGTGGAGAAGATCAAGATTTCCTTGCATCTAATTCTCCTGTCACTTGGGGCTCGTCTACAGCGGACACACTACAGCGGCACAGCTGCAGCACTGCAGTAGCGTTTCAGCGTGGACATTACCTATGCTGACGGGAAAAGTTCTCCCATCGGCATGGGTAGCTAGGTTGATGGAAGAACTCTTCCGTCACCCTAGCACTGTCTAGAGTGGGGGTTAAATCCTCTGAGCGATGTTGCTGGGGCGGCCTAACTTTTAAAAAACGAGATTGACCTAAATATGTTGCTCGGGGTCAGGAAATATGTTGTGCCTTGAGCACCGTAGCTAAGTCGACCTAAGCCCCAGTGTAGACGCGTCTATGTCGACGGAAGAATTCTTTTATCAACCTCACTGCTGCCTCTCGGAGAGGTGGATTAACGACAGTGATGGAAAAACTCTTCCGTCACTGTAGGAAACACCTACACCATTGCCCTACAGTGGCACAGCCATAGCGCTTCAGCTATGCCACTGTAGCACCTGTAGTGTAGGCATAGCCTTCTACTGGTGTAAATCAAGAGCAATCCCACTGACGTCAATGAAGCCACATAGGTCTACAGTGGAAATATGGATTAAGAGAGAGGAGACTCAGGCCCATTCTTGGGAAATGTAGGGTGTTAACGGATGTCCTGACCCATTTTCAACTTGGGTAATTTTCTTCTACCCAACTAAAATGACCCCTGACGTTGTAATGATCTGGGCAGTGCAATGGATACTGTTGGTGCTGTAGAAATGATAAAGAACAACAGCTGGGAGGGGGGGAGAAAGGGTTTTGTTTTTTGCTTCCTGCTGTGTAGCACTGCATAACACCTACTGCATGTCAATTCCCTCGGTTATTTTATTGTGCTGACCCTGGTTTTAGAATCAGCACCCTGGAGACAGCTGTACGTTTGTAAGTGTTTGTGGGCTGTGATTAGGAGACCTTTTTGCAATATAGACTTTGTACCTGAACATTTGATTTCCTGATCAGCCGTTTTCTTGCTAACGTGATTTTTTACTTCACATTGGAACTTTGCAGTACTGCTTTTGGAGCTGTATTCAATCTTCCATATGCCATTTGCATCTATTGGCGGTTTGTAATTCAGTGTTTTGTTATTTCGAAACAAATGAAAAAGAGGTTCGTTTCTCTGATTCACCTCACATGTCACCTTCATGGAATTTTGTGAACATACCCATTTGATTTCTGGTTTAGAGACAATTTCTGAAAGAGAATAGAAGAGGCAATCAGACTGTGAAGATTTCTAATTTTAAAAAGTTCATTATTAGAACAGGCAAGATCCACAGAATGATACAAAGGAACTGGAGGGATTTTAGAGGCATGAGCAGAACATAACAAAATGATTTTGTGAAAGGATGCAGGGCAAATTAATCTGAAACACAGATATTCAGTGAGAGAGAAAGTGGGAAAGTAGCAATGCCTGAAAAAATAAAGGGGAGAGCGAACAGCAAATTAGACCCGAGGGGGGATATGATGTGGCAACAACAAAGAAAAGGCCAGCACAACACTGGCCTGCATACTTGTTTTTTTATAAAAAAAGTTTAACACCTTTATGACTCATTGTCACTTTCCTCTCTGTTCCCTCCTTTCAGATCTATAGAGTGTTTCTTCTTGAGATAACATTTTATTGTTTATTTACAGAGAGAGAATCCCAGTCCATTTGTCCTATTCAGTTTGGAAACACAATGGGCCAGATCACTCTAGCTCAGACTATGTTTACACTGCACACCTTACAAGGGCTGCCGCTGCAGTCATGCTGTTGTAAGGTGCGTTGTGTAGCCGCTCTTTATGGCCAGGAGAGAGTTCTCCTGGCGACAAAATAAAACCACTCCCAATGGGAGGTGGTAGCTTCCGAGCAGCTCCAGCTGATGCAGCACTGTCCATACCAGGGCTTTTTGTTGTTAAAACGTTTGCCATTGATGGGGGGGGGGGGATTTCACACCCTTGAGCCACAAAAGTTTTAGCGTAAGTGCCAGTATCGACATAGCCGCATTAGACTGAGGCTCAGGAGCCACAGATGGCTCTTTAATGTGTCTCCTGTGGCTCTTTGCGGCGCGTGATATTAAAACACTGTGTGGTTTAACTATTAACCAATCAAGATGCTTTTACTGTGTTATTAACCAGTTAAGTTATCAACTTGCACTACCGTATTTGCTGTGAGAATAAAACATACTATATTATATATATATATACACATACATACACACACACACACACACACACACACACACACTCAAAGTTTCCCATCATACTGTTTGAATATGAATAGTACCACAGTAAATGAAACAATGAATTTACACTACTGTGGCTCTTTTGGGTAATGTTGATGGCTAATTTGGCTCCTGAACCACTGAGGTCTGAATATCACTGCTCTAGTTCATGGAGAACCCCCTCAGGCATGGCCGAAGGGAGGAGCAAACTACCAGTTTCCCCCTGCAAAATTTTTGCTTCATCATCCCATCTGGTAGGAGGAGTTAGGGGATCCTGCAGACTTGGGAGACTGCAAACTCTCCCAACGACTCTGCTCTCAGGGGTCCATGGATACTGGAACTCTATTCCATCCATACAGAGCCTGGAGTCAACTTGCAGGCGCCACTGACCACCTCCCTCTCTGTTTCCAGCCACCCCAGCTAGTGCACAGAGTTGGCATTAGCTGAGGTGGCTGCTCATTAGCAACCAGGGAGAGGACCCAGAGCTGTAGCTATAGTACCTTGCTCAAAGATGTAACACCTCCCACCTAGATCTGTGTGCGGAAAACTGAGCTCAGAGCAGGGGGAAGAGCCAAGGAGAGCAAACCATCAACTGCTGCTCTATCTCCACCCACAAATACCTCAGATGCTACACAGGCTCTCAGACACCAAGGTGGTTGGTTGGCACATAGGGAGACCACAGTACTTCCTCTCTTCCATACAGGAGGCCATCAGTCCAATATAAGCAAACACACATTGCAGTTAATATGGGAGAGAAGCTATGCTATGCAGGGAGGAGTTGGCACACGAGGTATGGGGCAAGGGGGGGAAGATTAAAAAGATGAAGGCTTTACATCATAGAGCAAAGAGACAATAGTCTCCTTCTATGCAGCTCCGGCATGACTGCATCTGCAACTTTGCATTCAGCATTGGGCACCAGAAAGACTGGAAAAGCTAGGTCAGTAAAAAAATAAATAAATAAAATACATCCCTTTCTGCCATAGCTATGATGGTATAAGTGGATAGCCCAGGTCTTCATCCCGTTGCTTAACGCACTGCTGGAACGTGTTCAGATACGACAGTGATGAGCGCCGTACAAGAACATAGACTGGACTAGAAAGCGTCTTAGCACTACGGAGGCAATGGAACTATGAATAAGCTGGTTTCTGTTTCCTATTATGCACAGTGAATTGGTAATGGAGCTCCCCTTGCAGAATCTCTAGTACTGGCAATGGTACACGAGCCAGAAAGAGCCCACCCTGACTCTGAGTTCAGGTTGAAGTTGCAGGCACATCAGTTGCAAGGGGGGTGGGGGATGGAGGAGAAGCCACTTTTTACTTTTCCACTGAGCAAATCCAGTCAGTCATTGCAAAAAGCCTGGAAACCCTCAATGCCAGTTTACAGTCAGTCAGTCATTTTCCAGAGTACTGCACTTCAACTATAACACTAACTACTGAGCAAACACTGTAATCCATCTATTGGATACAGTGTATGGCCCTTGTCTTGCTAACACTTAAGCAATTGCTCAGGGCTGGATAAACAGTATTCATAGATTTTAGGACCAGAAGGGACCATAGTGATCATCTAATCTGACCTGTATAACACAGGCCATAAAATTTCACCCAGTAATTTCCGCATCAAGCCAATAAATTCTGTTTGAGCGAGCATGAGCATATATTTCAGAAAGACATCCAGTCTTGAAACATTCTAGACACTATGGACAGATTCCTAGGCTCCTGATTCCTAGATTCACAGGATGATGCCAGAAGCTAAGCTTTTACTTTTAAAAATAATTATGCTAGCTATTTGACCCTA